>NC_077231.1:150997897-152332897 GCF_027887165.1 Monodelphis domestica
TATCCCTCACCATCTGCCAAAGCCTGTCCTAGCTCATGTTTATTGCTTTCAGGACACTCTATCCATCTCATGTTTGCTATCCCCTTCTCCTTTTGTCTTCATTCTTTCCCAACATCAGAATCTTTTCCAATGAGTCCTGTCTTCTCATTATGTGGCCAAAGTGTTTCAGCTTCAGCCTCAGGATTTGACCTTCCAGTGAATAGTCTGAATTTTTTTAAGTATAGACTCATTTGGTCTCCTTGCTGTCCAAGGAATAGGGAATAAATAAGTTTAAAAATGCCAAAGAAGCGTTTGGAAATTCATGCCCATCCCATGCTCATTGCAAATCTATGTAGAAGGGTCAACTCAGATCTGTGCTATCCAAGGAATTTCCTTCCTGAATCCAAATTTAGACATCATTTTCCCTTTGAGTTGCCTGAAGGGCCATGCCACTATTCTACATTATAGTATAAAAGGAGATGGCATTAGTCCACCCTTTCCTACTTCCTCTGTGAAGCTTCAGAGGGACACCTACAAAGAAAGTGTAATTTAAATCTTCAATGAATAGTAAATTGGGGTTAATTATATCTCCTCTTGGAAATAGAGTTTGTTCTTCAAATCACTATGGTCACAAGGATTCTGTGACATTGGGCTTTTCATTTCTAGCAAATTAGAATATCACCATGCTGTTTCCATGAGCACAAATTGTTAAGAAGGAATAAGTTTCCTAAAAAGGGTTAATGAGGTTTTGGGGGAGGGAAAATGTCACGAGGAGAACTTGTTTGGTGGCAGAAAATAGTCCCAGGAGGTGCTCTTTAGATGTAATGATGATGTCTTCTTCATTTGTCATTCTAGATGCTCATAAAGGTGAGGCAATTTGGAGAAGAAATCATGAATCCGGGCCATGGTGATCTTTGTACTCTGATGTTTATTTTCCATCTACAAACATGTGAAATATAGAAGTATACTGGCTTATTTGGTAACAGGTCCATCTAATTGAATCGATTTGGGAGTCTTGAATGTATTTTGTCCCTAGCCTTTGCTATACATGTATTTGGTCTGTAAAGGAAGGCCCTTTTATATGTCTCAGACTGCCAAGGGAAACACTTTTATCTACACTTCCAGTATCTGAAAGATTAAAAGGGAACTGACAGTTTTATTCATTGCTTTAAAAGATGGTGCCCTATTACAAGTAGGCATAATAATAATATGAAAGTGCCACTTTCAGGATAACTGATCAACTGAGATAATTTTTACAACATGCTTCACAAACCTTAAAGTACTACTTCTTATTAGCATGCTAACTATCATTATTATTGATCTTATTATTTTATTATTAATCATATTAATGATAACAGTAGTATTAAGCAAAACTCTAATGTTGTTTTCATATTGTCAGTGAAAGAGGACAAATAGCTTCTGCAAAAGGGAACTGGAAAACTATAGTTTCCATGGCAACAAACAATAATGCTAATAATAACTTATTTTATTAGCACTTGACATTTTTTCATAGACATATGTGATATCTCTGGATTAAGGTGAGAATTCTGTCTAATCTTGGTTCCTCTGCCTTTGTCTGTCTCTGTCCCCATTTCTTCCTGTTTTTCTGTCTCTCTTGATTTCTTTCTCCCATTATCTCTCTCTGTCTCTCCACCTACTCTCCTTTTCTTCCTCTCTTGTTCCTATTGATCCAGTATAGAACAACAGCCACTCACATACCTATCCCATTGCTAAACAGGATGAAAACTTTAACCTGCTCTGTTTTTCTGACCTGATCTGGTTTCCCTTTTCTTAGCGAGCTTGGTAGCTCTACTCCCAGCTCACTCTAGGGGTATTGGACTTACTGTGGACACTCAAACTGTTTTAATCATACTGCAGCCTAGAACTTCTGAACTCAAGAAATCCATCAGCCACAAGGACTAAAATGCATGCTCCACAATGCCCAGCTCTCTCAGTGACTCTTAACAAAATACCTTGGATAAGTTGCTTACCTAATCTGTCTCATCTCATCATTTGAGTTTCCTCATCTGTAAAAGGAGGACAAGATTAGACTAGATAGCCCTTGAAGCTCCTTTCAGCTCCAGATCAATAATCTAATGATTTTACAACTAGCATGGTGTTCTGCATAACAGCCAGTACTTAATAAGTATATATTGAACACTAAATAAATGAATCAACAAACATAGGAGCCCATTGCAAACACTGTATATAGCCATGATAACATTTACTAAGCACTTTCTTCACAAGAACCCTATGAGATAGAGTAAAGAAATAATTATGGTGCCCAATTTATGAATGAGAAAATTGCGAATCAGTGAGATCAACTGCCATTGCAATAAGAATTTAGATATTTATTTGCTACATGAGTGTGACTCTTCAACCCAATTCAACAAATATTAATTAAACATCCTATCAGCCCTCCATGAGCTTACACTCTAATAAGGGGAATCAGCATTAAACAAGAGTTGGCCAGCAAGAATCATTTTGGTTAGGAAAGTTACCAGGATGATGAGTAGAGCTGTAGGGGACTGGATAGATACACTCTTTCTTTTGGATCCCACTGGATACTTCATCCCACTTTGGGGTCAATGACATGTCTCTCAGGTCTAATTCTCTTTCTAATTTGGACTGTCCTTTTTTAGTGTTTTTGTGCTAGTTCTTCTTCCTCCCCCCACCCAATCCCTGAATGGTGGCACCTTCTGAAGCTCTCTCCTCTTCTCTCGCCCCTGGGGACTTTCCAGCTCATCTTGAATGGATTCCTGTCATATGTCTCCACCTTCTAAAATATTTTTTTCTTCCTTCAAGATTTTTGTGTCTGTTTCCTTCTTGGCCCACGATGTGCCCTTAATTAATGGGGGTTTTTTCATTAATTAATTCAAATACACTAGAACTCAAGGGAGATGAGGAATGGGGAAAAGTCATTGGATCTGACAGTGAAGTCATTGATGACCTTAGAAAGAGCAATTTCAAAAAAGGAGTGGGGTTGGAGCCCAGGTAGCATGGGGAGAAGGGGAAGAGTGAATGGGTGGTGAAGAAGTAGAAGAGCAAGCATAGGGCAGTAAAGAATAGAATGTAAACATCTTTGCAGTTCCTTTGACTCTGCCTTTATTTTCCTATTTAGGAACCATGCAGGCACTTTCTCTGTCATGAACTTTAAGAGTTCATTGAATATCTCTACATTCTGGAGTAGGTGGGTGGTAGAGTGGAGAGAGACCAAGCTTAGAGTCAGGAAAAATTCATCTTCCAGAATTCAAATCTGGCCTCAATCACTGTGTGACCCTGAACAAGTCACCTAACCCTATTTGACTCAGTTCCACTCCAGTATGTTAACCAAGATAACTCTAAGTGGAGTCACAAAGGGTGAATCATGACTAAAACAACTGAACAAAAATAAAAATTTTAAGGTGACTATTGTTGCCTTCCTAATGTAGAAGGTGAGTCTAAGTAGTGACAAAGGATTAGCCTTATGAAGAGGTGAAATACTAGGCAGATGATAATTGTACAATAAATACTGGGGGCTCGGGAGGGAGGCCTGTCAGGGAGGAAGCACTAGACTTGGAGGCAGGAGACCTAGATTCAAAGCCCAGCTCAGACATTTATCAGCTATGTCCTTTCCTAAAAAGACACTCATAGATCTAGACCTGGAAGGGACTTGAGGGATCATTTAATCCCCACCCTCTCCCATTTTACAGATAAAGAAACTGAGGACCAGTAAGGTTAAAAGGCTTGCCTAAGGTCGCATATGAGAGATTAGATTTTAAACCAAGTTATCTGGACTCCCAAATCAGGCCTTTCCACCCCCTACCCATGCCATGCCCCTGCCTACTGCGATCTCTAAGATTTCCTCAGGTTTTAAAGGAATATCCTTTGTACTTGGTTGTTTCTTAGAAAGTGCTTTGTAAGTCTTAAAGTAAAAATAAAGGAGAGTTATTATTATTCCTGCTGTCATCTTGGACTGCGAGCCCCCCCTCCCCCCTCCTTTTGGAGTTTCTGAAATATCAGTATCCAAGAGCCTTTCCTTTAGGTCGTGAAAGCTTCTTAGTGTTCAAGAATCCACTATTACAATGCAAATGCTGTCTGAATGAGTAATAACTTAAACTGCTATCAACTAACAATTTCTTAGGGATTAACTTGACCACCAGCTAAGACTGATGGGTGATGGAGCTGAGAGCAGAAGCAGGGAAGAGGAGGAAAATTTCAATGGCTTCAGATGTGGGAAGCCCTGCCTGAACCAGAGAAGAGGAAAGATGTCAAATACAACCTGCCTAAGACCTCCCTCACCCTAAACGATTCTGACAGTATAGAGATGTGATCACATGAGGAGGTCAATAACTAGGAAGGTACAGCACAGTGTTCTTCAGATCCAAGGGATGTGGGAAGGGGGCAGTCCATTTGCACAGAGGACAAAGTGTGTATGTGTGTGCATATGTGTGCACGTGTGTGTGTGTGTGTGTGTGTGTGTGTTGTATGGGCAGCTGGTTGGCACAGTGGAAAGATCCCTGGAAATCCGTGGAAATCAGGAAGATTCATCTCTTCAAACCAAATCACCCATTTATCTCCACACTTTGAGGACTCTATTTTTCTCTCAATGCTGCCAGCTTGTGCTTTGCAGTCAACACCAGAAAGACTAAATATATACACAGAATACCCCAAAGATTAATAAACAATATAATTTCACTAACTTTTTCCAGCTGAAAGCATTTTATTTCATCAAATGTTTGCCAGAGATGACGCAGGTAAGTAAAACAGAGAATGAGCATTGTTCCCTAGTGGGAAGAAGGCTAGTCTTGGATTCAGTACAAGACCTGAATCCAAGTCCTGCCTCACACACATGCTAGCCAGGTGACTAGAGGCAAATCACAAAGTCTCTCAGGTCGGTGTCCAACTATAAGTCACATCCTCGTTATTTGTCTACATTGGTAGACATTTATTTTGGTATTTTGGTATATTTGGTATATTGGTAGACATGATATTTCCACATTAGGAATTCCCCACACTAGCGAAATCACAGGTAGGAAGTTTTAAACTTAAAGCTCTGACATAAAATGATTTATGAAGTATGAGCAGCTCTGTTTAAGAGATATCACAAACAAAGTATTCTGGGAATTTTGTGTCCCTAGGGAGAAACATAGCATAGATCTGAGCTCTTATGATTCCACCTTTAAGACATTCTTTGTGTTTACAGTTAGTGTGAAGGTCATGCTTTGCTACTAGTCATGAAAAGAAATGAGTTAGTGGTCTTTCAGACATCTGAAATGGAGGGAGACAACAAGGGTCATTCGGGGTGAAGCCAGGCTTTGAAGTAAGAAGCAGTCCCTCTACCTTCCTGGACTTCTTGTTAACCTGAAGTTGTTATCTGGTATTACTGCCTGAATAAGTTAGGGGCTTGAAAAGGATCTGGCTCTAACCAACCATTTCCCTGGGTAAAGTAGATCTCACAGAGACTTACCCATCACACTGCTGTCCAGGATGCCTTTCATTGAATTTGTTTTGGAAGCCATTAAAACCAGAAAAGATGACAGTTGAGGTAACACAAGTTGCTAAATTATTTAGTGTGAGACAAAGAAAATAGATTGATGTTTTGATGCTGGGTTGAACATGCTGCTTATTGGTTTCTGCTTGTCTTACTTTTATCACAGATCCTTCAAAGGGCATAAGGGAGCACCCAAGCTAATAATCTCAGTCATCTTTGATTTCTACCTCTCCCTCATCCCCCCATATCCAATCAGATGCTACACCTTATCAATTCTACCTTTTCTGAATCTCCCCCACCTCTCCCTTTTGCCCCATTATAAGCCCACCACCTTCATGTAAGTGCTCATTATATCTCACCCAAACTATTATAGTACTAACCTGATTGGCTTCCTTACCTCCAAACTATCTCCTCTCTAGTCCATTGTCCAAATGGAGGCCAGATTGATATTTCTAAAATAAAGGGCTGATCATTTTACTCCCCTACTCAAGAATCTTGGTTCCCTATTGTTGCTAGAATGAAATATCAACTCCTGTGTGTGTCCTTTAAAGCTTTTCACAGTCTAACTCCTATTTAACTATCCTGGCTGACTACATATTAATCTCATCTTCAATTCTACCTTCCAATCAAACTGGCCTACCTGCCATTGCCCATAACAAGGATGTGCTGATAAATGTCTAATGATAAGCTAGGAGTGGAGGCAGGAGAATAAAGAATGTAGGCAGGATATACTTTTCAATCTGATCTTCTTCACATTTTCGCCATCATTTTCCTAAGTCTAAACAATTAACAAAGCAATAAATCAAGCCCTGATTTACAAGGCAAGAGAAAGAGTCAAGTGACCATTAACAGTATGTTGGTTCTGTTCCATTTAATCCCACTCATAAGCATTTATAAAGCAACTACATTGCACAAATCACCATGCTAGGCATTAAAAATCCAAAAATTTTAGAAAGGGAGCCTTACCCTCAATGATCTCATGTTCTACTGGTAGAAGAAAAACAAAGGGACACAGATTAGTAAATCCAAAATAAGATAGCATGGAACATTAATAACAGGGGTGGGAAAGAAGGTAATTGATGGCACTGGAGATGAATCTTGAAGGGAATTAGGATCTTAAGAAATAGACTTGCAGAAGGAGAATCTTCCCAGCATCTGAGAAAACCTGTGCAAAGTCCCAGAGGCAGGAGCTAGAATGCGGTATATGGTGGCAGTGTACTGGAGCCCAAGAAGGACTGCTTATTAAGTTTTCAGGGTGAGTGTTTACACTACAGAAATGAATAACTGAAAACTTAACAAGCAGTCCTTCCTGGGCTCCACGAAAGTCATAGTCATCATGAGATCAATTTACCAACCCACATGTGAAAAACTGATTGGATGATCAATATACATTACCCAGATTACTATATGCAAATAGTAAAGCAACCCATTGAATTAGTCTATTAGGATTGTGTGTGTGTGTGTGTGTGTGTGTGTGTGTGTGTGTGTGTGTGTGTGTGTTGTATAGGCAGTTAGGTGTAGGCATGTATGCATATGGGTATATATATACATACACATATGTATGTATTAATGTATAGCTATAATAAAATTCTCCTCAATCTTTTCTTTAGGTCAGTTTTTTCCCTAACAGGCTGTTTCACAAACTCTTCCATTTTTCATTATTTCGATTTTTAAATTATTTTCTGATGTCATTAGCTTCCCTTTGCTCAATTCTAATTTTTAAGGAATCATTTTTTGGGTATATTTTTGGATCTTTCTCCAGTTGGTTTACTTTCTTCTCAGTTGTTTCTTTCTTTTTTAAAATTACTCTTTTCTTTTCCCAATTTTGTCCTCAATCTTACTTATTCAATTTCTGAAGTACTTTTTAAGCTCTTCTAAGATTTTTGAGAGGCTTATAACCATTTTACACTTTTTCCCTGAAGCTTTACAAATGGCTCTTTTGTCTTCTTCTAAGTTTGAACCCTCATCTTCTCTATCACCATATTAGCTATCTAAGGTCGTACCTGGACTAGGCTGATTGTCATGTGGATAGAAAGAAGGCAACTAATGCCAGAGACTTAAAGAGGTGGAATCAACACAAGTTGGCATTTGATAGAAATGATAAAAAGAGAGTAAAGAATGACAGATCATTCCTAGGTTATAAAACTAGGGGACCTGAAAAATGATGTTGCCTTCAGAACAAATAGAGAAGTAGGAGGAATTGCTTTAGAGGGGAAAATAATGAAATTACAAGTAAAGCTCGGACTACAAGTCTAGATAACCTCTAAAATTTCTTCCAATTCTGGAATTCTATAATTATTTTATTCAATTTTTTTTTAAACCCTTACCTTCTGTCTTGAAGTCAATACTGTGTATTGGCTCCAAGGCAGAAGAGTGGTAAGGGCTAGGCAATGGGGTTCAAGTGACTTGCCCAGGGTCACACAGCTGGGAAGTGTCTGAGGCCAGATTTGAACCTAGGACCTCCCATCTCTAGGCCTGGCTCTCAATCCACTGAGCTACCCAGCTGCCCCCTTTATTCAATTTTAAAATAAGAATTTTTTAATGTTAAGATCTGTATTCTGAATGAAGAATAAAAGATTGTACAAGTGCTTCATTAACATAGAGAGAAATAAGCTAAACTAGTATTATGCACAAGCAGAAATGATACTTCCGTTAAGTGAAAAAAGTGTCAAATATACACAAAATAAATAGATAATATGTTGGCCTTTGGATTGGAACAAGAAGTAGGGAACTGTAGTCACTATTCTTATTGACAACTTCTTTCCTTAAAATGTAACTGAACAATTCCAGCACCTTGGTCAGTGTCTTCCCATAACAAGCACTCAATAAATATTTGTTAAATTGAATAAAACTTACTTCCATCTCTCTTTATCTGGACATTAAGTCAGTAGCTGGAGAAGATAATTTATTTTCCTGCTACTTATTAGAATTTAAGATTTATTTTCCACAAATTTGAAAACTAGCGCTCTACACTTTTCAATATTCTCAGCACCCAACCTCATCTGGCTTTCTATGAAATTAAATTTATACTTATTTACTCTATTTCATCTTAATGAAAGAATAGAACCTTGATATGGAGTGTATCTCAGTATAGAGAATGTCAGTACAGTAGGTGAGTGGTTTGCAACCTTTTATCTCCTTTTTCATGTAAAAAAACCACATACACACATATGTGTGTGTATATATATATATGCATATATATATATATGACCAGACAATAATATTTGAACTTTACCATCTGTTTACTTTAAAATAACTGCTAGAATTTTTGTAAAACTTTTGTTAATATCTATATTATTCATCATAACTTCTACATATTTTTAAATAGAAACAACACATGTAAGGAATAATTCATTCTGCCTATGAAAATATATTTGCTTATTTTGTTGTTGTTGTAAGAGACTTGTCCATAATGACTGAGAGGCTTCATTTGCCATATCATCCTCATCTGTAAAGAAAAACAAACTTTCATTTGAACTTGCCATCCTAGTAAGTTATTATTGTTCCATTATTCTTTTCCACTTCATAATGAAACTCCTGTGGATACACATGAACACACATATACACATATACACATACACACTGAGTATACTAGTTACCTCCAATTATTCACACACTTCTTAATACCTTTCAACCTGGCTTCTAATCAGATCACTCAACTGAATTTATTCTCTCCAAAGTTACCAAGAATCTCTGACCTTTCTTTTTTTTTTTAAACCCTTACCTTCCGTCTTGGAGTCAATACTGTGTATTGGTTCCAAGGCAAAAGAGTGGTAAGGGCTAGACAATGGGGGGGTCAAGTGACGTGCCCAGGGTCACATAGCTGGGAAGTATCTGAAGCCAGATTTGAACCTAGGACCTCCTGTCTCTAGGCCTGGATCTCAATCCACTGAACTACCCAGCTTCCCCCTTCCTCTGACCTTTCTGGAGCGTTTAACACTATGGTCAACCTTTTCCTCCTGGATACTTTCTCTTTCTTGGGTTTTCAAGACTACTGGCTTTCTTACTACCTATCTGAATGGTCCTTTTATTCCTTTCCTGAATCATCCACTATGTTCTGTCCCTCCCTTTTGCATGAATTAGGGTTCTGTATTGGACTTTTTTCTTTCTCTACACTCTCTCTCAATGACCTCATCAATGCCACAGGTTCAATTATTTCTTCTCAACATCCTAAATATTAATATTTATCTCTAATCCTTCTCCTGAGATTCACTTCAGCATCCAACTAGTTGGACATTTCCACTTAGTGTCCTATAAATATCTCAAATATAATATATCCAAAACAAAAATCATTATCTTCCCCTCAAAACACACCTCAGTCCTTTACTTTTAGGTTTCTTTCCAGGATATTGTCATTAATTTTGGACTCATCCTTAACATTTCACTGACTCTCATTCCCTCCATACCCAATGTTCCCAAGTCTGGTTGATTCTACCTCTTAAACATAATCTGATCCCCTTCACTCCACTCATATGGCTATTCCCTTATTCAGGCCCTTATCCCCTCTCACTTGGACTATCTCAATAACTTTCAGTCTATGTCAACTGATCCATCACATTGTTCCACATGGCATTCTAAAGCATAGGTCTAACTACAGTATTCCCAAGCTCGGGAAAGTTCAGTGATCCCCTATTGCTTCTAACATAAAATATAAATTCCTCTATTTGGCATTCTGGTGCATATTTCTCTTTCCAGAATGATTACACACAAATTTTTCTCACTCACACACACAATATTCTAGCCAAATGGCCTACATGCTATTCCCTGTATATATCCATTCATCTTCCACCTCTGAAACTTTCTATAGGATAACTCCCATACCTAGAATTCTTCCACCTCTTGGAATTCTTAGCTTCCTTGGAAGTTCAGTTCAGATGCCACTTTAGCACAATACTTGGTGCATAGAAGCACTTAATAAATGTTTATTGATTGTTCAATTGATTAAGTTTTTTTCTACCCTCTTCCAGTAATTAGTGTTCCCTCAAAATTGTGTTTTAATTATTTTGTATATTTTGTATATTTAACTCATCTTTGTTTCCCCTTCTCCTAAGGATATAAACATCTTAAGATCAAGGACTATTTGGTTTTGCATATAGTGGGTACTTTATCAATGTTAGTTGTTTTGAATTAAATAAAGTTGAATATGGTTGGGACTCAAGGAACCTCTGTAGACTGGAGGAGTCACAGAAGTCCATTGGCTTATGACTGAGTGCATATTGGGTAAGAAGACATAAACTGCATTCAAGAAGAAGATGGTCATGTGGAGAAAGTCTTCATGTAGCATCAAGTGCAGGAAAGAAAGTAAACCTTTGTGGAAACTGTATTGTTGGTGAAGAACAAAATGTGAGGCTACATATTTTGTTGGAGTTCAATAAAATCAAAAGACTTTACTTGTTCTGCATTTAAATTAATAGACTCTTTGCAACTAATTTCTTGGTCCTCCAAGAGATCTCAACCAACAGGTTGTGAAGCATTGCAGTAAATTAAATGACTATGATATCTTAGTCTGTCAGTCAACACTAAATCAAACAAATGACATTTGTTAAGCTCCTACTAAGTGCTGGGGATACTAAGAAAGACAAAAACATGGTTCCTGTCCACAATAAGTTCATATTTTAATAAAGGAGACAAGAAAATAACTATGTACACATAAGATACATGCAGTATAAATGGATACACACAACATAAATGAATGCCACATTGTACATGTGGCATATAGCTATTCCTTCAGTGTTTTAATTCACACTTATGGTTACCTAACTCAACCAAATTTTTGAGATGACTCAAAATCTCCCAACTTATTTTCTCTTAGGTTTCCACTTCTAAAAAATAATATTGAACTGGTTTTGCTGCTTCCATGGTAACAAAGCTCCCTCTGTAAAGGTTAAATGCAGTCTTGCCTGACCATCCATCAATCACTGAGTGAGATCTTGGAACTTGTAAGTGAACTAGCTGTGAGCAACCATCTGTGAACTGGGCTCCTGTCCTTTAAAGCTTAGAAGAAACCAATGATAAGACGTGCAGCTATTATTGATGGGGACAGCCAATACCTACTAAGAGACCGACAAGATGCCCAACTTGTGGGGAGGAAAATATTTCTTAAGAAACACCTTTAGAGGGCTGATGTTCTTAACAATTTAAATTTCTGCTTTAACTTCCTTTGCCAAGAAGGTTGTCGAGGCATAAGTAAATAGTAAATCTACCTTAGAGTAATTCATAATATTTAAATCCTACCTCCTTTTTCAATTAAGGTTTGATTTAAATCAAGATTTGGCTTTAAGAGCATCCTAATGTCACTATCCAAATAACCATTTCAAGTTCAAAAATGAAAAAAAATTCTATATGTGTTTCCAAGAGATGTTTTTTAATGAAACCTACATACAAATGGCTCCTAGAGAATTATTATCATCCTGATAGTTCACAGTTGCTCCCCCAGAATGCTTCAGTGGCTGTAATTATGAGCCTATTCATTTTTATCTCTGACAGGAATGAGAGCCCAGCCATAGGAGTCAAGTTATGAAAAGACTCAGACAAATTGTGTACTACTACATTCTGCGTTTTGTAGCAAAAGCTTACGAGGAGATGAAAGTTGTCACAGACTGGGAATCGTTACATTTGACAGGCTGCCCTAGAAAACATTTATAATAGAGTGATCCATCACCTTAAATACAAAGAACATAAATCTTTATTTTCCAGAAGGTACCCCTTGGATACAGGGCTGGCTGACCACAGATTTGTGTGCCCCTTGGACTAATTATCAGAGAACTGGCTTTCTGGTTGCTTTCTTTTAGGCCAGACTTTGTACATTTCTACTAAACATCTGAATTTTATTGTTAGCTTTCTTCTTGCATATGGTCTCCCATGAATTACTGATTCTCTATTCTGCTAGTCTGCTGCTGCTGCTGCTGCTGCTTCTGTCACCCTCTAAGGCACCAGGCTTATTAGGATTATATGGGAAGTTTTCTTCCTCCACCCCCACCCCTTCCTTTTCCTTTAAAGTCTTCTTGATTACTTTTGCAAGATGCCAGGGAAGTCTGTTTCTACTAGTCCTCATTATGTGCACCTTCACTGTGACCATCATCCCTGTTGGAAGCAATTTACCAATCCTGACGCAGGCAAGAGTTTCAAAAGGCATAAGTCCATAGGAAAAGTTAGGAAGGAGAGATTTCAGTATGACACCGAGTGAACTTTGGCCTTGCCCCTTTGACTATCCCTTGGGCTTTAGTTGGGACACAATTACAATTCTCTACAAAGTAGGAAAGTTCCCCAGTTCAAATTTCCATGTTACTCCTTCCAAGATGCCAGAATGAAGAGGCTAGGTGACCAGTGGAAATTCCACACTGAGGAGTAGATGAGCAATGGCGACCAACCCAGAACTGTGGCTGGCTTGTCCATTGGGGACCTAGAACAGATGGATTCAGATTGGCAGCTATCAAGTGCCTCCCAGCCCCAAAGGAAAATTGTACCACAATCCAATACTCCCTCGTTTTCCCTGAGAGTTTGCCAACCTGATGAATTCTAATATAAGAATAACCCTCTTAAGAATCTTTTTCTATAACAGATTATTCACTGTCACAGAGAAAAGGGAGGAGAGGGAAGGAGAGAAGGAGAAAATTCAGAACTCAAAATTAAAAAAAAAGTTTTTAAAAGAATGGTTGGGGCATCTAGGTGGCTCAGTGGATTGAGAGCCAGACCTAGTGACAGGAGGTCCTGCATTCAAATCTGGCCTCAGATACTTCCTAGCTCTGACCCTAAGCAAGTCACTTAACCCAATTACCACTTATATGCCTGGAACCAATACACAGTACTGATTTTAATGCAGAAAGTAAGTGAGTTATTTTTAAAGAATATTAAAAATTATTTCTACATATAATTAGAAGGGCGAATATAATATAATTTTTAAAGGACTTCTTACCATATTTTTATTTCCCCATCCATGAATCTGGGAAAAGATAATGGTGGAAGGGATTTGATTCTGCAGAACAGGGGCATTGCAACTTGTTGAAAGAATCTTTTGTTTTATTGTGCTAGCCTTTCATATTTACCTTACTTTTTTTTAAGTCCCATATCCATTAAAAAGTAAATCCTCTAAATTAGAATTGTCAAAGTTGTTGCCAGCAGATACTCCCCAATACTCCCAAGTGCTACCAGAAACATAGCAAAATGAAACTGATAGATATTTAACAAAATAGATAAAAATACAACATAACATGAATAATGTGGATTTGTGGTTTTTAAGTCAGGATGTAGACTTCAGGGATCTGATTCTATTTGAGTTTGCTCTAAACCCCATGGATGAGGTTAGTCATTTGTGGAACAGAAAATATTCCCAAAATGAAGTTAAGGTTTTAAGAGCAACAATGAAAGAGGTTTCATTTTTTTTCTGGTAAGTTCTGGGCATCTCCTAAATACCGCCTTCTACACCCAAATATAAATGTGTAGTAAGAGTGACCTCTGGTGAAGAGTGAGGGATTCTATAGTCACTAGGAAATTCTTACTGACTACTTTTTCACATAGCTACAAGGTTGATGGTTCAAGAGAACAATCACCTCCTGGTCAAAATTCATAGACAATATCCCCGCTAGCTAATTAATTATTTAGGTGCTAGTCTCCTGTTCTCTGTGGACTACACACATCAGAGTGATGAACCAAGGTATGGGTGAATACAATTCTGAGAGTATAAACACATGTATACTTTGCCACTCATCTACATACACTATATTTATTTTAAGCCATAATCCAAAACCCAAATCCTATTCTCAGAAATCATAATTTTGGTCTGCAACTTTCTAAATCTACCTTGTTTCTTAAACCCTTAACTATAAGGAATAATGAAAAAAAATAATGAGATGTCAATAAGAGCTAACATTTATAGGTTACCTACTATGTGCCAGGCACTATGCTAAGCATTTTACAATTATTATCTCAATTTTTTTACAACAACCCAGAGAGGTGGATGCTTTTATTATCCTCATTTTACAGATAAGGAAACTGAGGAAACAGGTTCATCAACCTGCTCAAGGTCACACAGCAAATAAGTATCTATGGTTGAATTTGAATTCAGGTCTTCCTGCCTCCAAGCTAAGTGTCCCATCCATTGGGGCATCTATCTGCAACAGTAACTAAGATTAGAGATGGAAATAGAATTCATATCCCCAAAGTCCTCAGGTTTTTTTTTAGGGTTTTTTAAAGTTTAGTTTTGATTTAATTTGGTTTTATTTTGCTTAAGAATATCTCTTTAAAATGCTTTTTAGGTTTCTTGTGGCATTAATGTCTGTCTTGATATGAATCACTAAGAGTAAGTAATAGTTTGACAATTAAGGGGAAGTTCTTTGTTGCTTACTAAGATTTATGTCCAGAAAAATAGCAGATCAATCATAGGAGATCCATATCTTAGTCTTCCCTTGGTTCTTATGATATTTTGTGTGTATCGGTGTAACAACATGGCATACTAGATAGAAAATAGTCATTGAAAATAAAAACTCATCAAACAGACAACTAATTCAAAAAACAATTAATTATGTCCAAATGGAATTTATACTGTGGATGCCAAAAAGTTTCACTTTGGGAAAGCAATGAAAAGAATCACATTACATACTAAGATATTCAAAATCACATAGTCATCTTAATAGATGCAAAAAAATTGACAAAGTACAGCATTCCTTTATGCTAAAAACCCTACAAAGCATAGGAATAAATGGACCTTCACTAAAAGCATCTATCTAAAACTAAAAGCAAGCATCATTTATAATGAGAGTATATTGGAACTTTTCCCAATAAATAGGAGAGTGAAGCAAGGTTACTCACTCTTCCTGGTTAGTCGATATAGTTATAGAAATCCTATAATGCTACAATAAGAAAAGAGAAAGAGGTTAAAGACATAAAGACAAAGAGAAGATAATTTTTTTTTTTTTGCTGATGATATGATGGCATACTTGGAAAATTCTAAGAATTCAGCAAAGATTCTGAGAAAACTAATCATTTCATCAAAGTCATAAGCAACAAAACAAACCCTTAAAAATTAACAGCACTTTTATAATAGTAAAATCATAGAAGCAAAAATAGAAAGGAGAATACCATTACAAATAACTACAAAATGCACAAAATATCTGGAGACTGACCTACTAAAGTGCACAAAAGATTTGTATAGAGTTAATTATGCAGTGTTCTTTAAAGAAATAATGATTTAAATAGCTAGAGGAATACTTAGTGCTAAAGGCTAGACCATGCCAATATAATAAAATTGACAATACTTCCAAAGTTAACTTATACTTTTAATACTATACCAATAAAATTATCATGGAGATATTTTATAGAACCTGATGACATAACAAACTTTATTTGAAAAAAAATTTAGAATATCAAAGAAAGCAATGAAAAGAATTAAGGATGCCCATCAACTGGGGAATGACTGAACAAATTTTGGTACAAGAACGTAATGGAAAATTACTGTCATTTTAAGAAATTATGTGTGTGGTAAATAGAGGATGATGGAAAGAATCAGAAGTGAAGTAAGCAGAGCCCCCCCCCCAAAAAAACCCTATATACACAGTAACTACAATGTAAATGGAAAGAATAATCACAAATCAAAAAAATTTTAAATGAATATAACAAAATTTTTAAAATCAAGCATCACTCAAATGAAGAGATAGGAGGAGACAACCCCAAGCCACCCCTTCATGGAGGTGGGAAGTCCATAGATGTCACCCAATGCATATGTTTTTGGACTTTTGCAATATTTCAATCACTTATGCTGATTTTTGTTTCCTCTATTAAATTACTATTTATTACATGGTGTGAATTTCAAAACTACTCAACCCTGTTCAAACCATTCTTTAGAGGATGGGATTTGGCTATTTCCTGATCAATAACAATAGAGATACTTGGAATGACAGAATCAGGTCTTGGAAACTACAATCTCCACCCTACTCAAGGTAACAGGATTTAGGAAGGGCTGCAGCAAAGCTCAAGATTTAATTATTTGAGAATGTGGCCTTCAACAGACATGTGCAAAGGGGACAGACCTCTGGGAGGTCCTGGGTGAAGCTAGAGCCACCATTGGCACAGGTGAGACACTGGAAGTGAGGTAGAGGACAGCTGAGGAGTCTGGGGACTTCCTGTGTGGAGGAGAGGAGGTTGTTGGAACCTGGGTGCTTGGAGTGGAGGCCCTGAGACTGTTTCTCCATTTTGGTCATGTGAGTGATAGGGACTGATCTCTTTTCTTTGCCTCGGCTATCCAAGGCCTTGGGCCTTTGGCCCAGCCTAAGCAGAGGGGGTATTTAAGCCCTATTCCCTTCTCTCCCCTTTCTCTCTCTCTCTCTCTCTCTCTCTCTCTCTCTCTCTCTCTCTCTCTCTCTCTCTCTCTCTCTCTCTCTCTAATACCTTTCTTCCTCCTATTAGTAATTAAAAACTCCATAAAAGGTTGACTGCTGACTTGAGTTTTCATTTAGGAATTACATAGCTGAATTCCTTGGTGGCCTTAAATTAATATATATCAGTCTTTTAATGTGATTTCCATCTCACAATGGGATGTTTTTTTAGGAGGGGTAGAGGGATGGATACTGGAGAGAAGTATAACGATGTATACCATCAATGCAAAAAAAAATTTAAGAGGAAGTATATCTTGGAGTGAGAATGACTTCAATTCAAGTTCTGCCTCTGACACAAATTGGCTGTATAACTTAGGGCAAGTTAATTAACTTTTCAATGTCCCAGGAAGTAAACTCTCTGCTGTTAAGTTCCAGCCCAGGTATAGATCTGCTTCACTACAGGGAATTTCCTCACCAAGACATTCTTACTCCAATCAAATCTCAAATCTAGTCCCAGTACTACAGCACTCAGGCAGCCTCTCTCTCACACACCTCTTCCCCAGTCACAGTTCATGATCAGACCATTTTCTTTTCCAGTTATACATGTCCTAGAATCTGTTTTTACACTATTTCTTGTATATGTCATAGGATCAATAGAGCTAGCAGAAAGCATAGACAATCTAATACAACCTTTACATTTTACAGGAGAGGAAACTAAGGTATTCTACCACATTCTACTCCAAATCAGTTTACCCACCACTTCACCATTTCCAATGTGCCCTTTAAAACCCCTGATTGATATTACTTTGCCTGTAATGTTTCGTTAAGACAGTAAATAGCAAGTAGAGAGGAAGTAGACATAGTGGATGACAGCAAGCCAATCTTAGGTCAGGAAGGACTATGTTTAAATCTTCACTGACTTTTGAAGATACCAGTTTTTTAGCATTCAAGTTCTATGACCTGCCACCACCCTGCCTACCTAAATATATTAAGAGAATACTTCCATCACATAAATTATATTTCCTACAAACTGGACAGTTATTTTCCCCCAAATATTCACTGCACTCTCACATCACACTTCCTTGCTTAAACCAGACCTAGAAAGACCCTTCATACCCATCTTTACCTTTGGAATTCCTCCTACTCATTTTTTAAAGGCCAATTCAAATGGATCTTAACATGTAGTCTTCTCTAGAAAGACTCCCATAAATCCCCAACAATAATGTCAACAGGGAAAATATTCAGGACCACCAATGTAGTTATAGTAAGAGATCTTTAATAAAGGAAAGGAGATTACAATAAAGAAAAACACATAGAGCCATCATCCTGGAAATTATAATCTTGGGAAAGACACAAAGAACAATAGTACTGGGAATTTCCACTGAGCTACAGAAAAAGTGTGCTTAAATTATTTTAGAAAAGTGGGGGTGATCTCTGGCTAAGAAGGAAAAGAACTCTTAGAAACATGGCATTCGATGGTACATGGAAGGTGGACCGCAATGAGAACTATGACAAATTCATGGAAAAAAAAGGGCATCAATGTGGTCAAAAGAAAGCTGGCAGCCCATGACAACTTGAAGATAATGATTACCCAAACAGGAAATACGATGACTGTCAATGAATCTAGTACCATCCGAACCATCGAAATTGTGTTTGAACTGGGAGTCAACTTTGTGTACAGCATGGCTGATGGAACGCAGCTCAATGGGAACTGAAACATGGAAGGAAGCAAGCTCGTTGGCAAATTCAACCAAATGGATAACGGAAAGGAACTAAACACTGTGTGAGAAATTGTAGGGGATGAATTGGTCCAGAGCTATGAATATGAAGGTGTGGAAGCCAAAAGAATCTTCAAAAGAGCTTGAAAGCTACCTGAGGAGCTCAGCCCAGAGCACCTTCCAAAGCAGTTTTTTTTTTGTTTGTTTGTTCTCCCCTCTCTCTTTGTCCATCAACTATAAAGTTACTGCTGGATTCACTGACTGACTGACTCTGTTGTGATGTTCAGTCTTACCTCACCAAAGGAAAAAATGGAAAAGCCAATTAGGACTGACTTTGTATTGCCTGCATCCTCCCAGACCCATTAGAGTGTACCATTGTCACAGCTTACCACTTGAATGTGTATGTGTATTTTTTTAAGGAAAATAAAGATGGTCAAATTCTTCTCATCCTAAAAAAAAAAGAAAAAGAAAAGAAAAGTGGGGGCAGTAACTGAATCTTTGAAAAGATGCAATAGCCAGAATTGAGGGTAGCTGGTAGCAGACCTAGAGGCAATCGCCAGAGGCTGGAGTGATTGGATAGGTACAGAAAAGTTTATTGTCTTTTTTAAATTAAGTCCTTGGGAAAGAGGCAAATCTAAGTCAAAGTTTGTTTTTTAGTTATTTTTTCCAGATTACATGTCAGTATAATATTTAATAATTATATTCTGATTTTTTGAACCATGTTCTTTCACTCCCATCCTTTCCCCTCCCCCAAGGTGGCAAGTAATATGATATAAATTGTATGTGTGTCATTATACAATACATATTTCCATGTTCATCATGTTGTGAAAGGAGTCATTTAGAGAAAAATTCACAGAGGAAATAAAATGAAAAAGGTTATGCTTCAATCTGCATTTAGACTCTGTCGACTTCTTCTGTGGCAGTGGATAACCTCTTTCAACCTGGGTCCCTTTGAGTTTGCCTGGATCCTTGCATTGCTGATGATAAAGTCATTCAGTTAGTCATCATACATTATTATTGTTAGTATCAACAATATTCTCCTGGTTCTATTCACTTCATTTTGTATTACTTCATAAGTCTTTCTAGGATTTGTTGTGTTCATCTTTTTTGTTCTTTCTTATGATGCAACAGTATTCCATTACAACCAGTCTAAGATCGGTGGATTCTTTTGATTTTTATTTTCTCCTCTTATTCAAGAACATCAAGTCAATTCTCCCTGCTAATTTCTTGCATTATGTTGTCCAGGCTCTTTTTTTTTCCCATCATGGCCTTCAGGCAGTCCAAAGATTCTTAGGTTATCTCTTCTGGTTCTATTTTCCAGGTCAGCTGTTTTTCCATCAAGATATGTCAGATTTTCTTCTATTTTTTTCATTCTTTTGAATTTGTTTTGTTTCCTACTATCTTAGCTTCCATTTGTCCAATTCTAATTTGTAGGAATCCATTCTCTTCTTTGAGATTTTGTACTTCCTTTTTTAGAGTTATTTTCCTATTTGAGATTTTGAATTTCCTTTTTTAGGATCCTGTTTTCTTTAGTGAGTTTTTGGCTGAACTGTTGACTTTATCCTTTTCTTTTCTAATTTTTCTTCAAAGATTCTTATTATTTGTTTTTTAATCCTCTTTTGGAGTTCTCCCAAGATTTTATTTTAGGCCTCACGTCCTTTCACATCTATCTTTGAGGGTTCAAACATTTCCATTTTGGCATTGCTGTCCTCTTCTGAACTTGCATTTTGGTCATCCATTCTGCTGGAATAGCTTTCCAGAATCAGTTTCCTTTGTCCTTTATTCATCTGGGTTTTTTTTCATGATTTTGCCTATATGTTGAGGCTCAACTTCACTTCTGGGGTAGAGGGAGTACTGAGTCTGGGTTCCCTCACATAATATGTACAGTGGATTTATCTGGATTCCACTCCTCAGTGTTCAGCTTCTCTTGGTATTGTGAGTGCTAAGAATGTTCTTTCCACTGAGGGTTCCCCCTGGGTATGCTTGTACCACAGCACCAAGCCCAATTCATAATTAATTTATCCTTACTTGTCTTTTGTTTTAACTCTCTTTAAACAAGGTGGAATTGAGTCAATATGAAGATTCCTTGAAGACAATGTTTCCAGCAATAACCCTTCCCACTCAATGTCATAGAACACTTTATTTGGTACTTCCCTAAAATAACTATCAAGTGATATTGTATATTATAGCAAGGTGTGATCTTATATTATCTACCTGGTAGGTTATATGCTCCTAGGGCTGAGGGACTATGTCTTGAATTCTAATGGTCTATTCACATAATAGGAGACCATATTTTGAGAAGAGGACAAAAAGAAAGGACAAGAAGCAAGATCTCAAAAGGTAGGGGGAGAGTTCTTCCTCATCCACCCTTTCTGGCTTCAGACAAGATCTTCAAATGATGAGTCAGCAACTTAATACTCATTTCATTGGCAATACCCCCCGGCTTCTCCAACCAATAAAATGTTTCTTTCTCCTTTTTTCACAAATGTATTCCAAATTCCTAAAAATCTCCTTTAAAATATGAGAAATGTTTTTTAAAACATCACAGATTTGTTTGCCTCTCAACTCAGAGATAGACAATTGGATCCTTAAGAATTGTTTAGATGACAGCATTTTGTATTTTAGTAGAAAGGACCCTCCAAAGAATGTAGAAAATACTTGGGTAATCAGACTCTAGGTTTATTTTCCTAATTTATATTTTCACTAGTGAATTAGTTTCCAAAGTGTGACTAATTGCATCTCCTTTCAGAATTCTAGGGGTATACTTAAGGGAATATTGGAGTCTTTGAATGCTATTCACTCAATCCCCTATTCCTGGTATTTTCCTCCTGTTGACTATTAGCACCTCCTCTACACTATTGGTTATACCATTGACTCTATTCTATCGATTTATTGGCCTTATTATCATTTAACCAATTAACATCAATTAGCTCTTTCAAAGCTGTATTCAGTGTTATGTCAAGAATAAAAACACAAAAACATACCCCTCAAAAAATGGGGCATGCCCTCTCCTCTACCACTTAGATCTCTGGGGAAAATAAGCTTACATTTAAATCAGCTGCTAGAAGGACTGAACAGGGTCATTCCCTTGCTTAAAGAACACTGCATCATAGTATTGATACATTTCTGGGCTGAATCAAGTAGGTACATCTTCAGGGCTGGAAAGATTCATGAAATTTAGGTGCCATCAAATTCTGATATGGACTCCAATTGGTGGATTTGGGCAGCTCATTCTTTTTATTTTTTTCATTTTTTTCCCATATTTTATTTAGAATATTTTTCCATGGTTACATGATTCATGATTTCCCCCCACCGCCCTTGCTCTTTACTCCCCTCTCCCGGAACTGACAAGCAATTCCACTGGGTTATATATGTATCATTGTTCAAAACCTATTTCCATGTCATTCATATTTGCAGTAGACTGATCTTTTAACATCAAAACCCTAATCATATCCCTACTGAACTGTGATCGATTAAATGTTTTTCTTCTGTGTTTCTACTCCCACAATTCTTTCTCTGAATGTGAATAACATTCCTTCTCATTACTGCTAGTAGAAAAGTATATTACATTTGATTGTGTCAAAATATATCAGTCTCTGTGTACAATGTTCTCCTGGTTCTGCTCCTTTCACCTATGCATCAAGTCCTGGAGATCATTCCAGTTGACATGGAATTGCCTGCCTCCCTCTCCAGTTTCTATTCCCTCTTCATATATTGTTTTTCTCTCATTGAAATATAAGTGCCATGAGGGCAGTGACTGTCTTACTTGATTCATTTGTTTCCCCAGCACTTAGAATAACACTTGACACTTAGCAAATACTTACTGAAGGTATTTTCATTAATCTAATCCTCATCTAAATTTTGTATCATTCCAGGAACCTAGCACAGGGCTGTGTATAAAATAGGTATTTAATAAATGTTTGCTGTTGTTATTTTATGTCATGTATTTATGCATTAGTAAATCAATAATTTTCTGGTTGATTAACTAACTGCTAACTATGGTGAAGGTTCAGACTCAGCTGGTCCACCTCAACTGATAACTCAGATACTATATATGATAATTGCATTGGTCACCTTAATAATTAGCCTTCTTTTTAATTTTTTTATCTAATTAATTAATTTAGAATATTTTTCCATGGTTACATAATTCATGTTCTTTCCCTCCCCTCCTCCATCCCTCTCCCAAGGCTGACGAGCAATTCTAGTGGGTTTTACATGTGTCATTGATCAAGGCCTATTTCTATATTATTACTATTTGCAGTAGAGTGATCATTTAAAGTCAACATCCCCAATCATATCCCCATCGAACCATGTGATCAAACAGTTGTTTTTCTTCTGTGTTTCTACTCCCATGGTTCTTTCTCTGAATGTGGATAGTGTTCTTTCTCATAAATCCTTCAGAATTGTCCTAGATCATTGCATTGCTGCTAGTAGAAAACTATATTACATTTGATTGTACCACAGTGTATTAGTCTCTGTGTACAATGTTCTCCTGGTTCTGCTCCTTTTACTTTGCATCAACTCCTGAAGGTCTTTCTAGTTCACATGGAACTCCTCCACTTTATTATTCCTTTTAGCACAATAGTATTTCATCACCATCAAATATCACAATTTGTTCAGCCATTCCCCAATTGAAGGGCATCCCCTCATTTTCCAGTTTTTTGCCACCACAAAGAGGGCATCTATGAATATGTTCTTACAAGTCCTTTTCCTTATTATCTCTTTGGGGTACAAACCCAGCAGTGATATCACTAGATCAAAGGGAAGGCAGTCTTTTAAAACCCTTTGGACATAAATAATTAGCCTTTTTAAGACTGGAAGAGAAAACTAGAACCCAAATATCTCCCAGAAAAGGTTCAGAAGATGTAGAGAGGGTGTACTATTCACTGGGACATGTATTTCAGTCATACCCTATTAAAAACACGAGCATCAATGGCCCTATAGATTGAGAGCTCTAGAATCTGACAGCAGCCTCCAAGACTGGAGTAAAAACGGATGAGTTAATTGCCAGTCTATAAAAATACAATTATTATTATTAGCTCCTTCAATGTGTTATATTCCATTAACAGTGTGACACATGCAGAATTGGGTAAAACAAACAGGCTTCTCAGTTTCTCAGATAAAGCATGGCTAAAGGTTAATTGGATTTCATTTCAGAATCTGTACACCTCCAGGTACTCACATATTGCAGAGCTTAGTCGCAGAATATGAGAAAAGTCGAATCACTGCCGAGTAGAAAAGGTGAATGCTGCCCATCTCAAAATGCCACAGTCATATTTTGAATTTCATTTCCGTTTCAAGTTTCCTGGTGACTAGTAACTTACAGTTGCTCCATCTTGGCATCTAAGCAGCTCAGCTTAAGCATCTGTTACTTATAAAGAAAGAAAGACATCTGTGGTTGTGCCTCCCAGAAAATATGTGTATATATGTACACACACATATATGTATATATCTATACATACACGTATGTATATGTGTGCATATATGTATCATTTTAAAGGTAGAAGGAAATTTCAAAATCATCTAATCTAACCTCCTCATTTTACATATGAGGAAACAGAAGATCAATAGAGTTTAGTCAAATATCACACAGGTAATTGCTCAAAGAGCCAGAAATAGAAAGAAGTTAGAGCTCTGGACTTTTAGTCTAGTCTTCTTTTCAGAATATCAACCCAACCTTTTTTGATATTCAGCCTAATTTAACAAACATTTGTTAAGCATTTGTCACTTCTTAGGGAGCTTACTTGTTCAGTTATATCTGACTCCAAGTGACCCTATTTGTTTTCTTGGCAAAAATATTGAGGTGGTTTGCCATTTCCTTCTTCAGCTCATTTGAAAGATGGGGAAAATGAGGCAACTAAGATTAAGTAACTTGGCCAGGATTACATAGCTAATACGTGTCCGAGGCCAGATTTGACTCACAAAGACAAATCTTCCTGATTCCAAGATTGGTGTTCTATCCACTATACCATGTAGCTGCCCTGTAGGGCAAGGTAGGGTATTGGGCACTGGAAATACCAAGACCAAAGGGGAAAATGTCCTTGCCCTGAATTAGTCTAGAATTTAGTAGCTATTTAATGAATGCTTCTTGTTGGATAAGTAAATGCAAGGTACTTTGAAGTAGGAGAGGGGCATGAGGAAATGTTTTCTGTAGAAATTTGAATTATAAGAAAGCTATGCAAGGGCAGCTGGGTAGCTCAGTGGATTGAGAGCCAGCTCTAGAGACGGGAGGTCCTAGGTTCAAATCTGGCCTCAGACACTTCCCAGCTGTGTGACCCTGAGCAAGTCACTTGACCCCCATTGCCTAGCCTTTACCACTCTTCTGCTTTGGAGCCAATACAAAGTATTGACTCCAAGATGGAAGGTAAGGGTTATTAAAAAAAAAAGAAGAAAGAAAGAAAGCTATGGATTCTAGGAGGCAAAGATAAATTGAGAGTGCATTCCAACCATGGAGGAAAGTCTGTTCAAAGAAATAGTCAAGAGGACAGGTGTGATTGGGCCAGTTTTTCCCAGCTTCTTTCTGATCATCCATCCTACAGGAGAGGCTAAATCTTAAAAAAGACAAAGCTGTTTGGGCACAGTTTCCCCAATGGAGCTCTCACCATCCCTACCCCAAGCCAACCTCGGGTAGTCACAGAACAAGGTTAGCCCTGGGACCTGATTGGCTCTGGCTTCACTGATGCAACTTCCTGGTCATCTAGGTGGGAGCCATAAAAGTCCCAGTCACATGCAATCTGTTTCTCTCAGTCTAAGTGGGTGCCTAAGACCACTCAGACACTAATGACCTATTACCAGATGCACTTTATAAATGTTACTTATTGTTGTTGTTCTTTGAAGATAAGGGAGACACCGATACAGGGAAGTTTTTATTTTATAGTAGAGATTAGTTGGAACCACTGATGGGAGCAGAGAAGGGAAGTGACATGGTCTCATCTATGCTTTAAAAAACTATTTTAGCAAGAATATGGATAACCAATTGGAGAAGAAAGACAGAAAAGGGAACCCACTTACAAGGCTATTGCAATAACCTGGCTTTAAGGTGAGGTAGTAGCCATTTGAATTAAAAGAAAAAAAAAGAACCAGAAGAAGGAAGAATCAAGAGGACTTGGCAACAGATTGGAAATGGGAAGTTGTGAGGGAAAGGAGACACAAAATAAAGTGTTAAAGTTGACTCAAGGTTGCAAGTTTGATTCCTGAAATGATGCCTTGTAGTGGAAGCTCTTTCTAGTCTCCTTGACTGCTAATTCATCTCAAGGATGAAAAATACTCCAATATGTGAAGTATTGAATAAGAGGCCTAAATGAATGTCAACCTACTCTCTAGCTTGTTTTAAAGTTTGGAGACTGGCTCAGGAGATTTGAGTTCATAAATTCAAGCCATGGACACACATAATCATAGATAACCATAGATCTAGAACTAGAAGAACCTCAGTAGCAGACAAAAAATGGCAGGTTTGTTCTTTTCTTTGTTGCTATTTGTTAGCTTCAGGTCTGGGACTATACAGATAAGAAATGCCTCATACACTTAATCCCAAGGCCACGAAAAATCTCTATTAGAGGATGTTAAATTTGCAGTCAGTTATGAGGTAAGTCAGACTTTCCTCCTATTTCCTTTTCTCCCTCCTTCAATTCCTTAAGTGGTTTTAATACTCCAAGATCCCAAAGCATAAATTTGGGAGATGAGGCAACAGAGTACCACATCTCCCGAATCATTGCCCCAGAATTCCTGGGAAGCAAGAAAATTGTTGAAGTATATGTGTGTGTGTATATACATATATATATATATATGTATGTGTATATATATATACATATAAATGTGTGTGTATATACATGCTTCAGATGAGATGAGATCAGACTTATTCTGTGTATAAAGGTAAAGCTGGAAATCCTTTTAATGCTGCCCTATCTTATAAAAAATCTGGGGATCCTGGTAATAGTGTGGAAATGTACTAGCATGATACTCTATTCACAACCCTGGAACAAGATACATTCTTTCTTCTAAAAGCACCTAGAATAAATTTAAGACGCTTATGCCTTCAGTCTTTGATTCTTCACTAGACACCTGAATGAGTATATGGAATCTTCCAATAAACCTTGCTATGATGTGCAAGTTTTATGCATGGCCTGTCTTTCATCTCTCAGGTATAATAGCTGGGTAACACAAAAATCACTTATTTAGAAAGCATTTGCTGCTAAGTGGTAGGGAAAGTAGACCAAAGAGTCTAATCACTTCTCTTTCCTCCTGTAAATCTCTAGGAGCCCTATAATAATTCATGTCCAAGAGAAGTTTGGGAAAGAAATAGAAGGCAGGGGGAGGAGAAATAATAATGTAAAGAGGAAAAGAAAGAGGAAATAAAGAATTTTCTGATTTAGATATTTGGAATCAGTTCTTATCACTAGGACTAGTGAGGGCTAGACAATGAGGGTTAAGTGACTTTCCCAGGGCCACACAGCTAGGAAATATCTAAATTCAGATTTGAACCCAGGACCTTCCATCTCTAGGCCTGGCCCCTCTATCCACTAAACCAACTAGCTAGCCCTGCCATTATTATGTCTTAATGGGGATCTTATATCTATGTTGACCCTATCAGCTTGCTAGGCTCCCCACAACGGGGATAATCAGGAGTTTGTTTCCAGGAGATTCATGATGGTATATGAGGGAAGTACTTGGAGAGAATGTGGAGCAAATACTCCCTAACTGGTTCCATTTGACCAAGTCATGAAGATTGGGTTCTCTGTTTGGCTTTAATTAATTAATTAATTAATTTGTTTGTTTGTTTGTTTATTGGCTTTTGAATATTATTTTTATTTGGTCAATTTCAAACATTATTCATTGGATAGTGGTAGTCTCTCAGTGACCGAGAATGACTATTGTCTTTGTGCAGTTTCATCTACGGTGTACCCTCATGTGGCTCTGGAGTCCAAAGGCTGAAGCGCAGAGTT
The DNA here is from genome assembly GCF_027887165.1 of Monodelphis domestica. Taxonomy (NCBI): domain Eukaryota; kingdom Metazoa; phylum Chordata; class Mammalia; order Didelphimorphia; family Didelphidae; genus Monodelphis; species Monodelphis domestica. The sequence goes on from NC_077231.1 coordinate 151,025,319, forward strand.
TGTGGCACATGGGGCATGGGACGCCAGCTGTTACAGCAGGTGCGGTTGTGACCTGGTGTCGGCGTTCACGCGCAGCGGCAAGACGTCGACGTCGCTCATCTTCAAAGGTGGCGGCGGCATGGTTAATGTGGGTACGCCAGCTGCTTCTGTCAGAGGCAGCGAGTTCTAGTTGCTTTGGTATAATGCCAGCCCACTTCAAGTTGGACTTTAGCTGATCCTTTAATCTTTTCTTTGGTCGGCCTTGTTTCCTGAGTCCAGCTGACAGTTCACCATAGAATACCTGTCTTGGTGTTCGCTGTGGGTCCATGCGGATGACGTGTCCAGACCATCGTAGCTGGGTTTTGAGGACCAGGACTTCGATGCTGGTGGAGTTGGCTCTGTCGAGGACTTCCTGATTGGTGATTTGGTCCTGCCATCGGATCCTCATGATTGACTGGAGGGAGCGTTGGTGGAATTGCTCCAGCTGTTTCATGTGCTTCCGGTACAGTGTCCATGTCTCACAACCGTACAGGAGTGAGCTGAGGACCACTGCGTTATACACTTTGAGCTTCGTCGCAGTGCTTACACCTCTGTGTTGGAGGACTTTGCAGCGCAGCCTCCCAAGTGCCTGGCTGGCCTTTTGGATCCTGGCATTAATCTCGTGGTCTAGGGACCCGTCATTGGCAATGTGCTGCCCAGGTACTTGAAAGTGTTGACATTAGAAAGCTGCGTGCTGTCGATTGTAATGCACGGCTGGTTCGTTGGCCTCCCTGGTGCAGGTTGGAACAGCACCTCTGTTTTGCTGAGGCTGACAGTCAGCTCAAACAGTTTTGTTGCGGTGGAGAACCTGTCCACAATGGTTTGGAGATGATTTTCTTGGTGGGCCATGAGAGCACAGTCATCTGCGAAAAGAGCTTCCAGGATGAGTCTCTCTGTTGTCTTTGTTTTTGCAGTCAGGCGGCGAAGGTCAAATAGTGAGCCATCCAGTCGGTATTTGATGTAGACGCCCAGGTCTAGATCCATCACAGCATGTCGTAATACTTGGGTGAAGTATAGGTTGAATAGTACCGGAGCGAGGACACAGCCTTGTTTCACGCCATTGGAGATGTTGAAGCGATCAGAAGTCTCTCTACCAGATAAGACTTCCTCTGTCATGTCGACATGAAAGAGCTGGATCAGTTTGACGAATTTTGCTGGGCAACCGAGCTTGCTGAGGATCACCCACAATGCGTCCCTGTTCACTGTGTCGAAAGCCTTTGTCAGGTCTATGAAGACAATGTAGAGACTCAGGTTCCTGCAGCTGCCTCACTGTGAAGACCATGTCGATGGTGCTATGATCTGGTCGGAAGCCACATTGTGATTCAGGCAGGTTCTGCTCTGAAACAGATGACAAGAGTCTGTTGAGTATAACATGGGCGAGGATCTTTCCAGCAGTGGAGAATAGTGAGATGCCTCTGTAGTTGTCACAGGCTGCTTGTGCGCCTTTGTTCTTGTATAGGACTATGATGGAGGCATCTCTGAGTTCTGGGGGCATGTCTTCCTCTTCCAATATGCTGGTCAGCACTATGTGGAATGCCTGGAGCGCCTTTCCATTTAAGGCCTTGTACACCTCAGTTGGGATCCCATCTTTACCGGGTGCCTTGCCTGCACTCATTTGTTTAATGGCTTTTTGGACTTCCTCTATTGAAGGAGGGACATCAAGTTGTTCAGTGGTGCAGTTTTGGGGGATCTGGTCAAGGGCACTTTGGTCGACTGAAGAGGGTCAGTTGAGAAGCTGACTAAAGTGTTCTTTCCACCTGTTGCTGATGCCTTTTTTATCTTTTATGAGAGTGTCACCATCAGAGGATAGCAAGGGAGTGGTGGTGGGTTTTGATGGCCCATAGACAATCTTGAGGGCACTGAAAAATTGTTTGTAGTTTTTCATATCAGCAAACCGCTGGATTTCTTCTGCCTTTTTTTCCCACCATCGGTCTTGCATCTTCCTGATCCCACACTGCGCCGTGGCTTGAAGAGACTTGAATCTGTCCTTTTTAGGAGCAGAGTTTGGGTTATTTTGCCACTCCATAAAGGCTTTGTTCTTTTTGCTCAATAGGTCTTCAATAGCAGTGTTGTTCTCATCGAACCAGTCCTGGTGGTTGCGTTGTTTGGGGCCTAGGACTGCCTTTGATGTCTCTGAACTGGTTCCATTTCTCAGTTGAGCTTCCAGTGAGTGGTCCCTTGGCAGACAGCTTGTTGTCCAGGCAGGACTGGAATGTTTGCAAATAAGATGGATCTCACTCACGTTGTAAAATGCGCGAACTGTCTGGGCATGTTTTGGATGGTGAGGTGCAATGCGTATTTGAAGAGTCACTCTAAGCAATCAGTGGTCTGTCCAGCATTCAGCTCCTCTCATGGCTCTGGTGATCTATACATCCTGGATGTCTCGCCGGCATACAATGATGTAGTCAATGAGATGCCACTGTTTTGATCGTGGATGCATCCACATTGTTTTATATTTGTTTGCCATTCTGAACACAGTGTTCGTGATGGTGAGTTTGAATTCTGAGCATTTGCTGAGTAGCAGTAAGCCGTTGTTGTTCATTTTGCCCATGCCGTGTTTGCTGAGCACTCCTTTCCATCTTTCATGGTCCTGGCCAACGCAGGCATTAAAGTCTCCCAGTAGTATCAGCTTGTCATTTGTGGGCACTGAGTGCAGGACGGCACTCAGGTCAGAGTAGAACTGCTCGATGGTCTCCTCTGTGCTGGTCAGCATTGGGGCATATGCGCTGATGATTGTGGCATACCGGTCTTTGCTGAGAGGTAAGCGGATCTTCATGAGCCTCTCGCTGATGCCCACAGGCAAGTCTGGCAGCTGTTTGAGCAAACTGGTCTTGATGGCCAGGCCAACACCATGGATTCTGTCTTCATTTGTGGCTCTACCTTTCCAGAAGAAGGTGTATCCAGTGGTGGGTTCACTGAGTGATCCCTCTTCTGGTAAGCGTGTTTTGCTTAATGCTGTGATGTCGATGTTATATCACGCCAGTTCTTTACTGATTAGAGCTGTTCTTCTCTCAGGTCTTGGGGTGTTCTCTCTATCAAGTAATGTTCTGATATTCTTTGGATACAAAAATGACTTTCTTTTCCTCCCTCCCCTCCTAACACCCCTCCCATAGCCAATGGGCAATTTCACTGGGTATCACATGTGCCCTTGATCTGAACCCATTTCAATGTTGTTGATGTTTGCTCTAGGATGTTCATTTAGAGTCTACATCCCCAATCATATCCCCTCAACCCATGTAATCAAGCAGTTGCTTTTCCTCGGTGTTTTTACTCCCACAGTTAGTCCTCTGCTTGTGGATAGTCTTTTTTCTCATATATCCCTGCAGATTGTTCAGGGTCATTGCATTGCCACTAATGGAGAAGTCCATTACAATGGATTGTACCACAGTGTATCAGTCTCTGTGTACAGTGTTCTCCTGGTTCTGCTCCTTTCACTCTGCATCACTTCCTGGAGGTTGTTCCAGTCTCCTTGGAATTCCTCCACTTTATTATTATTCCTTTGAGCATAATGGTATTTCATCACCAACATATACCACAATTTGTTCAGCCATTCCCCAATTGAAGGGCATCCTCTCATTTCCAGTTTTTTTTTGCCACCAAAAACAGCACAGCTATGAATATTCTTGTACAAGTCTTTTTCCTTATTATCTCTTTGGGGTACAAACCCAGCAGTGCTATGGCTGGATTAAAGGGCAGACAGTCTTTTATCACCCTTTGGGCATAGTTCCAAATTGCCCTCCAGAATGGTTGGATGGATTCACAACTCCAACAACAATGCATTAATGTCCCAACTTTGCCACATCCCCTCCAGCATTCATTACTTTCCATAGCTGTCTCTGATTGGCTCTTAAAGGCATTCAGAAAGGCCTGTCAGCTTTGGATACTTGCTTTTTGCCTCATTCACTCTGTTAGTTTTCAGTGATTCTTTGGCTCATGGCATTCTGTTGGGGGAGTAAGTTTGGCAAGTGAGCCACAGGAATCTGGGAGTCAGAGCTAGCCTAATATCTATGCCCCACAAAGCAAGGAGGAATCTTCAGTAGAACTTTCAGGTCCCTAGCCCAATGGATGCTCAGATGAAGTTTCATAGAGCAGTGATGCCATCTTTGGTGAACTGGTAAGACCAATGCTATGTAGGAACTCACCTAAGATTTACCCTAGAGACCAAGGCCGAATAGAGAAGACCATGCCATTGGAGGGAAACGTTTATGAATTTTCTCTTGCCATTTCTTTAAAGTAAATATCCCTTTGTAAAAGCCAATTGGTGTTAAACAGTTCAGTGGAACTGGGCTGCTGGTTGCTGACCTCTTAACAATGGAGAGAACACAGCTGGTGAAAGTCCCAGCAAATATCTGAGAGAAGAGATACTCCCTGAAAGCTAACTCCCCCCCCCCCCCATGAAGCAATGGTAGATATAGCAGCCCAGTTCTAGAAAGTCAGCCAGAGCCTCTATCATCATTTTTTACAGGGGGCATATAGGGCAGCACTTTATGATTTGCAAAGCACTTGGCATATGCCATTTCATTTTATCTTCACGATCACCTTATAGCTATTCCCATTTTGCAGATGAGAAAAGTGAGACTCAGACAGATTAAGTTGTTTGCCCAGGGTCACACAGCTACCATGTCTCAAGAAAGATACAAACTGAGGTTTTCCTGACAAAGCTCTTTTCACTATGTCACAGGCCCATCATGGCAGCTATTTTTTCTATTGGAGTGAAATGATCTAGAGCAACATGCCTTCGGGTTAATCAATAAATTTTCAGCTATTAATTAGTGCATAGCTTCACCCATGTGACTCAAAAAGCCATCCACCCAAGGGTTAGACTTTCAGATTCAATCTTCTCAATAAAAGGTCCTCAGAAGTACCTTGTAGCTGAGTCAAGTCAATTAAATTCCATTCACCTCTCTCTTACTTCAATGTGAAGGCAGTATGAAGTTGACATGCACCTCCACAGAATCTTTTTGAGGGTAAAGATAAACATTAGCAGCCTGTGATAGTCTGTTGTTCTTGTTCAGTCCTGTCAGACTCTTTGTGACCCCATTTGAGGATTTCTTGGTGAAGTCACTGGAGTGATTGGCCATTTCCTTCTCCAGCTCATTTTACAGATGAGGAAACTGAGGCAAACAGGATTAAATGACTTGCTCAGGATTACACAGATAGAAAGTGTCTGAGGTCTCATTTGAACTCATGAAGAAGAATCTTTCTGACTCTAAGAATGGAATTCTAACCACTGAGCAACCTAGTTTCCTATGAAATTAGGTTAAGCCTAAATATATTACAAGGGAGGGAGTAGAACCAAGAGAACAGATCAGTTCTCAATATAAAATTCCCAGGCTGTCATGCAAATAAAATTCCACAAGGGAAGTCTCTGAGCTATGGAGCAGAATAGCATTTGAAGACCCTGGGAGTAAGGGGATGGTGAGGAACCGTGTCCTCCTTCAACATAGGCAGCTAAAGCATAATCCTTTCTTTGTTTTGACGGAAGCAAATTTCTCTCTCCATTATGTCTCTTTTTTTTAACGTCATCTTTCAGTGACCTGGAGGTCAAAGACCACTGAGTAAAATCCGGTATAGACAAGCCCTCAGAGGAAGGAAGTTAAAGAACCCAGGAACCAACAAGACAGGAAACTGCTTCCACAGGCACTGCCCCACTGGGTGGCCCAGGCAAATTAAGAAACTGTGGTTGGTTCCTGAGATGTGACTTGTGAGAGTTAGTGGGTAGAGAAAAGAGCTTATAAGGTCAGACCAGGAGCCTGTCTGGGTCTTCTGGCTGGATCATGGAGAGCTGAAGGAACCTTTGTCTGAATTAGCCACAGGCCCATCATGGCAGCTAATAGATTAGAAAGCCAAATATCTCTCTACCTCTTTCCTACCTTTCCCTCTCTTTACTACTCCTATTACTTTGTTTTAATAAAGTTATTAAGCTACTATCAACCTCATAATTTAATTATTACAGTTTTGTGCTCTGTACTGGTGATACCACATTTGGTAGTTCCTAGCACATATCAAAGTGCCCAGAGAACCCAGTGACTTTGAGGTTCTCTTACCACCATCACACAAGACCACACTGATCATAATGGTAGACTCTGACTCCAGGTGATGGATGACGTCTTGGTGCTCACCTGAACCAGAACTAATTAGAGCAAGATCAGATCCAGAACTAGCAGCAGGAACTATCAGTATCCTGATGAATCATTGTAGCCTGTAGGCTAAATAATAATTGAAGAGTCTCCAAGGGAGATGTATTTCTTTCCATCCCACCCACCTCACCATCTATCTAGCCTGGAGAAAAGGTGGAGAAAGAGTTAAGTGAAATCTGAGGCAGGGAGAGGGGGAGAGAGAGAGAGACAGAGAGATTGAATTAGGAGTGTGAGTGGAAAGGGGTTTGGGGTAAAAGCCACACTGCGAGAGAAAAAGGGGAGCCTAGAGAATGTGGAGCATAAGAAAGAGTAATGAATGAGATTCAATAAAACTAGGATCCTTCTTTTCTGCCCACCATCCCCCAAGAAGTCAGCGCTACCCTTGCTATCACAAACTGTTGGGAGCCCGAGTGGTAATGGACTTTTTCTGAGGGGACATCATCCTTTTCCTCGCCTCACCCCTCCTACCTATTTGAGAAGGTTCAAAGAAAATTGTCTCCCAGTTGCCCTCCCTGCCTCCAGCCCCATGCAGACATGCTACTTTATAAGACTGATTCTTTTTTTGTACAAGTGAGTTTGAACTGTATGCAGGCCTGTGGCTACTTGTGGTTAGAGTGTGATGTCTAGAGGTGAGGTGTGTTGGGGAAACTAAGGGACAGCCCTAAGGCGTTCTTACATTTCACAAAGTATATAAACTAGAACCCTCAAGCTCTGGTTTGGGGAGGTCACAAGATTTCTCCCAGGGGACTCCCAAGCAACATTCTATTTATATGAATGATTATATTATTCTTCCACCAAACACTTTTAAATATTAATTCAGAAACACTACCATTACTACAAGCCAAGCTAACCATTCATTATTGTCAAAACCTAGAGTAAAAAACTTGGGCTTCCCTTTGTGATTGAGGCTCCTACTAAGCTTCCCTTCCTCTTGTGAGGGTGAGGGAAGGAAGGGAGGAGAGAGGGTTTTCCCACTTACAACCTCTGTCCCCTACTCCCAAACCTGCAGTTTAAAGGACCCCAATCCCTGTTTTTCCTTAGCTTTCCTTATGCTGGTCAATCTTTTATGACATCCATATACCTAAGAGCCTTAGAGCTTCTTGAGTCTTGATTGCCCTTTCCAGGTGCTTTTTCAGCCCCCCACCATAGCCCTCCAGTTACTAGAACTTAGATGTTAAAATTGAATTAAATTCTGATAAGCCTCAGGAAGGTGCTATAAATACGGGAAGGACATGGAAGAAGGAAAATCCTTTGCCAATAGTCCTACTGTCACATCCAAAGGCTGGCTCTGCTATCAGTCAAATAGGAAACAATGTTAAAGTCCCTGGAATATTCTCAAAACCTCCTACCATTTTGAATTCCTTTAAATCTCAACACAGACAGGCCTTTCTAGATTCACCCACATATTCCCCTCACAAAATGCTTGATTTCATACCTTTGATACCCCTATCTGGTTTTATAACTAGCAGCATTATATGTCATCTTCCTGCAAATCCAGTGAGAGTTGGGGGATTTTTTTAAACTTATCTTCCATCTTAGAATCAATACTGGGTATTGGTTCCAAGGCCAAAGAGCCAGAAGGGCTAGTCAATGGTGATTAAGTGACTTGCTCAGGGTCCCAGAGCTAGGAAGTGTCTGGGGTCAGATTTGAAACAAGGACCTCCAATCTCTAGACCTGGTGCTAAATTCAATGAGCCACCCACTGCCCCTAGGAATATGTCTTTGTATGTATCTCTCCCCATCCAAGCCCAACAGGATTATAAGATCATGGATCCAAGACTGGAAGAAACCTCAGAAGCTATCTAATCTAACCACCAGATGTCATAGATAGGAGCTTACCAAATGTGTGTTCATTTGAGTTGAACTGGAATCACAGAAATAACTTGATTAGTAGCTGACATAAGCATAAACGAAATTTGAGCCTTTGCAACAGATGTCCCAATAATGTTGATGAGCAGATAAGTTGTGGGTTGTCACTTGGGAACATGTGGACAGTGTGCCATCTCCACAAACAATTCGTAACTCTTGGAGTATTTTCTTAAACCAGAAAAGGAAAACATTATTATGGTAAGAGTTGCTTCCTCACATAGCATTTCCCTATAAGGAAATCAGAGTTGACCCCCAAATTTATTGCCATTTGATAACTTCTCTATTTCATTTTTTCTATTTCCTGACAAAGCTTTTGATTAGAAGCCAGATCTTAACTAAGACCACTGTAGAAGTTCAGTAAAGCCTAGTGAGAGTCTCTCCACTTACTGCTCTGTAGTCCAAGAATGAGGAACATCTCACCTGGGAAAATCAAGTCTTCTCTCTACTTAACATCTTCCAGTTCTACCAGGTGAATATTGTTTACTGATCATTTCCTTCATGGTGAAGGAGGGTGATCATTTAGCTCATTAATGTGGAGCTTCTTGATGCTTTCATAAGAATAGCAGAAGAATTGAAAATAGTGATCAACTGCTAAAAAGCTAATCTAAAGTTTAGAAATTATATACAACACTTATTCTAATGACCAATGTAGTAAGTGAACCAAAAGCAATTTCATTTTACTAAGATATTCACCTTTGAACCTAACACCTCTCTCTCTCTCTTTCTCTCTCTTTCTTTCTCTCTCTCTCTCTCTCTCACACACACACACACACACACACACACATCTTTCTATTGCTTTGTCTCTTTCTCACTCCTTTATCTTTCCTTTTTCTTTTTGCTATATCACATTCTCCACATAACTTTCTTTTCCTTTCCTATTTCCTCTCCACTTCCTCTTTCTCCATGTCTTTTTTTCCTTTACTAATTATAGCATAAATTTCAAAATTTTAAATTATCCTTTGAATAATTTTTGCTGTTCTTGATTTTTTAAACCCTTGCCTTCTGTCTTGGAATCAAGATAGAATATTGGTCCAAGGCAGAAGAGTGGCAAGGGCTAGGCAATGGGGGTTAAGCAACTTGCCCAGGGTTATACAGCTAAGAAGTGTCTGAAGCCACATTTGAATCCAGGACCTCTCATCTCTGGGCCTGGCTGTCAATCCACTGAGCCACCCAGCTACCACCTGTTCTTGATTAAAAAAAAAATTTTCTAGCTGAAACTGAGCATCTTATGAACTCTGGAGGGAAATCTAGTTTGTGTTCCAGGTCTATACTTCAGTTTTTCTCCACACAAAGCAAACTTCTCAAGATATCTTCTATTTAATATGTTGATCTGAATATAGGCTACATACCTAAAGTAAGTTCACTCTGTAAGCAAAACTATGCACACAGGATCAGTTTCATAGCTCAGCACTCAGAGTAAGGCACTTTCAAATGAGAGCACAAATGATCTCACCTGGCCACGTGGGGAACTAAAGGCCCAAGAAAGAGATGAAACAATTCAAAGGCCACATTTATTAGGCACTTACTATGTGCCTGGCAGTATTCTAAAAATTGGGAGATATGAAGAAAGATAAAAGAAGGAAAAGAAATCACAAATACAAGCAAAAATTCCTGCTCTGAAGGAACATGCATTTGAATGAGGAAGGAAACACATAAAAATCTGGAATATATGAAATAGAGCATATGTCATGTTAATCTGAAAAGAAAAAGGCATTAGCAATTGTGAGGACTAGGAAAGGCCTCTTGCGGAAGATTGGATTTAAGGAAGCCAGCAAAACTAAGAAGCCTAAAGGAAAAACAATTTAAGATATCTAAATGCCATTTGGAAAACCATGATTGAGAAATAAATAACTAAATTGAGGCATATGAGAAGAAGGAGGGGGGGGGGGAGACAGACAGATAGACAGAGAAGGTAGGAAGGAAATGAGTGAAAGAATAGGGAAATATATGTATATTCCATTTATACATATATATATAACTTATATACATACATTTTATATGCATATTCCCATAACACTAATGTATGAGTATTTTTCGTGGTGAATGCTATAGCCCCATCCTCATCTCTGGGCAAAGTTTCCAGTGGCTCAGGACCTCAGTATGAGATTTAACTTGCAACCTAGAAAGTTGGTGGATGGGAATTTCCTCTTTATTGCTCCACAGATCTTATTCCAAGGCTGTAGCTGGCTGAAGCCTGAAAGTCACATGAACATGATGCTATGAAGAGAGGGACCTCTAGTGTTAAGCTAGCTTTCTGCCTCATAGTAATGTGTATTCTTTTCACTAATACTCTTCAGGATAATTCAACATTAAGAAACACCAACTATGTGCCCTTTAACTGTGCTGCTAAGAGACTAGAACTTCAAACTCTTAAAAAAGAAGAAAAGAGGTGGGTTCTGTGCTTCTTGTGGGGCTTGACTACTTATGAAAGGGAAGCAAAAATGCATATCAAATCGATAAGATTTATAAAAGCCAAAGTTGAGCAAGGATTATTTATTGAGAGAGAGAGAGAGAGAGAGAAAGAGAGAGAGAGAGAGAGAGAGAGAGAGAGAGAGAGAGAGAGAGAGAGAGAGAGAGAGAGAGAAAGAGAGAGAGAAAGAGCACATCATAGGGTAATAAATAGGCAGATGGACCCAAAACCATCCTTGTTGAGAATTCTTTACATGCTACAACTAAATAAATCCAGTGTTTCATTTCCTCTAATATCAGACTTAATTACTAAGGAACCCGTCTGTCAGTTTCTGCACATTCCATTGGCTTAGTTTGCAACTATCTTTGACACAATGCTCAGACATAGAGATACTCTATGTATCTCTATGTCTGAGCAAGAAGTGACTGGTTTCTTGCACCCTTTATCAAGAATGCAGACCATAGGATCCACTGGAAGGGATCAGGGCATATCCTGAGCTCCAAGGTAAGTGCTGCTGTATAGTAGATTGGGATGAGGGAACTTTCCACTATTCCATCTATTATATAGCCATCCTCTGCTGACTTCTTTGTTATTACCCTTCTTCTCTTTTTTCTAGTTGGAGAGGCAAATAACTTATGGTACAAGTAGAAGTCAATGAAAATTTGCACAAAGTAGATATTTAATGCATTTTCAGTGAATTAAAGTGAACAAAGTTCAGTTGAGAGAAGAAATTCCTATCATTTTGGATCAGAGGTCTAACCAGAAGACAAAGAGGTAGGTGCCATTGGGTAAAAATATGATGCATTTATTAGTAACACCCTATTGCTCCTTATCAAATGTAACATTTCCCTTTTTCCTTCTCATTGTTTTTCTTGTCCTTTTTATTCTGCGTCTGTGATTTCACCCTCCTGATGGTAACCACAGGGTCATCACACTTAGGACTAAAAAGGTTGCTGATCCCTTGGGCAATAGAAAGAAATTGTATGGACTTGGAGGCAAAAAGATCTGAGTTTTAAGTCCTAGCTTGATCACTTGAAGGCTGCTTGAACGTGTCAAATTGATTCACCTCTGTGGGCTTTAAAAGAATCAGATCAAGAGGACATGGGTTCAAATCCCACCATTTATGACTACTATCTATGTGATCTTAGGCAAAGCCATTTAATCTTCCTGTGACTCAGTTTCCTCAACTTAAGTGAAAGGGTTAGACTAAATGTTCTTTGTCCCTTTCAGCTCTAGGTGGCTTGTGTTGGAGGATACTTCTTTGGTCCCTTCCAGCTCTGTAATTCTCAATGGATGCTCCTCTGTTATACATCTTAGGATAATGGGATAATAGATTTAGAGCTGAAAAGACCCTTAGAGACATTGAGTCCAACCTCTTTATTATACAGAGGTACAAAGAGGTTAAATAACTTGCCCAAGGCCCCCTCACAGTTAGCATGTAATAAAGTCATGATTTGAAAACAGGTCTCAAGCTCCAAATTACCACATTCATTTTACAATACCACACTGCCTCTCATTCTAACCACAGTACCTGACTTTCATGTTGGTAATTTAGGTGATGTTTTTATCAGTCATTTTCTTTTTTTACTTTTTTCTTTTTATTGATTAATTAATTTAGAATATTTTCCCATGGTTGCATGATTCATATTCTTTCCCTCCCATTCTCCCCCTCCCATAGCCAATACACAATTCCACTGGATTTTACATGTGTCATTGATCAAGACCTATTTCCATATCATTAATATTTGCAATAGAGTGATCATTTAGAGTCCACATCCCCAATCATATTCCCATCGAACCATATGATCAATCTATAAATTTTTTCTTCTGTGTTTCTACTTCCACAGTTCTTTCTCTGAATATGGATAGTATTCTTTCTTATAAGACCCTCTGGATTGTCCTGCATCATTGCACTGCTGCTAGTAGAAAAAGTATATTACATTTGATTGTACCACAGTGTATTAATCTCTGTGTACAATGTTCTCCTGATTCTGCTCCTTTTCCTCTGCATGAATTCCTGAAGGTCTTTCTATTTCAAATGGAATTCCTCCAATTCATTATTTATTTCAGTATAATAGTATTCCATCACCAATAGATACCACATTTTGTTTAGCCATTCCCCAATCAATGGACACCCCTCATTTTCCAATTTTTTGCTACCACAAAGAGCACAGGTATAAATATTTTTGCACAAGCCTTTTTCCTTATTATCTCTTTGGGGTACAAACCCACCAGTGCTGTGGCTGGATCAAAGGGCAGGCAGTCTTTTAAAGCCCTTTGCACATAGTTCCAAATTGCCTTCCAGAATGGTTGGATCAATTCACAACTCCACCAGCAATACATTGGTGTCCCAATTTTGCCACATCCCCTCCAATATTTATTATTTTCCTTGACTGTCATATTGCCCATTCTTCTGGGTGCAAGGTGGTACCTCAGAGCTGTTTTGATTTGCATTTTTCTAATTATGAGAGATTTAGAACAGTTTTTCATGTATTTATTGATAGTTTTTATTTCCTTATCTGAAAAACTGCCTATCCATGTCCCTTGCCCATTCATCAATTGGGGAATGGGTTGATTTTTTTGTACAATTCAGTTAGCTCTTTATAAATTTGAGAAATTAGACCTTTATCAGAGGTTTTTGTTATAAAGATTTTTTCCCAATTTGTTGCTTCCCTTCTAAATTGGTTGCATTGGTTTTGTTTGTATAAAAATCTTTCCATTTAATGTAATCAAAATTATTCATTTTACATTTTGTAATATTCTCTATTTCTTGCCTAGCAGTTACTTTCTTCTTTCATAGGAATGAGAAAATCAAAGCACCTTTTAAATAAATAAATCTTTTGCTACTATAAAGCTATTTTCATTCATAGCCTTCTATGAATCACCCCAGAGGATACCTGAGTGGCAAAAGGTAATTGAGCTTTTAACAAAGTGACGTCAGCAAAGGAACAGAACCAATCAAATGCAGTCATTGAGAACTACTCTGTTTTCATTTTGCTTGTTATGTAGTGAGGACCCTTTTTGCTATATTGTAACTCTAAACTCATAAACAAACAAAATAAAGGACATAGCCAGTGACAATATGGGCTGTTAAGAAGATTTGTGCCTTGGAAATCCAGAGTAAGTTAACTTTGTTATAAAAAATGTAGCCACTCAAATTTCCAGATTGAAAAATTAGAGTATCTTTTCACTTCAGGTGTATCAAGGATTCTCCAACTTTAAGTTCATGGTGGCAGGAGAAGGCTACCCTCTTACCCTCTCAGACTCTTGAGTTTACCAGGGATGGTTTGGAATAGCTGCTAGCATGCGGCAGCAGCCACACCCCGGGCAACAGCTTCGACAGGCCGGCTAAACCTTGTGAGTGTAGCCATCAGGTCGTTGACCCCTGGTGAACTAGGGCTTTGCTCACCCAGCATGTGAAGACTGTTTCAGCGGAACAGGTGGAAGAAACCAACAAGAAGGTTCAACGGCTGAAATGGCGATACAGCAAGGCACTGTGGAGTGCTTAGGGCGTGTTGGAGCACAAAAGACAACACAGCCATCCAATGGAGCTGAGGATGTCTCCAGGTGTAACAACTTTTCGTGCCATTGGACCCAGGCTTCCAACGCCGAGAGAGTGGGACTATCTCTGTGCATCGACTTTTCCACTTAAATCTTCACGCAAAAGTGTCTTTGTGCACAAAAATGCAAAAAGACAATCACCATCCTCGGTTACGGAGAGACTATTACTATTAGAGGGGATTATAAGGAAAGCTCCTGGGAGGGGAGGGGGGAGCCCGGAATAGACTGGAAAGCACTGCTTAGCTCTATGTGCCTCTTCCCCCTGCCATTGGCCATGAGTCCTTCCCCTCAACTTTTCTTCAGAATTCTTAAAGGCATTTTGGGGTTGTTGTTCTTAATCTGTATAATAACAGTTCCTTTTTTTTCCTGTCAAATAAAAATGAGAAAGGAAAAGGAAAAAAAGAAGAAAATGTATTGTGGAATGTACTGGTCTTGAAGTCGGAGTTATAGTCTTGACTCTAGTACAGATTAGTTACGTTACCGTGAGCAAGTCATTTCATCTGCCTGGGCCTCAGTTACCTTACCTGTGAATTAGAGATAATAAGATACCACTTACCTCACTGGTTTGTAATAAGAAAAGTATTTCATAATTCTTAGAATATTCTAAAGTATGAACTTCTAAAATGAGTGATATCAAGGTAGACAGCCTGAATCTTCTTCACTATGAAAACTATAACCAACAAATAGACAAAGATCCAAGTGCAGACATTTATCACATGTGCTTGCTGCCTCCCTTTTAAATGTAAGATCCTCGGGGGTAGGGATCGTTTTCCTTTTGCCTCAGTATCTCCAGAGCCTTGTACATCATGTGGCACAAAGTAATTTATTAATAAATGTGTGTTGATTGGTTGGGTAGATTGATAAGACTTAGGAACACAATGCAGTTTCCTCTACTGTCATCTTTTAAGAGTTAAATGTGTGTAGCTTGGACCACCACCCTATATGTTTTTCATAGTTCATAGAAGTCATCACTCTTCTAGTTGTTGCCTCTTTTTTGTTCTCTGCTATCTTTCCCTTGTTCCAACTGTTCAATTTTTTGAAATGTGTATTTGTTATATAATTCCATATTCAAGGTACTTTGGCAGATATTAAGAATGCAGATTTTTAAAATAATATATAGTTAATAAGTTCCTAGCTTCAAGGGCTTATTTTTCCTGGAGGAATTTATAGTCATTCCTGCTCATTAAGCTCCAGTGGCTCCCTATTACTTCTAAGATAATATACAAACCCTTCTGAAATATAAAGCCTTTTACAAACTGGTTCCAACTTATTTTTCCAGATTTATTTCATATTACTCTCTATGTCAGTGATAGCAATAGAACCTTTAAGGGACCCCTATGCTGGGCCCTGCCCCACACCCCAAACTGCTTGCCATACCTCACCCCCCAATGCGGGGAGGACAGGGCTCCTAGTCCCCCTAAGCCATCTCCTATGGCCACAGGGACCCATTCCTGCACCCAACCACATGGGGGGAGGTGGAAAGAGTGATGAGGCTGCTGCCAAATCTCAGAGAGGAAGGTGAGGGAAGCCTAGAGAGAAGCAGCTGAGAGACAGAATGTTCTCCCCTCTGCATTTGGAGGGGAGGGCCAGGGTCCCAGCTGGCTTCTAGCAGGGTGGGAAGAGAACTACCTCCTGCAGCCATGAGGATGGGCCCCTACACCTAGCCATGGTGTGTGTGGGAGGGGGGCAGGCCAAGGGAGGGGGCTGCTGCTGGGTTTTGATTGGCCTGGAAGGTGGGGGAAACCTGGGGGGAGGAAGGAGGCTCAGAGACCAAGAGCACCCATCCCTGAGTGCAGGGGCAGGGACCAGGCTCCCAGCTGACTCATGCCTGAGGGGAAGTTGCCTTCTGCAGCCACAGGAACCCATCCCTGTATCCAGCCCTATCAGAGCTGCCTATTGGGCTGTGACCCACATGTGATTAGAGTGGGGGATAAAGGGAGCACAGTTAGCCTTTGAGGGATGGCATCATCCCCAAGACTGGCAGCTGGCAGGAAAGGAAGAAAGTGGATATCTTTTAGGGGGGTAGGGCTGGGCTGGGTGGTGAAAGAGGAGACCTCCCCTTCTCACCCTCCTACAGCCCCCAGTCCCAGGCAGGGGTGTGTGAAAGGGAAAGGAGTGGCCCAAGAGCTCTGCTCAGGGGAGGGGAAAACAACAGAGGGGTGAGGATGTATGGAGGAGAGAAAGAAGGGAGCAACTTCTGGGAGGGGCACAGGCGAGCCCACAAAGACATCTCTGTGTGCCATCTTTGGCACACATACCATAGGTTTGCCATCCTGGCTCTATGTACTCTTTTTATCCAGCTAGACTAGTTTCTTTACTAGTCCCCAAATTTAACATTCCAGCTCCTTTGCACATGCTATTCCCCAAGTCTATAAAATATTCCTACTTCATCTCTACTTCTTGGAATAACTAGTGTCAATGTTCTTCAGTACAAATGCTACTTTCTACATAAAGTCTTACAATGTACTTACTTTTCTCTATATAAGCAGTCTCCTTTCACAACATGATGGATAAGGAAATATGCATTGTATGATAGCATATGTATGGTCTGCCCTCTTGGGGAAGGGGAAGAATTAGGAGGGAAGAAGAGAAAATGGATCACAAAATGTCAGAAATTTTATTAAAAATTGTATCAAAATGCAATCTGGAAAAAATTTTAATAGAAAAAAGAAGGAAAGGATTTACTTTGTGTGCATGTGTGTGTGTGTGTGTGTGTGTGTGTGTGTGTGTGTGCCACAGACATATGTATATACAATGGCCAGAGCAGGAGCTCAGAATAGAGGTTTCTCCAGGAGAGGGAAGATGCTAGTATAGAAGAGAGAAGTCCACAGAGTGAGAAGAGTGAGGTGAGATTTAAGGGCTTTTTAGAAGATTCAACTCAATTCAATTTGACTATTATTTATTAATTGTTATGTCAGGTACTATGCTAGGGATACAAAGAATGAATTAGAAAAAAAGAAATAAGCTCCTGTCCTCAATCAGCATGGATTCTCCTAGGGGGAAATAGCATGTACACAGAGGAATCAATAATATATAATATAATATAATATAATATAATATAATATAATATAATATAATATAATATAATATAATATAATATAATATAATATAATATAATATAACATAACATAACATAACATAACATAATATAACATAACATAACATAACATAATATAATATAATATAATATAATATAATATAATATAATATAATACAATACAATATAATATAATATAATATAATATAATATAATATAATATAATATAATATAATATAATATAATATAATATAATATAATATAATATAATATAATATAATATAATATAACATAATATAATATAACATAACATAACATAATATAACATAACATAACATAACATAATATAATATAAGAATAATGACATATAATATCTATCCTATACAATATAATTGCATATTCTACATAATAATATATTAAATAAAAATTATGGATTGGCCTCATTCAAATAATTAGTTGGTCAATTGTTTGTTTTCCTAAAAGGAAAAAAAATCTCATATTAGGTTAGGCAGGTTGTATACATTGAACTAAAATCTGCTTCCCTATATGTCCACTGATCCTGGTTCTGCCCTCAGGGACAAACAGAAAAGAATTCTAATTCTCTTTCACCAGAAACTATTTAAAACACTTGACAACAGCTATTATATGCTCCCTACATTTTTTTCTCTAGAGGCTAACTTTTCCCAGTTCATTTAATTGATCCTTATAGAAATATGTTTCTTCCTCCTTCATCATCCCACTTGTTCTCTTCTGGATATACTGAGAATGGATTTCATTTTTAAAAATAACTAACTGTCATTTTAAGTGAAACCTGATGAGCACAGTAGCTAATCAAACTAGAGAATATTATCTTTTAAAAAATAATCCTTACCTTTGGACTTGGAATCAATATTGTATATTGGTTCCCAAGCAAAAGAGTGTAAGGGCTAGGCAGTGGGAGTTGAATGACTCACTCAGGGTCACCCAGCTAGGAAGTGTCTAAGGCCAGGTTTGAACCCAGGACCTTCCCTTTCTAGGCCTGGCTCTCAATCCACTGAGCCAGGTAACTGCCCTGATAATGCTATCTTAATGAGACATGATTATACAATGACTGCTCTCCTCATCTGGCTCAGAAAGCAGTTCCAAAAGAGAGATATCCCAGTATTAGTTGAATAAGAGTATGAATAACAACAACAATAATAACATCATTGATATAGCATTTATATTTTAGTTTTACAAAGCACTTTACAAAGATTATCTCATTTTATTCCTGTAGGAGCCCTGGGAGGTTGGTACTTGTTCTCCATTTTAAAGATGAGGAAACTAAGGCAGGAAGAAGTTAAGTGACTTGCCCAGGGCCACGCAGCCAAGTTGGTATCTGAAGCAGAATTTGTATTCAGGTCATTTCATGAGATTTATTTAAAGGATATACACTCATGTAATAATTTCAAAGGTTGGAGGTGGTTTAATCCTACTGTTTCGTACTCACACAGATGCATCTCAATGTGCTGTCTTTCCCCAGACAACATTCTCTTTTTCTCAGTAGCCATTTAGTTGGATGGAAGCTTCTTTTTAGATGGATTCAGGACATTTGATTGGCATACACCCAAAGGAAGATTGATGATTTCCCTGTTTGTTGTGGCATTTAAAAATCCATCTTCTGTTCCAAATGTGTGAATGTGCCAAAAGATGCTGTCATGACAGCCTTGTGTCTTTACAAATCAAAACAACAAGGAAGGTAGGGAAAATAGATTCCCTGGAAGGTCTGGGAGATTTCATCCCCTGATTCATTCAATCAGAGCATGGTTTATTTCATGCTGAGCATCTATGACCCAGCTGATTCCCCACAGCACTGACTGATGTGTTTCTCCCACCATGAGGCTTTTTAAGACTCCGAGGAGTGTGGCCCTTAGGACAAAAGGTTAGCAGGGCTTTTAGTTTCCATTTGGCTAGGGAGGGCAACATTCCTGAGTTTCTTCACTGTAGGCAGATTTGATTCAATAATCCTTGGCATAATTACATAGCAGAGAAGATTTGTTTCCCCTCGTTTCCAATCCTTACAAAGGGACTGTTCCTATGAGTGAGGAAAATGTTAATGTATACTAAGAGATTGAGTAAAAGTGGGCATGAGTTATAGGCAGTCATAGGCTAAGAACAAGTGCACAGAATTGATAGGTTCATCTACCAGAGCTATACGCACTTTGCACTTATGGGCTTCCTCTATAGAAGGTAAACTACTGGAGGACAGGGACTATTTCCTTTATTACCTTTGTTCCCTCAAGGCCAATCAGAGTACCTGTCATATAGAAGACAATAAATACTGAATGATAGGTAGGTGGATGAAATACTTCTTATAGGGAATGTATAACATTGTTATACATGTATGTTAAACATATATACCGTTTGAAGAACTTCATGAATGACCATGACATTTCTGTTTATATGTAACATGAATATTAGGGATGTTTTTGAAAATCCTGAATGTTTCACCAGATTGATGATCTCATCAATGAGGGGACGCCCTCTCCACCACTACAGACTGTATATAGCTCACTCATACCTCCTCCTCCTATGTGGTTTTTTGTCCAATCAACCCAATTTTATTCAATTCAACAGTTACTGAATACCTATTATATTTCTAACAGCCCTCACAAGACCCTAAGAGTTGTATTTATTTTTCCCAGCTTGGGGAGAAAGGAATCTAACCTGGGACAGAATTGGAGAGTAGAGGTTTTTTCCCTACACAGGGAATTTTGGAGTAACTCTCTAGAGAAGAGGAAAGGAGGAGGAAGGGAGAAGGAGAAAGGAGAGGAGAAGAGAAGAGGAGGTGAGGAGAAAGAAAAGCAATAGGTATTCTCTCTTCCTTCTCTTCATCTCTGTCTCTGTCTATCTCTCTCACTCACACACACACATACAGTAGTTGCAGGACCTCTACAGGAGATTGTGAAAGGTATCTCCCTAAATAAGTGGAAAGGGGTGTGTGTGTGTGTGTGTGTGTGTGTGTGTGTGTGTTTTAAATCTTGGGCACTGACTCCATTTACTAGATGGCTGAGAGAAAACAAACATAAGGAATTGGCAGGCCTTTCTCTCTGTCCCTGCCTTACCTTGACATACATTTCTATCTGTATTATATGTGTATGTGTACACATGTGTGTGTATTCTCTTTGACTACATTTGACAGATCTGACATTATTTCTCCCCCACATTTATGGTTGACTTTGTCCTTGCATTTCTTGGTTAGCTGCATGAGAGGGCAGGTGAGCTTTGAGAGAAGTGTTCTCAGCTCAGGGCTAGAATCCCAATTCCACAACTACAACAAACTGTCAAGGAGTTTTTTGCTCTCTGTTTGGAGCATCATGATGAGCTGTTTCATAACTGCACTGCCAAGAACTTATGGGGGAAACGTGGTCAGGGCCATAACACTTGAGGGGTTTGGGGGGGCACATAAAAAAGAAAGATGGGAACCTAATAAAAATGCTGGCACAGTTTTACACACGTGGAATGGTTAAGAAATAGGTAAATAGTATGCTGGTAATAAATAGCACCTGTAGCTGCTACTCAGGCTTTGCCCCAGGGCTGCCCGAGAAAGTCCAATGGGCAGTAACTCTGGGCCTCTGGCCTGAGGCCAAGGTGGAAGGGCCAAGGGGGGGGGGGGGACACTAACTGCTTCCCGCAGCGCCCACTGCACCACAAGATAGCCGACACACAGGGCACTTTACCTTGACAAAGGGCCCGGCTTTGCCCCTGCATCCAAGGCTGCACTTGGGAGTTCTTGCGTAGTGCTGCCGGTTTCTTCATTGGCGCTGATTCTCTGAAGAAATGGAGCAGAAGCAAGCCGGAGAAGCGAGACAGGCTCAGAATGTTCCCCGATATCCAGCGATCGCCGTTATAGCAGAACTGACTGTAAGCAATAGCAATTTCTGGGACCCCGGCGGCCCGGATATCTACAAATGAAAGGGAGGGGAGGGCTGTGGAAGCACGAAGGCAACCTTCCTTAATGCAGAAGTCTAAATCAGGTTAGGTCTTCCTGCAGGACTTTGGCTGCGATCTGTGATCAAGGAAGTGGACCTACGATGAAGAAAATCCCCCTCTGAACCCTCCAATCCCACTTCCCTCCCACCCTTCTCTCCACCTCCATTTTGGTTTAGAGTTGGACAGAGTGCATTGTATAATATATATATATATATATGTATGTATACATATATATATGGTTATAGTTATAGAGTTATATAAAATGTATAGTCACATAAAAGTATATATTCATATCGACACATGTACATGTTATATACTTTGTGTGTACCTGTGATATATTATATATACACATTACATTATATATCCAGCATGTTATATATACACATTTTGTATTCTATTATCTATACACAGAGTCTATACATATTATATGTATATTATAAATTATAGTATATCTTCATGATATATATGCACACAATTTATATGCATATTTTATATATATATATATATACACATCATACATGTGCATTATATTATGTGACAGAGGCTGTCACTAAAGAAAAAGTGCCAGGCTGAAGAGTAAGTGAAACTGATCACCTCCATGGGGGAGGGCCCCCAAGGGATTGGAACTTTGAGGAGGAGAAGACTCTAGTTGGCTCTCTCTCAGCCAACCCTAAACATCAGCTGTCTCCCCTGAACCCTGCTTTGAGACTGGAGGTTCTCCACTCTCTTTCCCCCTCTCTATACTGAAAGACTGAACCCCTAGATTACAACTATCCTCTCCCTTTATAATATTAAAGGCAAGAGAGGAAAAGGGGTTTGAAGATTTTCCCCCTTCTGCCTTCCCTTCTTAGCTAAAGCTGCTCTCCCCAATTCACTATTGCCCCTCTTGTCCCCTCTCCACTACACAAAGGGTCTCCCCTTGTTCTGTTCACTCACACTCAGCTTGAGGAACAGATAATTTTTAATGTTAACTCAATCAGGTACTACAAAAGGAATAATGGGCAGGAAAGAATGGGAAAGGAATGTGGGAAAAGGGGTCCCTGTCTCTATCTAAACCCTTCTCCCTCCCTCCTTGGAGTCTGGGGGGGGGGCTCAGGACTTGGCAGCCTGAGCCCCCTGAGAGAAAGTCAGGTTGACTCACCCCTGGGCAACAGGAGCTGAGGTAAAGTCTGCTCAGGTTTCTCTTCAGAAGTCCCTTCTATTGAGAAGTGTTAGGGGAAAGGATTTCCAGTCACCAGCAGGAAAAGTGGGTAACCCTCAGGAGAAAGTGTTTTGTTTTTTTTTCACCCTCTGCCTTTGGCTTCTCAAGACTGAGAGAGACCAACCCCTCTACCAACCAGAGTCTTCTCCTCCTCAAGGTTGCAATCCCTTGGGGCCCCTCCCCTGTGGAGGTGATCAGTTTCACTCACTCTTCAGCCTGGCACTTTTTCTTTAGTGCCAGTCTCTGTCACAATTATATGTATGCATATATATACATATATACATTGCGTGTACATATTATACACATATATATCATAGTATATATACATTATCTCTATATTATGTATTATCAATTATAGTACATATACATTATATTACATATGCACATATTTTATATGCATATTATATACACATCATATATGTACATTATATTAAATGTACATGTACACATTGTGTACATATTATACATATTATATATCATATATGCATTATCCATACATATTTTAAATTATAGTATATATTACATGTGCACATAATTTATATGCACTTTATATACATATCATATATGCACATTATATTATCTATATATACTTTATATCATATACAGATTATTATATTTTATATACAAATTATATATATAATTTATATAGTTATATATACATAGGTATAGGTATATATGTATGTCATTATTTAGGTCTATGTATATATCCACATAAATGTATATTCCCACATATAATTTGTAATAGATGTGTGCATATATATCTTTTAAAATAGATTTTGCTATTGCTGTGCAAACACATTCAAGAAAATTTGGAGATCCCTGCATTGGAAGACCTGACATTTTCCAAGAAAGCCTCCTGAGCAAAACCACCTAACTTGTTCTCCAAGCAACACAAATTCTATAAATGCCATCAAGTCTCTTCAAACCCCAGTTAGCTCTGCAAACCAATTACAGGGGTAACTAGCTTTCTCTAAAAGAGAAGCAATAAACAACCACTAGGCGGCTCAAGAGAGCCTTTTACAGTGGTGGTTCCTGGGCAACACATGTAACATCTTCATTCATCTTTGTTGCATTTTATTCGTTTTCATTTCCCTTAGCACTTCACATTAATATTTCTCTAGACTGCTCATAACATCCTTATGAAGTTGGGCAGCTCCACTCGCTTTAATAGCCAGGGAAATTGATTAATAGAATCAATTAAGTAACTTCCTCAAGCTGAAGCAATTAGGCCATGGAGGCAAGACTAGAATCATCAAATGTCTGAGCCAGAAGCAATGTTTAGAAAGCAAACCCAACCGTCCTTTTACACATGAGGAAGCCGACACTGAGAGGCACTGTTCGTTAGTTCAGGCAGTCAGAAGGAGAAGCACTGGACTCCGGTTCCGGATGCTGGATTAGCTGCCTAATTAAGTCCTTCTCAAAATTCTTGAAGTAGAAACATGATTGCTCATGCACTGGGTTTCGGTGTGAATTTGTCTCTAAGAAGTTCCCAATATGCCCTTATTGAAAGAAGAGAACATCAGGAAGAATTTTAATCTTTGGCACTGTGATCTGATATAAATAGAAAAAAACAAGAAATCTTTAACCATTTGAAATGGGCGGTATCACTCTGAAGGGGAGATGGCATGATTTGAGTAGAAGTTCTGAAGGTCAGAAGTGAACCTCATGGATGATGCTCCCTTGAGGGGTGGAGGGTGCAAGCACAGAATTCTTCCATTGTGCCTGCGGGGTTTTTATTTCATTTTGTTTTACTGAGCACTGAAGCTGGGGGCTAGTAGATTCCAGGAAAGAAATGTGATGGCAGGTGGATTAGGTGGAAGACTGGAGATTGGGGAGCTGAGCCCAGAGAGACTAGCTTTGAGGCCCAGTAGTCTGTAGCTACTAGAGGCCCAGAGGCTGCAGCTGTCTCTGCTTTCAACCACCAGAATGGGACAATGGTTGCTGACTTTCTTTGGGGGAAAAGAGTTAGCAGACTGTGAAGTATAAGGCTTGCCTTTGCCTTTGCCTCCTTTCTGACACAATAGGACAAAAGCTGATTTCAAAGCTTATTTTGTTCAGAAAAGTTACTTTTAAATTTTATTTTTAAGTAGTCTGAATTTCTTTTGTGGTTAGATAAATCGGGCTGACGCTGCTCTCCTTTTGGAAGAGAGGAGCCACAGAAAGAGAGGATGTTGGAGGCTAGAATATTAAAAAGGCCAGAGAGTTTGAACCTTTGTCTCCAAAAGGGCTGGGACTTTCTCCCAGCAGAAAGCAGAGACAAACTAATAGAGAATCTTGTGGTTTTAATTTGTTGATTTCAGAAAATCTTCTCCCCCCCCAAAACAGAAATAAACTGGGTCTGGGGTTTTCTTTCCTGTGTTCTAGAATAAGTTAGTCCATGTGCTAGATTGCCTAAGAAGTAAGAAATGATAAAGATGTGGCCAGACTAGACCAGCAAAGCCCACATTCCAAAG
Source organism: Monodelphis domestica (assembly GCF_027887165.1). Taxonomy (NCBI): domain Eukaryota; kingdom Metazoa; phylum Chordata; class Mammalia; order Didelphimorphia; family Didelphidae; genus Monodelphis; species Monodelphis domestica. Next base: position 151,049,959 of record NC_077231.1, read on the forward strand.
GTGGGGCCAGAAGAAGAAGCATTTTTTAAAATGATTATGGCTTTAACTTTTCCCCCTAAGCCTCAGATCAATATAGAAGGCTATATAGAGGTATTTTTAAGCACCTAGATGAATTATCTTCCCTAAAACTACATATTTCCCTATATAGTCAGCTGCAGAACTGATCAGAAAAAGTGATTATTTTGGCTGCATTCCTGATCATCCCGTAGGGTAGTTCACCTCACTTACACCAAGGACCTGCAAGTCTTCAGAATCTCAAGGTGCTCATGGAATGCATGGTGATATTTTATAAATAGAGATAGTTATCAATAAATAAGTAGATATGGACATATACCCATAGATATCTATAGCTTTACACACATACATATATATTATCCACAGGCACTAGATGGCAGCATTAAGTATTATTTCAAGAGATGAACAGTACTTGAAACACACACACACACACACACACACACACACACACACACACACACACTCTGTAATGGATGGGGAAATGGAGCCACCCACTATGTTTACTTTGATGTTAGAGTGAGAGATATTGAATGGAGCAAGAAGGTGGAGAGTGGGGGGATAGATTGTTCCTCCCCTCTCTTTCCTTAGTAAAGCCAGCATTAGTTGTCTTCAGAATTAGAGTATATCTCTTCAGAGGCTGGGTTGAATGTAAAGCCAAGGACGGAAACTGATTCTTCTTCCTTAAGGAGAAAGTATAGCTCTCATCCCCAAGCTTCAGGCCTCTCTCCCTGGATATTATGAGGCAGGGACTTGATTTAAGGAATAACTATTTATTCTAAAGGGATATACACAAGATAGGGTAAATAGGATTGTTGGATAAGGAAGTGGAAAGTGGGAAGTAGGAGATCCCTAAGGCTAACACCCCCTCCCCAAATCCTGAAGGGTCAGGCTGCCTGCCTGACCCTCCTAGGTCAGTTGTGAGAGCTGTCTTGACTTTTATCTACCCAGGTTGTAGTACAAAGTTCAAGGACAGACTTTAGGCTATAGAGAGGAAAATCTTCTCTGGATGGATGGCTTTATAATCAAAGACCTATCCACTCCTTTTCTCATCAGCTGGATCCAAGGGGTTTGAGTTCACAGAGAGATGGTCAAATGCCCAGAAGGTCTTTCTGCTTCAGAGATTTCTCTTAGACCAACCACCCTTGAGAAGTTCTCAAAGAGAAGTGAAGTAACTTCCTTTGAATCTTTTCATCTCTCCTGTTCCTTCTTGGAATTTTCTGTCTTCCTTGCTCCTCCCCTGCCTGGGAGGATGCTGAGTCTGACTTCCCTCTCTTACAACACATACACATATATATTATCCTAAGGAACAAAAATAACTGAACAAAGAATAAAAAATTGGCTTGCTGAATTCTATTCTGATCTGCCTTATACTATTAAGAATAGTCTTATGTCACATTTGCCTGTAAATGGACAGCTTTTGTGTTCTGGATCAGCCCTTCAGGTACAAGACTTCTTCTGTCATTAAGCATGATTCCCCTGGGAACAGGTAATGGGACATTCTGAGGGTTTCAACTAGTAGAACAGTAAATAGTCTTGCTCACTGCCTACCTGACCTTGGACTTGAGCAGGAGGGTCTCAAATTTGTGAAACAGATTGGTGTCTTTAGTGGCCAACTACTTCCTTATTCTTTTCCTCCTCTCTTTTCAGGCTCTCCACTAACTGTTCCCTGCTCCTTCTGATGCCTTCAGGCTGCCCACCCCATGAAACAATGCAGGATCTAGGTCTTTGGCACTTTAGATCATGGTGATAGAGGAATGATCCAGAAACTTTGAAGGGCAGAGCCTGGAAGACATGCAAAGGTTTGCATCCCCAAGTGGGGGATGGTGGAGGCTTGGAATCTTGAGGGAAGAGAGATTCCAGGGGGGAGACAGTTGATCTCTCTCTATGTTGAGACAGCAAGGGTAACAGTGTGATCAGAGATTTCTCTCCTGAGCCATACAAAATCCCTCATTGATCCTATCCACCATTCCCCCCTCAAAGACATCAAGAATTGTGACAGAAACTGAGAAGAATGAGAACAGCATCAGAAGATCTCACATAGCTCCTATAATACACTAAGTCACATCATCTAGCCCAAACAATATCCAGAGGAAGGCAATGGCATTAAGTACCTACTGTACGCTAAGTGTTTTAACAGATATCGCATTTGATCCTCACAATAACCCAGGAAGGTGGCTGCTATTATTATCCCCATTTTATACTGGAGGAAACTGAGACAGAGAAAAGTTGAGTGACTTGCTCTGGGTCACAGAGGAGTTTCAGAGGTGAAATCTGAACCCTAGTCTTCCTGACTCCAGGCTCAGTGCTCTTTCCATTGGGTTGCCTCCCCCATAACACTTGATCTACACTTATAAACTATTAGTGAAAGCTGACCTTCTCTGGGGCATTCGGTTCTACTTTTGGACATTATTCATTATTTAAAATGAATTTCCTTTTATTAAACCAAATCTGCCTCTCTACAATGTTTACTTGTCCATTGGTTTTCATTCTGCCCTTTGGGGGTCAAGCAAAACAATCCTCTTCTACTTGACAGTCCTTCAGATATTTAATGATAGCTGTGATACCCCTCTTTAAGTTTCCTGTGAGCTAGAATAGCAGGGTTCAACTTGATAAACCTGAATCCCTTGCTGCCTTTTTCACTTTTCCCCCCTTTTCTAAGCAGGCAAAGATAAATCTCCCCTGACATGGATGTGTCTAAGCCTGGATCTGTCTGGTGGAGCTGACTGCCAAAAGATGGAGCTTCTGCCCTAGAAAAGACTGTATTCAACATGAGGCCAAGTCTTGACTTAGCTCTCCCAAAGACAGAATTGGGATTGGGGGGAATAGTGCCAAGGTGACCTGAGAAGTAATAGGGCTTACGTGGCAGTGTAGGAAAATTCTTTACATTTTGATGAGCCATTTAAGCATCAGCCTCTAAGAGAAAGAATAGAATTGTAGTTATAAGTTAAGAAATGATGATAATAATTATTGTTGCTGAAGCCTGTTTTAAACCTTGCAATAAATGCATGCTTGTGTTTCATATTTAGAAAGAAAAAGGAACCTAGTCTTCTTTAGTAGAAGCAGCCTTCTTCCCCAGGATGCCCCACTGTCCCCAGCCAAGATTTAACCAAGTCCAGATTACCCATGTGGATCCAGTGAAAGAGGTCACGGAGAAGAGAAAGGAAGCAATCAAAAGCCCCTTGGATCCAGAAGCAGTTATATCTCTGCTGAAGGCATGACATTTTTCTTTTGTGCCTACTGGAATACATATGGAATTCTCTCCATTCCACTTATTATCCATTCCTCTGTGGTTTATATTTCCTGATTAATGTCCACTCTATTTGTTATAGAGGATGAAGAGCTAGAGAAATTCTTTGAAGGATTTGATAAGGTACTCCAAACCATGTCAACATACTCTTTGACATATGGTGACTTCAGAATGAAGGTTGAGTCCATGTTGGAGAACAAGATTCAATATTGTTTTTCATTCATACATTCCTTTGATGACATCTCTTATTCCATTTGTCCTTTATGACTCCCTCTAATGTATTAGATCCTGTTCCTTCCTACTTTGCCCCTCTCCTTTGTCCTTTGGGTGAATTTCAATTTCAATTCTTTGGACATTTTAGTGCACCATTACTCCAATCTGCGCAAAAAGATTGGGAGAATATTATCACTAAAAGGATGAGCTTTTATTTTCAGGCTTGTATCTTAACAGACAGGAAATGACTGACTATTGGAATGAGTCATTTCAGGTTCAGACCATTGTTTAATTAGAGCAAAGGTAAAAATGAACACCAAACTAAAGGAAAAAGAAAGAGAAAAATGTCATTGTACAATTGCAACTATTATAAACTAGACTATTCAAAACATGAGAAATGGATAAAGGAAATTACTGATGAATGCTCTTTCCTACAGATGTTTAATCAACATTAAATAATATTAGAATGAGAAGACTTAAAAAAAAAAAGCCCTGGAAATTGCTTGGGCTAATGTCTCCAGCCTAGCCAAGAGACATGGAAGCCAAGGGCAATAGCAATTTAGAAAATAATCTCATTTGTAAAACGTCAACCATGAGAATGGCAGACGATTCTAAGAAATGTCATCTCACAGAACAGCAAAGAAGAGCGAAGAAACAAATTGGCAGAAAGCTTAACTATGTTCTCCCAAAGAGCTGGATGTATTATTGGTGAAAGTGGAATTTAGTACTCAGGAAGATGAAAATGGTAGGAAAAAGTCCAACAAAGCAGCCACCAATACCTGTGCATGGCATCACACACTTTGGGTCGTGTTGAATGGTTACTTCTTAAGATATTCCAAAAAATAGGCAATATAATTTAAATGAAGAGAAAAAATAAAATCACTTTATATACCTGTTCTAGACCTCAGTAGATATTACTTACTAGAGGAGCCCTGAACAAAGTTGTCTGATTACATCAAGGAATTTTGTGTTAGCTGAACCCATAAATGGAAAATATTATGAGAACCTTTCAGGGCTTGATTTTTTTCTGTGATATCAAATGCTTTCATATAAATGATAATCAATAAACAATATGGGAACTTATATTCTCTATACTTTAGGGCTAATTTTTTTCAATATAATGTTATCTGTTGTTGAAAATACTTTTCAACGGTCTGCTAATTTTCTTATTTTCATCATAAATGTGTGAATCATGTGTATAAAGATTTCATCAACATGAGAAAGTGAATACTAGTTATTGACTTCCCACACTCCACTGAATTAGAACCTTGGTTTATATATGTTGGACAAGGATTGCAGACAGACCCAGAGAATTAAGGCCATATGAGACTATAAGAGAGGAATTTTTAAGAGAGAAATCTTTGGCAGAAATCAGCTGCAAAGAGGAAGCATGGGGGAAGTACAAGAGGAAAAAACTAAAGATTCCAGTCAGAAGACAGAAGCTGGGGGAGCTCTAACTGATCTCGGCGACACTTCTCCAGCTAGGAGCCTGAGAAGAGGATCTCCTAAGCTGGGGTCCCTCTGGATATCCACTGTTTCCCAGTGAACCCTTGAAATCTCTTACTCAGCTTAAGATATCATAGACTGGGACTTTGAAGGAAGCAGTCTACTGAGAAATCTTCTCTCCAAAGATCTATTCTCCATCTCTCTCCCTAACTTGTCTTGGACTCCATTACTCAAGTTAGATTATCTCAGGAGTAGGGACCAAACCAGCAGCTGGCCAGAAGAGGGATCAAGGCTAAGAGCCTGGACCCCTGAGATTTGGTGGGGGTTCAGTCTACTAGTCAATAGGGATTCCTGTTACCCACTTTCCTCACCTAATATCTTCATCTCTCCCTTCCCTGAGTGAACCCAAATAAAGTGTTTACTCCTTAGATCAGGTCTGCCTAGTTCCTGACACTAAGGAAGGGGGCTGAAGATTTGGGGAGAACCATATCTCTCCCCAAATAGGATGGTTAGCTCAGGATCCTAGGGATCCAAACAACTAGATCCAAAGAGCAATCCTCTCCCCTGGGCAGAGGAGTAACCCCAGGTCTTGGGAGGGGGAGAAGTGGTAGTTGGTGTACTTGAAGGACCCAGAGACAAGAAGGTCCATCTTGTCTCTCAACAATAGGTGAGACGAAGAAGGGAAACTGTGTGCCATTTCATCAAAGCTCTTTCCTCTAGTTCTTAACCTCCACCTCCCAGAACCACTCTCTGAGGAGACATATTCTGTCCCTCAGGAGACAAAGCCAGGTTACCTTGCCCAAGGGGAAGAGAGGGAAATATCAATCTCTTCCCCCTCCCCCTCTATGTTCTCTCAATTCTCTCTCTCTCTCTCTCTCTCTCTCTCTCTCTCTCTCTCTCTCTCTCTCTCTCTCTCTCTCTCTCTCTCTCTCCAGTTCCCCTGTATGCGTGTGTGTGTGTGTGTGTGTGTGTGTGTGTGTGTGTGTGACCCTCTTTCTGACCATACATTACAAGACAGTGGAAAGAGCACTGACTTTGAAAGCTAATAACTCAGTTTCAATTCCTGCCTCTATAACTTATTACTAAGGTAACCTGGAAAACTACTCATTCAACTTCTCTGGGCCTCAGTTTTCTCATCTATAAAATGAGAAGATTGAGCTAGACAGTCTTTAAATTCCCTGCTAGGTTTAAACTTATGATCAATAGCTTTATTCTTTTTTAATTAATTTATTTTTAAGTATTTTTCCACTGTTACATGATTCACATTCACTCCCTCCCTGCTCCCAGAGCCTTCAAGCAATTCCACTGGGTTATACATGTATTATCCCTCAATACCTATTTCCATATTATTCATTTTTGTAATAGTCATCTTTTAAAATCCAACCCCCACATACTCTACCCATATGAACAAGTGATTAATCATACGTTTTTCTTCTGTGTTTCTACTCCCACAGTTCTTTCTCTCAATGTGGATAGCATTCTTTCCCATATGATAGTTTTACTCTTAATGGAAAAAAATGAAAAGGAAAATATTTATGGAACAAGGAGGTGGAAAGAGTGTTGGAGAAAAGTTGTCAGGAGCTTGTTAAAAATATGGGGCTTCCAGAGAGTACAATGAAATGGACCAGGAGTTAGTAGACATTGTTGGGATTGACCTAGGGAGAGGTAGGGTTAATTTGAATTGAGATAAATGTTCATGAAGAAGCACCAGGAGTATGCAGCTTGCATCTAGGACAGGAATGCTAAAAGACAGGAATGTGAAGAACTAATGTGATTAGAGATTGTATGTTGATAGTAGGGGAAGAAGATTTACCAGGAGGCAGAAATTAGTCAGTGAAGGACCTTATGGAATTCACCAATTCCAAAAATTCCAAATGGAATCTTGAATGTTTTTATTTTCAAGGGTTTCTGTGCCCAGGGGCAGGTAGGTAGTGCAAATGGATTTGAGTGCTAACCCTGAAGTCAGAAGAATCATCTTCCCAAGTTCAAATCTGGCCTTATTTACCAGCTGTGTAACCCTGGGCAAGTTACTTAACCCTTTTTGCCTCAGTTTCCTCAGCTGACAAATGAGTTAGAAGAAGGAAGTGTGTTGAGGGCCATTAAACCTATGCTGTCTGACATGGTCACAGGTGGAAACCAGTATAATACTTAAAGGGATTGTAGGGATATTGAAGAGGTATCAGGGGCTAAGGAAGGTTTTCATAACAGGGAATGGAGGAGTTGCAGGGCCAGAGGGAATATGGCTGCCGGTGAGGTAAAAGGAGAGAAATACCCCCTTCTGAGAGGCTATCTTTGAAAATTGGGTTTCCCGAGAAATTGGCCACCTATGATAGCCTAAGGGATGTCTTCTCTATTGATTGATGTTGAAGAAACCCCAGAGCAGGTAAGCACAGTTCCTTCTGAGGGACAAGCCTCCCCCCAGACCAAGGTCACTCAGCAGAAGTCCAATAAGGACCGTTTATAGTTGAATGGCTGTCCTTAGGTTCAGCTCCCTCTATGTTCCCTGAAATGATAGTCCTCTTATCTGACTTTGGTTTATTTAAATAAAGATGAATTTTACTAACAAGTTTGGATTAGGGAGGTATCATGGAAGAGGGAATCGAGATTTCCCTAGATTGGGTTTGAGTCTCTCTCAGCTTTTGAGCTGAGGCCAGGTCTCACAGGTTGGTGGAGGATTTCTTTTATTCCTGTCTATCCTAATCTGTGCTAGTTTTCTTAAATTCAAAGTCTATAGCAGTAGACAGCAAGAGGAAGTAAAAGTTCTGACCTTCAGAGCTGGTTGGGCCTGTCTCTTTGGGCTGATGCCCCTAAAGAACAGCCTTACAGTTCAAACAGTTCCCCTTAAATCCTTTTGTTTGATGATACGATCACAGGAATCCAGGTAGAGCACAGTTGGGAAAAGTCTAGGAATAGAGCTACTTCTATCCCGAGACAGGAAGAGAGGCTCCTTCCAGTCCGATGGCCAGGAAAGAGAGTCCAGAGACCAACTGTCATTCTCCCAGTCCCCTCCCCCCACCAACTGTCATTCATGTCAATATCTTCTCTCTAATATTCCAATTGCTGTTTGTTCCACCTGAGTGGCAGAAAGTCCAAAACTTTCTTCGGTTTTCCTTTCCACACTGGGGACTGCAAAGCAGCCCCCAAGAATGATGGAGACACCCACTCAGACCCCTCTGTGTGACTTCTCCCACTAGCATCCCTTACTATTGGAATTGCTATGATTATTGTTCTCTCCCTAGCTTCAGGAAAAATAATATGAGAGCAAAATTCTTGTAGGATTAATACATATGTCCCACTTTAATCCCCCCAGAATACCATTAAAAGATCATACTTATAGAATTAAACCTGAAGATTCTTATGTACCCACTTGGGGGGGCAAAAAAGCACTTTTTTTTAGGCTTAAACCTCTAGCAAAACCACATTCAGATTCTTCACCACCACCACCCACCAGCCAGGGACCACAGGCATATTAACCACTTCTCAGGCACAGGCACAGGCTGGTACAATTCACTTCACTGCCTTATAGTGTTTACTGAAACCCAAGTAACATTTCTAAGATACCTTAGTGAAACATTAAAATATGAAGGCTGGAAATTGGAAAATACCTAAATCTGTATTGTATTGACACTGCCCTTTGACTTTGCATTTAGCAACAAAGTTTTTGTTAGTTATCTCCTAAGTAATTCTGATTGATTAAAAATGTTGATTAAAAGCAACAATGATTTTTCTTAGCAAATCTGATCATCTCACAGGTCAGTGGGGACTGACCCCTGGTTATCCTGCCTGTGATAAGAAAACATTTATCTTTAGCAAGCTTTGCTTTGTTGTTGAAATTTCTAGCAATCTGGCATGCAGGATGGTCATATAATCTTAATTAAAGATTTATTAAAAGTTAATGTATGGCATACCCAATTATCCATAAGAAATCATATATGTTGAAAAATGAGACTCTGTGCCAAGGAAATATGTAACCACTGAGGTATAAAAATAAAGACAACCCTGTGTCTTGTGGAGCAGCTCCTTGTGATGCCTGAGCCACAGGTTTAAACCATTCAGCTATCTACCCATCCTTATCTGCCTTCATCATCACATCTAGTCAAAAGAACCCCCGACTGCAGACTACTGGTCAGCCTCTGAAAGAAGTGGCAAACCACTCTGGTATCTTTATGAAGAAAAGCCTGGGCTTTCTTGGGGTCAGGAATTGTCAGACACAACTGAAAACACCAAACAAAAATCTGCCCCAATCTTCACTCCCAGAGATCATCATGCCATATTTTCTCTGTTTCTTCATATACAAAATGAGAAGAGGAGAAGGTGCATCGTATAGTGTCTTCATTATAATTTGGACATGCTCTCTAAGAACACTTCCAGCCTGAACATTCTTTGATTCTCAAAAAGTTTTCAGATTTGTAAACACTCACTTAACTCAGCTAATAACAATGTAAAATGATTGCCTTTTTCCACTGTTTTAGTACCTGAGCTTTTTAATTTAGAAAAAGTGGGTGGGGATAGGACCTGTGATTTCATTGGTATCAAGAAATGAATTTTCTCTAACAGCTCAGGTCAGCCCTCTCTCCTGAAGCTTAGTCTTAGAGCTCTGAGACTTTGTGACTTATTCAGGTGCATCAGAGGCAGCATTAGAACCCAACAAAGAACAGCTGCAAAATGTTTGGTACTTGACTTCCGGTTAAGATGGCGGCTTAGAGAAAGCTAAAGCTCAGATCTCCGGAAAACCCTTCCCGACCGATCTCAAACTATAAGCTCCTAAGGCGCCGAAATTCAAAACGATCAACAGCACAGACCCTGGGAACCCTCCTCCTGGACCTGGACCCGGTTCAAAAGGTACGGCTCCCCTCAAAAGCCAGAACCCGAGATCACTCGGACCTCAGGGGTAGGAGCGCAGAGTCCAAGGCTCCCGGAAGCCACAGCCCAGCCTGGCTCAGAGAGCAGGGTCCTCAGAACAACAACCCTCAGGGCCTTCTACCCAAACAGTCCCGGTGAAAGTTACTGCCTGGGGCTTCCGCTGCAGAGAGCTGGTCGAAACAACAGCAACCCTCAGGGCGGGCAAGACAGCCTCAAGGGCTGGATCCTGCTATCCAAGTCTCAGTGAAAGTCCTTGCCCTAGAGCTTGGGAAAGCTGCAGCCCATCCCCCCGCAGGCCGAGGAAACAGCCTCACGGCCAGCGATTCTGAAGGCAACTTCCTGAAAGCGAGCTGGGGGGAGAGTGTGGCCTCGTGGTCTGACCCTTCCATTCCAGTTCCAGTGAGGCATATTCAGTTTAACCCAGGGAAAGTTCATAAAACCAACATCTGCCCAGGACTAAAGCCTCGGATCACCAGAGATAAGAAAAGCTAATCCTCCACATTCAGAGATGACAAACTCCACAGAAGCACAGAAGCCCCAAAATACCAAGAAAAATAAGAAGAAAGGGGCGACTTTGGACACATTCTATGGAGCCAAAATACAAAATACAGAGCAGATAGAAGAATATATACAAGAAAATTCTCCAAAATCTTCCAAAGGAAATAGAAACTCTCCACAAACCCATGAAGAATTTGAATCAGAAATGACCAAAAAGATGGAAGCCCTCTGGGAGGAAAAGTGGGAAATAATGCAAAAGAAATTCATGCATCTACAAAACCAGTTTGACCAAACTGTAAAAGAAAACCAGGCTTTAAAGCAAGAACTAATAAAGCAAAGCCAAAACACCAAGAAATTAGAAGAGAACATAAAATATCTCACCGACAAGGTGATAGATCTGGAAAATAGAGGGAGAAGAGAAAATTTAAGAATAATTGGACTCCCAGAAAAGCCAGAAATAAACACCAAACTGGACATGGTGATACAAGATATAATCAAAGAAAATTGCCCAGAGATTCTAGAACAAGGGGGCAATACAGCCACTGACAGAGCTCACAGAACACCTTCTACACTAAACCCCCAAAAGACAACTCCCAGGAATGTAATTGCCAAATTCCAAAGCTATCAAACAAAAGAAAAAATCCTACAGGAAGCCAGAAAAAGACAATTTAGATATAAAGGAATGCCAATCAGGGTCACACAAGACCTTGCAAGTTCTACTCTGAATGATCGTAAGGCATGGAACATGATCTTCAGAAAGGCAAGAGAGCTGGGTCTCCAACCAAGAATCAGCTACCCAGCAAAACTGACTATATACTTCCAGGGGAAAGTATGGGCATTCAACAAAATAGAAGACTTCCAACTTTTTGCAAAGAAAAGACCAGAGCTCTGTGGAAAGTTTGATACCGAAAATCAAAGAGCAAGGAATACCTGAAAAGGTAAATATTAAGGAAAGGGGAAAATGTTATCTTCTTCTTTTACTCAAACTCTCTTCTATAAGGACTACATTTATATCAATCTATGTATGCTAATATGTGGGGAAAATGTAATGTATAAATAGGGGGTAAAGAAAGACCAAGTAGAATAATCGTTCTCACACAAAGATTCACATGGGAAGGGGAGGGGAAGAAAACTCCTATAAGAAGGAGAGGAAGAGGGGGGGGGGGTTACTTAAACCTCAATCTCAGGGAAATCAACTCTGAGAGGGAAAAACATCCAGATCCATTGGGATCTTGAATTCTATCTTACCCAACAAGGGTAAGGAGAAGGGAAAACCAAGGGGGGGAGGGGGAGAGGGAGAACAAAAAGGGAGGGAAAGAGAGGGGGGGAGGGGGAGGGAACAAAAAGGGAGGGACTAAAAAGGGAAACATCAAGGGAGGGGACAAGGGGCACTGATTCAAAGTAAATCACTGGACTAAAAGGTAGAGCCGAAGAAGAAAAGGTTAGAATTAGGGAAGGCAATCAAAATTCCAGGGAGTCCACAAATGACAATCATAACTTTGAACGTGAATGGGATGAACTCACCCATAAAACGTAGATGAATAGCAGAATGGATTAGAATCCAAAACCCTACCATATGTTGTCTTCAAGAAACACACATGAGGCGGGTTGACACCCACAAGGTCAGAATTAAAGGATGGAGTAAGACCTTCTGGGCCTCAACTGATAGAAAGAAGGCAGGAGTGGTAATCATGATATCTGATAAAGCCAATGCAAAAATAGACCTGATCAAAAGGGATAGGGAAGGTAATTATATTTTGTTAAAAGGGACTCTAGACAACGAGGAAATATCATTAATCAACATATATGCACCAAATAATATAGCACCCAAATTTCTAATGGAGAAACTAGGAGAATTGAAGGAAGAAATAGACAATAAAACCATACTAGTGGGAGACTTAAACCAACCATTATCAAATTTAGATAAATCAAATCAAAAAATAAATAAGAAAGAGGTAAAAGAAGTGAATGAAATCTTAGAAAAATTAGAATTAATAGACATATGGAGAAAAATAAATACAGATAAAAAGGAATACACCTTCTTCTCAGCACCACATGGCACATTCACAAAAATTGACCATACATTAGGTCACAGAAACATAGCACACAAATGCAAAAAAGCAGAAATAATGAATGCAGCCTTCTCAGATCACAAGGCAATAAAAATAATGATTAGTAATGGTACATGGAAAACCAAATCTAAAACCAATTGGAAATTAAACAATATGATACTCCAAAACCGTTTAGTTAAAGAAGAAATAATAGAAACAATTAATAATTTCATCAAGAAAAATGACAATGGCGAAACATCCTTTCAAACCTTTTGGGATGCAGCCAAAGCTGTAATCAGAGGCAAATTCATATCCCTGAAAGCTTATATTAACAAACAAGGGAGAGCAGAGATCAATCAATTGGAAATGCAATTGAAAAAACTGGAAAGCAATCAAATTAAAAACCCCCAGCAGAAAACCAAATTAGAAATCCTAAAAATTAAGGGAGAAATTAATAAAATCGAAAGTGATAGAACTATTGATTTAATAAATAAGACAAGAAGCTGGTACTTTGAAAAAACAAACAAAATAGACAAAGTACTGGTCAATCTAATTAAAAAAAGGAAGGAAGAAAAGCAAATTCACAGCATTAAAGATGAAAAGGGGGACAGCACCTCCAATGAGGAGGAAATTAAGGCAATCATTAGAAATTACTTTGCCCAATTATATGGCAATAAATACACCAATTTAGGAGAAATGGATGAATATATACAAAAATACAAACTGCCTAGACTAACAGAAGAGGAAATAGAATTCTTAAATAATCCCATATCAGAAATTGAAATCCATCAAGCCATCAAAGAACTTCCTAAGAAAAAATCCCCAGGGCCTGATGGATTCACCTGTGAATTCTATCAAACATTCAGAGAACAGTTAATCCCAATACTATACAAACTATTTGACATAATAAGCAAAGAGGGAGTTCTACCAAACTCCTTTTACAACACAAACATGGTACTGATTCCAAAACCAGGCAGGTCAAAAACAGAGAAAGAAAACTATAGACCAATCTCCCTAATGAATATAGATGCAAAAATCTTAAATAGGATACTAGCAAAAAGACTCCAGCAAGTGATCAGAAGGATCATTCACCATGATCAAGTAGGATTCATACCAGGGATGCAGGGCTGGTTCAACATTAGGAAAACCATCCACATAATTGACCACATCAACAAGCAAACTAGCAAGAACCACATGATTATCTCAATAGATGCAGAAAAAGCCTTTGATAAAATACAACACCCATTCCTATTAAAAACACTAGAAAGCATAGGAATAGAAGGGTCATTCCTAAAAATAATAAACAGTATATATCTAAAACCAACAGCTAATATCATCTGCAATGGGGATAAACTAGATGCATTCCCAATAAGATCAGGAGTGAAACAAGGATGCCCATTATCACCTCTACTATTTGACATTGTACTAGAAACACTAGCAGTAGCAATTAGAGAAGATAAAGGAATTGAAGGCATCAAAATAGGCAAGGAGGAGACCAAGTTATCACTCTTTGCAGATGACATGATGGTCTACTTAAAGAATCCTAGAGATTCAACCAAAAAGCTAATTGAAATAATCAACAACTTTAGCAAAGTTGCAGGATACAAAATAAACCCACATAAATCATCAGCTTTTCTATATATCTCCAACACAGCTCAGCAGCAAGAACTAGAAAGAGAAATCCCATTCAAAATCACCTTAGCCAAAATAAAATACCTAGGAATCTATCTCCCAAGACAAACACAGGAACTATATGAACACAACTACAAAACACTCGCCACACAACTAAAACTAGACCTGAACAAATGGAAAAACATTAACTGCTCATGGATAGGACGAGCCAATATAATAAAAATGACCATCCTACCCAAACTTATTTATCTATTTAGTGCCATACCCATTGAACTACCAAAATACTTCTTCACTGATTTAGAAAAAACCATAACAAAGTTCATTTGGAAGAACAAAAGATCAAAGATATCCAGGGAAATAATGAGAAAAAACACATACGATGGGGGCCTTGCAGTCCCTGACCTAAAACTATATTACAAAGCAGCAGTCATCAAAACAATTTGGTACTGGCTAAGAAACAGAAAGGAAGATCAGTGGAATAGACTGGGGGAAAGCGACCTCAGCAAGACAGTATACGATAAACCCAAAGATCCCAGCTTTTGGGACAAAAATCCACTATTCGATAAAAACTGCTGGGAAAATTGGAAGACAGTGTGGGAGAGACTAGGAATAGATCAACACCTCACACCCTACACCAAGATAAATTCAAAATGGGTGAGTGACTTAAACATAAAGAAGGAAACCATAAGTAAATTGAGTAAACACAGAATAGTATACATGTCAGACCTTTGGGAGGGGAAAGGCTTTAAAACCAAGCAAGATATAGAAAGAATCACAAAATGTAAAATAAATAATTTTGACTACATCAAACTAAAAAGCTTTTGTACAAACAAAACCAATATAACTAAAATCAGAAGGGAAACAACAAATTGGGAAAAAATCTTCATAGAAACCTCTGACAAAGGTTTAATTACTCATATTTATAATGAGCTAAATCAATTGTACAAAAAATCAAGCCATTCTCCAATTGATAAATGGGCAAGGGAAATGGATAGGCAGTTCTCAGATAAAGAAATCAAAACTATTAACAAGCACATGAAGAAGTGCTCTACATCTCTTATAATCAGAGAGATGCAAATCAAAACAACTCTGAGGTATCACCTCACACCTAGCAGATTGGCTAACATTACAGCAAAGGAAAGTAATGAATGCTGGAGGGGATGTGGCAAAGTAGGGACATTAATTCATTGCTGGTGGAGTTGTGAATTGATCCAACCATTCTGGAGGGCAATTTGGAACTATGCCCAAAGGGCGACAAAAGAATATCTACCCTTTGACCCAGCCATAGCAGTGCTGGGTCTGTACCCCAAAGAGATAATGGACACAAAGACTTGTACAAAAATATTCATAGCTGCGCTCTTTGTGGTGGCCCAAAACTGGAAAACGAGGGGATGCCCATCAATTGGGGAATGGCTGAACAAACTGTGGTATATGTTGGTGATGGAGTACTATTGTGCTAAAAGGAATAATAAAGTGGAGAAGTTCCATGGGGACTGGAACAACCTCCAGGAAGTGATGCAGAGCGAGAGGAGCAGAACCAGGAGAACATTGTACACAGAGACTAATACACTGTGGTATAATCGAACGTAATGGACTTCTCCATTAGTGGCGGTGTAATGTCCCTGAACAACTTGCAGGGATCCAGGAGAAAAAAACACCATTCATAAGCAAAGGATAAACTATGGGAGTGGAAACACCGAGGAAAAGCAACTGCCTGAATACAGAGGTTGAGGGGACATGACAGAGGATAGACTCTAAATGAACACTCTAATGCAAATACTATCAACAAAGCAATGGGTTTAAATCAAGAAAACATCTAATGCCCAGTGGACTTACGCGTCGGCTATGGGGGGTGGGAGGGAGGAAAAGAAAATGATCTATGTCTTTAACGAATAATGCTTGGAAATGACCAAATAAAATATATTTAAAAAAAAATGTTTGGTACTTAATTCCGCAGCTAAGCCTCAGCCAATGAGAGAGTCACTCTCTCAAAAGTGGCAGGCTGAGTTTTCCTTAACATATGACCTCTTAGACTGACAGGGTCTCTAAACACAGTAATTGGGGATCAGGACCAGAGACTCACTTGGGGAAAGTGATGGAAAGAACCCACTGGCAGAAGAAATTATTCCAGAGCAGCACAGCAACTTAATGTAGGTGGGTGCTTTAACTAGGTCATAAGGAAAGGAAAGGCAGTGGGTTTGGCTTTCCCATACATATAGATGCATATACACTCCTGTAGGAGCAATTCTGTATGAGTCAGCATGCTTCCTTTCTAATCTGTCCTCTTGGCACCCTTGGCATGCATGTCAGAAGACAATCTGTTTAAGATGTAGGCTCAGAGAAAGAGCCTTCAAAATCTCCAGAATGGTTAGTTTGGTTGCATGAAGATGTCAAAAAATATAGAGAAGGAACTCATACGTTTTCTTTCCTTTGATAAAGGCTCATCTGAAAAGCTTGAAGGTTATAAATAAGTCTGCTGAGGGGAAATTGGAGCTGGACATGTATAAGGGTTGTTACTTTGGAAGTCTAAGTCCTTTTCCCTTTCCTTTTTTTTTTATTATTTTTAAATTTATTTAATTAGTTAATTTAGAAGATTATTCCTTGGTAAAAAAAAATCATATTTTCCCTCCCCTCCCATGCCCCTTCCCATAGCAAATGAGTAATTTCACTGGGTTTTACACATGTCCCTGATCAGAACCTATTTCCATGTTGTAGATGTTTGCATTAGGATGTTCATTTAGTGTCTACATCCCCAATCATATCCCCATTAAACCATATAATCAAACAGTTGTTTTTCTTCTGTGTTTCTACTCCCATAGTTTTTCCTCTGAATGTGGATAGTGTTCTTTCTCACAAATCCCTCTGAATTGTACAGGATCACTGCATTGCCACTAATGGAGAAGTCCATTACATTCAATTGTACCATAGTGTATCAGTCTCTGTGTACATTGTTCTTCTGGTTCTGCTCCTCTCACTCTGCATCAGTTCCTGGAGGTCTTTCCAATTCCTCCAGTTCAATGTTCCCTTGAGCACAATAGTATTCCATCACCAACATATACCACAATTTGTTCAGCCATTCCCCAATTGGAGGGCATCCCCTCATTTTCCAATTTTTGGCTACCACAAAGAGCGCAGCTATGAATATTCTTGCACAAGTCTTTTTCCTTATTATCTCTTTGGGGTACAAACCCAGCAGTGCTATGGCTGGATCAAAGGGCAGACAGTCTTTTATCGCCCTTTGGGCATAGTTCCAAATTGCCCTCCAGAATGGTTGGATCAATTCAAAACTCCACCAGCAATGCATTAATGTCCTGACTTTGCCACATCCCCTCCAGCAATCATTACTTTCCATTGCTGTCATGTTAATCTTCTAGGTGTGAGGTGATACCTCAGAGTTGTTTTGATTTGCATCTCTCTAATTATAAGAGATTTAGAACACTTTTTCATGTGTTTATTAATAGTTTTGATTTCTTCATCTGAAACTTGCCTATTCATGTCCCTTGCCCATTTATCAATTGGAGAATGGCTTGTTTTTTTGTACAATTGATTTAGCTATATAAATTTGAGTAATTAGGCTTTGTCAGAGGTTTTTGTTATGAATATTATCCCTAATTTGTTTTTTCCCTTCTAATTTTGGTTGCATTGCTTTTGTTTATACAAAACCTTTTCAATTTAATGTAATCAAAATTATTTGTTTTACATTTTGTGATTTTTTTCTAACTCTTGCTTGGCCTTAAAGTCTTTCCAGGGGTAGCTGGGTGGCTCAGTGGGTTGAGAGCCCAGCCTAGAGATGGGAGGTCCTAGGTTCAAATTGGCCTCAGACACTTCCTAGCTGTGTGACCCTGGACAAGTCACTTGACCCCCATTACCTAGCCCTTATTGCTCTTCTGCCTTGGAATCAATTGATTCCAAGATGGAAGTTAAAGGTTTAAAAAAAACTTTCCTTTCCCAAAGGTCTGATATGTATACACATATACATTGTGTTCACCTAATTTACTTATAGTTTCCTTTTTTATATTAAAATCATTCACCCATTCTGAGTTTATCTTGGTGTAGGGTATGAGATGTTGATCCTACCCCAATCTCTCCTATACTGTCTTCTAATTTTCCCAGCAGGTTTTTGTCAAATAGTGGATTTTTGTCCCCAAAGCTTAGACCTTTGGGTTTATCATAGACTGTCTTGCTGAGGTCACTTATTGCACTGATCCTCCTTTCTGTCTCTTAGCCAATACCACATTGTTTTGATGACCACTGCTTTATAGTATAGTTTGAGATCTGGGCACAGCAAGGCCACCTTCCTTGCATTTTTTTTTCATTATTTCCCTGGATATCCTTGATCTTGTTGTTCTTCCAAATGAACTTTGTTATGTTTTTTTCTAATTCAGTAAAAAAAATTTTGGCAGTTCAATGGGTAGTTTTTTTAGTAGTTCAATTATCACTAAATAAGTAAATTAATTTGGGTAGGATGGTCATTTTTATTATGTTAGCTCATCCTATCCATGAGCAGTTAATATTTATCCAATTGTTTAGATCTAGATTTAATTGTGTGGAGAGTGTTTAGTAGTTGTCTTGGTATAGTTCCTGTGTTTATCTCTGCAGATAGATTCCTAAGTATTTTATATTATCTAGAGTGGTTTTAAATGGAATTTCTCTTTCTAGTTCTTGCTGCTAAGATGTGTTGAAGATATATAGAAATGCTGATGACTTCTGTGGGCTTATTTTGTATCCTACAACTTTGCTAAAGTTGTTGATTATTTCCACTAGCTTTTTAGTTGATTCTCTAGGATTCTTTAAGTAGACTATCATATCATCCTCAAAGAGTGATAGCTTGGTCTCTTCATTGCCAATTTTAATACCTTCAATTTCTTTTTCTTCTCTAATTGCTACTGTTAATGTTTCTAGCACAATGTTAAATAATAGAGGTGATAGTGGGCATCCTTGTGTCACTCCTGATCTCATTGGGAAGGCTTATAGTTTATCCCCATTGCAGATGATGTTTGCTGATGGTTTTAGATACATATTGTTTATTATTTTTAGGAAAGACCCTTCTATTCCTATACTTTCTAGTGTTTTCAATAGGAATGAGTGTTGTATTTTGTCAAAGGCTTTTTCTGCATCTATTGAGATAATCATATGATTTTTGTTGGTTTGCTTGTTGATATGGTCAATTATGTGGATGGTTTTCCTAATATTGAAACATCCTTGCATTCCTGGTATAAATCCCACCTGATCATAATGAATAATCCTCACGATCATTAGCTGGAGTCTTTTTACTAGTATTATATTTAAGATTTTTGCATTAAGATTGGTCTGTAGTTTTCTTGCTCTGGTTTTGACCTGCCTGGCTTTGGAATCAGTATCATATTAGTGTCATAAAAGGAATTTGGTAGAATTCCTTCTTTCCTTATTATGTCAAATAGTTTGTATACTATTGGGATTAGTTGTTCTTTGAATGTTTGATAGAATTCACTTGTATATCTATCATGCCCTGAGGATTTTTTCTTAGGGAGTTCTTTGATGGCCTGTTGGATTTCTTTTTCTGATATGGGATTATTTAAGAATTCTATTTCTTCTTCTGTTAATCTAGGCAATTTATATTTTTGTAAAAATTCATCCATATCCCCTAGATTGGCACATTTATTGCCATATAATTGGGCAAAATAATGTTTAATGATTGCCTTAATTTCCTCTTCATTAGAGGTGAGGTCTCCCTTTTCATCTATGACACTGTTAACTTGGTTTTCTTTTTTCCTTTTTTTATTAGATTGACCAGTACTTTGTCTATTTTGATTATTTTTTCAAAATACCAGCTTCTAGCCTTACTTAGATCAATAGTTCTTTCACTTTCGAGTTTATTAATTTCTCCCTTAATTTGTAAGATCTGGGGATTTTTTATTTGTTCGCTTTCAAGTGGTTTTGATTTGCATGTCCAATTCATTGACCTTTGCCCTCCCTAATTTGTTAATATATGAACTCAAGGATATAAATTTCCCCCTGAGTACTGCTTTGGCTGCATCCCATAGATTTTGAAAGGATTTCTCATCATTGTCATTTTCTTCAATGAAATTATTGTTTCTATGATTTGTTCTTTAACTAACTGATTTTGTAGAATCATATTATTTAATTTCCAATTCATTTTTGATTTGCCTCTCCATGTACCCTTATTAATTATTATTTTTATTGCATTATGATCTGAGAAGGTTGCATTTATTATTTCTGCTCTTTTGCACTTGTTTGCAATGTTTTTATGCCCTACTACATGGTCCATCTTTGTGATTGTACCATGTGCTGCTGAAAAGGTGTATTCCTCTTTGTCCCTATTTATTTTTCTCCATATATCTGTTAACTCTATTTTTTCTAAGATTTCATTCACATCTTTTACCTCTTTCTTATTTTTTTGCTTTGATATATCTAGATTCAATAGTGGTAAGCTCAGGTCTTCCTCTAGTATAGTTTTACTAACTATTTCCTCCTTCAATTCCACTAGTTTCTCCTTTAGAAATTTGGATGGTATACCATTTGGTGCATAAATGTTGATTACTGATATTTCCTCGTTGTCTATACTGCCTTTCATCAGATTGTAGTTACCTTCCCTATGCCTTTTAATAAGATGTTTTTACTTTGGCTTTGTCAGATATCATGATTGCAACTCCTGCCTTCTTTTTCTCAGCTGAGGCCCAATAGATTTTGCTCCACTTTAATTCTAACCCTGTGAGTATCTACCTGCCTCATATATGTTTCTTGTAGACAACATATGGTAGGATTTTGGTTTCTAATCCACTCTGCTACTAGTTTTCATTTTATGGGTGTGTTCATTCCATTCATGTTCAAAGTTATGATTGCCACTTGTGTATTCCCCAAAATTTTTATATCCTCTCCTAGTTCTGTCCTTTCTTCTCTTGCTATATCCTTTTAAACCAGTGGTTTGCTTTTAATCAGTACCCCTAATCCAGACTCTTAATATGCTTCCCTTTCTGACATCTTTTTTGTTCCCTTTTTATTTTTTTAGGGTCTGTTAATTCTTTCCTCCCTCTCTTTCCCTCCCTTTTTGTACTCCCCGTCCCCCCTCCTCCTTTAGTTTTTTCCTTTCTCACTTTCCCTAAAGGGTAAGATAGAATTCAATACCCCAAAGGATCTAGATGCTCTTCCCTCTCAGAACTGATTTCACTGAGAGTAAGGTTTAAGTATTACTTATTAGCACTCTCTTCCTCTCCTTCTTATAGTACTCTTCCCCTTACCCCTCCCATGTGCCTCTTTGTGTGATTATCCTATTTATCTTATTTCTTCAAGTTTCTCTTGGTGCCATCTTCTATTTCCCCCCTTCCTTTTTCTTTTTTTGCATACCATCTCATACCACTTATTACCCCAATCTCTTCCTGTGAATTATTCTTCTAATTATTATAATAGCGAATATAATTTTTGAGAGTTACAAATGACATTTTCCCATCTATTAATATAAACAATTTGATCTTATTGAAGCCCTTAAAGAAGAAAGTTTAAATAAAACAAATTTTCCTCTTTTCCCTCTCTTATTTTCCTTTTCATGTTTCTCTTGATCTTTGTGTTTGGATATCAAACTTTCCACTTAGTTCTGGTCTTTTATTTACAAATACTTGGAAATCTTCTATTTTGTTTAATGCCCATATTTTCCCCTGGAAGTATATAGTTAGTTTTGATGGGTAGGTGATCCTTGAAGACCCAATTCTCTTGCCTTTCTGAATATCATATTCCAAGCCTTGCGGTCCTTTAGTGTGGAAGCTGCCAGATCTTGTGTAATCCTGATTGGTGCTCCTTGATATCTGAATTGTCTCTTTTTGGCTTCTTGTAAAAGTTTCTATTTAGCTTGGAAGCTCTTGAATTTGGAAATTAAGTTGCTGGGAGTTGTCTTTTGAGGATTTAGTGTAGAGAATATTCTGTGAACTCTTTCAATGTCTCTTTTCCCCCTTGTTCAAGACCATCAGGGCAGTTATGATGTCAAGATTCTGTTTATTTCTGGATCTTCAGGTAGACCAGTGATTCTTTAATTGTCTCTTCATGATCTGTTTTCCTAATCTGTTATCCTGTCAGTGAGACATTTTATGTTTTGTAAATCTTGAAATTTCTCAGACTTGTGAATGGTAAAGATTTCCCCATTGGGTAATTCTCAATTTGAACAATTCCCTACTGGGAACATTCCCCATTTTGATGTAAGAACTCGCCAGGATCAGAAATGGGAGGACCTCTACTCCACCCGTACTTAAAACTGCTTTAGGGGAGAAAACTCCTTGCTAAACAAAGAAAAGTACTTGGACCCATGCTTATGATGAGGCAGGGAGTCCTTTGAGCCATGCCTGTTTTTAGAATTGATACAATGGGATGCTCGGTACCTATAAAAGTCGGGCAACTTGTAAACTTGCCAGGAGCAAAGAGGTGAAAACTTACTTAGATGTTTTCTCTTGAGGGGATTAGTCGACTCCGTTGTGTTTTCTCTGGTTCAGACTTACTCAGAGGTTTTCTACTAAAGGGATTAGTCGACCCAGCAGTGTTTTTAGAATGGGTTGTCCTTTGGAAAACGTCTACTGTGATTGGTAGATGTAAGGACTTAGGGGAGGTGACATAGGAGAAAACCCCCTATATAAGAAAAAGCAGAATCTCTTGAAATTCAATCCTTTTGGAGAATCTCTTGAGAGAGGCTCTGAAGAAGGGAAGCTCTTGGAGGACAATCTCTAAGGAGGTCTCGCTGGAGCTCCTCTGAGGGGACTCTGTCCCTCTGGAAGCTCTTGAGAGAGGCCCTTTGAAACAGTCTCTGGCTGGAAGGCTCTTTGAGGAGGACTCTGGCTGGAACTCTCTCTGAGGAGACTCTGTCACTAGAATCCTTGCTTAGACAGACCTTGTGGTGAGTGATAAAAGACTGACTGACTGATCTCTCTCTCTTAAGACTCAGGTCTAGGCCATGTTGGCTTAAGGCCCTTCATACTTATTTCCTTTTTCTTACTCGTTCTCTCTTTCTTTAATTCCTCATTGTATTATTAATTAAATTCTCTATAAAACCCAGTTGACTTGGGTATATTCATAATTGGGAATATTTCCCTGGCGACCACCTTATATTTGATTTAAAACCAAGACACTGTAGTGAAACATATTTTCTGCTGTCACAATTTACTCACCCACTCTTATATCTTCTATAATTTATATCTTCCACTATTTTACTCACTACAGTTTATGGCATCCACTCTTTTAAATGCCACAGTTTAGGACATAACTATTTTAAATATTACAGTTTTCTTTTATTTTGTCAGTCTTTTGAATTTGCTTTATTAATTCTTGCTGTTTTGCAAGATCATTGGTTTCCAATTGCCTAATTCTGGTCTTTAAAGACTGGTTTTCCTTTTCAGTTTGGTCTATCCTGCTTTTTGTGGCTTCCAGCTGTTTTTCCAATTGGGCATTCTTGTCCTTTAAACTGTTATTTTTCTTTGTGAACTATTTCCCACTTTTCCTGCCAGAAGGCTTCCATCTTTTTGATAAGCTTCAATTTAAATTCTTCAAAAGCTTGTGGCCAATTTCCATTTTGGGGGGAAGATTTTGGTGTATTTATTTGTATTTCCTGCTATTTCCTCTATAGTATGGATTTTTCCTCCTTAAAAATTATCCAGGATCAACTTGTTTTTCTTGGTGTTGAGAAGTTGTTCCTGGGTACTGTTTGCCATCACTATGGTGGTTTTTCCTTCCCTTTCCAGTCAGAAGTCTGAGTGAGGAGGGCAGGCTTTCTATGTGTGGAGCTAAGGAGCTAGGTTTTTGCCTGAGGACCCCTCTCAAGTCTCTGCACCTTCTACTGTTTGCTGCCCTTCTCTGTACTATCTCCCCGCAGGTGCCCAAGGTCTGCACTCTTCAGCCTGCTGGGTTTCAGGTCTAGCTGCCCTCAGGGGTAGGTCTTTGGTGATCTTAGTCAGTTGCCAAGGATGTAGAGGTGCCCCTCACTCGCTCTAGAGGTGTCCCTTGCTCACTCACTGATTCTAGCATACTGGCTCTGACTCTGGCTCTGTAGGTGGGGTGAGAGAGGGTTGATCAACTTGCATTTTGGTGGAAGCTTTTTCACCCCCTCATAGTGTGGAGATGCCCAAATCCCACATACCTTTGATGCTGTGCCCTACTGTAGAGTCCCTTTATTCATATGAATTTGGGTTTTTTGGCCTTTTGTGGTAGTCTATATCAGTAAGTGGTAAGGAGAGGAAGAGTCCTGCATCTAGACTGCCGCCATGTTTACCCGGAAGTCCCATTTTCCTTTCAAAATACTAATATGACTAACAAAACAAAGGAATCGGAGCTGAATATATCAGAAGATGAGAATGCAGACTAGAGAGAACTGAAGGTTAGCACCCCAGTTCTCAATGGGTAAGAATGGACAAGTAGCCGTAGTATTAACCAGTGGCAGAGGCATAGGAAATACCAGTTGGGCATTTGAAGCAGATACCAATCAGAACTCTCATTTCCATTGCTTGGACCCATTAGTGTGTGGCATAAGAGCTAGTTTTCTACTTAATTGATAGTAACCATGTAAATATTTCCTTTTTCTTTCTTGGTCTAGATCTGACATCTTATCAGTGTAAGAAACTCCCTCTACCTATACAGATCAACAATTACCTTGCAATTTAGTCTTGGAGAATTGCCTGGGACATCAAGACACAAAGTGGCTTGCCCAGGGTCACATACAGTCAGTTACTATTAGTCAAAGGCAGGACTTGAACCCAGGTTATCTTATTTCCCAGGACAGCCATTAATCCCCTATACTGGGGGTATGAAACATAAAGAGAAAGGATTCCTGTCTGTTGAAAACTAACTTTGAAAATGATAGTCTTTTGTATCATATCATTTTGTTAAGCATTTCCAATTACATTTTAATCTGGTTCTGACCTCACTGTGGCTGTTTGATGCCTCTGCCCTATACCACAAAGGCTGTCAGCAGCTATAGCACAGGCAAACTAGATCAGAACTTTAGACTTGACACCTGTGAGAGGAGAACAAAGATTCACTGTTAATCCAAAGGATTACAGCTGGGAGTGGCAATTTAGAAACAAACAGAGCCAAGGTGATGTGGGACGAATAATAAAATCATTAAATTTGGGAGGTTCTTCTTCTATTTGTGGTACTCATGTGACCTGTGTCTTTTTCAGCTTTAAAAAACATAAATGAAATATAATAAAAAATCTCATTTGAACCACTCATTCCAGCTAACTCCCTCACTAAATATTTGTGTAGTTCAGCTTGTTTATTTTACCTCTTTTAATCTATTATGACTATATTTATTGTCAGGGTCTCATTCATGGAGCACTTACCACTTATAGCCATTTACCCTTTGATATCTTTTCCTGTGAACCATTTTATCACCCAACCCTCATGAGCGGAGGGCAGAATGCAAGAGTGGGCGATAGTGGCACGTACATGGGAGGAGACTGGTGAGCGTTGTTGGCTGGTTGACAGATTAATCTGTAGGAACTGCCTGTTCTTCAGGAAGAAGAAAAAAAGTGGTCTGAGAATGCACTGAAGTAGAAGTGGAAATGAAATGACGTAAGCTTCATCTCCCACCTCCATATTTGAGATAACTGAGTAAGCAAATGAACCCATCCCTAAAACCAGTCAATTGTTCTTCCACTGAGAAACTGTGGCGTTCATGAGAGAAAAAAAAAAAGCAGCTTAATTTGAAGTCAAGCAACCTAGTACAAATTGCAGCCAAGTTGGGTGATGCTGGACAAATTACTTAACCTCTAGGCCTCAGTTTCTTAATTTGTAAAATGAGTAGTGTAGGCTAGATCTCTACGGTCTCTTCCAATTCTGAATTCTATGACTGTTGATCCAATATAGTGAGCCCCAAAATGGGATAGAGTAAGCACTGTTTCTTAGCTGACATTCATTGTTCTTAATCATAAAACTTTTGTCTTTTTTTCATCTTAGTCCCTGGAAGATGCAATGTGTAATTGTTCCCTGGGACTTCTAGAATGAATTCTGAATGATAAAGCAGGGTCATAGAAACAGTTAACAAAGGTTAACAATTTGAGTCATCCAGGAAACTCAAAATCCATTCCTATGAGCAAGTTATCCGGAATATTTTTCTAGTTAGTATGCCCCTTAGCACAAACCTCAATAAATAGCTTTAGTTGATGTGGTTGAGCAAAAAGCTTCTGTGTAAATAATAGTCATTAATAAGCATTTATTTTCTCTCCTTCCCAATCCTAGCCCAACTGAAATAAGAAAAACAAGACCCTTTTCACAAAATTTCCAAGATTAGCCCAGTCCCAAAATAATAATGGCCAGCAGTTCATGGCTGGCAAAGCACTTTACAAATATCTCGCTTGAGTCTGACAAAACCAAGAGGTAGTTGCTATTATTCCTGTTTTACAGATGAGGGAAACTAAGGAAGACAGCAGCTGAGGCAACTTGCCCAAAGTCAAACAGCTTTTGTTATCTGAGGCTGCATGTGAACTTCTGACTCAAGGTCTAGCTTTCTGTCCACCATACCATCAGCTGCCCCTAGGCATAACATTCTTTTTTTTTATTTTTTTTTAATATATTTTATTTGATCATTTCCAAGCATTATTCATTAAAGACATAGATCATTTTCTTTTCCTCCTCCCCACCCCCCATAGCCGACGCGTAAGTCCACTGGGCATTAGATGTTTTCTTGATTTGAACCCATTGCTTTGTTGATAGTATTTGCATTAGAGTGTTTATTTAGAGTCTCTCCTCTGTCATGTCCCCTCAACCTCTGTATTCAGGCAGTTGCTTTTTCTCGGTATTTCCACTCCCATAGTTTATCCTTTGCTTATGAATGGTGTTTTTTTTTCTCCTGGATCCCTGCAAGTTGTTCAGGGACATTACACCGCCACTAATGGAGAAGTCCATTACGTTCGATTATACCACAGTGTATTAGTCTCTGTGTACAATGTTCTCCTGGTTCTGCTCCTCTCGCTCTGCATCACTTCCTGGAGGTTGTTCCTAGGCATAACATTCTAAAGGTGAATGAACACAGGTTGGCTTCTCTTAGCTTTTTTAGTTAAACATATTTTTTCAGTTAAATGGATTTTCTCTCCCTCTGACTTACTTCTTCCAAGAAAGTCTAATAATAAGGAAGAACTGGGAGTGGTTTTGTTATGCTTTAATTATTAGAAGAGGGGACAAATTTTTCTAGTTCCTATTCAGTATCTTTGTAAAGGACTCCATTACAAATCCCTTCCTCTCCTGCTCCTGAATTTAAAAGAGATTTAAACCTCGAATTTAAAAAGGAAGAGTTCATTTTAATTGTAAGATTTCATTTATAATCACAAGAAAAAACTTGGTAAATTATTCTATTCAGTAACATTAGAGTTTCTCCATCACTTAGGAGTGGAAATTTGTGAGAAATTAGTTCATTAAATATTCTGGGATTAATTCCAAAGCTAACCATGTTGTAGAATGGCAGTAATTCATTAATTATTTACCACTTCCTGGCATTCCTATACACCTAGATGTCAGCCAATAAAAATAACTGTGGGAAAAAGCCCAGCAAGCACCAAACCCACAATTGCCTTAATTGCTGGTAGTGGTGGAAAAAAATTAAGGGGGAAAAGTTGTTTTCTTGCAATTGAAAGATGCTCATTAAACCCCGATCCCCATGGGCAACACCCTTCTTGGGCACTACTGAGAGCTGAAGCTTGTGATCAGAGAACAACGGTATTTCACACATGAGCTGATCTGGAAAAGGAAGTGATAACCTTGACAGCTATTCAGAAGGTACAAGGCACGACTGTGCTCTCTGCTGGGGGTACAAAAGTCAAGTCATTCCACATCCAGAAAGAACTTCTATTTTACAAAGAGAAATGACATGTACAGGA
This sequence comes from Monodelphis domestica, assembly GCF_027887165.1. Classification (NCBI taxonomy): domain Eukaryota; kingdom Metazoa; phylum Chordata; class Mammalia; order Didelphimorphia; family Didelphidae; genus Monodelphis; species Monodelphis domestica. The sequence goes on from NC_077231.1 coordinate 151,077,768, forward strand.
TGGCTAAATTCCTCAGTGGGAGCATTTATGACTCAGAAATCAATAAATGCTACAAATCTGGGCATGGTTTATTATTTTGTTGATTTCCTAGACTTAAGTGATGGAGAAAAAGGGAATAAATGCAGATAGACAGTAAGTGTGTCTGGTGCATTTTTTCCTAGAGTCAGCTGTCACATAAACATTTATAGGGCACCCCCAAATACAAGCTCAAGGGTGCCAGAACGGAAAGACAGAAGAAGTGCAGTATAAAGGGCAAAGCCAATAATGTGCGCCAAGGATTCTTGTGGGTGGCACAGTCACTAAAATTTAAATATATTGTTATCTGTGTTTTATAGTACTTTTATTTATTTGGGAAAATATTTCCCAATGACATCTTAATCCGGGTTTCCCCATTTCCAGCTGGGGCATCAAATGCCTCGTGTTAGTTAGACCTCTGTTTGAATCTTGACTCCCACATTTACATGCTGCATGGTCCTAGAGAAGTCACTTAACCTCAAGGTTCTGGACATGAAACGAGGGAGTTGCCTTCAGGGGTCTCTCAGGTCCCTTCCAGTGCTCTAAGGGAAAACTTGAGTCAAGGAGAGAACACCTTCATCTGGCAGAAAAGGAGGACAGCCTATCAGAGTGAGGCAGCACCAGAATGAAGCTGTGAAGGAAAAGGATTCTGAAAAGTAGAAATAAAAAGATGACAGATCTAGAGCTAGGTGGGATCTCAAAGACCCTTTGGCCAAACCTCCTCATTTTTCAGATGAGGAAACTGAGGCCCAGAGAAGTAAAATGACTCGCTCTTAGCCCAGCGCCTGGTACACAGCAGACCCTTACTAAATGTTTATTGATTGATTGTCCAAGGTAATAAGTCAGAATCAGTAGAGGGATTTGAACTCATAACTTCTGAGGCCGTTCTAGTAATCTTTTTTGTCTGGGATATAGTCTGCATCCTGGACTCTAAATTCCTCCTTGTTCATATTGCCTTAGAGTCACCTCCACCAAGTCACATTAAATGTTTTTAGGAATTGGTTTGTCAATGAAAATAACTTCAATTCTTAGAAATTTTCTAAAAGATCTTTCTAGATTAAATTTTTTAAATTTAGCTATTTCAGAGTTAAGAAATCATTTCATTTCAAGGCACTGCAATGTATTGGACTCCGAGGACCCTGAAGGCAAATTTGCCAACTCCACAGACATTGTCCCCACTCTAGAAAACTGCATCCCATCATGGTCTTTGAAGGAAATGGGGGTATTCCTGAAAAAAAGACATCCTCGGTCTCTCCACTGTAGCCATCAGCACCTTCACATCCCCTTATATCTATATAATGGGCTCTACTTTACAAAGCATTCTCACAGCTGATTTTTCCCTGGATCTTCATAACAGTCCCAACAAACAAGTCCCAGTGGGCAGGCAGACAAGGCTGATGATTTCATGGTGACTTCCGAGACATTAAAAGATCTTTCCTGTTCCCCACTCCACCACCTCAAAAGGCACTTTCATTGTCCTGCCCAGACGACTGAATTTCCCAAGATCCTGGCTGTAAAAGAACGGAAGGTTCCCATGAATTAATAAACTCGGGGCGTAAGAAGGATTATCTACCAAGATATTCATGGCTAATAACATCTTAACATGACTCAGTAGAGCCAGTCACCTAGTTCCAAAGTCCTAAAGGAACTAATCTGAGGGCAGGGAGACGGTCAGGAAATAGAGGTGTTGGGTGAAAACATGAAAAAGTGTATTATAAAGCCAACTTAATCCACAGCCTAAATAGAGCTACCTTTTAAGTTCAAGCCATCTCTTTTCTGTATGACAGACACAGTTGTATAGTTCAAGCACGTAGTAGATTTTTATTAAGCATAACTTTGGTTCTAAGTATTCCACCCTCATTTCTGTAATACTTTCAGTTAAAAACAATTATACAAGAGCAAATACAAAAAATATTAAATTATGAAAACAAACCCGTTAAGGCTCCCTTTATATATATTATATACACTCAAACCAGTCAAGATTTTTCAGAATAGAAGAATAAAGTTATAGTGTAGCTTAGAAAGCAACACGAATTTGTTACCATGCTATCAAAGTGGGAGACAACAAAACTTTCAAATATTTTAAGAGGACAGAAAAGCAGTTAACATAAGTTGCTGGACTATTGCAAAATCAGAAAATGGCTCAATAAACAGAACTGCTCAGAATACTTCTACAAATTCTAACTGAGTTGTACAGCATTTTGATTTGAAGGGAAATTTTGCTTGCCATGTTTTAACTCCGACTTCTAGGCTGGGCCTATCAGGATTCTAGGATGAACTCTTAACTATGCATTCTACTTGTTTTGTAACAACAAACCTCACTTTCACACTCTATTTACAGGGCTGTTTTGAGGCATTTTTGTCTATTAGGCTGAAAACCATTCAGCATACCTCAGCATACCTGCTAGTCAACTGGGGGAGGAAAACACCAATCCACTGTTGCTCCTCCCCACCACTATGGGAGAATAAGCTTCAATAGAGTAAAGAAAATGAAGCATAACATAAGCCTTTTAAAGGACTATGCTGAGGAGGCAAAGCAGATGAATGTCTCTTCAATCTGACCAGCTCGGGAAAGGTGTCAAATGGGACATTTACCACAGGTGTAGAGATCTAAAGATCTAAGATCCAGCTGTGGACTTGTCCTAAATGCTTGTGTTATAAATCGCTCCATTAACAACCCCACACACAAAAGGAAGAAACCCGAATCAATATGACATGGAAATGTGCTCTTGAGCTGATCCGTCGTCGCCTCTTCCTCTTCTCAAAAGCAGGAGAGAAATAGGAGGAAAATCTCAGCTATCGCCATTTCATTTTACAAAGACAAAACTAACAGGAGAAAAGAACATTTCTGCCTAATAATGACATTTGTATTCTGTATCAATAATCCTCACTGATGAACTGGATAATCTATTTCAAAGAGAATTTCCTATATATAATTTCATCCTCTATCTGCATATTGTAACTTTATGGATTTGTGCTATGCTGCTCACTTGAGGATTTCAAATCCTGTCCTACAGAATATTCCTCAATGATGCTAATTTTCATTATAGTTTTCAAGGCGTTCAAATGGCTGCAAGGTTGAAGTCGGGCAAGAAAAGCATCTTGCCCAGAGAAGTCACTGGCTCTCTCTCCTAGACAGAGAACAATACCAAAGCTACATTTTCCCCAATTCCATCCCCAGTGGGAGGCACTCCTGCACAAGGCCAGGGATAGAAAATACATTTGCATAAAATTTAGCTGTAGTTTATGATTGGGATTTTGCTTCACAACAGTGTTCTGGATAGCAAAGGGAATCTTAGCAGTCTCTCCCTTAACCTTGGCTTTTCCTGAGAGAGGGAATTTAGTAGTCATTATCAATGAGACAGTGGTAATATGCTGCCTTTACAGGAAAAAAAGGAGTAAAGGCATATGTGATCATTAATCAGAAATTTTCAAAGCTTCAGTTCTAACAACATTCAAAATGTACAAATGCAAGAAAATCTTCTAAGGTAAGTCTCCTTGAGACCGGTTCACACTTGAATCACATATTAAGCTAAAATAATATCTTGCTACAGAGCTCCCACTTGGGATTCTCCCCATGTGGCGAAAAGAAGACCAAAGTCATTAAAGAATCATGACCTCTACTTGTAACACTGAACTTGGGTCTACAGACTCCCAACATTTTGCCTAAACAAATGAGCTGGAAAGAACAAGAAAAGAAAATGCTGAGGGACAAACTACGCTATCAAACTATCAGAGAATATGTCAAATACCCTTCTTTGAGTTGGAATGTTAATTGCTGCTTCAGAACAGAAATGACTGGAAAAAAGAAAAAAGTTACATAATCAAAGGTATTGCAGAATTTGGTTTTCCTAAAATTGGTTCAGAGTTCAGATGGTAAAACTTCCTCACTGCTTCCAAATTTGGTAAATCTCAGGTCAATGAGATACAATCATGGCTAACCATTCAGTACAAATGAATACTTTTTTTCACACTCACATGTTGTTTAAGATTTAATCCACGTTAAGATTTTTAGGCCTTCCAAACCAGGATCACAGTTATGAAAAGTAACAGATTAAGCACATTCCTGCGTAAGCTAAATTCTTTAAACGATAACTAAGAGTTAGAAAAATAATATTTTTTCAAGGAAGAAAAAATAAAAATACTTTGTCCCCACTACAGTTAGGTTGGAAGAAACCAAGTAGTGCAACATTTAACAAACTCCAGTGTCCTCATCCTTTCCTTTGAGTCTCTGAAGACAAGTCTGTTATACCAACAATCAGCTGCTTATCTGCTGGTCAACATATTTCATTTGGCGAATCTGAACTGCAGCTATCAGTCAACATCCCCCCAGATTCAAAGAGAAAATGATAAACAACATAACCCCTTTTAAAAATGAAAACTTCTGCTGGCTGGCATTTTCTCAAAAAACAAATGTCTCTCCATGCTACTATTGGCTCAAGAGGAAGCAGCACTGGAGATGATCCTACAGGAACGTTCTCTCTGCAGCCTGGGGCTAGAATCCAAGTTTTTGCACAGTGTATGCCTAAGAGTCCTGGACTTCTGCCACTTCTTGGCCTGTTCTTCTCAGGTTTCCCTTCACCTTCACAAATTCTGGGGCATTTTCCTGCTCCTCTTGAATCTTCTGTTTCTCAAGCTCAAGCTTAAATGAGAGTCAAAAAGAGAACAAAACCATATTTAGAACAAATTTCTCAGAATATTCATCCCTGCCCATCAAGCTCCAACTTCTATGTCCTCTACTCTCCCAAGATGGAAAAACTATGATCTCGATGATAGGAAGACTAAGTAGTACTAACAGGTAGGTGGGAATAGGCACACACACTTCTCCCTCTCACCATTAGCTTTTTTTTTTTTAAACCAAAACAAGTAGTTGAGAATTACCCACGACAAAATTGTTTGAAATCCCAGCTTTCTGTAAACAAAGCTGTCCCCATTCCTTCAATCCCCCCAGGCAGAACACCATAGTGGGAAGAACCTGAGGCTTGTCTTGGAGGCCAGAAAGGAGAGCCCACATCCAGGCTCTGCCACGCCCTGCTCTTCCTTTCTTGCTCTCTCTGCATTGGTAAAATAATTGCTCCCTTCCACTGCAATTAGGAGGGAACGAAAAAGTCTTCTGGACAGCTCTCACCACCTCTGCACAAACAGATGCTCGCTCATGTCATGTGGTGGCTGTGGGGCAGGATGGAGGGGAGGAAGGGACGAGTCCCCATGCAGAGAGGGCAGGCACAGGGTTCAAGGACATGTCGGCACACAGACAAAAAAGGAAGGGCAGGAGAAGGAAACACAGAGGTTAAGGCCAGCCATGTGGGAGTGTGGCTGGAATCAAAAGGAAAAACAGGCAGGGGACAGAGGCGTGGGGGCTGCACATGGACACAGACAGGAGAGGGTGGGAGACACCAAGGGGCTGGGGACACATCTACACTCCCCAGGCTCAGACAATGGAAGGCAGACATGTGGAGGGGCAGCGCATGCAAGCCCCCATGGAGGGCAGTGGACCAGCTGTCATTCCGCTTTCCTTTGGAGGGTTGGGTTTTTTTTGGCGGAGGGTTGGAGATCTCATAGTGCTGGGCTGAGAGGCTGAAGTGGAGAATAATACTGTTTGTACAGTAAAGTTCATTTTTTTTCTTGGAATGCAGACTTCTTTTAGAATTCTTTAATTAAGTTGAATTTGCATAATGCAAATTTATATAAAGGAAGAATTATCTGCGTGTTATTTTGTTCTAAGCACTCAGTATCTTTTTATTGTCACATAATTTGTTTATTTGGGGTTTGTGATTCTTCAAGTGTTAGAAACTCAAAACTTGGACTTGGCTCACCAGCTTGGACTTAAAAAACTGCCTGTGCCTAGACTTGTGAGCTTTATTTCCCACACGGTTTGCAAATTCAGAAACAACTTCCCAAAAAGTCTTCTTTTATACCCCACTCCCATCCCCACCATCTGGTTTCTGTGCCTTTCACCTTCCCCGCCTCCCTCTGCATCTTGTTCCCACATCACCTGCCTTTCTTTCGCTCCATTCCACCCATTCCCTTAACTGAGCACATTTCTTCCATTCTAGAGCTCCAGTGCATTTGCCAGCGGGACCCCCACTTCCTCAGGCCTCAGCAGGCTGACCCCAATGACACCTGACCCCCTTCCACTCACCTGCTCTAATTTTTGCTGCCGTTTCAGTAGTTCTATCTCCAAATCAGATTTCTTTTTTTGGGCTTCCTCTTCCTTCTGTTGCTTTATCACTTGGTCTCGCTTTCTCTTCTCCATCACTCTCTGGAGCTCTGGTTTATTCTGAGGTGCAAGACCCCTTCAAAAGCAAACACATTTCCAGTTTAACAAGAACATCATTGTTGTTTCACAGATGCAGTTAACCAAAGCCATCCTTGGCGGTGCCAGAGGAGTGCTGTGGTACGGAAGTCTGCTCTTCCAAGCCAACTGATGGATAACCAGAAGATAAGGGTTCAAGGCTTTTTTCATGCCATTCACTCACTATGTGACCTTGCCCTTGCCGCCCAAGCCATTTCCTTTCTCCAGACTTCATTCCCTCATTCCTAAAATGAAGCTGTTGTTTAGACCAGGGTTCTTTGTTATGGCATGGACCATTTGACAAAAGTGATGATGAAGCCTGCATCTCTTCTCAGAATGTTTTAAAATTCATAAATATAATTATAAAGGAAACTAATTGCATTGAAATAAAAGTGATACTTTTCCCCCAACCAAGTTCAAAGACTATTTGAAATCTATCCACAGAACTCCTTAATGGCCCACCGACGCCAGTTTAAGAACTGGTCTACTTCAGAGATCCTTCCAGCTTTAAAATCCCATGGTGCTCATTTGCCAACCAACAATACAGTATGTTAGTTCAACAAAACTGATTCATCATGTGGCAGTCTAGGAAGGAAGGGTCCAGCACCTCAACCATATGCATGAACAAAACCAATTCAGAGCCAGTCAGAACTTTAGTGATTATTCAATGCAGTTCAAAATATCTAGTCAGTGAACTTCAAAAATAATTTGACAAATGCATGTAATTCTATTTTATCTTATGCATTTATAAACATTCTAAGAAGGGGCCAACAGACTTTCCAATCTTGCCAAAGGGGCCCATGGCACAGAAAAGGTTCGGAAAAGCCCTGGTGTAATCCATTCCTTTTATTTCCCTATCAAGAAAAAAAAAAGACCAGTGAAGTGAAATGACCTGCCCAAAGTAACACATCCAAGCAGTGCCAGAGAAGGGAACAAGTCCAGATATTTTAACTCTTCCTCATGTGCTCTCTTACAGGAGCAATGATTTAGAGATAGAAATAGCTTCAATGATGACAAGCATCTTCATTTCATAGATGAGTAAACTAAGGTCCAGAGAGGTAAAGAATTTTGTCCTAAATAACACAGCTAGTGAGTGGCACAGCCAAGATTCAAATCCAGAATCCTTGGACATCAAATCCAATATTTTTTTCCACAATATTATGAAGTGTTAGAAAATATTAAACTATATCATGATTTTTAAAAATAAACAGGAAAATTAAGGGGTATCTGATAAAAAATAACACTGGTCACTCTCAAAGCTCTAAGCTTTGGTATAGAAGTAATCATTTTCGTATGGGGGAGTAGGTTGTTTTAAATTGTTTAACAGAAGCTTAAAAATACAAACCCTCAAAACAAGAAAATCAATAAAACTTCAAGTAGGAGGGGAATATAGATAATCATTAAGACAAAATCAAAAATTCTCTATCATAGAATACAGTTTAATATGTTTGTTCATCAATAGCTCATTCTTTTCCTATATAAAATGGATACCCCTTCTGACTCACTGAGAGGCCCAGATCCATTCCTTATACTACTCTCAGGTCTTTATTTTAAATTCAAGCTAATAAGCAGTTATTAAATGCCTACATTCAAGGTTCTGTCTTAGACACTGGGGACATAAAGACAAAAATGAAGCAGTCCCTGCTTTCAACATTACATACTATATAACAAAGTCATATAATGTAATTTTAGGAGATAAAAGGACACTACTAACATGAATATTTGGAAATGCCTCATAGAGTATTTCTAAATACTCCTAACATGTGGCATCATTCATTTTAAAACTAGTGCAGAATTCCAAAGACCAATGGTAGCTTGTTATGACTCATATGACATAAAAATGGAGTGGTCCTGGTATGAGCATCAAACAAAACAATAACTGAAATATGTTTAAATCACATGTCCACCACATTTACAAGTAAAAAAGGGGGGGCAAAGTAATCTTAGTTTCATATGTTAATTTTTTATATCTGAGTTACCATAATAGAGGTTATCTATGCTTTATGGAAAGTGATGATAATGTTAAAGTACAAGAATATTATTCTTTTAGAAATTTACAAAATGTCTACCAAATTATTTTAGTAAGTATCCTAACTTAATGACTAAACTACTATATTATTAAGTGTTTCAATTTTTTAGATTTAAGAAATATGACAACTTATATTATGTAAAATGTAGGCTTCTTTAAATTTATCAAATTTTCTGGATTTTGCAAAACTTGTTAAACAGACTCATGGATCCTTGAAGTTGTCTTTCTTCTCAATATATGAGTAATTTGTATTATGTAGTATTCAATTTCTGCTTAAAGCTTTTACATGATAGCTCTAGTAATATAAAATATTTATTAACAAAATACTCAGAAAATGGTGCTCACACAATATTTTAAACATACTAAATGTAAGATTTTAATTAATATTTTATTACAATGAATCACTTTTAATTTAATGTGCATACACAGGAAAAGTCTAAAGCTCTGCATTTTGATTCTGTAAATCAAAAGAAGTCTGTGGAGTTTACAACTATAGCCCTGACAAAATTAAAGAAAATCTTTTTTAGTTCACACTAACAAGGCTATATAGATTGCTGAGTAGGGGAAGGAAGAAGACTATTTTTGAAAATTAAAGTGAAGGGAGGAAAAAGTATAAATAAATGTTTTCTTTTCTTTTTTAAAACCCTTATCTTCCATCTTAGAAACAATACTATGTATTCATCCCAAGGCAGAAGAGTATTAAGGACTAGGCAATGGGGGTTAAATGACTTGTCCAGAATCACACAGCTAGGAAGGGTCTGAGGCCAAATTTGAACCCAGAATCTTCAGTCTCTAGGCCTGCAACTCAATCCACTGAGCCATCTAGCTGCCCCCTAACAAGTAAACAGTCATCTAGCAGTAGTGCTATTACTGGATATGAAAGAAGTCAACTCACTCAAATTAAATAGAGGAAAACAAACAGTTAATGTGAATTGCTACAAAAATGTGAAAAAATGAAAACAAAAAAAAACAAAAAAATTCTGTGGGTGATTCTAGATGCTGTAAATTGTGGTTGTAGTACATTTGTTTCAGAAAATTAAATATTCTAACTAAAGGCTGATCCTTTAATAATTCAGGGTAGAGAGAAAGTAATCAAAATATAAGAGAGGACAGAGCAAAAAGGCCACAGGCAAGGAAGATTCCTTCTGGAACTGCAATCAAACTTACATTAAGGAACCTTTGTGGTTGCATAATTTAATATAAATTAATTTAATTTTAACTTCCAGTGACAAGTACAAATACTCAAATATATAAATAAGAGCATAAGTGAGGGGGAATGCATATAAAAAAAGAACAAAACACTGAATGTTCATATTTTTTATTATTTTCTGACTGTTAATTTTAGCTCCACATATACATATATTAACTTTAACATTTTCCTTGTTCTCTAATCCTTTTTATGTCTTTAAGACATCTGTTACTAAGATTGTCATCTTTCACTGCATCGTTATAGTTGCTACTGATGTTTTTTTTTGGATCTGCTTTATTTATACTATATCACTTCATGTATATCTTCCCATATTTCGTCAAACTCCTCATTTTAATGATTTTTCAACACCCAATATAGTCATGTATTATAATTTGTTTTGCATTGTCCCAAACTCTAGAAACCTAGTTTGTTTCAAAGTTTTTGCTATTGGGAAAAAAAAAAAGTGTTGTAAGGGCTAAATCTGGAAAGATATCTCTTCTTTCTCTTAATCTATAATTCCCTGGGGAATGGGATCACTGGGTCAAAAGATATAACAATTTCAAAATTCTTATTGTCTAACTATATTGATTTCTTTAAAAGTTAGGCCCAATTACAGCTCTTTCAAAAGAATAACAATGTGCTTGTTGATGCTATAGAAATTTCCTACTAACCCAAAGTGCCCTGCTTTCTGACTGTGAAAGGAATTCACTTCCCCATATTCTTGCCCCAGTCTAACTTCTTCTAGGCTTAACATATTTAAAGATGCTCTGACTTTGCAGGCTTAGTTTGCAACTGCATAAAATGATATGGTTGTTCTAGTTTGTATGGGCTCCACAATGGGTAAAAAGTCCTCTGGGAAATACCTTTGGGATAGTATAGACATGGATCTCAAAGGACAAGAATAGTGATAACCAACAATAATCCATTTCATACACACACATACAAAATGCCTCCAGAAACCTCTACTTTTACACACAAAACTGTCTACCCGACTGCCTGTTTTTTTTTTTCTTTAGAAAATTTTATTTAGTCAATTTAGAATATTATTCCTTGGTTACAAGAATCATATTCTTTCCCTCCCTCCCCTCCCTCCACTCTTCCTGTAGCCAATGCGCAATTCTACTGGGTATTACATGTGTCTTTGATCAGAACCTATTTCCAAATTGTTGGTGTTTGCATTAGGATGTTCATTTAGAGTCTATATCCCCAATCATATCCCCTTGACCCATGGATTCAAGTAGTTGTTTCTCTTCAGTATTTATCTACTCCCACAGTTTTTCCTCTGAATGTGGATAGTGTTCTTTCTCATAGATCCCTCCAGGTTGTTCAGGATCACTGCATGCCCCTAATGTGTACAATGTTCTCCTGGTTCTGCTCCTCTCACTCTGCATCACTTCCTGGAGGTTGTTCCAGTCTCCATGGAATTCCTCCACTTTATTATTCCTTTTAGCACAATAGTATTCCATCATCAACATATACCACAATTTGTTCAGCCATTCCCCAATTGATGGGCATCCCCTCATTTTCCAATTTTTTTGCCACCACTAAGAGCGCAGCTATGAATATTCTTGTACATGTTTTTTTTCCTTATTATCTCTTTGGGAATCAAACCCAGCAGTGCGATGGATCAAAGTGCTGGATCAAAGGGAAGATAGTCTTTCATCGCCCTTTGGACATAGTCCCAAATTGCCCTCCAGAATGGTTGAATCAATTCACAACTCCACCAGCAATGAATTAATGTCCCGACTTTGCCACATCCCCTCCAACATTTATTACTTTCCTTTGCTGTCACATTAGCCAATCTTCTAGGTGTGAGGTGATACCTCAGAGTTGTTTTGATTTGCATCTCTCTGATTATAAGAGACTTAAAACAATTTTTCATGTGCTTATTAATGGTTTTCATTTCTTTATCTGAAAATTGTCTTCATGTCCCTTGTCCATTTATCAATGGCTTGATTTTTTCGTACAATTGATTTAGCTCTTTATGAATTTGAGTAATTAGATCTTTGTCAGACTTTTTTCTTATAAGGATTCTTTCCCCAATTTGTTGCTTTGCTTCTAATTTCAGTTGCATTGGTTTTGTTTATACAAAACCTTTTTAATTTAATGTAGTCAAAATTATTTATTTTACATTTTGTGATTTTTTTCTAACTCTTGCCTGGTCTTAAAATCTTTCCTTTCCCAAAGATCTGACATGTATGCTATTCTGTATTCACCAAATTTGCTTATAGTTTCCTTCTTTATATTCGTCATTCACCCATTCTGAGTTTATCATGGTGTAGGGTGTGAGATGTTGATCTAAACCTAATCTCTCCCATACTATCTTCCAATTTTCCCAGCAGTTTTTGTCAAATAGTGGATTTTTGTCCCAAAAGCTGGGATCTTTGGGCTTATCATAGACTGTCTTGCTGAGGTCAGTTACCCCAAGTCTATACCACTGATCCTCCTTTCTGTCTCTTAGCCAGTAACATATTGTTTTGATGACCACTGCTTTACAGTATAGTTTGAGATCTGGGTACTGTAAGGCCACTTTCCTTTGCATTTTTTTTTTCATTATTTCCCTGGATATCCTTGATCTTGTTGTTCTTCCAAATGAACTCTGTTATGTTTTTTTCTTAATTCAGGAAAAAAGTTTTTTTGGTAGTTCGATGGATATGGCACTAAATAAGTAAATTAATTTGGGTTGGATTGTCATTTTTGTTATGTTAGTTCATCCTACCCATGAGCAATCAATGTTTTTCCAATTGTTTAGATATACTTTTAATTGTATAGAGAGTGTGTTGCAGTTGTCTTCATATAGTTCCTGTGTTTGTCTCAGCAGATAGATTATTAAGTATTTTATATTGTTTAGGGTGATATTAAATGGAATTTCTCTTTCTAATTCTTGCTGCTGAGATGTGTTGGAGATATATAGAAATGCTGATGACTTATGTGGGTTTATTTTTTATCCTGCAACTTTGCTAAAGTTGTTGATTATTTCCACTAGCTTTTTAGTTGATTCTCTAGGATTCTTTAAGTAAATCATCATCAAAAAGTGATAGCTTGGTCTCCTCATTGCCTATTTTAATACCTTTAATTTCTTTTTCTTCTCTAATTGCTACTGCTAGTGTTTCTAAGGACAATATTAAATAATAGAGGTGATAATGGGAATCCTTGTTTCACTCCTGATCTTAGTGGGAAGGCTTCTAGTTTATCCCCATTGCAGATGATGTTTGCTGATGGTTTTAGATTTATACTGTTCATTATTTTTATGAAAGGCCCTTCTACTCCTATGCTTTCTAGTGTTTTCAATAGGAATGAGTGTTGCATTTTGTCAAAGGCTTTTTCTGCATCTATTGAAATAATCATGTGATTTTTATCGATTTGCTTGTTAATATTGTTAATTATGTGGATGGTTTTCCTAGTATTGAACCATCCTTGCATTCCTGGTATAAATTCCATCTGATTATAGTAAATAATCCTTGTGATCACTTGCTGGAGTCTTTTGGCTAGTATTCTATTTATGGTTTTGCATCTGTGTTCATTAAGGAGATTGGTCTGTAGTTTTCTTTCTCTATTTTTGATCAGCCTGGCTTTGGAATCAGTACCATATTTGTGTCATGAAAGGAATTTGGTAGAACTCCTTCTTTGCTTATTTTGTCAAATACTTTGCATAGTATTGGGGTTAGTTGTTCTTTAAATGTTTGATAGAATTCACTTGTGAATACATCTGGTCCTGGGGATTTTTTCTTAGGGAGTTCTTTGATGGCTTGTTCAATTTCTTTTTCTGATATAGGGTTATTTAAGTATTCTATTTCTTCTTCTGTTAATCTAGGCAATTTATATTTTTGTAAATAATCATTCATATCACCTAGATTGCCATATTTATTTATTGCCATATAATTGGGCAAAATAGTCTTAATAATTACTTTAATTTCCTCTTTGTTAGAGATGAGGTCACCCTTTTCATCTTTGATAGTGTTAATTTTAGAAGCAGTACATTATTTGTTTTTTCAAAGTACCAGCTTCTAGTCTTATTTATTAATTCAATAGTTATTTCATTTTCAATTTTATTAATTTCTCATTAATTTTTAGGATTTCTAATTTATTTTTTGTCTGGGGATTTTTAATTTATTCTCTTTCTAGTTTTTTTTAATTTGCATGCCCAATTCATTGACCTCTTCCCTCTCTGATTTATTAATATATGAACTCAGGGATATAAATTTCCCCCTGAGTATTGCTTTGGCTGTATCCCATAGATTTTGATATGATATCTCTTCATGGTAATTTTCTTCAATGAAATTATCAATTGTTTCTATGATTTAATCTTCAACCAATTTTGAAGAATCATATTATTTAATTTCTAAATAATTTTTGATTTGCCTCTCCACATACCATTACTAATTATTATTTTATTGCATTATCATCTGAAAAGTTTGCATTTATTATTTCTGCTCTTTTGCACTAGTTTGACATGTTTTTATTCCCTAGTACATAGTCAATATTTGTAATTGTACCATGTGCTGTTGAAAAGAAGATGTATTCCTTTTTGTCTCTATTTATTTTTCTCCATATATCTATTAACTCTAATTTTTGTAAGATTTCATTCACAACTCTTACCTCTTTTTTATTTATTTATTGGTTTGATTTATCTAGTTCGGATAGGGGAAGGTTCAGATCTCCCACTAGTATAGTTTTAACATCTATTTCCTCCTTAAGCTCCAATAGTTTCTCCTTTAAAAGTCTGGATGCTATACCATTTCGTGCATTCGTGTTGAGTACTGCTATTTCCTCATTGTCTATACTGACGTTTATCAGGATGTAATTACTTTCCTTATCTCTTTTAATCAGATCTATTTTTACTTTGGCTTCATCGGATATCATGATTGCGACTCCTGCCTTCTTTTTCTCCGTTGATGCCTAATAGATTTTACTCCAGCCTCTTGCCTTTACCCTATGTGTGTCTACCTGCCTCGTGTGTATTTCTTGTAAACAACATATAGTAGGATTTTGGTTTCTGATCCACTGCTATTTGCTTCCATTTTATGGGGGAGTTCATCCCATTCACATTCAGAGTTATGATTACCACCTGTGTATTACTCAACATTCTGATTTCCTCTCCTAGTCCTGCCCTTCCTTCTTTCACTATTTCCTTTTAAACCAATGTTTTGCTTTTAAACAGTCCCCCTAATAGCCACCTTTATTTTACTTCCATTCTCACCCCTCCCTTCTTATTCCCCTTATATTTTTTGTAGGGTACTTGAATTCCCTCCCCAATCTCTTTCCCCCAATTCTGGTACTCCTTGCCCCACTCCCCAACCTAAGTTTTCCCCTCTCAATTTCCTTTGTTAGGTAAGATAGAATTTGATACCTCAATGGAAATAGATGCTCTTCCTTCTCAGAATTGATTCCACTGAGAGAAAGGTTTAAGTATTGTCTATTAGCACTCTCTTCCCCCCTGTTTATAATTGTATTCTTCCTCCCCCCTTCCATGTACCTCTTTTTTTATAGTATAATTTATCCTATTTTTCTTATTTCTTCAAATTTTTCTTGGTGCTATGAATTTTAGATTTACTCCACCCTGTTTAGTCTAGCAATCAAAAATGTATACACCCCTACTTAAGGATTAAGTGTTGAGAAGGATGGCCTATGACAGACATATGCTTGCAAATGACAAATCATAAGCAACTGACAGATCCCCTGGGCTGTCCAAAGTCAAGCTTAAGCTACCATTGGTACATGTGAGACGCAGGAAGTGATGTAGGAAAAAGTCTATATATTTGTGTCACTTCCTCGTGCCTTTTCTCTTTGGTAGCAGAAGCATTGAGCTCGGGGTCTCTCTCTCGGAAATGTTGGGTTCAACTAGTGGCGTGGCTTGTGGCAGCGTTTTGGTGTCTTGGCATGGGTCAGGTGAGGTATCTTCCCTGAGCTCTCTCAGAGTTTAGGCCGATTCCTTTTTTCCTTTACCTTTCCTAAAATGCTATCCTCCTAGGAAGCCCCTCATCTCAGAGGAGGCTCATGGCTGGAAGGTCTCTGAACTCCCCTTGGCTCAGGTTAGGCCAGAGAAATCTTATATCCTTTTCCCTCTCTCTTCTTCTTAATTCCTTCCCTCTATATTAATTAAGCCACCATAAAATTCCCAAACTGACTTGAGTAATTATATTGGGATTTGAATTAATCCCTGGTGACCATAAGGATAATAAATTAGTCAAAACTCCCTAAATTTACCCCTTAGAGTGCCATCTTCTATTCCTCCCCTTTCCTATTTTACATATCATCTTAAACTACTTAGTACCCCAAATACTACCTATGAATAATTCTTCTAACTACTATGATAGCTAACAGTTTTTGAGACTTACAAATAATATTTTCCATATAGGAGTATAAACAATTTGATCTTACTGAAGCCCTTAAAAGAAAAAAAAAATTTCCTATCTTTCTTGTTTACCTTTTCATGTTTCTCTTGAATTCTGTGTTTGGATATCAAACTTTCCACTTAGTTCTGGTCTTTTCTTTACAAATACTTGGAAATCTTCTATTTTGTTGAATGCCCATACTTTCCCCTGGAAGTGTATAGTCAGTTTTGATGGGTAGGTTATCCTTGGTTGAAGACCCAATTTTCTTGCCTTTCTGAATACCATATTTCAAGCCTTGTGGTTCTTTAGTATGGAGGCTGCCAGATCCAGTGTAATCCTGATTGGTGCTCCTTGATATCTAAATTGTCTCTTTCTGGCTTCTTGCAGTATTTTCTCCTTAGCTTGGGAGCTCTTGAATTTGGCAATTATATTCCTGTGAGTTGTATTTTGAGGATTTAATGTAGAGGGTGATCTATGGACTCCTTCAATGTCTATTTTGTCCTCTTGTTCAAGACTATAAGGGCAGTTTTCCTGGATAATTTCTTATAGTATGATGTCAAAGTTTCTGTTTATTTCCAGGTTTTCAGGTAGGCCTATAATTCTTAAATTGTCTCACCAGGACCTGTTTTCCAAGTCATCCACATTCTCAATGAGATATTTCATGTTTCCTTCTAATTTGTTATTCTTTTGACTTTGCTTTATTAATTCTTGCTCTCTTGTGATATCATTAGCTTCTTCTTGCCCAATTCTAGTTTTTAAGGCTGGTTTTAAACTATGACCTTTTGATTGTCCTTTTTGGTTTGGTCTATCCTGCTTTTCATGACTTCCAGTTGGTCAATTCTGGTCTTCAGTTTGCTTAGTGGTTCATTTGATTTCTGAGCTTCTTTTTGCAAGTAGGAGATTCTGTCTTTTAAACTGTTATTTTCTTTTTTGAACTATTTCCCACTTTTCTTGCCAAGTTTTTTCTATTTTTCTCACTTGATTCATCATCTCAAATCTGAGCTCCTCAATAGATTGTGTCCAATTTTTTTGGAAGGTTTGGATGTGTTTGTTTGTCATCCTCTTCTGTCCCCTCTGTAGTCTGGAGTTTTCCTCCATAGAAACTATCCAGGATCAGAGGCTTTTTCTTGTTGTTGTTGTTGTTTGTTTGTTTTTTTGTTTTTTTGGTAATTGTAGATTGCAGTTCTTGGGTGTTGGTGGACAGTGCTTTATTGTTTTTTTCTTCTCTTCCCAGTCAGAAGTCTAATTGAAGAGGACAGGCTCTCTGTGTATGGAGCAACAGAGTAGTTTTTGCCTGAGGCTATTTTTCAGTCTCCACTGTGTCTGCTGTGCACAGCCCCTCTCTGCCCTATCTCCACATTCCTCAGCCTCCTAGCTTCCCAAGTCTCACTGCTCTCTGGGGTAAGTCTATGGTGTCCTCAACCAGTCCCCTGAGAATATAGTGATTGCCCCACACTCGCTCCAACTCTGTCTCTGGCACCATAGGTGGAGTGGGGGAGGGGTTATCAGCTCGAGATTTGGTAGGAATAATTTTACCCCCTTATAGGGTGAAAATGCCCAAACCCTGCCTACCTTCACGGCTGCACCCTATGGACAAGTCCTTTCACTCATTAGATTTTGGTTTTTATCCTTTTGAGGTGCTTTATATCGGTAAGTGGTGAGGAGTGAAGGTCCTTTGCTTCTACTCTATAGCCATTTTAGCCCAGAAGTCTAAAAAATGTATTTTGATTATTGTATATTTCATTGTATTTGTCCTGAAACTGAAGTCATCTATCCTCAAAAACATCTTACCATTCCTTAGCTGTCATATCTTGGCTCCTTTACTTGGGATCACAGGATTTTAAGAGGCCAGGGCCAAGCCTCTTGCTTTGGAGATCCATATTATTCATTTTTGTAATAAGAGCAATCTTATTTTTTATTTTAAAAATTTCCCCATGTTTCCATATTTTATTTTCTTTCCTTCCCCTCTATCTAGTTTTTTATTAAAGGTCCTCCAGACTTTGTTGGCTCAGGGCTAAAGACCTCTTCATCTTCTGAACCCAAAGCAGGCGAGGAGCAGGGGAGGGCATACAGGGCATCTACAAGGTGTGGCTGGAAGATCATGCCACTCAGGCAGGCCCCCTTCGGTAGAGGGTAAATCTGTTGATTAGACTCAGGGTCCTCCAAATCTGTCCTTATTAAATATCTATCTCCTATAAAGGCTAAGTAAATCTTCTTTTGTTAACTGTTGACAGCTTGCAAGTATTGCATTTTATTCCTCTATCAAGGAACAGGGGACTGACCCAGTCTCAGACCAGGCCACACCTTCTATGGACAAAGCACTGAGTTAAGTATCTGAGAGAAAAAAATACCTCATGGCCTTAATATATGGCACAAAAATGTGGACCACAAATGTCTTATATTTAAACAACTTACAGAAAGTATTTGTTTTCCTAAGATGGCATAAATTATGGGCCAATATTAAAGCATTTTACAAAAAATTTTATAATACCTTTCTAAACTATGAAATTAACAGTTTTAGCAAATATACCTTTCCCTTCCCCTATTCCCAACCCACACAGCCCCAAAAGCTTTGGCAGTAAGTATTTATGCCTAATTCTTAACCTTCTACAAGATACAAAGGAGGAATTCATAACTTTTTATTTTGTTCAGGGGGGGAGGTTTAATTCACAGATCTAAAGAAGGTCTCTATGAGATTTTGTACATCTTTTATGAATACTATATGTCCTTTCTCTCCCCATTAGGATTTGTAAAATTGAGATTTGAACTCTGGACTCCATTCCCCAGGAGTCCTTGCTAGCTCCCAGAATGCTCTGTAATCTCACTGAATTCTCAGGTGGGCCGAGATCGAGAAGGGATTTAACCTGATTGCAAAGGCTTTTGTGTCTCTTTTGGACTTCCGTTTTGGAGCAGACATGGCTCTTTCCATAATGTAGGTGAGGTCTTGTCTAGGCCTCTCTGGCCTAGGCACATGTTTCTTACTCTGTATTTTCTTTAATCCTTAATCTTCAATAAACCTCTAAAAATATAATACTCCTTGCAGAGAGAAACTAATTTCTACCTTGCCTCTCTCCCCTAAATTTTAATCTTAACAGATTCTCCAATTAAAATATTTCCTCATAACATTTAAAATCTTCTTCCTTGTCAAAGAAGAGAAGAGGATTCTAGAATAAATGAAAAAGTACAAGTTGAGACTTCCTATTCCCAATACACACACACCCCATATACCCTTGGATCAGGAGGTCAACTCACCTTTTCTGATTCATCAGAAGTTCTCTGTGAAGATCTTGATGATTCCGGGAAATTTTGACAGGATTGATTAATTTTTGAGGCTTGATTAATTCAGGATTGTCATCTTCTATGTAGTCAGGTTCAGCCATGATACTTTTTTGAATAAGAATGGAATCTTTTAGTTCAGGATCCTCAATTATATTATCTGTAACAGAAAGAAAAACAGTTTTCTAGAGTAGTCTATTTTACACAAATTTTCATCAGTTAGGGTCTTGTGAAAAATGTCATTTTAATTTAAAGGAACACATTAAGACCACTTTTTATAATGTTTCTAAATGCTTTGCAAAATAAAGGAGAAGGGGTATCTTAAAAGACTCTCTTGAGTTGTATGGTTTGATTAAACTCTCAGGATGGGGAATTCATCATCACACCTTGACTGGGTTATATCTATTGTCATGTCCTTTTTTTTCTTGATAAGAAAAAAACTGGATCAGTGATATCCTTGGTATATGGAACTCCCAGGTAATGAAACTCTATTAATACAGATTGGCACCTTCTCTATAATTTATGCTTTTAAAAAGCTACTTAAATCAGGTGTCAAACAAGCTACCCGAGGGCCTAGTGAAAGGTTAAGTGCCAAGACTGGACTTTATAAGAATGAGACTATAAAAGATATAGTTTGATAGGATAAGTTTTATAGGTTTGAGGACCTGGAATGTTATCTCGAAGAACATGGAAAGGCAAATGCAGGGAATTCGGTGCAAGGCTTAGAATGAAAGGAGAAGGGGTAAGTGTGAGAGTGAGGCAGTGACAGCTAATCCCTGACTGTTGTGGGATTAACCAGCCTTTTCCCTCTCTCTAAGGAGAAACAAAGAGAGAACTTGAACTATCTTGGTAGTTTTCCTTTTGTCCGTTTTGGGAAACACCAGGAAGGAAACCAGTGTCTATCTGCGGTTGTGATAACATTTTGTTTTGAAGAAGAATCACAGATGATCCTGCTTGCTTGCACTCTGAGTCTTACCTCAGAGCCAAACTCATCTGAGTGAGTCTCTGCCATTCTGGCTCACTGTCTTTACTTACTTGGAACAAGTTTAACATAGAAATACTTGAACTTGTATATAAAGATTTAGTCAGTTTTGTCATATAGTGTTGGGGGGGTGGATTTTAGTTATTGATAAGGAGACTTCATAGAGTAGCTTGCCAAGACAAGAAGAATTTCATTTTGCGACGAAAGAGAAGTGGGTGGAAATCTAGTTCCCTTAGTTGTTAAGGCATCCTCTGTTTATAATCCTTATATTTAACCTTTATAATACAAATATATATATATATATATATATATATATATATATAATAGTCTCCAAGACAGTTTGTGCACTGAGCCCAGTGAAGAAAGGTTCGCTCTTAGACTTTCCTTCAAAGAGGAGAACTGGGATACTTTGTGGACAGATGGCAAAGTATCTAGTCAGTATCCATCCTAATTATACATTTTACAACCCTATTATTACAACTTGGACCCAAATCTTTCTCATTCTGAGATCAGAACTTTAACCATCACACCATAGTTGCCTTTTTTTTTTCCAAATTCAGTGATCCCTCACCTATCGTGGAAGTTACGTTCCAGAGACCCCTGTGATAGGTGAAAATCCGTGAAGTAGTGGTGTTATATTTATTTTATTATTTACATATATTTTAAGGCTTTATAAACCATTCCCACGCTTCATAAACCTTTTCCACACTCTTATTAACCTACAGTCACTGAGTCAATCAGCATCCAGGATACAGAACATACAGCTGGGGTTTGTTACTTTTCATTCCACTGGCCAATAGTGTGCAGTGATAAGTGTCAACTCTGAGATTTAGAATTAATTTTTTTTAAACCTGTGATACAGGTTTAAACCTGGATAAGTAAACTGCAATATAGCCAGGGACGACTGTAGAAATGATCTCAGCTCAACTGCCAATTTGGACATTAACCTTGTACAAGCTTAACCTGTACAAGCAGCATAACCCACAAAAGACAGAGTGAAGGCTTCCAGAGCTCTCAGTCACAGGCAATAAAAGGTGTTAGGGTGGGGGGCTCGACAACTGCTTAGAAAGAGATGACAGGGGCCCTTTGCTGGCTCTTGGTGCAAGACTCTTGCTGCATTGCACAGGCCAGGAAAGTACTAAACATACTTCTCCTTATATCACACCACCTTGGAAGAACTGAAAGCAGATAGATTCCCAGAGCTAGCTCTCAATGCAGCTGCAAAAAGAACATGAAGCTCGGAACAGTGTTCCCTATACCATAGTTATAGAGCCCAATAATAACAATTTTTTTTTATTACAAGGGGGAAAAGGCTGAAAAATGAGTAAACAACAAAAAAAGAAACCGAATTCAAAAAGTTATTTTGATGACAGGAAAGACTAAAACACAAGTTCCGAAGAAGACAACAAAGTCAATTCTGCTGCATCCAAAACCTCCAAGAAATATACTAATTGTTCGCAAACACAAAAAGAATTAATGGAGAACCTCAAAAAGGATTTTAAAAAATCAAATAAGAAATGTAGTAGAAAAATTAATCAAAGTCAAAAGAATGAAAAAATAAAAGAAAATTTGAAAATCTCATAGGAAAAACTGACCAAGAAAATAAATCCAGGAGAGACAATATAATATAAGAATTACTGGACTACCTGAAACCCATGACCAAAAAATGAGCTCAGACATCATCTTTCAAGAAATTATCAAGGAAAATTGCCCTGATATTCTAGAACCAGAGAAATTGAAAGAATCTAACAATCATCTTCTGAAAGAAATTCTAAAATGACAACTCCCAGGAATATTATAGCCAAATTCCAGACTCCCAGGTCTACAAGGAAATACTGTAAGCAGTCAAACAAGAAACAATTCAAATATCACGGAGCTATCTTCAGAATAACAGCAGATTTAACAACTTTTACCTTAAGGGATACAAGGGCCTAGAATATCATATTCCAGAAGGCAAAGGAGTTAAGACTTCAACAAATAATCACTCACCTAGCAAAACTGAGCATAATCCTTCAGGGGGGAAATGGATATTCAATGAAATATAGTACTTTGAAATATTCCTGGTGAAAAGACCAGAGCTGAATGGAAAATCTGACTCTCAACTATAAGACTCAAGAGAAGTATAAAGACGTAAAACAAGAATGAGAAATCAAAAGACATTCAATAAAGTTAAAATGTTTACATATCCACAAGGGAATATGATTCTTGTAACTCCTACGAACTTTATCCTTATTAGGGCAGTTACAAGGAGTTACATAGACAGAGGGAAAGAATGTGAGTTGAATATGATGAAATGATATAAAAAATAGTAATATTAAGGCATGAGAAAGAGGTGAAAGAGAAAAACAGAATGAGGTAAATTATCACACATAAAAGTGACATGAAAGAGCTTTTACAGTAGAGAAGATGGGGAAATGGAGAGAGGAACACATGAAACGTACTCTCATAAAAACTGGTGCAACAAGGGAAGAACAGATTAAATTAATTGAATAGAAACTCAAGAGAAATCTATCTTACCTTACAGGAAAAGTAGGAAGTGAAAGGATAAGAGAAGGGCTGTGACACTGATAGAAAAGAGGGCAAATCAGGGAAAGTGGTGGTCAGAAGCCAAACTGGGGGAAACAGGATGGAGAGTAATATGCCATAATCATAATAGTATGAAATTTTTTTAGAGATCTCTCTAACAAAACCTCATTTCTTAATTACATAGAGAAATTAGTTGAATGGATAAGAATACAAATCATTCTCCAACTGATAAATGGTCAAAGATTATGAACAGGCAGTTCTTGAACAAAGTAATTCAAGTTCTCTAGAGTCATGCAAAAATGCTCTATAACATTATTAATTAGGGAAATGAAAATTAAAACAATTCTGAGGCACTACCCCCACATTTATCTGATTAGCTATTATATCAGAAAAGGAAGATAACAAAACTTGGTGGGGATAAGGGAAAACCGAGACACTAATGTATTGCTGGGAGTTATGAACTGATCTGGAGAGCAATTTGGACCTATGTTCAAAGGGCTTTAAAATAGCACACACAACAGCTCTTTTTGTAGGGGCAAAGAATTGGAAAATAAGGGGATATCCATCATTTGGGAAATGGCTAAGTTACAGCATATGACTAATGAAATACTATTGTACTGTAAGAAATGACAAGCAGGAGGAGCTCAGAAAAACCTGGAAAGACTTACATGAACTAAAGCAGGCTAAAATAAGTAGAACTTGGAAAACATTGTACATCTTAATGGGAATACTGTACAATAAACAACTGTGAATGATTTTGCAATTTTTAGCAACAAAATGATTCAAAACAATCCCACTAGGCACATGATAAAAGAGACCATCAGCTTTCAAAGAAGTAACTGATGAAATCTGAATCCAGACTAAAGCAAATTTTTCATTTTCTCTCTTAATTTTTTGTTTGATTTCCATCCATAAATGGATTAATTTGGGAAAATTGTTTTCTATGATTGCATATCTAAAATATAACTGAGAATGCTAACCATCTTGGGAGATGGGGAGTAAGAAAAAGAATTCAAGACTCAAAATTCTTTTCCAAAAATATTAACTTTTAAAATATGTGATTGGGGAAAAATAAAATAACACACTGGTGAAAAATAAAATAACACACTGGTAAACATGTATAGTCAAAATAAGTTTCCATGCTGGCCATTTCAAAAAAAAAAAAAGAGACAGAAAGAAAAGCAAAACTCTTATAACTAATATGCATAGTCAAGCAAAATAAGTTCAAGCATCGGCCATGTTGAAAAAATGCCATAGCCTTCATCCTAAATCCATCAGCTGTCAGGAAGCTAGAAGAGTGAGAAACATAACTCTCTTTTTCTGTCCCAATCAACTCAATGGGTTAGTACTTCCACAAAATAACCTCTATAATTCTAAATCTGACAAGGGATATTTTTGTATGGCTATGCATGACAACAGCAGTGTGTATGCTGCCACATATGGTGATGAAATGGAAAGGGAAACTTTTCTCTGAGAATTAGATTAGACTTAAAGAAAGTTATATCAATCAGATTTTCACAATGCACTGATGTATGTGCATGCTTTGGATGAGAAAACCCTGAACGAAGGGCCTTGCCTCACTTAATTCATCAGTTTTCTTAGATGTGAAGTAATCCCCAATACTCAGTGATAAGTTTTATAGTACTTTAAATTCTCCCAAAGAAGTTGATGTTAAATACAAGGTATAAAACATTCTTCACAATCTCCTTTATGAAAAACAAATCCCAACGTATACTGCCATCAACATGAGAATTAAATCAATACTGAATTGCACTGCTTAAAAAACACTAAAAAGTTGTGAAAACAAAATGTACATAAATTTTCATATGAAACATGCATGGTAATATCTTTTAAATATTTCTATATTCTAAATTCAAGACAGTAAGTTTAATACTATTGTTATATTAGCTGTAATAACACTAAATTCAATAAAGGAACCCAAATAACTCACTACTAATGTTATATGCCAAGTGCCTTAAGCACCACCTATTTTAGATGCAAACATAAAAAAAAAACTACTATAAGTTTAAATACTTCCTAACTCTATGACCCTGGGCAAGTCATTCAACCCCCACTGCCTACTTCTTACCATTCTTCTGCCTTGGAAAAGATACTTCCTAGAGATTCTAAGACAGAAGATAAGGGTTCTAAGAAATAAACAAATAAAAACCCTACTCTAGCAAAGCTTTCAACTCTCTACAAACCTTGAACAAGTGAATTCGTCACAGTCGTCCCTGGGGGTATATGTTGCCCCATTTGAGAATGTTGCTGCTCCCCGCTAAGGAGCCAAAAGCACAGTCTTCATTAACAGTTAAAATACACGCGAAGCACCTTTGCTCTTTTACAGGAACATACCGCAGTTTCGATCTGGTTAATCATTTCATAAGACTTATGACGTGATTCCAAAAAAGGCTGGGCTCCTTGTCCTCAAATAAGGGAAGACCCAGCCAAGAGCGATGGCCTTCGCATTCAGTGTGACAGCAGGAGAAGGAAAGTAAACCAACGCAGGCTGCCCAGGATCTGACTCTCACTGATAGGTGAAGGCCAGCCTGCCGTATCTACAGCTTCTCAAAGCAGCAGAACTATATTGTTCCTGCATGTTATGAGTAGTTGAGAGCTTTCAATACATCATCTTACTTGAAACTCGAAACAGCCCTATCAGCTAGCTTACCACTGTATCTGGGAGAAAGCCGAGGTGCCTCTGCTCACAAAGCTTGTACCTGCTCAAAGGAGGAATTGGATTGAATTAGGATTTGAGGCTGGCTCTTCTAGACATGCTGCGTGGTGTCTCTACGGTCTTACCTCCATCAATATGCCCACACATAGGACTTAACGGGGTTTTTTTAATTGACTTTTTTGCCATGTAGACATTCTGCATTTACTGAAAATGAGTTATCTGAATTTTGAATGCCACGTAACTTGAGAAATTACTGGCTTTAGCTCCCCGGTGGTCGTTCCTGTCTGTGCACCATTGTTAAAGGAATTACAGCATTATAACATTTCCCTTCTGAATTACAGTCAAGCTTGGTTCCTTTTTTCTTTGTTACAAGTCATTCCACAGAAACTGTGAAAATGTCCCACCATCACATCTTTTCTACATACAAAAGTAGAGGCTTTGTAAAAGTCCTTTGCAAATATAAATTGCCTTAATAACTGTAAGGTATGATAAGGCATTATGAAATACTAAACTCCAGGCTAGGATGCAGAAGACTTGTTTCTAGAATTAAATTTCTCACAATTTTCCTCTGTGACCTTGAAAAAGTTACTTAGCCTCAACTTCCTTTCCTTCATTTTAAATTTGGAGTCCTGAGCTAAATAACCTAAGATCCCTTCCAGGTCTCTAGCATTCTATTAAACTAATACTTAACACCAGGGGGAGCTTCTGACCAAATTTAATATTTCATATGCAGGAGAACTACAAAATAAACATAAAACTCTAATTTATAAAATTACAAAGGGAGAAAATAGGTTTTTTCCAACTAAAAATCTGGTGAGAAAGGTAGCAAAAGTGAAGATAGGATGAAAGGAATTTGAATGGGAGTTAAACAGGAAAAAAGTATTATGTCAGAGGCAAGTAATTTGCACAATATGCAAGAATAAAGTTTTTAAATTTTTTTAAACAATTTATTGGGAATACCAAGGAAAATTAGCCATGCCGTGTTCAGATTGATCAAACTTGCAACATACTTTATATGCCCAGTCTTCAATTATAAAATCCAAAACTTAGAGCTGACTTTTTTTTTTTTTTGAAAACTCTTACCTTTCACCTTGGAATCAATACTGTGTATTGAAGGCAGAAGAGTGGTAAGGGCTAGGAAATGGGAGTGAAGGGACTTGCCCAGGGTCACACAGCTGGAAGGTATCTGAGGATAGATTTGAACCTAGGACCTCCCATCTCTAGGCCTGGCTCTCAATCTACTGAGCCACCCAGCTGCCTCCTTAGAGCTGACTTCTAATGTTACTAAAAATCTCTTTAAAGTTATCAATGAAAAATTTCCTAGAAGATAAAAAAAAGTCCTGTGCTTAAGGGTAAGTATAGTTTTCTTGCTTTTTGAATTCTATTTCAAAAGGTGCATTCCAAGCTCCACCTCCATTTCCTACCCCCAGCATTTTTTTGTGTTTTTTACTTTACAATGGAAAATACTATTCATGGTGATGAATTTCCCAAATAAATTAAGGAAAAAAATACATTATTTCACACCAATCAAGAATTCATCCAGAAGATATGTGCTAAGTTTCATTAGTATTACAATGAAAATGTAAAATTCAGACTCATTGGATTTAAAATCAGTATCAGCTGGAAGGGATCATACTTCTCCCATGTACCTAGATTTTAAAATGATATTGTACAAAAGTATGTTCCCATAAAAAAATCTCAAGAACTTTATAAGTTTAAACAGGCCCAATATGTTATAAGTCTACTATAACCAATCAAAAGATCTTTTTGTAAAGTATTTTTTAGGCCTCTGAATTACTACAAGGGCTTGTAGTTACAAATAATTTTACAGCATTCATTCAGAGAAACTTGGTCCACATTATGGTTTCCAATTTTTAGAGGCTCCAAAAGAAAAATACCAGTAATGCTCTCCCTGAATATAGATAAGTAATACGTCTGTTTTCAACCTTAGACATATAGATGTTGAAAAAGAAAGTCATTCTTCCAGATTATATCATAATTTTCCTTACAACACAAAGAGCGCTGGCTCTAATGAGAGAACCTGGATTCCAATTCTACCTCTGACCCTTATTTAGGACAAATCACTTTAGGACCTTGGTGAGTAATTTAATTGGATCTTAGTTTTATTATTTTTAAAATAAAGAGGTTGGATTAGGTGACCTCTGAGGACCTACTTCAGATTTATAACACCATCTATGCTATTAACTTCTTCCCAGCTGCTTAAGATGCTATAAAGGACAAATCACATCCCTTCTTTAGACTTAGGGGAATTTTTATGTATGTAAAACATAAAAGAGTTGGACCAGATAACCTTTCCAATTCTAATTCTATGATCCTATGAAGATGGTAGAAAATAGTGTTTCCCTAACCTGTCTGTTCAAACAAGTCAAGTTCTAGGAAATCAGACACCCTATCACCTCTCTCCCATCTCCTGGGAGCAGCAGGGTGCTCTCTACACAAAGTCGTAAGGAAGTGCTAAACTGAAATTATTTCATCTGACAGGCTTCTGATGGGGTCCCATCTGACTTTATCCTATAAGGCAGAACTAGAGATTCAGAGAACTAGTCTGACTAGGAAAAAAACATTATTGACAATGCAAATGCTATCATGTCCTGGTTCGCGGGCACTGGATATACGGCCCATTGAATCATGCTTAAAGCCAACTACTACTTTCTTTTACCATGTCCTGCCCCCCCCCCCCAAGGGTCTGATCCTGCATATATAGCTTAGGAGCAGGAATACAAAAAGCAAGCTTTAGGCAAGCACCAACCATTCATCCTGTGTTGTGGCAGACAAGTCCCTCAGAGGCTTTCCAAATCCCTACTGACATAGAAATAACAACTAACAGAAAGCACTTGGCAAATAAACTTCTGTGCAAATGCCAAAAATGACATGCTTGGGAAAATATCAAAAGCATTTACTACCTCCCCACAATATGTATCTTTCCAGATGTATCAGATATTTAAAGTTCAAGGGATGAAAATAAAGGGAGAGACCCTTATAATAAACAGAAGTCAAGAGCCAGTTACAGAGATGGCTGGTCATTTGCCAGTAGGTGGCACTGGCTGTACGGGGAAGCAGATCTCCCTGGTTGGTTAAGAGCAGTGGTATCCTTAATTCTATTAAAACCTGCAAAATAAAAAGAAACTTCTCAAGCTGTTCCCCAAACTATATTAGCAAATTAGTATTATAAGACTATATTACACTACTCAGAGAAGCTTTATAAAAGGAACAGATCTATATGTGGGTCCAATAGCAGTTTCTGGTACGGATGCTGCAGCAGTACATTGTAATGGAAAGAACATGGGAGTCATGGACAGAAAAACAAAGTTCAGATGCCAGTTCTACCACGTAACTAGTGTAGCCTTGGGAAAGTCACTTCTTTGTACAAATCTGTAAAATAAAGCAATGGGACTAAAGCAGGGGCTCAGCCTGAGTGGTGTTTTTTAAATTTTCATAACTATTCCAATATAATGGGTTTTCTTGTAATTTTTGTATTTTAAAACGTTATGAGGAGTTCATAGTTTTCACCAGATTGCCAAAGACATCCATGACTCAAAAAAGGTTATGAACCCCAGGAGCTGAGATCCTTTAGGGGCTCCTTTCTAGGTAAACACTATAAAAACCTTATCAAAGTTACATGGAAAGAAACCACAGCTGCAACTTTAAGATTGTTACTGGCCATGTTCCTGATACCCGAGCATTCTCCCTACTTTTAACCTTTCAGTTGTCAGTTAAGACATTTAGTCACAAGTTTTTAGGACTTCTGGAAGAGCTGCCAAAATTCCTCTTACTGGATAACAAAGAATCTTCCAACTGGTTTGAGTATATATTGGGGGAGGGGGAGGAGGAGAGTTGTTCTCTGTTCTAAAATCTGGTCTGATGGCTTTTCATATAACATTTTATTCTATCTCTTATCTTCCTTGTACTTGTCTGGAATGTATCCATCTTTCTTCTCTCTCCTTTCTTAAATTATAAGAGATTATTATTGTATTATATTGTATAAGCCATGTATTTTATTGTGTATATGTTGTATATTCATAGTAGATTTAAATTCCTTGAAGATCTGGTGTTTTTTTTCTTTTTGTCTTTAGACCACAGTGCCTAGCACAATGCCTTACATGTAGTACATATTCATTAATGCTTGTGGAACTTAATTATTTCATATACTTAATGAAGTCTTCAGAGAAGCAGAAAAATGTAGGTGATAGAGCACCTACCTTGGAATCAGAAATGTGTGAGTTAACTTCCCACCTCCAACACAAACCGGCTGCCTGATCTAGGGCAAGCCTCACAATGCTCCAGGCAACCAAGGTGATTAGTTGCAGAAGAGATACAGATTTGAATGGTAGAGGAGATTCCTCACCCTGCACTGAAGTCACACATCTCATAAAATAATTTTAAAATGTTATGTTTGAAAGAAACAATCAATAACTTTCAGCCTAGGCTTATCAAGAATATTTAGGGTTAATCCAAGAGATTACTTTTACTTGTCTCCCATTAAGTGTACAATAGTTGGCAATAAATGCTTGCAAAGTAATGGTTTAATTAATTTGTTGCTAGACTCTTCAGATGCCGTTAATGAAATAGTGAATCAAATCTTTCCTGATACTTTCCTCTCCCCTAATTGGAAAGAATTGAACAAGTCCCTTTCTCTCCCTTGAACTCCCATGGCACTTAGTCTGTACTTCTGGCATATGATACAGTTATATCTATAGCCCTTTCTCTGATCCTACAGGTATTTTCCTCACTTTATAGATAAAGAATCTAAAATTCAGAGAAACCAAGTTTCTATAATTTTAAATGCCAGAAATGGGGTTAAAAACCAGGTCACTCCAGACACCACAATCCAGGGCTCTCTACACAGATTCTTATGGTGACAATCACATATCCTGTCCTAATATCTCTCCTGAAAACCAACATTTCCCATTGAATCTTGTATCTATCCCCCTTCCCTTAATACAAAGAGTCTCTTGCCCTGAATACTGTGTCATCATGATCCCACCTAGGTTTTCTTTACAAATATACTGGAGTGGTTTGCCATTTCCTTCTCCTCATTTTACAGATTAGGAAACTAAGGTAAACACAGTTAAGTGACTTGCCCAGGGTCACATAGCTAGTAAGTGTATGAAGCCAGATCTGAATGAGGCCCTACACTCTATCCACTGTACCAATGAGCTGTCCTCCATAGCCTATGATACTGTAATCATCTATGAATTGAGTTTCCCTTGGTCTATAGCTGTCAAAGACACATTTCTAAAGCACAGATCTGACTATGTCACTCCCATGACAAAAAGCTCCTGTAGAGAGGTTGAAGGGCCTCTCACAAACTGTTAGAGGAACTGTGAAGTAATCTGGCTGGCAGATGAAGCCAGAAAAGGCTGTACTTATTAAAATCCTTTCCTTTCCCATCTCAAAGTCAATATTTTTTAAGAAGAGTTTTAATGTTCTTCTTCAAGGCACCATGCTACTTTTTTTAACTTCTAAAAACCATAGGATTTTTTAAAGTAACAAAATAAATCAAATATGAGTTTTATGGCTATCACTGTGAAGCTGAGTAAATTAAAAACAAAGGGGTGAAAAAACACTGAGGAATGACAGAATAGTGTTTATATGTATAACAAAATAACATTAAATAACCAGCCAGATTAATTTTAAACTTATAGAACTTTATGGGAAGAAGGCCTAGAAGGCAACTAATATAATTCCTTATTATACAAATGACTGAATTGAGGCTCAGAAAGGTATTGACTTTCTCAAGGTCACAAAGCTAACCAGACCAGGCACTGGTCCCCAAAACCAATGGTCTTTCCACTCTATCATAAAAACAACTACACCCTAAATTACACTTTAAAAAATGAATTTGTATTTTCTTAAATCACAATAGCATATACATCAGCCTGAAAAAAATACAAGTAATACACGTCAACACATTATTTATTCAGTCCACCAGTTATTCAATAGCTTTCTGAACCTATTATGGGAATAGTGACAACAGGAGGTTGATGAGACAGCTAAATTCTACAGATGCCCTTTACCAAGTATTAATTTCCTCTGTCTGAGGGCTAGTTCTAAATACTTTTTACTAAAATAAGCAGAATACATTTCTGCTCTTGGGGATCTGACATAGATTCCTCTAAGTACAGGACATTCTGGTAAAATTTATGTTTCACACCTATAGCAACTAAGGCTCATGGGCTTGACCAAATACAAATGACTACAAAGCCCAGAAGGCATAGAAGTTGTCCATTTTTGCCCTCACTATGTATGATACCTGTGGGGAATGAGTTTGTGACTTTGTAACATACCTATGTATAAAATGAGCAAAAGAAAGACTGGCAAATTGAATCAGATTATTTCCATTAATCACCCTGCTCTAGCTCAGTTTAAAATTACCTAATTGAAAAAACTTGGGGTGATTTTAAAACATTAAACTTAAAGAATTTTTTCAAGAGAGGGTCTGAATACACTTAAAGCTGAGGAAATGTCCACCTGAGTACAGTTATGAGAGTTTTGGTCCTTTCAGAATGCTATTGTCTGGGTCAGTCCCAATTCTTCCTGCACTTAGTTATATGTGACCCAGAACGTTTTCCTCTGTTTACCAGGGTGGGGCCAAATGTTCTTTCAGAGAAAAGGTCCTACCTTCTTCCCACTCTAAGACTGGATCACAAAACCCAGAGCAAGCAACAGCTCTAGTTGCCATTAAAAGTATATGACCAAGTAGCTAATACTGCCTCAAAGGCACAGAATAATTACAGGAATCAAATAAGCAAGCTTTTCATTTAAATAGTCCATACTTAATTGGAATCTTTTCCCCATCATTTTGGACAAAGTGACTTCATAAAGATAGGAGTTAACTCTCTCAGTCCTCAAGCTTTTGAATTTCTCTGAAGTCCTGGGATGCTTTTGACTAGACCAAACTTTCTGATTAGAAACTTCCTCCTCCTTTGGCTTTATATTTTTTCACTTCCTATCTTTCTCATTTTTATTTCCTTTAGTGACTTCTCTTCTTTCTAAACAAATATGAGAGCTTCTCCAAAGTTCAGTCATTGACTGTTTGTTCTACTTTCTCTTCACTCTTTCCTTTGGTGATTCCTTTCACAGTATCAAATAAAAGGATTATAGATTTCTAATTGGAAAAGATTTCAAGGAGACCATCTAGTCCATGTTCCTTATTTTGCAAATGTCCACTGGCTACAGAGCCAGTACTCTTTTCCACTGCATCATGCTGTCTTATTATCTATCTACATGGATGACTTGTGCCTTAAACTAAAAAAAACAACAAAACCCCCACAAAACTAAGTATCATTCATTCTCTCAAATTGGTTCCTAATAGTATTACCATCTTCTAGTAGTCAAGCTAGAAATCTAGAAGAAGAACAGGAACTAGGGCAGGCAAGGTATACATTCACCTATTGCTGTGACAAAATGCCTTGCTGCTTTCCTTTCTGTCTACCAAAATTCTGTGCACTTAATCCAAATTCTATTTTCTTCAAGAAGTTTTCTCTTAGAACTCCAACAGTTACCTACGTCTTCCAATTATATATATATATATATATATACACACACATATACACATATATAATAAAACTTCTTGTCTCTATCACTAATTTGCCAGCTAACAATACCAAATAAATTGCTTTTCACAAGGATAGGTCCAATACCCTCATTAATACTATAAAACCATCAAGGCTAAAGGTCTGGGCCTTTTCTCTATTTATACCTCACAGCAGGTACTCAGGCAAAATCTTCCTTCCTTCAATGACATTGTCACCATCCCAAACACCTTTGGGAGCTTGGAATAATTTAGCAAATCAATTTCCTATAGGCCCAGCAATGGTATTGTAGTTAGTAGACAGATGAAGGCTGTAAGTCACTTCTACCAAACCTTCACACCTTGTTGCTGGCACTTCTCTCTGGGAGAGACTTTCCTCTTAAACAAAACATAGGAAAATGTGTCAGATATCAATCCTAATGCTAGTCCAGTCTCCACTGACTTAGTTACCTAGAAAAATCCCAGTAAAAGTATTCTCTTTTTATACACACACACGAAAAAAATACTGCCATTTAGTATCTTTCAGCTGCATTCTTTCAATAATAATGTGGCTAGTTAATAGCTTATATTATATTTGCTCATTTAAGAGATGAAGGAAAATATTAAACATAGAAAGATAAACTTTTAAAAATAGAAATAAACCTCATACTCCAAATCAGTCTCCAGCAAGAAAGGGAAAGAGGAGAAGAAAAGATGGGGGAGAGGGTAAAGAGTATCAAAAGATTTCATCAGTAAATTGAAGGGATTTGAGCACCGAGTTTACTGGTTATCCCCAAATACACAACTATATCCCCCAAATCTCCCAGTTTCTCCTTTACTGACCCTTGCCAAAGGTGGGGGTAGGGAGGATTATTAGTCACAGTCTAGCTAAAACTCCCCAGAGGAGAGCTGATGGATGAGGCAGAGATTAGAACTACAGGTACTCAAGTTCAGTACCTGATCTCCTTAAGATGCCTGGGGTAGATATGGCCAAAACTGTGAAACTGAAGGGTAAGTACTGTTTGTATTTGTCCTCTAAGTGTTTTCCATCTATGTAGGGTCCTTTCTCAAATTAGTTTTATACTCTTTGGGGAATCTTCTGTTTCATTTGATAAGGGAATAGCAAAGAGAATCAAGCAGTAACATAAATCACTTTTCTTGTCTGACTTCTAAGAAGCAAATGCAAGCACCAAGTCTGATACAAATAGTCTCAAAGTAATTAATGATTCATTAATATGCAGGATTTAGTCTAAACAAAGCCCCAAGAAACTGAAATTCTGTTTTATTTATAAAATACATCAAATCTATTTAACTTCAAATTTCTCTAGTTTTGGATAAACTTTATTAAGTTATTTTAAGTTCTAATTCAGTAATTTTATGTAAGATTCTTTCTCATTGGCATAAAATCATGTTATATAATGAAATCTGCCACTCAAGAGCATTCTTGTTAAAGCAAACTAACAAATGACAAGCACTCAACATATATTTATTGAAGACCAACTACATTTAAGATACTGTCCTAAAGCTGAAGTGAATTATACAAAAGAAAAAAAATTAGATAACATGATTCAAGATTATTGAAGCATGTTATCTAATTTTTTTATTTAATTTTGCCACCCAGTGGCAAAAAAAAAAAAGGTACACTACTATGTAGTTTTCTGTTATGGTTTAGTATATCTAAAATGTCATCCAGTTTCCCTTCCCATTGTATCCCCAGTATAACATGTGCTCCTTAGGGTCAGGGCCTATTTTATTTTCATCTTCTTATTCCCAGTACTTTACTGTGCTTTGCCTATAATAGGCATTTAAGAAATATTTGGTGAACTGAATTTCTGAAGTATCCATCTGAAGCATTGCTGAGTTCAGTTTAATAACGAGTTCTTATATTGCATTTTAAAATACAATTTTGCACATATCTAATCAAAGACCTGCTCACAAGTATTATTATGTTATGAAAGTGACCCTGGACTCTGAGACTGTATGCTCCAGCAGTTTTCTCCAAACAGGAAAGGCTTTTAGTATTAATCATGATGAGGATGTAGAAAAGGGGACAAAAAACTGTAACATAGCTGAATAAGATTCTATCATTATTGATTTAAAGTTAGAAAGGAAATTTACGTGTTATCTAGACAAACCCGCTTATTTTACAGATATGGGAACTAAGGCTTAACCATGGTCAAACAAGTATAGTTTTTGCAAGGGGCACAATTTTAATCCACATCCTTGTTTTTCAAGTCCAGAACTCTTTTCATTTGGTAAACAATCTTCAAAACCTTCAAGTCTGCAGAGATGAGCCTCTTGGAATTTAACATGGCTAGTACTTAGATAAGAGATATAAAGTCCATCATTGGGTTTCATATTCAAAGTCGTTCAAGTTTAGTGGAACATGAAGTGCTTTGTAAAACACCATTTTAAAAATGATCCACTATTGTAATTATTAATTGAACTTGAGAAGAGGTAGTTATATCCATTGGTTCCTTTTCTTTAGAAAGGGAAAGCCATCTCAGAACACCAAAATTATTTAAGGTGAGTAAAATAAGCCAATAAGACAAATTTAATTGGCCCATAAAGGGGTCTTCAAAAACTTTTAAGTATTAACTTTATTATTTTTTATAAGTTATGGAACTATGATCAATTTGAGGGATTTAATTTTCTATAGAAGGAGGCAGTATGATATAGTAGAAAAATCACTGGCTCTCTAGTCACAGGATATGTTCAAATCCTGCCTCACACCTATGTGACCTTGAGCTGGACATAAATTCCATGGCCTTTGTTTCCTCATCTATAAAATGAGGAAGTTGGATTAAGTTCTCTGAGATCTCTTCTAGTTCTAGAACAATGATTCTATGTGCTATATATAAGAAAACTGATAAAAACACAATGTATTCTACTTTGTACACAATAATCCAATCTGAAATAGAGGTGGGAAAAAGTGGAGAAAACAAAAATTTGGATGGAAATGACAGTCAAAATGTCTGAGATTACAATAAAATATGCTGAATCAAAAAACAGGGATTTCCCTCATCTCTATTGTTGAGAAGTTGTGACCGTTATTTCATTGCCAAGTATTCCTTGATGTGTACAAGTATGCCACTAACATGTGCAAACAAGCATAATTGTTTAGAAGAGAAAGGTATTGGTTTAAAAATCAATATCTGTAATATGTATAATATCTAAATCAATTTGTTTCACGAATACACCTGAAATCAAATCTTATTTGTTAAATACCTTCATGAAACCCTAGGGGTCCTCAGAATACAGACAGATACTCTTTTACAAACCATCTGAGTTAAACAAATCATGGAACTGCTATAGAGAAACTGTTTAAGGAAAATTGAGATATAAAACACTATCGGTTTGGGACCAGAGGAGTTTTCCCTTCACCTAAATAGAAGTTTTACTGCTTTACTAGTTCTAGAAAAGGAAGCAGATGTGGTAAGCCCATGGGGATGTTTTATTACGGGAACTCATGAACCATCATTTTGCACAAACTTAAGGCAAAAAAGGTAGGTAAAGAAATGCAGAAAGCAAAACAAAATGAAAAATAAAAATGTTGTTTAAATAAAAAATTGGCTATATGTTTTAAAAAACCACAGCCCTCACAATTCCTCAATGAGGTAGATAGGGCAGGCATGGATTTCATCAAGAGATTGCAATTTATCACTTAGCAGGTCAATCCTAGAGAGTTGTCTGGAGCATTTGTGTTAAAATCTTGATGACTACAATTTCACTCTGCTAGTATCAAAGGAAGGATTTGAACTAAGGTCATCTGGATTCTAGCCTAGCACTTTATGCATTCTGTCAGCAGTTCTCAAACTTTGGGGGTCCAAGATACTCTTACATTCTTAAAAACTCTTGGGAACTTTTGTTTATGTGGTGTGTGTCTATTAATGCTTAGGGTATTAAGGATTAAAACAGATATTTTAAAAATATCTATTCATTCAAAAAGAACAAATAAGCCAATTACATGGTATATCTTATTTTTTTAACTTTGTTTAAAAAGTTAAAAACAATTCTAGCTTAATGAAGCTATCTGGATTCTATGGGAGTATTTTAAAAGGTAAATAATACCCTGATATTTTTATTGAAATAATTTTGACATCATGGATTTCCTGGAAAGGTCTTGGGAAGAACTGCTACACTACACCATAATTCTTCTAATAAGAGAAACATTATTACCTCCATTTTAAAGCGGGGAAAAGGGATTTAAGAGAGGAAAAATACTTGCAAAAGTATTGTGTTACCACCTGG
Source organism: Monodelphis domestica (assembly GCF_027887165.1). Taxonomy (NCBI): domain Eukaryota; kingdom Metazoa; phylum Chordata; class Mammalia; order Didelphimorphia; family Didelphidae; genus Monodelphis; species Monodelphis domestica. The sequence goes on from NC_077231.1 coordinate 151,114,877, forward strand.
ACTTAAATTCAGATGTTTAGTCTTCATCTGCCCTATGTTCTTTACTTTCATTAATAACTCTTAGACAAGTCTTAGACAAACTGTCTTAGTTTCTTGACCTGTAAAATGACTGAATTAAATTACATAATTTTTAAAATCATCTTCAGCTCTAAAATTCTTAGGATTCTATGAACTTTTATCATTCCCATATCTCCTTCCATTCAGTGATTTAGGCCTTTTCCTTGTCTTCTCTTTCCTTGACTTCTACTATAAAAGTCCAGAGTAATACAAACTAAAATGAAAAAATAGGTCAACTTTTCCTTCTTCCTCAGTCTCCTGACTGAGAAAAAAATAAGGGGCCTCTGTTTGTCTTATCTATGTACTACTTAAATCACAAGTATCTTGTGAACTAGGTCATACATTTATTTTACTGAGGTACAGAATCTAAAATAGTACAGTGAACAGACTACTATTTACTAAGCAACTAATTAACTAGTGTCAAATTTCCCAGGTGAGGCTTTGAACTCCAGCCCAGAAACAGCTAGAAAGTAGATGTAGATTTTGCAAGGCAAGAATTGGTTTATAAGGAGACCAAAGCAAAACAACAACAAAAAAACATACAAGTGTCTTGTCTTATTTTCTAATGTCTTTATTCCACCAAGTTTCATTCTGCTTGCTTGGAGATTGATGTAACTCATATTACAAAGATTCAGGTAATCAATGAAAACTTTGTTTAATAAAGCTAAGCTGCACTGTTGCAACAAACAAATTGTGACAACAAATGCAGGGAGAGGCATGAGGATTTAGGGGGAAAAAAACCTTTCTACTCCAAACATGAACTGACTCAAACTATTTCATGTTATCCTTACATTGTAAGCATTTCCCACCTGAGGATTCTTCTGACTTGGAGTAAAAGACAGGTAGAAATGACTCTAAAGTAGAATGAAAGGTAACTTATAACAATTTAAAAAAGGTTTGAAATGCTGGCTGATGAGTTAGAGTTGGGTACAGATCATCCTAGACTAATATATGACCACACGTCAGCTAGGAAGACAGGAACTGTATCCTCCCTCCAATCACAGACAAGGCAGAGTATTCTCTTTTGGGGGGGAGGTCTCCCATTTTTCTCTTATTGTTTTGAAGGTTATATATACTAATGATTTTTGTGTTCCTAAAAGGAGAGTCTATACCCACCTGTGTAACTCATCAGATGAATCCATTTAGAAGTCAAAATACAACCCTAATCATGATTTATTAAATATGATTAATGCTAGTAATATACCTCTCCCAAAAAGGGACTGACTCAAAGCTTAAAATTCTAAAAATATTCCAAACCTCCCTTCAGAATCTCCACAAATTTCCTCCTATCTCCTCTATATACTCTAATTACGCTTGTTTATCTTCAAATACCAGAATTTATTTGAAATAAATGAAAAAATTAACTCAATTTTGTGATTATGTTTTTGTTTTCATTACCAGTATTGTGTGGCATAGTAGAAAGGACCTTGGGCCATATAATTAAAAAATTTAAAAAACCAAATTATAATCTCATATATATATATATATATATATATATACATATATGTGTGTGTATATATAATTGATCATTTAGTTAGTTGTGTGACCTTTGGCAAATCATTTAATGTACGTAAATTTCTTTTCTGTAAAATAGAGGACTTGAACTAGATAATTTCCAAAACTCTTTCTACTTTCTTAGCAAATACATAAACTTTACCTACATTATCAACTAAATAAGCATGGGGAGCAGGGAGCTATTATAGGCTGAGAACCTAATTATAATTTTTAACATTGTATCTGGAAAAGATATTATGATTTCAAAACAATCAATATATAATTCCTTTTAAAATAGAATATGTATGTGAGTTAGGACTTCTCAAGCTTAATTACTGAATAATCATTTTCAAAGAAGAAAAATTAATTTCATTTGATTTTTGGCTCGTTTTTGAAGGAAGAAAGATAAATATATGAAGATTTAAACAATCGACCATTTCTATCAGTCTTCTGAGACTTGCCTGTGTCTAGCTACACTCTGGGGCTTAGTTATTTACATAGCCTAGGTGCTTACAATTAGAGTTTGTCTTCCAACCTGCCATAGTTTGTGCTGATCCTTTGGGCTTTCTATGGATAACAATTAGTAAATCTCACCATTGACTCAAATGGAGGATGAAAATCAAGTGACTGAAAGGGGTGAGGTCAAAAGAAGCAATTCTGTCCTAGCTACGCCATCTTCCAAATCCGAAGAAGGAAAATTTCTTCAATTTACTGGGAAGTGAATCCTCTTACAAATGAATTAAATCCAACTGCCTTTGACCTAAGGGTTGGCGTTTACATAGCATGTGGGGTCCCAAGTGTTGAGTTGTAATACCATGAATGACTCTTTGTATTGGGATGGGTTGTCATTTGCCCATCTGTACTTTAATTCCAAAGTAGTCAAGTTGAACTACAGCAGTAATGACTTCGATGCAAGGTTTTGAGGATCTGTAATAAAGTACATTTAGGTTATGGTATTATTTAAGGGTAGTTTACTGGCATGCATTTATCCTTAACTTTTACATCCTATCTCTAATAAGTATATCTCTATTTAAACTGGAAAGTTCTGACAAATTTTGAACACTATTTTATCAGTGTTTGTTTAGTTATGCTTCAAAAAAAGAGATGAAATTCTTCATTTATTTTTCATCTTTAATCTTTGCATGCGCTCTGCCCATCAACCCATTTCCCTTAGGAGGCTGGTAGGTCCTTCTCTCTCTTTTCCCACAGACTGACTTGCATATTTAGAGCAAACAAACAAAAAACAAGAAAGGCTAGTCACCAAATAATTTACCATAAATAGCTATTTCATTCTCCTTTATACTCTCATCACCTAAAACAGAAACTATGTCTGTTCAGTACTAAAGCCTGAAAATAAGAGAAAATGGAATTGCTGGGCTTATTTTGCTTGGTCATGGGGCCAAAGTAAATTTGAAGAGTTCAATAGTAGAATCAGAACAATCAAAAAGTTTTAGCAAAGAACTCTGCAAATACCAGGAGATGACCAACTTAGAAAAATAAAAAAAATGACCCAATATTGAAAAAAAAAGTTTTTTTAGATCCTAAAATTCATTGTAATAGGTCTATAGGGTTTTTAATTCATAAGAGTTAAAACAACAAGGCTAGTGTTAAGGAAAATGTAAGATTTCTGGAACCACTGAGATTGTCAGTCGGTCAAAAATATGTTTTGTTTGAAGCATGGATGTCAGGCAAGGATGTAAAACTCACTGGTACTGGCAAGAGCATATAGGAAATAGTTCTAACAATTTATAGGACTCTAAAAAGAATTCCAGGTTTCTTTCTAAAATAGGAGACATGGAATGACTGAAATAAAAAATAACATTATTACATCTTGAGGATTAACACAAATAAAGACATATATAGTTATATCTATGGGTGTATATCTATGTATGTGTATATGCACATAACCACACATATTTATTAACTCAAAGCTTCAAAACCCCAGAAACTTAATGACATTACATGGACTTAAGAAATATCAATCACCTATATGCAGCCAGTAATCATCAGACTTAACCAAATGTAAGGTTTTCCCCACTGTCCTAGAGCATCGACTAAGTCAAAATACTCTAGCAGTACCAAGTGTTTTAGAGGCTTAGAGTAGAAGAGACACCGAATTTAAGAGCTATAGATCCCAGTGGTCTTAGATAAATCAACTAGGTCAGTTCCACAAAGGATTTAAAGAACTTTGTGTTCCCTCTGAGTTACCCAAGTTTAGCCTGTTTTTCTTGCAAAAGGACTCATTGCTCAAGGACTTTGCACTTTAACTTTTTCCAGTAACTTCCCAACAGCCAAAACTCAGCTCTTTTAAAATAAAGGTTCTGATCCTCTTTGTCTAATCTAACAAGCTTTAAATAAAAAGGTCTTAGCATTAAGGTTTACTTTAGTTTTAGGGCTAAAATGGTTTTAATACGTAAGCAAAAAGGTATTGAGATTTCTGATGCAGTTTTTTGTTAAAAAGTGACAAACACGCCAAGAAAAAAGCAAAAGGATATGAGTATTTCATTCAGCAAATAATTGCTATCTACTATATGTACTAGGCATTTTGGGTAGGCCCTATACAAAAAATATATTTGGATGGATTTGGATGGTACTTAATATAAAGTAAATTTTGTTCCCTACCTACAAGAGTTACTCTTTCAAGAGTAATTTCAAGAAGTGAAACCAGATATTAAAGTCCAAGACAATATTGAGAACAAATATACTAATACTGTTTTCCTTACAATTATCAGGTTAGATACATACACTTGCCAATATATAACCAATTTATCTAAAGGAGTCAAATATGTATATTCACACACTCCTCTATCCATTTACAATTTGCTCCTTCACAATGCCAAGTAGAATAGGGATTCTCTCAATAAAATTATTCTTCTCCCACTCTGAAATTTAAATAAGTCAAGTTTTAGTCGTAGATAAAGCCATGAAGCTTATTTTTCAGCTTTTGAGGTCAAATTTGGTTCCCTAAAAATCACTATTCTAGATAGCTGTATATTATTAACTCAGTCAACCGCCCTTCAAATTATCTGGATTTTTTTGTTTAGCTTTGTCTTTTAATGGGGTAGTTTTTGTTTAAATCCTTTGTTTAGGTACCTGCCTAAAATTAAAAAACAGTTGAAATGACTCCCACAGTTTACCAACTTCTTCCTAAGTCCCTGAAGCTTTAGTTCCTTCATAACAGGCAGACTTCTAAAAATATAGAAAAAATTTCTATTAAGTCTCATCTTCCCAATTCACTTCTACCACATTCATCTTTTCTTTCTTTACTCTAAACTCTGTCTCTACCCTTCAAAACAATTCTAACCTTAAAGGATTTAACAAAAGTAGAATGGCCTAGAGAAAAGTGAAATCTTCAGGAAAAGAATAAAATTCTAATGAGATATAGAAAATTTCAATGGTGATTTCAGGACTGAGTAGTTTGCTGCCCAAAACTACCAAAATCATAAAACTGAAAACTGGACACATTTAACTCATTTAGGATGTAATCAAAATATGTCTAGTGAAAGAAGATATACTCCATCAAAAGCTTCCTTTCTAGAACACAATGACAGCCTTGTGGGACTGTGAAGACAAATTGCGTTCAGTCAGCCAGAATTATGGAAGATCTTTTAAAACTAAGAGGGTAAGAAAGAGAAGAAACCTAAAAGATATATGGTGGTACACTGCTGTACCTGTTACTTGGCAATTCATCAAGTTTTCCAAATGATGAGAACTAAGTATTAAAATCCCTCCCCACTTTTTAAGACCTAGGTTCAATATCTTTTCACATAAAGAATCCTTCCCTGATCTTTGTTTTCCACTTGCTTCTTTCTTCACCCCCTCAATTACCAAGCTAAAAGTCATTTCATACTCTACTGATTTTTCACAACATTTTGGACCTTTCTTTTGTCCTAATCCCATTAGCTACTTGTTTAAAGTGTCTTTTCAATCCAATAAAATTTAAGTTTCTTGAGGATGAGGCCTCTGAGTTACTTCATCCTTCTATCCATAGCACCCATTTTGCCAACTGGCAATAATATGTTTATTGGAAATATAAAAATCATTTGCTTAATCACCTAAAGCTATCAATCAGTCATACACTAAACTTTGACAAACTGGGAAGAGTAGGGGAGATTTAGTATTCTTTTTCCCCTTATTTTTCTAACTTTTAAATTATAATGAGCAGCTTCCCTATTCAGAAATGATAAGGCAGAGAATCAAAATTTTTAAACAGGCATTGAAAAAAACACCATAAAAGTTAAGCATTATGTGAGCTCTCTAGTACCAAAACTCAAAATCCTGTGCCTCTGCGAAAATCAAAAAGTCACACAGTAAAACAAAATTCCAAAAGATAAGTTCTAGATCCTTTTCTGCCAAGTGTAAATGGCCAAATTCCCAATTCTTTGTGGTTCATCTATGACCACATTTCAGTTGAGCATGAGAAGAAAAAAATAAGAAGATTAAATTCAGGCATTTTTTGTAAGTTTTGATAGGGTGATTGATGTTGGTGATCAAAATTAATTTTTGTATTATAATTTTCATTTGTGATTTCAATTGCTATTATTTTTCTAGCTATCACCACTCCTACCCTTCCCATCCCAATTGACCACAAAGGTAACTATGTGCAAGCCCACCTACCTTACGTGAAGGACAACTGATCATCAATCTAAAAACTGGTTTTTGTTTGTTTGTGTTTTATTTAAAGAAGGCAGCATTTGATCAAGCAATGTTCCACTCTATTCAACCTCTACTGACTACCCTCACTTAACCTAGGCAGATACCTTGTTCGAACAGGGTTGTTTTCATGTATCTCCCTCTTTAGACCTGGAGCTCCTTCAGAGCACTGATTGCCTTTTGCCTTTGTAAATCTAGTGCTTTGCACTGTTCCACAGGGGGTGACTAATACTGCCTACTGATTGATGACTAGCTTCTCAGACCGGACCAAGTTTCATCTTGGCGCTATGTATTTGTGGTTATTCATTCATTTCACTCTTGTCCCACTCTCTGTAACTCCATTTGGGAATTTCTCTGCAAAGAAAATGGACTAATTTTCCATTTGCTTCTCCAGATCATTTTAGTGAAGAGGAAACTGAGGCAAAGAGAGGTTCAGTGACTTACCAGAGTCACACAGCTAGCACATATCTGAGGCCAAATGTGAACTTGAAGGAAGATAAATCTTTCTGACTTCAGGTCCAGAATTATATCCACTGAGCTGCATGCCCATCCCAGGCACTCAGTTGTGTATAATGTTAGGTCAAATATTAGAGGGAACTCAACTCTGAAGCTGTGTTATGTTCCTAAGCCTCCAAAATTTGGCATTCTATATATAACATATTTAACATATTGATTTAATTGCATATACCATAATAAGTACATATAAACATAAGTAAGTCTTTATATAAATAGCCATCCCCATTTGTTAGTGAACTCATGGGAACATTAATGGAGAACTGGAAGAGCTATGAAGGCCAACCTCCCTCATTTTACAGAGCAGATTGAGGCCCGGAGAAGGGGCTTTCCCCGACGTCACAGAAATGGTAGTAACGGCAGCAATAACAGAAGCTTACATTTAGGTAACACTTCAAATTCTGCAAAGCACTTGACTATAACAGAGAAGGCACTGGAACCTCGGTCCTCTGACTCCAGAGCCAGTCCTTTCCACGCCATTTCTCTTTCTGCTTTCTCACGTATTCCTGGCACTGGAAGAGGAAGGACAAAAGCAAGGAGTCTCAAGGTGGTAGCAGGTACCTTAACACCCCGTGCTTGTCATCTCTGCAGGTCACATGCTACCATTAACCCAACTCTACTGACTAACAAAATGACTAACAATGTCAAAAGCTGAACCTAAATAGGAAGTGGGAGAGAATTGCACCATTCTTAGGGTAACATTTACCCACAAAAGTCCCTTCATTAAATTAATATAAGAACAAAGAAAGATATAGGTAGAGATAGTCTAAGAGGGGCCTATATCAGCCAGCCATCACTTAAGAGAAATATTCCGAAATGTTATGTGCTGCAGCTTCAGATAATTAAGTGATTTTACCTAAAAGAATAAACAGGCTTGCAACTGTATTAAAATCAACTTTGGAAACAGGAAATGCCATGTTGTACATAAGTTTCAATAATACTTTTCAAAATGGCATTGGTTATATTTTTTCTGACTTTTCGTTTCTGCTTAATTAGTAAAATCTAAAAACTACACAAGTCCTATTTTCCTTGATATTGAGGAACTTGTTGCAAATAGATGGAGGTAGAAAGTCACCAAAGTAATTGAGTAATTAAAAATTAATTATAAAGGCTAAAATTAACTAAAATTAGTGAGATGTATGACTAAAAAAAATCAATGAACCCAGAAATTTTTTAATTCTGTTTTTAAGTTAAACATAAAAATAAGACTACCAACTTAAGCTACCATTGTAGTTTTGACTACCAGAGCCACCAGCAACTAGTATTATAAATGATAACTTATTTAGATAACTGAATAAAGACCTTATAGTTCATCTAGTCCAACTTCCTCATTTTGCAATTAGGGTTAAAGGGCTAAATCCACGTGCCAGCTGGTTCCTCATTCACTGCTTCTCACCATTCTACACTACTACTCCATTTTTTATTACAACAATAGATAAAGAAAATTTCCTACACCTGTCCAAAAGTAAACTGACTCTTATTTTAAGTAAGTATTTAAGTGAAGGTTTGATAGTAATTTGTTGGAGACATTGAAAGATCCCCCAGTAGAGGTCTGAACACACTGCCTATGAAGTACTTTTGGCTCTGAAAGTCTGAATTCTATCTTTAAAACCTAATAAAATTACTGATGTCAATTGCAAGAAAAGAAACCAACTTCTATTCTTGACTAGATGAAGAAAAGTTATCTGTAAACAGTAATGGCAAATAGCATTTTAAGGGTCAGAAAAACAGTAAAATACATATATTTCTATATGAATATATATATGATTTAATATTTTGAAGAAATATAAGGTTTCTTAGTCAAGCTTTGGAAAAAGGAAAAAAAAAAGAAAACCCTAACCATTCAACTGAGTATTAAATTAAAATCTATTTACTTAAGGTAAGAAGTTTTTTATATTTATTACTTTAATACAATCAATAAGATAGGATGAAATTATGAGCTTGATCAGGATCAGACCCCTCTCTATAAAGTCACCTCATAAAGCATGTACTTCTAAATTATGTCTACAAATAAAATATTCAAAATTGATAGTCAACAATCAATGTTGATTTATTAATTGTTTATAATGCTAAGCTGAGAATACAAAACAGGGTGAAAACATGATCCCTGCCCTAAAGGAGCTCACATTCTAACTGGATAGATGATTGTTACCACTGATTGCCATAGCCTTATTGATATTAGTATCAATGCATTTGGTGGCAAATATTACTCAAAGGCCTAATATTAAGTTCTTTTGCTAAGTTGCTCTTATAGCAGAAATAATGTTATTGACTATTGTTTTTCCCCCATTATAAAGAACTGAATTTATTTCCTTAATCGCTGTAGCATACATCTCAATGACTAGGATTATGCTGATGTTATACCCTACCAATACAACCCTAGGCCTGGGTGAATACTATTTCTGAGACTTAGTTATCTAGAACATGTGCAGTTTTCTTCAAGTATCCAAAATAACAAGAAAAAAATTATTTAAACTGAAAAAACATTCAAATTATTAACAATTTCTTTTCAATTAATTGCAAATACCTGGAGCTAGAATAAAAAGACTAGAATGAACTCAGATTTGAGAACTGTACCCTGAAATAAAGAATATTGTAAAAAGACAAGCCTGTAATGTGTTTTCCTCTATAGTCTGCTATCCTTTCCCTAAGGAGACTTCATGGAAATCATATACTTTCACTTCTCAACTTCCTACATGGAGTCATGAGTTCAAAATTATACTCCCCAGTTTGTCCCTCTCTCAAAGAAATACTGGAAAAACCTACTATTGAATAATGATTTCTGGTTTTAAGGTTAGCAATAGACACTGGACCACGATCTTTCCATTGCTAGTCTCAAAATGCTACCAATCAAAATGTTTGTTTCCCATCTTTGTCCATAAAGATAATGTATTAGTCAGCATCACAGAGGGCAATGACAATACAAAAACACTGAGGTTTTTGAAGAGGAGTGACTTGATTGCAGTATTATACTAGGAAAATTATTCAGACAATAATCTGAAGAATAGATTTCAGAAGAGAAACACTGTAAGCAAAAAGACTCATCAAGAGGCTGCTAAAATGACAACAGATGAGAGCCTGAATTAGAGTGGGTTTAGCATAAGAAGAAAAGAAGGGTATAGATGAATAAGATGTTACAGAGGGAGAATTCACAGAATTTGGTAAATGAGTATAGTGGATAAGGAAGAAGGAAAATACCTATTTCGTAATCCTGAAACCAATTTATTTATCTTCAGATTTTCTACATGAGTTCAAACATGATAATGAAAATCCAAACCTGGTACTCTTATAATCCTATTTATTTTTCTCCATATATCTATTAACTCTAATTTTTCTAAGATTCATTCACATCTTTTACCTCTTTCTTATTTACTTTTTGATTTGATTTATATAAATTTGATAGTGGTAGGTTCAAGTCTCCATTAGTATAGTTTTACTATCTATTTCCTCCTTCAATTCCACTAGTTTCTCCTTTAGAAATTTGGATGCTATACCATTTGGTGCATACATATTGATTACTGATATTTTCTCATTGTCTATACTGCCTTTTATCAGGATGTATTTACCTTCCCCATCCTCTTTAATCTTATCTATTTTTATTTCGGCTTTGTCAGATATCATAATTGCAACTCCTGCCTTCTTTCTATCAGTTGAGGCCAAATAGGTTTTGCTCCAACCTTTAATTCTAACCTTGTGAGAATCTACCTGCCTCATATATGTTTCTTGTAGACAACATATGGTAGGATTTTGGATTCTAACCCACTCTGCTATTTGCTTTTGTTTTATGGGTGAGTTCATCCCATTTACACTCAAAATTATGATTGTCACTTGGGTATTCCCTAGCATTTCGATATCCTCTCTTGGTTCTGTCCTTTCTTCTTTTGCTATATCCTTTTAGACCAGTGGTTTGCTTTTAATCAGTCCCCCTAATCCCCACTTTTAATATGCTTCCCTTTCTGCCCCCTCCCTTTTTGTTTCCTTCTTATTTTTTTAGGGTCTGTTAAGTTCTTTCCCCCCCCTCTCTTTCCCTCCCTTTTTGTACTCCCCGTCCCCCCTCCTCCTTTAGTTTTTTCCTTTCTCACTTTCCCTGTAGGGTAAGATAGAATTCAATACCCCAAAGGATCTAGATGCTCTTCCCTCTCAGAATTGATTTCACTGAGAGTGAGGTTTAAGTAGTACTTATTAGCACTCTCTTCCTCTCCTTTTAACTGAGCCTATTATAGCCCCTTTCAATATGTGTTTTCCCATAATTATAGCAGCAATGCAATGATCCAGGACAATTCTGAGGGACTTATGAGAAAGAAAGTTATCTATATCCAGAGGAAGAACTGTGGGAGTAGCAACACAGAAGAAAAACAACTGCTTGAATACATGGGTCGAGGGGATATGGTTGGGGATGTAGACTCTAAATGAACATCCTAATGCAAACACCAACAACATGGAAATAGGTTCTGGTCAAGGACACATGTAATACACAGTGGAATTGCATGCTATGGGAAGGGTGGGAGTAAGGGAGGGAGAGATAGAATATGATTCTTGTAACCAACGAATAATGTTCTAAGTTGACTAAATAAAATTTTAAAAATAAAAATAAATAAATAAAATAAATGCATTGGCAAAAGGCAAGAGAAAAAAAGGAATTTTTTTATCTCTTGATGCTAAACTCTATTGGTAATATATAGAAATGCTAATGATTTGTGTGCATTTATTTTGTATCCTGCAACTTTGCTAAAGTTATTAATCATTTCAACTAGTTTTCCAGTTGATTCGCTTTGTATACCATCACATTGACAGTTTAGTTTCCTCATTGCCTACTTTAATTACTTCACTTTCTTTTTCTTTTATTGCTAAAGCTGGCATTGCGAGTAAGAATCCTACATTTTCATAAAGAATGTCCAGATTTGGCGTTTTATCTATGGAAAGCCTAAAGTATATATAAACACTGCCAGTTAATAGCTTTGTCTTAAGAGCACAGGGCCCATCAGTCAACAAACCTAAATTTCAAGAATATTAGGGAAGTTAATCTTCACATGTGAGACTTATCAACACATTTTAGCAACCTCTAAGGTCACATCTTTCAATTGCTACAATTAAATTCTATAAAAGAAACAGGCAATACTAAGCAAAATCAGCAACCAAGGCAACAAATGTTTATGTTCTTCCTTTCTCCTTCTGCTTCCATCCATCCTATTCCTACTAACTAGCACAACAATAAGGTAAGATTAAGGAATTCAGGCTATAGGGAGGAAAAGGACCCTAGATAGTAGTAGGGTTTAAAGCAATAAAGGGTAAGATAAACAAAAGAGGAGAAAAAAAGTTCTTATGTAAAACAGAAAAGGGGGATTCCCTAACTTAGGTTGCTCAATAGTGCAATGGTTCATATTTAAAGGGAATATACTCAAGCTGGGGGCTGTACACAAAATCAAGGGGCTTTAGCTAATCTGAAGAGTTGCAAAATACTTTTTCTATTTTCTAGATACTAGTTTCTATCTGACTCAATGATTCCCATCTACTATCTCCAAAAAGTCATCAATGAATCAGTACTTGAATATCCCCTGGGACACATTTCACTGTGAGTTTAGTCTTAATTATTAAGTCTTTCATATATTAAAAGCAATACCTGCTTCTCTGCAACTTCCATCTGTTTCAAATTTATCCTATAGACTCACACAGTAAAATATGGCATAACCTTTTAAGCACTGAAGATAGTTACATTAACCCTGCTACAAATTCTCTCTTCTCTGGGATAAATAGCCCCAGTATACTATGACTTGAAAATACTGTCATCCTTCAGTCACATAGGCAGACAGCCAGATTTATCATTCACTGTCCCTTCTTCTTCACCCTTTATATCCATTCAATTGCCAATTGTCAATTCTATTCTTCCATCTCTTAATGATCTTTCTATTCATTCTCATCACTCACTGGGCTACTACCCTAATTTAGGATCTCATACCTTCTTACCTATATTAAATATCTTGCTATGTGGTATCCCCTGTTTTCATTCTACTCTTCCCCTCTCTCCAAATAATATTCTATACAAACACCAAAATAATTATTCAAAAGCACAAGCAGGTCTGATTATGTCACTATCTTGATTTAAAATCATTAGTAGTCTTCTCATTTCTTTTAGAATAAAATACAAATGTTTCACAATCTGGTTCTGCTGGATTTTCAAACATTTCAGAATGGTATTTTCATCTACAAACAATCTAGCTGTTCCTCAAACTCTGCATTCCATAAAACAAAACATAGGTCTAACTCTGCACAAGGTGCTTAATAAATGCTTATTAAATTGAATTCTCTCAACTACTTAAAGAATTCTTACAGCTTGAAAAGTAGATCCACCCTCCCATTCACTTCAGTCTCAATTTTACCCTCTTATTAGCTTTCTTCAAATGGTTCCTTTTATAGTTGCTATCTTGATTTCCCACCCTGCACTTCCTAGAATCAAATATATATCTCTTTATTATGTTTATATTTATTAGGATAAAAATGAAATCTGTGACTTTAATTGTTTTTCTATTTATCATATCTTATTTTTATTCTGTTATTAATATCTCTAAGGCAAATGCACTATTAAGAACCTATATAGCTCTCTATGAACAAACAGAATTATAGGTACATAATATTAACACTGAAAAAAATGAATATATATAAATTATAATGCTAGTTTTCTTTTTTTTTTAAACAAATCCAGAAAATACTCATGGATTTGCTGATGTAACCTCCAGAAAGCAACAAGCAATATGAAAATTAATTTCCTGGTAAATGTGAAAAGAAAAAATGTAATCTTTCTCCACAGGGGCTGGGGTGGAGAGGAAGGATGTTGCAAAGACTATACCATGTGTGATAATAAGCCCTATGGTTGGCTAAGGAAACTCACCCACTGTGACTATTGTTTCACATAAACACTTAATCTTAAAGCAGAGAGGGGAGGGAGGACCTGTAGTGGAAAGAAGTCTGCTCAACCTTCTTACCTCAGAAATTTCACCCCCTTAGTTATAGCCAACCTCCCAAAAAAAAAAAACCTTGGGAAAGGGAAGTAGGTAAAGTTGAGGAGACAAAAAGGTCTAGCCCTTGACTGGGAAGTATACTATTATGATTGTTTAATCTTTTAGGGGAGAGAATAATCTCTCTCCCTACCCCGCAAAAATACAAGAAATGCTTTCTTTGATAAATGCTTTTCTTACCCTCTTCAACCCTTCAATTTAAAACCTCACAAACTACTTTAATAAAATGTGCTGGGACTCAGGCCCATTCTAAAGCTGGTTAAGTTTGACCCAGTGTTTTCCTACTTCCTCCATGAATTTGGGGGTATATTCCAAGGGAAGGAGTCAAGGCCAATAGTAGAGATTGTGGTTGTATCGAGCAGGTCTGCAAGACTTGAATGAAGCCTCAAAATCTGAAGGGAACCCAAGCTGTCCACTTGTAAAAGTCCACACTATTAGAATAAACCTCATCCAAATAAATGAAGCTTCTATTAATATAAAAAAGAGCTATTTCTTTAAATACTCATAAAAAAAGTTTCTTGGTAAGGCTCTATGTTAAATATTAAACTAAACAATAGTTATAAAACTTGTTAAAATTTTTACTTCATATAAATAACTGGGTTTTTTTATGTAGCTAAACATAAAAGTAAATTAGCACCCTATTTTGAAAAAAAATGACCTATATTTTAATTGGGATATTGTAAATCCACTTATCAAAGAAAAAACTATAAAGGTGTTATCTTCCATGAATTTTCTTGGAAAAAAGGGTGGCAGGTTGGATTTTTCTTTTATCTCAGCAAAGAGTGATTTTTTAAAGGCAATTTATTTAATAAGTTATTTTTCTCCTATCCTCCTTTTAAAGAAAAAAGTTATTTAACAATTATTTGTTATTATGTATTAACAATATATTAACAAAAGATTGTGGATGAATCATCAACTGCCTTGCAGCAATCAGATGATTTCCTGATTGGCTGAAAATAATCTTCTGCTTGTAAAGAAAGAAAAAAAAAGGAGCATAGTCCAGGCTGAAAGCTCCGATTATGGGGAGCTAAATCCTAAATGTTCAAGAACTATTCTATTTATCTTGGTTAGGGAGGAAGGGAAAAGGCACAGAAGAGGTACATAGGAGCATGCCCTGATATCATATTCCAGCTAGAAAATTTTATAATTTGTGCACAAGAACTTCAGAGAGACAGGACAGACTCAAAAGCTGGATGCTATCCAGTTGGGTCAAGTAATCTTTTAAATGTGTTTCTATTTAACTTACCTGCTGTGTTATTTGAATTTATATCTTCTTTTGTAAATAAATATCCTTGTTTAAACAATCAAATTGATTTAGATGTAATAGAGGAGAAAATGGTGCTAGAATTGGATATCCAATTTGGGAGCTACATGAAAAGA
This sequence comes from Monodelphis domestica, assembly GCF_027887165.1. Lineage (NCBI taxonomy): Eukaryota > Metazoa > Chordata > Mammalia > Didelphimorphia > Didelphidae > Monodelphis > Monodelphis domestica. The sequence goes on from NC_077231.1 coordinate 151,129,987, forward strand.
GAATATAGGAAATGCTACATCAAATTTCTGAACTCAAGGAGGCTCAACGTCTTTTAGCCATGGAGAGAGACTAGTAAAAATTTAGAAATCAGTAAAAACAGAAATTCCTGTAATCAAACCAAGGGTACCCTGGGCTGGTACCCCATGAATGCAAAGGCCCAATTCAGAAAAGTCCAGGATTGATTTCTTAACAAGTTAGACTGAAAAAATGAACATGGGGTCTCCTAGAAAAAGGAAAATGATATTTAAACTTGGTTTCTAAATATTGTAACTGTGTCTGACAACACATTACCTTCAGAAGTTACAGAAAGCACCTCTGGGAAGAAAAGAACTTTCCCTGATCACAGCCAAAATATAGTAAGAAGCATATTACATTTACATTTTTTGAAATGATACTGCAACATAGACTTCAGCAAATATAAATTTAAAAAAGAGAGAAGAAATGAGGACTTGGAGATTATAAATTTTTAAAGTTTTCAACTATTTAATCTTAAAAAATAAATGTGATATTTTCATATAGTCCATTAATACTATACAAGCTCTACAGTTTTCATTTAAGGCTATGTAATTTTGGTGACACTAACAACTTTATAAGAAAATCCACAACTTTTTTCTGGTTTTGAATTCTCAAAGTCTACTGTCACTGTGCCTTGCACATAGTGAGTGTTTATTTTTGCCTTCATTTTAATATGACATAACCAAAATACCAGAGACAAGTTGAACACAAGAAGATTTGGGAAAAAAGAGAGAGAGACAGGGAAGGCAACTTAGATGAGATTGAATGTAAAGTAGCAAGTAAACAGTTTGGTTTTCTGAGAAGGAAGGGGAGTCTTCAAGCGATGAAACAATTGCTATTGCTTTATACCATTTTCCCAGAGAAATAAGAACTACTTAAGTATCTCCACAGCATACACAATAAAATTTCTGAATTTCTTAGAGTTTTCTTTCTTTTTAAAATCTACAATTTAAAACTCATTCTTCCTCTATCAAAATTCTGTCTATAAAGAAACTATAGGAAGATTCCAATGTATACATATTTTTCTGAGGCTCATGTCCAAGTCTGGGTATAAATAGCAAAATTAAAAGTGTTTGGATAAGACTAAAAGAATTGACAAGAAAAATTTGGGGCAAGAAAAAAAGAATACTGTAATTATAATTCCATCTAATCCACTGTCTAAATGGGGAAGGATATAAAAATCAAATATTAACCTCCTATAATACTAACCATCCAAACCCCAAATCCAACACTCAAATGTTCTGAGACAGGTATTAATTTTTTCTCTATGGCAAAAGAAAACCTTTTAAATAAAACTTATTTCTCAGGAATCCAAATTAGTGTCCAAAATATAAAGAAGATCCAGTAGCAATTTTTAGAAAATAGTTATATCCGTATATAACAGTCTTTGTGTAGAGCTGAATGACCTCACATGGCAAAGAAACTAAGACAAACAATGAAAAACAGCCTGTACAAACTCTAGTACCAGTTACTGATTGCCTAAGCCAATAGAAAATGCTGTTTCTGAGTGAGCTGTAAGATTTTAGTTCTGCACATCTGCCCAGCTACTCTTGAGTGATACAAGTTAATTTAAATTTATTCACTAAAGTAAACACTTGCACGAACGAACTCCCTCATTAAGTTGTATCACTGTGTAATACATATAGGTATATTTCAGCTCTAGAATAGCTGGCTATAGGGCCCGCATTTGTACTTTTACAAAATAACTCTGATCCCTTACTCTTTATCTATTTTCCAACTCTATAAATAGCTTCCTCAAATAGGTTGATTTACATTATGTCACCCCTATAACATGCAGATTTTCAAAGTATTACTTTAACAATTTTGTTTCTTTTATTAATTAAAATAAAATCTAGGGCTTAGAGCATCAGAAACTTTATTAAAAGAGGCTGTGCTTTGGTTCTTCAAAAAAATCAGTATGGCATAGTAGAAAGAATACTGCATTACAAGTAAAGAAAGTTAGATTGTAATCTCAAGCACTAACAAGACTACAATGATGGACAAATAATTTTTTTTTTTAAACCCTTACCTTCCGTCTTGGAGTCAATACTGTGTATTGGTTCCAAGGCAGAAGAGTGGTAAGGGCTAGGCAATGGGGGTCAAGTGACTTGCCCAGGGTCACACAGCTGGGAAGTGTCTGAGGCTAGATTTGAACCTAGGACCTTCCATCTCTAGGCCTGGCTCTCAATCCACTGAGCTACCCAGCTGCCCCCTGGACAAATAATTTTTAGTCATCTGCAAGAGGGAGCTAATTCTGGGTCACTAAGTTGTTCTGAAAAAATATCCAATTATCCATAAAGTACTAAAGTAATATTATTTCAAATTCTATGGTTATAAAATTTAAAAGCTAAGTAAATTTTATGTTCACAATTTTTTTAAAAGCAGAGGTTATAGAAAAAAACTTGGGGAAGAGAGAATTTGTCATGTTAAGAAGTTTATTTATTTGTTCAATTTACTTTAATTATAGTTAAATGAATTCATTGGTCCAATCCCTCCCTTCCTCCATCCCAATCAGGAAAACTTGTATCTTTGGGATTATTTGTTCCTTTTCTCCATTAATGCAGCTAAAATCGAGGCAACCAAATAAGCAGAGATCATCTAAATGTTTCAAGGAAAAGTTTGTAAGTAATGCTGTTTGGCCCACATTTTCTCCACTTGCCTTCTCTTCAAAATGAAAATATGATAGTAAAAAGAAAAAAAAAAGGACTAGACTTTATACATTCTTTATACATTTGTTCATCTGTTCTTGTAATCCAGCCCTACCTTCTCTCAATTCATTCAGGAAACAATGCTGCACAGTTGTCAATATAAAATTAGTGTCAGAAGAACTGGCTGCCTCTTAGGAATTTGATTCCTCTTTTAGTAAATGCAAAAAATCTAATTCATCAAAGACAGCTCTTAGATGGTTTTTAAATTTTGTTTTTATCACTTGACCCCCATTGCCTAGCCCTTACCACTCTTCTGCCTTGGAACCAATACCCAGTATTGATTTCAAGATGGAAGGTAAGGGCTTAAAAAATTTTTGTTTTTATAACAGTAGAGTTCAATATGTATATGTTTTTACCTAAGACACTAGATTTTAAAGTCAAAAGACCCAGGTTTCTGTCCTGACTCCCAACACTTACTAGTAGTGTGAGCAAGACATATCATCTCTTAAAACATTATCCTCACCTGTAAAATGGAAGCAATAATACTTGCAATAACCTATCTTAAAGGGTCATTGGGACAAAAACACTTTGATAAGCTGTAAAGCATTACATAAATGTAAGCTATTATTAGTTACCATGAGAAAAGTTTAATGAACTTAAATTTACACCTCAATACCTGGGTGAAAAGGAAAATTTCAGGCTGTTCTCTTTTCACTCAGCCATGCTTCAAGTACTCTAAATTCTTGTACTGTGTGGCTATCATCTCTATATCAAATCCCAGGTTGGGAGAAGGGAAGAGGGAGGGGGGAGGGGGGAAGAGAGGGAAGAGAGGGGGAAGAGAGAGTCTGTCTGTGTATGTGTCTGCGTGTGAACTTCACTATCACATTACATATCCCTGTGCTGTCAACTGTGGGCTAGATAGCACTGTTTCTGTTCAACAAGCCAGAGCTAATCAAGGCTAACTCTTGAGAGGGATTTAACATACAAAATTTTAATTACACTATCCTTTTTTTCAAAGTGGCTGTTTTGAGGACTGGGCTCAGACAAAAGGTGGATAAAATATATTATGTGTATATATACATACTTTAAGAAATAAGCAAGATATTATATATCTCCCCAATATATCTGCCTCCAAAACCAAATCCATCACAGTCAGGAACTCTACATAAAGCTGGATGGGATGCCTAATTGGCTCAGAACACTTCCTCATTGGCCCCTATTCCTTGACAGCTGAAGTTTCTTCTCTCTAGTAACTGTTGCTAGGTAGAAATCTCAAGTAGGGAGGGAAGTCAATTGAATTTTCTCTTAATTCATTTACAGAGAAGCATCCAAGTATACCCTAAAAATAACCTAACATAAGTTTTGTCAAACATTTTCTATTTTAATGGTTATTTTAAGAAGATAGTAAAATGATAAATTATTTCTAAATGGCCCAATACTCTGCTTTCTCGCATGCTACTACTTTGCCATATCTATTACCTCTGAAAATGGCTATAAAAGAAAAAAGACTCACTAAATACACTCTATTGAGAAATTAACAGAGCAGAAAGCTCAAATTAAATGTTAATGAACTTAAAAACAAATAGCCAATCAAAGGCAAGCTTGTCTATCACAGTAGACAAGCAGCACACTCAGTACTCAATGTATTACTTTCTCAATAATGATTATAATTGTTTTCAAAAGGAAATGCAAACACAACAAGCTGAATTTTTTAAACCGTCTTGAAAAAAAAGCTTATAGCTAAAAGTTGTAAACTGAAGGATATCAATAAAATTTATTGCAAATGATGCCAGGCAGATGCCAGGCACAGAAGACTACAGGGAAGAACAAAACTAAACCAAAAAAAATAGTATGTAGGAAATTACTGTCCACTCCGCATCCTCTTTGTTGATCATATAACTCTAGTATACAGTATTCATTTTAGGTATGACTCCTGATTTTATTTTTTTTTAACCCTTACCTTCTGTCTTGTAATCAATACCATGTATTGGTTCCTAGGCATAAGAGCAACAAGGGCTAGCCAATGGGTGTTAAGTGACTTGCCCAGGGTTACACAGCTAAGAAGTGTCTGAGAACAGAACCTCCCATCTCTAGGTCTGGCTCTCAATCCACTGAGCCTCCTAGCTACCCCTGGGTGTGACCTTTAAGAGGAAGACTGACATACTAGAAAACAATCAAGATGATGAGACTTCCAAGAACCATGTCCTTTCATGATCAAGAGAAGTAGGATATTTAGCTTATAGACAAAAGACAAGGAGAAGGGTACAAAGAACAAACAGATCTATGGATGGAGTTTAACAGTGAAGACAGACACTACTAGCTCTATAATAAAAGAACCTATCCAACAAGTGAATAGGCTAACTCACAAAGCAGTAAGTTTTCAGTTCCTAGGGACATTCAAGTAGAGTTTAGAATGGTTACTTGTCAAGGATGTGGAACAGGGTGGCAGAAGGACCAGATGACCTGTTAGTTCTCTTTCAACTATAAGATTCTATGATTATAATAACAATAAATTCGTATTTATGTAGTCCTTTAGTGTTCACATAGCATTGCCTTCACAATAGATATAAAGAGTGCATACATTAATAGCTCCTCATAAATTAGGAAACTGAGACAATAAGCAGTTAAGTAACTTTCCTAGGATCACACAGATAAGGTTTAAGAATTCAGGAAGGTTAATATACTCAAATGGCCTAGTAAAGTTCCAATTTGCCAAGATTTTCTCAATCCATGAGTTTTCCTTCTTCATTCTCAAAGAAAACCCTTTTTTGTATCGGAAGTACCAATGACAAGGGCTGGGAGCATCAGTGACTTTTAAAAAAGCATAAGCATACAAACAGAAAAGACAAAAGATGCAGATACATAAAAGAAAGGCAACGGTCCAGGCCCAGCTCTTCCCATACTGGTTGGGAAGATACCCCTACCAGATAAAGAGAAGATGATGTCATTTCCTTTCCCACACAACTCTTACCTGTGTTCAGGGTCCAATAATTCAATTAACAAGCCTAGGAAGCCTATGAAACATTGTACAGCCAGGCACCACACTAAGTGCTAAAAAACAAATAAATGAAATAGCCCCAGAGGAATTTTTTAAAGCCAAATGTCATGGAAATTTTACTAGCACACAAGTGGGATTACCAGGGCAAGACGTGGATTTGGGGGATATATATGTGAAAGCATTTCAACGTAGTACTCAAAAGTGAGTCCTCTAGAAAGAGACCAGTATTCTCCATACTTCTCTGTGCTGCCTCTTTCCAGGGGTGGCCTATCACAAGCAACTTAAATGAGAACAAAGCACTATCAGGTCTAGCAGAAGGGAATGACCCTGCAATAAACAACTGGTATGGATCATTCACAAACAATCTCAAAGCCTACCAGTGTCAAGAAAGTCTATATAAGGAATGAGCCAAAACAGAAAAATAAATATGAAAAGATAATTGGAACAAAGTAGGAGCTATAAATACAATCAAGGACCTCTCATTTCTACAATGAGGGGCTAATACAGTTTAGACAAACCAAGTATTAGAAGACCTGGGTCCTGTTCCTGTCTTTTTTATCTATTAGCTATAGAACTGTGGAATCAAGAGGGCTTGGCTTCAGAATCTTACCTATGGGGCCATCTAGGTGGCTTAGAAGATTGAAAGACAGGCTTAGAAGTGTGAGGTCCTGGGCAAGTCATTTAACCCCCACCGCTTAGCCCTTGTTCTTCTGCCTAGAACACACACATACAGTATGGATTCCAAGATGGAGAATAATGGTTTTTAAAAAAAAATCTTATCTATGACTTGTTTATATGACCTTAGGCAATAAATTAAACCTCACTAAGCCTAGGTTTCCTTCTCCATTAAATAAAATGATTACGACTAGATGTTGGCTTCTAAGGTCCCTTCCATCTCTAAATCTATGATCCTGTCTTGGTAAGACCTTTTAAACAGAAATAAGAACATGGAAAGCACTTGGGAAGTCCTTGGAATTAAAATACTACATCAATTCAGAGCTAAGTGTTTTTCTACTTCTTTGAGCATCACAGACACATTAACATGTTATCAAGCAAAGGTGCAAAATGGATATGATAATTTCTTGGGTTTTTTCTTTTTATAACTTAATAAGTTTTTAAATTAATATTTCTCTCCCATTACCCTCTCTTCTTGTTCCCACTAAACAACTTTTCTTAAAAACAAATGCTTTGATACATATCTACACATTTGATAAAAATAAATGCTCACATTATACATGTCCAAAAATATATTTTATAATTTTAAATTTTATATCTCCTTATCACCTTCATTTTTTAAACTCATGGTTTATTATTATTGGGTTGAAAAGTTGGATATAGATATGAACCAAGTGAAATAGTAACTCCTCTATTCAGTCACCAAACTAAGATCCTAAAAGCTCAGATCTGACCACCTCACCTCCCTGTCAGTAAACCGAGACTCCATATTACCTCCAGAATAAAATACAAAATACTATGTTTGTTGTTCAAAGGCCTTCAAAACCTCCCTGCCTCCTACATTTCCAGTCTTCATACACCTCCCTCCCAGACATATAGTCTTATCTACTGATACAGCACTGGTTCCCTGGCTATTCCACAAATAAGACACTCTCTCTCACCTCTGGGCATTTTCTCTGGCTATCTCTCCTTCTTGGAATGCTGTCTCTTTTCATAATATGCCTACTGGCTTCCCTGTAAGTCCCAATTAAAATCCCATCTTCTACATCTTTCCAACCCCTCTTAACTCTAGTACTTTCTCTCTTTTAATTACAGCCTATTTATTAGGTTTATAGTTTGTCAGTACATGTTTGTTCACTAGATTATTGTAAGCTCCTTGAGGGCAGAAGCTATTTTTTTTTGCTCTTTTTTTGTACCCCCAATGTTTATTTAACATAGGATCTGACACATAGTGAGTAGTAAGTGCTTAATAAATATTTATTGAACAAGTGAATATAGTCTTCTCCACAAGCTAATTTTTGAGACAAGTAGCTTTACTTTTGTTCATTATTATTATTTTTGTCTATATTATGATGTGCAATTTTGCCCATCAATTTATATCTTGGATCAGCATTAGAGTTAGAAAATGAGTAAACCCCAAAACTGAAATATCCAGAGTGTATTACATGTAATCAGAAACGCAAAACATACCAAGTAATTCTACATAATGAGCAATCATGCTGAACTTTTTTATTATTCTTAGAGTAACAAAAACAACAATAAAGGACCCTGCTACATAGGTGTCAATGGTATCATATCACTAATCTCCCACATGTCTCCTTTTTTCAATCCCTCTTAACCCTTTCCCTTCCTTTTTTTCCTTTTATTTATTTCTCCCCCTTTCTTATGTTATATCCATTAGGCCTTGGGCTAACCCAATAGTACTCACAAATACTGAAAGGCATTGCTTACCTGACAGGCTAACTGTTGAGTCTAATAATTTTCACTATAGAACTTCAGGGTTATTCTTTGAAAGCACCATAGGTTATTTATTCCTAGATAGGCATTTGTCCCATCCCCCAATCTTTTATTTTCACAGTCTGGCATGGACATACAACCACACAAAATAGTTTCAATCTAGGACTAGAATGCTACCTCACATACTTAAAGGAGAACTATGACAATTTACTCTCAGTCCATGAAACTGTCAGCTTTCAAATGATCCACAGATATCTTTTGCATCAGTTCACGTAGTATACCAAGTAAATAAATCCCAGACCCACCAAAAAGGCAAAGTATTAGCCCTAAAATCTAATTCTATTTAAATTCACATTATAAATAAAACTAAGCCAAGTTATATCACAAGTAAAATTGTATTCCTCTTCCTTCTCCACCCACTCTCAGAAAGTGAACACTAAATTTCTAAAACCTTTGGGAATGAGAAAAGAGAGAGCAATTTTCTACCTATTTGACTATTTGACAGTAATTAATGCAGAAGACAGAGTTGGCTGAATTGATATTGTAAATGGTTAAAAAAATTTTTTATTTGGAATCTCCCAGATAGTTTCTAAAGACAAAGAATTCATACTTAATAAGGCATTTTTGTTGTTGTTGTTTCCACACAGGATTCCCTATCCTCTGCATTCAAAGAGATTTCAATGGTCACTTATGTCTGTTAACCAGCTCTTCTTTATCTATAAGAAATAATATCCATAATAGAATTTCCCTTTGTCAGTTCCTTTCAAAAAATGAAATTCCTAATAGCATAAGTCAAAAAAATGACTAATTGTCCCTTCTTTGGTAGAGAGGGAAGGCTCCAAGAAATATTTAGTTAACTGAAATATTCTGTCCACTACTTTAGCAAGCTACCATGAGTGGCTTTTGATCTGTTTCACAAATGTATCTATTCCCTCTTTCTGGTGAGGTAATTTATAAGACATTTCAGCAGCAATATAGCTTCTGTTTTTGCTCCCATTTATCTTCATTTAAATATCAATCCCCATCCTGGTTTCTGAATTTCATTACATGAGCTATACCCTCTTTTCGTCCATACTTCCTTATAACTTTCTTTTTCTTTTGAATACGGTTCAACCTTCCAGAGTCAAATTCTTGTCATGGGTCTCATAGTCATGTCTTAAGATTTGGGTTACATTTGCTTATTCATGTGAGGACCTAGTTCATTTTGCATAAAACCTATAGCTTTATGTATTTATGTACAGGTGTCTGAAGCCACCAGTTTATTACTAGATCCTTTCTTAAATTTTTTAGAAAAGCTATTTTCCATTTGGGCAGCAGGTCAACAGATACATTTAATTAAATTAATTTTTACTGCAGGCACTATTTAAAATATGCCAAAAGGAACTGATTTTGCCTATTGCCCTTCATCCTCAGTTGAGCTTCACCCTAAATTTCATTATGACTTTTAAATAGTGCCTGGATTTCTTACATCTCTGAATTCCAAACACAGTAACAATGGGGCTCATGGACCCATTATAAGGGAATGCCAAAGATTTCAACAAGGTGACATCTCTTCTAAATGTTTAGGAGATCTGTTTCAAAACAAGCTACTCAGAACCAATCTCAGCTTCAAGATAGCCTATGTATTAATCAATAAAATGAAAGACAGATGAATTTTGAAGCAAAAGAGCAATGCTCCTGTATTATTGCTTTAAGACTCTAATTACTACTGGTATTGTGATTTCATTTTTTTGTCTTTCCATATACAGGGTAAGCTCCTTGAAGGTAGGGCCCACATCTTATACTACCACTTAAATTTTAATTAAAAGAAATAATTTATGAAAAAGGATTGTTCAGGTCTTAAGGAGCTATGGAAATATCAGGGGGTGTTATTCTATAAATCTCCCACAAGGCCAAGTAGGAAGAGCTCTATAAACATTTGCTAAATGAACAATGTCCTAGGGTCATCTTGATCTCTTTCCACTACTCCAAATCTCTATTGTGAAAGAGAATTCTTTCCTCTCTTGTCTATCCTGAGTTAACACTAACTTAAGTACCTCACTAGATTGTGAAGACATTAACTCCCCTTTGTCTACCTTTTGATTGAATCTAGAATCAGGTGTAGGAGCTTGCAAACCATTTAGTGAATTCACACCCTACTCAGTGCTGGGTGAGAAGCCAGCAAGACACTTGGAAGAGATCCACCCTTTTTTTAACTCAGTCAGAACCTTGTAAGAGTTCACACCCTGAGAAAATGTTCAGTCAGGAAACTGTGAACCCCCTGGGCAATGCTAGACAATTTTGGAGACTGTTACTGGCCCTTGTAAAAGGGGGAAGGCACAAGGAGCCACAATAAAAGGCCCTGGATTTCTAGGGCTGGGGAAGTCAGCTTCAAGGAGAAGGTCGAAAAAGTGTTCTAAATCTCTTATAATCAGAGAGATGCAAATCAAGACAACTCTGAGGTATCACCTCACACCTAGCAGATTGGCTAACATGACAGCGAAGGAAAGTAATGAATGCTGGAGGGGATGTGGCAAAGTGGGGACATTAATTCATTGCTGGTGGAGTTGTGAATTGATCCAACCATTCTGGAGGGCAATTTGGAATTATGCCCAAAGGGCGCTAAAAGACTGTCTGCCCTTTGATCCAGCCATAGCACTACTGGGTTTGTACCCCAAAGAGATAATAAGGAAAAAGACTTGTGCAAGAATATTCATAGCTGCGCTCTTTGTGGTGGTCAAAAATTGGAAAATGAGGGGATGCCCTTCAATTGGGGAATGGCTGAACACATTGTGGTATCTGTTGGTGATGGAATACTATTGTGCTCAAAGGAACAAAGAACTGGAGGAGTTCTATGTGAACTGAAAAGACCTCCAGAAAGTCATGCAGAGTGAGAGGAGCAGAACCAGGAGAACATTGTACACAGAGACTGACACACTGTGGTACAATCGAATGTAATGGACTTCTCCATTAGTGGCAATGCAGTGATCCTGAACAACCCGGAGGGATCTATGAGAAAGAACACTATCCACATTCAGAGGAAGAACTGTGGGAGTAGAAACACAGAAGAAAAACAACTGCTTGATTACATGGGTCGAGGGGATATGGCTGGGGATGTAGACTCTAAATGAACATCCTAATGCAAACACCACCAACATGGAAATAGGTTCTGATCAAGGACACATGTATTACTCAGTGGAACTGCATGTCAGCTATGGGAATGGTGGGGGGAGGGAAGGGAGAGAAAGAATATGATTCTTGTAACCAAGGAATAATGTTCTAAATTGACTAAAAAAAATAAAATAAAAAAAGAAGGTCGGCTCAAGGAAGAAAGTCAACCTCAGGAATCAGGAATCACCTTCAACTCAAGTCATCCTCTTGACCTGCCTCTTGGAGGAAACTTGGGTGAGTGGATAGCTGGATTTCTCTTCCTGTCTTCTAGAGAGAGTTTAATTCAGTTTAAGGTCAACAAGTCCTGGCTGAGTAGGTTAATGTCTCTACCCTTTTGTAATTCCCTACTTTCACTAAAGGTCACTTCGACTTTGAGCAATAATACTTTGAATCATATATTTTAGTCAAGTCCTTAATTTTAACCCTTACTCTGTGAAGGTTTCAGTTTAAAAGTATATCTCCAACTTTCTTGACTACATGAGATTTTCCCACTTATGAATCCAAATCTCTTATCTAGATCCAATTCAATAAGCACTTATGGAACAATGTAGAAGGGAAGGCTCTGTGCTACACAAGAACAAAAATGAAAAAAACTGCCTGCTTTCAATAAGCAATGAGAATACAAAATAACTTGAGGAGGGAGAGAACACTAAGGACTCAAGGAATCGGTAAAGGGTTTGTTTTGGTCAGTATCAGAACCATAATTCTGAACTAAAAGGATCCTTAGAGATCATAGAGTCTGACCTTCTCATTTCACAGATGAAGCAACTGAGGAACAGAGAGATAAACTGACCAAGGTCACAAAACTACTGTTTCTGAACTGGGATTCAAACTCTGATCTTCCAATTTCAAGTGCAATATTCTATCTACTCTACCACCGGGTTGACAGCTGGGAAATACCTAGAAGAAAGCTGGAGGTCCAAAATGGCAGAAAAGAGAAGTAAGTTCACTGAGGGCACTGAAGGGCAGTCTGAGCAAAGATTCTGAATGTGAAGGCAGGGTGCCAAGACCAGGGAATAACAAGTGGACAAGCCAGGCTTAATCACAGAGTAGGTAAAAGGAAGCCATAACAAATAAGTCTAGAAAAGTGAACTGGAGCCAGATTATATGGAACTTTAAATTCCAGGCTGAGAAGTGTTTATTTTATGCCACAGGCAATGAGAACCCCCTGAAGGATTTCAACTTGGGAATGATAGAGCCAGAGCTAGACTTCAGGATGATGACTCAGATGGCTATGTGGAAGACTGACTAGAAATTAAAAAACCTGGAAGCAGAAGGAACAATGAAAAGACTATAGAAATTGTCTAGGTCAGTTATGGCAATGCCCAAACTGCAACCCTCACACTGCCTGTGAGCCCTTTGCCTTACCCCCAGACAAAAGAGGAGAAAGTGCTCTCACTGGGCTGCTGGGGAGAGGGGTGAGTGATGAGAGAAATGTTCTCAGGTGCTTGTGGAAAAGGGGAGGGGAGAAGCCCCCTCCAGCACAAGTGCCATAGGTTTACCAAAATGGGTCTAGGTGATGAGTGCCTAAGCTAGGTTGACAGCTATGTAAGTAATGAGATAGGACCTAATGCAAGAGATTTTTTAAATGTAAAATTGACCAGGAAGGTTTAACAAAAGATTGGAGAGGAAAGAATAGAGTCAAGTCAAGGGGGAGGCCAAGGCTGTGGACCTAAGAAATGCAAGTGAAAAAATAACATCAGTAGGGGAAAGGGAAGTGAATAAGCATTTATGTAGTAGCATGTACTATGTGCCAGGGATTGTGCTAAGAGTTTTACAAATATTATTTTATCTTCACAACAACCCTGTAAGATAGAGTCTGTTATTATCCACACTTTACATTTGAGGAAACTGAGGCAAATTAGTAACTTGCAGGGCTCACACAGCTAATAAGTCTGATGCTTGATTTGAACTCAGATCTTACTGACTCCAGGCCCAGCACTCTTATCTATCTTACCATGTCTCTAAAGGTATAGACCAAAGTAACACTCAAATAACACTCTTCCACATAACTTCATATAACCCTAGCTTTCAGAAGGAGAAGAAAAAATCTATTTCTTTAAAATGTTGATTTATGTTCAACTCATTCATAATGGCACAGATAATTTAACCTGTATTTCCTAGTGATCAGGTGGCATATATTAACCTTTCTGCAAGAAAAGAAGTTTCAGAGACTGTACCCTCAGGCAAAAAGAATTTCATTTATTTAGTTAAAATTTCCTTCTGTGCATCAGAAGGGGGTATGGTCTGCTAGTTTAGAGAAGACAAAAATGAGGAATTGGGAATTTATTTGGGAGAGAAATATAAGCATTCTATCTGCCTAATAAATGATTGAGATCACAAGTAAGACAAATGCTAGTTTTTGCAACACAATATTATTATTTGTATGCCATTACTAACTCACTTATGTATCTCTTTTAAACATACTCTCCAGAAAATATGGAAGGTTTATATTCAAATGCAAGTTAAGAAATCATAATTCATTTCTCAACTCTGACAAACACTTTACTGAAGAAGCACCCACATATCCCTTCCTTTTCTGCTGATGTGAACTGACTTCCCAAGAAAACTGGACATAATTGTAAAAACTTTTATTTTAAAATGGAGCTTAAATCAAGCTGGTATCTATCTAGGTTTTTTGGGGGTTTTTTTGGAAAAAAAAATTTAAAGATAATCCTCTTCTACCACTTACCAAAATAAGCTTCATAGATAAATAACATAAGTTTTACATGTCACATTAATGATTGGGGAGAATTCAAAACCAAATATATGGAGCATAAGGGAAGACAAGACAATCTAGATCATATAAAATTAATATAACTAAAATACAAACTCAAACAAGAGAGGGGAAAAATTACATCATTGATTACATGAGACTAAAAGACATTTCCCAGTAGACAAATGGTCAAAGCCAGATTATATAGTGCATACAGAGCTGGACCTGGAATCAGGAACACTAAATTCAAATCAAGCCTCAGACAATTACTAGTTGGGTGTCTCTGTATAGGTCACAACCTCTATACTTCAGTTTCCTTACCTGTTAAATGAGAGTTATAAGAGCACAAACCTTTCAAGGTTGTAAGGATAAAGTGAGATAATATTTGTAAAGTTCTTTTCTGACCTTTAAAGTGCTATATAAATGCTATCTATTATTATCAAAAGGTATGAAGTTATCCAAAGGAAAAAATGCAAACTGCCTACAATCAAATGAATAATCCAAATCACTAATTAGATAAATATTAAGATGAAAACTCACCAGCATAAAAAAAGAAGATAGTCAATGTTAATAGTGCTTTCCCCTCCCCTACCAAATTGCCTTCTAAATTTACATAATTATATATCTTCCAAAACATAATGTAAGTCCTTTGAGGGGACAAACTATTTCATTTTTTGCTTTGTATTCTCCTTACCTAGCACACAATAGATACTTAATAAGTGCTTGCTGACTGACTGAAAGTTGTAGAGATTTTAAAGGAAAAACAGGCCAGGAATATATTGTTTATGGACCTCTGCAATCACTGGTCCAACTATTTTTGGAAAACAATTTTGGAATTATTCAAGACAAATCAATGAATTGTTCATACTGACACTATATCCCAGAAGTTAAAGACTGGAAGAAAAGTTCTACCTATACCAAAATATTCATAGTAGCACATTTTGTGATAGCAAAAACCTGGAAACAATGTGTCTAACCTCACCAATCAATTGGAAGTTGGCTGAAAAACATAATAAAATATGGCTGTATAGTAAAAGATTAAAAATTCAGATAAAACATAAGACATATGTATGAACTGATACAAACTGAAGTAAGCAGAAACCAAGAAAATAACATACACATTAACTACAACAACGTACTTTAAATAAATAATGAAAGGCATTTGAACTCAAACTAAATGCAATGACTAATCTTAGTATGTTGAGGAAAAAGGGAGATGGCTAACTATGGATATAGAATGCTATGAATACTATCAAAGAAACTTTGATAGTTGGTGAGGTTTACTTAACTGTTGATTTCTACATGTATCTATTATAAAATGACTTTTTAAAATGCATCAGTAATTTTAATAGACAGCACAAATTAATATGTAATTCTCATACAGACCCTCTGTAATAACAGTATTTAAATATTATTGAGCTATAGGTATGCTAAAATATATTCCCTAATACAGTTCAAATTCATCTTAAAATCTCTAGTTGCAAAGGAATGAGTGGTTTATAACCAAATGAAACTAGAAACAACTCCATTCTAAAACTACAGCCAAATTATCACACATTTCCTCTTCTCTTACATGCAATCCCCTTGAATTATCATACTTGAACTTTTGCAGAATGAAAAAATAAAGGCAAAGAGAACAACTCTATAGACTTTCATGTCAGTGTCCCTATTAAAGAAACAAGTAAATATGCAAAGTTAGAGCAATTACAAAATGAAATTGTCATGGTTAGTGGCTGGCTGCTGCCCTTCCTACTGAGGAAGGACCAAAATGATATCACTTGATGATGTCTTCTGACTTGAGCATAAATTGGATTTAAGAAAGGCAGAGTTGCACAAAATAGCCTTCACCCTCTCTTCCAGAGTCATGAAAAGTTCAGTGGCAGGACAAAAGTCAAGATGACTGGGGATGGCTTGGGATGCAGTGGACCTTGGCTTCTATGAGGTCTAACCAAACTCTAAGCTCTCCTGCTTCAGCCACCTTTATGACCCCTGGACCAAATTGTTCTCATCTGCCCCTTCCACCTAGGGAAGCCACATGAGAGGGGGAAATGCCATTTGTAAGTGACTATATTGCCAAAAAAGCAACAAAGCAACTACCTACTTAAAACTTGGGCTCAAGATCAACTATGTAAACAATGTCTAACCAAACAGAATTCAACAGATTCAATTTCATAAACATGTCTATTACATTAAGGGTACTGTCCCAGGCCTTGAAGACCCAAAGACAAACTAAATAGTTCCTATCTAAGAGAACTTATATTCTTTTTTTTTTAAACATTATTTTATTTGGTCATTTTCATACATTGTTCATTGGAAACAGATCATTTTCTTTTCCTCCCCCCCAATCCCCCCCACCCCTTCCCTAGCCGACGCGAGATTCATCTGGGTATCACATGTGTCCTTGCTCTGAACCCATTTCCTTGTTGTTGGTATTTGCATTAGGGTGCTCATTTAGTGTCTCTCCTCGATCATGTCCCCTCAACCTCTATAGTCAAGCAGTTGCTTTTCCTCGGTGTTTTTACTCCCTCAGTTTGTCCTCTGCTTGAGGATAGTTTAGTTTTTGTTTTTTTTTCTCATAGATCGCTGCAGGTTGTTCAGGGACAGTGTAAAGCCATTACTGGAGAAGTCCATTACGTTCTCTTGTACCACAGTGTGTCAGTCTCTGTGTACAATGTTCTCCTGGTTCTGCTCCTCTCACTCTGCATCACTTCCTGGAGGTTGTTCCAGTCTCCATGGAATTCCTCCACTTTATTATTCCTTTTAGCACAATAGTATTCCATCACCAACATATACCATAATTTGTTCAGCCATTCTCCAATTGAAGGGCATCCCCTCATTTTCCAATTTTTGGCCACCACAAAGAGCGCAGCTATGAATATTCTTGCACAAGTCTTTTTCCTTATTATCTCTTTGGGGTACAAACCCAGCAGTGCTATGGCTGGATCAAAGGGCACACAGTCTTTTAGCGCCCTTTGGGCATAGTTCCAAATTGCCCTCCAGAATGGTTGGATCAATTCACAACTCCACCAGCAATGCATTAATGTCCCTACTTTGCCACATCCCCTC
This sequence comes from Monodelphis domestica, assembly GCF_027887165.1. Taxonomy (NCBI): domain Eukaryota; kingdom Metazoa; phylum Chordata; class Mammalia; order Didelphimorphia; family Didelphidae; genus Monodelphis; species Monodelphis domestica. The sequence goes on from NC_077231.1 coordinate 151,146,993, forward strand.
CAGCATTCATTACTTTCCTTTGCTGTCATGTTGAACAATCTGCTAGGTGTGAGGTGATACCTCAAAGTTGTTTTGATTTGCATCTCTCTGATTATAAGAGATCTAGAACACTTTTTCATGTGCTTATTGTCTTGATTTCTTTAACTGAAAATTGCCTATTCATGACCATTGCCCATTTTTCAATTAGAGAATGGCTTGATTTTTTGTAAAACTGGTTTAGCTCTTTATAGATTTGAGTAATTAGACCTTTGTCAGAGGTTTTTGTTATGAAGATTGTTTCCCAATTTGTTGCTTTCCTTCTAATTGTAGTTACATTGGTTTTGTTTGTACAAAAACTTTTTAATTTGATGTAGTCAAAATTATTTATTTTGCATTTTGTGACTCTTTCTAAGTCTTGTTTGGTTTTAAAATCTTTCCCTTCTCAAAGTTCTGACATGTATACTATTCTGTGTTCACCTAATTTACTTATAGTTTCCTTCTTTATATTCAAGTCATTTGTCCATTCTGAGTTTATCTTGGTGTAGGGTGTGAGGTGTTGATCCAAACCTAATCTCTCCCACACTGTCTTCTAATTTTCCCAGCAGTTTTTATCAAATACTGGATTTTTGTCCCCAAAGCTGGGGTCTTTGGGTTTGTCAAAGACTGTCTTACTGAGGCCATTTAGCCCAAGTCTATTCCACTGATCCTCCTCTCTGTCTCTTAGCCAGTACAAAATTGTTTTGATGACCGCTGCTTTGTAATATAGTTTGAGATCTGGGACTGCAAGGCCACCTTCCTTTGTATTTTTTTTCATTATTTCCCTGGATATCCTTGATCCTTTATTCTTCCAAATGAACTTTGTTATGGTTTTCTCTAATTCAGTAAAATAGTTTTTTGGTAGTTCAATGGGTATGGCACTAAACAGATAGATAAGTTTGAGTAGGATGGTCATTTTTATTATGTTAGCTCATCCCACCCATGAGCAATCAATGTTTTTCCAATTGTTTAGATCTAGTTTTAATTGTGTGGAGAGTGTTTTGTAGTTGTGTTCATATAGTTCCTGTGTTTGTCTCTGCAGATAGATTCCTAAGTATTTTATATTGTCTCCGGTGACTTTAAATGGAATTTCTCTTTCTAATTCTTGCTGCTGAACTGGGTTGGAGATATATAGAAATGCTGATGACTTATGTGGGTTTATTTTGTATCCAGCAACTTTGCTAAAGTTGTTGATTATTTCGATTAGCTTTTTGGTTGATTCCCTGGGATTCTTTAAGTAAATCATCATATCATCTGCAAAGAGTGACAGCTTGGTCTCCTCATTGCCAATTTTAATATCTTCAATTTCTTTTTCTTCTCTAATTGCTACTGCTAGTGTTTCTAGTACAATATTAAATAATAAAGGTGATAATAGGCATCCTTGTTTGACTCCTGATCTTATTGGGAAGGCTTTGAGTTTTTCCCCATTGCAGATGATGTTTGCTGATGGTTTTAGGTATATACTGTTTATTATTTTTAGGAAAGTCCCTTCTATTCCTATACTTTCTAGTGTTTTCAATAGGTATGGGTGTTGTATTTTGTCAAAGGCTTTTTCTGCATCTATTGAATTAATCATGTGATTTTTGTCAGTTTGCTTGTTTATATGGTCAATTATGTGGATGGTTTTCCTAATATTGAACCATCCTTGCATTCCTGGAATGAATCCCACCTGATCGTAGTGGATAACCCTTGTGATGACTTGCTGGAGTCTTTTTGCTAGTATCCTATTTAAGATTTTTGCATCTTTATTCATTAGGGAGATTGGCCTATAGTTTTCTTTCTCTGTTTTTAACCTGCCTGGCTTTGGGATCAGTACCATGTTTGTGTCGTAAAAAGAATTTGGTAGAACCCCTTCTTATCTTATTCTGTCAAATAGTTTGTATAGTATCGGGGTTAGCTGTTCTTTGAATGTTTGATAGAATTCATTTGTGAATCTATCTGGACCTGGGAATTTTTTCTTAGGGAGTTCTTTGATGGCTTGTTCAATTTCTTTTTCTGATATGGGGTTGTTTAGGTAATTTATTTCTTCTTCTTTTAGTCTAGGCAATTTATTTTTTGTAAGTATTCATCCATAACACCAAGATTGCCATATTTTTTGCCATATAATTGGGTATAGTAGTTTTTAATGATTGCCTTGATTTCCTCTTCATTAGAAGTGAGGTCTCCCTTTTCATCTTGGATACTGTCAATTTGGTTTTTTTCTTTCCTTTTTTAATTAGAATGACTAGTACTTTGTCAATTTTAATTGTTTTTTCAAAGTACCAGCTTCTAGTCTTATTTATTAAATCAATAGTTCTTTGACTTTCAATTTTATTAATTTCTCCTTTGATTTTTAGGATCTCTAATTTAGTCTTCATCTGAGGATTTTTAATTTGTTCACTTTCTAGTTTTTTAATTTGCATGCCCAATTCATTGACCTCTGCCCTTCTTAATTTGTTTATATATGAACTCAAGGATATAAATCCCCCCCCCCCCCCCCCGAGTACTGCTTTGGCTGCATCCCATAGGTTTTGAAAGGATGTCTCACCATTGTCATTTTCTTCAATGAAGTTATTAATTGTTTCTACGATTTGTTCTTTAACTAGCTGGTTTTGGAGAATCATATTGTTTAATTTCCAATTAATTTTTGATTTATCTATCCATGTACCCTTACTAATTATTATTTTTATTGCACTGTGGTCTGAGAAGATTGAATTTATTATTTCTGCCTTTTTGCACTTGTTTGCAATGATTTTGTGCCCTAGTACATGGTCAATTTTGGTGAATGTACCATGTACTGCTGAATAGAAGGTGTATTCCTTTTTGTCCCTATTTATTTTTCTCCATATGTCTACTAACTCTAATTTTTCTAAGATTTCAATTGCTTCTCTCACCTCTTTATTTTTTTATTTGATTTATCTAGTTCGGATAGGGAAAGGTTCAGATCTCCCACTAGTATAGTTTTTCTATCTATTTCATCCTTGAGCTCCTCTAGTTTCTCCTTTAAAAATTTGGATGCTTTGCCATTTGGTGCATACATATTGAGTACAGATATTTCCTCATTGTCTATACTGCCTTTTATCAGGATGTAATTACCTTCCCTATCTCTTTTAACTAGATTTATTTTTACTTTGGCTTTGTCCAATATCATGATTGCTACTCCTGCCTTCTTTTTATCATTTGATGCCCAATAGGTTTGGCTCCATCCTCTTACTTTCACCCTACGCGTATCTACCTTCCTCATGTGTGTTTCTTGCAGACAGCATATGATAGGGTTTGGGATTCTAATCCACTCTGCTATTCGCCTATTCGCTTGCGTTTTATGGGTGAGTTCAGTCCATTAACATTCAGAGTTGTGATTACTAGCTGTGTATTTCCCAGCATTTTGATTTATACTCCTGGTCCTGCCTTTTCTTCTTTCACTATTTCCTTCTATACCAATGTTTGTTTATAGTCATCCCCCGCCCCGTTCCCTCCCTTATTTTACTTCCCTTTCTACCCCCCTCCCTTCTTATTCCCTTCCCCTCCCTACAGGGAAAATACCCTGTAGTCTTTTTAAAATTTCCCCCCCACCCTTTCCCTCCCTTGTACTGCTTCCCTCCCCACCAGTCCGTTTTTTACCCTTCTACTCCCCTATAGGGCGCAGATCTATTCTCTTCCCCAATGGATTGGGTTGTTCTTCCCTCTTTGGGGCAGTTTCAAAGTACATAGGAGTTGAGTATTTCCTGTCTCCAACCTCTTTACCCTTCCAGTGTATCAATGTTCTCCCCCCTCCCGCCATGAGATTCTTTGTGACATATAAATTTACTCCCATTTGTTTCTTTTCCCATTTCTTTTAGTCATAACCTCTTTTCTTTTTTAGCTCTAGTCATGTATATATATATATATATACATACACATATATATGTATTTATGTATGCATATATCTATATACCTATTTATGTCTTGTCCTTTCATTCTATACAGTTTGTCATTGTTCCCTCTGAGTGTAATTCTTCTAGCTGCTCAGGTGATAGCAACAGTTTTTAAGAGTTACCAATGACCTCTTTTCTTATAGGGATACATACCATTTTAACTTTTTGAGTCTCTTATAAAATTTTTGTTGTTGTTTTGTTTGTTTTTTTCCCCTCTTTTTTAATTATCTTTTGATGATTCTCTTGATTTCTGTGGTTGGACATCAAATTTTCTGTTCAGGTCTGGTCTTTTATTTATGAATGCTTGGAACTCTTCTGTTGTATTGAATGACCATACTTTCCCCTGCAAGAATATAGTCAGTTTTGATGGGCATTTTATTCTTGGTTGTAGACCTAGTTCCCTTGCTTTCCAGAATATCATATTCCATGCCTTTCGGTCCTTCAGTGTGGATGCAGCCAGATCCTGAGTTAACCTCACCATGTTTCCATGGTATCTGAATGGCTTCTTCTTGGCAGCTTGTAATATCTTTTCTTTCATCTGACTGTTTTTGAATTTGGCTATAACATTTCTTGGTGTTGTCAGTTGGGGATTAAAGACAGGGGGTGATCTGTGGATTCTTTCAATCTCCACTTTCCCCTCTTGTTCTAGGATCTCAGGACAGTTTTCCTGGATAATTTCCTCTAGTATTATGTCCAGGCTTTTTCTTTTGTTGTGGGTCTTCTGGTAGTCCAATTATTCTTAAACTGTCTCTTCTTGAACAATTTTCTAAATCGTCTGTTTTGTGAATGAGATGCTTCACATTTTCCTCAATTTTTTCATTCTTTTTGTTTTGTTTTATAGTGTCCTGCTGCCTTGTGAGGTCACTTGATTCTAGTTGTTGTATTCTGGTTCTTAAAGATTGGATTTCATCTCTGGCTTTTTGGTCATCTTTTTCCTTCTGGTCTGATTTTCTTTGAAGATCGTCTTTCATCCTCTTTATCTCATCTTTCATCTCCTTTGCCTCATCTTTCATCTCCTTTGCCTCATTTTCCAGCTGGATGATTTTGGCTTTCAGGACACTATTTTCTTGTTTTAGTTCAAGTGCCTCTGTTTCCAGATGACTTATATTAATTTTTAAGTTCTTTTCCCAATTGTCTTCAGCCTCTCTTAGTTGTGTTTTGAGTTCTTCCACAGCCTGTATCCAATTCGCTGGGATTTCTGGTTTATCGTTTGCTGATCTCTCCCCCTCTGTTCCATTTGCTGAGTAGTAGCTGTCTCTTGTAGTTTCTTTCTTCTTTTTCTGTTGTTTGCTCAAATTCACCCCTTCTTTACTCCCTGTCTGTACTCTTGTTCCTCTCATTTTCTTTGTTTTTTGGGGACTTCTTTCAGTCTCCCCTCTTGGAGCTTTAACAGAAGATCTCTTGGTGTAGTCTCTGGGGGAGGGTTGTTGGGGGTTTGAGCTTCCCTGTCCTCTGGAGGCTTTTGATTGGCTTAAAGTCCAGAAGTCAATGAGGGTGGGTGGGGAGCCTGGGCTTCCCTGTGTTCTGGAGACTTTTGATGGGATTAGATTCAGCTGGTTCTTTCAGAAGACTCTGCTCTCTAAGGGGGGAGGGGCCGTGGCCTCCCTGGGCTCTGAGGACTCCTGATGGGATTAGGTTCAGCTTGTTTGTACTGAATGAGCCCTAAAGCAAAAAACCTCCTCCTCCACAATCTGTGTTGAATGCCCGGAGACTGGCCCAGGTTACTTTCAAGGTAAGCTCTTAGGAGCAACCCCTTTGCCGGCCCTAAGATTTCTCTCCTTTCAGTAGCTCTGAGGGCTCCTGATGGGATTGGATTCAGCTGGTGCCCTAAAGCTGGGACCTCTCTTGAGACTCAGTTGGAAGGACCCAGGCCAGGGGTCTACAGGCTTCCCTCTTCTCTCTATGTTTCCCTGCCGTCTGTGTTGGGCGTCCTGGAGACTGGCTCAGGTTCCTTTCAAGGTGAGTCCTTCAAAATAGCCAGCCCTGGGGCCCTTTTGCCGACCCTGAAGTTCCCGCTGTTGACGTGGGCTCAGCACTCTGGGTTGGGGGGAATGGGTCCTGGGACCTTCCTTCTGCTTGCCCCTTAGATCCGAGTGATTTGGGTTTTGGCTTTTGGGGGGGCCGTACCTTTTGAAGGTTTTTGAAGAGGGTTCCCCGGGTCTGTCCTGTTGTTCAGCTTGAATTTCGGTGTCCTAGGAGCTCTCAGTTTGCGATCGGTAAGGAAGGGTTTCTGAGGTATGAACTTTCGCAGCTTCTAAGCCACCATCTTGCCTGGAAGTCGAGAACTTATATTCTTAAGGAAATGATTCAAGATATGTACAAGTAAAAGAAAAAGAACTTGATGAGGGAAAAAAACATAGACAAGTCGATCTGGGAAAGTTTCACTAAAGATCTGGCACCCATGTTGAATTCTGAAGGAAGTTCAACATTCTGAACTATACAAAAGCAATATATATTCCCTGAATAGGGGATGGTCTTGACAGTAAAAGGAGGTGGGAGACAGAGTACCTAGTTTGCCAGTTCCCCAAGAGTTAATAAATCCAGTTTGTCTGAAACATAAGGTTTAACAGAGGTAATATAAAATAAGGTTGAAAAGGTGGGTAACAATGAGACTGTAGAGAGCCTTAAAAATGCTAAGCTGAGGAGTTGTATTTTTTATCTAAGGGGCATTGAGGAGTCCTTAGTATTTCATACTTCTTTTCCATTTTAATATTCTTTATTTGAAAGACTGTATTTCCCTTGAACAACAAACATTACTCTACTTTAAGTACCTCTCAATTGTGTTAGGTTCTCCCCCCCCCCAGCTTTAAAGGAGTCACTGAAATAGTACAGAATGGAAAAGCAGGAAGGAGATACAATGCAAGCCCAGACCTGCATATTTCCTTACTAACTTCAGCAGCCTCGAAAAGAAAAAAAAAGTTTATTACGGAAACAAACTAAAGAAAAAATAGCTACCTTAAATAAACACACAGAACCATACCTATGCATATCAACTACAATGAATTACTTTACTTATCCAAAGCACCTTAACATTCATTTAATTCAAGAAGCATTTATTTAAGTGATTCAGAACCACAAGAAAGTCCAAGAAACAATCACATTTCTCTTTGCTCTTACTACATGGAAATGAGAATATGATAAAAGTAAAAGTAAACTCAGGCAAATGGGGGTGATTTCAGTCTGGCAGCTTCCTGATTGTATTGTTGTATGAAGCTAGGCAACTTCTAAAGTAGAGAGTTGCCTAGAACACTGAAAGGTGAAATGACTTGCTGAAAGTCACAAAGCTTGTGGTTCAGAGGTGAGGAATGAAATCCAGTTCCAAGTACTCACTTTATTCACTATTCCATGATATGTCTCTCTCATGGTCAACAGGTCACTGCAACAATACTTCCTTATTTTCATTCATGGAATGTTGTCAGTCATAGTGGGAGTTCAAGAGTCTGAGCTTTCGTTACTCTTTTGGCCAGAGACATGACCAGAGACAGAGCATACTTGATCTGTGCCCAATTATTTGGCTTAATTTCATCAAACCAACAGGGGAGGAGAAATCCTTTATGCCTCTAACAACTGGGTTTTTTTTTAACTCTTATAGCCAAAAACTTAAAACACCACAAGCCAGAAGTTTTATCCTATTAAAGTGTTGTTTTTCTCATGCTATTCTTCACAACAGGGTTTTGAGGAATTTTGTGTCATTAAAAAATATGAACAATGCACTTATTATAACAAATTCTGGCAATACTTGCCCCACAAAAATCTTGAGAATTATAATTTTACCCAGAGACAGCAGTACTACCACATTCAATTTTATCTATATCACTCAAGGTTTTTAACCAAATCAGATTATTGCAACCCTGTTTCTACATCATATCATCTTCATTTCCTTTTCTCCTGCCTATCTGGTCATGACATAACCCCATAAAACATACTTTGTGCTATTTGTTAACATTTGCAATGAGAATTTTATAACTCTTTTCACGGGATTCCACGCCCAAAGATTTCACCATCTAATAGCCAACCTATTGGTGGCCTCTCCATAATTAGCTAAGTCTATCGATAGCTGACTTAATCTGATTCTAAGACTATAGTTGAAAAATCTTACCAACTTGGTAGAGTACATTGGAACTTGAGTTCTACTAGAAAAGTCTTCACGAACTCAGGGACCATTTCCAGACTTAAATGAAGCACTAGTGTAGGACTTTGTAATAGCCGGCCATATTGTGAGCTGAAGGGACAATCTGAGGTATGTACTGATAGCCATAAAAAGACCCAGAAAACAGTTAGAGATGGAAGACCTTGATGTTATCTAATGCAAATCATTCATTTTAAAGACAGAGAAACTGAGTCTAAGAAAGATTAAGTAAGTTGTCCAAGGCCATGCAGTTAAATGGGAAGTCTGAGATTTGAACCCAGATCCTCTGACACCAAATTTAGAATGCTTAAGACTAATGGAAAATCTATACGGAAACATGAATAAGAATCATCATAGGATGAGAAAAGATGGATGAATTGAAATCATTACAGATATAGGTAATATTCACACTGATGGAAACACTAAAATTTTTTTAAAGTTAAAAACAAAGGATTAAAAATGAAGTGTTAGTCATCAGGAAGACAGGTGCATTGCATTGATACACTGGGAAGCTAGTTTAAAACTATCCTTCCCCAATCCGATCACTAAACTGGTCAAATTCTTTGACCAGTGTTATTTCTAGGCTTATATGCCAGAGAGCAAAGAAAAAAAGAAAAAAAAAATGATTCCTATATATAAAACATTTCTATAGTAGCTCTTTTTGTAGTAGCAAAAAAAACAAAGGGAGTAGCCATCAATTTGGGGTATGGATGAACATATGAATGTAATGGGATATTATTATAATCCAAATAAATTATGAAAGGAATAGTTTGGGAGAAATTAATCTATTTATTTACTAATAATTAATTAATCAATTAATTATTAATAATGATTGCAGAGTAAGATGAGCAGACCAGAAGAACAATTTATATGGTCACATAACACAGAAAACAACTTTGAAAAATTTAACTCTGATGAATGCAATGACCAATTGTGACTTCTGAGGACTATTTATGAAGTGTACTACCTGCTTCCTAACCACATGATGATGGACTCAAGATGGATGGAAGATACATACATTTTTGGAAGTGAGAACTGTTTGGTTTTGTTTTTCTTAAATGGGCTTATTTCTTAGCACGATGCCTAACATATAATAGGCACTTCATAAATTTGCTTATTGATTTTTTACAAAGTTTGTGATTTCCTTTTTCTTTATTGAGGGATAAGGGGTAGGGAGAAAAATATTTTAAATCAGATCTGAATAGCATTGAAAAAAACTACATTTAAAAGATATCATTGAGCAATATAGTAAAGAGACAGCAACATTAAAAAATTATCAAAGTCAAGCCTACTAGGCAAATTAAAGGGAATGAGGCGAAAGGAGAAGAATTCTTTGAAGTAAGTAAACCTTTCCCAAATTCTTAGGAAAACACAAGCACCTAAAATGAGAACATGAAGAGATTTCTATATAGCCATATATTCTTACGTAATGTGCATATATACACATATATGTAGAAAAAGTATTTATTCATATCCAAAGGAAGTATCAACAATGTTTACTACCAATGTGCATTTGGAAACTTATTGAATTCATGTACTAATGTGCAACAATAAAATTGCAAAGTACCTTCAGAAGCAAGGGAACAGAATGAATATAGTTAATGATGCCATTAATTTGACCCTAAAACAATGGTTTTCTTTGGTAAATGAGGGTCTCTCTTAAGCACACACCACATTGGTCTCAAGTACTAATGCTTAAACCAAAGTATAAACATTCAATACCTTAATAAGCATTTATTAAATGTCAAGTATGGTGTTAGGAATATAAAGACAAAAGTGGAGCAGTCTGTAATAAAAATATTTTTAAAATAGATCATTAGTGTTTCATTGTTCCTTCTATAGTGAAGTTTAGGGGGGTTGTGGTAGCAAAGAGAAACATGTGAAGTAGTCTGTAAAACATAAGGAAGGTTTTTATTACTAGAATGTAGTTCATTTTAGTCCTAAGATTCTATAATAATTTTTAAAAACACTCCAATAACTCTAGGAACAAAATGACATACGTTGGAAGAAATTTAGGGTGTTCAAATAAAATATTATTTTTCAATTAATACATCAATTGCTATGTGCCAGGCACTTAGCTCAGATATAATTCAATTGTTTTATATGCACTTTTAAAATATGTATATTTTCTGGCTAATTCTGATGAGAAATTCTAGATGAGTCCAACAAAGGAACAAAGTATAAATAGGAAATATTTGAAATTATTCTATTATGTGCCATAGTCCCCAATGAAGCATATCTTGGCAACATGTTCTAATCTATATTAGTGATTATGTTTCTAGCACAAAAAGAGAGGGGAGCCTTTGTATTTCAATCATCACACATTTCTATTTTTAAGTGTGGAAAAACATGAAGTTTATGAATAATTGCTAGTTGGAAGTTTAAAAACCACTTGTTTGCTATATTTTAAAAGTATCTCTGTTGATGTGAAGTTTAACAATAAAATCTGAATCCGAAAATCTGAAAATAGAGTGTATTCTTGGTTGTAATAAAAGAGTTAGTTCTGTTATTGATGCTTACTGTTGTATTCATTCATTGCTAATTGACACTCAGTTTCTCCATCAGGACCTCACAAGAGCAGGGACTCTGTCAGGCAGTGGAAAGGGGAAACAATCTTAACTCTACCAATTGGACCTTAGACCATGAAGGCAATGATAAAAATGACCCCAAAGGTGTTCAAACTAAGATAATTAAGTGATAGATGAACAATACCAGACTGCCCATAATAAATAGATTCAGGCTCCCCAAGATAATAAATCTTCCATCAGATCTAAGTGGCAAATAAAGATTCTACCCCATGTCAACAGAATTAGGGATTAGCCCAGTACTACACACTAAATTAGTGACCTATGAGGAGTCTCTTAAAAATGTAAAAGTCCTGGGGGCAGCTGGATGGCTCAATGGATTGAGAGTCAGGCCTAGAGAGGGGAGGGCCTGGGTTCAAATTTGGCCTCAGACACTTCCCAGCTGTGTGACCCTGGGCAAGTCACTTAACCCCCATTGCCTAGCCCTGACCACTCTTCTACCTTAGAACTAATACTTAGTATTGATTCTAAGGTGGAAGATAAGAGTTTTATAAAACATAAATAATGTAAAAGTCCCTAAGTCATACATATATATGATCTATGTAACCATACACAGACCTATATACCCACATACAACATACATACCTAGAGCCACTGAATACCACACTCCTTGCTCCTCCAGAGTAGTCATTCAACTTTCCTGATGAGCGCACACTCTCATGACACTATTCCTTCATAGATTAAAGGACTTCTTTTTACCCTGATGTCATTTTGAGGGAAAGGAGAGGAGGAGGCCAAGAAGGGCAGATGAACAAAATCTGATTGGGGAGGTGTCTGCTTTCCAATTTTTAAAAATTAAAGCCATTAGGGATGTCCTAAATAGATCAGCACTGTTAGAGTCCATGGATCTTGGTGCACAAAGAGTTTGCCACCTTCAGTCTTCCAATGATGAGCATGTCGCACTTACCTAGGCTGGACCTGGGCTATTCTTAGTCTTTGAGCTTAACGGAACTAGCCCACTCCACTAGTGTACTAGTGTGCTACTCTAGTCTCTAAAAGCGAACTCCAGCTCTGCCCCCCTAAAAAGTCATCATTGTAACAAAGCGCAGGGCCCCACCCCCACCCTGCCCCGCCCCCTTTGCCCCACACAGGGAAGAGAGAAAGTGCTCACTCCCGCTGGACTCCTGGCTCAGCAAGGGTAGAGGGGGAAGGGAGTAGCCCTAACGCTCCGCCTTCCCCCAGCTCTGCTGCCTGTGAGATGCCCCCTTTACCCTCTACGCATTCCCATTGGTGGCTGAGCAGAGGTGCATGGATGTGAAAAAATGTCATCAGGCAGGTGGAGAGGGGGAGGGATCAGCTCCACAGGAGGCCCTCTGCCTTTCTAGTCCCAGACTGGGGAGGGGGGCTGCTGTGTGCCCACCGAGAGTGATCTGTGGGCCATCTTTGGTACCCATGCCATAGGTTTGCCATCACTGCTACAGGGAATCTTATGCAGAAGAAAGCACTGGTTCAAACTTTTCTAGATAACTTTTTAAAAGTGAAATGGGTCATCCAGACAGCGGGGTATAGTGAAAAGAGCTTCCCTCAAAATAAACCTCTGAGGCTGGTAAAGCCAATTCCAGTTTTACAGATGAAGAACCTGAGGTCCTGAGTGGTCTCATGCCTTATGGAAGAAAACAAAGCTTCATTAATGGATGAGAAGGAATTCAAACCTAAACTTCCATAATAATTAATAAAAAGCTAGCCTTTATGTAGTACCTTGAGGTTTGCATAGTATTGTATATATGTCAACTTATTTGATTCTCAAAACAAGTTGGAAATAGTTGCTCTTATCTCTATTTTACATATGAAAAAACTGAGGCTAACAGACATTAAGTGACTCACTATGAAAGCTTAGTTTACACAACTAGTAAATATTTGGAGGAAGATTTGAACTCGTCTTCTAACTCCAAGATCACCATTCTCACCCCACTGCTTCAGACTTCCATTCCAGGGTTTTTTTTCATTACCCTCAGTGCTTCCTTTCTACATGATTCAGAATACTATATATACCTTTTCTTTCATTTCTGGAAATTAAAAGGATAGGGAAAAAAAAGCTAAGAGCATCCATGATAAATATGGTACGCATTTCATCACTCTGACTAAATAAATAAAAAGTACCTAATGCTTTTTGATTGATTGCCTTGAATTGTCCTATATATCTCTATGGAATAAAGTACTGTAATGTAGTGGCTACCATAATAGAATGCCTAGTAGATTCACTGAATAAATCACTTTTAATTTAAAAGTTAAGCATCATGCAATTTTGTTTTCTCTAAGAATGTAGATTATTCAAAAGCAGAAAGTGTTTCTTTTCTTTCTTATTTCAAATCAGAAACCTAGGACTAAGTCAAAATTTAAAAATCATTATCTTTGAAAAATTATTATAATCATTTTAGATATTAAGGAAATTGAGGCTCAAACAAGTATTAAATGTCACTGACTACCAGGAATGAGCCAGGATTTAGATGTAAATAGGTTGAGTCCATAGCTTTGATCTCCATAAACTTCTGAATTTCTCTTAGTTTTAAAAGTAACCCTATTTTCTGAACTAAAAAATCAAGATACATGGGTTGAGAAGGGATATTTCTTTTATAAGGCCCCATTTTTAAAAGTACACTGTTTCTTCTTGATATCAACTCTGTCCTGGAAAATCTGTGTCATTTGGCCATCATAATCATAACTTACCAAGGATAAAACTAGAACTCTGGACAGGGTATTCTGCTTAGATATGCTACAAATGAGTTAGAGTAAGGGGATTTGGAACTTGAAAAATCCTTATATAACTAGTTCATCATCACGATCACCACTACTCATCACCACCATCACTACCACTTATTTTAAAATAAAGAAACTCAAACTCAAGTTAAATGATTTGCTTGAGACCACATGATTCAGATTCTTTCAGAAATGAATATTTGTAATATCCAGAGAATTTCTTGCAAAATAATGGAAATAGACTAAATGATCAAGTTTATTCCCAATTCTAATGTTCTCTGTGATTAATGAAGTTAAGGGACATAATGAATTAAAGTCAATAACAGGTAGAATAAAAGCTGACCAGAAATATTTGGGTCTCTTCATGAAGAGCCAAGAGAATAAATGGAGATGTGTGTGTATACATATATATGTATATAAAGTTAGTTTAAATGTACAAATATTATATATATAAAGATTTATATATAAACTTTTAAACTGTGGATATGCAGGTGTGGGGGAAAATGATGTATGGTTAATGTCCATCTATAAATAGTAAAAAGTTAGTTTTCTTCTTGGGTGGGGTCATTTCCTACCAAATTGATGTTTCCAATAAATATATGTATGTATATTTTTAAAACAAGCCCTGCCTAATTATATAGTTGATTGCTTTTAATTAAGGATAATTCAATTTCAACAGATCTTAAAAGAATGTTACATAAATAGATCACAATAAGACTACACTGTAATTTCTTAGTTAATTCTAAAACTAAAATGTGTATATACTTTTCCACCCCTTGGATTTTTCCTGGTTAAGAGGGCTATAATTGAATCTGTGATTCCAATAGCATCAAAGAATCAAACAATCAAAATAATTTTAGTGTCTTTAAAAGACCTCTTATCCCAAAAGAGGTTTAATTCCACCAATGTGGAACATCTTTTCTTGTCCTCCTATAGATAAAAGACACTGTTGAAAAGCAAATATATTTTCTATTGTTATCTAGCGTGCCAGCATTTTCTAAGCCCAGTGGCCCTGACTTTCTCCCCCTAGTCAACTTTACTGGCCCCAAGCTTCCCTGACATAGCTTCCTTCCCCCATGCAACCAAACTGGCTCCAGCTCCCCTGAACTAGGAGCTTAAAAGGTCCTAGCACTGTCAGTGCCTCAAACTTGTCACACTTGGTAGTCTTCTAAGATCACCGAGTAACCTGGCTGACAGGGTGAATACTAGTACTGTCTCAGAATGCTGTAAATTCCCTTTGTTCAATGACACTTCTAATTTGAACTGGGAGGTCTGGGGTTAGAGCCCTGACTACAACATCTAACATTTCTTACATATTTGCATAAGTGTGAATAAAAATCACTATCAACACTTATTCTCTCTTCCTACAACTCTATTAATGAGATATTTATAGAGTGTCCCCCAAAGTTTTGATTTTTGAGAACTCCTATATTCCAATTTAATCAAGGAGGTAGTACCTTGATTTCTAAGTTTTCTCCTTCTATTCTGCATCTATCTTATATGTATCTATTTATATATGTCTCCAACATTAGAATGTAGAAACTTGAGGATAGTGATAATTTTTGCTTTTTTCTTGTAGCCCCAGGGCTTAGTTCAATGCCTGGCACATAACACTCACTTATTCAATTTTTATTGACTGACTTATTTGGCAAATGTTTCTATCCATGAACCTAGATTATACCCCCCTCTACACTTAGTAGAAGAACTTCTAGAACCTTTAAGAAGCAGAGTGCTGGGCCCCACCCTCCAGACCAACTGCTGTGCCCATCCCCACCACCACCACATGCTGGTTACACTTTGCCCTTCCTTTACCCCACACAGAGGGGGGAGGAAGAGCTCCCATTGGGCTTCTGGGCAGAGACGGGGGATATGCAAAAATGTCATCAGGCATGGTGGAAGGAGGGAGGGAACAGCTGAACCCGAGTCCCTCTGCCTTTCTGGTAATGAACTCACTCAGAGGGGGATGCCCACAGAAAGTGCTCTGTGTGCCATCTACGGCATCCTTGCCATAGGTTCACCATCACTGTTCTAGAGAAATTATGACTGAAAAAATTAATCATCTTGAGATCAACCAGGTGATGAGTTTCTCCTAATTATCAAGAGAGGTCACCAGATGATGGAAAGACTATTCCTCCTCCCTTGGGTCTGTACTCTTCCTTACCTGAGCAGGTAAAGCTGACATTCTCTGATCACAGTCTTAAAGAACTTTGTGTCACCTTCATGACACAATGAAGCATCAAAGTTAGAATGGCTATGTTACGGTTCATCTGTGTAGAGCTGAAGAAACCAAGGTCCAGATGATATACCAAAATACTCATTCAGCTAACTCTGACTAGAAAAGGACCAGAAACTAAGTGCTCCAGACCCTCATCCAGGGCTTACTCTACAATACTGCATGCTCCCTTCTTCATTTACCTAAAAAAGGAAGAGCTGATAAAATCACATAAAAGTCCCACTCTTTAAAAAACAAAAAACAATGATGATTTTCCTATACCATTCTTTGTATGTGTCATTCCCCATTCCTTATTCTCAACCCCCAAAATCCATGTCTGCTAATGCTACTTCCTTCTCTTCTCTACTGAACCCTGCCACCACTCCCAGCTCTATAGCAACCTGCTGACTGGTCTTCCTGCTTCAAGTTTCTCCCCACCACAGATCACCCTCCACTCAACCTGAACATTGATCTTCCTCAAGCATAGATCTGACTACATTTCTACCCCTCACCCTCTCATTCACTAAACTGTAGGGGCTCCCTCTATCACCTCCAAAATCAAATGGGAAAGCTTGCTTGGCATTTAAAGTCCTGCATAGGGCTGGTTCCCCACAACGTGTTCCTCACTTCTTACACTTTACCCATCTATCCTCCTCTTCTATCTAGTGACATTGGCATCCTCCCACTCTCAACTGAGCATTGTCATTGGCCTACCCCACAACTGGAATTCTCTCCATCTTCATCTTCACCTACTGTCTTTCTAGTTTCCTTCAAGTCCATGCCAAACTCCTACCTTCTATAGGCAGCCTTTCTGAAACCACTTTAATACTAGTACCTTCTTTTTGTTGATTCAATACAATATGTCCTTTATATATCTTGTTTGTACATAGTTGTTGCCTATTTTCTCCCTCATAAGATTGTGAGCTCAGTGAGAACACAAACTACTTTTTTTGCCTTTCTTTGTCATTCTTAGTGCTTAGCACAATGTTTTGCACATAGTAGGTGTTCATGAATGCTTTTGTTGACTGACTTTTGACTACCAGAGCTTCCTTTTCCCCCATAAAAATATTTTTTCCTACATAGAAAATGTTACCTGTGCCCAGCTACCACACATCCATAGATGTACACAACAATGAAAAGCTTGAACGGTTTAGCCTGTTTTGCTTTCCCTTGTAGACTAAATGTACTCTTTTATGGCCAAATGAATAGAAGGCAGTTTTAATAATGTAACACATATGAATTTTGAAAGACAACTTGAAGTTTAAAGTAAAGCAAAGAGTTGACTGAAGTCAGATAATATAGTTTTGAAAAACCACTTCAGATACATTATCTCTATGATTATGGACAAATTAAATCTCAGAGATTTAGGATTTTATTTTGTAATATGGAAAAATAATTATGCTATCTGCTCTCCTCATGGGGTTGTAAGAAAAGCATTATTATTGAGTTAGTATCAATAATTTTTACATTAAAAAAAAAGAAACTGAATCAATTTAATTATCTGTACTGTTAAACTTCTAAGACTATATAATTTTTATACAAGCAGGTACTATTGGTCCAGAAGCCTTAAAAATCAAAATGGTACAGTAAAATATATCTACTTTTATATAATAATAATGATAATAATGGATACCACTTGGTTGGCTGCTGTCCTTTGTACTCAAAGAGAACCAAAATGACATCACTAGATGGTATCTTTTGATTCTGGAATAAATTGGACTTAACTGAGGAGAATTACACAAGTCATCAGCTTGACTCTTTCCTCAAAGTCATCAAATTCCAAAGACAAGACAAAAATCTAGACAACTAGTAATAGCTTGAGGATGCAGTGAAAGACCTTAACTTCTTTGATGTCCAACCAATCTCTAAGCATTCCACAGTGCTTGCTTCCGCTGCTTTCATAGTCATTGGCACAAATTGTTCACCTCAGTATACAGTTTCAGCAGGTGGCCTAAACTAGGTTGGGGATAACCTACGGGCCTCAAACCCATAGGTCAGTTAGGGGGATGACTACTCCAAGCACGTGAAGACTTCCTCCAAATACCACATTTATAGTAATTAAGGTTTGCAAAGTGCTATATGCTCTATCTCATTTGATCCTCACAAAAACCTGTGATGTCAATGCTTCTGTAATCCCCATTTTACAGATGAGAAAACTAAGGCTACTGGGTAATGTGATTGACTTGCTTACAGTTATACAATGTCCATAATGGAATCTCACTTCAGTTCCAGTACATAAATAGTTAATCTTAAGGGGAGGGGGGAACGACTAATCCCAAAACAACCAAAAATTCAGTCACTATATTTCCAAGTCTCACCTATTATATAAACTTACCAGTTACTTCCCTTTAGCCCTTAAATTTCTTAGTTTCTCTAACTTCCAACTTCCAGTTTGACCTGCTAGAATTGAAGTAGCACCTAAAACCATGACTAAATTACAGATTACTACAATAATAATACAAATGACAAAATTCAAACATCAGATATCCACCTGTCAATGCAACTGCTTTTAGTGCAGAGAATTACTGAAGTAAGTTTTTAACAATTGTAGAAATATCATTCTAACATAAAGACACTTTACCAAATTTGCTTCATGTTCAATATAAAACATTCAACTACTTTAACAGTTCATGGAGGGCTTTTGTATGAATTGGGAATTTAGTTGGCTAAAAGACCTACCTAATAACATCCAACAACTTGAAGGCAATCAGAACTCCTCAAAACCACCCTGATTTTTGTTGACCAGAGATTCTTGATCTTTTGTGTATGTCATAGACCTCTGGGGAGTCTTGGGATTATTTTAGATGCATAAAATAAATACACAGAATTACTAATGAAACAAATTATGTTGAAATACAATAACCAATGCAGGTAAGTGGCACAGTGAATAGAATACCAGGCCTGCGTGGGATATACCTTCTTGAGTTAAAATCAGGCTTCAGATAATCCATAGCTACATGATCCTACTCAAGTCATTTAACCCTTTTTGCCTCAATTTCCTCTGTTAAATGAGCTAGAAAAGAAAATGGCAAACCACTCCATTATCCTTGCCAAGAAAACCCTCAATGGAGTAAAAGTGTTGGACAGGACTAAAACAACTGAACAACACATTCAAAATAATTTTAATAACCAGAGTAACAATGTTTGATAAATCAAAAGGTCCAACCTTTTAGGACAAGAATTCTGTTTGACAAAAACTCTTGAGAAAATTAGAAAATGGCATGGCAGAGATTGGCAACAGACTAACCTCTTACACTATCTACCAAGATAAAGTCAACACAGATGCATGGTCTAAACACAAAGAATGATACCATAAACAAGTTAGAAGTGCATAGAACAGTCTGTTAGATCTATAAATAAGGGAAGAATTTAGGCCCAAACAAGAAATAGAGAGCACTATAAAATATGAAATGGATAATTTTGATCACATTAAAATTAAAAGGCTTTGTACAAAGCAAATGCAACCAAGAATAGAAGGAAAGGAGAAACGTGGGAAAGAAATTTTTGCAGCAATTATCTCTGATAAAATATTTTCTCATATACATAGAGAACTAAGTCAAATTTATAAAAATCAAAGGCATTTTCCAATTGATAAATGTTCAAAAGATATGAACAGGCAGTTTTCAGATGAAGGAATCGGCTATCAAATCATATGAAAAAATGCTCTAAACTATATCTGATTAAAGAAATGCAAATTAAAGCAATTCTGAGGTACCACCACATAACTATAGGATTGGCTGAATATGACAGAAAAGGAAAATGATAAATGTTGAAGGAGATGAGAAGACATTGAGACACCAGGTAGTGGTGGTGCGATCTGCTCCAACCATTCTGGAGAGCAATTTGGAACTATAATCAAAGGACTCTAAATCTGTACATACCATTTTATCCAGCAATACCATTACTAGGTCTGTATCCCAAAGAGATCCAAAAAAAGGGGAAAGGACCCATTTGTACAGAAATTTTTATTGTAGCTCTTTTTGTGGTAGCAAAGAATTGGAAATTGAGGAGTTATCCAATTGGAGAATGACTGAACAAGTTGTGGGTATATGATAGGGATGAAATACTATTGTGCTATAAGAAACAACAAGCAGAATGATTTCAGAAAAATCTGGAAAGACTTAAATGAATTGATGAAAAGTGAAATGAGCAGAACCAGAATAACACTGTATATGACAGCATTATTTCTTGATGAACAACTATGAATGACCTTATTCTCAGCAATGAACTCCAAGACAATCCCAGATTCATGATGAATAATGCCATCTGCCCTCTGAAAAAGAACTGGTGAAGTCTGAATCCAGACTTTTCATTTTCTTCTTTTTAATAAAAATTTGAGATGTTTCACAAAATGACTAATATGGAAAAATGTTTTACATGATTGCATGTGTAAAATCCATCAGCTTGCTTGCCATCTTGGGGAAAGCAAAGGGCTGGAAGGAAGGGAGAAAAAGGGAGAGTCAGAAGAAAGGAGAGAATTTAGAACTTAAACCTTTTTTTTTTAATGAATGCTAAAAAATTTTTTTACATGTAATGGAAAAAATGAAATATCAGTAAAAAAATGTTCATGGGCTCTAGGTTAAGAAAACCTGGATTATCATAAAAAGACATAGCACTAAGTAAAACACAACTAGTATAGAAGTATATATAATATACTATAAATGGCAACAGGAGAAATTAGTTCAAATCTTGGTTCTGCTATTTACTACCTATAATCTTAAGTTGTTTTCCTACTCTAAGTCTCATTTCCTCATCTGCATTTTTTTTAAATCAGAGAAACGATCTAGATGACTTCTATAAGGCCCTCATTTGTAAATGTATCCCCCTTCCCTGAAAATTATTTCTTACAACAAAAATAAATGAGAAAAATTAAACAATTTTTAAAAATTGACAATTTGTCTTATATGTTTTGCTTGGGTATGTGTCTAGGGTAGTTGTAAACATTGTGTAACCTAGGAATGTTATGAGTAAAAAGGGGGTACAAAAGTTCCAAATGGTGAAAGAAAGAAATGTACATATGCAGTGCCTTCCTAAAAGTGTAATGAGGGTTGTAGTAAGGGGGGATAGGAAAATAGGAGGTGGGGAGAGGGAAGAAATTGGAAGGGGAAAAAGAAGAGAAAGTAGAAGTGGATAACGGCATTTATTAAGTGCTTCTATGTGTACCAGGTACTCTGTTAAGCTTTAGGAACATTAAAGGTACTTAAATGACTCTTAGAACAACCCTGTGAAGTAGATGCTACTATGATCACCCTTTTACAACGAAGGAAGCCAAAGCAGAATTTAGTGACTTGACCCTTTATAAAAATAAGTAACTAAGGTAGAATTTGCCCACAGATCTTCCTGATTCCAGGATCAGCTCAATCCCTTAAGTCATCTAGCTGCCTCAAAGTATAACACAAGAGGTGGTCAGCTAGTAACATCTAGAGAGAGAAAAAAAAAACAATTCCTGCAGGCTAATCACAAAAGAACAGGGCAAGTATCAGTGATATATCGGTGTCATGGTCTAAACAGAAATTTACTTATTAGAAGACTTAAGCAGCAAGATGGCAGGGACCAGGAGATATGACAACCATACTCTGGCATCAAAAGGGACATTCCTATCCTATCCTCCATCTCATGAATTATGCTTCTGTGTACAATGCAAGATAGACTCTCTAACACGTTAGAAGAATTAGTTGTCTAAGAAAAAAGAACAAATAGGAATCCAAAATGCATATACTATAAGAAACTCATCTGTGAGTAATAGTGCCATCCCTCCACTCTTCCTACAAAACAAAACAAAATAATCAAAAAACAGGAAGAAAAAGCCTGAGGAAGATGGCCGGGGTGGTAAGGTTATAAACTATCCTTTTATTTCAATATCTTACTTTGTCTAAGGAACTGAGATGACCCCAAAATACTGCACTGCAGTTAATTAAGTCTCACAATCATTAAAAGAATTCTAGATCTTCTCATTTCCTAGAATATAGGTTAGTAAAATGACTTATTGAAGGGTATGATCATGACTCAGGAATAGAACTGATGATGACTAGACAGTTCCAAGCTGAACTATGACTTAAAATAAGGTGACAACATTAAAAAAGCTGCTTCCACAGTAGATAGTCTAAAAACCTTATGTAATATAAAAAATAACTATTTCCCAATTATGTCCCCAAACCTAAAATTATCAATTTCATGGATAGTACTGGAAGGTGGCGTTACTTTTAAGAAGCCTTTGAAAGCATCCTGTTAAAAATACATGTGAAGTAAAACAATTCTCCATTTCTCAATCTATGTCTCCTCTACCTCTGCCCTCCTTTCCCTTTCTGAGTTTGAAAATTATCTGTTTTCAAAAGATTTACTTAAAAAATATTTGTTGAGCACTTATGAGTATCTATTATATCCAAAATGTGTACTGTGCAATACATAAAAATGAGTTAGCCAAAGCCACTTTTCCTGTTTTCAAAAAGCTCACCTTTTCTCTGTTCTTTACCAACTCCTCTCTCATAACTACTAGTTTTCCATTTAATTAACATGTCATGGTCAAACCACGAATTACTTATTAGGTATGAATTTAAGCTATGGTATGAACATAAGCTATGTTGTCCCCCTCCCCCAACCCAAAAATATCCTAGCCCTCATCTAGATACCAGACCCAAATTCTCCTAAACCAGTTCTGACTGCCAGGGACCCAGGACCAATGTCTTACATTGTATATATAGCAAGATTTGATCAATGACTCTAGAGTACCAATTCCTAGTTTATGATTATAAACTGTAACAGCACATAATTTTAAATTATCCTACCCCTGAGATTCCCCATAAGCCTTATGACCATCCACATGAACATCATCATCTTTCACATGATCTTTTCCCCATCATTAATTTCAGTAAATACCATTCTCTCTTGAGTGTCTCAAATACATTTTTAAAAAAGCATAGGTCATAAAATTAGGATTAACTAGGTAGCCCAGATACAGCCTAGAATCAGAAAACCAGAGTTCAAATAATGGTTCAGGCATTTACTAGCTCTACGACTGGGCAAATCACAACTTCTGATTGCCTTCATTTCCTCATCTTTAAAACGAGCAGCATAATAGCACACATCTCTAAGGTAAGGGTCAAATGAGATGCTTGTAAGGTGCTTGCCACAGTGTCTGGCTATATAAATGTTAGCTATTATTATTATTTGTGTAATGGACATTGTTCTTTAAACACCTAGTATAAAGTTAACTGGACTTGGGGTAGGAGTCTCTGGTTTTAAATCTCAAGACACTGCTACTTCTTCATACCTTAATGACTTTATTACTTAAAATGCTTCCTTTCCTGTACAATGACAGAATTCAATCTGAATGGTCTCTAAGGTCTTCTAAATGCTATAACTTATGAACCTATACAAACCTGCAAGTAGCTAAAGCAAATATTGTCCCTAGTGCCCCTTACCAATATTCACTATATGGCTGAATGGCACTTTGTGACAGACGAACAAAAAGGAATGTTGAATGTACTATTCCTTTTACTAACTGTGTGCTATCCCCCAAGATGAGAGAAAGGTAAGTTGTTGCTTCCATTACCTACTACCCTCCCCATTAGGTCGTCCCAGCTTAGTGTAAAAAGGCCTATATTTGTAATAAAAGAAAACCTGTGTCCAAATCCCAGCTCTGTTCCTTACTGTCTACCTGTTGACTCCGGAAACATGTCAGGTTTTAATTTCTTCATCCAAATAAAGAGACTCACAGAGGTGATCTCTAAGGTTCCTCTAGCTCTAACTCATACAGTTCCTAAAGGCAAAGGTAAATGAAAATTTGAAAAAAGACACTTCCTCTGGACTACAGAAAGGAGAAAAAAAAAAGGCTTATTCAAAGGAGAGAAACAAAAATAAGTCAAGATTAGAGAGAAGGGAAATAAGAAAGGAAAAGGAAGTGAACCAGAATAAGGGGCCCCATCAGGTGACCTGCAGCTCCCCACACTTATGTGGCTGCTGAGGGCACCTCTTCTTCCTTCCCCAGAGCTAAACAAGGCCTTTTGCTTTAGTATTGTGTAAAGCTTTCTGAAGTACCATTTGAGAACATGACCCTTTGAGTTCTGGGCCAAGTTGTGAAGAACAGAAGCTAAAATACCAAGTACTCAATGTCTATCAGTGCACAGTACTCTCCACCCCTTTTTGTAAAGTACTATTTCTTAACCTCTTACCACTACCCAAAGAACAGCTCTAAGATCCTTTCTACTTCTAGCTTTCATGGTTTAAAAAAAAACAGAAAGTCATCTGTTCTCAACCCCCTGATTCTCCCTGGAGGCCAGAGCAGACAAATTGCCCTCAGCATCTCTCTCAAATTTAGTTCAATCTAGTTTTAAACATTCAAGGAATGCAACTTCTATTACTTCCCTTAAAACATTTTCCAGTCCAATAAGCTGGATGAAGTAACCATCCAATCAAAAAGAGGAAGATCAGAGCATGCCCCCAGTAGAAAGAGAAGCCCTGAAGTAAAAGAAATCAATTAAAACATCTCTAGATTTTGCTGCTTTACATGGTTCACATGTCCAAAGACAGGCTGAAAACCAGGCTCAGGAATTCCAATGGTTTTGTTTTCCTATTTGATTTTATTTTGAATTGTGCTTTAAGGAACTACTGTTACTTCTGGAAAACATTTGTGCTAGAACACTAACACAATCCTTCACACCCTACCTAGCCCATTGGCCACTTCCCTGTCTCTTCCACTGCAGTTCCTCACATGAGCAGCCTGTTCATTTTTAAAAGATATGAACCCCTCCCCCAAAAGAACATAACACATTACCACAGCAACTTTCTTCTTGTAAGTTCTCCCAACTTGAAGACCTTTTATTACAATCATCTTACTACTCAACATATTAAGTAGAAAGTTAACTGGCTGAAAATTTTACTCTTCTGACAGAAAAATTAAGATGAAATCCCTGATACACAAACTGTTCAGAGAGCCATATGCTTTGATCACCAAAAAAAAAAAAAATCCCTCTCATTTTATATCATTATTTCATATATCTTATCAAGTCTAAAAGAATAACTTTTTAAACAGAGGTGTGAGAGTTAAACAAATTTTTTTAGTAAAAATATTAGCTGAAGTGTACAAAATAACTTAATATAACATTAGTTTTATTAACTCATTTTTTTTTCCTCTGAGGAAGGAGAAATAATGAAATTAAAACAGCATTATTTCTCACTATCCTTGTTTATGTTAAGCAAGTGACTGGCTATTTGACAGGCTGTATGGAAACAACATATAGTACTTTAAACAACTTGGCATTATGACTTTTTTTTTAAATATGTAAGCAAAATACCATAGCCAATACATAGAAAATATATAAACATTTTCTGAACATATAACATGGTTGTGTGCTATACAGCTGAACATGAGTGAACCACTACTGACAAGGAGAAACTAATGTAATTGATTTGCAACCCGCTCCAGGTGGTGAGCTTGGCAAAACTCATAAAAGAATAGTCATTCTGCTCACAGTAATTCTGCATCCCCTTCATTATACCTATATTTCCTATTCTAAAAGGATGACAGTAATTCTTTGTCCACAATTAAACCAAACTACTCTACTTCTAGACTTGAGGCAAGTTAGGTGGTTATTAGTTAGGTGTGTGGCAGTAGAGAGCCACATCTGCTGTCCATTTCTACTCTCAATAGGTTCTCTCAGTTATACAATTATGCCATGTCTTAAAAATACCCAATTGTAGGATCTAAGGTTCAACATTTAGATCAAAATCGTCTCCTGGTGTTGATGTGCATGATCCCCACCTAAGAGACACAACACTGGGTTTGCTAAAAGGCTGCCATCAGCACTTGGGACTTGTCCCCTCTCCTGAGGCATCATCTGCATGGCCTGGATACAGCGGAGAGGTGAGCAGAAACAGTCCGAAACTGACCAAAGTTATTTTAAAATGACTTGTTTGGAAACAAAGGCACCCTTTCTCTCCCCCCCCCAAAAAAAAAATAGGTAAGAAGACTCTCCCACCCCTCTCCTTTGTTTGGCAAAATATTTGCATTCTACTTTCAAAGCCCTAGACCCATCTATTCCTCGATTCGGACACCGAGCTAGGTCGCGTGCTGGGCAGCTGAAGGGATGCGACCCCCAATGTGGGCTCCACATCTGGCGGATGGCTGGGGGTAAGAGGAAGCACATGGCTGAGCGCGATGCACCCCTCCTCCGACCACGTCCACTCCATTTTTCAGAGCCGAGAAAACAACAATAAACCCTAGGCTCCCGTAAACGAGGCTTCCTCTCCCCTCCTCCCCCCTACCCGGACCACCCCCTCTTTCCTCCCTGTTCCACCGCATCTCTCCTAGATGAAGCTGGCCCCCACCTCTTTCATTCACTACGTGGGGATGCCCCGGGAAACTTTCCCCCTGACATGCCCCAGGGAGCGTGGTGTTTGGGGCCTCCAGGGACCTCCCGATCTCCCTCGGCGCCTCGGGGTAGGTGAGAGAAAGGGACTACCTAGCAGCTTGCCGGCCGAAGCCGCCCCTCGCAGCTCGTCCTCATCCCTACATTCCCTCCTTCACGCGCCCGTCCGGTCTCAGCGAGAAAGAGGAGAAGAAAGAGGAGTCCAGCGGGCAGGGTGGTCCCGTGGTTGGGCGCGTGCCCTCCAGCTCCCCTCCCCGGTCTTTGTGTGTCAAGTGAAGGAACGAACCCGAGCGGGGCACCTACCTCCCTCCCTCCCGCGGCTGGGGTCTCACAAAGGAGCTTCGCGGCGGCGGCGGCGGGCCCGGGCTCCTCCCAGCGGCGGCGGCGGCGGTGGCGGCCGTTGCTGTCGCTGCCTCTCGGGCTCAGGCGCAGGGCGAGAGGGGGAGGGGCGGCGGACGCAGTTCGCGGTGGGGCGCCGAGGGGCGGAGGGGGCGGAGGTCTGCACGGCTGTGGGGCTACGGAGCTT
Source organism: Monodelphis domestica (assembly GCF_027887165.1). Classification (NCBI taxonomy): domain Eukaryota; kingdom Metazoa; phylum Chordata; class Mammalia; order Didelphimorphia; family Didelphidae; genus Monodelphis; species Monodelphis domestica. The sequence goes on from NC_077231.1 coordinate 151,173,417, forward strand.
GCGGACTGGGCTCGCGCACTCCACACAGTGGGGCGGCTCTTTCACACCCCACAGCCCGGAGCGTTGGAATTAAGCGGCGGGGCGGGCCGTGGGAGGGGCGCGGCTGCTGAGTCACAGATCCGCCCTGGCCCCCCCACCCTACTCCAGCGACTCGGCGTGCACACGAGGGTCCCTTCTCGACCCGGTGTCCAGCTTGGCTAGCCGTTTTTCCCTTCTGTCTTGAAGGGGCGGACGAGGAGAGACCAAGAAAGAGTCGGGAGAAAGTTTGGTGCCTGGTCGGGTGGAGGTGTTTGGGGTTAGTTTTTTTAAAGTTTATTCTGTTTTGTTTTCCTTCAAGAGGGGGAGGGTGTCTTCGAAAGATGGGCTGTGCCCCGACTTGGAGGAATGAGAAAGAGAATGTGACAGTTGTGTCACACCTTCACCGGGTCTCGAAGAACCCAGAACTAAGTACGTGGCTGTGTTTCTTTAAAAGCCCCCTACATTCCTCGTGACCACGTCCAAGTTCTCATGCAAAAAAGAAAATGAGAGTGGGGTCCCCAAAATCTCCCGCCTCCCTGCACTCATAGAAAAGCAGAAAAAAAGGGCCGAGTCGGTGTTCGGACAATCTAAAGAAGCAGGGCTGGCAATCCCTTTCACCTGGAGAATTCGCCTTCCTACCCTGACTTGGGTCTTAAAGGTCTGGGGACTGAAGATTGATTTTCCATGCCCTGTAGGAAAGTTACCTTAACGACCTCTCTAAACTCTTGCTCTCTCTCCTCCCCCGCACCTCCAGTCCCCTAAACTTTCTTTTTACTCTCTCCTCTAATCTCATACTTTTCCAGCCTTTACTTATCAACCAACCCAACCCTCCAAAGACTTCAAGATTACGATCTACCTGAATCACAGCTGGCACCAAAACAACCCCGATCTGTTTCTGAGTAACCAATAACAAAGGCAGCAAATGCCAGCGCCTACAACAGTGCTTACAAGTATTCCGGGAATGCAAAACCGAATACTGCTTAGACCGCGGGGAGTGAGGGAGATGATTTATTAGATTTATTCATCCTGATCTTTTTTAGACATGAAAGACCAAAAACTATTCCCTTGACATCCCATGACTGAGGCTTGGTCTCTTAATTAGGAAACTTTTCAGGAAGGATGGAACAGCTTGGGTCGAGATGAAGAAAATGATTACTCAAGGTTTCATTTAGTGACTTAAAAAAAAAAAACACCAACAAAGATGAAAGACTCCTTCTCGACTTGAAACCTTAGCCTGCACAGACTGTTCACATAGACGATATCTGATTGGTACACAGTGAGAAATCTCAAGAGTTTTCAAGAAAGCAGCTCAATCTCAAACTGATACTCTCCCATTTGATTGGGCTAAGTAGAAAGGGATTTTTACTTTCACACTGAACCAGAAGGGAACCTTTTCCTAGCCTCTCTTTTTTTAGTGGCCTGTCCAGCAGAAGTCCAAAGCCATTAAAGACTGAATTGCTTCCACAAGGATAAAGGGACAAATCCCCTATTGATATTAAATAGTCTCATAAGAGAGACTTGGGGATACCTGGATTGGTGGGTGTTTTATCTTCCATACCCCCAGGGGCAAATTCTACCTCATAATTTTCTGGCATATTCCTAAATACTTCTGCAACACTAAATAGAAATAATCGGTGAAAGAGTAAAGTGGAGTGAGAGAAAGCTGACCCAAGATTGAAGACCTGAAATTCAAGTCCCCACCTGACACATACTGGTGACCTTGGGCAAGCCACTGGATGTCTCAAGTGCCCTCAAACAGTTCCCTAAAGTTTCAAGTTGCAAAACAGATGTAGGTGAAAGTTGGGTAGATTGCTTCCCTCCCCGGCCCAATTCCTACCTTGTCTAAGCTAAAATAGTACTCAAATTCCCAAACTAAGCACTGGAGATTCAAAAAAGGAGAGTCCCTGATGTTAAGGAACTGATGTCTTATTAGAGACTCACTACAGATACACAGAAAAGCATTATTATATGGAAATAATTTGAGGAGAGAGAACCCACAACTGAGGGTTCAAGATTCATGGAGGAGTTACCATCTGAACTAAGCCTTGAAGGACAACGATTCCGAAAAGCTTAGATAAAAAGGGAGTACATTCCAATTATGAGGAACTATTTATGGGAATATACAGAGGCTTGAGGTGGAATGTATGATTTAGGAAATAACTAATAATCCAGTTTGACTTGATACTGAGAGATTATCCAGAGCTCTGCAAGGTCTCTTGAGATTGCATTAGATAGTATAATAAGGCAATAATAATAACTTATTTATATAGAAATAGCATTGAATAAGTATAAAATTCTTTTTTAAAAGAGAGGCTTTAAGCTCTGAGCTTAAACCAGAGGTCAAATAAATACCTTTGGCTTCTTAAGACAAACTGAGCATAAAGTTATTAAGGAGAATATGGTGGCAGCAGCTGCCAAGAGACTTACTGACACCCTGAAGTCAGAGTTCAAAGAGAGCACATGTAGACCTATTAACACTTTTGCAATACCAATTTAATATGCTCTTTTGGAATAGAATAGTTGACAAGAGATTTAGAAAATATCCAAACAAAAGACTACAACAATCCCAAGGACACACAAGTGAGGAAAGTCAAAGCTTTCCTCAGACACTATTTGTGTGACTCTGGGAAAGTTACTTAATCTCTGCCTCAGTTTCCTCAACTTTAAAAATAGTACCCACATCTTAAAGGTTGTGAGGATCCAATGATATATTTGTAAAAAGAGCTAGGCACAGAGGCAGCTTAGGTAACACAGTAGATAGAGACCTAGGTCTTGAGTGCAGAGGTCCTGGGTTCAAATGTAGCCTCAGAGACTTCCTAGTTGTATGATCCTGGGCAAGTCACTTAACCTCCATTGCCTATCCCTTATTTCCCTTCTGCCTTAGAACCAATATAGAAAATTTATTCTAAGATAGAAGACCAGGGTTTAAAAAAAAAAGGAAAAAAGACTTAGCAACAGGGCCTGTTGGATTATTTCCTTTCTCCATCCCTAAAAGAACAATAGTTGGACAGCCTCTTGCCCCAGAACTATTTCTTTCTGACCTCTATCAAATCTAAGATGAGGAAAAAGGGAACACACTAATAAAACATAGTTTAATATTTTATAAGTCATTCTCTTTGCAACAACCTTATGAAATATATAAATATTATTCTCCCATTTCACAGATAAGAAATCAATTGGCCCAAGGTAACAAAGCTAATAAAGCAGCTAAGCAGCAGAGCTAGGACTGAAACTTAGATCTCCTGATTTTAAGCCCCAATATCTTGAAATCTTAGCAAACTCCCCACATTTGATCTATGGTAGTTCAGACTCCTTTTCCTGTGTAGATTAGCCTTCTGCAGCAAAAAATGAAGTTAAGATATTTGCCTTGGCACATTCACTTGGTTTAGGATTTTTGTTCTAGGAAATCATAGAATAGAATCATAAAACTGAACTCAGTTTTAGAAATCATTTGGTATAATCCCATTTTCTTAAAGGAGTTTTTATTGCTGTCTTGTTTCTTATATCATCATCGTATCTCAGGTATCCTACCCTCTTCAGGTATCCTTCTCTCACACTAGAGAGCCATCCCATAATAACAAAGAGTATTTTTAGAGAGGAAAAATGAACATAAGTTGATTGCTACATTGTAAAAGTCCAAAAACATGTGCAATGTGTAACCCCTGTCAGCCTTCTACTTCTGACAAGGGGCAAGGGGATGCGCTTTCAGATCTCTTCATTCAAGTCATGGTTGAGCTTTATAATTTTGTTACATTCATTTTTCAAAATTTTGTGTGTGTGTAGGTACTCTTTCCATTTGTATTGTTGTAGTTAACTGTTAATATTGTGTTCTTGGCTCCACTTATTTCACTCTGCATAATTTCACATAGATCTTTCTACATTTCTCTGTATGCATCATATACATCATTTCTTATAACATTGTAATGTTGCATTATATTCATGAACAATTTTTTTAGCTATTCCCCAATTGGTTTGTTTCCAATTCTTTGCTATCACACAAAGTGCTGCAATAAGTGGTCTGGAGTATACAGGGACTTTCTTTATCAATGGCTTCTTGAAGTATAAGCCGAGTAATGGAGTGGTTAAAAGAAGATGAACCTTTTAGTCACATTATTTTCAAAATTCCAAAATGGCTTTTAAAAATGGTTGTACTATTTCACAGCACCATCAACAATGGATTGGTGTGCCTATAATTTTGCAAACCCTCCAACATTAACAACATAACTATTGCAGGGTTTTTTTTTGGGGGGGGGGGTTGCCATTTTTCCTAGCTTTTAGGGCATGAGGTAAAACCTCAGGGTTTTTCATTTGAAATTCTCTTATATTAGTGATTTGCAACATTATTTTATGTGATTTTGATTACTTTGCAATTCTTCTTTGAGAATTATTTGTTCATTTCCTTTAACCATATCAACTTGGAAATGGCCATTACCTGTGTATGTGTGTGTGTAGATAGAGAGAGATACACACATATATGTTCATTGGATACCAATGTCATTAGTCATATAGGTAGATATGGATAATAGATAATTCATTGGATACCAAAGCCTTATCAGAGAAAATTGATACAAAGATATTTTTCTCCAGCTGACCACTTTCCTTCTTATTCTAAATGTGTTGATTTTGCCTGTGCAGAAATTCTTCAGTTCCAAAGAATTAAACTTATATCTTTGGTAATTGTGTCTATCTCTTGTTTAGTTAAGAATACCTTTCCTATCCATATCTGTGAGAGGTATATGATATGTTTCTCTTCTAAGTTTTTTTAACAGTATAATCTCTATTATTAAGATCACATATATTGGGCATAAAAATATGATTATATCAATATATGCAGAAAAAGTTTTTGACAAAATACAACACTCATTCCTTTTAAAAACAGTAGAAAGCAGGAGCAGCTAGGTGGCTCAGTGGATTGAGAGTCAGACTAGAGACAGGAGGTCCTGGGTTCAAATGTGACCTCAAACACTTCCCAGCTGTGTGACCCTGGGCAAGTCACTTTATCCCCTCGCCCTTACCACTCTTCTGCCTTGGAGTCAATATTGACTCCAAGACGAAAGGGAAGGGTTTAAAAAAAAAAACAGTAGAAAGCATAGGAATAAATGGAGCTACTCTTAAAATGGTAAGGAGTATCTGTCGAAAAAACAAAAGTAAAAATTATCTATAATTCAAATAAATAATATTTCTCAATAAAATCAGGTGTGAAGCAAAAATGACCATTATCACCACTGTTGTTTAGTATTGTACTAGAGAGACTCTAAATGAACACCCTAATACAAATACCAACAACACGGAAATGAGTTTGAATCAAGGGTACATGTGATACCCAGTGGAATCGTGCGTTGGCAAGGGGAGGGGTTGTGGGAGGGGGGGAGGAAAAGAAAATCTTTGTTTCCAAGGAATATTGTTTGAAAATGACCAAATAAAATAATGTTTAAATTGAAAAAAAAAGAAATACTAGCTACAGCAATAAGAAAAGAAAAAAGAAATTAAAGGAATAAAAGTAGGCAATGAGGAAATAAAACTATCACTCTCTGAAGATGATGATTGTTTACTTCAAGAACCCAAAAAAATCAGCTAAAAACTAATTGAAACAACAATTTCAGCAAAGTTGCTGGGCATAAACTATACCCATCATATAAATAAATAAATCATCAGAATTTCTAAATATTGCCAACAAATTCCAGTAGCAATAAAGAGAAAGAGAAATTCCATTTAAAATAACTGCAAACATTAAAAAATACTTGGGAGCCTACTTGCCAAGATACACACAACTAAATGAACAGAATTAAAAGATAATTTTGGCATAAATATATATCTAAATAATTGGGGAAATATTAATTGCTCACAGGGATAGGCCAATATAATAAAAATGACATCCTATCTACATTCATCTACTTATTTAGTGCTGTAAGAATCAACCAAAGAAGTACTTTATAGAGCTAGAAAAAATAAAAAATTATTCTGGGAAAACAAAAGACATGGGGAATCAATGAAAAAAGTGAAGAAAAGAGACCAAAGGGATTTCAAACTATATTATAAAGCAGTAATCATGAAAACAATCTGGTATGAGCTAAAAAATAGAGTGTTTTTTTTTTCCAGTGGAACAGAGTTCTAAATACAGGATATTCAGAAGTAAATGACCATTGTAACCTAGTATTTGATAAACCCAAAAATCCAAATTTTCGGGCAAGAACTCACCATCTGACAAAAACTTATGGGAAAACTAGAAAGTAGCCTGGAAGAAACTAGGCATACATAAACCAACATCCCAAGCTATATACAAATATAAGGTCAAAACTGGCACATTATTTAAACATAAAAGGTGATGTCATAATAAAATTATATGATCATGGAAAGCTTTACCTGGAAGATTTATGGAAAAGGAAGTTTTATGACCAAATAAGAGATATCGAGGGTCATAGGAGATAGTTTTGATTTAATGAAATTAAAGATTTTACACAAACAAAACCAACGCAGTCAAAATTAGAAGGAAAGCAGGAAACTGGATGATGGGGCAAGTTTCTGTGATGAAGGCCTCATTTCACAATATACAGGGTACTGAGCCAAATTTATAATAATAAGTGCCATTTCCCAATTGATTAATGGTCAAAGGATATGAATTGGTAGTTTTCAGAAGAAGAAATCAAAGCCTTCAATGATCATATGAAAATATAATCTAAATCACCAATAATTAGAGAAATGAAAATTCAAACAACTCTGAGGTACCATGTCATACCTATCTGATTGGCTAATGACAAAAAAAGGAAAATGACAAATGCTGGAGGGGATGTGGAAAAATTGGGACACTAATACATTGTAGATGGAGTTCTGAAATAATCCAACCATTTTGGAGAACAAATTGCAACTTTTCCCAAAGGGCTATAAAACTGTTCTTTCTCTTTGACCCAATAATACTACTACTAGGCCTATAGCCCAAAGAAATCAAAAAAGGAAAAGAACATATACGTATAGAACATTTATAGCAGCTATTTTTGTGATGACAAAAATTAATAATGAATACTCATCAAATAGGGAATGACTAAACAAATTATGGCATATGATTGTTATCAAATACTATTGTACAAGGCAGTTGGTTTCAGAAAGAAAAAATACCAAGGAAAACTTATATGAACTGATGCAAAGTGAAGTGAGCAGAACCAAGAGGACATTGTACACAGTAACAGCATGATTATAATGATCAACTAAGAAAGATTTAGCTACTCTAGATCAGTGACAATTCCAAAGTACTCATGATGAAAAATACCATGATGAACTGTGAGTGTAGATTGAATGATGTCTTTTTCACTTTCTTTACTTTTCTTGCTTTTTTCCCATCACATGGAAATATGTTTTGCATTACTTCACAGACATAATTGATATCATATTATTTGCTTTCTCAGTGAGTGTGGGAGGTCTAAAGAGTTGGAAAAGAATTTGGAGTTCAAAAATTTTTTAATAAATGTTAAAAAGAGACAAAGAGATTGTCCAAGTGGCAATCTTAAAAATCTCCAACCAAAAAATACTATGCTTATGACACTACAAAATACCAGAATAGGAAGGATCACAGACTAGGCTCTATATGCAAAAAAATTTTGATGAATAAATGTGCAGAATGTGATTCCTTGACTATAAGGGAATGTATTTGATAATAATTTTTTTCATTTACTTTAAAAATAAAGCATATTTTAGAATATGGTATAAAGTATTCATGAAAACATTCCCGCTAGACTACCTTTCTGTTTTCCCAGAAGATTTAAAAAAATCAAATGCAAAATTTTCTCCTAGGTAATTTATGTGTTCTGCTTTATCAAACCCTGGGTAATTAAGTTCTCCTCCCATTTCTGATTCACTGCTTTGTCTGTTCCATTGGTCTATCTGTCTATTTTTTAATCAATACCAAATGTTTTTGATGATTGTTGCTTTATAATATAGTTTGATATCAATTACTATTCCCCTTGTTCTCTGCCTCTTTTCTTCATTTCTCTTTGATATCCTAGATTTTTATTTTTTTTCTCAATGAATCTTGTCATTTTACCAAGTTCCATAAAGTACCCCTTGGTGATTTGATTGGATAATATAAATCAATATGGTATAATTGTCATTTTATTTGTTTTGGAACAGCCTAGACATGAGCAATCCAGCTCTTTAAGATGTTCCTTATTTCTTTAAGTAGCATTTTATGATTGAAACTATACAAGTCTTTATTTACTTTGATCTTCAGGCATATTATGAATTTTATAGTTATTTAAAATGGTATTTCCCTTTCCTTCATTGCTTCTTGTGTTCTGTTATCATTACATAGAAATGTGTTTTGATTTTGGAGGATTTATTTTCTAGCCTGCAATTTTGCTAAAGTTATTGTATTATTTTGTATCTTTACTAATTCCCTAAGATTTGTTAAATATTGTTATATTTAACATCCTATCATCAGCAAATATGGTTAGTTTTATCTCCTTTTCATCTTTCTTTTTCTTTCTCTTTGTCTTATTGCTATTGTTAGCATTTCCAGAATTCTATCAAATAATACAGGAGAGAATAAGCAATCTTGTTTTACTCCTGTATTTATTGAAAAAATTTTAATATATTCCCCGTTGTAAATGATGCTTACTTATATTTTTAAATAGATGGTTTTTTGATACTAAAAAGGTCATTCTGTGCCTATTCTTTGTAGGATATGTATAATATAATATATTCAATAAGTACACATATGTATAAAATTCTATGTATATATATATATATATATTTGTAGATTGAGCAAAGGTAGAGACAAAGACCCCAAACAAGAAATAGAATATATGTGTTTATTAATACACATGTGCATGTATGTACCTATACATATATGACCCAAGAAGTTAATTTTCTTGTGTAAGCTCCTTGTCCCAACATAGAGCAAAATCCTTGAAAAATCTCAAAATATAACTTAAGTATAGTTCATTTAGCATTCCATAAATGTAGGTAACAGAATACCAAGGAAGCAAGTGCATGTGGACAGCCTTCAGCCTCTAAAAATGCACAAGATGCAAAAAACTTACAAGAGCTACATATATAGAAAAAGAAAATATTTATTTTCAGGAGGCTAAATTCCAAATTCTTAAATATGATACTACTTTTTTAGGCAATCCACAAAGCTGATATTGACCAGAAAATCTCCCTTCTCTAGAGAGAAGGCTGCCTCCTAGTTCATGCTAGCTAGGAAATAAAAATCTCCCTTTTCTGCACAGTAGTTTGGGGTTCAGGAACACTGCCTATAAACTCTTCTCTGAGTGACCAAATACATATGCCTTTGTCCTATGCTTCTCCAGGAAACATTCACACCAATGCTCCAGCTGTTGCCATATTTGAAGTTGAGAAAATGCTCTACAAAATCTCCTCCCTTGGGCTGAATAATTCCCATATGGTTCTATGCCAAAGTAGTCATTAGTGGTTCCTAAAGAGATGGCACTGTGCACATATACAGTAGACACAGATACATTCTTCAGTAAAGTCCTTTTGAACAGGGAAAGGGAAAAAAAGAGTTTAAAAAGAGTCTATGTAAGTTCATTTGGATATTCTATTGAAAAAGGACAACTCCTCCAACAAGATTCCGTCTTCTCAAATTTCAGTCCACCAGTCATCTTAGAGATAGCCCCAATCTCTGAAATCTAATTATGAATGATCAATCAGAAAAGCATGTATTAAGAACCCATTATCAAGCAGCTGCATAGCATAGTGAATAAGAGCACCAGACCTGGAATCAGGCAGACCTCAGTTCAAATCTAGCCTCAGATAGCTGTGTCACCCTGGACAAGTCACTTAACTCCAATTGTCTAGCCCTTACTGCTCTTCCGTATTAGAACTGATGGTAATACAGAAAGTGAAGGTTTAAAAAAAAAAAGAACCTCTTATCTTACACAGTCACTGATACCTAAGGGGCTACAAGGGCAAAACTGAAGCTTTCCCAGCTCTCAAGGAACTTTGAGAGAGAGAGAGAACAGACCCAATGTCCTCTCAACATGTACCATGCAGCATTCCTGTGCTCTTCTGCATGTAGCATTTCCAAACCCAAACTAAGGTCACAACACAGTTTCATCAAGTTGATTAAGGATCTTTCTTGATCTACCCCTTTTACAAGTGAGTGTGGCAGAGGCATGAATCTTCATCACCATTTCATCAGGGTTGCATCGCCTCCCTGGTACTCATTCACATGGCAACAACTCCCACTCTGCCTCCATCCCCATTTTGTTTTCTCAAGGGAAAGCTTCCCAAGGCAATAATAGGCTAGACTGTCTGGCCCAACTCACTTAGAGTCAAAGCTGGAAGAATCAGAAACCCATGATTCAATGGAAGATGTTGAACACCCTTACCCAGAAGCTAGAGAGGGAACTCATGGGAGGATTCACCACAACTCAGGCAGGATTAAAGATTAATAACTCAGTGGAAGAGGACATTTAGAGAGTTATTCCCACAGCTGCCTGAGGAGATCCTTGAAGGGATTGATGCCAAGTAAAAAATGAAAAAAGTCTCAAGTAACCTGAAAGCATTCTGGCCATGGGCATCAAAGAACTATGATAGACTTGGTCTATTCCCCTTGGTCCAGTGGCTTGAGAGCCAGCACCATTTCCCAGAAAGAAGAAGCAACTGCTAAAGAGCACCATCACCATGGAAGCAAAGGAATGGAGCACTGATGGAAATGAAAGGCTAGTGTGACATTAAGTTAAAGTAACAAAGCTGAACTCAACCGTAACAGCACCCACACAACACCAATAAGAGAGAGAGAGAGATTTGCATGGCAGGGAACTAAAATAATGGAGCCATAGAGCAATATGACTAGAGGGAGACTGAGCAAGGTACAATAAGGCATAGAGCTATATCTAATATAGAAGAGCAAACTGGGACTTTGCCCCTCAGTGGAAAATAAGAGGGCAAAAGTCTTTGGAAGGGGCTAATCTGCTAGAAGAGAAGTTACAAATTTGGCAAACCCTAAGTTATTCCCCCTTGTTAGGGTTCTCCAACCCCGAGGTGATATTCTAAGTCACAAAGACTAAATGGTTGATGGGGGGAAATAAAGGCCCATGGGAGAGAGGAAAATTTTTGACTATCCATGATCCTTTATAGTATAAATTAAAACTCCTTGTCTGATGTCTTGTGATCTTGAGCGCTTATAAGGGAAACTGATGGCCAATCTCTGGGAAATGATAGATACTTATGCTCCAAGAAGTCAGCTAGGTGAAGATAGATGAACTGAAAGGTTTTATGAGAAGTTTCCAAATTGTAACAGAATTCTTTGGTTTAGGAGAGAGCCTATGACAAAAAAAAAATACATGCTATTAATGTTTTCCTTGTTTATTACTGCCATTAAAACAATCACATCATACCCCTGAGAGATCTGCATTACAAGAAAATACTTTCTAAGACTATCTTGAGGAATGATTGGATTAGAAATATGTACAGTAAATATGACAGTATCTATTATTTATTTAAAGTAAATGGAAGACTGAAATGATCTAGACATACCAGAATATTCGAGAAACCAGAGGATCTAGTCTTTAACAAAATGGCCTCTTTTAATTGGCATTTATGATAAAAAATATATCATCACTTCATTAACTATACCATGTCACAATAATATCAGCAATATTTAATATTTTCCCCTCGTACTTTTAAACTTCAAAGTATTTTGCAAGCACCACATGACAAAGCTTCATAATCCTTGTGTTTTAACCAATTTTCTTTGTTCTTTTGCATTTATGGTTTTTTAATTTTAAGAATATATTTTATTGTAAAAAAATATACTTGCCTTTCCCAAAATGTTTGAAATCTGAATTTTTATAATATGCATTTTGAGGACTTTCAATTTAAAAAACAAATGATCGCCATAAAATAGTAGCTGTAATTGTCACCAAACTGAGTTAATACACTAAAGAAACAGCTGTTGTTCACATATACAGAAACTAAATGATATGAATGTCTGAGTTTTATGTCTTTTTCTTTGCACGAAGCCTGAGGCAGAAAAAGGATTTCCTGAGAGTTTTCCTGTGTATTAAAACTAGATTCAAAAGAACATTTTATCTTAGATTCTTCCTCTCTGACAAAAGGAAATAATTAGAGCAAAACACAGAAAGCCAGAAAGAAAAATCCAACTCCAATTTGCCAAATCATTAAAATATTCTATCACTGGAGAGTCTTAACCAATGTATTATATCACTTCATATAAGTTAGCAGAGCTAAATTCCATATGCTGGTTGCTATATGCTTGTCTCGAACAGAACTGTTTTATGATATAGTTCATTTTTCTTTCCTTTTTTTTTTTGTTCTTCCTGATTTTCTGATCTGTTTTCTAAGAGGAGATAGTTATAAGAGAAGATGTTATACTTTGCTTCAACAATAGGTTATAACTTGAAATTCTTTTGGAAGTAATATCTGATTCTGACTTTTTCATATACTCATACTTCATCTAGTATATGATGGTCTAGAGTATTTTATGTGATACATTAAAGCAAGAACATTTATTTTTCCTAGATGTGTATGTATTAGGCAGGTAGGTGGCAAAGTGAATGGAGCACTTATGGCCCAAAGTCAAGAAGATTCATCTTCCTGAGTTCAAATTCGGCCTTAGACACTAGCCGTGTAACCCTAAGTAAGTCATTTAACCTTGTTTGCCACAGTTTCTCACCTATAAAATGAGATGGAGAAAGAAATGGCAAACTCTCTAGTATCTGTACCAAGAAAAGTGCAAATGGAATCATGAAGAGTTGGACAAAACTAAAATGAATAAAAAACAAAAATGTGTATTATATGATAAATGTATCCTTAAGAAAACATGGTGAATGAGTAAGCATGGGAGTGAAGAATACAGTTCTTAATGGAAAATTTTCCACTTTAAACATGTATGTTATTCTGGTTATTTGAAGAGGGTATCACTGATGAAATTGTTTCTAGGGATGACTAAAAAATAGCAGCCCTTTTCTTATTGAGTTGAGAGCTAAAGTCCAAACTATAGCTCATGAAAACATTAATAGTCTAGTTAATATTCACTCTGGTTAAACAAGGAGGTTTTGCTTATTGAACTGTGTCACCTACACATTTAAAATGCTAATAATTGCTGGACTTTCATGGTGATTTTAGTGATAACAAAATTCTGTTAATTTTATTCAGATTGAACCAGACCTCTAACTAATATTAACTTTAGCCAGTTTATATTGATGTTAATCAGTTTGTATTTTAACTGATACCCTATAGAATCATTGAATATTTGTTGGAAAGGACCTTAGAGACATAGAGTGCAGTCTCAAAACCCAAGCAGAAATTCACTTGACAATACCCCTACCAGGAAGATACATCCTGATATGTTTGCTTACCTCTAGGGATGAGGAGCACACTACATTACTCGTTCTTAGGCTATAGAAGTTGGGTTTTTTGAGTCTCTGCCTCTTTCTGCTTCTGTCTTCATCTCCCTGGTTCCATAAGCTCTGGTTACAGCTTCTGAGTCTATTGTTCCTTTTCCTCATTCTACTTTCAATGGCATTGCTTTAAACTGGGCTTCAGCACATGCTATGTTTTATCTGATTTTCCTCTGTCAGCTATTTAGAGCAACTGCTTACATACCCTGTTGTCATAGGTATTAAAAACAGTAAACAGCTGGGAGGTAGTGTGGTATGGGGTGTGTGTGTGTGTGTGTTTTAGGTGACAGCCTTATCCTGCCCAGTTCTCTGCAAAATGAGCTTATAAAGGGCGCAGATGGATAGCTCAGTGGATAGCTCAGTGGATTGAGAGCCAGGCCTAAAGACGGGAGGTCCTAGGTTCAAATTTGGCCTCAGACACTTCCCAGCTGTGTGACCCTGAGCAAGTCACTTGACCCCCTTTGCCTAGCCCTTACCACTCTTCTGCTTTGGAGCCAACACACAGTATTGACTCTAAGATGGAAGGTAAGAGTTTTAATTTTTTAAAAATGAGCTTATAAAAGAGGGCCAAGAGAATTGGGCAAAATAAAAAGCTAACTTTGTGAGGAGACATATTCTTATTCATTTAAGAGTTTTCAGCACTGCCAAAAAAAAACTAGAACACTCTTGTTTATACCTTTAACTTTCTTCCCTACCAAGCTTCCCATTTCAAAAATGTAGAACTACTGTCTTTTTTTTTCTTATATGTTTTAGGATAATTTCACTGCATCCATCTTACCCTCTGTATCTAATCAATATTAAGAAACAAACTCCTTTCTAACTTAATGTCTGTCCACTGGCTCTCTCTCTCACCCATCTTCTTTGCGTGCTACTCTAAAAATCATCTCCTATAAACACTGAATTTCTGCTCCAACCTTACCCTATGTACCTAAGCTAAACTGAACAGCTTAAAAACCAAGCATGTCCAAGAAAGTATGGTATAGAGGCTTGAGGACTAGTTTTGGATTCGGGAAAACCTGGGTTCAAATCCTACCTATGATGTTTATGCGTTGTGATGCTAAGCAAATCATTCAACATTTCTGATTATCAAGTATCTTTATGAAACTATCTACTAAATGACCAAAGTGCTAATTGAAGGAGTTTTGCCTCTCCATTAATTTCTTCCCCATGCAATTCTATTCTTCTGGAAGCTTTTATTATCTCATGGGTGGTCATCAACCTATCTTATCCTGATGTGTCAAAATATATTATTTTAATTTGAAGAACCTGATGAATTTTCATAAATAAAATGTGCCTTTTAAACTTATTGCATATATTTTTATTCCACTCACTCAACATTCCAGTCAAATTGGTCTTATTGCTAGTCTCTGTTTATGACAATACATTTCCTGCCTTTAAGCCTGGGTACAGCCTGTCCCCATGCCTGGAATATATTTGCTTTATACCTCTGCCTAAAAGAATCCCTAACTTCCGAAAAGCTCCTCTCAAGTGCCACCTCCTAATTAAAGTCTATCCTGAATCTATTTTGCATTTAATCAGTATATGTTGTGTTTGCTCATCTGTGTACATACTATTTCTTCCCAATAAAATGTTAGTTTCTTGGAAGCAAGACCTGTTTCATTTTTGCCCTTGTATCTCCAGGACCTCACATACATGAGGCCTGAATTTTTTTTTTACACTAGACTTGTGATTTCAGTGGTGCAGGTAGGTCTGGTGAAAAAGCTCCTCTACTAGGGGGAAGTGAGCAACTCTTCTGCAATTTACAGTTTTTGAGAGTCTCCTAGAGTACTGTGAAGCTTTCAGTCCTCAAGAATTCATTTGTTAAGCTCCTACTATGTACAAGGTGCTGTGCTAAATGCTGGGAATACAAATCCAAGCACAAAATTCCTGCTCTTCTCAAATGGAGATTCTAGGAAAAGAGACAGACAGAGAGACATAGACAGACAAAGATAAGATATAGAGACAGAGTCAGAAAAAAAGAGAGAAATAGGCAGCAGGATCGGGGAGGGGAGAGGGATGGCTAGTACTTCCAATATATGAAAGTAAAGTAAAGAGTATAGCCTGGAAAATAATGAAGAGACTTATCAGGGATCACACAGCTAGTATGTGTCAGAGGCAAGATATAATAGGAACTTAATCAATGCTTTCTGAATGAATGAATGAATGAATGGGGGTATCATGATATAATAGAAATATCAAAAAATGTGGTGCTAGAAGACTTCTTTCAAGTCTCAATTTCATCATTTATTAGCTGTGTGATTTTAAGTCATTTGGTTTCTGGGACTCTCAAATTCTAAATCTGCAAAATGGAGTTAATAGCCCAGACAGTTAGGCCAGGGTCTGAAGTCCATAGATTCTCTATTGCAGTAACTCATCTTCCTAGCCACTGGTTCTGCTTCCAGGAAACCCCAACTTCTGTAGTGTCAACATTGGCATACCATCTTTGCCACCAGCAATCCCAGTCCCTGAACAACTTCCCCCTGTGGCAAGTAAACTGAAGAGCCTCAAGAATAGTAATCCTGGACCCTGAAGCAATCAGACAGGACAGTAAGCCTTGTGGAAAAGGGACCTGTTTTCCCAATCATCCCTAACTGCCAACCAACTGCCACCCATTGGCAGGGGAGCCAGCCTAAATCAAACAAAGTGCCCTGAGAGAGAGATAGGACCCAAAGCCCAAGAGCCCTAGGAACTTCATTGTCCCCAGACCACCAACCTTACTCTCAATCTGGCCTCCACAGGTACTATTGAAAGAACAACCCTTACTTATGAAAAAGATTGCTATCCACCTCTAGAGACACTGTTGGAGTAAAAATGCAGATGGAAGCTTATGCTTTATCACTTGTGTATTTAGGTTTATGTTTTAGGGTTCTGGTTTCATAAGATTATTCACTTAAAAAAAGAATAATGCAGAAATATGTTTTGTGGGATGTGATAATACATATATACTCCAGACTGAACTGTTTGTCAGCTCTAGAAGGGAGAAGGGAAGAAGAGAGGGGGACATTTTGGATTATTGTAGTGAGGGAAGTTACAAAGTGCACAGAAGCTATAAAGAATTGATTGACAGCCCTCGAACCTCAGAATTCTCCAAGAACTGGCTGGGTCCGAGTTCCAAGCTGTTGAAGGGACAGGTCTCCAACTGTCTGTCTGGAATTGAAGGTCAAGCCTGAAGGGTGTGGATCTGGACTCTCCCTGGACAACCTCATCTTGTAAGCTGTCTACCTTAGGATAAGATCCAAAGGATTGAGAAGATCCCCATACATTCTGGTGGACAGAGTGATTTTGGAGGAGCCTTTCTCTCTATTTCCTGGAACAACTGAGAACTTAACAGCTGGATTCCTGCCACCTGGGACTCTGACCCACCAAGGATTCTGTGTATAAGTTTCTGGGTTCCCTGTTAGACTTATCCTTAGTAATCTTTAGTTTAGTTAATTAGACCAGTTATGCTTAGGAAATTAACTATAGTGGGTTAAATATCTTGGGGCAAATAGTCAGATGCAAACTTTTCCCCTTTTCCTTCCCCATCATCTCTTTCTTTGTTAATAAACTCATTTATTTAATTGTGTTTTTTCTCTTTGTATAAACCTTTCCCCCTTCCTAAATTCCCTATAACAATTTTGGCAGGGTCAGGATAGGATGGGACTTAGGCATATAGATTTAATATAAACATATAGCAGTTAGAAAGGCAAAGTCATTTATAGGCTAGGAAGATTCCATTTTGTTCTTAGCAGGTGGAACACTTCAAAGCTGGGGGCAACAGAACTCTGGGATTCTAACTGAACTGGGAGAGACAGTTAAACCATTTAAATCACCTGACACATGAACTAGGTGGCCACATTGGAATTTTTTTTTGAAAAATGTTTTTTCCTTTCATTAATTGTGTATAGCTACAAAGGGATCACAGTGGATTACAATAAGACATTCTATTGTATATACCAGATTACTAATGAATGTAAACATGTCTGGGAACATATTAATGGATTTTTTCTTTGTACTTTGGGAGTGTGTTGTGCACATCCCATACATTGTTTTTACCCTGTTCCCTAAAGTGTGTTACATGTTGTTAGACTACCAATGGATGAAACCCTGCATGCCTTTGACTGTAAAAACTGTATTGTCTTATGCTCCCATACTGTGTATTTGTATGTATATTGTGTACAAGTATAGAGGTGTGTTATTTATTATTGGTAATGAAATTAAGACGGCAATAGTATGGGTAACAAAGGATTCAGAACTAAAACAAATGGTAATATTGATGAAGCAACAACTGGGCCAAATTGAAATATACTTGAAAGACAAAAGGTTTATAAATAATGAATATGGGATTTAAGGTAAAAGAAAAAGATGGTACACCTAAATATTTGAATAGACTGCAGAAGGAAGAGGCATAAGGGAAAGTTTCCTTATTCCCTCTAAGAAATCTCCCAGTGGTTTCTAAGGATGAGATCTTTCAAGTAAAAACACATAAGAAATTTAAACCTGAAGAATTAGAGTCCATAAAAAAGAGAACTTCTGCCTTTTTAGAAGAACCAAATAAGGTAATCAGAGAAATGCAGAAAGCTATTGATCTATTTGATCCAGACTATAATGATTTTGCTTTATTAATGAAAGAACTTTTAACCAAAAGGGAAATGAATAAATTTAGCTGAGACAAGGCAGGATCCCTTATTAACACGATGGCCAGAAGATTATAATGACATGGATATGAATAACAAAGTACAGTATGATCTCATGAAGGAAGCTAGACAAGCAATTCTAGATGTTATGGGTAAATACACAAAAAGGCCAAATGCATTTTCTAAGTTTGAGGGAATAAAACAAAAGGCTAATGAAACACTTACTACATTCCTTGACCGTATTATTAAGCAGCCAAAACACACTTAAAAATGGATGTTCTGGAAGAGGGAACAGTAGCACACATAAAAAGAATCTTTGTGAAAAATGCTATCCCTAAAATAAAACTATTTTTTAAAAATAATTATCCAGATTAGGAGGAGGAGGAGAATTAGAGGATATTAGAAGGAAGGCAACATATTTAAGCACAGATACTGAGGATAAATATGAGGAAAGGGATACACTTATAGAAGATCTAAAAAGAAAATTGAAGGAAGCAAAGGGCAAAGCAGGAGACAGTGAGATTAAAGAAGTTAAGGCAGTGGATGCATTAAGATCCATGCAACCTAATAACAACTATTACAAGACTAGGGACAGAAGATCAGGTTCCCAAAGGTGCTTTTTATGCAATACAGTTGGCCATTTTGTCAGGGAATGCAGATACAGAGGTCAATTTTCTAGACAATTGAACAGAAATGGAGGATTTATTAGATGAAATAATTATAACCATAATAATTGAAATAGCAACAATAATAATTGGAACAATAATAACTGGAATAACTAATCAAGAAGGAATAATGGAAATACATGTTAGAATTCCTGTTGTCAGGGACCTCAAGAACCAGATCTAAACACCATGCAGGACTGGATTAAGTCTGGAGCAAGGCCCAAATACATTCAGGTTGTTAAGGGTGATCAGAGCAAAGGGCCTTTTTCCTTATGAAGGTTTACCTAGTGTTCTTCTGTATTTGAATCAAGGGAAAATGGATTGATATTAAATGAAAGTGAGTGTCATGGTAATAAGGTTAATGAAGATATAGATGATGTGATTGGATCAAAGGATAATATAATTAGTGTTAATAATTGTAAGGAAAAAGAAAATTATAGTAGAAAATTCTAAAGATTGCTAAGTAATGGAAAATAGTGAAGAAACTAAATTGGATAATGATAATGTGACTGCAAATGAAAACAATGATACTAAGGTCGAGATTATAAGGATAAAGGATAGTAGTGTAAAAGTTGATGATGGTGTTAAAGATGTAAAATCCTAGGAATATCATGCAGTTCAAGCAGATGTAAACTTGAATGGATAGGAAATGACTGAACTTTATACTGATGTTCTTGTACCAGTGTTGGAAACATTTCAGCCACCAAACAGTACAGAACCATATGTGTCTGTTACTATAGGAGACAAAATATATGATCTTCTGGTGGATACTGGAGCCAGTAAATCAGTTTTGCAAAGTCTTCCTAAAAATTGTAGAGCGGTTGGTAAAATGGAAGTAAGAGGAGTTACTGGTAA
Source organism: Monodelphis domestica (assembly GCF_027887165.1). NCBI lineage: Eukaryota > Metazoa > Chordata > Mammalia > Didelphimorphia > Didelphidae > Monodelphis > Monodelphis domestica. The sequence continues at coordinate 151,192,950 of NC_077231.1, forward strand.
ACCAGAGAGAGTAGCAAAATTACAACCAAAACTGATTACTTTAGGTCCTTTATCTGTGGAGCATGTGTTTCTTTGTATGCCAGACTGTCCCATGAATCTTTTAGGTAGGGATTTATTATGTAAATTAAGAGCAACAATTCAATGCACTGATAATGGTGACATCTCATTACATCCACCAGAAGACTCTCTGGAAGCTTTTCCATTGCTGTTCTTAGATTCTATCTATTCTATAACTGAGGATATCCCTGAAGGTTTATGGTCAAAGTCTTCCACAGATGTAGGTCTATTGAAATCAGCTATTCCAGTAAGGGTGAGATCTAAGGAAGGACCAGTTCCTCAATATCCCTTAAGTAAAGAAGCAATAGAGGGTATCAGAATTGATATTTTGATATTGAATCCCTAATCCAACAAGGGATCATAATACCTTGCTTCTCAGAATAGAACATACCTATTCTTTCAATCAAAAATCCAATGTTAAATCAAAATGGCAAAGTGGTATATAGATTCATACAGGATTTAAGAGCTGTAAATGATTATGTGATAAAGACACATCCTATTATACCAAGTCAAGCTGTTATAGTTTCTTCCACTCCAAGTTAGGCAAGATATTTCACCATGGTAGATTTGTGCTCAGCTTTTTTCTCAATACCAGTCCATGATTATTCTCAAAAGATCTTTGCTTTTACTTGGGGAAAAAAAAAACAAAACACACAGTACATGGACTTGTCTGCCCCAGGGGTATACTGATTCACTGAACCAATTCTCATAAATTTTAAATAAATATCTAAAAACCATAATATTCAAAGAAAGTAAAACAGTGAATTTTGTGGATGATATTCTCTTTGCATTCCTGAATGCTAAAGTGTGTTACAGAGATAGCAAGATTCTTTTGATAGGATTATATAAGCGTGGGTATAAAATCTCTAAGGCAAAATTACAGTGGGTTTTGCCTTAAGTGAAATATCTAGGATTTGTGTTAACAGAGGGTTCCAGAAGTATCACACATAAAAGAATAGCAGATATCCAGAAACTGAATGCTCCTAAGAGTAAAAAGCAACTCAAAGATGTTCTTGGAACAACTGGTTTCTGTAGGCAATGGATACCTGGATATAGTAAATGAACAAAATGTTTAACAGACTTAACCAATAATACAGAAATCAAAACCTCTGAAACTAAAACCTCAACATCTGAAAGCCTTAAGTAAGCTTAAGAAAGCCATTTTATCTGCTCCAGCTTCGGGTATCCCAGACTATACAAAATCATTTCAACTATTTGTAAATGAAACTAAGGGTATTGTTTCTGGTGTACTGACAGACATTATGACAAAGTTATTGTCCAATAGGATATTATAGTTGTCAGCTTGATCCTATAGATGCCTGTAAATTTCCTTGTCTAAGGGATGTATCAGCTACAGCTGTGTTACTCAAGAAGTCAGAAGACTTAGTTTTGGGATGTCCATTGACTATATATTGTTCACATCAAATAGAAGCATTAACAAGGAAATTTCCTACTCAAGCTTATTCAGATCAACGAATCTCTAAGTATGAAATTATTCTCCTAGGTAGTAAGAACATCCAGTTAAAGAGGTGTAGTGTATTAAATCCAGCTATGCTTCTTCCTGATTTGCCAAAGAATATTGAACCATTACATGAGTATGTAGAAGTAGTAGATCTAGTGGATATGCCTAGGGTGGATTTAAAAGACTTGAAAATTGAAATTGAAAATTGAAAATCCAGACTTGGTATTATTCACTGATGGATCTTCCTACTTATGTAATGCAATTAGATGTACAGGTGCTGCAGTGGTCACAGAATTTGAGACACTGTGGTATGGCTCATTACCTAGTAACCTTAGTGCTCAAGGGGGAGAGTAGTGTGAGATTTAAAATGGTTGAGGTCTTAAACTGTAGTGATTAAAATAGTGGAAAGATATAAATTGTGATAGATATGAGAGGGTGAGTAAATTTGACCGCAGAAATATGTTTCACTACAGTGTCTTGGGTTTAAAATCAAATATAAGGTGGTCACCAGGGAAATATTCCCAATTATTCAAATACCCAAGTCAATTGGGTTTTATATTAACAATACAATGAGTAATCAAAGAAAGAGAGAGAGAATAAGAAAGGAGTAAGTATGAAGGGCCTCAAGCCAATATGGCCTAGACCTGAGTCTTAAAAAGAGAAATCAGTCAGTTTTTTAACACTCACCACTAGGTCTGATTAAACAAGGATTTTAGTGATACCAGGCCAGCGTCCTTCCTCAAAGAGTCTTCCAGCCAGAGATTGCTTCAAAGGGCCTCTCTCAAGAGCCTCCAGAGCTCCTACCCCAGAGGGACAGAGTCCCTCAGAGGAGCTCCTCTGAATAAGATCCAGCTCTTCTCTGATTTCTTATTTTTAAGGGCAAAATCTCCTCTGTCACCTCCCCTAAGTCCTTACATCTACCAATCACTGTAGATGTTTCTAAAGGCCACCCATTCTTAGTCCACACCTAAGAAGGTGTGGATTTTTTAGTAATTCACACCAGGAAACCTCTGAGTAAGTTTTCCAGTTCTTTGTTCCTTGTAAATTCACAAGTTGCTTGACCTTTATAGGTACTTAGCTTAAGAAAAGTATGGGTTTAAGTACTTTTCATTGTTTAGAAAAGAGTTTACAACTTTATCTTCCCCTAGGGCAGACCCAAGTAAGTAAAGTAGAATTCTCACATTCCTGCTTTAAGTAGAATTCACTGCCCAAATGGGGAATGGTCTTAATCCAATCTTATAAAGTAGGGTCTGGGAAATTTTAAGGTTTACAGTAGGTGGCTTTGAAGCAAGCATATCTTCTAGCTGAGGGGAAAAGTGCAAATATTTATACAGACTTTCATTATGCATTCTCTGTATGTTATGCTACAGGAAAGATCTGGGGGGGGGGGAAGAGGTTTTATTACTGCATGGGGAAAACCAATTGCTCTTGCAGAAATAATAACTGAGTTGTTAGATGCTATCCAAAAAACCTAAACAGCTAGAGGTGATCCATTGTAGAAGTCATATTTAATGGCAGAAATTCAGCCTCTAAAGGAAATCATAGAGCTGATATAATTGCAAAATTTGAAGCCAGGAATGCTCCAGTGTATGTAATGAATTTATCAACTATAGAGTCTGATGATTTAGAAAGAACTTATGCACACTCAGAAATTCAAAAGTGGAAGGAGAAATTTGGAGCAAGAAAAGATCATGGAATAGGGGTTGCAGACACTGGAAAACTGCTGTTACCAAAAGATTTATATACCTATTCATGTCAAGCCATCCACACAAAGGTTCATTTTGGTACTCAAGCTATAGTAGATCCTATAAAGAGGTAATGGGTAGCACTGGGAATAAGTACTGTAGCAAATAAGATCTGTACAAATTGTTCTGCTTGCCAAAAATTCAACCAAGGTGCATTCAGACAGAAAGGTTTAGGTAGCAGACCTTTAGCATACTGTCCTTTTGAGAGTCTGCAAATCGATTATATCAGCATGTCAAAATCTGGAAGATACAAATTTTGTCTGATAACTGTGGACAGATTAACTAAGTGGCCTGAAGCATTTCCATCAAATACAAATATAACTAGCTTTGTGGTAAAAGTGTTGATTAAGGAAACTATTCCTAGATTTGGTGTACCACTTCCCATAGACTCTGATAAAGGATCTCATTTCACCCAAGATATCCTGAAAAGAGTCTTATGAAAATCTAGGAATAACACATAAATATCATGTTCCTTATCACCCACAAAGTTCAAGTCAAGTGGAGTGTGTAAATAGGAAACTCAAGACTATAGTGGAGAAAATCCATGCTGAAACTCATCTAAAATGGCCAGATATTCTTCCCATAGCTTTGTTTTACCTGCATACAAAACCAGGAGCATATTTACATAAGCCATCTTATGAAATGCTCTTTGGACATGCTCCACTACAGGCTAAAACTTGTAAGACAGTGTATACATCTCTCTTAGGAGAAGATTGTCAACTTGCTTCATACTTAAGTGCTTTACAGCAATGTCTTAAAGAAATAAATGATATGGGAGTATTGATCCAATATGGTCCATTGGATTATTCTCTCCATAATTTCAAACCAGAAGATATGGTATATGTGAGAAATTTTGCTACATCAGCAACACAAGAGATTTGGGTAGGACCTTAAACAATTGTGTTAGTATCTCCATCTTCATCAAAAGTTTTAGGTAGAGATTCGTGGTATCATTGTTCACATATAAAATTAGCACATGGTATTAATATTTAAAATGTACAAATTACCGAGGAAGAAAATGAAGAAGACATTGTAGAAAGTGAGAATCATCAGTTAAATTGAGTCTACAGTCAGAAAGATCAGTAAAGAGAGGACTGTTTCAGTGGAAGAGGACATTCAGATAGAAGAGGACAATGCAGATGAAGAGGAGAATTCAGAAATTAATGGACATTGTTAAAAGACTGTAGGGACTTATAAATATTTAGAAAAAGTCTAAGGAAATTTGCAATAAAGAGGATCAAGTTATTAATGGACTAAAGGATCAAAACATTTTGGGATAATATAATAGAACACAAAACAACATAACACATATTCACAAATAAACATTCATAATTACATTTACTACCATGGATTTGGAGAAGAATTCCTCAATCAAGTTGAGAAGAGAAGGAAAATCTGAAGTTGTGGAAAATATGTTGCATGCAATAGAAACACAAATTGAACAGTAACACAACACTAACATAACAGTAACTGACAAAACACTAACAAAACAACATAACATAGTAAAAATAACAACAAAACAAAACAAACACAAAAACATAAACATGGTTAGGTTACAATGATTCACTAGTTGAATGAGTGAAACAATGTATAGCTAGGGTACTAACAATGTTATAATTAGCTATAAATTAGTTACTAACAAAAAATTGTTAGATACTTAGTCTAGTACAGGAATATAGGTAGACAGGAGAATTTTGAAGGTAGGGATTTAGATAAGATTAAAATTTCAGATAGATAATATAAGGTAAGATACTAAAGTCCGTTACAAAAATGCCTTACAACATATATAACAATATATGTTACATAACACAAATGACATATAACATCACATATCACACAAAATTGTAAATACATATGTAAATATAAGTAGTGTGTATAATAGGATTGTAAAATTAATTATATTAGGATGTATGTATATATAACATAGATGTAAATATGAAGTATGTGTATATGTATAGCATACATTTTTATATTGTATGTATGTATTATGTGTCTATATGTAAAATTTATGTAAATAGATCACTTATGTTTAATTTTATCTATTGTTACATGTAGTTGTATAAGTGAGTTTGATGTTTTGGTTTAATTTTCTGTGTAAAACTTATGCAATTTTGTGTTTATTGTAATTTTCAAAAAATTTTCTCAAAGTTTGCTGTGAATGCATTACAATAGTAGTAGAATGTTCTGTATTAGTTGAAAAGAGTAGTAGTTTATCGTTTTAATGTTTTGCATGGAAGTTGTGTTTATCTTTTGCTTTTGATGTTATTTGCTTGTTTTGCTTCTGCATATGTTTGATCTGTGTTTGAAATTTGCAAGTGTTCAATATTTAATTTCCTTTTTTCCTTTCCTTGATGAAATCCCTAGAATAGGATAGTATTAGATAGGTTAAAATAGTTGAGTGAAGGTTGTTTGTTATTTGGGGTAGATATTTTAGTTTAAGTAATATTTAAGTAAGTTAGTGCACAAATGCCAAAATAGTGTTTTGAAAATGATTTAGGCTTTGTGCAAAGGGAGGTCGGTATCGAGGGAAGTTACAAAGTGCACAGAAGCTGCAAAGAATTGATTGACAGCCCTCGAACCTCAGAATTCTCCAAGAGCTGGCTGGGTCAGAGTTCCAAGCTGTTGAAGGGACAGGTTTCCAACTGTCTGTCTGGAGCAGAAGGTCAAGCCTGAAGGGTGTGGATCTGGACTCTCCCTTAACCTCATCTTGTAAGCTGTCTGCCTTAGAATAAGATCCAAAGGATTGAAAAGAAGATCCCCATACATTCTGGTGGACAGAGTGATTTTGGAGGAGCCTTTCTATTTCCTGGAAAATCTTAGGACTCAACAGCTGGATTCCTGCCACCTGATCCACCAAGGACTCTGTGTGTGAGATTCTGGGTTCCCTGTTGGACTTATCCTTAGTAATATTTAGTTTAGTTAATTAGACTGGTTATGCTTAGGAAATTAACTATAGTGAGTTAAATATCTTGGGGCAAATAGTCAGATGCAAACTTTTCTCCCTTTCCTTCCCCATTATCCCTTTCTTTATTAATAAACCCATTTATTTAATTGTGTTTTTCCCTCTTCCTAAATTCCCTATAACAGTTTCTAAATTCGAAAATCTTGTGTGGAAATTTGTTATTAATTTTTTATTTAAAAAGAGAAAGAAAAAAAAAGAACAACCCTTGTCAATTATTTGCATCCTTGTGGAGATACAATCTCCCAACCAGCAGTCACAGCTACTGAAGACCTGGAAAAGAAAAGTTCCCACCAAAGTCCTTGGTATCATCCTTGGTTCAGTATCAGAAATAAAGTTTTATAAATGGAAATGCCATTAAAGATATATTACCATTCACTTTGTCATTGCACCCTGAGGACCATAGACCTTTTTTATCTGACTTGAAGCTGAAATCTCCTAAATGTATAGTCTCTACTTTTAGAATAGAAGCTCCTTGAGAGCAAAGATTGTCTGTTTTTTCTCTTTGAATATCTTGCAATTTGTATAGCCCTTAGCACATCGTAAGAACTTAACGGAAATGCTTTTTCATTTATTCATGTTAACTTCTTCACAGGGTTGTTATAAGATTATGTAGAATGTAGTGAATTACAAATATAAAGCAATACATAAAGGTGAATTGTTTTGATACTACTATTAAAGAATATTAAAATTTAAATTATTTATGAGAAATTATAAAAACAGATATTTAAATAATTTTCTTCTAAATAGTCATTTTCTTTATATTTTCAGGATAGAAATATTAAGAGGTGCAAAAGATATCAATTCTTCTCTGATCTTTTCCCCTATGCTGTGCCTTATTTTGTATCAGGAATTCAATTCATTTTTTTCTATATAATCAAAATGAATCCCAGAATAACCCTTTCATTGATGTAAAATTCATCATTAAAATGTGGGGCTAATCTGGCCTCTTCTTGATTTTTTTAAGTTAAATTATGACTCCAATTAGGAAGAAAAAAGATAATGAACTTCTTACAATATCCCTTATCCAGTAATGGAACAAAAAAGGTATTCTGGTTGCCATATTTAACTGTTCCATGTCTCATCGTTTTCTTCTGTAAAATAGAGGTGATGATAGCTCTACTATCTGCTTCACAGAGCATGAGAAGCTTAAAATAAAATAACAGATAGAAAACTACCTTGAAATTCAAAAGCTATCTCAGGAGACTGTTATTATTAGTAAATCAAAAAAACCCAACACATTAATTTAATATCTAGTTGTGATGAGTACTCCTCCAACCCCAAAACAAAAGAAATAGAAACAAACAAACAAAAAAACACCACCATTCCTTTTTATTGCTGATAGAAAAGGTAAAAAATATCAGCCTATAATTCAGTGGAATCTTCCTAAATTGGGATTGTAAGAATGGGTACATACTTGGAACAATTTAGAAAACCATATATTTAGATCAGTGTGTTAAAAATCAAATCTGGCATCAGCAATTCTCATTCAACAACAAAATTTAATTTAGAGCAAGTGAGTGAATCTATACTGGTGTTCCTACTTTATTTCCCCTAATTCCACATCCAATCTTATATCTGAGCCTTTGTTCAAATTGTGCTTTATGCATAAAATACCCTTTCTTCCTTTCTTTTCTTCTTCATATTCTCCTCCTCCATACTTGAATATGTAGTTCAATGCTCAGATGACCCTGAACTTCTCCAGTTCCCATCTCGTTTCTCTCATCTCTGAAATACTATAAAAATGTTATGTCTGCCTTGTAGTGTTGCTTGTGGTGATTTCATGTATGTGTGTATATACATGTGCACATATGTATCTATGTATGTGCATATATGTATGCACTATATAAAGACAGGTAAGTGGTACAATGTATATGGGTAAGGACATACATGTATCTGCATGTACATACACATATATACATAGGGATAGGTTATACATGTAGATTTGCAAATATGTATACACTTACATGTGTATACATGTATGTTGGGGGGTTAAATGGTACAATGGATAGAGCACTAAGCCTGGAATCAGGAAGACTAAGTTCAAATCCAGCTAGCTCCTGCTAGCTGTGTGACTTTGGGCAAATCATTTAACCTCTGTTTGCTTCAGTTTCCTCATTTGTAAAATGAGGACAATAATAGAACCTACTTCTGAGGGTTGTGGTAAGGATCAAATGAAATAATATTTGTTAAGCACTTAGCTCAGTGCTTGCCATACAGTGTATCTCTTCAATTCTCTAGCTAGATTTTTAAGAATCTGAGAGCCAGGCCTTATATTTCTTTATATTCTCTTCATTGCCTAGCAAGGTTTGGCACTTGGGGGGCATTTAATACCTATTGAACTAAAAATCTAAATGTCAGAATATTTTTGTTAAGGTTTACCTTTAGTACTTCTGGGTGCAGTTAATCAATAAGCATTTATTAAGTGATATCAGTCAAGACTAACGATACACAGAAAAAATAAAAATAGTCCTTACCTTCAAGGAGCTTCCATTTTAATGGGGTAGACATTATATATAGGAATAAGCAGCTAAAAATACATAGAATAGAAATAAAGAAGTATGAGAGGGGAAGTACCAGCAGGTAAGGGGACCAGGAAATGCTTCCTGGCATTTTGACTCAAGCCTTAAAAGAATACAAAGATCTAAGAAACCGAGATGATGAAAGAGAGCATTCCAGGGATGAGTCAGAAAAGCACAGAGATGAGAGGAGCATCCTGTGTGAGAAGTAGTAAGTATGTCAATATTGCTGGACTGTAGAGGATGTGGACAAGAACACTATATAATAAAATTAGAAAGTTTGGAAGGGATCAGGTTGTGAGGAATTTTAAATGACAGATGAATTTATATTTGATTCTAGAACAGGGAATTCTTAACTTTTTTTTCTATGTTTTGCGTCCATTTTTTAGCATAGTGAAGCCTATGGACCCAACCCCTTTTCAGAATAGTGTTTTTATATGTAAAAAATAAAATACATCAGAATACAAGTATGTTGCAATACAGTTACGAAAAAGCCAATAAACTTGGTTGAGATCAGCTGTTCTTACGGTAGTATTTTTTATCATTTCACTTTCCTAATTCATCAATTGTGTGGGAAAAGAGGTAAATTTCATTTGAGTGATGAGGTCAGAAGCAGATTGTAGATAGTTTAGAGGATAGAGAGGCATCAAGGACAAATGGCTTTGTCAGGTAGTTTTTCAGGGAGAAAAGGGGAAAAGAGATATTGGACATTATTAACCAGCAGACATAGGAGAATCTAGAGAGAAGGGTTTTTTTTTTTTTAAGGATGAAGAAGACAAGTATGTTTGTAGGCAACAAATAAGAACCAGTATAAAAGAGAACAAAGATTAGAATGAAATGAGAGTGACACCAGTAGGTAATATGCTGGAAAATACAAGAAAAAGATGAGATCATACAATTACTAGGTTTGTACCCTCAAGAGATAATAATGAAAAATGTTTGTATAAAAATACTAATAGCCACACTCTTTGTGGTAGCAAAAAAATTGGAAAATGAGGGGGTGTCCCTCAAGTGGGGAATGGCTGAACCAATTGTGGTATATGATGGTGATGGAATATTATTGTGCTATAAGAAATGATGAACTGGAGGATTTCTATAAGAACTGAAGAATCTCTAGGAAATGATGTAGAGTGAAATGAGCAGAGTCAAGACAACATTGTACATGGAAAGTGAAATGCTGTGGAACTGTAAAAATTAAATTAGTCTCTACTGATAAAAATATTATATTTTATGAGGTTTATTAAAGATTATTAGAAATCAGGGAAATAAGAAAATGCAAAATAAGAAAAGCACATGCCTATGGCTAATTAGCCCATTCACAATTCACTTACTACATCTTGTATGCGGAGTAGAGAGATGGTGTGCTTAGAAGCAGAAGAAGAGAGAGCTTGAAGAAGAGAGAGCTTGGGAGGCAGAGAGTCCTTTAAATAATAAATTGTGTTCTCACACTCAGGTGAGATTTTAAGTACCAAGGACTTCTGGGGATTGAAGTCCAGGGTTCAAATCTCCATTTTACAGAACAATATATTGTAATGGACTCTGCTAATACAAGATAATTCCAAGAGACTTATGAGAAAGAATGCTATCCACATCAAGAGAAAGAACTATGGGAGTAGAAACACAAGAATAACAAATGACTTAATATTTGTTTATATGGGTATATGACTTGGGGTTGTGATTTAAAAGATTGCTCTATTGCAAAAGTGAATAATATGGAACTAGGTTATCAAGTAATAACATTTATATAACCCAGTTGAAGTGCTTATTGGATCTGGGAGGTGAGAGGGGAAGAAAACAAAATATGCAAACATGAAAAAATATTTAAATAAATAAGAAAAACTGGGATCAAGGGTATATATAGAAGGCATTGCATTAGCAAGAAGGGTCACCTCTTCATCAGAGGCTGAAAAGATGTTGTAAAGGACGATGTCAGAGGGATTTGTGGTGAGAAAATAAGAAGTGGGATCTCTCAGTGGAATAGCCTCAAGTCTATGTGAATGAAGTACAAATCAAAGGTCTCGGCTGATTGAGAAGTTAGGGTGAAGAGGATGCAATGGGAACCATGGAGAAAAGAAAAGGGTTGGGACAGCCACTGTAGTGAATAAGATTGGGAAAAGATTGGAAAGGAAAATTGAGATTTCTTTGCTTCAATGAGAGCCCAGATGAAATTAAATTATATGCATTTGCAGTGGATTCAGCATGGTTTCATCATTTCCTCTAGTTTCTTCCAATAACACATGAGTAGGAACAAAGGAGGCAGATGATGGGAATGATATAGGATCAGGGTTTGATAAAGTATGATAGCAGTAGAACATGAGAATAAGGGATTTTAAGAGTACAGAATGATGTGGAGTTAAACTGATTCACCAGTGGATTGAAAATGGGTAGGAAAGCCAATCTAATGGACTGGAAAAGTACTGAGAGTTGGAAATACAATGAGAACAGAGTGAGAAGGAATAAGAAATAGGGAGAGATACAAAGATAAAAGATTACAATTGGATTAATGAATTTTAGTTCTTAACTATGGAAATGGAATACTTGAAGTGATGAGCCAGGATATAACCATATATAAGGTCTACCTTGAGGAGATAGAAAGCTAGGATATTTGAGAGAGTATCATGGCTTTGTTAAAATCTTTTGGTATGAAGTCAAGAGTTAGAGTGGAGAAGAACACTATGAGGCAGGCACTGAATTTATTAGGAAAGGAAAGAGATTGGTGTGAGAACTGATAAATAATGGGATACCAGAATCTGAATTGGGTGACAAATTTGGAATCCATGAATTTCAAAGGAGGAGAAGTTGCTGACTTAGGGATAGAAGCAGAGTCTGAATGGGGAGCAAGGAGTACTCTGACTTCCCTACCTTTACCAGTGACTGTCATAAGTGAAAGTGCAGCCTGTATTGGGAAAGTTGAGCAAGGAAGGATGTAGTATAACATAAAAGGAAATTTGTTATGGAGCAGGGATTCTAGAGGGAAAATCTGGAATGGAACATCATGAAGATAAGGTTGAGGTGGATGGGAAAGGCAGAGTAAACAGCTGGCATTGAAGGGGAGGATTTTTCTTTAGCAGTCAATTTCACTGGAATATAGAGAGTAAAATGGAGCTAGAGTCTTTTAACCATCGGGGAATGGGTACAAACAGAGTTAGTGAGGTACAGGCAGTAATTCTAGGGTTGCCTAGCATCTAATTCCTTGGGGGTGAGGGGACTACAGTGATGAATGCTACTGAATGTTCTATGTTCCTGTGGTTTTTGCCAATTCTTTTAAAGATGAGCCTGAGGTCAAAGCTACACTTTCACTAGACTTGCTGTTCTTGGGATTCAGCTTTGTAGACAAAGAAAAAATCTGACTTATAGACCCAACCTGAAGGCTGTTGGACATTTAGCAAAATGTCAGGGCAGATGAAAAGATAATAGCTATTGTTTTAACAGAGATTTCTACATGTCCCACTGCCTTCTAATTGACATGGGATAAGCTCAGGAGACTGTTAATGAGGTTGAATATTAATATGCATGAGCTGGAGTCACACCAAGAAGCTAAGAAAAGACAAGATTGAATCAACTATGGTTAGTGGTAAGGATTGAAAGAGATAGGGAATAAATTGTTACCTAGTTAAAGGATACTCCTTTGAAACAATTTAAGATGAAATTTTTCCTTTGGATTGTCTTCATTTGAGCTATACAATAAAAATAAACAGCAATAACTCATTTATCTGGAGTCTCTGGGAAAGAAGCCCTTCAATGATCCCTTCATAAATTTCCCAGTATAATGTAATCAGACAAGCACTGCATTAGGAGCCAGGAAACATGTATTCTAATCCTGACTCTGCAACAAATTAGCTGTATAGATGTCATCAAGCCATTTAATTTGAAACATATGCCTTATTCTTTTTAAGATTATTTTAAATTTTTTAATATAACTGATTATAATAAAATGCATTGTTGGGGGGGGCAGCTAGGTGGCTCAGTGGATAGAGATCCAAGTCTGGAGACAAGAGGTCCTAGGTTCAAATTCAATCTCAGATTCTTCCTACATGTGTGACCCTAGGTAAGTCAGTCACTTAACCCCCATTACCTAGCCCTTATTGCTCTTCTGCCTTAGAATTGATTCTGCCATAGTATTGATTCTAACATGAAAAATAGGTGCATTGTTGCATGACACATTTTATTCAATACTATCTTAATATAACCTTTTCTAATAGCTAATAGCTCTCTTTTTCTTCTTTTCTTCAAATTATGTCTGAATCTATGATTACATTCTTAAGGAGAATTCTGTACTATACACACTCCCCACAAATGCAGATTGGCCACTTTTTTGTAACTTAGAGCTTTATTTTTTTATTAATTCCATTTTTTATTTTTAAATATTTTTCCATGGTTATGTGATACATTTTATTTCCCTCCCTTCTTCCTTCCCTCCTCCCAGAGCCAACAAGCAATCCCACTGGGTTATACATGTGTTATCACTTGATACCTATTTGCATATTGTAATTTCTGTAATAGGGCAATCTTTTAAAACCCAAACCCAGACTTCTGGGTAATCATGGCTGCAATCTAGACGCCACATGCTTCTTCTCCCAGGCACCGAACGAAATAGACTACATCAAAGGAGCATAAAAATCACCTTTGGTGGAACAGGACTCCCCAATACCCCACAGAGGTGAAGGTACGTGGGGTTTGACCATTTCCACACTATAATAAGAAGGAGGTAAAGCTTGCACAGAAACGTGAGCTGAGCCGCCCTTCCCTCCCCCCACCTCCCACACCAAACCAGAGTGAGCTACCTGAGCACTCACCGGGACAGTGAGTGAGTGGGGAACATCTCTGTCGGGGGGGGGGCACTCCAGGGTCCTTGGGATCTGGGGACTGCCAGGAAAAAACATCTCAGGGTGGTTTCACGGGAGAACCCGGCAATGATCACGGGGGTCCACGGAGCTGTATTTGGGGCGGTTGCGCTGAACATCTGGGCGGAGCTAAACACCAGGGGTGGACCACGCGCTGATTATCTGGGAGCAGCTGAACACCTGGGCAGTTTGGCTGTGATCAGGGCCCCAGCGCTCTAAGAAACCTCGGAGGCTGGGAAGAACTAGTCTGAAGCAACCTAAATTCACAGAAAACCTGCCCATATCACCCAGACCCCAGACCAAAAAGGAAAGGGGAATAAAACCACCAAAGGGATGGCTCACATGGCCCAAAATCAAGCCTCCAGGAAGAAAGGGGAAAAGGTGACTATTGAAAACTTTTATGGTGGAAGTACCCAAGGAAAAGAAGAGAATGAGGAGGAAATCCAAAAAAAATCAGAACATGCCTCCCAAAATGGAAACTATCAACAAGCTCTGGAAGATCGCAAACTGGAACTTATCCAAAAGATAGAAACCTGGAAAGAAAAATGGGAGAAAGAGATCAGCAGTCTGACAGATAAGACTACTCAATTGGAAAAAGAGCTCGAAGCATCCAATAGAAGGGCAGACAAAGCTGAAAAGCAAAACTAGTCCCTAATGACCAGAATTAAGCAACTCGAAGAAAGTGAGATCATAAAACAGCAAGAATCAATAAAGCAAACCCCAAAAATTAATGAATTAGAAGAAAACATAAAATATCTCACTGAGAAGGTCACAGATCTGGAAAACAGAGGGAGAAGAGAAAACCTCCAAATTATCGGTCTCCCAGAAAAACCAGAGATAAACACTAAACTCGATATTATTCTACAGGAGATTATAAAAGAAAATTGCCCCCATGTTCTGGACCAAGGGGGCAAAATAGAAATAGAAAGGGTTCATAGAACACCCTCTATACTAAATCCCCAAAAGACAACCCCTAGGAATGTAATTGCCAAATTCAAGAGCTTCCAAGAAAAGGAGAAATCCTACAAGAAGCCAAGAAGAGGAGCTTCAGATATAAGAGGGCTCCCATAAGGATCACACACGACTTAGCGGCTAACACACTAAGAGACCGCAAAGCATGGAACACGATATTTAGAAAGGCAAGAGAGCTGGGTCTCCAACCAAGAATCAACTACCCAGCAAAACTGACTATATACTTCCAGGGAAAAGTATGGGCATTCAACAAAATAGAAGATTTCCAAGCATTTGCTAAGAAAAGACCAGAACTTAGTGGAAAATTTGATATCCAAGCACAGAAAGCAAGAGAAACATGAAAAGGTAAATATGAAAGAAAGGGAAAAGGAGATAAATCTTATCTTTTTCTTTAAGTCAAACTCTCTTCTATAAGGACTACATTTACATCAAATTATATATATTAATATGTGGGGAAAATGTTTTGTGTAACTCCCAAAAATTGTAGCATCATAAGAGTAGTTAGAAAAAACATGCATAGGGAAAGATTGGGGCATTAAGAAGATTTGGGGAAAGTGGGGGCAAAGAAAGGAAAAGGGAGGGGGGAACCATCAATAATACTAAGATTTACTTCAAGAAATGGGGGGGGGACTTAATAGAATAATCTTTCCCATATAAAGATACACATGGGAAGGGGAGGGGAAGAACTCTCATATGAGAAGGAGAGGAAGAGAGCGTGAAGTGGAATTACTTAAACCTTACTCTCAGTGAAATCAAATCTGAGAAGGAAGAACATCTAGATCCAGTGGGATCCTGAATTCTATCTTATCCATTAGGGCAAGAAAGAAAGGAAAATTAAGGAGGGGCAGGGGGGAGGGAGTATTAAAAGGGAGGGAAGGAGAAGGGGGAGGGGAAGGGAGCATAAAAATGTAGGGGCTAGAAAGGGAAGCATCTCAAGGGAGGGGACTATGGGGACTGACCTAAAGTAAATCAATGGTTCAAAAGGAGATAGCTAAAGAAGAAAGGTCAGAACTAGGGGAAGATATCAAAATGCCAGCGAATCCACAAATGGCAATCATAACTTTGAACGTGAATGGGATGAACTCACCCATAAAATGTAGATAAATAGCAGATTGGATTAGAACCCAAAACCCTACCATTTGTTGTCTTCAAGAAACACATATGAGGCGGGTTGACACTCACAAGGTTAGAATTAAAGGTTGGAGTAAGACCTTTTGGGCCTCAACTGATAGAAAGAAGGCAGGAGTTGCAATCATGATATCTGACAAAGCCAAAGCACAAATAGACCTGATCAAAAGGGACAGGGAAGGTAAATATATTCTGTTAAAAGGGAATATAGACAATGAGAAAATATCACTAATCAACATGTATGCACCAAATGGTATAGCACCCAAATTTTTAATACAGAAACTAGGAGAATTGAAGGAGGAAATAGACAGTAAAACCATATTAGTGGGAGACTTGAACCAACCACTATCAAATTTAGATAAATCAAACCAAAAAATAAACAAGAAAGAGGTAAAAGAGGTAAATGAAATCTTAGAAAAATTAGAGTTAATAGACATATGGAGAAAAATAAATAGGGACAAAAAGGAATACACCTTCTTTTCAGCACCACATGACACATTCACAAAAATAGATCATACACTAGGTCACAGAAACATGGCACTCAAATGCAGAAAAGCAGAAATAATAAATGCAGCCTTTTCAGATCACAAGGCAATAAAAATATTGATCAGTAAGGGTACATGGAGAGCCAAATCAAAAATTAATTGGAAATTAAATAATATGATACTCCAAAATCGGATAGTTAGAGAAGAAATAATAGAAACAATTAATAATTTTGTTGAAGAAAATGACAATGGCAAGACATCCTTTCAAACCTTATGGGATGCAGCCAAGGCAGTAGAGGAAAATTCATATCCCTGAGTGCATATATTAACAAATTAGGGAGGACAGAGATCAAGGAATTGGAAATGCAAATCAAAAAACTTGAGAACAAACAAATTAAAACCCCCAGAAGAAAACCAAACTAGAGATCCTAAAAATTAAGGGAGAAATTAATAAAATTGAAAGTGATAGAACTATTGAACTAATAAACAAGACTAGAAGCTGGTACTTTGAAAAAACAGACAAAATAGACAAAGTACTGGTTAATCTAATTAAAAAAAGGAAAGAAGAAAGGCAAATTAACAGCATCAAGGATGAAAAAGGGGATCTCACCTCCAATGAAGAGGAAATTAAGGCAATCATTAAAAACTACTTTGCCCAACTATATGGCAATAAATATACCAACCAAGGTGATATGGATGAATATTTACAAAAATATAAATTACCTAGACTAACAGAAGAAGAAATAGATTTCTTAAATAATCCCATATCAGAAAAATAAATCCAACAGGCCATCAAAGAACTTCCTAAGAAAAAATCCCCAGGGCCTGACGGATTCACCAGTGAATTCTATCAAACATTCAAAGAACAGCTAACTCCAATACTATACAAACTATTTGACATAATAAGCAAAGAGGGAGTTCTACCAAACTCCTTTTATGACACAAACATGGTATTAATTCCAAAGCCAAGCAGGCCAAAAACAGAGAAAGAAAATTATAGACCAATCTCCCTAATGAATATAGATGCAAAAATCTTAAATAGGATACTAGCAAAAAGACTCCAGCAAGTGATCAGAAGGGTCATCCACCATGATCAAGTAGGATTTATACCAGGGATGCAGGGCTGGTTCAATATTAGGAAAACTATCCACATAATTGACCACATCCAGAAGCAAACCAACAAGAACCACATGATTTTCTCAATAGGATGCAGAAAAAGCCTTCGATAAAATACAACACCCATTCCTACTAAAAACACTAGAAAGCATAGGAATAGAAGGGTCGTTCCTAAAAATAATAAACAGTATATATCTAAAACCATCAGCAAAGATCATCTGCAATGGGGATAAACTAGATGCATTCCCAATAAGATCAGGAGTGAAACAAGGATGCCCATTATCACCTCTACTATTTGCCATTGTGTTAGAAACACTAGCAGTAGCAATTAGAGAATAAAAAGAAATTGAAGGCATTAAAATAGGCAAGGAGGAGACCAAATTATCGCTCTTTGCAGATGACATGATGGTCTACTTAAAGAATTCTAGAGATTCAACCAAAAAGCTAATCGAAATAATCAACAACTTTAGCAAAGTTGCAGGATACAAAATAAACCCACATAAGTCATCAGCATTTCTATATAATTCCAACACAGCTCAGTAGCAAGAACTAGAAAGAGAAATCCCATTCAAAATTCCTTAGACAAAATAAAATACTTAGGAATCTATCTCCCGAGACAAACACAGGATCTATATGAATACAACTACAAAACACTTTCCACACAACTAAAACTAGACTTGAACAATTGGAAGAACATTAACTGCTCATGGGTAGGACGAGCCAATATAATAAAAATGACCATCCTACCCAAACTCATCTATCTATTTAGTGCCATACCCATGGAACTTCCAAAAAAATTTTTACTGATTTAGAAAAAACCATAACAAAGTTCATTTGGAAGAACAAAAGATCAAGGATATCCAGGGAAATAATGAAAAAAAATACAAAGGAAGGGGGTCTTGCAGTCCCAGATCTCAGACTATATTATAAAGCAGCGGTCATCAAAACAATTTGGTACTGGCTAAGAGACAGAAAGGAGGATCAGTGGAATAGACTGGGGGCAAGCAACCTCAGCAAGACAGTATATGACAAACCCAAACATCCCAGCTTTTGGGACAAAAATACACTATTTCATAAAAACTGCTGGGAAAATTGGAGGACAGTGTGGGAAAGATTAGGTTTAGATCAACACCTCACACCCTACACCAAGATAAATTCAAAATGGGTGAATGACTTGAACATAAAGAAGGAAACTATAAGAAAATTAGGCGAACACAGAATAGTATACATGTCAGACCTTTGGGAAGGGAAAGACTTCAAAACCAAGCAAGAATTAGAAAGAGTTACAAAATGCAAAATAAATAATCTGGATTACATCAAATTAAAAAGGTTTTGTACAAACAAAACCAATGTAATCAAAATCAGAAGGGTAGCAACAAATTGGGAAACAATCTTCATAAAAACCTCTGACAAAGGTTTAATTACTCAAATTTATAAAGAACTAAATCAATTGTACAAAAAATCAAGCCATTCTCCAATTGACAAATGGGCAAGGGACATGAACAGGCAGTTCGCAGCCAAAGAAATCAAAACTATTAATAAGCACATGAAAAAGTGCATTACATCTCTTATAATCAGAGAGATGCAAATCAAAACAACTCTGAGGTATCACCTCACACCTAGCAGATTGGCTAACATGACAGCTATGGAAAGTAGTGAATGCTGGAGGGGATGTGGCAAAGTGGGGACATTAATTCATTGCTGGTAGAGTTGTGAATCGATCCAACCATTCTGGAGGGCAATTTGGAACTATGCCTAAAGGGTGATAAAAGACTGTCTGCCCTTTGATCCAGCTATAGCACTGCTGGGTTTGTACCCCAAAGAGATAATAAGGAAAAAGACCTTCAAGAATATTCATAGCTGTACTCTTTGTGGTGGCAAAAAAAAAAAAGGAAAATGAGGGGATGCCCTTCAATTGGAGAATGGCTGAACAAATTGTGGTATATGTTGGTGATGGAATACTATTGTGCTAAAAGGAATAATAAAGTAGGGGAATTCCATGGAGACTGGAACAACCTCCAGGAAGTGATGCAGAGGGAAAGGAGCAGAACCAAAAAAACATTGTACACAGAGACTGATACATTGTGGTACAATCGAAGGTGATGGACTTCTCCATTAGTATCAATGCAATGTCCCTGAACAATCTGCAGGGATCTAAAAAATACTACCCACAAGCAGAGGATAAACTGTGGGAGTGAAAACACCGATGAAAAGCAACTGCTTGACTACAGGGGTGGAGGGGATATGACTGAGGAGAGACTCTAAATGAACACTAATGCAAATACCAACTACAGGGAAATGGGTTCGAGTCAAGAACACATGTGATAACCAGTGGAATCGTGCATTGGCTATGGGAGAGGGAAAGGTGGTGGGAGGGAGGGAGGAGAGGAAAAGAAAATGATCTTTGTTTCCAGTGAATAATGTTTGGAAATGACCAAATAAAATAATGTTAAAAAAAACCCCAAACCCCAAATCATATACCCATACAAACAAGTGATAAATCATATGTGTTTTCTTCTGGGTCTCTTCTTCTCCCACAGTGCTCTCTCTTAGTGTGAACAGCGTTCTTTCTCATAGGTCCTTTGGGATTGCCCTGGATCATTGATTGCATTGCTGCTAGTAGCAAAGTCAATTACATTTGATCATCCCATAGTGTTTCAGTTTCTGTGTACAATGTTCTCCTGGTTCTGCTCATTTCTCTCAGCATCAGGTCATTGAGGTCTTTCCAGTAAGCTACAGATTTAGAGAGAACTTCTAGAGACGATGGGAACTCCAGTGGTTTACATAAACTGTATGTGTCACAGGCTAGACTTGAGTCAAAGTCCTCCTGACTCCAAAATCAGTCTTCTATTCACTTCTGACTTAAAGTTGATAAAGCACTTTATGAAGGTTTTCTTCTTTTATCCTCACAAAAACTGGCTCAGGTCTTATTTCAAAGCTTAGTGCCTGCTTTATGTGCTGTTTTTTTTAACACACATACATGTCTATGTAGACATACATATATGAATGTATGTGTATACATACAAGTATGTTATTTCCTGATATAGAATATAAGCTCTAATAGGGAAGGAATTGTTTCAGTTTTGTTCTTGTATCCACAGTGCACAGCACAGTTTCTGGCACATATTAGGAATTGAATAAATGTGTCCTGATAGATCTATTTGAACCTATCCATCCCTAAACTAAATGGTCACAGGCTGCTGATGGTGGTTCTCTTTCCTCCCTTGCTGTCATTCCTTATTTTTCAATGCTTCAATTTCAAGCAGTCTCACCAACCAATCCCACCCCACCCCCAACCTCCTGCTGTGTCTAATAAGCTTTCCTAGTAACCTAGGTAACTCTAAAGGGCAAATCAGATAACTGAGTTTATTAAATCAGTGACCTTCATTTATACACCTTTAAGCCAATAGGCTTTGAACTCCTGTCCTGTGGAGTCAAGTACAGGAGCTGGAGAACATTGGACTTTTTCCCAGTTAGCTCCCTGTGGAGTTTTTTAGGTGACTGAAGTTGCTAGGAGTCTGACCCTGGAATAAATGGAGCATTACTGTATATAAGTAGGAGAAGAAATAATCCCAGGCAGAGAACTAATATTTAGGGGATTTATTGAAAATTCTTAGGTGGATAAGCCTGAATAGGAAGTACACGTAAAAATACAGTCTATATAATGTTCCAATGTCCCCATTGCTGCCATTATTGGGGCTGGAGGTGGGAGGCTCCACCACATAGGCAACAAAAAATGCACTAGATTGAGATTCAGAGGACATGGGTTTGGGTCCTGGGACTACATCTACGTGACTTTGTGGAAGTCAATTGACTTCTCTGGTCCTCAGTTTCTTTACCCATAAAATTACCAGGTTCTATTTCATGTTTATTTGATGTATTATGATGTTTAAATTTTTTTGACTAAAATCTATGGTGCTAAAGTTCATCCACTCCCCCCATAACTTTCCAATCTCTCATCTCTTACCACATCTTAGCTCCTCTCCACTCCCACATGCTATCCCTGCCTATCCACTCTACCTCTAGCATGTCTCCCATTTTTAGAATTTTTTTCCCTATGGATAAGGAAACAGTTCTAGACAATAACTTCTTCCATGAAGTTTTTTTTTTGTTTTTGTTTTTGTTTTGCCTAAAGTCTTGCTTTCATTTAGCTAATTGTCAAGACATACCTGTTTATAAGTATGAAAGTTTAAGGAATGTAAGGATGCTGGGAGTCAATAAGTCTGAAGAGTGGTTAGGAGTTGAAACCTAAGATAAGGAAGGAGACAGGGTGGAACCTACCAAACTTCAAACTACTTTCCAGAATATTTTTAAAAAATTAAACTAGTGACTGTGATTGCTATATTATTGTCATTTTTTCTGAAATATGCTGAAATATTATTAAACTTTTTTAATATTATAAAATTATTACATAACATATAATTACTTATAATATTATAAAAAGTTACAAAACAAGACATGTACCATCATACTGAAGAGTTATAAAAATCTAATTTGTAATAAAAGGAAGTGAATAGAATATAGGGTTTTCTTCACCTCTAAAGGTGAAGCAAAATTCCTAAAACTGTTACAAAAAGGACCACTTAGGAACATTTAAAAGGAATAAAGTGATCATGAACTCTAGCACAGTTACATCAAGAATAGTCATGCCATTCAATAAATGCTTGTTGAATTAAAAAATCCAAATAACTGAATATCCTTAATGGGCCAATGTATTACTTCCAAGTACTTTAAGTAACTTCATTTTGAAGATTAATAAATTAGATTTAGAATAGGTCAGGATATAGGAATGGTATACCTTGATTTCAGCAAAGCATTTGATGAAACCTCTCATTCTATCCTTATGGGTAAAATGTAAATATGTGGGATAGATAAAAGTATAGTAAGGGATATTCCAGACCAGTTGAACTCCTAAATTAAAAAATTCATAATTAATAAGCTATGTCAAACTGGAAGGACATCTCTTGTGGAGTGCCCCAGGGATCCAATAGAATTTAACTTATATAAAGATACAGATGGACATACTTATCAAATTTGTAGTTTAAGAGGACGCTAAGAAGGAAACATCATGGAAAACATTTCATATGGCAGAATCAGTATTCAAAAATATCTCAAGAGACTCACGAATATAGGTAAAGGAAAAATTATCTGCTGCCAGGAGTATCCTTGTAAATATATGATAACTAGCTCTCCAAAATTGCACAACATGCTTTTAGGTTTAATCTGAATTGTTAAGATTTTGTCCTCCTTCTTAAGACTAGACAATAAAGAAAATTTTTAAATCAAGCCTTGATTCATACCCTTTCCCAATTTCCAAAGTCGAAATGCTCAGGTTGAAAGTTTTGTTCCAGCTAGCTCTAGGACACCCAATCTGCAGCCAACTCTCTATAGAGTCCTGAAGTCCTCTCAGAGTGACAGCTCCCATCACCAACAGCAGATAAGCAGCAAAATATATATATGGGTCCTGTTTCCTGCTTAGTTGTTGACTTGAAGCCCTTTGAACACTTAGGTTAGATCAAAGGGTATTTCAACATGTCCAAAATAGAACTGATTTTCTTCTCCTCCTAGGCCTGCCTCTCCTCCAAACTGTTTTATTTCTTTAGAGGAAAACCCTACTCTTCCAGGTAGCAAGATTTGCATCCTCTGTGTAATCCTTGATTCTTCCCTTGACATTACTCCATATTATTTAATTAATAGACGTGGAGTCAAGTGTTATCAATTCTACCTGTACAACATCTCTAGAATCCAATTCCTTTTCTTCACTGACAGGTCTTAGAAACAAGAAGACAAGTTCAAATCCTATCTTATCTGCTTACTAGCTGTGTGATTCTGGACAAATCATTTAACTTCTCAGTCTTAGTTTCCTTAGTTTCCAGATGAAATCTAGTAAGTTCAAATGCAATAAAGAGGATAAATGTAAACTCTTATACTTGGACTCAAAACACCAACAGATGATGTCTCTTCAGATGTGAATTGGACTAAATGACCTCTCAAGTCCCTTCAGAGACCTTATAACTCTAAGACTGATAAAATATTTAAATTCCCTTCTTTCTCTAATATGCAATGATTCAATTTCAAATCACAGAAAAACCTGCCTCATCATCAAAAATCCTTTCTAAATGTTCATCTACACATGATCAAAATTATGATAAGTAAGGCTTCAGTTTTCTAGCCATTCAGCCACAGGGAAAAAATGAAATAAAAAGCCACATAAAGAAAGCGACTTAATTTAGCTTATCCCTGGTCTCTGGAAAGACATAAAACATACACTTTACTTGTTTTTTAAATTAAAATACACTTCAATTATCACATTATGCCCAATTAGTGGAGTGTAAAAAGAAGAAAGAGAGAGCATGTGGAGCAAGGGAGAAAAACACAGACAAAAACAAAGAAAAGGAAATGAGGACAGAATAGAAAAAAACAGCAGCAGGGATGAAGAGATAAAGCCTCTTGAAAGCAGGGATTGTTTTTGTAATTCCAAAGTATGTAGAATGGTGCTTGTCTCACAATAAATATTTAATAAATACTTACTGATTAATTGGAAAGAGAAATAAAAATAACACACATAGGTGACATTTATATAACATACTAAGGTTTGCAAAACACATACACACATTATTTCATTTGTTCCTCATAACCACTTTATGAGGCACATGTTGTTATTATCCTTATTTCATACACGAAGAAACTGAGGCTCAGAAAGGTAAATAATTTGCCCGATGTCAAGAAACTCTCAAATTACTGAGGAAGGGAAGAATATAAGACAATGCGAGTTGACGAGTATGAGATAGTCAAAGATAGGGAAAGTGAGGAGGAAGCCTTAGCTATTTTTGAGTTAAATGTTAGCAGCCATGTACAACTGTCACTTAGGCTATGAACTTGAGAATGCTATGACCAATTAAATATTTCTTTTTGAAGTTTTGATTGCTAGAGTAACTTTAGTCCACAGTTCTTCAATTATTCTATTCCTTAAATAAGCTAGAGGCTCTGAACTGGTTGAAATGATAATAATATTTCACTTGGAAGAAAATTCTTCATCTGCTATGCCACAACATTGACCAGAACAGTTATCACATCCAAAGGTTGTATGAAATCGGAGGGCTACATTTGGAGATTCTGAACATCTATTTAGAGAAAAAGAAGACCTTCAGTTGTACATCATTTTAATTGCATCTGATAGTTACCATGCAGCTTCATTAGGAATATCAATTTAGTTATTAATTGAATTATAAAGGCAAATTTAAATTATGGAAATTTTAAAGCTATATTTGGTGGGAAATTATTATAGAATGGATGACTGCTGGTTGGGACAATGATAATGGAGGAGAAAAGATTTCTGCTTCCTTTTTCCTGTCAAAGAGAAAAATCTTTGGGTTGAAAAAAATTACTAATCAAGATCTGATACTCAAGATAATTAAGGAGATATAGTAATAAATCAAACTACCTTTGATTAGGTCCAATCAGCAGGTCTGTATAAACTATATTCCATATTACTGAAGGAACTACCATCACTAATTACTCAGCCATTGTCAATAATCTTTGAAAGATTCTGAAGAGTAGGTGATGTTTTGTAAGACTGGAGGCAGACACATATTATCCTTCTTTTTTTCATCAGGGAAGAGAATTAAATTTGAAAACTTAATCCAATGAGGTTTTACTTCCATTCCTGGAAAAATTCTAAAGCATATTATTAACAAAATGGTTAGTGAGCATATAGAAAAAGAAGGGGGTATCAATAAACAACATGGCCTCAAGATTGAGCCATGTCTAACTAACCTCATTACTTTTCTTGACAGGAAGAGTAGGGCAGTGATGTAGATATGGTTTATATAGATTTTAGCAAAGTACTTGACAAAGTTTCTTAAGCTATTTTTATGAAAAAGTAGAAGAGATGTGGGCTAAAATGGTAGGCATAATTTAATGAATTTTTAATGGGTTGAATGGCCAAATTCAAAGAGAAGTTGTTAATGGTTCAATGTCAGTTTGGAAGGAAGTTTCTGGAAGAGTGCCAAGGAACTGCTTGGCCCTGGCTTGCATAAGGAATAAATGATATGCTCATCAAATATGAAAATGGCA
Source organism: Monodelphis domestica (assembly GCF_027887165.1). Lineage (NCBI taxonomy): Eukaryota > Metazoa > Chordata > Mammalia > Didelphimorphia > Didelphidae > Monodelphis > Monodelphis domestica. Next base: position 151,218,313 of record NC_077231.1, read on the forward strand.
CAAAATGAAGACATAAAACTAATATGTTGGGTAAGAAAATCAGGATCCAAAAGATCTCAACAATTTAGAAAGGTGAATCAAATATAGTAGGATGAAATTTAATAGGGATAAATGTAAAATTTAACATTGGTTTAAAAAAACAATTTCACAAATACAATGCAAGAGGTAGAGCTAGCTAACATTTTGTTTGAAAAAGTTCTGGGGCTGTTAGCAGTCTGTACAGTCTGGGACTGTAAAGTCCATAGTGTGACTTGGCAGTCAATCAGTAAGTCACTTAAGTAGGTATTAAATACCTACTTTTTGTTAGACACTGTGCTAAGTGTTGGGATACAAAAATGAAGCAAAAGACAGTCTCTGCCCTTATGGAGCTCATAATTAGTGGAGAAAACAACAAGCAAATACAATTTGCAAAGAAAAAGTCAAAAAGCTAACAATAATTTTAAACTATCTAAGAGAGCTATTGGCCTCTCTGAGCACTTCTCTGACCAGACTACATCTGGAGTATTGGTTTCAATTCCTGGTTCTGCATTTTAAGAACCTTGATTTGCAGTGAAGGGCAATAAGGATTATGAAAGGCATTAAAAATAATTTGATGTGAATTCTGGTTGAAGGAAGAAGGAATATTTAACCTTGTGAACAATTTAGACTAGATTTAGGTGGGGCATGGAAGGACTATGTAACAGAGGGGGAAAAGGGATGGAGTCCCCCACACTGAATTCAGGACCAGAGAGTGGTAGAGATGAAATGGAGCTAAAGGGAAGAGAGAGAGGATAGATAGTTTCTCCCCTCTCCTTCCTCAATAAACCCACACTAGCTGTCTTCAGGATTATTGACTACTTTTCTTCAGAGGCAGGGCTGAAATAAATTCAGGACTAAAAACCTTCTTCTTCCTTGGGGAGGAAATATAGTTCTCCTCCCCAAAAGTTCTGGTCCCTCTCCCTGAATATTATGAGCAGGCACTTGATCTATAAGAACAGCTATTTATTTTTGAGGAACACACAAAGGGTAAGGTAAGTGAGGGATAAGATAATGGGACAGTGGGAAATAGGAAGTCCCTAAAACCTGCCTGACCCTCCAGGGTCAATTGTGAGAGCTGTCTTGACTTTAACTATTCTGGTTATAATATGAAGTTCAAGAAGCTTTGGAGGGATGGAGGGGAAATCTTCTTGAGGTGGATAGCTTTATATCCAAAGTCCTATCCACTTTTGTTGTCTTCCACTCATTTCAGGAGGTCTGGATTCTCAGAAGGATGAACGGGGCTCAGAGGTGCTTTCAGAACAACCTTTCTGAAGTGCTTCCCAAAGAGAAGTGAAGTTAACTTGGATCTCTGTTTTCTCTGGAATTCCCTGTTCCTCTTGCCCTTCCCCTGCTTGTCTTGTTCCTCTGGCAGATTGAGTCTAAGTTTCCTCTCTTACAACTATCAGATTGAGGATGTTCTTCTTGCCCTACTATGCAAAACTAGGAGTAGAAGTTGAGGAGAGACAATTTCAGCTTGACCTAAGGAAAAAGTTGCTAATGATGAAAACTTCAAATGTAGGAGTGTGTTCTCCCCTCCCTAGAAATTTCCAAGCTAAAGTTAGATGACCACTTGCTAGATGTTGTAGAGGAAATTCTGGCTCAAGTGTATAAGCTGGAATAGATGGCTTCTGAGACCTTTTATGAGAGACCTCTGAGATTCCATAATTACTTCAAGAATTCACAAGATTTCATATTCAATACTATGTGGTTTAGATCTGGTTTCAATTATCATGGCCACTAGAAGCACTATATATCTTCATCAAGTGAGAAGAGAAAGATTCAGGTCTATTGTGTGTGCATTATGAACTTAAATTTTGTAATTGCTTTATATAATTGTTATTAATAAAAAAATTTACTCCTATTTTTAAAATCCTGAGTCATTAATGCCCCAAATGCCTAACTTTGATTTCAGGATTCTTAATTCTAAAATTTTTACATGGTAAGTGATGAAAGTATTCAAATTTCAAGGTTTTGTTAGTGAATATTTTTATTAGTATATACATAAAATGGAATGTTTGGTTACATGGCCATGTGACATTAAGCAAACACCACAGGACATGGGGTAAATTAATGCAAATCATCTAATTACAGTAGTTAAGACCAGAAATTAAAGAACCTAAAGTTTAGGAAAGAATATAATATCTAGACATAACTTTCCTTAATTAAGGGAAACAGGATATGTGGGCTGTAGAACTTTACATTCCCAAGCCAGATTTCCAGAATGTGTTGATTTGAGGTTGGGGAATAGAGAGAAAAAGAATAAACAGAACTTAAAATGAAGGATTCCAAATTTTTGAACCATTACCAACCAACATGGAATGGTACTGAAAAGGCTTTATAACTCTCTTAGTTTCCATAGGAATCATAGAATTAAATCACAGATTGTAGAATTGGAAGAGACCTTAAAGGTCGTTTAGTCCAACTATTTTTCAAAGCATGAAAGCATGAATCTCCTTCCAGAAAGTCTTCAATAAATGGTTTCTGACCTCAACATGAAGCACTGTAATGACAAAAAATTCTTACTATTTCTGTGATAAATCCAATCTGGTTTTGCACAGCTACTTTATACTGAATTACATCATATCCCCTCATTTTACACACACAGAGGGATGGAGGGATTTGCTTGTGGTCAAACAGGTGGCAAATATCAGAGCCAGGATTGAGCCCTAGGTAGTACAACTCCGGTATTCTTTTTACAACATCGTGCTGTTGAACTGAGGACTGAGGTTAATATTCTTCCAGAAGTCATCATCAGCCTATCGTCTGGCACACACACCCAATAAAGTCATCATAAAAAAGAGCAACTCTAGTGGAGATGGGGCCTGCCATCTGTCATCAACAATACCAAATGCTACCTATAGGTAGGTATAGCTAAGGGCTCCAGGAACAGTGGCACTCTCAGATCACTGGTGCCTCTTCCAGACCCTCCCTTGTGGTCATCCTCCACTTAGCAAATGCCTCTTTAGATGCTTCAGCCCCTACCTCCTCAGCAGCCACTGCAACTAGAGATCCAGAAAAGAAAATTCTTATCACCAAAGTCTTTGGCACTGTTGGATGGTTTAACATCAGAAAGGAGACAGTTTGATCAGTAAAGATGATGTTAAAGAAGATGCATTATCTTCTGCTTTGCTGTTGCACCCTTAAGAACACTCAGTCTTTCAATATGACATGCAACTCAAACTTCCTATCAGAACTCGAACATCTTCAGGACTTGAATTGTCTTGTTTTTCTATATGTATCTTGAATATTTTGTGCTTAGAAAGTGCTTAATAAGTGGTTTTTCCCCTTTTAGCCATTATCATCTTTTTTATCTTTTTGTTAAGTTATATAGGAAACTCCTCAAATGAAAAACTTTGAACCTTACATAAATTTATTAATGCATAATGAATTGTCTTCCTCAGGTGGATCTCAGCAGCTATTTCCTCCAATTTAGAAATCAAATTCATGCCTGCCCATTCTGTGTGACTCTTGTTTATATTCTCACAAGTTTTCTAGCCACAGGGTCTACCCAGTGTCCAAAGTACCTCCATCCATTTCTCTTGACAATGACTTATTCTACCTCCATGATTATACATTTATATGATGGCATCTTTTATATTTCTTCTCCTTTGTAATCCCTTGTTTAAATGATGTTACATTTAAATCACACCTAATCTGTATCTTTCCATTGTCCTCTGGATTATTCTCAATTATTTTAATTTCTGATTTTTCTGAGGTTAGACTATTCCATGTCTCACACACATATAATCATGCTGAAAGAATATCAGTATTAAAAGGTTTTGCCTTTTAGGGAGAAGTTTGAGGTCTCTAAAATCATTTTATAGTTTCCCAAGCCAATCCAGTTTGCTTTCAGTAATGAAGCCAATTCATTGGCCATTTGCAGTCAGCCCTTCTTCAGCAAAACAATAAGTCAAAGTCATACAAAATTCTTTGAATGACATAACAGGGGTAACTGTTGATTATCTTCTGATCATTAATATCAAACAAGATATAAACAAGGGAGCATATGCTAACCAAAAGTCTTCATTCATCATGGAGGCAATTCACCTTGCAGAGTTAGTTGAAGAGGAATGAACCCACAGGCAGTGAGATTTTATAGATTCATTTTTTCATGGATGGCATTATGCAAAGCACATCAGCCCTTCTTGCCTCAATATCACAGAACTTTCTAGGTGAGATCTATAACCATTCAAAATAGTTGGACGTTCCACATAGCGCTGTTCACTCACAAAAAACCTAAGCACATGAAGAATACAAGACTGTATAGGCTACAATATACATATACATACACACACACACACACACACACACACACACACACACACATACACACACACACAACCTTAAGTGCTCCTCTGTCAATTCAGACCACTTTTGTAGAAACACTCATCAGCTTGAAAGAAAAATCTGAATCATAGAAAAGAGAAGTCAGGGGAAAAAAAGGCCAGGCTGTGATGGGGACCCTGGGGAAAGTGGGCCTGACAACCTAACAGAGTCCTCTAGCCAATTAACGTTGGTCTACATTCCATAACAGAGGTGCTGCTGATCTAAATTAGGGTGTTCTGTGACCATAGTATCCCCTTTTAGACAGCAGAAAGAAGGGGTTCTATACATCAGACATGAGCACTAAAATGAATTTCTGAATATAAATTAGGCAATAAGGGAACTAAAAGACTCAGGAAAGAGAAGGAGAAAGTTCACTTCAATTAAAGCAAGCTCAAAGGAGCAGTTCTCAAGGTTCAAGATTACAACCTGGATCTTTTAAGAAGAAAGAAAATACTAAGTGACAGAGTAGAGAAGAGTGCTGGATCTGGAGTCAGGAAGACTCATCTTTCTAAGTTCAAATCTGGCCTCCAACACTTAATAGCTCTGTGACCTTGGGCAAGTCCCTCAACCCTGTCTGCCTCAGTTCCTCACCAGCAACATGAGCTGGAGAAGGAAATGTCAAACTACTCTAGTATCTTTCTCAAAAAAAAAATGGGGTCATGAAAAGTAATATAGGGTTGAAACACTCAATGGCAGCAATAACTAGCAAGAAAGCAGTTTTCTTGTCATTGGCTGAGAAAGCTGAACAAAGTTTTACAACTATTTATATCTGTAGTCTTCCCTAGTAGGGAGAAGATTACCAGTTGCTGCACCACAACGATAAAAGATTCATTTGCAACTGGCCCTCCACATTGCGCTTTGATTGAGAACTAGAGCTGAAGTACAGAAAGATACTAAAGGATTCAGCTACTGCCCAATGGTATCCCATAGGGCAGATAAATCAGCCCAACTTTGAAGGGGAGATGGCAAGTGGCCTGGAGCAGGCTGGTCAAACCACCACCATCTTAATTAATGGAGAGAGTATAGAATCCAAGAACCTAAAAACATTGTAGAACCTAAAAGCATGGAGAGCATTCTCTGGAGCACCTGCCTGCTACCTGGGCAGCCATCATTGTGGGGGGCAACTTTTGTGGAGAGAAGACCTGGCAACTGCCTCTCCAGATGCTAGTCTCTGCTTCCTCAGCAGCCACAGCTACTAAAGAACCAGAAAAGGAAGTTCTCATGGCCAAAGTCCTTGTGAAAAGTTTCAATATCAGAAACAGATAGAATTTTTATCACTGGAAATGACATTAAAGAAAAAGGCATTACCATCTGCTTTGCTAATGTACCCTAAGGACTATGGAGCCTTTCCATCTGATTGGTAGCTGAAAGCTCCTATATGTATTCTCTCACCCCAGTGGAATGTATACTTGAAAGGGAGGACTGTCTTGTTATCTCTGTACATCCCCAGTGCTTTGCACCGAGTAAATGCATAGCAAATGCTTTTTTTTTTTTTAATTCATTGAGTTATTCATTTATACTGAAAGATCTATTTCCTTGCCTCTGCAGCGGAGAGATTTTTTTAGCCACAGTACATGCCTCAGTGGATGATGGAGGTGGCCCAAAGAGCTAGCCTTGATAAATGTTGTTTTAAGATTTTAGGTGAAACTAAAAAAAATAAGTGTTAGTGAACTCCAAAAAGTAGGTCCAAACAGTTAGTCTAGTCACCAAGGAGAGATCAGTGTGATAGCATCAGTGGAAAACATCAACAGCTTCCCAGTGTTGAAGATACAATTTGTCCCCCTAGACATATGCCCTCCTCACACATGTTCTCCATGTATGGATGATCACATATTTCCCATATTTGGATACCCTACATAGAATTCCCACTAAAAATATTTTTATTGTTGAAGACCAAGTTCAAAGTTTATGGGGTGGGGATATTCTTTGATTACTTGATCTGGCTACTTAATTAAAATGTATTTGTAATGAATTAAATGTGTTGTATGGTAAACATAAAATATACCAATGGGTCAGGATGTTTTCTCAGTGTGCTGTTATATATTTTTTCCTTCCTGAAAATAAATCACATTAAAAATACACATTGGTGTGAACTCATAAGCAATAGTGTTTGGAAAAAAGGCTGACCCACAAAGTCAAGATCTACTATTCCTTCCTGTATGACTTTGGGGAAGTTAGCTTTTCAGGGTTTCAATTTCTTCCACCTTAGAAATAAGGGAGATAACCACTGAGTACCTTTTCAGTTCTAAATCTATGAGCCTATGAGCTTTTAGCCTGAGATAGCTAATGAGTGAAATGAGCCTTGTGGGCTACAATAGAATACTATTCCTTTTGAAAGCTGTAGCTAGACATGTTCCCAAGTATTGACTTTTAGGGAAACTGTTTTAACAAACATATATGAATTGCATATATATAATTAAAACATTTTAATACACATGAAGATACTTGAAAACAATCTTATTTCATAACTGTCAAAGGATGATGTGTTTTTAAAGCAAATAAGGATTTGGAGACAGGGTTAACTATCATATTATTCATGAGGTCTGTTCCAACACTCAAATTCTGTGAGTTTTCAGGAAACAGAAGGCAGTAAACTGGAAACACAGAGGAAGAGGGGAAAAAAGATGGAATTTCAGTGGGAAAAAACACACACAAAACATAGCTTATCAAGCAAATATGAGTGAAAGCATTATAGACACGATTAGAGTTATCTATGAGTCAGGAATCTATGTACAGTCACACCATCAGTTCATCAGAGAAAAGACCAGAAGTTATAATAAATAAGAGAAATGAATAGTAAGGAGAAATATATCTGGCATGCAAATAAGAAGAGTTGAATTTGAATTATTTAAACAAGCTACTGAAAATTTTAAAATGAATAATGGACAACATAAATAACACTGACAATAATATCATCCAAAAGTTAAACCAATACAAATTAATTGCCATAACAAAGAGACCAAAAGAGTTCAGGAAGCACCTTTAGTCAGCAATCATTCAACTTGAAAAATAGAGAGATGGCTGCCAAAGGTAACACCAGATTAGGACACAAATTCATCTACTAAACCTTACAAAGAAGGATGGTGGGTTATAATAAGCATATAATGAGAATTCTCATAAAGTAGAAAGAAGCAGTGGAGCATAAACTCAGTCTAAATAAAGTTTGGCAAGATAGTCAATCAAAGTCATCCCATAGGCATTCAGGAATAAAAATGGAAAGAATACTATAAACAAAAGAAAAATGCATATGATTTGCAAAAATTACAACAAACCATTTTTTGTATAAAGGATAACAGAAATATCACACTAAGACCCTAGCATCATTGTGCCTAAAAAAGATTTAGAAAAGAAATAGAATTGATACTAAAAAGAATAAATATGAGAAGATCAATCAAATTAGATCAAATATTCTCAATGGAAATCCATGTTGGAGGCAATACAATTGTGAGGGAATTAAAGGACTAATTTACAAGGTATCTAAAATAGAAGATTCTAAAGGCATGGAATAAATAACAGACCTTATGGATTGAGAAAACATCTGCTCTACCAACTCTCAGCTATCCCAAATTTTTGAGTCATTGATGATCAAGTTGAGAACATATTCAATGAAGTTATTAGTAGAGAACAGGCAGGATTTGCCACAAGAAACAAATCAAAAAATAACTGATGGAGTCTGAATCCAGGCCAAAGCAAACGTTTTTCACTTCTTTAATTATTTTTTGCTCAAGTTTCCTTTTACAAAAGGATGAATATGGGGAAAATGTTCTACATGATTGCACATGTAAAATCTATATCAGATTACTCAGTGAGGGAGGGAGGGAAGAAGGGAAGAGAGAGAGAAAAGGAGAGAGAGAGTGAGAGAGAGAGAGAGAGAGAGAGAGAGAGAGAGAGAGAGAGAGAGAGAGAATTCAAGACCAAAAAAATGTTAAAAATTGTTTTTACAAGTAATTGGAGGAAAGGGGTCATAGATGAGATATGGGTGGCAGGTGGACACTATTAGCCTTTTCTCCCTTTACTTCCCTGTATGTCCCCTAGGCAAACAGGTCTATCCTCAGCCCCTCATTCTTGTTTTACTTTTCCCTATATCCCTGTCTTTGCTTCTGTCCAGAATCAGCTCCCCACTTCCCCATTTCTGTGTCTTGAGTCTCCCTGTGCTCTATGCCCAATTCAGTTCCATGACCCTTTCTTTTCCTTCAGATGACATGAAGAGCCACTAAAACCAGAATTGCAAGGTTTTGAGAGTGGGAAAAGATTGCAGCAGCCACCCAGTGCCTTTGCATAATCTAGTTAGGACCCTGGGGTCCTAAAAGATCAGATAAAAGGAAGCCCTTGTTTTCTGGTTTTGTGGCGGTCCACTGAAATGGGATAACAATAGGTCTGTTAACCAGCACACTACTCCCAGCTAAGCTTTATTCTTTGAGCCTTTTTTCCTGTCTGGAAATGTGCCCTCTGTTCTCTAACCACTTCTCCTTTCCCAGCCTACAAAGTGCCTTGTTTCCATCCAGCCTGACACACACCACCTAAGCGGTCCTTGGCTCTATGATGGGGCCTTTGTAATTACTCTAGCCAAATCCTGGCATCCATGAATGCGTCTGTTCTGCCGACTCTGCAGGGAGCAAATAAGAACCGGGAGAAGTGAAGCACCAACCCTGCTATGCAGCTGTGACATAATATGCCAGAATAGACCTTCGTGTCCCGTGGAAGAGAAGGGGGTGGGAGAGAGCCGGAAAGAGCCAGAATCTCATGTTTGGATTTTGGCATATTTTACAATCCAGATCAGATTGCAAAACCATTAATATGGGGGAATTCTTGTGGTTTCATCTTCTGGTGATGTTGCTTTAAAAAAAAAATCAAGGGACATTAGAGGAAAGTCAATACAAATAAATATTGTGTGAGTGCTTTAGTCCAGACCCACTCAGTGTGAGACTGTGAGGGAAAATACAACCCTGTGTGCAGCTGCTTGTGGATAAACGAACAGCTAATTTCAACAGGGTTGCTGAATAATCAAAGCTTGGAAGCAGATTTCCGTCTGGAAAATTAACTCTTATTTGCCTCATTGGAAAATGTATCTCTCCATCAAAACACTAGACCTCCTCTAACGTTGTGAAAAAAATGAAGGGGTTTAGAGACGTGGGACTGGCCAGGTAGATTCAGGATTTCACAAATACGAATGTGATGGTTGTTTTTAAGGTTTGGGCAAAACCGAAAAGGAAGGGGGATTGGCTGGAGGGGGGAAAGCCGTTCCTTGTTGTTCCTGAAATGGTTTTATTTAAAGCAGGGCTAGCTGTTGGCTGCCAATCCCTGGGTGGCCACAGATTAACATAAACTCGGTTGGTTAGAGAGGAATACCGGGGAGCCTCTTTGTCACCTAAGAGGGCCATCTCCTCTCTTCCTTTCAGCCCTTCGATGTTGTGGGAAGGGTGGAATAATAACAATAATAACACCTCTTTGATTTCAGAGGGCTCGCTTATGCTTGATTTCATTTGCTCTCCATAGCAATCTTATGAGGTAAACAAGTTACCTATTATTATCTCCATTTTCAGGGCCTGAAGAAGCCCTGCGAGGTTTGTTGTTGTTCCGTCCTGCAGTCGTGTCTGCCTCTTCCTGAGCCCATGGACCATAGCACGGCAATGTCGGGGGTGGGGGTGGGTGGGGGGGTGGTTCTTGGCAAAGATACTACAGTGGTTTGCCATTTCCTTCTCCAGAGGCAAACAGGGGTTAAATGACTTACCCCAGAGTGAAACAGCTGGTGTCTGAGGCCAGATTTCGAATTCAGGTCTGCCTGACTCCAGGTCCAGGGCTTTATTCACTGAGTCATCTCTTCCTCGGGGAGGTTATATCATGGGAAACAGTGCCAGAGGGAGCCCCAGAGTTATCTCTTGGAACAAGGCAACAACAACTGAGGAGACTGCTTGGTGTGGATTTTTTTCTCTTAGAAAGCTATATATCAAGTTAAAGAAAAATTGGCACGTCATTGCCCCTCTTTTCATCTCATTCCCCTGCCCTGGCTGGAGCACTGAAAACTACCTCAATGAATGCCTTTCATTTAAAGTCTAATGTAGCCCACTTAATTCATCAACACTTCCCATGAGTGACAAACCACAGCTGGTCAGAATCATTCTAGTGCATTCACCTCCTCACCCGCAGATTTACTCATGTACAAATGGGGCCCAACAGCTACTCCCCTCCACCCACCCATCTACTGTCTCTTACATCATCATTCAAAGAGTGCAGGGGGAAAGATTGGCTTTGGTTTCCTGGGAAAACTAAAAAGAGGAGAGTGGAATGTCAGAGACTCACCAGAGGTGACTAGAGAGGGGAGAACCTTCTCCCACTTACATTATTCTCGTAACTATTAGAGTATCTTAAAAGCTCAGCCTAAAGAGCCAGCTAACCACCTCAAGCAGTCAACTTGGATGGGGCACATTTAATGACCTGGTGAAGGCTTGGTTGGAGCAAAATCAGTTGGTATGTGTGACCTATGAACTTTTTAAACTCAATGAAATGAACCAAATATAACTCATGCAGAGCAGTAGATTCAAATATGCTCAACCTTCCCTGACTAGTATTTTAGGGTGATTAATGCAACTTACCCTTCTTAACAAAGATCCCTACCAATGAATATCTGTGGTTTGTTTCCCAAGAAGCCAACCTAAATCCTTGATCCTAGTTTGGACAAGGAACATCTTGGAAGTCTTCCTGCTACATTCATAAGCCAATACAATGAATCTGGGTCTTTTTCTCTTAAAAATTCATTTTCCTACTGTTGGAGTGGATTCTGGATGATGCTAATGATGCTGTGGAGACTTAGAATGAGAGGGAAGCAATGGACCTTCTCCCCATCTTGGGAAAAGAATGGAAACCAGACTAGAGGTGCAGCAAAGACAAACCTCTTCCTTAGCTGGAGTCCAATCTAAAGAATACACCTGATTGGAAATAATTCACTTATCCCCTGATTTATTTGACAACCTTTTATTAGGTGTCTATCCTATACAGAGTGCTAGGCACTTGGGGAAATAAAAAAAAAATAATGCCCTCCAAAGGCCTATAATCTAACACATTACAGGATGGTACAAGAACCTGAGTGCAGTGTTTTGGTAGTAGAGATTAAAACTGCACCAAGAATTTTGGGACACCTTGTATATAACTTCCACAAGAAGGTAGCAAAAGCCTTTCTAAATAACTTTGGTTTCTATGGGTATCTAGGGAAATATAAGTGTTAACAGAGGAGCATAGATACTTCTTAAGTCAGGGGGTTAGGGAGTTTGATCTGCATGGGACAGCATTTAATCATCAATGAAGTTCTCTTGGAAACTTAACCTTAACGGAAAGTTCCCCTTCCAGGAACTGTGTATGGAGGTCTTATTGCCCTGGAACCTGCTGCCCTGCAACAAAGCCATAACTTCCTAGTTTCCTATCCCATCATACTTAGCTCTCCCCTTCACTAAAACCCATTCTTTTCCACCTTCCCTATCCATTTTGCCCTGACCTTTTGGAACCCTAGTGTTAGGAAATACTCTGGGATGTTGTAGTTGGCTTGATCTGGCTCTCAAGAATCAATTATTAAAATTTCAGTGCAAGCATTTACATCTCAAAAGATGGCAAATGCTACAAATCATCGGTTCATTTATGTAGACTCATGACTATGTTATTGATTTCTAGACTTAAGAAACTGATGGAGAAAATGTTCATAAACCAGATGAAACATAAAATAGGCTATGTATTTCTGGAAAGGCAGTTTTTAATCGTTTTCCACCATTTTATGGCTCAAAATAACCCTTCATCTTAGACTTCATCTTCTTAAACCCCTCATCATTTCACTTGTGCTCATAGAAGATTGACTTTCTCTGGAAGACCTTGAATCCCTGGCCACCTTCCGCAGGATTCAGTATTTCTTCTCATGCCCTCTGGCACATTAACCCACTTCACCATCCACTTCTCTACTCTATCTCTGCCACCACTTATGTTTTAGATATACTACCTAGTCATCCAATATACCCTGGGGTATTTGTTCATGCTAGAAGCAGGGTTCTAAATGAGCAGGGCACAGTAGATAGGGAAGATTGGCAAGAATGGGGTACTGTAAGGAAGGGTAGAGTAGAGCACGAGGGGATGAGACACTAGGGAGTGTTAATTATAATTTCATTGTAGGGCAACATAGTTCTAGGGTGATGTCATAAACAATCTTCTTCTGAATTTCATTCTACCTAACTACATTATCCTTAACAGGATTCTTGGCAGAGTTATCTGCTGGCCACTAGATTATTCTTGCTTCTTTCTCCAGCAGTTTGGAACCAGGCTCACTCTTACTGTCCTTTCCAATATCTGGTCTCATTCATGGGGATTTCAACATATTCACTGATGTCCCCTCAAACATCTTGGTTTCCCAATTCATCATCTTCCTCAACTCCTCACCAAGACTTATATATTCACTCTACCTCTTATATTGCAGGTGTAATTTTATCTTATAATTCCAATTTTTCTTTTAAATGCTTTATTAATGTTCATTTTTATACCATTTTCATATCCCAATGACTTTCCTTCTCCATTAATAATAAATTAGTGTTGACTGACAAAGTAGATGTTGGGCATTGGGGGTACAAAGACAAAAATGAGGTAGTTCTTGCCCATAAGGAATTTACATTTTGAGGATGCAGTTCACACATGTGTAAATATAGAAAATGTATACAAATTAAATTATTAAATATTAAAAATAAAAATAATTAAATATCTCTAATAGCTGAGAATCTAGAAAGGCCACTATCTGAGCTAAGCTTTGAAAAAAACTAGGAATTCTAAGAAGCTGAGACAAGAAGTGGCTGAATTTCAGGCATGAGAGACAACCTTTGCAAAAGTAAGCAGACAGCCCCAATTGACAAATGATTAAAGGATACGCACAGAAAATTATCAGAAGAAACTCTTTTTAGTCCTATGAAAAATGTTCACTATTAATTAGAGAAGGCACCATAAAAATGAAGCAAAACTCCTGTCTTGGTGGATCATTTCACAGATTTCTGGAGCAATACTCCTGGAATACAGACTCTCCTTTACCCCATACCTTCATATCAGTATTGTATCAGTGTCATCCATAAAAGAAATAAAAGCTATCTTATGTTGTTTAATTTTTCACAGTTCTTTGATCAGTTCTAGAGTACATATCCAGTATTACAAAAGCTTGGGTTGGGTCAATCAATTAATAAACATTGGTTAAGTACCTACTGTGTGATAAACACTACTAAATGTTGGATTGTACAATACAAAAAGATTTTCCTTGTTTGGGTACGTTACTAACCTACTACTACTTCCTGGATACGAAATGCCAAGGAAGATAATTCCACAAACATTTATTAAGAATCTTCTGTGTTAGAGATTCATACTGGGCACTGGGGATACAAATACAAAACTACCTCAGCCCATAAAGAGTTTACATCCAAGTGGGAAAAACAAAGTCTCAGAATGTTCAGGGATCTCCTTAGCAGAGGACAAACAGGTTTGTTTGCATATGTCTACTGTTTATAATGAAAACAAACAGTAGATAAAACAAATGCATGTAAGGAAAGATAATCTTTACATTTCAATCTACAACATGCCCAACTTCTATTTCAAATCCCTGTCAATAAATCTGTTTCAGAATTTCCATCCTATGGGCAGAACTTCAGCAAAAAGGGGTTATAATGGTATTGTTTCACATCTAGAGACTTAATTTCACAAGTAATTAACTATGCAGATTGAATGAAAGATGGCCTGTCCAATAAACATGCATTATTATTATTATTAGTTAACACTTATTGGGAACCAACAGAAAACTCAGAACAGAAGAGAGAGAAAGGCATGATGGACAGATAATTTACAATCCAAATATTGTCTTCCATATCAGTCTCCATATTACATTGCCTTGATTCTGATGAACTAATCTCTATGTGAGTAACTATAAAAAGATTATTGCCATGATGAATAAAGCAGCCTTCTATTTTTGACACCTGTTTTCTCTTCTCAACCTTGTCTTTAATGCCACCCTCTGAGACGGAATACTATTGTGCTGAAAGGAATAATGAACTGGAGGGATTCCATGTGAACTGGAATGACCTCCAGGAAGTGATGCAGAGTGAGAGGAGCAGAACCAGGAGAACAGTGTACACAGAGACTGACACACTGTGGCACAATCGAATGTAATGGACTTCTCTACTAGCAATAATGCAATGACCCAGGACAATTCTGAGGCACTTATGAGAAAGAACGCTATTCACATCCGGAAGCAGAAACACCGAAGAAAAACAATTGCTTGATCACATAGGTCGATGGGGATATGATTGAGGATGTAGACTCTAAGTGAACATCCTAATGCAAATATCAATAATATGGAAATAGGTCTTGATCAATGACACATGTAAAACCCAGTGGAATTGCTTATTGGCTAAGGGGGTGGAGGGAGGAGGGGAGGGAAAGAACACAAATCATGTAACCATGGAAAATATTCTAAATTAATTAATTAAATAAAAATTTCAATTTAAAAAATAAATAAATGTTACCCTCTGCCATAAAGCTTTGTGCACAGTAGTCTCAGTATAGTTTAATAGGTCCATAGCAACTGCTTCCATAAAACATTTTAAGGATCTCTTTCAAGAGACTCTGCTATAAATTTTATGGATTATTAATACAAACAAGCAGATCACTGCATTGTCTTGAAATTTCTTATATCTCTAGAAAAGGCTTTTGCCTATGGGTTCCTTGGAATTTACCTGGCTTCATATCTTTGTAAATTGGGTTAACTTATTCAAGGAAAGCAAGGAGTACAGCTTTGCATTTTGGATCTTACACAATATAATGACCTGTAAAAAAATGAAAATAAGCCCATCTACCTCCCACTAAATCTAGTTTCTCATTTTGGCTTCTTATAGAAAATGGTCAGTTGTGATCCCTGTTACTTCCTGGTTGATTTCCTACTCTGATACTGCTATTGTGGCTGTCTTCTCTTTTTATTAGAAGGCATTCCCAATGGAGAACTTGACTTACAAAGATTCTCCAACTCTCATCTGTACTATTGTTCTTGTTGGCTTTAAGTGCCTGATGAACCTGACTTGGACACCTCTTTTTTTGGCCTCTCCAAAGAGAACCCAAGAGCCATCCTTTCATTTAATATTACCTATCTTTTGTCTTCTGATTTTATTTAAGGTAAGAATGTCAATATTGGCATGGGTCAGTTTCTTCAGTAATACTTTTTTTTACAAAGACCTCACATTTAGAGGACCAATAGTTAAGTTCATTTATAGAAATTATCTAAACCAGGGATTTTTTACTTCTTTTGTTTCATGGACCACTGTAATACTTTGGAGAAGCCTTTGTATCTCTTCTTAGAATAATGTTTTTAAATACATAAACTATAGGAAATTACAAAGGAAACAAATTACATTAAAAGAGTTATTAATTTTTTTAAGTTCATGGACATCAGGTTAAGATCCCTGATCTAAAAAGCATGTGTGATTTTAGCACCTTAGCCTTTTGCCACAGGGGAAGTAGGCAGAACCACCAGAACTGATGTCTATTTGGTCTTTTTCTTTGTTCTACATGTTGCCACAGCCAAATAATCACCACCTGGTGAAGAAGCCACTGGTGATGTGTGTCTCTGTTCTTAGCTAAGCTTGTCTTCAAATGATAGGTAATCTATAACCAGTATAATACTTGAAGTCTTTCCAGATTTGTAGAAGCTGCCAGAATATAATTCCATTCTCTGAAAAGCTATGTGTTATCTTTTTCTTAGATGAAGCATCAGAGAAGGATTTTTAGAAGCAACAATGACAATAATACTCAATATTAATATAACAACAAAAATAATGGGAACAAAACAAAAATAATTGAATTAATTCCAGGCAAAGTGCCATCTACATGTTAATGAACTTTGTACTCTCTTATCTAGACCATTTACTGAAATGTTATTTCTTTGATAAATAGTTTGAATTTTGCTTACAAGAACACACATTTATATTGGTTATCATTGCTGAACTATTTATCATTTCTATTTTGAATCATTAGAGCATAGCTTTGAGGTAGGTAGAAAACAAGAATTACTATTCATGTTTTAAAGTTGGGAAAAGGAAAATCCAGGAGGTTGAGTGACTTGCTTGAGGTTATAGCTAAATAAAGTCAAGGCTAGAAATCAGATCTATGATGAATCAAACCATCTTGCTAAGCCTTAGGGAGAGTAAAGTGATGAATTGGCCAAATGCATGTGGATTTAACCATTATCATTTTCAATGCTTATACCATTTAGTGCTTTGTGCCTGATACTATGAATAGAAGGGCCATGGGTTTTCCATCAAATGTCTGGTCTTGATTAGTACCTGGGGGTCAAAGCCTGAATCAAAAGGGTTCCTGGCATTTCTAGAAAAGTAAGATGAAAGTGAATGAGTAATTTTATCTGGCAACTCAATTCTGTCTTCATAGAAAATGAAATTTTATGTGGTTTGCTTTAGCTTCTATACACATTGTCATTAACTGTTAGGAATTGGAAAATCTTTATAAAGCAGCATTACAGTTGCCAATGATTTGAGCAAGCCCGTGGTGTCATATTGCCTCTCATAGTCCAATATTAATTCCCTCTTACTTCTCACCAAGAAAACCCAAACCATTTCAGGCCCCATCATTCTTTCTCAGAGAAACTTTTCTTTTCTCTGAAGGGCTGATGAGAAAGCAAAGCAGCTGTGGCATAGTGGAAAGTACACAGACTCTGAAATTCAGAGGACCAGGGTGCAAATCCTACTTTGCCATTTGATAACCGTGAAGTCTTGGGAAAACTCCAAACTTCAATTTCCTTATATATAAAATGAAGGGTTAAAATTTGGTTGTTAGATTGTTTTCAATTGTGTCCAACTCTTCATGACCTCATTTGAGGTTTTCTTGGTAGAGATGGGAATAGTTTGCCATTTCCTTCTTCAGTGCATTTTATAGATGAAGAAATTAAGGCACACAGGGTTAAATGATTTTTCTAAGATCACACACCTACTAAGTATCTGAGGGCACATTTGAATTCAGGAATATTAGTCTTCCTGACTCAAGGCTCAGGATTTTATCCACTGCATCACCTAGCTAGCTACCTGGAATTAATACAAATTACTTCGAAAGTTCCTTTAGTTTTCAGTTCTAAGGAATATAGTCTGATACCGACTATAAGTGACCAGATCAGAATATAATAGAGTTGTTACTGCCCTCATTCTGGAGACTATGGTTCTAGTAATGCAATCTACAATTATATTTGAGGCTACCCTGCTTAAATGTTTCCTGATTTTGAGTTTGTGATTCACCAAAAGTATCAAACCTTTTTTAAGTGAAGTGCTCTACAGCTATATTTTATTCATCCTGTACTTATATGCTATTTAAATGGAGAACTTCACCTTTGTAGTGCTTACTAAGTACTTGTTGAATTGAATTGAATTCTGACTAAATTTCATTTTTTTAGACTCGGCCCTTCCTTGTCCCTTTCTTCTAACTTGTTGGGATCTCTAGATCATGAGTTTATTAGTGATCCTTTATAAATGTCATTTGAAAAGCATTCTATCAATGCCTTTATCTATATTATTGATTTTAAAAAGTATTAAACTGAAAACAACATAAAGATAGATATCTGGGGCCCTCTACCAGAGATTTCTCTATAATTATTATCATTCATCAGCTCCCAATTCACTTAATTGTACTAAAATCTAGCCTACTTCTTGAACTTGTCCAAAGTCATGAAAGACTTTTTCAAGTGCTTTACTAAGATCTGACAAATATTTATGTTATTCCTTGAATCTACTAACCCTGTCAAAAACAGAAATGGGGTTAGTTTAGCACTGCTTATTCTTGATGAAGTTATAATGGTTTTTAGAGATCACTGCCTCCCTTTCTATGTGGTCACAAAACATACTTGTAATAAATTTTTTTGAGAATTTTTCCAGGAAATAAAGCCAAGTTTGAGGGTCTTTGAGGGGAAAACATATTGGGAGAGATAGTGATCAGAAGTAAAACAGTTGTGAAAAGGGACAAGGTGAAAGGAAAGAGAGAGAAAAATAAACAGAGGTAAATACACAGTTAATTATAATAACTGTAAATGAGAATGGAAAGAAAACACCCAGAAAATGAAACAGATGGCATAATGGATTAAAAACTAGAATCCTACAATTTGCTATTTATAAGAAACACATTTTGAAGCACAGAGACATACACAGAGTAAAGGCAAAGGGCTGGAGTAGAATATATTGTGCTTTAACTGAAGTAAAATAAAAGCAGGGGTAGCAATCATGATATCAAACAAAGCTCAAATAAAAATAGATCTAGTTAAAAGAGAAAAAGAAAGAATCTGTATCTAGCTAAGAGGCACCACAGGCAAAAAAGTAATCGCAATACTAAACATATATGCACAAAGTATTGTAACATTCAAATTTTTAAAGGAGAAGTTAAATGATTCACAGGAGGAAATAGATATAATATAATAGAGGGGTACCTCAGCTTTCCCCCTCTTGAAATTAGACAAATCTAACCAACAAATTAAAAAGGGAAGATATTAGGGAGGCAAATAAAATTTTAGAAAAGTTAGTCATGACAGATCTTTGGAAAAAGTTAAATGGTAATAGAAAAGAATGTACCTTTTCCAAGCAGTGCATGATACCTACACAAAAACTGACCATATACTAGGGCATAAAAACTTCACAATCAAATGCAGAAATAGTCAATTCATTCTTTTCAGATCATAAATTCAATTAAAATGGCATTAATTAAAGGTCTGTGGAAAGAGAGATTAAGAATTAATTGGAAATTCAATTATCTAATCCTAAAGAATAGGTAGTTCGAAAAACAAATCATAGAAACAATCAATAATTTTATTAAGGAAAAAGGCAACAAAGAGACAACATAACAAAATTTATGGGATATAGCTAAGAGCATTTAGGGAAATTTTTATATCTCTAATTGTTTACATCAATAAAATAGAGAAAGAACAGATTTGTGAATTGAGTTAAACTAGGGGGAAATCTAGAAAAAGAACAAATTAAAAATCAGCAATTAAACACTAAATTGGAAATCCTGAAAAACAAAGGTGAGATGAATGAAAATGAAAACAAGAAAACTATTGAACTAATAAATAAAACTAAATCTGGTTTTATTTTTTAAAAACCAGTAAAACAGATAAATCATTGGCTAATTTTATTTTTAAAAAAGGAAAAGAGAAAACCAAATTGCCAGTATCAAAAATGAAAAGGGTACCACCAATGAAGAGGAAATTAAAGCAATTATTAGAAGCTATTTTATCCAATTCTATGCCAATATATTTGACAATCTAAGTGAGATGGATGAGTATTTTCAAAAATATAAATTGCCTAGATTAACCAAAAAAGGAATAGAGTGTTTAAACAATCCCATTTCAGAAAAAGAAATTGAACCAGTCATCAATGAAATCCCTAAAAAAAAATCCCCAGGGTCAGATGGATTCACAAATGAATTCTACCAAACACCTAAAGAACAATTAATCCCAATACTATACAAAGTATTTGGGAAAAAAAAAGCTGAAGAAGTCATCTTTCCAAACTCCTTTTACAATAAATATAAGCAAAAACAAAGAAAGAAAACTATCACTCAATCTTACTAATGAATATTGATGCAAAAAACTTTTAATAAAATAGTAGCAAGAAGAGATCATACACTATGACCAATTGGGATTTATAAAAAGAATGTAGGGCTGGTTCAATATTAGGAAAACCATTAGCATAATTGACTCCATCAATAACAAAGCCAACAGAAATCATATGATTATCTTAATAGAGGGAGAAAAAGCTTTTGATAAATTCATCATCAATTCCTATTAAAAACACTTGCGAGCATAAGAATTAAAGGTACATTCCTTTAAAATGATACATATTATATATATATATATATATGATCATCAAAAAGCATCATCTGTGATGAAGATAAACTATATACCTTCCCAATTACATTAGGAGTGAAATAAGGATGCCCATTATCACCCCTACTATTCAATATTATAATAGAAATGATAGCTATAGCAGTAAGAGAAGAAATTAGAGTAGATATTAAAGAAATATAACTATCACTCTTTGCAAACAATATGATGATATACTTAGAGTCATAAAGAATCAATTTTAAAAATAGCTAAAAAATAACCCTAGCAAAGTTGCAGGATATAAAATAAATCCACATAAATCATCAGCATTTTTTATATTACAAAGCCCAGCAATAAAAGATAGAAAAATAAATTCCATTTAAATTAACTGTACATAATATAAAATACTTGCATGTCTACCTACCAAGACAAACCCAGGAATTATATGAACACAATTGCAAAACACTTTTCACAAAAAATAAACAAAAGGGGAAATTTTAATTGTCCCTGGGTTGGTCAAGCCAATAAAATAAAAAATGATGATCCTACCTAAATTAATCTACTTATTCAGTACAGTACCAATAGAATTGCCCAAAAATTATTTTAGAGAACTAGAAAAACCAAATTCATCTGGAAACATAAAAGATCAAGAATCTCAATAAAAAGTATGAAAGTTACCTAGGTGTACAAAATATTAAACTGTATTACAAAGCTGTGCTCCTTAAAACAATCTGGTACTGAATAAGAAATAGAGCTGTAGATCAGTGTAGTAGATTAGCTACAGAATACATAGTGATAAATAACCATAATTATTTAATGTTTGATAAATCCAAAGTTCTAAGAGGTTATGTCAAGAAATCACTATTTGACAAAAAATGGCTCTATTCTACCCTAGCACACTTGCAGGGAAGAGTAAAACAACTGCTGTCCAGCAACAGAATGAAATAACCTAAATAATGAGTACAGTTTGGTTGTGTGACTTCTTCCAGCATCAATCAGAAGCATATGAAAAAGAAGATAAAAGGATGACAGTGGAATTTGGCAAGATTTGAGTGTGACAGAACATGAGATCAAAAAATTAAATAGTGTGTAGTTGTACTGATTACCTAAAGGAAACAAGGGAAGGGAACAATAATTTATTAAGCATCTACTATGTACTGGGCATAATGCTAAGTTCTTCACAGAAAGTATCTCAATTTGAACCTCACATCAACCCTGTGAGATGCTATTTTGACCCTCAATTTGCAGTTGAGAACACTGAGGCAGACAGAGTTTAGGTGATTTGCCCAAGGTCCCTTAAATGGTAATTGACTGAGATCATCTTTGAACTCATTTCTTCCTAAATTAAGACCCAGTTTTCTATGCATTGTGCCACTTAGCTGTCTATAGGGTGAAGACTGAGAAGAGACCTGGGGTAATGAATAGGAGATTATGATCAGAGAGAAGAATTTCAGGAGTTAGAATTATGGAGGAAATACGGTTATAGTGACAGTGAGCTCTATGGATAGCTAAGAGGAATAGAGATACCGGAAGAGACTTCAGAAGTTTGGTAAGTGGAGGTCAGGCAATTTGAGTAGACATAAATGTGCAAATTGAATTCACTATACTGGAGGGGAGGATTTTGAATAGAGATGAAGATGGTAAACTGGATGCTGAATTCTTTAAGAAAAGAGGGAGGACTTCCGGTCAAGATGGCGGCTTAGAGAAAGCTAAAGTTCAGATCTCCGGAAAACCCTTCCCCACCGATCTCAAACTATAAGCTCCTAAGGCGCCGGAATTCAAGACGATCAACAGCATAGACCCTGGGAATCCTCCTCCTGGACCTGGATCAAAAGGTACGGCTCCCCTCAAAAGCCAAAACCCGAGATCACTCAGACCTAAGGGGTAGGAGCGCAGAGTCCAAGCCTCCGGGAAGCCGCAGCCCGGCCCGGCTCAGAGAGCAGGGTTGTCTGAAACAACAACAACCCTCAGGGCCTTCTATCTGAGTCCCAGTGAAAGTCACTACCCTCAGAGCTCCCCCCACAGAGAGCAGGCTTGTCTGAAACAACAGCAACCCTCAGGGCGGGCAAGACAGCCTCATGGGCTGGATCCTGCTATCCAAGTCCCAGTGAAAGTCACTGCCCTCGGAGCTCCAGGAAGCCGCAGCCCATCCCCCCGCAGGCCAACGAAACAGCCTCACGGCCAGCTATTCTGAAGGCAACTTCCGGAAAGCAACCCAACCCAGAGAGCCCGGGGAGAGTGTGGCCTCCTGGTCCGACCCTTCCATTCCAGTTCCAGTGAGGCATATTCAGTTTAACCCAGGGAAAGCTCATAGAACCGACAATTTGCCCAGGACTAAAGCCTCTGAACACCAGACAGAGATAAGAAAAGCTAATCCTCCACATTCAGAGATGGCAAACTCCACAGAAGCACAGAAGCCCCAAAATACCAAGAAAAATAAGAAGAAAGGGGTGACTTTGGACACATTCTATGGAGCCAAAATACAAAATACAGAGCAGATAGAAGATGATATACAAGAAAATGCTCCAAAACCTTCCAAAGGAAATGGAAACTCTCCACAAACCTATGAAGAATTTGAATCAGAAATGACCAAAAAGATGGAAGCCTTCTGGGAGGAAAAGTTGGAAATAATGCAAAAGAAATTCACGCATCTACAAAACCGGTGTGATGAAACTGAAAAGGAAAACCAGGCTTTAAAGGCCAGAATCAGGCAGCTGGAAGACAACGATCGTGTAAAAGAGCAAGAATTAATAAAGCAAAGCCAAAATACCAAGAAATTAGAAGAGAACATGAAATATCTCACCGACAAGATGACAGATCTGGAAAATAGAGGGAGAAGAGAGAATTTAAGAATAATTGGACTCCCAGAAAAGCCAGAAATAAACACCAAACTGGACATGGTGATACAAGATATAATCAAAGAAAATTGCCCAGAGATTCTAGAACAAGGGGGCAATACAGCCACTGACAGAGCTCACAGAACACCTTCTACACTAAACCCCCAAAAGACAACTCCCAGGAATGTAATTGCCAAATTCCAAAGCTCTCAAACAAAAGAAAAAATCCTACAAGAAGCCAGAAAAAGACAATTTAGATATAAAGGAATGCCAATCAGGGTCACACAAGACCTTGCAAGTTCTACGCTGAATGATCGTAAGGCATGGAACATGATCTTCAGAAAGGCAAGAGAGCTGGGTCTCCAACCAAGAATCAGCTACCCAGCAAAACTGACTATATACTTCCAAGGGAAAGTATGGGCATTCAACAAAATAGAAGACTTCCAACTTTTTGCAAAGAAAAGACCAGAGCTCTGTGGAAAGTTTGATACCAAAAATCAAAGAGCAAGGAATACCTGAAAAGGTAAATATTAAGGAAAGGGGAAAAATGTTATCTTCTTCTTTTACTCAAACTCTCTTCTATAAGGACTACATTTATATCAATCTATGTATACTAATATGTGGGGGAAATGTAATGTATAAATAGGGGGTAAAGAAAGACCAAATAGAATAATCGTTCTCACACAAAGATTCACATGGGAAGAGGAGGGGAAGAAAACTCCTATAAGAAGGAGAGGAAGAGGGGGGGCGGTTTACTTAAACCTCAATCTCAGGGAAATCAACTCTGAGAGGGAAAAACATCCAGATCCATTGGGATCTTGAATTCTATCTTACCCAACAAGGGTAGGGAGAAGGGAAAACCAAGGGGGGGAGGGGAGGAGGGAGAACAAAAAGGGAGGGAAAGAGAGGGGGGAGGGGGAGGGAACAAAAAGGGAGGGACTAAAAAGGGAAACATCAAGAGAGGGGACAAGGGGGACTGATTCAAAGTAAATCACTGGACTAAAACGTAGAGCCGAAGAAGAAAAGGTGAGAATTAGGGAAGGATATCAAAATGCCAGGGAGTCCACAAATGACAATCATAACTTTGAATGTGAATGGGATGAACTCACCCATAAAACGTAGACGAATAGCAGAATGGATTAGAATCCAAAACCCTACCATATGTTGTCTTCAAGAAACACACATGAGGTGGGTTGACACCCACAAGGTCAGAATTAAAGGATGGAGTAAGACCTTCTGGGCCTCAACTGATAGAAAGAAAGCAGGAGTGGTAATCATGATATCTGATAAAGCCAATGCAAAAATAGACCTGATCAAAAGGGATAGGGAAGGTAATTATATTTTGTTAAAAGGGACTCTAGACAATCAGGAAATATCATTAATCAACATGTATGCACCAAATAATATAGCACCCAAATTTCTAATGGAGAAACTAGGAGAATTGAAGGAAGAAATAGACAATAAAACCATACTAGTGGGAGACTTAAACCAACCATTATCAAATTTAGATAAATCAAATCAAAAAATAAATAAGAAAGAGGTAAAAGAAGTGAATGAAATCTTAGAAAAATTAGAATTAATAGACATATGGAGAAAAATAAATAGGGATAAAAAGGAATACACCTTCTTCTCAGCACCAAATGGCACATTCACAAAGATTGACCATACATTAGGTCACAGAAACATAGCACACAAATGCAGAAAAGCAGAAATAATGAATGCAGCCTTCTCAGATCACAAGGCAATAAAAATAATGATTAGTAATGGTACATGGAAAACCAAATCTAAAACCAATTGGAAATTAAACAATATGATACTCCAAAACCGTTTAGTTAAAGAAGAAATCATAGAAACAATTAATAATTTCATCGAGGAAAATGACAATGGCGAAACATCCTTTCAAACCTTTTGCGATGCAGCCAAAGCGGTAATCAGAGGTAAATTCATATCCTTGAATGCTTATATTAACAAACAAGGGAGAGCAGAGATCAATCAATTGGAAATGCAAATGAAAAAACTCGAAAGCGATCAAATTAAAACCCCCCAGCAGAAAACCAAACTAGAAATCCTAAAAATTAAGGGAGAAATTAATAAAATCAAAAGTGATAGAATTATTGATTTAATAAATAAGACAAGAAGCTAGTACTTTGAAAAAACAAACAAAATAGACAAAGTACTGGTCAATCTAATTAAAAAAATGAAGGAAGAAAAGCAAATTCATAGCATTAAAGATGAAAAGGGGGACAGCACCTCCGATGAAGATGAAATTAAGGCAATCATTAGAAATTACTTTGCCCAATTATATGGCAATAAATACACCAATTTAGGAGAAATGCATGAATATATACAAAAATACAAACTGCCTAGACTAACAGAAGAGGAAATAGAATTCTTAAATAATCCCATATCAGAAATTGAAATCCATCAAGCCATCAAAGAACTTCCTAAGAAAAAATCCCCAGGGCCTGATGGATTCACCAGTGAATTCTATCAAACATTCAGAGAACAGTTAATCCCAATACTATACAGACTATTTGACATAATAAGCAAAGAGGGAGTTCTACCAAACTCCTTTTACGACACAAACATGGTACTGATTCCAAAACCAGGCAGGTCAAAAACAGAGAAAGAAAACTATAGGCCAATCTCCCTAATGAATATAGATGCAAAAATCTTAAATAGGATACTAGCAAAAAGACTCCAGCAAGTGATCAGAAGGATCATTCACCATGATCAAGTAGGATTCATACCAGGGATGCAGGGTTGGTTCAACATTAGGAAAACCATCCACATAATTGACCACATCAACAAGCAAACTAGCAAGAACCACATGATTATCTCAATAGATGCAGAAAAAGCCTTTGATAAAATACAACACCCATTCCTATTAAAAACACTAAAAAGCATAGGAATAGAAGGGTCATTCCTAAAAATAATAAACAGTATATATCTAAAACCAACAGCTAATATCATCTGCAATGGGGATAAACTAGATGCATTCCCAATAAGATCAGGAGTAAAACAAGGATGCCCATTATCACCTCTACTATTTGACATTGTACTAGAAACACTAGCAGTAGCAATTAGAGAAGATAAAGGAATTGAAGGCATCAAAATAGGCAAGGAGGAGACCAAGTTATCACTCTTTGCGGATGACATGATGGTCTACTTAAAGAATCCTAGAGATTCAACCAAAAAGCTAATTGAAATAATCAACAACTTTAGCAAAGTTGCAGGATACAAAATAAACCCACATAAATCATCAGCTTTTCTATATATCTCCAACACAGCTCAGCAGCAAGAACTAGAAAGAGAAATCCCATTCAAAATCACCTTAGACAAAATAAAATACCTAGGAATCTACCTCCCAAGACAAACACAGGAACTATATGAACACAACTACAAAACACTCGCCACACAACTAAAACTAGACTTGAGCAAATGGAAAAACATTAACTGCTCATGGGTAGGACGAGCCAATATAATAAAAATGACCATCCTACCCAAACTTATTTATCTATTTAGTGCCATACCCATTGAACTACCAAAATACTTCTTCACTGATTTAGAAAAAACCATAACAAAGTTCATTTGGAAGAACAAAAGATCAAAGATATCCAGGAAAATAATGAAAAAAAACACATACATTACATGTCAGACCTTTGGGAGGGGAAAGGCTTTAAAACCAAGCAAGATATAGAAAGAATCACAAAATGTAAAATAAATAATTTTGACTACATCAAACTAAAAAGCTTCTGTACAAACAAAACCAATGTAACTAAAATCAGAAGGGAAACAACAAATTGGGAAAAAATCTTCATAGAAACCTCTGACAAAGGTTTAATTACTCATATTTATAAAGAACTAAATCAATTGTACAAAAAATCAAGCCATTCTCCAATTGATAAATGGGCAAGGGACATGGATAGGCAGTTCTCAGATAAAGAAATCAAAACTATTAACAAGCACATGAAGAAGTGTTCTACATCTCTTATAATCAGAGAGATGCAAATCAAAACAACTCTGAGGTATCACCTCACACCTAGCAGATTGGCTAACATAACAGCAAAGGAAAGTAATGAATGCTGGAGGGGATGTGGCAAAGTAGGGACATTAATTCATTGCTGGTGGAGTTGTGAACTGATCCAACCATTCTGGAGGGCAATTTGGAACTATGCCCAAAGGGCGATAAAAGAATATCTACCCTTTGACCCAGCCATAGCACTGCTGGGTCTGTACCCCAAAGAGATAATGGACACAAAGACTTGTACAAAAATATTCATAGCTGCGCTCTTTGTGGTGGCCCAAAACTGGAAAACGAGGGGATGCCCATTAATTGGGGAATGGCTGAACAAATTGTGGTATATGTTGGTGATGGAATACTATTGTGCTAAAAGGAATAACTAAGTGGAGGAGTTCCATGGAGACTGGAACAACCTCCAGGAAGTGATGCAGAGCGAGAGGAGCAGAACCAGGAGAACATTGTACACAGAGACTAATACACTGTGGTATAATCGACCATAATGGACTTCTCCATTAATGGCGGTGTAATGTCCCTGAACAATTTGCAGGGATCCAGGAGAAAAAAACACCATTCATAAGCAAAGGATAAACTATGGGAGTGGAAACACCGAGGAAAAGCAACTGCCTGAATACAGCGGTTGAGGGGACATGACCGAGGAGAGACTCTAAATGAACACTCTAATGCAAATACTATCAACAAAGCAATGGGTTCAAATCAAGAAAACATCTAATGCCCAGTGGACTTACGCGTCGGCTATGCGGGGTGGGGGGGAGGAAAAAAAATGATCTATGTCTTTAACGAATAATGCTTGGAAATGATCAAATAAAATATATTTAAAAAAAAAAGAAAAAGAAAAGAGGGAGAAAGGCAGAATCTTGTAAATTACTACACCTAGGACCTGGACAGATCCTGGACAGGCTAATGGAATATATGCCAAAGGAAGATGACTTGATGAACAATAGTAACAGAAGGAGAGTTTGGAAGTGGGAATGAGGAATCAATCAGTGGCATCTTCAATCCTCCTGATCCAGTGTGTCAGATGACATGAGAGAAGGTAAACCAAGCACTTGGGAGGGGGCTCATTTTCCTAAACAAGAGGATAAAAAGAATGAATGTGAAAAATAGAGGTCTAGAATATTGGAAGTTCAGTGGTTTTTAAGATTTAAAAAATTTGTTGATATCTTTTGTTCATACAATATCTCAATTTTCCTCTGCATAACTTCTCTGCCCCCTAAAAAGCACCTAGTATAAGAATTATTTTAGATAAACAAAGAAATTATCAAAAATTACTGATATCTGTTGTACAAGGTTTATGCAATGTTTCAAGCCAATGGATCTCCCATCTTCATTTTCTCATGTTTCTTGCTTCTTTGTAATTTTGCAATAGTAATTTTAATTATTTTGTGCTTGTTTTTATTTTCAATTTATACTGTTATATTCATTGTGTGCATTGGGGGTTTGAGCTCAGCTTATTTCACTTTATATCAGTTTAAATGTCTTTCCATGTTTCTCTATATTCAATATATCAATGATTTCTCATATCATAATAATATTCCATTGCATTCATGTACAGTTGATTTAATAATTTCTCAATTTGTAGGCATCTATTTTGTTTCTAGTTCTTTGCTATTACAAAAAGTTCTGCTAAAGCTACTGTGATGTTTATGGAGTCTTTTTTTACCAGTGACCTCCTTAGAGTATAGACCTAGTCCTGGAATCTCAGGCCCAAAGGGAAGAAGTTTGCTAATCATGTTTTATGGAATGAAGAGGGAGTCAGGGGAAGCTAGAAACTGATCTATGCTGTCTATGAGCTTTGACTATTCCACTGATACTCTTTGGGGGCAACTGTCTCTTGTTTTCTAATTCAGACCTCTTAGTCTTCCATTAACCCAAAAAGGTACTTAATCTTATGGATACTGAGAACTTTAAGGTATTGGGTAGACAGACCTAGAGATGGAACAACTCGTGTTCAGATCTGTCCTCAGATACTTCCTAGCTTTGCGACCCTGGACAAGTCACTTAACCCCTATTGCCTAGCCCTTACTGCACTTCTGCCTTGAAAGCAATGCACATTATTGATTCTAAGATAAAAAGTAAGGATTTTTTTATTTAAAATTTTAAAATATTTTAAATGCCCAGTTTTATATCTCTTTAAATGTGATTCCAAATTGCTCTCCAGAATGAATATATCAGTTCACAACTCCCCCAACAGAATGTATTAGTATCCCAATTTCCCCAAATCTCCAGCATTTACCATTTTCCCTTTTTTCACTATATGTTTATGAGTTGGATTATCATTATTTCACTACATCTCATACCCTTATTAGATTTTAACAACACAAGAGTAAGGACTGCGGGTTTAATTTTTGTGTGTCTCTAGAGCCTAGAAATAAACCTTGCAAATGCCCTATATTTCAGTGTGGCAATTCCCTTCACTGATGCATGCTCCAACCCACCTATAATTCATAGTTTTAGAGTATTCAGAGGTTCAGAAAAACTAATTGGCTTCTTTATGGTTACATATCTGCTAGTGGAACTGAGGGCTGAACCCAGACCTCCTTGACTCCAAATACAGCACTCTATTTACTACCTCAAGGTGCCTCCCTGATTTACACTTAGCAGGCACAGGATCTACTTATTGAGTAGCCAAACTGCCACAGGCTCCTTATGAGAACACAAGTCGAAGCCCAGCCACACACAGGAAATGGAGACAACAAAGTGAGTTGGACAGATGAGTTTAGGTTAGGACCAGAAAAACCAGAAAGAGAGCTGGCTGCTGAAATTGTTCCCAGAGGCCCTTTTCATCAATAATTAGTTTTAGCGACCTTTTATCTCGGCAAGCTCAGATATTCTCTTAGTAGCACCATCCTGGGGAAATATTTTAAAGGGCCAGGGATTCTCATTTCCTTCTCACAAAATCTAACACACAAACATGTGAAGAACTAAAGAATTGCTGTAAAAAAAGGTGAATAAATGATGAATAAAGAGAAACTCGGAAGATGCCTATGAACTGATTCAAAGAGAAGTAAGAAGCCAGAAAACAAATCTACACAGTGACTATATAGCAATGTAAGTGGAAAGGATAACAGCAAAAAAACATCAAAACTGTATGATTTGAAATTATATGAACCAAAGGAGAAGCTAGGTGACTCAGTGGACAGAGAGCCAGGCCTGGAGATGAGAGGTCCTGGGTTCAAATATGACCCCAGATAATTCCTAGCTGCGTGATCCTGGGCAAGTCACTTAACTTCAATTGCTTAGCCCTTACTGCTCTTTTGCCTTAGAACTAATACTTGATATCAGTTCTGAGACCAAAATCAAGTGGTTTTTTTCCTTGTATTAATCAAAATTGGACTGAAATAAGAATTATGAGAAGGTACCTAACCCTAAATTAGAGGTTACAAGGGAAGAACATGACTGGACCAGATGGCCTTTAAAGTCCTTTTCAATTCTAAATCTCTGATTTTATAACTTTTCAATATCTTGGTTAGTTTTGGTGAATTTTTTTCTTCTTTTTTTTCTTTGTTGTTAAGACATGGCTCTCTGGGAAAGAACACTATCCACATCCAGAGGAAGAACTGTGGGAGTAGAAGTACAGAAGAAAAACAACTGCTTGATCACATGGGTTGATGGGGATATGGCTGAGGATGTAGACTCTAAATGATCACTCTAATGCAAATATCAATAAGATGGAAATAGGTCTTGATCAATGACACATGTAAAACCCAGTGGAATTGCTCTTTGGCTATGGGAGGTTGGTGGGAGGAGCAGAGGGAAAGAACATGATTCGTGTAACAATGGAAAAATATTCTAAATTAATTAAACTTAAAAACAAGACATGTCTCTCTGGTGGGGGAAGATGGAAGGAGACAATGGGAAACGTAAGTAATGTAATAATAAAATGCAACAATACAGCTCATTTGTTTTAAAGAAAGGAATTTTTTAAAACTATCTGCCAGGAATGATTCTCACCTCTTTTGCATCTCTCAAGATCTTACCCATCCTTCTAGATCCAACTTAAATGCTCCCTGATTCATGAAACTTTGCCTGGCTACCCCATTCCTAATCCTAACCAACTCATTTTAGAGATGAAGGCTCATTAACTCCTCACTAGTTGGTGTTTGAGCCACAACTAGAATCCACTGATTACTAGTCCAGGACCACAAAGAAGGAAGAAAGTGTTTTATATTTTCTGTGCCTGGCAAACAGTTCCTCTTTACCTCCGACCTCTAGTTTCCTTCTCTTCTTTCAGGACTTGGCTCAAATCCTACCTTCTGCAAATCCCCAACCTTCTAGAAGCTAGTAGCTTCCTCTGAGATCTTCTTTTATTTTTTTTAATGGGGAACTGGCCACTGAACCTGGTCCTTAGGAACATGTACAGAGTATTTCTGATGCAATTCCCAGAGGGTCTGCTTTGGGGAGAGTTCTGACAACATATAGCAGAAATGCCTTGGAGAGAGTTGGAACATCAGTGGTAACTGGTTCCAATGTGCTAACCATGTGGTGAGGAGAACCTCTTTGATCAGCTACAGCCATGTAGCTGGAACTGAGGGGAAATTCAAAAGGCACTATTTGTCCTTGTCTCTTCTCTTGGTTTGACAACTTCAGTAAACTTATTTTTGATATTGGCATTCCAGTGAGAGAAGAGAGAAGTAAATGAAGGGTCTCAGGACGTCTCCGTCTGAGGCCAACGTGTGGCCCAAAGATAAGGACCTTTTTTCTTTGCTCCAGATTTTGTTCTTTTGTTTTAGGTGAAGAAAATGGAGCCTATAATCTTACAGGTTTTGAAAGATCAGGAAGATGAGCCAATTAAGGTCCAGAATGGGAACAAGAGAGTCTGGGAGTCAGTTCAACACTGGGTTTTGCAGCCAACCCAAGGATGTTGCCTAAAGATCAAGAAGTGACCTTTAGGAACCAGACTAATGGTAGCCAAGATGAGGACTCATCTGGCAGCAAGTGTTTCACCTTGATGTGAACTTGGTGGGACAAAAGCCATGTGGAAACTACATTATGGCTAAATCTACCCTTTTTAGAGAACAAACAATTATATGAGACAGAGTTCCACCCTCTCCCCCACAAATTTTGGAAAAGAATTGTTTCTTCTTATGCTCTTGCTGTATACTTGAAGTAAATATCCCTTTGTAAAAGCTAAATGATGTGAGCAGGCTAAATGATAGTGTGGCACTAGTCCCTGGAGGCTAAGAGTGGAAGGGAGAAGACACCCAGAATGTGGACTTGAGCATTAGTGAAGAGACATCCCAACTTCTTAGGGATATCCCTAGAATCCTGAGGGAAAGTCTCACTCCAGTAGAGTGTGGTCAGAGGACTCACTTCCTTTTACCGTGTATATATTTGTGTCTGTGTATATATATATATTGTCTTCTGCATTAGAGTTTATTGAGGAAATAACCATGTTTTTGCCTCCACATTTTCAGTATTTAGCTCATAAACTGGCTCATAGTAAACATGTAATAAATGCTTGTTGACCGACTACGACATTTTTTTCTTCTTGGAAAACTGCCAACTTAATATTTGTTCTTCATTTGATTTTTGCTAAATAAAAAACTTATATGAAATGGAGAATGCATCTCTATTTAGTAGATTGCATATCCTTTTCCCAATAGAAATATCTATTGCTTCTGATCTGAGCTAGGCTTGGCTCCAAAACATCGTTGATTACACCATATACTCCCCTAGCAGACATCCATTCTACAGTCACACAGATGCCCAGCTCTCAAAGAGAACTCCCCCTTGTTTTAGACCTTTCACTTGTTTAGTTTTTAGAGGAAGGGATGGGGGAAATCATCCAATTGGCCCTGTGCATTTTCTTTTAAGTTATTATGAATAAATACCTACTTAATCTTTTCCATCTCAAATTCCATCTCCAGTTCTTATTTCCTTGGCACTTCACAAATCTCTGCCAATTTAGGTGCAAATCATTACAATAACAAAGTATTTTGTGAGTTTCACTTCTCATATCACTCCAAGTTTGGAAAAACCAAGCCAGCACTGAGTCTTGTACATGGCTTGGCTACATAGATAGAAAACCCCCATCTGATAATTCCAGCTTGCTGTCTTTCACCTACAGCACATCAGAAGCTTTCAGATAGCTGCCAGGAAATAAGGGCAGAGTAAGCACTGAGCAAAGTCACTGTGGGCAAAGTTTATGAGAGAACAGCTGCCTAGCAGAATTTAAAAACCTGTGTCAGGTTTCTTGTGTCTAGGCTTTCCCAGTGCTGCCAGTAGTGAGATGTCAAGCAAAAATGGGAGGGCATTTCCTCCAGCCTTTTTGTCTTTCTGTCCAAAAGTAGCTTACCTTTCAGATTTCAAATAGTAATAATGCATTTACATATTAAAGCTGGCAAATTATTTTCCTCACAACAGCCTCAGGAGGTAGATGGGGCAGGCACAATTATCTCCATTTTATAGATAAATAAACTGAAGCTCTGGGAAATTGTGAGTTGCTTATAGTAGACAAAATTAATGAGTTTCTGAGGCAGGATTCAGACTCAATTCTTTTGATGCGAACTCTGACATTCTGTCCATTATATTTCACTTCCTGTCCACAATCTGTTTTTCATTTCTCTAATATATTTAACATGTAATATTGAGAATTATAGTATCTATCTTTGTATTATTTCTCTTAAACTGTATGCTCCATAAGAGCGAAGACCCTATCATATAAACTTTGCATCTTCTCCAGTGTCCAAAACATAGTGGGTTCTTTTTTTAAGTTTTATGGATATGCTATGTTTTTGAACATACATATTACTCCCACTTCATGAGAGGTTTCCTGTAACATCGTAAAACAGTTAAATAAAACTAATAATACAGTGACCTCATCTGAAAGTGCATGAAATAGTTCTCATCTGCAGCACTGCCCCATCTCTCTATTTTTTTTATTTATATCAATCTATTTTCTCTCCCTTCTATCCCGTACCCCACTAAAAAAAGAAAAGGAGCAGAAAACAATTTTTAACAGTTATGCTGTCAAGCCAAACAAATTCTCTTAATTTATATATATATATATATATATATGTGTGTGTGTGTGTGTGTGTGTGTGTGTGTGTGTGTGCGCACATATATACTAAGTACATATTCATATATATATATATGTCCATAAATGCATACATATAAAAGGTATAGAACTCTCATTTTGAACCTAAAATCAATCATGTCTCTGTAATGACCACCACGACATTGATGGGGGCTTATGTAGGAGTTTGGATCATCTGCTTGAGAATTTGCCCTGTAACTGTGAGTTGGGGAGGCTGGTGCAAAGGAAGCTGCTACACATAGATATAATTATGTGAAATCATCAGGAGATCCCAGCCTTACTCACAGACGTACCCCTAATTTTCTCCATGGACTTGGGAAAATGAGTGGACTTCTCTAAGACTCATCCAGTTTCCTCATTTATAAGAAACAGGTCTATAAATACCTTCCTAACCTACTCAACAGCATTAGAGTGTGATGATCAAGTAAAAGAACAGGCATGAAGTCACTTTTAAAGATATTATACCTGTGTAAGTATGATGGTGCTTACTGCAAATCTAGAGAATCACATGTCACTTTTCACTTTGATTAGAGTGACAGACAGGATGTTTCCTTCAAATTTGCTTCCCTCTTCTCATCTCTTATTTCCAGCTGTAGAAAATAAACAACCATCTACTGCTTCATGGGTACACAGGGTTATAGGATCATAGATTTAGAGCTGGATAGGATCTTAGACATGATTTTTCCTATTCTTTCATTTTATAGATGAGAAAACTGAAACCAAAGAGGTCAAGTGACTTAGCCATCATCATACATGGGAAGTGTGGCATATAAGCACAGTTACCTTGATTTCAAAATTGATCACAATTTCAATCATGCTACATCTAGTCATTGATAATAAAATTATTGTTTGTCATCTGTGATTTGGAAAATGTTTGGAAGAGACTACATAAAACTGACAGCACACAGGTCTTTTCTGACTTGAAAATTTTAGATTCTTAAAAAAGAAAACCAAAATTTTGGTATTAGTACTTTGGTCAGAAATTTTTTAAATATGCCTAAAATTCAAGAAAGTCAAACTTCTTTGGTCATGGTATGGAGAAGGGATGATTCCCAGATACCACTTTGTTCCATTAAGATTCCAGCTCCTATCTTCAGAAAGTAGTCCTTGGAAAACTCAGGTCTTTTCATGGATGTGACCTCAATGTCCTTTTTGCTCTTGGGTACAAATCACTTACATAGCTTCAAAAAGCTTCTTTATTGCCTGCCTTGTATTCTTCACTTCATAAATCTTCCACTGGTGTCCTCTTCATGCAAGGCAGTAGCTGTTTCCTCATTCTTTCTATTTAAAAAGTTCCCCAATGGCTTGTCACCTGGATAAATTATGAATTACTTTCAGACATGTACCCTTCATTAGTCTGAACAAGCCTGAGAAAGAAGACATAGTATCTGTCTCATTTTAGAGTTTGCCCTTTCTTCTCTCAAACATTCATTTACAATTTGTTCTCTGCTGGATAACCATGACAGTGTTGAGCTCCATTGGAGAGAATCAACTGCTTGTGTGGGTCTATGACTTTGAAAGAGAACTGGCTCCCAGAGTTTGTGTGATGAGACACACTATTCTTCCCTTCCCATTCACTACCAGAAAATAATGCCTTGGAAGGAAAACAAGAGTAGTACTTGCTCTTCAAATTCTGTTCTGCCTCATTCGCTCTTTAAAAAGAAAATTTTTGTTTGTTTGTTTTACTTTTCCAAAATCCAAAATAAATTCCTTTTCTGATCTTGCTTTAACTCACTTTGGGCTCCCATATGTCAGATTCTTAGTACTGATTATAAATAACCCGTGTTAGTGGAAACTGACTATCATGATGAAATGGATTTTTTTCATATTTTGTGTTTGTACATATTTTGTTGCTTTTTAAAATGAACTTTTTTTTTAGAACAAGCTGATAACCTTGGAGACCAAACCCTCTGTTATTGCAAAAACAAAAACATTTCAGATGGTTCTCTTCTTATCATTTCCTCTCTGCCATACCAGTTTTACTTTACCACTCTGTTTAAGAGGGAACCACCCAAATTCTACCTTCCTTAATCTCTACTACTATGTAATAAAATACCTCTTGGTGAGATTTCAGTACAAAACAGTTCGATGTTTCTATTTACCTCCAAACTAGGTAAGATTTTATAAATCAGTAACAGTCAACCTTTTCAACAAATTCAACAAGCATATCAAGTGCCAGCAATTCCAAGGCTAATTGTGTATGCAAGATGGGTAGGTATCCGCGTAGGGCTCTCTTCTTGTAGTAACCAGCTTGCTAGTTTGAAAAGGATGGAGTCATTTCTACTCAGCCAAACTATGTACGAAGTCATTAGCAGTAATAGTTGAATAGCTGACATTTATGGAGTGTTTTATGTTTGCAGGGTGTTTTCCTATGTTTTACCTCATTTTGTCCTCACACATAACTGAGGAAAAAAAGTGAAAACATTATTATTATTACTACCATTTTTACAAGGGAAAAAACCAAGGGTCAAAAAGGTGAAATAACTTGTTCAAAGACACACATTAGTAAGCAGCAGAACTTAGCCAGCAATCCAATTCTCTTGGCTTCCTGTTCCACTAAATCAACTTGCAAACATGAAAAAGGACAGTAACAATATATATACATACAGTACTCTGATGTTTGAAAAGGGTTTCCTCTCAATAGCTGCATAAAGTAGATGGTATGAGTATTATTGTCCCCATTTAGAAATGGAACCCATTAAATATATCATAGCATGCAGTGGATATGTCCTGAGGCCATTCTACATTATCATTTCATAAGGCAAGGAATCAAAGGTAAAAAACAGAGCAGTCGTTCCCACAGGGCTTGTGGGAACAGGGGTCTTTTACTAGGAATGCCTTGCAAGTTGCATGGGATTTAAAATTGTTACTGTATGCATGTGCATAAATCTCCTACCTTTTCAGCAGTGTACCATAATTCCTACAAACAAAAAATAATACTGGGCAGGAAGGAAAAAGACATTTGAGGACCACTGAAATAGATCAAAAGAAGAAATAACTAGCTGCCTTCACCTCAGGGCTATAGACCAAAAGTATTCCCTCAGCACACAGGAATTTAGTATTTTGCAAGTCTGAGATGTTCTCATAATATTTCTCAACATGGTCTTTTTGCTGTTGATTAGCCAATCTGCAGTTTGTGTTCTTTTAGATAGTGACTTGTAAGAAACAAAGAATTTAAATTGAGTTTTGAAAAAAAAGAGGGAGAACTGAAAATAGGAGTGCAATGAAAATTGATTCCTCAGGGAGAGAAAAAAATCTAAATCTTCTCTGAGGGAAAATGATGAAGGGAAATCCAAAATAATATTTCTTTTTTAAAAGTCACAATTGTTGGAATTTTCAAGCATTTTCTATTTTTTGGTAAAAATTAAATTACAACTAGGCTAAAATATTAAGGAGATCTTAGCTACATATTTATGATCTAAACAATAGCAAAATATAAATATATTTTACCAAATATGCTTTATATATATATATATATTATACACATATTATCTAGGATCTCATAAGAAAGCTTGGGCAAAAGAGAAGAAAACTAATTTCACTTAGAGCAAGCAATTGAAATGCTGAGGTTGACCTATTTATTCATAACCAAAAGCAGGTATGATAGTTATATCTGTAAATTGACTGGAAACACGGGGGGGGGGGGGGGGGGGGAGGACACATTAGAGGGAAGAGGCATAGTTGGCTAAGAGGCTGTCAGAAGGTTCCAGTTGCCAAGGAAACCATTTCCTTTTTGTTCATTCGCTGCTAACTCTTGCCCCTGTAGAAGAGTACTAGTGGGTTTAGGAAGAAAAGAAACCACTCCCAAAGTCCAGGACTGTCATGCTAACACTAGACAAGGGACACTTTCCCTGGTGGTCACTAAGAGTTACAGGAGAATAGAAAGGGAATAAATATCCTTTTCAAATTTATTTTATACTACCCAAAATCGATCCCACAAGCATCACCCTTCTTTCTATCTTAGCTTATATGTGAAATCATTTGTCTCTTTAACAACTATTTATTGGGCATCAACAATATCTATCTGTCTGTCTATCTATCTATCTATGAATGACTGTGCTACATGTTATGGGATATTCAAGTTATGTATTAAACACTGACCCTGACTTCAACAAGTTTATCAACAATATTAGACATGTGCACAAATAATTACAATAAGATATATGATCAATTTCATGAGAATATTTCCAAGTGCTCTAGGAAATCAGAGGACCAGAAGAAGAAGAGACATTACTTTGGGCTGTGATGAACAAGGAATATTCATGGAGGAGTTGGGCTTTGAAAAATCAGCAGAATTTTGATAGGAAAAAATATAGAAAGGACATTTTAGGAAGAAGGTATAAACAAATGGGCAGAGATAGAAAAATTCAAAGTATGTTTGAAGAAAACTGCATAGTCTCATGTGGATTGAGCACTGGACATGAGAGCAATTGGAGATTAAGGTCAAAATAATAGATTTGGGCTATATTGTTGAGGACCTTGAATTTCAGGTAGAAGTAGCATAGGAAAATGGACAGCCAATAGACTGTAGGTTTTCATGGTGAAGAAAGGTTTTTAAGGAAGAAAATGAAACTATGAGGGTGACATGTTAGGAAGATTAATCTGTTAATTGTATTCGAGATTGACTCAAATAGGAAGAGAAGGAAGGAGATATCAGAATCAGGTTGACCTGTGCAGGTCTGGTCTAAATATATAATATATAATATAACACAACACAACATATTATATCATTTTTACCTTTCTGGTGACTTCATACTAGGAATTAGGAATTCTTTGTGGAAAACAATCTCTCTGTAGCTTAATCTGATATGACAAATAGAGAGCTGGTCTCTGATTCAGGAAGACCTTGCTTTAAGTCTTGCTACTCTGACCTAATGGCACAGAGACCCTTGGCAAGCCACTTAATTGAGCGATTTGCCAGGCAGCTCCTTGAGACAATGCAATGCAGAGAAGGTGATGACCTATTTTGGGTGGTAGTATGATGCAATGGAAAGAGCCTTGAATTTAGAGTTATGCAATGAGTTCATAATCCCAACCTTCCTACTTACTACCTGTATGATCTCTCTGGGTCTCGATGCCTTTACCTGTAAAACTTGAGTTTTGAGGTCCCTTCTAGTTCTATCATCTTATTTTTTAAAATATGAATAAAATTTATTTCCAGGTACCTCATTCCATCCTTTCCCCTCCCCACCCTATAGAAGGCATCTTACAGCAAACAGATAGGTATATATAGATTATATCCTTTGTATTTCCATTATTCCAGTTCATTCTCTGGAGGTGAACATTCACAAGTTATTCTTCAAATATTAAATATGAAGTCATATAGAATATTTTCTTAGTTCTATTCATTTCATTCTTTATTATCTCATGTAGTTCTTTCCAATTTTTTAAATTAATCTGCTCATCCTTTCTTATAGTGCAGTAGTATTTCATTACAATCATATGCCACAATTTCTTTAGCCATTCCCCAATTGATGGTGGTTCGGTGATCATGAAATTACAACCATTCTGCATCAGTGGAGAGAATTTCCATGAGGGGGCTCTTTGTACCAACAATATCACAGATACGGAGCCCATCCCAAAATATGTATACCTAGATGTATATTTGAGATAGACAGAATATAGCTCTCTACCTGTATGTACACTACTTATTTTTGTTTCAAGGGAAAGCTCCAAAAACATTACCATCTGTTTCAGAGTTTGACTAGATCACTACTACTCTCCATCCATGCTTCCATAACCTAGTCAGTATCTCTGTTAATCAGACTTTTTCTCTTTATGTCTATGCACAGTCTTTTTCCATGATTATCAAGTGGTTTATTTTTAAATTTTTTGAAATTAATTTATTCATTTAGAATATTTTTCCATGGTTCCATGATTCATGAATTTTCCCTTCCCTCTTCCCTCACTCCTCCCAGAGTTGACAAGCAATTCCACTGGGTTATACATGTATCATTGTTCAAAACCTATTTCCCTATTATTCATATTCACAGTAGAGTGATCTTTTAAAGCCAAAACCCCAATCATATCCCCATCGAACCACATGATCAATCACATGTTTCTCTCCTGCATTTCTGCTCCCACAGTTCTTGCTCTGTTCTTTCTCATGAGTCCCTCAGAATTGTCCTGGATCATTGCATTGCTGTTAGTAGAGAAGTCCATTACATTGGATTGTGCCACCGTGTATCCATCTCTGTGTATAATGTTCTCCTGGTTCTGCTCCCTTCACTCTGCATCAATATCAAATGGTTTAAAAAAGATTCTAGGATTGAAGTCAGCCTGGGTGCTGAGATGGTCATCCGATTTCCTCTAACCAGGTTATAACAACAGTGCCAGAGAGAACAGTCCATAGACAGAGAAATCTCTTTCCATGTCTTCCTACATGTTCTTATCTAGATTTCTACTTTTCAGTGGGCTCCCTGAAAAGTAAAGGTATCTAGTAGTCATAGGTCTGTATTTTTCCTGGCTTTTGTTATGGATTCTTATAGCCTATCACTCTGTCCCTTTGGTAAGAGCAATATTTTAAACCCATTCCCTTACTGGGTAGGTTAGGTAGTTATTCCTTATAAAGGATTTAAAGCATTGGGCCACTAGTTGTGTGCTATG
This sequence comes from Monodelphis domestica, assembly GCF_027887165.1. Classification (NCBI taxonomy): domain Eukaryota; kingdom Metazoa; phylum Chordata; class Mammalia; order Didelphimorphia; family Didelphidae; genus Monodelphis; species Monodelphis domestica. The sequence goes on from NC_077231.1 coordinate 151,259,049, forward strand.
ATTAAAATTATCTTGAGGGACTGGTTTTGGGTAAAGAATATAAGTTTATTGAGTATATTAGATTTATTGGTTAGGCCAGAATCATAGTCGATAAAGTGATATGGGTCTCCATGGCTCTCTCATGACCAGGGACAGCCTGAGCCAGATCAGGAAGGATTTTTAGGAGCTCATTATCTAGTTCCTCCCTTGACCTCCCTCCCAAGACATCTTTAATTGGTGATAGCAAATTAAGAATGGTCCATCAACCTATCTACCCTTCTCCATCTCCAGAGATGGACAGGACACATATACAGGAAAAGAACCTATGTCCCCTTCATTTATTAACCAAATTCTACTAAAAAGGAAGATATTCCTTGGGATTCCCAAGGACAAAGAAAATGCAAAATGCAGGAGCCTGGATGGCATCTTGGACCCATATCCAAGATAAAGGAGTACACAGTAATTCTCCCTAAAATATAGGAATAAATAAGTGTATGAAAAACATATTCTCACATAGGCAATGGATAAAGTATTGGGCCTGGCATCAGGAAGACTTGAATTCAAATCTGGCCTCAGACATTTATTAGCTGTGTGACCCTAGGCAAGTCACTTAAATGTTTTTGCCTCAGGTTCCTCACTTATAAAATCAGCTGGAGAAGGAAATGGCAAACTATTCCAGTATCTTTCCCAGGAAAACTCCAAATGGGGTCATGAAAACTAGGACATGACCGAACATTGAAAATGTTCAAGACCTGTTTGATTCAAGGGAGTAAGGACTCAGATGGTTGTCATTTCCTTTTTGCCTGAGTACAAAGCAGAGGGGCTCTGGAATTTTTGTCTGGCGAATTGTAATAGCAGCCCCACTTACCTGAATCAGCTCAAGAGGTCTTGATGCTTATTCTTATCCAAGATCCTTCTGCAACATCCAAATAAATCTTTTTTTGTATGCTAAATGACTTATTAGGATCTTATTTTGTTTTGATATCAAACCTAAGCCATCAAAGGACTGGCCTGACTCTGGGCCAGCCCAGAACAGTCTCTAATGGATTCTCCAGGAAATATTGTGTAAATACACATATGTGTAAATTACATATGTAAACATTGTGTGCGTGTATACATACACTCTGTTTGTGTTAGGTACATGTACACATTTCATGCATCCATATGCATATATGGTGTGTACACATATGGAGGTATGTATATATTGCATATTATACATGATATGTATGTGTATATATCATATAAACTCAGCATCTCAATTCTATAAATTATGAGAACTGTTCTACTCCTATGCAATGGAGGGGAATTCTATCCTCTGCATTAACCTGCAGGCTTACTGCCAAAGATTTATAACAGCCAGCATTCCAGAAAAAAGTCTTAAAAATAGACCAGATCTAAAATTTCACGGATATAAGGGCAGACCCTCAAGTCAGGAGAACATACCAAAAATGATACGCTTGTTAGCACTGTTTTTCTTAGAGGCTCAACATTTTCTTCAGAGCTTCAGACCTAAAAGATATTTTGTTTTACAGGAAGTTTAAAGCCAAGGGTAGGAAGTAAATGAGGACTTTATAAATGGTACAGCCAGGCATGAGGTGCCAGATGGTTTATGTTGTGGTTAAGATAACCCTTCCTGAGAATGCTAAATAGAAAAATTGAAAACGAACCAGATTGGTAGAGGAAAAACCAGTAAACTACAGGAGTGGAAAGAGGCACAGAAAGATAAAGCCACCTATAGAAATCAAGACATTTTTCTTTTCATTCTTTTTTCCCCCAAAGTCAATAAGGTCCCCTATTTGGAACCCTCATGTTCTGGAGAGAAGATGGCATAGATCCCTTGGTTAGCAGGACACCGGCAGGGAGAACCCCTTCCTGGGGTAAAGAGACATGTCCCCAAAGTTCTACTCGAGTATGAGACACAAGAATCTTTGCCAAATCTAGACAGAGCTAACCAAGTCCAAAAGTAGAATGGGTTTGTTGGGCTTCTCCAAGCTTAGGAAGGAGTCAGCACAAAGTCCACAAGAACATGCAACAAAGGAAAGCCATGGTCATTAGTAATTACTAAACTCACAACCCTCCTGAGGCAGAAAATGTTAGGCACTGGGAACACAGACAAAAATGTCCCTCAGGAAGCTTATAAGCTGTCAGGGCACAATAGATACACATATGAATGCACGTATAATAAATGTAAAGTAATTTTGGCAGGGAAGCACTGGCAGTTGGGGCATCTGGAATGCTCTCATGTAGAACACAACTTCTGAGCTGAGCTTTGAAGCACACTAAAGATTTTGCGAGGCAGAGGCAAGAGGTCATTCCAGAGAGCATTCCCGGCATGAAGGGCAACATCATATGTGTCCATTATTTGGTCAGCTTAGCGAGACTATAAAGTACATGAAGGTGAGTAATGGTAGACTGGAGCCAGATTGTGAAGGGCTCCAAATGTGGAACAGAGGAGTTTGTGTTGGTGTCCTAGGAGTCGTAGGGAGCAGTTGGAATGGATGGAGCAGAAGAGCAACATTTGTCAGGACTGTGCTTCAGAAGGATCCCTTTAGGGTTCTTAAGATGGTAGAGAAGGACTGTCCAAACTACCAGAGGAAAGCAAAAAAAAAAAAGCTTCAGAATGAATCCTGGAGCAAAGAAATCAACAGTAGACAGGGGAAGGCAATTCCTCAGACAAAAACAGTGTGATGGGACAGCAAGGAAAGCCCATCTCACTAGGGTAGGAAAGAAGAATGCTGAGCAATAGGGCAGAATGATACAGTGCAAATATAATGGAAAAAGGAGTCTCCCTATTGTAGATGTGTGGATGATGCATTGGAGACAGGGGAGACTTGAGAAAGGCAAGAGGATAGTTTATCTCAAGTGACATGGGAGGAAATATGTTCCAAAGGTACTGCATTAGGAAACAGAGAATATAATGTTGAGTCCTGACTTTGATATTTAATACCTTTGTGGTCAGCCATAGGCAAATTACTTTGCCTCAGTTTCCTCAACTGTAATATTAAAAAGTTGGCTAGATAAATATTAAAGTCTCTTCCAATTCTAAATCCAATGAACTTTTCTGGTATCAGACTTCTTTTGAATGCTAGAATCAAAAGACTATCCTCCAGCTAGCTCCCTGTCTGTCTGCTTTTAGTTATGCCCTTCCTACTTTCCTGCCTTGGCATCCTAGGGTCCCAAATATCTTACAACTATTTTATCCCATTCTCACAGTTTTGGAAATGCAGCTTTGAAAGCAATCCCACCAAAGAATACCAAAATACTTCCATCAAAGCTCAAAGAAGTAATTAGCTGGTTCTAAATGAAAGCAGGGCTAAAGAGGCAAAATTCAAGGTTGTTGCATTCACACAGAAGCTGGAAGTGAGCCTTAGTAGACCTGGCAGTGACTTGTCTCACCTTTGATACATTTGTTCCTTCCTACACAGAAGAAGCCAAGGGCAATTTGTTCCTTTTATGAATGTCTCCTTGGAATGCAAGGTTAAAATATTTTCTGATTCTTTAGTACTGGAGTCATGTTTGATTAAAATCAATCCCAAAGATGCCAGGCACAGAGCCAGGTGAAGAAATGCATATAAGAGAATTGTGCATCCTCAGTTTTACGTACTCTGAACAGAAATAGATGCCCTTCCTACTGAGCATCCAAGATCAGTGCCCTAAACTTTTTTTGCTTCACGATGGAATACCTGAAGAAGGGAATCATTCACCCTGCAATCTTCTCTGGCCCCTATGTCTTCCTGTTTAACAGTGGTATAAATGGAACCATACTCCTAACCACACCCAATTATGTCTTGGTTTGGCATCTAAGGATCATTCTGAATTTCAAAATATTTTTCAATCCTCAGAAACTAAAGTACACAAAGTTGTTGTGAGCTTTTTTTCTTCCGTATAGGAAGACAGATGTAGATGTAAAGATAAAAATGAAATAAATTTTTTCTCTCAGGGACCTTAAATTCTACTGGGACTATTTGCTCCTAGAGGTCCTGTAATCTAACCTTACCATTTTACAGATTAAGTTCAGAGAGGCAGAGTCATATGCACACCAAGAAGTAGCAAAGCCAAGATCTAAACTGTTTCCATAGCCTTAGATACATAGTCTTACAGTCTATTCCTGATCAGTGGAGAAAATTATATTGCTTGCAATATTCTAAGCCTTTATGGAGTATGTCATTACATCTAGTTTTGCTTTTACTGGAAAGAATGTTTCTGAAATTATATTCTATATTTCATATTTCTCATTTCATCACAAGCAGCTAAGAGTGCCCATGCAACTTTATTGAGTTCTCTGTTATTTTCTGGAAATTTGAATCTACTGAGTATAGTATTTGAACTACTTCTCTCTCTTAACTGTAACACATAGGAAATCAGATTTCATCAGAGTTCTAGCCTGGTACTTTTATTTTTAGCTTAGTTATTATCTCCACAGAAAATATGTTCAACAATTAATAGGGCATTATCTCATATCCCTTAAAGTAGAAATTAGAAAACTCTAGAGCCCTAATTATGACCAATAGGATTAAGTCAAGCCTGTGGGCACTATAGGCATGGGAAGGTTTTAGAGGCAGTAAAATACAGTGGTCAGGATCCTGGAAATAGAGTCAGGGAGATTTAGATTCAAGTCCCACCTCAGACATTTATTCATTCTGTGACCTTGGGCAAGTGACTTAATTTTTGGCACCTCAATCTCCTCATCTGTAGAATCAGGGACTGAAGTGGACTAAATAGCATCTGAGGTCCCTTACAGTTCTAAATCTATGAACCTAGGAAAGGGGGAAAGGGGAAAAGGGGAAAAGGGGAAGTTGAAAAGGAGAGGGAGAAAGAGAGAGAGAAAGGATGGGAGGAAGGAAGGAAGGAAGGAAGGAAGGAAGGAAGGAAGGAAGGAAGGAAGGAAGGAAGGAAGGAAGGAAGGAAGGAAGGAAGGAAGGAAGGAAGGAAGGAAGGAAGGAAGGAAGGAAGGAAGGAAGGAAGGAAGGAAGGAAGGAAGGAAGGAAGGAAGGAAGGAAGGAAGGAAGGAAGGAAGGAAGGAAAGAAGGAAGGAAGGAAAGAAGGAAGGAAGGAAGGAAGGAAGGAAGGAAGGAAGGAAGGAAGGAAGGAAGGAAGGAAGGAAGGAAGGAAGGAAGGAAGGAAGGAAGGAAGGAAGGAAGGAAGGAAGGAAGGAAGGAAGGAAGGAAGGAAGGAAGGAAGGAAGGAAGGAAGGAAGGAAGGAAGGAAGGAAGGAAAGAGGAATGGAGGATAATAAGAATGTCAAAGAAAATATAATACAAAGCAAGAAGGAAAAAAGAAGAAATGGCAAAAAAGAGGGAAATAAGAGAAGTCTTGAGATATGCTAAGGAGTGCTACATTACTGACATCATTAGATTTTATGTATTACTCAAAGAACTATTCTCCTGGGAATTGTTGGCATGCTTTCTTAGTGTAAATGATTAAAAAGGAAAAATTCCATGTAGTCAACAAATTTGACAAAACCACCAACCTACATTTCCTGTTAAACCCCTTTACATGTTAAGACCAAAAGGAGGTAATTCTGATACTAGCCAAGACGTATCCTGGGAAAGACGTGATCTTAATAACTGCATTAGTAGTCTAGACAGGTGTTAGGGATAACAAGCAGGCAGGGATGGTGGCCCGAGTGTGACAGAGTCAACTCTTTTGAATTATGGGACTAGAGAAGACTTTTGAGAGTCCCTTGACACCAAGATGATCAAATCAGTCAATACTTAAAGAAATTTATTCAGACTGTTAATTGGAAGGACAAATCCTGAAGCTAAAGCTTAAATACTTAGAACATATAATGAGAAGACAGGACTCACTGGAAAAGATTCTGATGTTAGGAAAGATTGAAGTCAAAAAAATTGGACAGCAGATGATGAGATGGATAGATAGATAGTGTCAAGGAAATGACAAGCATGAGCTTAAACAGACTTCAGGAAATAGTGGAAGCTAGAAGGGTCTGGCATACTATATAGTCCATAGAAGCACAAAGAGTGGACACAATCGAATGAATGAACAACTACAAAGTAATGATGGAAGAGAAGGGAAGGTTTACTGGTTGGATTTCCCTGTAGGTGCACACAGACATGGTATTAGGAGATCTCTCATCAATCAAGGGGCTGACGTCCAAACAAGCAGCTAATAAAAGTCAAGAAGGTCTGGCAGCTGGTGGGTGCTCTAGTGGGCAGAAAGCATATCAGGGATTCTTGAAAGCATGTGAGATACAGAAAGAGAAGCCTGGAAACTGGAAATAGGAAGCCGGGACCCTGCCACAGGTCTCAGGCACAGGACTTTATTTAGCCCCTGGAAAGACTGGTCAGAGAAAGGTTTCACTTCATTTCTAGGAACTCAGACATGTAAGAACAAGATAAGATTCTACTTATTGGGACCAGGGTTTGATTCTAAGGAATATAAGGAACAAAAATCCATAGTAGAAGATCAGAGCAGGACTGGCAATAAGAAGGATTTGATGCAAAGCTGCCTAAGCTGTGGGACCTTATAGTCTAAGTCCATGATAATGCTGAAACTACAGGCAAAGTGAGGAAGTGCCATGAGGTAGGAATGATATTTGTTTTACATGGGTTGGACTGGTCCTTCAAGGGATCCCAGGAAGGCCATTTTGTTTCCTTGATGCCTGAGGCATAAAAGGCTCAGCCCACTGGGGAGCTGGTTTCAGATGTTTCACTATTCCAGAAAATGTTTCAATGACTATTTGCTATGTTAATTTTGAATGAGGAATTAAATGGTATTTTATCTTAATCTTGTATCCTTTTAGATTTATTTTTTTAATCTCCAGGCTGACACTGGGCAGGTCACTTGCCCCCTCACTTTTCCTACCTGTGAACTGAGGAGGTTGGACTAGTTGATCTCTCAAAGGCATAACTCTAAATGATGATCCTTTTTCATAAGGGTTTTTAATTTTCAGGGAGGGGGTTGTTTCCTAAGTGCATCATTTTATACATAGGTTCAAATCTTACCGCTGAGGATCTCTATTTGACCTTGGGAAAGTAATTTAACCTCCTTGGGCCTCAGTTTATGAATCTGTAAATGAAGGGGTTGGATTAGCTGACCTCTCAAATCCCAGCTCTCAATCTATCATATTATGGCATCTCAGAGTTGTTGTGGAAACAGTATTTTATTTGCCTTAAGGAAATCTACAAGTACGACTCTTAAACAGGCTTTTAGGTTTGCAAAATTTTTTACAAATATTCCAAACAGCCCTATGACATATAGTATTATCACAGTCTTGTAGATGACGAAAATAAGGTTAGAAATAAATACCCACTTTGAAAAGATGTTAAATCCAGTATACACACTTAGAGTCCATTAATGTAAGAAACATCTTCTATTGTGATCCTAGCTAAAATAGTTTCAACATGAATTTGTACTCAATGGGTCTAACTACCCATAACACAGATTTAAAACTGGCCAACCATCTGCCCCTCAAGTGTAAATATTTCTTATTTGTACAAAACAAAATGAAAACTCTTCATATCATTCAGAAAAAAGTTCACTCTAGCCACAGCCTACTAAACAGAGATGCACATGAATAACTTTAGTAGTATTGCAGTATTTCTGCTAAACCTACCTCTTGTGCCTCAAGAGAATCAGCCTTATAGATATCCATTAATAATGCATAGATCAGTAGATTTCTCTATTGACAATTCCACTCTTAATCTAGAGATCTGTTTATTTAGCTCTAGGCTTTTGCTCTCATTAGGGACGATTAGTCCAATGAAATGGTACTTAGATTGAGATTGAAAAAGGTGACAAATAATGGTTGTAGTTACTCTTTGCTGTGATACTCTTTTAATAAATTGTGAGTCTAAAATGAGGACAATGAGTCTTCCATTAAATAAGACAACTATTAGATTGAACACCAAAGTGTCAACAGAGGCAGAATCCATTAATTTGCTCATCATCATTCAGGGACATTAACTGATTGCCCTAAAAACCTAAATTGAGCTCAAAATATTTTCACCTAAAACATCTTTTGCATCCTCCTCCTAGTGACTAGAGCTGCTGTTCTTAAACTGAGAAGCAATCTGTGCTAGGGGAAAGGACCCTGGAGAAGGGCAAAACTGGGAAATCTACCCATTTGTCCAGATGATGGGGCAAAATTAATGATTGCTAATCAGTTCCATGGAGATAGAGCGACATCCTTCAGGTAGACATGACAGATTAATGCGTGTGGGATGGGGATATTGTTTCTGATCTAGTAACTCCTTATTAAAGCCTAATAGAAGGGAATCGAGGAAACCCAACAATCTGACTTCCCTGGAAAATACAATGTCAGTGCATTTAAGTGGCTCCCGAGATGCTCAGGTCTAAGCAGTTAATAGCTGAGTGGCTAAAAAGTAGTACAAGCCTCATGGCACTCATTAATAAGGCCGTGTGTCATAGCCTAGGCTCCTGGCCTATTTGCTTCTGAGTGCAATTTGACTTTGTTCTATAAAGCATGGTTAAGGCATGGCTGTATGGTGTAGTAGAAAGGGAACTGGAGTAGGAGTCAGGAGACTCTTCCCACTGTGTAGCCTTGGGTAAGCCCCCAAGTCCCCAAGTTTCAGTTTTCTCATTTGTAAAATGGGCCAAGCAAAGGTTCTTAATCAGGGGTCCATCGATTGATTACCAAGGAGTTTATTGATAGATTTCAGGGTATGCGAACTGGGTTTTTGATCTTTTAATAGTGGTATTTCAATATAAATAATTTCCTTTTCAATCCTATACAATTTATTTTACGCATTTCAAAACATTATTTGATGAAGGAGTCCATAGGCTTCACTAGACTGCCAAAGTGATTCATGGCACAAAAAAAGATTAAGAACCTCTGGACCAGATGATCTCTGAGGACTTTTCTGGCTCTAAAATTGTATGATACTAGATAATTTTCCCTTGGACACCTTGCAACAGTCTGTACTGCCCCCTGGACTCTTCTTGAGAAATTAGAAGTGGGACATATTTCTTTCTTTCTTCCTTTTTTTAAATCCTTACCTTCCATCTTGGAATCAGCCCTCTGTATTGGTTCTATGGCAAAAGAGTGGTAAGGGAGAGGCAATGGGAGTAAAGGGACTTGCCCAGGGTCACCCAGCCAGGAGTGTCTGAGGCCACATTTGAACCCAGGACTTCCCATCTCTGGCTCTCAATTCACTGAGCCAACTAGCTGACCCTTTAGGTCATATTTCAAGAAAAACCTCTCTCTATGGATTCCCTACCTAGTAAACTTATACCTTCCTTTATTACAGGAAGAGCCAGGCTAAGGTATTTATGCAATTTAGACAACGTTTCAAGACTATGACTCACCCCACCTTTGAAAACCATGCCATGGGCATATGTGCCCAGGATCACATAGCTAGGAAGTGTCTGAAGCTAGATTTGAACCCAGGACCTCCCATCCCTTGGTCTGGCTCTCAATCCACTGAGCCACCTAGCTGCCCCAAGTCAGTCAATGTATTAAGTCAAAGGAAACTATTCAGTCAACGAGCATTTATGAAGCACCTACGATGTGCCAGGCATTTTGCTAAGCAATACTTGTTCTCTAAGGATTACATGTGAAGAGAGATGGTGTAAGGCGTAGACAGTACTCCCTGGAACATTAAAGCTGTGGTGATCTGGGATAATAATAATAATAACATTAACTAAGAATTATATAGCACTTACAGGGTACCAGACAGTATGCTAAATGCTTTACAATTACAATCTCATTGGAGTCTCACAACCACCCTGAATGGTAGACACATTATTGTCCTCATTTTAGAGATGAGGAAACTGAGGTATACAAAAGTTAAGTGACATACCCAGGGTCATACATCTAGCAGGTTTGAACTCAGGTCTCCCTAACTCCAGGTCCAGAGATCTGCCCACTGAGTCACTAGCTACCCTAGTCAATTTTCATGAGCTTTGATGACAGGGTAGTCTCTTCAGGGAGATTCCCAGAGCCTTACATGCTCATGGTCACACTTACGATGCTACCCTCAAATCTGGACACATTTGAGTCAGATGGAAGGACCTATGATGGATGTCTCAGATTCAGTAGAATTAAGTATCTGAGTAAATGATTCAAGATTGGAAGTTTCCCTTTCTTAAATGCAGGTGGGGTTGAGGAGAGTATTTTTTTTTTAGTCTTTCTGGTAATTGGAGTAAAGACAGCTTCCCAGTATGATTGTATCTTAAGCATAATTCTTTTATAGTATGATTTTTTTCCTAAACCAACTACTTTTTCAATTATTTCTGGACTTTAATTCTGTCTTATGTTTGGCTATGTTCTGAGACTTCTTTGTTAAAAGTCAGATCTGATAAGCTCTTTGCCAATTCATTCTGATCCTTTATGAGGATACAGATCCCACAGAGCCCAAATTCCTTGCTTCCTTCTCTGAACAAACAGCCAAACAATTGGCTCAACCCATCAAATTTTGGCTTCTTACCCAGCCATTTCAAGATCAGTGAGACCTATTTTATTTGATTAAAGTAGCAAACATAATAAAAGAAAATAAGATTTGGCAAGATTAAGTTTTATAGCACCAAAGAATGGAAGCCCAGAGAAACAATGCAACTCACCATGCTAACCAGCAGCTGTCTGTGAGTTGGCTGGAATCTCTGAATTGCAATGCTAACTCTGATGAATTATTGGGCAAAGGAAGTGGCATAGCAAGTCTGTGCCTCGGTTTCTCCCTCTGAAGTCAAAGAAATTACACAATGGAAATGTCTATTAATTTGCCTGCCAGGTATGTTGGGTCGATTTCAATAATACGCTTGGGCTATGTAAACAATATTATTCCCAGATGCCCAAAAGCACACATATTGAGCCAGAGCATGAAATGAGTGCTCAGTCAACAATATTTATCAGGTGCATACTGTGTACAGAACCTCATGCTGGTTTTCCTTTATATTTGTACTTTCTCTTCTGGGCATGAATAAATTGTATGTCGAGTTTCTTAAACAATAGAATCTGGTAATAATTACCTCTCTCCCCATGGAAAGCAGAGGGCTGGGGCACACAGGGTTGTTGCACTGTTAATGACCCCAACGAGGATGGATGCTGAGGATTTAGAGCAGTGGGTGGTAAGATGCTAACATGTTTTGCCCATATAATCTTTCCTCTTAGAGCTCAGAGTGCTTTGAAACATGATTCCACTCAGAGCCATGATGGTGACTTGGTACCACGTTTAGGGTATCTTCACAAAGATGACAAGGAAAACTCTCATAATATTGGGCTCTTAGGTCAGTGGGTCACTGCCATACCCTCTTCCTTCCTGGAAAAGTATCAAAACAAGTAAACTATTACACATAAGTATCCCATTACTTGCTTAGGTAGTCCATTGCTTTTGAAAATTCAGAAACTGGAACATAGAGAAAAGGTAACTTATTCAGGGTCCGAGGGACAGAAGGGAACAAGCACAATTTATATAGTGTCCACTACATACCAGACAAATAGCTCATTTGATCCTCGAAACAACTTTGGGAGGTAGATGCTGTTGTCATCCCCTTTTAACATTTGAGGGACCTCAGCCAAATAGTTGTTAAGTGACTTGTCTAGGATCATGCAGCTAGAAATGTGGCTGGATTTGGACTCAGATCAGCCCAACTTCAGGCTGCCTCTAGGGATAAGGACTAGACTCGAATTTCCATCAGTACAGGAAACTTCTGGGAGAGTTTCTACCAATGCCAGTTAGCCCTATGTCTGCAACTTGTATTGTTGGGAAATTTCAACAAGCATCAGGAATTTCTTAGGATCTCACAGCCAGCATGTATCAGAGGCAGGATGCAGGCTCAGGTCTTTTTGGCTTTCTGGTCACTTCTTTATGCCCTATACCTCACTGGACATCTTGAAATGAATATCCAAAACTTTCTGAATTAAACATGTCCATTGAACTCATTATCTTTTCCCATACACACACACACAAACACACACACACACATAAACTATTCTTCCTAACTCCCCATTCACTTTTTAATTTTTTAAACCCTTACCTTCCATCATAGAATTAATACTGTGTATTATTTCCAGGCAGAATAGCAAGAGGGATCAATGACTTGCCCAGGGTCTTCCCTTTTTCTGTTTTAGGTGCCCCCATTCTCTCAGTTGCCCAGGCTCAAAACCTAGGTGTCATTGTCATCTCTTCACTATCTCTCATTCTCTCCATATCCAATCAGTAATGGAGCTCTTTTATTTCTACCTTTGTCACCTCTCTTAAATTCCTCCTCTCTTCTAGGACCCCTCCGCCACACTGGAGCAAGCCCTCATCCCCTGACACTTGGTGTGTTATAAAGTCTGCTGGTTGGTCTCCCCATTCCCATCCTTTCTCCACTCAGCTGTCAAAGTGATCTTCCTAAAACTTAGATACACCCGTGCCATCTCCTACCCGCCCCACCTCCTTTCAGTAAATACCTGTGGCTTCCTCTGGCCTCCACAATCAACTATAAAATCTTCTTTTGGGCTTCTAAAAGCCTTTCTTCCCATCTTTTCAGGCTTCTCATACTTGGCATAGTCTGCAATCCAGGGACATTGGTCTCCTTGATGTTCCTGCACAGGATACACCATCTACTTACTAACTGAGTCTTCTCACTGGCTGCCCATCGTGCCTGGAATTCTCTCCCTCCTCGTCTCTGCCTCCTGGCATTCTCAGCTAAAACCTTACCTTCTGTGGGAAGCCTTCCATAGTCCTCCTTAAGTTTCATGATTTCCCTCTGAATCTATCCCCAATTTATCCTGGACATAGTTACTTCTGTTATAACAGGACATGTGCATTCCCTAAAAGTGTCACATTAGGCAAAATCATGTAATAAAAACCCACAGAGCTTATGGAGAAAATGAGTTTGGAGGGCAGCTGGGTGGCCCAGTGGATAGAGAGCCAAGCATAGAGATGGGAGGTCCTGGGTTCAAATCTGACCTCTGCCACTTCCTAGCTGTGTGATCCTGGGCAAGTCACTTAACCTCCATTGCATACCCCTTACAATAAATAGTATTCATTCTAAGACAGAAGGTAAGGGTTGTTAGGTTTAGGTTTTTTTTAAGAGTTTAGGAACACAACATTTAAAAACTTTGTTGTTTAGTCATTTCAGTCATAACTGACTCTTTGTGATCCTATAGATCTCGGTCCATGGGGTTTTTTTTTAGCAAATATACTGAAGTAGTTTGTCATTTACTTCTCCATGGCAAGCAAACAATAAATGACTTCCTTTTTTGGATCACATAGCTAAAAAATTTCTGAGGCTGGATTTGAACTCAGGACTCCTGATTCTAACCCCAGCACTCTATCCACTCTACTACTTCACTGTACCTCAAAAACTCTGTTAATAGGACATAAAAGGAAAAAAAAAGATAGAAACCTAATAAAATGTAGCACAGTTTTAACCATGTTAAATAAGAAATATATGAATACAGGAAACAGTAGCCACATCCGCTGCTTTTGAAGTCATTGGGTCTCTGGTTAAGGGCTATGGAGAAAGGAGGGGAAACTGGTGTGGATCAGCCCTTCTCTACTCACAGTTTCTGTTGCAACAGAAGTTTTATAATAAATACAGACAGCACTTTACCTTGACAAAGATCTGACATTTTTTGGGGAAATGGGTTGCAGTTTGTGAGTTGTTGTGAAGTAGTGAGATCTTCTGCTTTCTTGCTATTTCTCATGGAAGAAATCAAACAGAAACTGACTTGGAATTCAAGTTATGCTCAAAATGTTCCCTAATAAATCAATCACATTGGAACAAAATCACATTTTCAGAACACTCCCGATAGGAGAACCGACTCTATGTCTTATACATACATCATTTTTTACGTGTTGTCTCCCATACTAGATTGTGAGCTTCCTGAAAGCAAGGACTATTTTTTGCTTCTCTTTGTATCCCCAACACTTAGCATGGTGCCTGGCAGATAGTAGATACTTAACAAATTATTTTTTGACGCAGTGGCTGCCTCTCATTAAGGGTCATGAAATGTGTTAATGCATAATCTGTAAGAAAAACCAAGATTTCCTTACTCATACTTCAGGGATGTATACTGGAGGCCACTGACTTTTATCAAGTAGCTCTTTTGGTTTGGGAGACAAAATGTTTATTCTGATTTAATTTCAGTTTCTATCAGCCATGTCTTATGTAAAAATATAAGAAATGGCCTTTATTTGTCTTTTAGGAATATTTGCATGATAAAAATCCAATTATAACTTAGTCTAAATGTTTTTTTAAATTTTTTTATTTAATTAGATTATTTAGAATATTTTCCCCCATGGTTACAAGACTCATGTTCTTTCCCTCCCCTACCCAGGCCCCCCTCCCATAGCCATTGCACAATTCCACTGGGTTTTACATGTGTCACTGTTCAAGACCTATTTCCATATTATTGATATTTGCACTGAGGTGATCATTTAGGGTTTATATCCCCAATCATATCCCCATTGACCCATGCAATCAAGCCGTTCTTTTTCTTCTGTTTCTTTCCCATAGTTCTTCCTCTGGGTGTGGATAGCATTCTCTAAATGGTTTGTTCTTGATGGATAGAGCAGTAGTCATATTTTTCAGATTAAAATTAATGTGTGATAAATAATTCAAGTAGAAGGGTTTGTCTTTCAGGTCTTTCTTTCCTTTACTAGATTTAAACTAAAAGTCTTCCAAGAGCCTTCAGATCACATAAGAAACAAAATATCCCATGAAAAGTATAGCTTGGTTGCTCAGTGGATAGAGCACCAGGACTGGAATCACCAAGACATGAGTTCAGATGTGATCTCTGGCATGGTTGTGTAACGTCGGGCAAGTCATTTAACCAGGTTTGCCTCAATTCCTCATCTATAAATTGAAATGGAGACACAAACCACCCTAGTATCTTTGCCAAGAAAACTCCAAATGGGGTCACAAAGAGTTGGACACAACTTAAATGACTGAACAAAAGCATCCCAGGAGAAAAGGACGTGAGGAAAGGTGACTGTGTGAAGAAGGAACATTAGATTGATTTTTTCCCCACCAGTCAAAGTTTTCTAAAAATGAACTTGAGCCCCCAAGTGAATTGATCGATAGCAGTGATAATTTAACAGAAGTCAAGAGGTTATCTCACATGACAGAGTAAATTTGTACTTGGCTCTATCTAGAAACCGACAGCCAAACTCTATCTCTTTTCTTTCCAACCTGAACAGTTTCTCATGCGTATCTTGGCAAAGGTTCTAGATAATTAGTAATGCACAAGGGTCACTGGTAGGAACTGTTTTTAAGCAATCAAATTAACATTTATAAAAATAAACAAAGCAATTAAAAACAAATCAATCTTTGTAAAAATAAATAAATCAACATTTCTAAAAATAAAAAATAGAAAATATCAACATTTATAAAAATCAATCATAAAAAATCAACATTTATAAAAATAAATCAATCAATAAAAAAACAAATTAACATTTATCAAGCATCTACTATAGGTGTTGGGGATACAAGCACAAAGAATGAAATAATCCCTACCTGCATGAAGTTTATATTACTATAGTGGTGATAATAAGTAAATGGATAGATTTCTAGGACAAGGAAGGGAATAAGCATTTATATAGCACCTACAATGTACCAGATATTTTAAATGCTTTTGCAGATATTATCTCATTTGATAATAACCCAGAAAGATTATTATCACTATTGATAATAATCTGGAGATAGTGTTATTATGTCCAATTTACCATTGAAGAAACTGAGGCAAAGAGAAGTCAAGTGATTTGCTCAGATAAATGCTTAGTGTCTGAGGCTAGATTTGAACTCAAGTCTTCCTGACTCCAGATCCTGAGCTCTTTTCTTTATGCCACCAGGTGCCTCTCTAGGCAATATAATTATCAAATGAATTACTACAAATAAAGAAAAAGCAGTTTACTACAGGGTAATTTGGGAGAAAGGGGTGTGAATCAGTAAAGAAAGGCAGAAGTTCAGAGGGAAGTCATCCTAGATAGATGGGACATGGTCATGGAGATGGGAGATGGCATACATGTACAAGGAACAGAAATATGGTCAATTTGCCAAGATCACAAGGAGAGACAGCAAAGCCATAGGGCCAAGTCAGGCAGGAATTTCATTTCCGGCCATGATATTGAAGATCTGAGGGCAGAGCATGACCCTTGAGCTTACACATCCCCCCAAGGCAGGACTGTTTTACATAAATGAGCTAACTACAATGGTCAGGAAGCTCCTTGGGGAGCCCCAGTATCGCTTCCCCCACAAAAGGGCCAGAAATATACATTTTTTCCACCACACCCATTTTGAATCTGAGGATTTCAACGGCTTTTAGGCTTACAATTTGACTTTTCTTCAAAGCACTCAGAACCACAGGAAATGAAAGTGTGATAAACAAACTGCCATTCTGAGCGTCATCGGGCTTCTACCAACCCATCTTTTTCCAGAAGTGCAAAGATCTTGTTATATTCCTCTCAGTGTGAGAACACCGATGCAGCAGCGTTATTCTTCCATGGGAGAAGAAGCATAGGAAAACTTTGGAGAAAGCCAAAGATGCTCAGAAGTGCCAAGAGGGGCAGAAGGATGGAGAGAGCTGTTTCTGCAGGCTATTTTTGTTTTTAAATTTTTTGGAAACAAGTAATTTCAATATTTAAAAATAAAGATTTTACCGACTGTTTACAAAAGGAAGGCTATCTATAAATGGGATTCTCACACATCTTAAATGATGAGTCCAGATCAAAAGAATTCAAGCACATTTCTTTTTTTTTTAACCCTTTCATAAGCATCCAGAAAGTACTGTATAGCAAGAAGGCAGATTGATACAATGGGATGCATGCTGGATCTGGTGCTAATCCCATCTCTGACATGAACCAGGTCCAAATCCTATCTCTACCTTCCAGCATCATTGAAGTCCAGTGTTCTTAGACACCCATTCTGCTGGGGAAATCTGTGTTTGGGGTAATTTTTGTTACTGTGTTATTCTAAAATATATTATATATCATATCATCTATTATCTGTAATATAAATTAAAATAAAATATGACTACCCTTACAAATAGCTAGACTAGATAAACACTTCATGTGGCCAGTGGGACTAAATGGAACGCCCGTCCCCCAAATACTTCTGGGTCACCACCTATGCCTGATGCTTGAAATTTCTCAAATACAAGGGTTCTTAAAACCTTCTTGTATGTCATGAACACCTCTGGTGAAGCTTATGACCCTTTCTATAGGCAAAAGATAAAATAAAATACATAAGTTTACAAAGGAAATCAATTACCAAAAAAAATTTTAATTCCTGGAATCCTCAGAAATCTGTCCAGTGACCCCTTGTGAATCTATAGATTACAAGTTAAGAATCCTTACCCTGACAGGAATTAAGTTTACTATACTATATCATAATGAAGTGTTATCAAATTAAACATATGGCTTAAAGTGAAAATCCCCCTAAGGACAGACATGACCTTCATTCAACTAATTCATATCAGAGTATTAATGACTGACATCATATCCTTTCTAACTTTTTTATGGGAAAGGTGAAGACGAAAGGGCACAGAGAACATGAACAAGATGGATACTATTTTATAGTAAAGAGAAGGCAGGCAAAGGCAAATGGCCTCTTTTAGGTATCTGCCTAGGGCTGACTGCTGAAATGAGATCAGCTCAAGTTATGCTGCATTAAATGGTGCCTCTTATTAGAAGTCACCTTATCCTTTGAGCTCATAGAGAGAGAGGCAGGAGAAAATGATAGCTGTTCTTCTGAGGGACCTGAGGAGCCCATTATGGACAAGTCAACATATTTCTTTCCCAATCAAGCCAAAGTTTACATTCTCACTCAATTGTCAGAGAGGAGGATGTTGGCCCCCTTCCCTCTGTGCCTCTAGAAATCTATGTCCTTGTTGGTGGAACTGTGAACTGATCCATCCATTTTGGAAAACAATTTGGAATTGTGCCCAGAAAATGATCAAATAGTGTATACCCTTAGACCCCCAGTGTATCACTGTTGGGTCTTTTTCTCAAGGTGATCAGGGGAAAAGGAAAAGAACCTAAATGTTCTCAAATATTTATAGCAGCTCTCTTTCTCTCTTTGTAGTGACAAAGAACTAGAATTGAGGGGGTTTCCCAGCAATTGGGTAATGGCTAAATAAATTGTGGTACATGTTGGTGATAGAATATTACTTTACTATAAGAAATCATGAGCAGATTAGTTTCAAAAAATGGAAAGACCATGAAATTATAAAAAGTGAAACCAGTGGAACCAAGAGAACATTAATATACAGCTACAGAATTAATGTTTAAAAATTAACCTGTGAATGTCCACCTTCAGAGAAAGAATTGATAAACAAAAACACAAAAGACACAGTTTATATATACATATTTTGTTGTGATGCCTTTTTGTGTGGGGGGGCAGAGGAGAGAGTTAGGGAGATACCTGGGGATTTTTATGTAACCAGTAAACAAATAAATTAATAATTAAAAAATCTATGCCCTTGTTCTTGACCAGTCACTGGCCTTTGGATGACTCCAAGTATAAATTACAGATCTCGGGGTAAAATTTCAGGTGTCTAAGGATTAGGTCATTAACTGCTAGGAGCCAAATGACAGTCAGTCAAAAAAACAACAACAAAAAGGGTCCATTTCCAAATGTGTATGACTTACACTTTTATTGCTCTTCTTTTGCCTTTATTTTTGTCTCAGTTTATACTATTTTGCTCTCAGCTTTTAAATGCCTTTGTTTACCTTGGTCTTTGAGTGAATGCAAATTACAAAATCTAATGATATAAACACACTAAGGAAACTATATAAAATTTTAAGGGAAAATTCTAAGTAGAAGATTTGCCAGTAGACCTAAGGCTGCCATGGAAGCCTGTTTATGTTCAAGTGCAGGAAATGCCTACCTAAAGGATACTAGGAGGAATAATGAGAAAACATTGAGAAGTATCATTTAAACAAGTCATTTACTCACATGACCAGAATTTAAAAGAAATTAGTCTCAACCAAAGAAAATTGAGTTCATACAACCAGCTTCTGCATATTCGCTCTCCTCTCCACCCAGATGTCCATGCCACTTTGGGGAATTAACAAGGAAACCACTCTGCACTATAATAAAAAAACAAATTAGTAGCCTCTCTTTTCTCGTAACTTATTAATTTCCAACAGATTTTGTGTTTGTGGGAAAATACCAATGGCAATTAGATGCCAAGGCTATTTCAACCAGTAGAATAAAATTGAGAAGAACAGAAGAAAATGGTTTGTCATAGAAAAGGAATACTCCTGGTAAAAATAAATGTTATGGTCCTGAAAGTTCTTGGAATCTGGAAGACTTTAAAATTTTCAATTTCTTTTTCTAATGCTTTAGAGGATGCTTCAGAGAATCAACTCACATCTAGGAAAAAGTTTATATGAGAGGGCATAGAATTGTAGTTCTATACTGTCTAGACATAAGGCTAATTTTCTCAATGAATGATAACAAGTACCCTGAAAACCCATCTGATACTGTGCCACAAAGGCATTTGACCCACATAAAATAGTATTTCACAGCAGTAAATCTCAAAAATTCCATTAGCTGCAAAACTTATATTGCCTACTTACCAATTATCCATAAAATTTCCCATTATCCCTTAGCCTAAAGGGCAAAAACTTGGTATATTAAGTGTCAAAGGTAGCACTCGTGACTCAGATGTTCACCTTACCAACAACTTAAAACTGACTCACGTTCAGAATTCCTTCCCCAAAACTGCCTTTGAAGGGGCAGCTGGGTAGCTCAGTGCATTGAGAGCCAGGCCTAGAGACAGGAGGTCCTAGGTTCAAATCTGGCCTCAGACACTTCCCAGCTGTGTGACCCTGGGCAAGTCACTTGACCCCCATTGCCTAGCCCTTACCACTCTTCTGCCTTGGAGCCAAAACACAGTATTGACTCCAAGATGGAAGGTAAGGGTTTAAAAAAAAAAAAAAGAAAGCTAGCATGATCTCCACTATGTCCTCTGAAGACTGTAAGACAAAAATGTCTGTGGTTTCCTTTGCACCTTGAATTTCAAAGGCAGCCAGCCTTGGTCCTAGCCATTCCCCTCTCTTGTTAATAACTTCTATTCAGTTTTGGTTGATTAAGATAGGAGACTTTGCTTACAGTAAATATTCTTGTGGTAACCACAGTTCAGCATTGATTTCCATAAAAACCAAGCTAAAAAGAATTAGAAATGAGAGGTCAAAGGCAGTAAGACTTTGCCTTTTCAGATTAGATCCATTTAAGCCTTAGTGATTATTTTCATGACAGCTTTATCATTGACAAACTCAGTTATAAACTAGTTTATAAACTTGCCTTTTTAAAGTACTATAACAAGACAATCTAAAACAATATTAAAGATAACAATAACACTAATTAGGCTTACATTTCTATAGTGCTTTAAAGTTTACAAATACGATCTCATTTTAGCTTCACAACAACCAGCGAACAGAGGCACTATTCTTGTCTCCATTTTACAGGGAGGACACTCAAGAAAGTAGAGGTTAAGTGACTTGCCCTGGGACACACAGCTAGTAAGTATTGGAGGCAAGATTTGACCTTGATTTATAATTCTAAATTTAATTTCCTCTCTCCACTTTGCCACCTCAATAGCAGAGCTATATCTTCAACTGTACAAATAAGTAAAAAAACAAAAACAAAACCCTCTTTTTCAACCAAGTTGTTTCATAAATTATGTTCCATACTTCAATAATTAACTTGTATTAGTTATTACTTATTTTCATACTAAATTCAAAAAGTTTTCCACCAAACTGCTGCAACCAGTTTTTCTTAGCCAAGGAATACAGTCATTTTTTTTTCCTGAAAATAACAATTTTCTGCATCATAATGAGACAACCCAGATGTCATGCCTGGAATATATCACAGCTGTAGCACTTCTGATCACATGTCACCATCCTTACTAGAAAAGCACAGACTCTTTTGTGAGCTACAAAGCTATTATCTGCTCTTGAGCCTACAAGAGATTGTAGTCAAGAAAGGAAAGATGGGCCCCATTTATTATACTCTACCTGATGTAACCTTATGTTCCTCCACGAGACATTGAGGCTCTCCTTGTATCTCCTCTTCTTCCTGTATAGATCCAGGCCCACCAAAAGAAAGAGAAGAGAAATAGATAGATGGGAAACAGATGAGAAAGAGGGGGAGAGAGGAAGAGAGAGAGAGAGAGAGGGAGAGAGAGAGAGAGAAGAGAGAGAAAAGAGAGAGAAGAAAGAGAGAATTAATAGAACATTCACTTAGTGATACTTTATGCAATCATACCAATCAGCAAAGGCTTAAGGCCTAAGAGAAATTAATCTAGGCCCCAGAGAAAAATCAGTTTTAAAAAAGAGAACAAATAATCATTATTAATTTTTTAAGCATAATAATTCAAACCAAAGTTGCCTTGAGTTTTTAATGTTCTAGGGTAATATTGGCACTTTCTCAATGTAAACTAGTACATTTTATTACTAGGACTCATGATGACTTTTTTTTAAAAAACTAAAAGTATATTGATTTTATCAAGCCATCTCCAATATGAAATTCATGTTTATTTTATATGTACCATAAACAAAAGGGTTTACTGAAGCTTTTCATCTTCAGGAGCTAGTTTTTCTCAAAAGTTGTCCTGTGCTTTTAGAACCAGCATTGTCAACAATGAAGTATTTTTGGCATAGACAAGTTAGGTAAGTGAGCTCTGTGTCCAATTATCTCAAATTTATAAGCTAATGGTGGACTTTATGGAAAATTGCTTCCAAAATTACATCTCTATAAAAAGTGTGCCTTACCCCAAGGACACATAAATTATAAGAGAACCTCATCCCATTGAAACTGAATGCACTGAATAATATAATATCTCAACAAGGCCCAATGGGACAGTTTGTGATTAAAGCATGGGTTTCTGTTTATAAAAGAACTGCAGGACACTCACTGGATTTCAGGATAATAAAAATTAAATTGCTTCACAGATGGCAAGATGCAACCCCTTAGAAGAACAAGATAACATATGATCTTATCGTGCTTGTCCTTTTCTTTGGCTATTAAATAGTTACTAAAGGTTCTAACCAATTAGATTTCCTATGAACATATCGATTGTTTTGTTTTCAACTGTCCCTCTCTAAATATTCTGATTGACTAGTAAGAGTTGTTAAATGCTGAGATAGGCCCCACAAGGAAAGATCTTCTGTATTGCTCTTCCCTTAAGAACTTTCAGCACAAAAATTAACTGTTCTCTTTGAAGATGTCAATGTTTGATGGCATAGAACATCGTATTTAGAGGGAGGAAGCCGGTATTCTTGGTCTCTTGAAATTCCTTTATTCACTAAGATTATATTTAATTTTTAAAAATATGTTCAAGGAAGGCATAGTGGTCAGAAAGCTGGTCTCAAAGACAATGAGATCTGGGCTTAAAACCTGCTTCTGATCGAGACTGGTTGTGTGACCCCAGAGAAGTCATTTAATCTAGCAGTGCTCTGCAGAAACAGGAGAACATTGTACACAGAGACTGATACATTATGGTGCAATCAAATGTAGTGGACTTCTCTCTAGCAGCCATGCAATGATTCAGTACAATTCTGAGGGACTTCAGAGAAAGAACGCTATCCACATCCAGAGAAAGAACTGTGGGAGTAGAAACACAGAAGAAAAACAACTGCTTGATCACATGGGTCGATGGGGATATGATTAGGGATATAGACTCTAAACTATCACTCTAGTGCAAATATCAATAATATGGAAATAGGTCTTAATTAATGACACATGTAAAACCCAACAGAATTGCTTATTGGCTACAGGAAGAGGGTGGGAGGAGGGGAGGGAAAGAACATGAATCATGTAACTATGGAGAAATATTCTAAATTAATTAAATTAAAATTTTCAATTAAAAGAATTTCTGCAAAACAAAAAATCTAGCAGTGCTCTAGCAGCTCTCTAAGACTATAAATTGTAGAGAAGATCCCAATCTGCATTAATAGAGAAAATTTCTTTATCTGGGAAGTTCTCTATATCAGTGAAAGCACAATTCCTATTCCCAGAACACTCCAAGGAAATGGTGTATGTTCAAAGATGAGCAAGATTGGGTCTTACCCTTGTGTGGCTGAGTAAGGAGGACACAACATATGCACAAATCACAGAATCTCAGAATTGGATGAGACCTTAGAAACCAATTAATCCTACGTGTACCAGACTGATAATGCCCCTCCTCTACAACATCACCAAGAGGTGTATATTCAGTCCTGGTCTGACAACATCTCTTGAAGGGGAAGAAACTACCTTCTGAAGCAGCTAGTTAGTTACTACTCTTGTGAATGGTTCTGTTAGAAAGTTCTTCCTTGGTCAACTATAAATCTTCCTTTCTAAAGTTTGTTCTTAGTTCTGCCCTCTCCAATTAAGTAGAAGAAGACAACTTTCATATTCTAAGACTTCCTTTGACCTGGAGAAATTTCCCCACTTTCTTCATATGATGATCACAGGGCATGGTTGTGAGTCCTCTCAACATTTTGGTCACTTCTTTTGGACCCTTTTCATCTTATCCTATATCCTTCCTAGAATGTGGTTCCTGGAACTGAATAAAATGCTTGAAATATGGTCTGGACAGAGTCCAATGGGGACTCTTCCCCTTCCTCTCTCTGAGCTTATGTCTTTTATGTATGCCTTAATGCAGTCCAAGACTGATTTAGCCTTTTTGACTTCCATGTTGCACTGTGCCTTTATAGTCTACTTTCATCCTATTAAAATCCCAAGGTAGTTTTAATAAGAAGTACTGCTTAATAATGTCTTTCCTACCTTGTATTTGTGAATATGATTTTTAAATCCATTAAAGGACTTTACATCTATTTCTATTATTTCTATTAGAAATAAATATTTCTATTTATTCTATTTAAGCATATTAGATTTGACCTAGGCAATTGAGATCTTTTCAAATTCTAACCTAACTGTGTCACCGAGTGTAGTTGCTACTCTTCCAATTTTAACACATCTGCAAATTGACCAACAGGCCATCTACAACTTAATCTAGGTCATTAACAAAATATGGAGGCATTCGTAGTTAAAGATAGATTTGAGGGAGTGGGAGGCACTGCATTAGAAATCTCTAAGTTGGTATTAATTACTTTTTACTGACCACTCATGAATCTGAATCTCAATTTTAAATTCACCTAACTTTATCATCATTTAACCTATATTTTCCTACCTCAACTAAAAGGTAGCACATGAAACTTTGTCAAATGTTTTCTTTTTTAAATCTAAGAAATCTATTTCTATAGCATTTCCCTCATCTCCCTGACTAATTGGCCTGCCAAAAAAGGAAATGGGGTAAGTCTTGTATATTTGGAGGGTTTTTTTGTTAGTTGGCTTTTAAAAAATTATTGATGTAATAATTGATGATAGCAATTTGTAGATATTACCTTTCTACTGTCACTACTTTTTGACTCTGTGCAGTGTCACTGGCTGTCTCCAGACTTTGGAATTCTTTCTCGTCTCAATGCCATCTCCTGACTTTCTTCAAGGACCCGCAAAACCTTCTGCAAGAAGCCTTTCTCCAGCTTCTTAATACTTTCCCTCTGACTTCCAGTTATCTTGTCTGTATATGATTGTTTGCATGTTGTCTCCCTCATTAAACTGGGAGCTCATTGAGAGCGGGGACAGTTTTTTGTCTTTCTTTGTATCTCTAGCACTTCCCATATTACCTGGCACATAGTAGGTACAAGTGTGAGCTACCTGAAGGATTGTTTTGCTTCCTTATATTGTACCAGATACATAGTAATAGCTTAATAAATGCTTTGTCATCCATCCATTCATTCATGTAGTTCACTTGGACCTCAGCACCTGCATAGATTAAAGACAACTAGGTACTCTCTTGCCACCTAATTTATCTTGGCTCTCAACATATGAACATTACAAAGTGCCAAGTTCAAGGAAAGAAAGGTAATTCCCAGTTCTGGGTGAGAAATTACTGAAGGATAATTGGGGAAGGTTAGGTAGTGTTTGAGCTGGGTTTCAAAGACTGGGAAGGCTAGATGAACTTCTTCTCTTGGTGACTTTTTCTTAGCAAAGCTAAAATAAAATATAAATATTCCTCTAGTTTTTTTTTTATTCTGACCATAGCATATTATTCTCTAAATGTTTAATGATATTTGAATGGTAGAAATGAAATTCAAAAAGATCTTGAGACAAGAATGGTGAGTTGAAAATAACAAGATAAAAGTGAATGCAGATAAATACAAAGCACTGTATTTGGGGTAAAAAAAAAAATCAGTGGCCAGAAACAGGATTGGGGAGAAATAAGAAAAAAGCAACTCATGTGAAAAATATCTAAATGTCTTAGTGGGCAAGTTTAATATGGATCAGAAGCATGTTGTGACAGCCAAAAGAGCTAATGTGATCTTGGACTATATGCATAGAAATGTCGTTTTCAGTGTCTAAGAAAGTGCTATATCGTCCCCTTGCACTGGCTAGAGAGTACATATACAGTAACATTTTTTGGTTTAGGGGACCATATTTTAGAAGCTAAATTGGCAAACTAGGAGGGGTGACCTGGAGTAGAAAGGGAACTTAAAGTCAAAATTCTTCATGATCAACTGAGCGATACAAAGATTTTTAGCCTTGAAAAGAGAAGGTGAGGGAGACATAAAGGGGTCTCCAAATCTTTAAAGAGTAGCTAAATGGAAGAGGGATTAGACTTGCTTTGTTTGGGGCCAAAAGACATAAAGTACCAAATGGTTGAATGTTAGAGAAAGTCTGATTTTGGTTCCACATAAGAAAAAAACCTAACAATTAGAATTGTACAAAAATAGAATGAGTTGCCTATGAGGAACCGACTTTCCAGTCACTAGAGGTTGTCAAGCACTGGTAGGAGAATTATGTTGTTAAGGTTTACCCAGAATTAACTCCTCCACCATGCCCCAGTCTCCTACCATCCATCTCCTGTGTTCCTATTCACCTGCCACTGAAATGTTCTGGGGGTGGAGGGGGTGATGCAAGAGGGAGGGGGAGAAGTGTCACATCACCATGCCAACTGAATCCATGACAAGTTTATTGTCTAATCTCATCTGGGCCTTCAAATCATTCTTTTCTTTTCCAGTTGGCTCTTGTATGGAATCCCCACTTACAATCTCCATTAGTGGTCCAAATCTCTCCTCAAGCCTCCTCTAGTGCTGCTCTCACCTTTCTCTTAGCAGAGGGCATTCACTTTTATTTTACTATGAAAATATGGACCACCTCTCTCTTCTCCCTTCTCCTATACCTAAAAACCTTTGTCACTATCCCAGGTCTCTGAAATCAAACACCAAAACCCTCTGTGTGGCATTGAAAGACCTGCACTGTCTCTCTCCAGCCTTTCTCCTCTTCTAGACCTAAAATCTTTTGTCTTCATCCTGCTATATACTGCTAGGATCTAGTAGAAAAATCTTCTTTTTGGTTCTTAAAGACCTACACAATCTCTCTCTGGTCTATTTCCCCCAGTTTACTAACACATTTTCCCTCTTTGTGCACTCTTCTGAAAAACAGAGTCTAGCTCATGCACATTTCATTTTCTGGCTTCATTCCTTTTCATAGAGTGTCCCTGCCTCCCTTCACGATGTACACCCTTCCTTCTCAACGTCATCTCTTAGAAGCCTGATCTCCCCTCAAAGCTCCAGCTTCCAAGCTTGTGTGCCTTTCTTGGTCCCTCTGAGCACCCAGTACCCCACCCCATTCCTTTGTTTTTTACTATGTGTCTGTATTATTTCTTCTGGCATAGTATAAGCTCCTTGAGTGTAGGATCTATTTTATTTTTGTCTGTATTCCCAGTTCCTGGAACAATGACTTGCACATAGTAGATGCTTAATAAATATTGATTGATTGACTGATAATGGACAGCACTCATGACTTGGATTGGTGTTGGATTTGAGAATATATGAGGTCCCTTCCAATGTGGAGTCTATGATTCTATAGTTCACATGTCTCTGACAATATTCCCACTTTGATATGTTAGCTCCCATTTTGTTTGTTTTTTCATGTGGCATCTTGAGCAGTCTTATATGGACAGTGGCACCTGGCAAATCACATATGACAGTGGTGATGAATGCACAGGATGAGCTGTGGGTAAAAGCTGGGAAAACCCCTGGAGTGTTCTTGTGTGTTTTGTTTTTACTGTGCCCTAAATATCATCAGGGGGTTTTAGGTTTTATGAGTAGCCTTAAATAGATGACTGAGGGTGCAAATAAGCTTGCTTTTCTGTGATCTGCCCAGTTGATTTAGTTTGTTACATGAATTCAATTTATTACTCATGCTTTTAAAAGAAATTTAATAGCATAAGCTCACTCAGCATTATGTCATCATCATATCCATAACTTTAGATCTTGTTTTGCAACACTAATGTTTGGTGGTTCACTCAATAAAAATATGCTTGAAAAAAAGAAAGGAAAATATGCTTGTTAATATGAAGGAATCCTAATTGGCAGTTTAACTTAAAGATAAATAGAACACTGGACCAAAAGTAAAGGAACCTGTTTGCACCTTTCCAAATATTTCTATGTGATTATAGTCAAGTCATTATGTCTCTTAATGCCCTCACTTCTTCCATCTATAAAGTATTAATTAATTAATCAATCAATCAAAAACATCTATTGGGGGCCTGCTATGTGCCAGGCACCATCTTAGGTACTAGGGATACAAAGATAAAAATTGAATAGTCTCTGTTCTTGAGAAGCTTACCTTGATGGCAGTGGAGAGGAAGGAGCAGGAAATGAAACTAGATTGGGAAGAGTGGTATGACCATCCCTGAGATTGGAATAACTTTCAAATAAATGGACTAGAAAATTCTAGGTGTTAAATGGAAGGGGCAGAGTCCTGTGATGGCCAAAGTACTCATTATTCCCCTCCCAAACACAACCACTTTCCAAACTTCCCTAGTCATCAGATCATCATCAGATCTTGCCACCACCCTCTCAACATCTCATATCTGACCACTCTTCTCATGGAGCTACCATATTAATATTAGTCATCATTACATTTCACCTAGATAACTACAACAGCCTCCTAAGTGCTCTCTTTGCCTTAAGTCTCACTACTCCAATCCATCTTAGAAACTACTGTCAAAAATCATCTTCCAAAAATAAAGATCTAACCACCTGAGCCCACCCTCTACTCAATGAACTCCAGCAGCTTCTTATTCTCTTTAGAATCAAAGATAAACTCCTCAATTCAGCTTTTAAACCCTTTCAACGTTTCCCCTGATTCTCTAATTTCGTTATCCATTATTTTCCCTCCAACACTCCACAACCTTGATAAGTTGGCTTCAATATTCCCCACATATGACACTTCATATCCAAGCTCTGTACCTTTGCCCTGGCCAGTAGGAACTCCCTCCTCATTTCTTCTTTATAGAATCCCTCTCAGTCAATCATTCAGTACCCATTAAGCTCTTCCTATGCTTTAGGCACTGTGCTAGGCACTGAAGATACTAGTACCAAGGATGAAACAAGCCTTATTCAGAAGGACCTTACATTCTAATGGGAGAGGTTTTGTTGTTGTTATTGAGTCCTTGTCAGTTGTGTCCAACTCTTCATGACCCCATTTGGGGTTTTCTTTTCTTTTTTTAATTTTTAATTTTTACTTATTTCTTTTTTTTGGAAAATTTTATTTAATTAGATGATTTAGAATATTTTTCCATGGTTACAAGACTCATGTTCTTTCCCTTCCCTCCTCTACCCCCCTCCCATAGCTGATGCACAATTCCACTGGATTTTACATGTGTCATTAATCAAGACCTATTTCCATATTTCATTATCCTCGGTTACTGAGAGACTACTACTATTTCCATATTATTGATATTTGTACTAGGGTGATCATTTAGAGTCTACATCCCCAATTATATTTCCATCGACCCATATAATCAAGCAGTTGTTTTTCTTCTGTGTTTCTACACTCACATTTCTTCCTCTGGATGTGTATAGTGTTCTTTCTTATAAGTCCCTCAGAACTGTCCTGGATCACTGCATTGCTATTAATAGTGAAGTCCATTACATTCGATTGTACCACAGTGTGTCAGTCTCTGCGTACAATGTTCTCCTGGTTCTGCTCCTTTCTCTCTGTATCAATTCCTGGAGGTCATTCCAATTCACATGGAATTCCTCCAGTTCATTGTTTCTTTGAGCACAATGGTATTCCATCACCAACAGATATCACAATTTGTTCAGCCATTCCCCAATTGAAGGGCATCCCCTCATTTTCCATTTTTTTTTGCCACCACAAGGAGTGCAGCTATAAACATTTTTGTACATGTCTTTTTCCTTATTATCTCTTTGGGGTACAAACCCAACAGTGCTATGACTGGATCAGAAGGCAGCCATTTGGAGTTTTCTTGGCAAAGATACCCAAGTGATTTACCATTTCCTTTTATAATTCATTTTTAAAATGAGGGAAATGAGGCAAATAGAGCAAGTGATTTGCCCAGGGTCACACAGCTAGTAAGTGTCTAAAGCCAAATTTGAACTCAGGAAGATGAGTCTTCCTGATTCCTGGTCTAGGTACTCTATCCACTGAGCCTCCTAGCTACCCCTTAGAGGAGGCTACAAGTGTGCAATGCAAACTATAAATCTATCCTGCATAAATATAAAATGAATAAATACAAATATATGCAAAATAGTTGAATATAAGGTAGTTTTGGAGGAAGGACACTGGCAAATGAGGGAATCTGCATGTCTCCATGCAAAAGATGATTTTTGAACTGCAAGAGTGACTTTCATGAAACAGAAGAAAGAAAGGAGTATATTCTAATCATATAGGATGGGCAGGTCCCAAGGCAGGAGAAAGAATGTCATCTATGCAGGCTTGACTGAACCTCATAGTACAGGAGAGAATGTCCAATGAACCTCAAGAGAGATCAGGACAAGGCTGTTTAAGGCTTCAAAAGCTAAAGAGAGAAGTTTACATTTTATTCTGGAGACAATATGAAGCCACTGCAGTTGGCTGAGCAGGGGATTCACCTGATGAGATCACCTAAGGAAAATTACTTGGACAAAAGTATGTAGTGTAGACTGGAGCGGGGAGAAACTTGAGGCAGGAAAAATCAATTAACAGACTATTACAAAAATCTAAGTGAAAGCTGTTGAGGGCCTGAGCTAAGATGGAACCTGTGTGAGTGGAAGGAAGAGGTCGGGAGACAAATGATGTTGTGAAGGTAGAAATAGCAAGACTTGAGAACTAAGTGAATAGGTGGGGTGAAGGAGACGAGGAATCCAAGAATAATGGTTTGATTATGAAGCCTGAGAGACATCGTTAACAGAAATAGTATGTTTTAAAGAGGGGAAGGTCTAGGGAGAAAGATCACGAGTTTGATTTTAGTCATATTGAGATTAAGATATCCCTCAGATATAGAGTTTGAAAAGGAGACAAGGAAACTCCAGAAAAGATGGGGAGCTTTTCACCTAAGAAGTGGTGCTTGAGCTGAGTTTTAAAGGAGAAAAGGAATTCTTAGAGAGAGCAGTGAGGAGGGAGAGCATTTCTGGCATGAAGAACAGCAAGTGTAGAGGGTAGAGGTATGAGAGGAGCTCACATTTCTGTGCTCAGGAAAAGCAAGAAAACTAGTTTGCCTGGACCAGAGAGTTGGGGAAAGGGAGTAATGTATGATAATTGTATTATCTTCACAATCCTATGAGGGAAGTATGGCAGATATTACTGTTATTACTACCTCTGTTTTACAGAGGATGAAAATGAGACTTAACAAGTTTTTACAAAGTACCCTCACGGTAACACCCATAATAAGTATGAAAACTAACATGGGAATTGATTGATGTCTGGCTCCTAGTCCATCACCTTCTTCACTACTCTTCCCTGCCCCCTGAAGAAGATGCTTTCTAAGGTCCCTTCTTGCTATAGTATCCTACAGGTTTCTGTATGCTGGTGGGCAAAGGATTCTGGTAACCTTGATCACAGATGGTTGCCACAGATGCCGGTGAACCAAAGCATTCTTGACCCAAAAGTTCATTCAATCAAATTTGAAGCATTCAGAAATCACAGGACCAGAGAATGAACTCAGAACAATCTTCTAAAATTATCCTAAGTAAGAGCAGCTAGATAGCACAGTGAATAAAGTATCAGACCTGGAGTTGCCTGGACCTGGGTTCAAATCTGCCCTCAGACATTCCTAGTTATGTGACCCTGGGCAAGTCACTTAACTCCAATTGCCTAGCCATTGCCATTCTTGTCTTAAAACTGATACTAAGACAGAAGGTAGGGTATTTTTTAGTTAAATTAAATTGTAGTAAGTAATGAGAAACAAACTCACATTTAACCAGTTTAGATGAAAAACAAAAGCAAACCAGCAAAACTAAAGATTCAGGAAATCCAAGGAACATTGTAAGTCTATTTTTGACAATTAATCTTTATCATATGTCATATAAAGATCCAGACAAATATTTTAGAATTCAGAATCCTCTTAAAAGACATTGCTATTTCTTTTTTAATTCATATAGGTAGACATGTCTGGGTCAAAGCACTTTTAGCATTGGAAACTCATGCCATCTTGAAAGAAAGACTGCTTGAGCCATTTGGGAAGCTGAAGTTGAAGCATGTGTTTAGGATCACACCATCCCTGTTTTAAGACAGACAATTTATGTCTGTTTTTGTTGGCCTCCCAAAAGTCAATCTGTGACTAAACCAAGGAAACTGAGTGGGCAGTAAGGAAAAAAACAAAATACATCAGTCTTCATGTGTCTGGCATGCTCCTAGAATAAATGAGTTATAGATGTTATTAGAAAAATAACCTCCCCTGTCAGGTTTTCAAAATTCCTTATTTCTATAAAAATTTATTCTCAAGGTTCACATTTGTTGTTGTTCATTTGTTTCAGTCATACCCAACCTCTTTGGAATTTTTTCTTGGCAAAGATACTAGAGTGGTTTGCCATTTCCTTCTCCAGTTCATTTAACAGATGAGGAAACTGAGGCAAGTAGGGCAAAGTGATTTGCCCTGGATCATACAGCTAATCAATGTTTGGGGCTGGATTTGAACTCAGGAAAATTAGTCTCCCTGACTCCAGGCTCACCTACCTGCCCATAAAATTTGTCAACTATTATTCTTGGACTTGGCACTCTCCCTAACTCAACTATCCAATTAGTTGCTAAATCTTGCAATTTCTATGATATCTATTACTCCCAAAGCCTTCTTTCTACTTCCACAACTACCCTCTTAGCTCAGGCCTCAGCAACTCTGAGCTAAATTATTGCAGTAACCTGCTCACTGGTATCTCCTACCTTAAGTTCCTCACCACTCCATCTAGCTTGCGTGCCTACTCATCTTACCTACCTCACAGGGTTAATCAAAACTTGGTCATTAAAATGCTAACTCTTATTTTTGCCAGTTTTCAATGGAATGTAATTCCGGCTTCCCTGCCTTGTTAATCAGAGAATATTGAATGTAATTCAACCCTTGTTTGACTACGGGGAGTTCCCACAACAAATAGTAATTATTACATCTTACTCAAGATACCTCAGGAGCCAATGAGGTACAACAGGTTGTTTTCCCCTGAGGCAATTTGCACCAGACTGCTCTGCCTTGAGTTCATGGGTCTGATTTTTATAGAGTTTAAAACATTTTTATGTTTCCTTCTCCCCCTGTCAATTTTCAATGATTTCTTCTTACCCCACAGCTTCCTTCTAAATTACTGCATCTAGTCAACTATTAAGATAACCCAGGTGACTAGCATTGGAGTAAAAGCCACTTCTTCTTCTAAGAGTTATTAACTATTATATATGAGACGCTGTTAAAGAAGCATCTGTGTAAAGGTAGCTTGCTGTTATTGTTTTTCGTTTTTTGTTTCCAAGACGACCAGTGCCATCACAGAGGTGATTTCTTGACTTGAGTTGGGTTTTCGAGGCAGAGTTGGGCAAAGACATGAGCCTCAACTCTCTCTTCCAGTCAACAAAGTCCAGTGGCAAGACAAAAGTCAGGGCAATTGGCAATGACCTGGGATACAATGGATGCCCTTGGCATGTTGGATGTCTGACCAAGCTCTACAAGCTTCCTCCACAGCACCTACTTCAGCTGCCTTCGTGGCTATTAGAACAAAATGTTCTCATCTGGCCATTCCATTGGGAGAGGTCTTCTCATACTTGGGCTAGACATTCCCCTAACTTGTCAACTGGTTGAAAGCCTGTCAGTTACCTTTATCCTGGTTAACCCATCGGCCATGAAAGCTTTGCTATGTTATGGATGGACACCAAAAGTGGATGAGGAGCCCTGAAAAGCCCTCACATCAGAGATGCGAGTCCTCCCTGAAGAACCTGTACACCTCAAGCATGGTGTCATGGATCA
This sequence comes from Monodelphis domestica, assembly GCF_027887165.1. Taxonomy (NCBI): domain Eukaryota; kingdom Metazoa; phylum Chordata; class Mammalia; order Didelphimorphia; family Didelphidae; genus Monodelphis; species Monodelphis domestica. The sequence continues at coordinate 151,292,218 of NC_077231.1, forward strand.
CTGAGCCTAGGAGTCTCAAGGAATGACCTTAACAATGTCTGGCACAGAAACCTCTTGGCAATTCTCTAAGACTATAAGTTCTGAAGCATGGCAGAGGCAGAGAGTTTTCTATATCAGTGAAAAAATGGATGTGTTCCTCCTGACTCCTCAAAAAAAAGAATAAATAGATTCCTAGTGCCCATCTTCCTCTCATTGACATCTCTGAAGACATGAGCCTTAATTAAGGACTTGATTATAATGATCATTTTAACTAATCAACGACTTTCTCCCAACCCTTTCCAGTTTCTGGAAAATTAATGGCAGCCTTTTTGGATGGCTCTCATTATTATAAAATTTTCTTTGTATTGAACTATTTATATAAACATTAGTTATATACTATTTATATGTAACATATACCCATTTCTCCTAGTCCTGACTTATCAGGCAAAGCAGAAGAAAGTTAATCCTACTTCTATATGAAAGCTTTTCAAATGTTTAAGGGCAGCTATAGCATAACTACCATATTCCTTTTTACCCCATCCATGTATTCACTTTTCTAAATAAAATATATCCAATTTCTTTCAAAGATTCTCCTATTGCCCAGCTCTGAGAACAATCTAGCTTAGCAATGACTTTCTTAAAAGTGTAATAGCATGAATATAAACCTCCAGGAGTGGGTCTGGTCAGGAAAGACCACAGGGGGACCATTTCTACCCCCATTCTGGACTCTACATCTTTTTTAAGGTAGCAAACTTTGCATGAGACTTTTTTTGGCTGCAATATCACAGAAATGACTCATTCTGAGTTTGTAATCCTCTAAAATCTCCAGCTCTTTTCTAATTAGTTGTTGTCTAGTCACAGCTTCACCGCCTATGATCTTAGGCTGAAGAAACTTATTTCTCGAACCTGAAAGCAGACACTGAGATGTAACTGAGTAATGGATTGGGAGCTGGGATACCTGGCTTTGAATCACAGCTTGGCCTCTTATTGCCTTTGTAACTTTGACAAAATTGCTTTTCTTCTCTTGGCCTCAGTTATCCTCATTGATAAAATGAGAAGGGTTGGACTAGATGACCTTTAGGATCTTTTCTAGTTCTATAATTATGATTCTGCATTCAACTCTTTTAAATTTCATCTTTTTGGACTCATTCCAGTGTCCTAGCCTATGGAGAGCCTTTATTACCTAACATACTAATTATCTCCTCCCTTCTCTCTGTCTCAGTAAATATTATACATTTTATGAAGGGTCCTACAGAATAAGGTAGAAATAGGTACGGTAAGATCCAGTGCCTAAACTTGACCCAGCTGATGCTGAGGTAAATAAATTAGAGGAGATTTAAGACTCAACACTGGTCAATATATTTATTTTTCTTACATTGAAAATATAGTTACAGACAAAGCTGTATTTATAGAACACTGTTTATAAACTACTCAGCTAAACTAAAATGTTGGCTAAATACACCCTGGAAAGAAATGCTAAACTGGGTATTACCCAGAGTCAATTATAGAAAGTGGTCTTGGCAGTATAGTACTGTGGAACAAGCCATGAACTAGGAAGCAAGAGACCCAGGCTAAAGTCCTGATTCTGTCATTTACTAGCCTGCTTAATGTTGGATTCAATCTTTGTGGAATTTTGTTTGTTCAGTCTTTTTTCAGTTATATCTGACTCTTTGTGACCCCATTTGGGGTTTTCTTGGCAAAGATACGGGTGGGGTTTATGATTTTTTTCCTCCAGACATTTTTATAGATTAGGAAATAGGGGCAAACAGGGTTAAGTGACATGTCCAGGGTCATACAGTATCAGAAGCCAGATTTGCACTTGGGTTCTCCTTACACCAGGCTCAGTGCTCTATCCTCTGATGTATAAAATAAAGATATTGGTCCAGATGACCTTTAAAGTTCTCTCTAACTCTAGATCATTTAGAATGAAAGAGAAAGGAAGAAGGAAAAGTTAAAAAAAAAACCTACCACTGGTTTGAGTAGTTAATCTGAAAAAGATCCAGAAGATTTAGTGAAGCTCATTCACTGTGAGCCATTTTGTCTGTTTAATAACAGCCAAGAAAGTTAATGTGATATTCATGTGCAATAAGGGGCAAAGTATTCAGGAATAAGGAGATAAAAGTCCTATGCTACTGTCCCCTAGGGAGTCAGACCAAAGACTACACTAATATTCCTTCTACATTATCATCTTTCTAGTGTTTGGAAGACACGGGATGCTGAGCTCTGAGAGGTGAGTTTGCAAAACCTCATCTTGCCTGAAACCAGGATTCCACTTCACTTCCCTGCTATTTCCAAACTCTGTGGCCATGCAGATGGGTGATTCCCCCTCAACAATTTCCCTTTGGAATCTGGACTTTGCCTTATCTTGCCTCCTAATCCCTTTCAGGATATTCCCAAGCCATACCCGCTTCCTTTTAGCTCTCCTTTGTGTCAAATATAAGCTACCTGAAGCCAGACTCAATTGTTCCTATATGTTTCCTCAGAGGCTTAGAGCACAGTACCTGGCACATGTGTTTTCATTCATTCATGTCCCATTTATGTATCCTTTCTTCACTCCCATCATTGGATCCTCATGTGCCATTTCCCCATGATATACGTCCTTGATGAGATCTTTTACATGACTTGGGGGGACACAAATCATGACTTGTAATGAGCTGTAGCTTACTAATATAATAGTCAGTAGGGGATTTCCACTCCCTTTTGGGATCATCTACAACAGTTTCTTTGGAGATTGTGGAGCTCCATGACTCACAGCCACAGGCTGCTCGTGACAATGTTCTTGTTGATTTGAGTCTACAACTCGGAAGTCATAAATTTTGTAGAATTTGAATAATGAAACTACACTGATACTGAGATTCAGCCTTAGGTCATCTCAGCAAGTTTAAATCCAGTATTTCTTATTGGACTGCCTTCTTCTACGTTTGGGTCTTCTGGAAACCAGATGGAATCATATTAATAAACAAAGCCAGGCTGTTAAGATTTTAATGTCAGCCAGTCAAAACACTAATTAAGGACCTATAATGCATTATCAAGGGACTTTATTAGGCAGAAAGAAGCCTGAGACCTTGTCCTCATTGTAAGATCCCAAAAGGAGCTCAAAGTCTAGTTTATAACATTATGGATGTAGAGTTAGAAGGCACCCTAGAAGTCAATTAGTCCAACCCCTCATTTCCTAGATAAAAACACAGAAACTCAGAGAAGCTACGACTTATTAAGTCATATAGCTTTTAAATGTTGCCACTCAGATTTGAACCCAGATCTCCCTTACTCCCAGTTCTGTGCTCTACTGATTGCCTCACTAGAATGGATGTGCATTGTCTTAATTCCTAAGATCCAAACAGTGCAGTGAAAAAATAAAGCCAGCAAGGGGAGCTCCGTACAGGAACAGGCCCCCTGAGAAGTGTTTGGGAACTGTTCAAAATGAAGTGCCAGGGAAGCATCCGTGGTGAGGGAGCAAGAATAGAAAAAGGACGAGCCTTCCACTGGTTGACTTGTAACAATTCAGCCCCTCTTCCCTTACACTTGACACTGGGCCCCTAGCATGGCCTTCTTTTCCATTTTGCAGAATAAAAATGGTCCTCTTTCCTCAGCCCTCACCCCAAGAAGATGCAAAAACCTTGAATGTTTTGCAAACCAAAGAATCGACTTTTTGGAACTCTGAAGCTATTCCTACCTAGCTCCCTCCCACCCCCCAGAAGTCCTTCCAGAAACATCATTATCCATCTCTGATTTTCTCAGGATAGATATATGACTATATGAGCATGTGCACAGTTAAAATAAACAGTATCTCTCCTTCATGAGCCTCAAAGAAGCGGAAAGAACAGGATTGAGGTGTTCATTTAGGAAAATGAAGAAAAGTTTCTCTTTTTTTAATCCTTTCCTTTTGTCTTCAAATGGCTGAACATTGGTTCCAAGGCAGAAGAGAGGTAAGGGCTAGGCAATGGGGGTCAAGTGACCTGCCCAGGGTCACACAGCTAGGAGTGTCTGAGGCCACATTTGAACCCAGGACCTCCCATCTCCAGGCCTGGCTCTCTATCCACTGAGTCACCTGAAACATTTCTTTACAAAGGACAAATAATCTGAGTTTCCTCTTGTCAGATGCCTCTCCTGATCCAGACCTCTCTATCAGCTTCTTGCTATCTGCTCTCACTTGGCTACTTTTGTAAGAGAATAAAAGCATTTCACAAACCCTAACCAGAGTTACTGCTTTGGGGGGTTGGATCCTAGACCACAACCTGGGGAAAGTCTTTGTTTTACTTTGGATAAACGTTTATTGAACGCTGGAGGATCACAGGGTCCTCCATAGAGGGCTGGAAGCAACATTAAAGATCATTTCATTAAATCCTTTTGTTTTACTAATGAGGAAACTGAGGCTCTAGGAGATGGTGGCTTGACCAAGTTCACCCTGGTGTCCAAGGCAGATCCCGGATGGTAGCCAAGGTGCTCCCACTCTAGGGTAAGCCTGACACTTTCTCCATTTCATGAGACCCTCAAAATTTGAAAACAAAGAAACGTTTGGGTCACATGCTTTATTCTCCTCTAGAACACACAACTTTGCCCCAGAGGCCCTCTCCGTGGTAGGGCTGAGTTTTGCCTCAGGGCCAACTTGTATCACGCTTCTCCAGCAGGTAGAAACTACTGAATTTAATGACTCATTTAAAAAATAATCATAATTGAAGAGCAGCTGGGTAGCGTAGCCGACAGAGAACCAGGCATGGAGGTGGCGGGTCCTTGGCTCAAATCTGGCCTCCGATGTTTCCTGGCTCTGTGATCCTGGGCAAGTCACTTAGCCCAGATTGCCTCGCCCTTGTCGCTCTTCTTTCTTAGAACTGATACTAAGACAAAAGGTAAAAACATTTTTAAATACTTAAAACTGAAAGGCGAACTAGCCAAGCTCACCTCCTTCCGCCCCAATATCCTAGTGTTCATCCCGCTGCGCACACACTCCGGGAGCCAGATGGTTCATTAGAGCTCTGTATGGAGCAAATCAAGGACGTGCGGCGGTCGGCGCAGTTAGCTTCGCTGATTATTTTGGAAGCGATGCTCCATTTTTTTTCTGGAAAAAGGATAGCGTCGGACACAACCGAGCAACAATTTCATTCTATTCTAAGATAGTCATGAAAGAACCTGAGTGACTCGGGAGGAAAACAAGAAGTAGAATTAGTCAGAGGCAGAATCGGGGCTGATGAGGCTTGGGCAGAGGGAATAGAGGGGTGTTTATAAATAGTCTTTATGAAAACCTGGCTCAGAGAATCAGAGAGCCTCCCATTTTTTTTCCCCTAAAGCCAACTCTGACCGGGTCACCCCCATTTGAGAAATTGCAGTGATTTCTTATTATCCTTGGGATCAGGCAGAAACTCTGGCACATAACACTCCTTCCTACCTTTTTTTTAAAAAAACGACACTGTCCCCCTCCAAGCCCCCTAGCCTCCTTGCCTTTATGCCTTTGCAGCAGCTCTCCTTCCTGCCTGAAATGCTCACCCTCCCAGCCTCCTCACCTTAGAATACCGACTTCTGTTGACTTTAATTGATCATTCTTTTGCAAATAGTAATAATATGGAAATGGGTTTTGAACAATGATACATGTAAAACCCAGTGCATCTGCTCTGGGAAGGGAGGTGGAGGAGGGGAGGGAAAGAATACGAATTATGCAACCATGGAAAAATATTCCAAATTAATTAATTAAATGAATGCATTTTACAAAATTAAATAAAAAATACTCAACTTCCTTTAAGACTCCACTCGAGTACCACCTTCTCTCAGAGGCCTTTCCTGGCCCCCAGTGTCTTCCCCTTTAAGATGACCTTTCATTTGATTTTGTGATTGCCTTGATTATACTGATGTTTGTGTTATCTTCCCCATCAAAATGCATGCTATTTGCAAGTAAGAACTATCTTTCTTTTCTTTCTAAATCTTTACTTTCCATCTTAGAATCAATATTATGTATTGGTTCCAAGGCAGAAGAAGGATAAGGGCTAGGCAATGGGAGTTAAGTGACTTGCCCAGCTAGGAAATGTCAGAGGTCAGCTTTGAACCCGGGACCTCCTGGAACTATTTTTCTTTATCTTTGTAGATCCAGCACTTGGCATATAATAAAAGAATAATAATTAATTGATAATAAATTTAAAGTAATAAATGTTTGTGAATAAATTGATTAATAGACTAACCTCAGAGGTCCTATTGTCCACTGGGGAACAGAGCAAGAAGCTCTGTTGTCCTACCCTCAACTAATGGTCATCTAACTTCATCTAACCATTCTATTTCCAGCAAAGCTCTAATTAGCAAGAAGTTTTCCCTTAAAGTGATCTAAAATTGGTTTCTCTGTGACTTCCACTCATTACTCCTTGCTCAGTCCTCTGAGGCCAAACAGAAGAAACTGAATGCCTCTTCAAATTGACAGCCCTTTAAATATGAGAAGATCCCTCTAAGTCTTCTCTTCTCTATGCTAATATCCCCAATTCCATCAGCCTGTAGAAAGAGCACCAGACCTAAAGTCTATGGACTCATGTTCGAATCCTGCCTCTGATGTTTAACTGAGTGACTGGATAAATCAAATCATTTAAAATTTCTGGGCCTCGGTTTCCTCATTGGTAAAATTAGGGCATTGGACTGGATTGTTCCAGATGTCCTTTCCAAAGTTCTAGAACTTTGATTCCATAAACCTATTCCCTAATGGCATCATCTTCTCCCTCCCCTCCTCAGCATTCTGGTCACCCTCTTATCCAGAGCTGAACACATCCCTCCCAATGTGACCAGCACAGAGTATTCAAGGCCCATCGTGCCTTCATTATGGACATCATAAGTGTATTGATGTTGCTTATGCCCCTGGTGCTTTTTTTGACTGCTATAGTCTATTGCTGACTCATGTTGAACTCGTTGGCCACTGGATGTCTTGGTTCTTTTTCACATCAATTATTTGTCTAGTCATTTCTCCTGTACCCTATGTTCCTGTGGCTTATTATTGAGTCAGACCTTGACATCTGCTTGATAATTTTTTAACTTAAGAGAATACTGGCTGACACCTTATGTTCTGAAGCTCTGAGCCTAGGAGAACTCTCTGGGATAGGAAAAAAAAAAAAGAACCCAGCATCCCATGCCACATTCCTAAATATACAGAAGAGGCAGAGTAACAAAATACCCATTACCTAATGGAGAACAGCACTATGCTTTGAATCTGAGGCTCAAATGAAAGGCAGGATCAACACTTCACTGAGCAGAAAAAAGAAGTGTTTGTAGAATAATAGAAAATCCTGAATTTTAATGCAGAAACCCATCCTGTAATTTTGGTTTCTCCTCTGTTATTACTCCATGGTAAGAAATATGCTAAGGAACTGATATCTTGGCACCCCTAGTTTGAATCTATGTGGTGAACCAGGCATGGACTAACAATTTGACCTGGTATTGGAGAGAAGGGAAACACAAGGGAAATAAGATGCTCCATTTCTACTGAGGAAAGATTTGTCTTTTGGGAGACTCTGGCTCCCTTCCAATTATTGAGTTCTGATTTACATGAGGCAGCAAAGATCAGGGACTTAAGCAAGAAGGTCTGATTGTTTAAAGAATGATTTAGACCTTGGATAGTTAGGCTGGATATGTAAGTGAGAAATCAGTTTCGCCAAACTTCTTTTTCTCATTGGCACAAGAACAGTCTCACGGAGTTTTCTGAAGAAGAAATTTTAAATTTAAGGAGTAACATAAAGAGTGAAAAAGAATTGAATTTTGCATGTCCTCAGAAACTAAAAAGGGTGTCTGCAATGTGCTTTATAAATCTTAGAAGCACAGGCTATGGGGAAAAGAAAAAAAGGAGGCAACCTAGTGTAGTGGAGAGTATTCTGTATTTGAAGTCATAAGACCTGGATTCATATTCCAACTCTGTTGTTTACAATGCGACCCTGAACAGGTTTCTTAACTTTTCTGTGCTTCATGTTCCTTATCCGTAAAATAAAGGAATTGGATTTTCCAATTCCTTCCAGTCCAAAGGAATATGGATATAATCCATAAGATCCCTTCTAGCTTTAAATCTTTGGCTACTTGAATTTCATCATAACCTTGTGGAGTAAGTGTTGTACCCATTTTACAGATGGGGGAAATGAGGCTAGGACTATTTAAGTGGCTTTAATAAGTCTACATAGCTATAAGTAACAGAGGTTTATTTAAAATCCAGACAAGAGATGTATGAATCTATTGAACACCGGAGTCATTTTTGAATCTTTTTTTCTCTTCTCTACAAAACTTGATTTGAGAGAGAGAAAGACATCCACCAAGCCAACAAACACCCCAGGACACTTGCCTCAGTTCCACTGTTGTCTTGCTGTGTGACCTTGGGTAATTTAATTAACCTTTCTAAAGCTTTAAGTGAAAATTTAAAATAAAAACCACAGTCTAAAAGATTCTTTTGAGAATAACTATTAGAGACATTTCATAGATTCATCTCGGAACTCGAAGGGACTTCAAGCCATCATCTGCCACTTTTACTCCTAGGAAATGTTAAACAAATGCTAAGTACAAAAGAGAAGAAAATTCCAAGAATTCAATAAGCTATGCAACTGTTTTCAGTTCCTTTGCATAACTCTGGCAAATTAACTACACTGGAAAGAATTATCTACTTGACTGTTTAAACCTTTTTTATCTAGCTGAGATCCAAGAGAAGCTAGTCTGCTTGCTAGTCTCTTCCAAAGGAGTTAATAATCTAGATTTGATTGCTCATGGTAGGCCTTAAATAAATTGAATTGGATGTATGGGGCATGAGGCTGAGGTTGGTGGATCACTTGAACTTGGGAGTCCTGAGCTACAGTAGAGACTAAAGCCAGCCCATCTTAAGTTTGGCATCAACATGGCTAGCCTCCAGGAGTGGAGAACCATCAGGTTGCCTAGGTAAGAGTGAACTGGCCCAAGTTGGAAACAGAACTAGTCAGTGCTTCCAGGCTGATCAGAAGTGCTATCTCCAGGATAAAATAAGGAGACCCAGGCTCCCACCAAACAAATAAATGGAATGGAATGTATTTGAATGGAGTTTCAGCTCTTGCTAATTTGCTAATTAATCATAGTTTTATGCAAAGACATTTTCATTGACTCTTTCTCAAGCAGCTATTAGAAAACTTCTACCTATTCTTCAAGATTCCTCCATATAACAAAAAGTCTTCCAACATTTTTCCATTCTTCACTCTAGCCTCAGAGAATGGGGTGACTTTCTTCCTTAGCAAGATTAACCTATTCATTTGTCTCATGATTTCTATCTCTTGAGGTCTTCTCTGGGACCTTGTTCTATCTTCATCTCTTCCCTTCATCCCCTTACCTCTATCCACTCCCACGCTTTCTTATGTTTTCATCCCCTTTATCTACATACTTGTTCAATTTTTTCTCTCCTAAAAAAATTATATATATATATCTTCCCTTGACTTTGCTGCCCACTTGAGTTGTCTTCTCTCCTTTTCCTTTCATTGCTACAAACTTGGGGGGAAATGTTTGCCCTTGTTAACTTTATTCTCTTGCCATCCTCTTACTTCCTGGCCCCTAGAATTCTGGTTTTCACCTCTACCACTTGACTTTAAGTATTTTCTCCAAGAGCTCCTGTAACATTTAGACTGCTAAATCCAAAGGCCCTCTTCCAAATCCTTGTTGATCTTGACCATTCCATAGCATTTGTCATTATTGACCACTCCTTACTCCTAGTTTTGGCTTCTCTCTTTCTAACAATGGAACTATCATTTTCCAACTCATTGTCTGGAAGCCTTAAAAATACTCCTTGACTTTTTCATCACCTTTACAAACTACCTTGCAAAAGACAGAGCCTGTGCACCCATTCACACCCTCACTCACACATTTAATCAGTGGACATATTCTTATTTATTGCATCTATCCCTTCTTTTCTACTCAAAGAGCCATTATCTTTATTATCTCTTTCCTTGACTATGGTAATGGTCTCCTAAATAATCCTTAATTCCAGGTTCTGCTGTCCCCTGTTCATTTTTTGCAATGTTCCCAAAGTAATTTTCCAAATGTACCTATCTTATCATGGTAATCCAGTGCTCAAAATAGCCACGTTCTCTAGGGTTCAGGTTCCTTGTGACTAAAAACATCAATAAACCCAATGGATTTACTGTACCACAAGAGATCTTGGTTGATAGTGGCATACAAGGCCAAACTTGAAAAGAATGAAGCCAGGTCTTAGTGCTGCCAAGCTCTTGTTTTCTTTAATTTACTAAATTGCATTGATCTCCTTCCTCCATAAATCTTAGAGGAACTTCTTGTTCCCTCCAGGATCAAATATAAAATGCTTTATTTGGACTGAAAACCCTTCACAAATAGCCCCTGCTTACCTTGCTGGTATTCTTAAACTTTAGTCTCCTTCACATATTTTGTGATCCAGCAACACAAGCCCACCTGATGCTTCTCACACAAGTCTTCCAACTCTACACCTTTGCCCTGGCTCTCCCCCACATGTGGAATGCTCTCCCTCCTCAGGTCTTCCTCCTGGCTTTCTTCAAGACAGCCCGAATCTTAGCTTCTGCAGAAGACCTTTGCCAGTCCCTCTCCCTGCTAGTGTTACCCCTCTGAGATTATCTTCCATTTGTACAGTATACTCAAGTATGCATTTATATAAACATATACAACCTAGTTGTACATAATAATTGGCATGCTGGGTCCTCCATAAGGGCAAGGGCTGTTTCTACCATTCTTTGGATTCCCATCCCTTTGGTCCAGTGCCTGACACACAGTTAGCCCTTAATTAAATATTTGTTGACTAACTATTTGGTACAATGTTAATAAAAATAAAAGCCAATTCAGTCCAATTCAGCAAGGGACACTGCTAGGACAGAGTACTATAATAGCTAAACTGTATATGATGTCCTAAGGTTTGGAAGCTCTTTTCATTATTTCATTTGATACTCAACAATCCTGGGAGGTAAATGCTATTACTACCCCAATTTTACAGTTAAAGAAACTGACCTTGGCAGAAGTTAACTACCTTGCTCAGGGCAATACAATTCCTAAGTACCTGAGGTTGGATTTGAACTCAGAATTTCCTGACTTCAGATCCTGGGCTTTATCTACTGAACTCCCAGATACCCAGTAACTAAATATATATAAATATACATACATATATATATATATATATATATATATATAAGGCACCTACTATGTGCCAGGCATAAGTCTGAGCACTTAAAAAGACAAAACACAGTCCTTACCCTTAAGGAGCTGCCTACAAAGACAAAATGAAAATTATTTTCGCTTTTGCAAACAGAAACCTTCTAGTAATGAGTTACCTCTAAGATACACTAGCAAAGATCTTTCCATGTAGGAGGGCATTTATTAAGCATTTCTTGAACTCAGTGTATAGAAGAGTCCCTAAGTATTATTTTTTCACTCTTATGAGGTCTATAGATTATACCTTAGTGACTCAATAAGGAATGAACCTCACAACTCTTGGACTTAACCTTCATTCTTAAATGAGTTTTCTGATCACTGTCTCAGGCTGAGTTAACCCTTAATGTCCCTGAAAGGCTACACCCTTTAAGCCCTGGACCTTCTTTGTGCTACAGTCCCCCAAATCCCAATTTCACTCTAGATCTGTAATAAAGAACACAAAGGAGGGAATGGCATCCCAGCAACAGCAATTAATAATTAAAAGCCAACCATAAAAATGACTGGACGAAAGCCTAGCAAAGTCAGACTGGGCTTTGACAGAAAGCTTTCAGCCAGCCTCCCTTCTCCTTTGCTCTGAAGTTCCCTTTTCACTTGTGTTCCCCAGGATTCTGAGCCAGGGAGAAACCTCAGGCTATATTAGCTACATAAAGTGCCTTTCATTCTTTCAGTTTTTTAACCCGCAAAAGAAGTATATCAGAATAGAAAAGTAAGGAAATGCTAGCACAGTTTGTTGAACAAACATGTCTGCAGCCTGAAGCTTTTTGAAAGCTATTTTGTAAGACTGTAAACCTGAAAGGAGGCATGGTATTATAATGATTAGGTAGATAGCCTATCTCAGAGTTGGGATGGATGACCTGAGTTCAAGTCCTTCTTCAGTAACAGATTGATTGTGTGATCCTGGACAAGTCCATTAATGTCTCTATGCTAATGGAAACTCTCTAAGACGACAGAGAGAGACAGAGACAGAGACAGAGACAGAGACAGAGACAGAAAATTGGAGATACCTGCCTGCCAATTAGAGGGAATTTCCTTATCAAAAAGATCACCATTCCAGGGAAATCTCAAGTCCGTTCCTTGTCTCCTATTTGGAAGACTACTGCTACTGTTTTCTCTTTAGTCTCTCTCTCTGTGATTTATCCAGGGTAGGGAAATTCCCAAGTAGAAAAGTTCATCCCACCAAAGCAGATAGGAAACTGCCCTAAATTTTTAGAGAATTATGTGGGGCACAGAAGGGTTATTCATATTGTTTGTGATCATACAGCTAGTCTGTGTCAAAGACAAGATTCAATCCCAAAGCTTGAATACAAAGCCAACCCTCTATTGGACTCCCCATGCCTACCTCACTACTATTATTGTTTTTACAAAATTAGTAGAAGGCATGATAATATGGTGGATGAACAACAGCTGGCTACAGAGTCATGAGGATTTGAGTCCCATCTTTGACACATACAGTCTATATGATCCTAGACAAGTCACTTCATTTCTCAGTGCCAGGGGCAATTTTCTGAGATTATAAAATGAAGAACGGGTAATTATCTGTGTTGGCAGAGGGGGTTACTTACTGTGAGCTCTATATATCAGTGAAATACCAAGTCTAATCTCCCCCAAATAGTAATAACAGTAAGTGTCATACTATGTCTCAGGAAGAGAATTGACTAAATGAAGCTCAGCATTAAATACTTTAATCATACTGGGAGAGAGAAAAAAACAACAATGATTAAAAACTTCTAAAAGTCATTTGTGGAAAGAGTATGTCAAAGTGTCTTTGGAAGCAGGCTGTTGCCTCCAGCAGTCTCTGAGGGCTGTGCAGTCTCAGGAGAAACGAGGAAAGGTTCTGGCTTTTGAAAGCTCAAGGGAAGTAACTGTCACCTTGGGCAAACATTAGGTATGTCATCTGCTAGAATACTTGGAGGATGAGTGAGCAGATGGTCCACAGACCTGAAAGATTTTTCAGGATCCAAGAAAAATGGAATGGATGATTTTCTCCCAGATGCAAACCCTGGGGCATTAAAGCCATCATCTAGAATTTAACATGGAGAGAGTAATTAGACCCCAAAACAGATGCCATCCAATAAAAAGCTGAATGTTCTCCATCCTGGAAAGGAAAGAATAACTAAAAATTGATTATGAGCTTGGCTCTGTGTAAATGTGTTAGATTCTTGATGCAAAGTGTATTGTGGGTCCCAAAACAAACATCTTTTAAAAAAAAAATCATTCATCAGCTACTCTAGGTCCCAGATGTTGAAACAGGCTGAAAAACCTCCTCTTTTAGGCTGCTTTCTCCTGGTTGTCACAGTGATTTGAGATTGTAGGGAAGAGAAGTCAGGGAGGAAGGCTTGGATGTACATCAGGGCCAGTTGGCCACTCAGTGTGCTTGCTGATGGACAAAGATGTGCCCATACCTTCGAGGAATCTGTGATGCAGAAAGATGCTCCCACAGTGATTTTTCTTTCTCCTTATTCAAACTGCACGATGACATGGATTGATGATAAAATAAAATAAAATAAAAAACTCTGAGAGAAAAACATCTTCATTTTGATGACAATGATAAAAAAGAGAATGAAATGGGGCCAGATTTTCTTTGTAAAATGGCAGCTTTTAATGCCATGTCTAGACAAAGGCATTTATTAATCCAGATTTGAAGTCACCCATCCAAGAAATTTTCACAGGACCATACCTTTAGAGCTAGAAAAGACTGCAGAAGTCATCTATTCCAACTGCCTCGTTTCACATATGAGGAAACTTGGGTCCATGGAGACTAAGGGACTTGCCCAAAGTCACACAGGTAGTATGAGAGGTGATGTTTGAATCCAGGTCTCCTGATTCCAGAGCCAGTGTTCTTGCCACTGTTCCATATTTTAATTATATATTCCCTTGCTTAGATAAAAAGTTTTGATATGGTTCTTTCTACTCTTTATTGTAACTGATTTGTTTACTTTGTTGTTATTGTTTTACTAGATTTGTGATTTCATTAGTTAATGGAACTCCCAGGATGGAAAGTCCATCTAACAGTACAAACTGCTACCTGATCTGCCCCTTATAATCTTAGTGAGCAATAGAGGCAATTGAGAGGTTAAGTGAGTTGTCCAGTGATACAAAGTCAGTATGTGTTAAGGGCTGGACCTCAACTGAAGACTCTGTTTTCTATCCATAATGTTACAGCTTCTCTTGCTGTTTTTTTTAATTCATGTCTGTCCCTTATCTTCCTATTTAAATTATGACAATTATGACAGCATCTGTGATTTAATTAACATAGGAAACCTTTTTTACCAATGTAGAAAATAATTTATTATTTTAGAGAATGATCTATAGTACTAGGAGGACAAGTGACTTGTCTAAAAGTACACAGCTAGTATGTGTAGCCATGAAATCAGGATTGTAGGAGGATAAGTGACTTGACCAGGAACACACAGCTAGTATGTGTCAGAGGAAGGCTTGAAACCAGGATACTAGGAGAATAAGGGACTGGTCCAGGAGCACATGGCTAGTATGTGTCAGAAAAAGGTGTGAGCCCAGATCCCCCCATTCTGCCTACTTTAACAACAATAACACTCACAAAATGGTCTTTGTCCCTTATTTTAAAAAATATTTCCCACTAAAATGAGAGTGAAAAGAGGAAATGATTTTGTGCTATTGCTCTAATAGCAGCAGACATTACTGAATGCTCACATCCTCCTTGGCAGAACTACTGAGGGCATCTACTAGTAAGAGTCATCGAAATTGTGTCAAGGAATGCTAAGCATTTACTGTTATCTAATTGGAGAAAATTAAAACAATTCTCACCTCCTCTGTTCTTATCAAATCTTAGCGGTCACAGATGCACCTTGGGATAACAAATCATTTAGAACTTTCTTTTAGCAAAGGAAAAAGAGAACTTAAAAATAGTGTCATACAAGCCCAATGAATGTACATTGATGATAATAGTTTAATAATACCACGGTGGATAGATTGCCATGCCTGGAGCCAGAAAGACTCATCTTCCCGAGTTCAAATCTGAATTCAGACACTGTGTGATCCTAGGCAAGTCACTTAACCCTGTTTACTCCTATTTCCTCATCTGTAAAATGAGCTGGTGAAGTATTTCTGCCAAGAAATCCCCAAATGGGATCACAAAAGTCAAACACGACTGAAACAACTGAACAACAGTTTGTATTACTGCCTTCAGTCTTTCCTCTCTCCCCACTCCACCCTTTGCCCAAATGTCCAAGTGATATTCCTTTTAAAACCCACACCTAACCATGCATTCCTCTGCTCCAGATGCTCCACAGGTTCCCACTGGCCTCCAACATCTCCTACAAGCTCCTTCCTTCAACATTTAAAGGTCTTCACAATCTGGCTCTGATCTATCTTTGCAAACTGATTGCATACAACTTCCCTTCCTGCTTTCTACATTCCGCCAAACTGGTCTCTGCTTGTGTCCCTGCATACATGAAATTCCACCACATTCTTCTGTTTTTCTGCAAAGGCCATCTCCCAAACATGGAAGGCATTTCCTCTTCATAGAATTCCTAGCTTCCTTCACAGCGCAGCTCCACTTATAGGAAGCCAGTCCTGATCCCCTCAGCTGGAACAAATTGTTCTCCTCCATCCATTCCATGAGTGGAAGTCTTCCCGTGCATGGAATAGAAATTTCCCTATAACTCACCCACTGGTTTGAGACCTGTCAACTACCCTCAAAATGGTTTAGCCCATCTGCTGAGAAGGTTTTCCTGGGACACAACTGCTGGGAATGCTATAGTTTCTTGGAAACAGAAGCGAGAGCTGGGTGAAAGATGGATATAAGAGGTAGATGAGCAGCCCTGAAAAAGGCTTAGTAAGCCCTCACTCCAAAGCTGCTAGTCCTCCCTGAACACTCTATACATCCCCATTTGGGTTAGTTAAAAAAGGAAACAAGGATTTATTAAGTGCCTACCATGTCCCAGACACTATGCTAAGAACTTTAGCAAATGTTATTTCATTTACTCCTTACCATAACCCTGGGAGGTTGGTGTTATTATTATCCCCCTTCTATAGTTGAGGAAAAGGAATCAAATAGATATTAAGTGACTTACCCAGGATTATACAGGTAATAAGTATCTGAGCCTAGACTTTAATTCAGGTCTTCCTGACTCCAGGTTGAGTGCTCTATCTCCCTAATTATTAAGTGCCTAATAATAAAAAATAAATATTTATTAAATACCTACTATTGCCAGGCACTTTGCTAAGCACTAGAGATGCAAAGAAAGAGAAAAGGCAGTCCCTACCATCAAGGAGCTCACAATCCAAATAAGGAGACAACATGAAAATAAACTATATACAGAAAAAAGAAGAAATAATCAACAAAATGAGGAACAGTGAATATATTCTTTTGAAGTAACAAATGAAAAGTACTTAGCAAACATTAAACCTTAAGCTACAAGTGAAATGGAAGCCCTTAAAACTCAACTCTACCAGTTTAGATTCTGACTTCTAAGTTGTTTTTTCACTAAAGGATCTCTAAGAAACTGCCTAATATTTACCAAAGATCCAAAAGATAAGTCATGTCAGGAAGGTAATGATCTGGGAAGAGCATCACTATTGGGATCACAAGCTGGGAACAGCTTGACTATTAAGTGGCATTAATTGAGCTTCTACACTGTTCTATGGAACCCTCACAAGTCTCAGTGAGAAATGATGAACTAGTAGGTGACTGTGTGCATGGAGAACAAGAATTGGATAGGAGAAATGTTGTAGAGACAGAACTAACAAACTGTCTCTGAGTTTTATTTTTTTCCTCCATGATAAATTAAAAACCTTCCCATTTTGTTGATTCTGCTTCACATGGGCTATACAGTTTAATTTTAGATAGAGAAAAAAAAATCTATCAACAAGCAAAGAGATCAGCAGCAAGATCGGTTGTTGGTTCCTCCCTGGGGCACTCGACATTACAGGTAAAGTTTGTCCAGAACAAGAAGATGGATATTTCCTTTTGGGCAGGGATTCTGCCTTTTATAGCCTCCAACAGCACTTAGTAAAGTTCTCTGTACATAATGAGCACTCAATGTTCTTGGTTGATTAGGATTTCATGTTCTCAAATTGGGGCAGTCTTCTGAAATAGAAAGTCATTCTTCTCACAGCCAATGAACCATAACAATATCCATCATATCCCCAGAGTCGAATATGTCTCTATGGAGGAGGATAGAGGTTTAACTGACCCAGATCCTGTCCGTGATGCTGGGGAGAAGAGGAGCAGGAAGAGGAAGGGAAAGTGGGAGAAAGGAAAGAAGGATCCCGATTTGTGTCCCAATTCCCTTTCCTTCGATTGTGGCCATGGTAGGATGTACATGACTGGAAGAGTTTGGGTGGGATGAAGCTTTGTGGTGATGGTAGCAATAGGCTTGAGTGGCCTCTATGCAGGCCAGCAGATAGAATCTCTATTCATTAAAGCTCTCTTAAAGACTAGGCCAAAATGCCGTATCCCCCATTGCTACTTGAGGTTTCACATATCAATTTTTGCATCTCTATTAAAAGATCCTTTTCATTACCTCAGCTTTTAAAATGCAAATAATGGGGGTGGGGGGAGGCAATGCATGAAGTCTTTAACACTCTCACTGTGAAGTGTTAATTCACTTATCTTAAAACTGAACAAGCCAAAGCAAAATGAAAGTCAAATGCAGACAATGAAGTCAAAATAAAAGGAGAACAAACAACCTATTGTTGACCCCAATAATAAGGGATATGGGGAAGAATACAGGAAAAGAAATATCAATGAATGTTTTAGTTCAAGTGATTTGGGGGTTTGGGGTGAACTTGGATGGGAAAAATTTTGTATCTTTATTTTCCCTTACCTTTGGTTTCCTTTGAAATTTTTTGCATTTATATTATCTTGTGCATTTAAAAACATTATTCCAAAGAGGAATATGAAGAAGGAAATGACAAACCACCCAATAATTTTGCCAACAGAACCCCAAATGGGCTCAGGGAGAGTCAGACATGACTGAAACAAATGAACTACAACAAATTCTAAGAAGTCCATAGGCTTTCCTAGACTACGGAAAAAAAAAAAAGATCCGTGACTCAAAAGAGACTGAGATGCCCTTACTTAAGTGATTTAGACTAGTCCACACCAATGACTTCTAAAACATAAAAATTAGTTAGGGTCTTTATGGGGTTTTGCCTCCCCTGTTAGGATGTAAGTTGCTTGATGCAAGGCCTCTTATTTGTTTTTATATGTGTTCTCAGGAGTAATCCCAACGAATTCTTACCTTTTGGGGTCACAGCATAAGATCAATGATGACTTGTGAGAGCAAAATGGCATAAAAACATTGTTAAATAAATGTATCATCAGAAAAGGAGGTAGGCTGGCTGCATAAAAAGGGATAACAGAATGGCAACCAAGACATCATGTTGATACCTACAGAGTGATCAGAGGAATTAAATATTGATCACTTATAAGGGATTTGGGTTTTTTATAATATTTATTTTAACATTTAAAAAAATTTTAGTTCCAAATTCTTTCCCACATTCTATCTCCTTCCCCACCCATTGAGAAAGTCAACAATATGATATCAATTATACATGTGAAGTGAAGTCATGAAAAATATATTTCCCTATTATCCACATATTTTAAAAGAAAAATAAAGTAGGTGTGGGGAAGTATGTTTCAATTTACATTCAGAGTGCATCAATTCTTTCTGTAGAGGTGGATGGCATTTTTCATCTTGAGCCTTTTGGAATTGGCTTGGATTATTGTATTGATCATATGGGCTAAGTAGTTGATTCTCCTTATAGTATTGCTATTGCTGTGTACACTGTTGTATGGGTTCTGCTCACTTCACTCTGCATCAGTTTATATATATACCCAGGTTTTTCTGAAACCATCTCCCTAATCATTTATTACAACATGATAGCCTTCCATCATAATTATATATTACAATTTGTTCAGCCATTTTCCAATTGATGAACATCCTTTCAGTTTCCAATTCTTTGCCACCACAAAGAGTTGCTATGAATATTTTTGTACATATGAACCCTCTTCCTTTGATATTTTTGATACAGACCAGTATTTGATTTAGCCAGATCAAAGGACATATACAGTTTGATATCCCTTTGGGCATACTTCCAAACTGTTCTCCAGAATGGTTTGGACCAGTTCACAATTCCAACAGTACATTAGTATTCCATTTTTCCAAATCCCCTCAAGTATTTATCATTTTTCTTCTCTGTCGTGTTTGCCAATCTGATGGATGTGAGGTGGTACCTCAGGGTTATTTTATTCTATGAAAGATACAGACAAAAATGCACAAGGTAGAGAAATGGATAGAGACATTGTCATAGAGCAAAGGACACTGGCTCTGGACTCAAAGGACTTCAGTTTTGAACCCTGCTTTTTCCTAGGATTCACTAGTTATCCTGGAGGACCATTAGAAGCTCAATTTCCTTATATCTAAAATGAAAGGTTTGGATCAGACATAACTGCAATTTATATAGTAAGCTTTCAAAGTACTTCACACACATTTGCTTCTGCAAAATGTTTTGTCTACATATGTATTACTTATATATTTGATCCTGAAAAGTGTTTCACATGCATGCATATACATTAGTCTGCTAGATGATAGAACATTTGTAAATGAAACCTCAGTAACTATCTAGTCTAACCTAAACCTGAGGGAAGGGGAAGAAACCTGAACAATACACCAAAGAGCCTTAGCTTTAAGACTTCCAAAGTAAGGGAACCAACTACCCTGTGAAGTAGTCCCTTCCACTTTGGAATATCTTCAATAACTTGAAAACTTTTCCTTATATCAAGCCCACATGTCTCTTTGCAATAGAGCCCCATTGATCCTTAGTCTAACCTCTGAGGCCAAGCAGAACATGTCTGATCCCTCTTTCACTTAATAGTCCCTCAAATATCTGAATAAAGCTATCATGCCCATTCTAAATCTCCTCTGCTACAAGTTAAACATCCCTTGTTCCTTCAGTCTAAATGCATATGGAATGAACCTCTGATCTTTCACCATCCTGGTCAGCAACCTTGGGACACTCTCCAGCTTATCAACATCTTTCCTAAAACAAGGTCCTTAGAACTAAATCAGATGTGATCTGACCAAGACAGAGTGTATTGGAACTGTCCCTTTTTTCTTCTTAGATGTCATCCTATCTAAAAGTTAGCTATTCTCTTCCCCAGTCTCTCCTGGCACTGCCACTAGAGCTGACCAGGCACTGCTTGAAGGTCCTCCAACCAGGAGTCCTCCAACCTTCTCAGATCTCATTCAATCTAAGATCACATTGCCTTTCTTGGCTGCCATACCCTCTGATTGTGATCTAGGGAGAACATCCATATTAAGGAGATCACAGACCACTGAAATGTATCCTGTACTGAGTGAAAATTAAAAGAATGAAAATGACACAAGCATTTGAATTGTTAAACAGAATGTGTGACACGTGATTTGACTATATTAATGTGTATTTATAGCCTTCAATAAGGTCCTGTCCTGATGCCTCATCATGGCATGGAAATGACCCTAGGTTCTCCAAGGCCATGTCAGTGGCATAATCTGAAGACCATTGTAGTGGAGCTCCACCATCACGTTCTCTCCAATACCATGAATTGTTTGGCCAAACAATTCTGAGCAGGTTGTGGTCCATATCTGTGAAGGGACTATCTACACTAACAAAGCCACAGATCTTAAAGTATTGAAGAAAACACTAGATTTATAGCTTCCCCACAAAGATTCTAGACTAACTTTTGATCAGCTGTTATATACCTTATGCTCAATACCTAATCTTATGATCTATACTATTATACTAAAATGTAAATAGCAATAACCATATTTAAGACCTAAACTGAATAAATTATTTAATTAGATAAAACAATATTTGTGAATATAGTATTACATACTGAATTCCCTGATGCCTAGAGGAATAGCTCTCCTTTTGCCAAGCTAGATTCTTCTTATCTTTGTACTTACAGACAAGGGAACAGAGTTTTGCAAGTTTTTTGCTTTGCAAGAAAAATTTGGTCCTTTTCTCTTGCCTTGGTAAATGTTCTAGGAGTCTAGGTGTAAGTTTTGCTTGAATTGGCATATAAAATAAAAACATGAAATAAGTAAGCTAAATCAGAAAGGGGACACTTAAGTATTGTGGATAAGAAAGTACTTAGTGCTTTGAGAAGAATGACCTGTCACAGATGCCTGACTTACAAACATAGGTTTAGAACTGGAAGGCATTTAGTCTAAACTCTCTAATTTTAACAAAAAAGAAACTGATGCCTAGAAAGGTTAAATATCTTGCCCAAAGTTATACAAAGAGTTGTGAGATAGACAAGATTTAAACATGGATCCTTTGACACCAAATCTAGTACTCTAGTCAATATGCCAAATTGTAGGTTTTTCAGTGAGTCTTTCTTCAAATATCTGGTACAAATTCTTGAATAAGTGAGAAATTTACTTACTCTCTCAAACAGGATGAGTCAAAAGAAAAAACAAGTTAAAGCTAACAAAGAAATTACCTTGGCACACTTTATTCGGGATACATTAAAACAACATATGTTATAAAAGTTGCTGTCAAAGCTAAGGACACAAAAAATTACAATGAATTTCTAGAGAGGGAGAAAACCATTCTGGAGAAGGTTGCTTCCACCTTTGATTTTTTAAAAATTAATTAAGTTGCTTGTTGGTTACATTAACATTTTCAATTATCTCCTCCCCCCCTCCCCCATCTCACACTAGAGAAGAAGCTTTTGATGCTATTATTAATTTTTTGGAAAGGCAGCAATTTTTTTTGTATTAGATTAACCAATACTTTATCTATTTTGTTTGTTTTTTTCAAAGTACCAGCTCCTAGTCTTATTTATTAATTCAATTTTTAAATTTACAATTTATTTTTAAAATTTGATAAGTTAATAATATTTAATATTTCATTAGCTGTTATTAATTACTACTAATTAATAATTTATAAAGTAATATTACTATTTGATGAAATTAATTTAATAATTTAATACAATTGAAAGTAAAAGAACTGTTGAACTAATAAATAAAACAAGGAGCTGGTACTTTGAAAAAACAAAATATGATAAAGTACTGGTTAATATAATAAAAAAAGAAGAAATCAAATGAACAGTATCAAAGATGAAAAGGGTGATCTCACTTCTAATGAAGAAGAAATTAAGGTAATTATTAAGAACTATTTTGCCCAATTACATGGCAATAACTATAATAATCTAGGTGAAATGGGTGAATATTTACAAAAATATAAATTGTCTAGATTAATCAAAGTGAAAATAGGATACTTAAATAATCCTATCTAAGAAAAAGAAATTGAACAAACCATCGAGGAACTTCCTAAGAAGAAATCCCTGGGGCCAGATGGATTCACAAGTGAATTCTATCAAACACTTAAAAAACAACTTACCCCAATACTACACAAATAATTTGACAAAATAAAGAAGGAATCTTACCAAATTCTTTTTATGACACAAATATGGTACTGATTCCAAAGTCAAGCAGATCAAAAACAGAGAAAGAAAACTATAGACCAATCTCCTTAATGAACATTGATGCAAAAATCTTAAATAAAATACTAGCAAAAGACTCCAGCAAGTTATCACAAGGATTATCCACTATAACAAGGTAGGTTTATACCAGGAATGCAAGGATGATTTACTATTAGGAAAGCTATCCACATAATTGACCATATCAACAACAAACCAACAGAAATCACATGATTATCTCAATAGTCACAGAAAAAGTCTTTGATAAAATACAACACCCATTCCTATTGAAAACATTAGAAAGAATAGGAATAGAAGGACCATCCCTCAAAATAATAAACATTATATATCTAAAATCATCGGCAAGTATCATCTGCAATGGGGACAAGTTAGAAGCCTTCCCAATAAGATCAGGAGTGAAGCAAGGACATCCATTATTACCACTATTATTTAATATTGTATTAGAAATGCTAGCAGTAGCGATTAGAGAAGAAAAAGAAATAGAAGGAATTAAAGTAGGCAGTGAGGAAACTAAACTATCACTCTTTGCAGATGATATGATGGTCTATGTAAAGAATCCTAGAAAATCAACTAAAAGGCTAGTGGAAATAATAAAAAAAGTATAGCAAAGTTTCAGGGTACAAAATAAACCCACATAAATCATCAGCATTTCAATATATTTCCAACAAAACTCAGCAGCAGGAGTTAGAAAGAGAAACTCGACTTAAAATCACTCTAGACAATATAAAATATTTAGAAATCTATCTACCTAGAGAAACACAGTAACTATATGATCACAACTGCAAAACACTTGTCACACAATTAAAACTGTATCTAAATAATTGGAAAAACATTAATTGCTCATCAGTAGAATGAGCTCATATAACAAAAATGACAATCCTACCCACATTCATTTACTTATTCAGTGCCATATCTATCAAACTACCAAAAAATTTTTATACAATTAAAAAAATTATAACAAAGTTGATCTGGAAGAACAAAAGATCAAGAATATCAAGGGATATAGTGAAAAAAATGTCAAAAATGGGGCCCGAGCAGTACCAGATCTTAAATTGTACTATAAATCAGTGGCCATCAAAATAATATGGTACTGGCCAAGAGGCAGAAGAGTGGATCAGTGGAATAGACTCAGGGTAAATGACCTCAGCAAGCTAGTGTTCAATAAATCCAAAGATCCCAGATTTGGGGACAAGAACTCACTATTTGACAAAAACTGCTGGAAAAATTGGAAAACAGTATGGAGAAAAATCAGGTTTAGATCAACATCTTACACCCTATACCAAGATAAATTCAAAACGGATAAATGACCTAAATATAGGGAATGAAATCATGAGTAAATTAGGTGAACATAGAATAGTATACTTGTCAGATCTCTGGGAAAGGAAGGAATTTAAGACAAAGCAAGAGATAGAGAACATTATAAAATGTAAAATCAATTATTTTGATTACATCAAATTAAAAAGAGTTTGTACAAACAAAACCAACGTAACCAAAAGTAGAAGGAAAGCAACAAACTGGGAGAACATTTTATAACAAAACTCTCTGACAAAGGTTTAATTTCCCAAAGATATAAGGAACTAAGTCAGATTTACAAAAAATCAAACCATTCCACAATCTACAAATGGTTTAAGGAATATGAATAGGCAGTTTTCACAGGAAGAAATCAAAACTATCAATAAGCACATGAAAAAATATTCTAAATCCCTCATGATCAGAGAAGCAAAAATAAAAACAGTCTTATACCTAGTAGACTGGCCAGTATGGCAGCAAAGGAAAGTGATAAATGTTGAAGGGAATATGGCAAAATTGGGACACTAATACACTGTTGGTGGAGTTGTGAATTAATCCAACCATTCTGGGGGGCAATTTGGAATTATGTGCAAAGTGCTTTAAAAGACTGCCTGCCCTTTGATTCAACCATACCACTGCTGGGTTTGTACCCTAGGGAAATAATAAGGAAAAAGACATACAAAAATATTCATAGCCATGCTCTTTGTGGCAAAAAAATTGGAAAATGAGGGGAGTGTCCATTGATTAGGAAATGACTGAACAAATTGTTGTATCTGTTGGTGTTGGAATACTATTGTGCTCAAAGGAATAATAAAGTGGAGGAATTCCAAGTGAACTGGAACGACCTCCAGGAACTGATGCAGAGTGAAAGGAGCAGAACCAGGAGAACATTGTATACAGAGACTGATACACTGTGGTACAATCAAATGTAATAGACTTCTCTACTAGCAGCAATGCAATGACCCAGGATAATCCAGAGAAACTTGTGAGAAAGAACACTATCCACATTCAGAGAAAGAACTGTGGGAGTAGAAATGCATTAGAAAAATATATAATTGATCATGTAGTGAGATAAGCATGTGATTATTGTTTTGATGTTAGAAGATCACTCTACTACAAATAGTAATAATATGGAAATAGGTATTGAACAATGATACATGTATAGCCCAGTGGAATTTCTTGTCAGCTCCAGGAGAAGGGAGGGAAGAGGGGTGGGAAAAAATCATGAATCATGTAACCATGGGAAAATATTCTAAACGAATAAGTAATAATAAATATTATATAATATATATTATATGTTATATATAATATATATCATATACAATATTATATATATAAAATAAATAAAAAATAATAAAAAAAAGAAAGGCAACAAATTTACACCATCTAGGAGGTCATGAACTAATGCATTTTTTAGAGAAAGGATCTCATAGGCAGTATCTATAGCCCCTTTGTGTATTAATGACTGCAAGTCTACAAATTCAGCATTTTATCTAAGGCAGGATGGTGAGAGGTACAGTAGATGTAAAATCAGAGGATCTGCATTCAAATCTGAATCTTGTCACTATCTGTTCTTGGACAAATCACTTAGGCTCCCTGGGATTCACTTTCTTCATCTGCAAATTTGGGGAACTGGACTAGATGGCCTCTAAGGTCCCTCCTATTGCCTGACTTAGGAGACATAATCCTAAGATTTCACAACAAATTTATAGTATAAACTGTCCATCAGTGGGATGGGAGGGGAAGTTCATCTATATTTGGTTTTTCTAAGGGAGGCAGAATGATTTGGTTGAGAGGACACTAGATTCAGAAGACCTACATTGGATTCTTATCTTAGCCATTCTTTTTTGTGACCTTGTACAAGTCATGGTTTTCAGTTTCCTTATTTGTGTGATGGAGATATTAAGTTTTCCATTAACCTACCTCAATGGATTGCTGTGAGGCTCAAGGGAGATGAGATAATTTAGAATCCTGGGGATAGAAGGGTCCTCAAAGTTCATAAGGTTGACCTCTAGCAAGAAGCATAGATATCTTGAATGATATCTCAGACAAATGGTCAATCAACTTCATTCTACAGATAAAGGAACTTTAGCCCATGGAGGGGAAAGGACTTGTCCAAGATCATACAGATAGTATGAAGACCTGGAATCCCACTGAAGTTTTCTCTGATGCCCAATCTAGATCTCTCTCTACTCTAGCTACATAGCCTCCCATGACCCAGATTCAACAAAACTGAGATAATTTATGTTCAATGTAGTTTCTAGGGCCACCAATCTAGAGTCAGAACAGTTGTTTAGAGGATATCCTATCTAATCTCATCATTTTACAGATGAAGAAACTGAGGCCCAAAGAGATTAAATGCCTTTCTTTATTATACAGAAAATGAGTATCAATGACAAGATATGAATTTGCATCCTCTGACTTCAAAATCAATATTCTTTCTACTATTCCAATTAATTTATTTTCACTGAGGCTGAGAATGACATCCTACATTTGGGAGAATCCGTTAAAAACAGTCAAACCTTTAATCATCTGGAAATTTCTTCATGCAAAATCTCATTTCTTCCCCAAAAGTTCAGATAAATGAAGTTTTGCTATGTTTACTCATAAAATGAACCAATAGAAATATAACTGGAAATATATATGAGTTTATGACCCAAAGACAAGGAATTCGTAAACTGTAGAAATAAGCAAACGGGTCATTCCAGTGATAGTCTCTGGGGGACAAGAATAAATTAAATCTAACAAAGATTTATTGATTGTCCACTGAGGTCATCTGGAATGAGATATTCTTACAATGGGAAACCTGTGACAGGCTAATAGGGTACTAGGGCTCATCCTTGTTTCATCTGAGGTGATTCTAAAACAGAGGATATCGTGTTTTTAGTTGTCTCATTTTGTTCCTCCATTAAAACACTGCAGGCTTAATATAGGATATGATCTATAGAAGGTGCTATGCTTATCATATTCTTATCCTAACTCTGGAAATCCGTGTCCCTGTATTCAGTAGTGTTCCGGTAAATGTTTAATGATTGCCTCTCTAATATACACATACACATGTAAATACCCATACTCATAACTGTTTTAAAAATATAATCTGTATTAACATTTTCTCCATCACTTCTTTAATCCTAGACAATCAACAAAAAAAATTAAGCCCTTATTTGTAGTATTTGCCAGTGTGAGAGTCCCCAGCATGTCTGTGCTAATATTACTATTGATATAGATTACAGATAACTTATAAACAGACAAAATATATGTACATACATATATATATATATATATATTTCCTACTAGAACTTAACTTCCCTGAGGGCAAAGATTGTTCTACATTTGGTTCTGTGTATATCCAGAACCTAGAACAGAACCTGGCACTTAGGAAGCCCTGAATAAATACTTTTTTTTAACTCTTACCTTCTATCTTAGAAAGAATTCTAGTTATCAGTTCCAAGGCAGAATAGTGGTAAGAGTTAGGGGTCAAGTGATTTGCCCAGGGTCACACAGCTACTAGAAAGTGTCTGAGGCCAAATTTGAACCCAAGATCTACCATCTCCAAGCCCTTTTCTCTCTCCACTGAGCCCCCCCAATGGTCCCTGAATTGTCGATTGAATTATCATAATCACTTTTAAAGTGTTTAGAACTATTTGTCATCTGCTACTTCATGCTAGATTTAGGAGTTCCATGGGGACCTCTACTTACTATGGGATATTTATTGCTTATAGTAGAGGCAGAGTTAGCCTAACTCTGAAAAGCAATGTCCCTTACACTGAACCAAAACCTGCCTTCCTGTAATTTCTCCCCATTGGTCCTTGTTCTGGAGTCACAGGGAATAGAGATCCTAATGATCCATATGAAATTCATGAAAGTAAAAACAAGTAGCTAGAACTCACCAAGGGAGGCTAATCAAGCTCTGGGTTCTAGTTAAAATTAATTTCCCAGTGAGCATGTTGATTTTGTCCAAGGAAAAGAATCGGGAGCAAGTCCTTGAATATAAAATAAATTAGTAGATATGACAAGCAGTCATAAAGCTTTTAAAGCCTATATAATCAATTAATCATCAATCAACATTTATTTAGCACTTATTATATGTCAGATACTGAGCCAGGCTTTGGGAATACAATAGCAGTTAGCATAATGCCCAACTAAGTAAGCACTTTTTTATCATTATGCTTTTCGTTTATTCTTTCATTCATTCACCAATCCTTTAACAATGCTTTTGATTCACACGTTGGTCAGTTTCACAGTCATCATCTTGTCCCTACCACCCCCAGCCTCTTTTCACTGCTTCCTAACAATTAGAATTGTCCCAAAACGGAACGGGCTGCCCCATGAGGTTTGTTGCTGCTCTGAGTGCTCAAACAGAGGCTGGACAACATTCGTCAGGGATCTTATACTGAGGACTTGTCCATCTACAGGAGATTGAACTGCATTATCTCTGAGGTCTTTTCCAATTCCAAAATGCTATCCCTGTGTGGGAAGAGAAATCTGGCAGGATATCTTAGGGAGGAAAGAGAAATCCTGGTTTTGGATGGCTAGGAGGAAATGGCTAGGAGACTTTGCTCACATTGATGTGATATCC
Source organism: Monodelphis domestica (assembly GCF_027887165.1). Taxonomy (NCBI): domain Eukaryota; kingdom Metazoa; phylum Chordata; class Mammalia; order Didelphimorphia; family Didelphidae; genus Monodelphis; species Monodelphis domestica. Next base: position 151,320,687 of record NC_077231.1, read on the forward strand.
ATGTTTCTCTCTTTCAAGTAGGGAAATGCTGGTCTCACAGGGAAAAAAAAATAGTTCATTCCCCCTCAGTGAGCATTGGCAGCTGGGATGGATTAAATCACCACATCACAACCATATGTATGGGGTCTAGAGTATTTACTCGTAGTTTTCACTCTGCATCTGCTAAAATCACTTTGTTCTTTTTCCTCTCACAAATATGCCTCTCTTCCCACTCTCTCATTCTTCTTACTCAATAATAATGTGGGAATATGCTTGAATTGGAGAAAATATTCTTTAAAAGGAACCTGAAGTATGCTGGAGTATGATGGAAAGAGAGCTGGCTCTGGTGTCAGAAGATCTAGGTTCAAATCTCACCTCTGGTACTAGCTACCTGTTTGATCTTGAGCTTTATCTTGAGATAGAACCACCTTGGGTCTTCATTTCCTCTGGACTGGAAGGTCTCTCAGATCACTTTTAGCCCTGTATCTATGATCTCATATTTAGAGGAATACAACCATGGCCAAGTTGCTTAGTCTGTCTGTCTCAGTTTCCCCAACTATGAAATGTAGGTAATAATAGCACATTGTGGCGGGGATCAAATGAAACAATGTTTGTAAAGTGCCAAGCACACAGAAGGTATTTAATAAATGCTTGTTTCCTTCTTCCTTGTGGAAAAAGAAACAAAGATTTCCAGATTCAGACCAAGAAGACATATTAGCCAACTGGAAAGCAACTGAGGAGACATCTAGTCCAATTCATTTATTTCACATATAATGGATGCCACATAAGGATTGGTTGAAGCACGCTTGCTTAATTTGGTAACAAGAAGATTTAGGTTGATGTAGGGTATGATTGTGGTTGTCCAGAATTTGGAGGTTTTCAAAGATGAGGAATTAGATTTTGTTTTTTACCTCAGGAGACAGAAATAGGAGCAGGAAATAAATTAACAGTTACTAACTTAGTGCCTTCTAAAGTCCAGGCACTGGGCTAGGAAATGGAGACAAATATAAAAGTCAGTCAATCTCTACCATCAAGGAACTCACTAAGCTGTAGGTGGAAGTTGTGAAAAGGCTGATTTAGACTAAACTATAAGGAAAAACTTCCTAGCCCTTAGAGCTATCTCCAAGTGGGTTTGGGCTCCCCTCAAAGAAAGGGGGTTCTGCCATCTTGTCACTATATTTTTCCTCCCACCAGCTGTCCTTGGCCCCTGTGTATTGATGATATGCTCTCTCGGCCAGAGGAGTCATGAAAACAACAGATTACCAAGATCGTTCATTCTTCTTCCTTCCCAATACTTTTGCACAAGACCAACCGTTGCATCATAGAGGTAATTTCTTAGGATAAGATAGGGTTAGTAAATGGACAAGAGTTTCATCAGCTATTGATCAGAATTCAAAAAGGAAACAGACCTAAAGACTGATTGCCCAGGATGCCAACCTGCCATCCAGTCTTGACTTGTTCTAAAGGTCATAGAATAGGATATTTTCCCAAATTTATATCATTCATTTAGGGCTTTCTGGCAAGAATCTGAGATAATTTCTAAACCTAAATTCATGTCTCTGCCTTGAGTGGAGGATCCTTTTACATGGTGTCTCTGGAACATCGTTTCCCAAAGCTTGCCAGAGAACAGGTTTTTCAACCCCATAATGTCAACCCAGGCTTGGAAAAGCACTTTGGTTTATTTACACTGCAACCAGCCACAGGGCCAAAGATGACTGGGCTGAAACAAAGGCCCACCCTCTTCTGAGATTTAGGGCTTAATGATTCACAGAGTAGGAACTGAGAAAGAGCTTGAAGTGCAGCCTGATCAAATCATTACGCCAGAAGATCTTACGTGAAATTTCTATTCTCAGCTCATGGCCACATCTTAGAATGGAGGCATTTCATAGAATAGTCATTTGAGAAGGAGTAGAAGAGGGCATGAACTCCAGCACTTCCGTCATTTGGAAGAGAATACCAAGGTTTTCCTTAGGCACTCTTCTGCCCCATTTTGCCCCTTTTTGGTGGCGCCCTTGATTAGGAGGCTGTGTGGTACATTGGAAAAAGTATGGGCTCTGGAGTAACAGGAACTGAGTTCAAATCTCTCTTCTGAAACAATGGCAAATCAAGATGGGCATTTTGACTTTTACAGGCTTGACTTTAGTCATCTGCCAAATGAGTCGGGGTTGGACAAGATGCCCTTGAAGTACCTTCCAACTCTGGATCTGTGGTTGATGATCATTTCTTTCAGCAACAGGTAGGTGGTACAATGGATAACTAACTGGACTTGGAGTCACAGAAACTTCATTCAAATTCAACCTCACTTGCTAGCTGAATGAGTCTGGAAAAGTTGCTTAGCCTTGTATGCCTCAGTTTCCCCAACTATGAAATGAGAGTTGTAATAGCACCTTGTAATGTGGCTCAAATGAAATAATAGCACACAGAAGGTGTTTATAAAGGCTTGCTTCTTTCCTTCTAGGTATCTGATATTTCCCTCTACCACCCTACCCTTCCTCCTTCTGCCACACATTTAAATTTAGAGATTCTGTGATCCATTCCCCCATAATTCTTGCTCTCTACTAGGTTATAGTTCCATAAATGCATCCATGCTAATGGGATAGACACTGACAGGTTAATCTGTTAATTTTTCCATTTTCCCCCATTTTTTTGTGAATAGGATTTTCCAAAAGCAGTGTTTTAACCCAAAGGAGTAAGTCTGCTCTCTGATAGCCTAGGGGAGATGAGATTGACTTTTTGGTGCCTTTCATCTCATGGCATATGAGCAAGCAATCTGGAATCATAAAAAAAAATACTGGAGCACTTTGCCATTTCCTTCTCTACCTCATTTTACTGATGAGAAAACTGAGACCAAGAAGGTTAAGTGACTTGCCCAAGGTCAAACAACTAGTGAATGTCTGAGACCAGATTTGAACTCAGGAAAAGAAGTCTTCCTGGCTCAGGACCCAGCATTCTATTCAGATTAAATGAGAGCTTGCATTTAGAGAGAGTTCTGAGATTTATGAGGTACTTTCCTCACACAATTCTGTTAAATAGGTCATTAAGGAGGACAGGATTGGAGAGGTTGCGGTATATTATATGACCATGTCACCTGGGAGGTGAAGTGGATAGCCGCGTCTTAGAATCATAAAGATGTGAGTTCAAATACTGCCTCAGTTTACTAGGAGCTGTATGGCCCTGGGCATGTCATCAACCTCTGCCTGCTTTGGTTTCCTTAGCCAGAAAGTTGTGACATTGATACCCCTGCCTCACAGGGTGAGGAAGAAATGAGAAAACATGTGCAAGGGCTTTGCAAACCTTAAAGCACCAAGTAAAGGCTTACAATTCTATTTTAATTTCAACAATTGGAGATAAGAGAGAAATCAAAGAGAAAGATAACAAAACCAATGTTAGGTGGGCACATTGACAAAAAACCAATTGGGGGCATTCCCCTCTAGCATAAGAGTTTACAGTCAAAATAAATGCATTCACCCCCCTTCAGTTCAATGCACTACATCCCGAAGTTCATTCTGGAACTTCTGATGCAGTGTGTGGTTTCTGCAGGCTTCTTTATGGTGCCTTCTGCAAACAGTTCACTTTCTTGATCTGGGGAGTTAGCGAGTTTCTTTTCCTGAAATTAGTCTCATTAAGAAAAATTTTAATCTTGAATTTTACAAAAATTATACACAAGATAGAAGAAAGTAGTCTTAATTGTTAAATTTCTTTGATAGCCAAAATAAAAGAACTAGCTTATCCAAATGTGGTTTTAAGAGTAGAGTATGTGATTTGGCCGAGAACCTCTGCCATGTCCCAAGCTAGAACCTGAAAAAGCTCAAATAAAAATCTAAGCACCCTCAGTTTGGAGGTAAGTAACCATTGAAATCTCCATCCTACCAGAGCATCTGAATAATGGTGAGATTTCTAATTAGAACCCAGGGAAAGCTAGCCCATGTATATATATATATATATATATATATATATATATATATATATATATATATATATATATATATATATATATATGCTGTTTATATATTATATACTGTTTCCATTAAGTGAAATAAATGCAATTTCATGTCTAAATTTCTACTTCATGGGGTGTGTGATAAAGGATGGAAAGGTTTGCAATTTGCTTGCAAAGCTTTCCATCCTTTATCACAGGTGGGAGACAGAAAGGGAAGGGGGTCCATATCTCAACTGGTGAGGAAATATCTCTGAAACCCAACTTCATAGCAGATCCATGAACAACTTGCTTTATTGGCATGCTTGTATGTAGGTGGAGTGGAGGGGAGATGATTCTTATGAAATTAAAATTTCTCCCATAGAAATTAGCATCAAATGATTAAATATGGAAATATAGCTTTCCATCAATGGGGCTCAAGGAGAAGGATTAGGAAGCATTGCCTACCAGACCTTTATAAAATACAGTTAATGATACATGATGATTGGGCCAGTTGTATGTACTTAAAGTCATGCTGTTTATTCTGGTTGAGGACCACAGCAGGGGCCACTTTAACAAATGATGCTTAATGCCAGACCTGGAGTCAGAAGGACATGGGTTCAGACCTGCCCTCTGATACTTCCTAGCTCTGTGACCCTGGGCAAGTCATTTAAACCCCATTTCTGCCTTAGGATGGACACTGAGTATCCTTTCTAAGACAAAAAAGTAAGGGTTTAAAATAAACAAATGATGCTTAAGCTAAGTGTTGAGGAACTGAATTTTTTTTTATAATTGGATTGACTTCCAAACTCAACATTTTGGTAAAAATGGAGCTGGGGATCTATTTCTTCTAGTCCTCCATTTATTAATCATTGTTGTCCCTTTATTTTGCACTTAAGACAGAGAATGAGACACCTGGAGTACCAGACCTGGATTTATCCTTCAGTGATTTTGCATAAGATTCTGTGTCTTTATTTTCTCTTTCTAGAGATGAGAAAACCTACTTAATTCATAGGACTACCATTGAAAGGGCATATTGGCAATGGTTAAAAATTAGTTTGATGATATAAAAATTCTAATCCTAATAAAGATACAGAAAAAATAAGAATATCTTACAATTATATGCCATCTTTCTTCCTAGGAACTCAAAAAACCGTATACCTTGTCTCAATTAGCATAATATAGCTAAGCTTTAGGTAAGAGAGTAGGTCCTTGGCTATCCCATCATGTCTGATTCTTTGTGACCTCATGGACCATAACACAGCAAGTCCTTCTGTCCTCTACTCTCTCTAGGAGTGAGTCCAAACTCATGCTCATTGTGCCTATTACACCATCCATCTCATCCTCAGCCCTCTCCTTCTCTCCTTTTGCCTTCAATCTTTCCCAACATCAGAGTTTTTTCCCATGAGCACATTCTCATTATGTGGTCAAAGTATTTAAGATTCTGTATTTGAGCTTCCAGTGAAGAATCTGAATTAATTTTTTAAGTCTCAACTGATTTGTTCTCCTTTATGACCAAGGGACTCTCCAGCACCACAACTCAAAAGCATTGATTCTATAGCATTCAGTTTTCTTTTTAGTCCAACTCTCACAGTTATATGTTGGTACTGGAAAAACCACAGCTTTGACTATATGAACCTTTGTTGGCAAGGTGATATCTCTGTTTTTTAGTATGCCATCCTGATTTGCCATAGCTTTCCTTCCAAGGTGTGATGGCTGTAGTCACCATCTGCAGTGGTGTTTTTTAGCCCAAGAATATAAGATCTCTGCTTCCAGTTCTTTTCCCTCTATTTGCCAAGAAACAATGGAACCAGTTGCTGAGATTTTAGGGGTTTTTTATGTGAAACTTCAAGCCAGCTTTTACATTCTCCTAGGAAAGGCCTCTTAGTTTACCCAAAACCTAAGTAGTTTACTTGAGATTTCACAACATAAGACAGAATAAATTAATTCTCCCAGATGATTGCACCAATTGAAAGTTGACAAGTAGAACTTTTTTATGTCTAGCAAGTACTTCCTCCTACTTGGAACTCTTCATATAATCTAACCAAGTCTAATACTCGGCTCTCATGAACCTTCCCAACACCAGTCCAACATTTGACCAAAACAATAATTTGACCCTCTGAACAAAAAAAGTAAGAGTACTAACAATTTGTACCTAGGGAAGGCAGCATGAAATAGGACTATGAGCCCAATTCAGGTAGAGGCTAGAGAAACTTCAAGCTAGTATAAGGAGAACCAGAGAATAAAGGGCTGGAAAAAATATGGTGGGGCTGGTCCAGGGAGGAGCTCACTCAGGGTATGCTTACTGCTTGGTTGCTAATTAGATCTAAGTTCTGTGGTTTCTAGGCTGCTAAAGGACTAAAATAGCTCTCAGTGTCCCCTCTAAATTTTAGTGCCAGAAGAAAGCTTCTGGTTACTCAGCCCTATCTGAAATGGGAATGATGCCCATCAGCATGCTAATGGATGCAATTGTCTGACCAGTTTTATGAGTCCTTGGGCAAGCAAGAGTCAAGGGAGAAAGCATTTAAGCATTTAACAGCAGTATCATTGGTGTTAGAGGCAGAAACCCTGCATTCTCCATCTTACTGGTATGGAACCTTGGGCCACTTGGGACCTCTGTTTCCCCATTTGTGAAATGAGGAAGTTGAATGAAATGACTTCAGAGGTCCCTTCCAGGCCAAACATTTTGTGATTCTGACATGTATAAATCAGGTGAGATCAAAAGTCTTTGTGCATATACATGTTGTTAATAACATTTCTCTTTTAACCTTTAAAATGGGGCAGAGTGGCGTCATGGAAGAAGGGCTGGATTTGCTCCTAGAATCAAGTACTGACTGCCACTTTCTCAAGCCCTTACTAGGGTAAGTTGCATCCTGTATGGGCCTGTTTCCTCATATGTATCACACGAAGGGGTCAGACTAGGCGATCTCTAGCATCTTTCCATTTCTAGATTCATAACCTAATAAAAGATATTAAAACATTCTTCTCCCTCTCCCACCTCTAGTGGGAAAAAAAATCCATTTAGCCTTTGATTTCCATTGAACTGTGAGTAAATGGCTCCCAGATTTGTTCTGTGCCTAATAAGCAGTTCATTCTTTCTAATTAGACAAAGCAGGGAAGTTGTTTGGAAAAGTATTTTAGGTTATTCTAGAAATGTATGAAGTGAACACACTAATGCCAAAAATGAAAATCGGGGCAAAAGGAACTATAATGTGACAAAGGGAAATTGTGTTATTAAAACCAGATGTGTAGGGGGGAAGAAACCTATTCTTCCTGTGCTGCCCACAACAATCCTCCCTGGAGCTCCTTCCTCCAAGAATTTGGGGGTTGTTTTTTTCTTGGATCTATATAGTCACAACTCAACTCTATATCTCCACCCCCTAGCATTCCAGCTAGTATTTGCCTAAAGCAATGGTGTGCTGATACGTGTTTTACAACTGGCTCTCCAAGGGAAAAAATGTTAGCACCCCACATTTTTAAGTTTAATTTGCATTATTAACATTTTCCCCAATATTTTCTTAAGTCTAGATTAGGAGTTGGCAAACTACCATAACCTATAGACTTTATTTGCCTGCCAAAATGTTCACTGACCAAAAAAAAAAAAAAACCAACACACACACACACACACACACACACACACTATATATATATATATATATATATATATATATATATGTATATATATATATATATATATTAAGAATCCCTTCTCTAAAGACCAGCTTTTGTACTGCTACCCTTCCCCCAATCCTAAAATTCTGTTATTCTCCCCTCCAGCATCCCAACTCTCCAGAGGGTCATCCATACACCACACATTCAGACAAGCATTTGGAATGCCAAGCTCCTTGTATTAGAATGTGAGGATGTGAGGAAACCCCAGGGGAACAAACATCTTTACAGGCATGGAGATAATTCCTTGGGTACAGCTGGATTCAGTTTCACACAGTGGTCATTTGTTTACATTCATCTTTCTGTTTCATTTCCAAGTTCCATCACTACCTCTACCCCTAGTCCAAACTTGAGTCTACTATCTCTTAGTTTCTCTACTTATTGAGAAAGCAAGTTCCTTCTAGAATCTTTCCTACAATCTTATATTTAAATTCTGGTTAGATGACATCCCAGGCCACCCCTAAAATTCCAAGAGATGGATGATGCTTCCCAAATCTGCCACTTAGAGAAATCTCTCCTAATACAGTCTCTTTTTCTTTCCCTTTCTGCCTAGCTAGACAGATTCATTACAGTGGCTACTTCCTGTTTCCCAAACTATAAGCTCTGCTCAGCAAATGCATACTCCTTTTTTTTTTAAACTACCCTTGAAATCTTTCCACCATTGATCAAATCATCCTACTTTCTGACCTCCAGTTTCCCTTAAGAGTTTCCTGTTTCTTTTTTTAAGTATTATTTCCACCCTCCTCTTCTTTCCAACTCCCCCACTTAACTCTCGAATCCCGGATAGCCTTGACCTTTCCTGTGCCTATCAAACAATCCTTAAAAAAGACAAACATCAACATGTCAAAAAAAACCTCTTGTTTATACTGTAATGCCTCTTGCCCCAGTTAGATGGTAAGTTTAGATACTGTTTTATTTATATATATGTGTATATATATATATATATATATATATATATATATATAAGCAGCTAAAAGTCCTGTACTACAATACACATATATGGGGGCTGGGAATAAATTATACAGTTTTGCCATAATAGACACTAATGGAAGGGAACAGTTCAACTAACAATCCAAATAGAATGTATAATCAAGATGTTATTTGTTCTTGTTTTTGGCATACATCCTAGAGTTCTGTTTTGCTTAATATTAAAATTAGTTTGCATTCTCAAGTTTATATTAACTGACAACAGGGAAGAGCTAGCCGGAGAACTCATTTTGAAATTTTAAGTGGGCCATGGGTCATCTAAGTAAATAAGCTACCTATGGATAAATAAGATGTGACGCCACAAATTATAAAATACATATATACACTGCAATGGAAGGGCAGATTTCTAAGTAGATGCCCCATCTATTCAAAGAGCTGATCAATGTGTTACAATTTCATCTTTTACAAGAGTGACAGTGTGGTAGAGCAGGGAAAGGGCTGCATGGTGAGTCAGGAGATTTGTTTTCCTGTCATGCCTGATAATTACACTGCCCATGAGCAGTCATTAGACGAATCTGAGCCTTTCTTCTGCGAAATGGAGACAATAATATTTGTACTTCTTCACTCCTAGGCAAACCCTTTTGGATGTTCTATATTTATCATAGGAAATATCCATTATCTGTTTAAGATTTGTGTACTTTCTCATGTTCCTAGACTTAGATTCTTAGTATTGAAACATGCCAGAAGGAAAAACGATCTCTGTGAGGCTTCAAACAAATTCTCAAAAGAACTCTGAAGGGGATAAATTAGAAGCCCTCCCAATAAGAGTAGGAGTGAAATGAGGATGCCCATTATCACCAGTCCTATTTAATATAGTATTAGAAATGCTAACAATAGCAATAAGAGAAGAAAGAGTTTTATTGATGGAATCAGAATGGGCAAAGAGGTAACACAACTATCTCTTTCAGGATATAAAATAAACCTGCATCATTATTGTATAATTAGAATTTGCTCCCCAGGACTCTCTTTCCCAGCATCCCATCTACGTCTTTAGCTACATGTGTACATACACAGGGAGGATATATTTCAATGTAGCTCCACCCTCCCTCTCTCTCTTCCAAGAAACATTGTTTATGGAGGTTGGGGTTGGAGCCAGGCAGGGGAATTTTACTCACATGGTTTTTACTTAAGTTTTCATACTTATTTTCTTTTTATTTATTCTACTTCAAGTGATTATTAATAAATCTTATAAAATATAATATTTGGAGTTATTGGATATTAATTTAAATTTTGCATTGTTGGCAAGCCATGAAGAGATATAATCCTTGATCTTCTTTTAAGATAATTTTTGAGTAAAGATAGTGAGTAGATTATTCTGAAAAAAAAATCTTATTTCTCTCCTTCCTGCACCCATCGGCCTATGCCAGTGCTCCTCTCTGCTGCCCCCAAGCACTGTGGATTCCCCAAGGTTCCTGCAGTGGTGGAAGTTGAGAAGCTAAGTATCTGGCACCTGCCTCCTGGCAAGGCTACACCCCCACACCCTCGCCACACACCCTCAAGCTCACTCCATTCAAAGGCTGAATGGGGCATGGCTCCATCTACTAGCCTGGTGAGGTTTTTACTCCTATCCAGGACATACTCAGGTAGTGCCATCAGAAATAGAATTGCAAGTATGGCCCAGTTTCCTGCCTATCTCAAACAGCTCCCGTTCCAAGAGAGCATTACCAAGCTCTCACTGCTCACAGTTTTAGGATGTCTTTTCTTACTACCATTCCTGGGTATACTTGTCCTTGCTGTTAGCTTGAGTAATCTCAAGACACAGAAGGGAGATTCTACCCAGTCTCTACAACACTCCCAATATCGGGTTCATCTACCCTATGCTCAGTGCAGAAATCCCCCAAAGTATGAGGAATCCCAGAAGTATGACCAAAGGAATCTAGATGGATGATGATACTCAGGAGGGGAAGAAACCTTTAAAAGTCTGGAGGTGAATTTTAAGCCTTTTCAGACTCCATTGACATATTTATGTTAACTGTTTTAGTTTGTTTCCATCCAAATAGTGAAGAAGTCTCTTAATGCAGCTATCAGAATTAGAGAAAAGGACTCTCGAATTCATTGCTCACATCCTGTCATGCTTATTGTGTTTGCTGATTGTTTGCTTTAAAATACAATTTTTTTAGGTTCACATATTAATCTAATCTAATATATTCCATTACACTATGTCATTTTCAGCTACTGTGTTTTGGCAATTAGCTATATGTTCTGTCATATTGTCTTTATTTGTACCCTACCCCTATGACTGGACTGGAGAAAATACCATTGTAAAAGCCTATAAACAATTTGAACAAACCCTTTTCCATGGCAAAACCAAAGGTTTTTCTGGATGCTAGATTTTTCACCAGATCCATTGAGGTCACATGCTGCCTTAATGGTTTTTTGTTCCTTTTTGCCTTTGTCAATTGTCACATAGATGATGATGGATGGATTCCATCAAACTGGTTATAACCTGTATATAACCTTTTGAGAATTTAATAACCTAAAAATTTCAATTGATTTTAAGGGATCTTCAGAGGTGATTTTCAGATATCTAGTACCTCCACTACCTCTGACTGATCATTTGCTTACCTTTGAGTTGTTTGTAACCACAGGTTACAGGTAAGGATCCATTTAGTAGTTGAAGTGAAGTGCAATAGCACAATTATATTCCCCATCTCCACATTTCTAAAAATGTAATGGATGAGACATCAGAAGTGATTTTCACTGTTGTATTCCTTGACTCTACTTTGCAATGGATGGGATATATAAATGCATACATTTTACAGCTGTTACAGTCTCATACCAGAGGAGGGAGTTTCCCAAGGGGCTTGATTACCCCATGATGGGTAGGTGGGAAGGATTTCCCAGGGGACTTGGTAACCCCTAGATGGCTACCAGAGGGAGAATTTTCCCATGGAGCTTGGTGGTTCCTGAATGGTTTTTATATTTGTGACTCTTCAGCTTACTCTACCCTTCCACCAGAATGATCTAGATTCTTGGTGACATTTTAGACCCAAAAGGTTTTCATCAGCAGTACAGAGGTTTCTTTCTGGGATCTCCTGCCAAATTTTGGAATGATGGCAGTAATAGACTTTATTAGAAATATCTTTGCCAAGGTTGACAGATTGGCTAGATCTGAAGAACTTGTGACAAGTATCCATGAGTTTCATAAGTTTTTAAAGTGTCACACAGTGAAGTGGCTATGGAGACTCATGTGAATCCTAATGATAGCAGGATTGTTTGCTATTGTCATTAAATGAGCTCTTAAGATTTTAGTGATTTTGGTATTTCTTTGAATGTGCATTAGCTGCTACACTACTGTTTTTAAAAGCTTTTACTTGATAAAAATCATGTGCACTCACACTATGAATCATGGCCAAGTTAAAAAGGAAATGTATCTCATTTTGGGGTGAGAAACCTTTGTATTGTGCCTCTGCTTGACTAACACAGTGTTTCATGGAACATGAAATATATATATATATATATTTTAGATTTATTATTTTTTTCCTTGTATGTGCAATAGAGTATTTGAATTTTCTTTTTTCTCCCATTTTTTGTACTTGAAGCACATGTTACCAATATTAATGTTTTTTTTTTAATTTTGCATAATTAGAATGTCCATTAGCCCTAATGGAAACCCAAAAGAGCTGCTTCACAGTGCCAATGAGCACAAAGTTAACTTGCACAGTGTCTAGAGCACAAGGTCAAGAAGACCAACCAATCCTGGTGGGATTGATGAGATTCTGCACCAAGACAGAGAACTTGAACTTATTTTGGGGTTCGAGGAAGCAGATTTTTGCAAAGTCAGACACAGGATTTCCTTGTGCCAGATCCAGATTTCTACCAAGTACCCCAGTTTGCCTGCCATTTTGGCTCTCCTATCCCTGAGAGCAAAAGTAAAATCATACCAGGGAATCCTATTTCTCTTCTGCTTCAAAAATCTAGTCCCTTTTCTCTTTTTCATATTATGGCAATTTTCTCTAGTCCTGGCTGATGATTGGGTAAGTGCATAATTGCTACTACAGGTTTGTGAGACATAAATCACTTTAATTGGGCTCTGATTCTAGGACCTGTTATAGGTTTATTCTTCCTTACTTAGAATTTTTATGCATGAGACTTTGATAATTTTTGTTTCATCCAGAAATTACTTTTTCTCTTTTATTTGGGTTTTTCTGATGTTTCTGATTTTCTTTTGGCAATTGATTCATATACCTCATAACTCGGCCATGAATCCTGGGGTGATTCATGTGTTGGTCAACACCCTCCTCAGGGGGGATTGTTTTATTGTCATACAATTGTAGATTTATAAAAAAATGTCTTGTTTGAGAGTAATTTGCTATCTCCCAGAAGCAAGAAAGTGAACTGTTTGGAGAAGGTGCCATAAAGAAGCCTGCAGAAACCTCACACTGCACCAAAAGATCCAGAATAAACTTTAGGATGTAGTGAATTGAACTGTGGAGGATTGAATGCATTTATTTGGAATGTAAACTCTTTTGCCAAAGGAGACTGCCCACTAATTGGTTTTTTGGCAATGTGCCTAGCAATCATTGATTTTGTTCTTTTTCTCTTTTATTTCCCTCTTATCTCCAAATTATTATAATTTCCCCTTAGAAAGTACAATATTGTATGTACCTCTAGTTAAAGATCTTTAGAGAAATAAATTGGTTATGTGTACTGATTCATTGGATAAACTTGGCATGAAAATCAGGGAGATTTCTACATGCCTATTCCCCAATGAAATCACAGGGGGGATTGTGAATTAGAATTTGCTCCCCAGGACTCTCTTTCCCAGCAACCAATCTACATGTTTAGCTATATGCATACATATAAAGGGAGGATATATTTTGATATAGTTCCACTCTCTCTCTCTACTACTCTCTTCTACTTCAAATGATTACTAATAAATCTTATAAAATATAATACTTGGAGTTATTGGATATTAATTTAAATCTTACAGTATTTTTATGTGTTACTAACAATGTTCTGCAAGAAGAAATAGAAAGAGATACTCCATTTAAAATAACCACAAATAGAATAAAATACCTGGGAGCATATTTATCAAAACAAATCCAGAAAGTACACAAGTATAATTATAAAGCACTTTTTACACAAATAATAAATTAATTGCTCATGGATGGATAGCACCAATATAACTAAAATGACAATCCTACTTAAACTACTTATTGAATGACATCCCAATTAAATTACCAAAAATGGTATCTCAATGAGCTAAAAAAATTCATTTTGAAAAACAAAAGATCAAAAATATCAAAAGAACTAATGAAAAAAGTGTAAAGAAAGGAAATATAGTGGTACCAGATTTTAAATCATATTATAAATCAGTAATTATCAAAACTATCTGGTAATGAGTAAGAAACAGTAAGGTAGATCAGTAGAAAAGGACAAACATATGACAAATGGTAGTAAAAGTAGTAAAAGATTGTAAAAAAAAGTAGTAAAAAGTAGTAAAAGATTGTAAAAAATTATTGTAATCTTGTATTTGACAAAAGCATAGATCCAGGATTTGAACATAAGAAATCACTATTTTGCGGAGAAAATTTGTTGTGACAACTGAAAAGCAGTTTGACAAAAACAAGGTACAGACAAATACACCATTTACCAAGTTTATAAGATCAAAATAGACATATGGTCTGGACATAAAAAGAGATATCATTAGTAAATTAGAAGAAGAGGAAACACCTATCAGATTTATAGATAGGAGAGGAATTTATGAATTAACAAGAGGTGGATCTCATTATGAGACACAAAATGGATAATTTTGAGTGTGTTAAATTGAAAAGGTTTTGAACAAATAAAACAAATATTACCAAGATTAGAAAGAAAGTGGGAAATTGTCCATTAATCGGGGAATGGCTAAACAAATTGTGGTTTATGATTATGATGGAATACTACTACACTGTAAGAATCAATGAGCAGACTAATTTTTTTAAAAACTTGGGAAAAACTACAAGAGCTAATGAAGAGCAAAACAAGTAGAACAAAGAGAATGTTATATGCAGTTAACACATGATACTTATTACCCATATAATCTTGGACAATTCACCTGCCTTCCTAAAGTTTCATTTTCCTTTTCTGTAAGGTAGAAAGTTGAACTGGATGTCCTCTGAAGTTCTTTCTGGCTCAAAATCTTTGATCCCAAGACATTAATCTAAATGAACACAGGATCTGAAGGATGTTCTGAGAAATACAATGTCCAAAATGAGGGAACTCTATTCAGACCATACCTGGAATACTATTTTCAGTTCTGGGTATCACATTTTCTGAAGGCATTGATGAACTGGAAAGCATCCAGAAAATGGTAAATAGAATGGTGAGGGGACTTTAAACCACATTCTATAAGGATCAATGAGGACAGAAGAACATCTTCAAGTATTTTAATGACTGTCCTTTGGAATCCATTCAAGTATAAGCTGAAGAATTACTTCCTACAGAAGTATTTTCCTGATCCTGTCTTTGAGCTTGGGAACAAAGGCTGTGGAGTAAGAGATAATGGCTATTTCTAACACAAAGGCAAAGAGAAGCAAAGGTTCAAAGCAAATGTTTGGATATCAAATGACTTCAAATGGCTCTGAGGAAACAACATTTTGATGAATTTAACTCCAATGAATCAGAAACATGTAGTCTGGATTTCTACAAAAAGAGGTTCAGCTTGGGAAAAAATGGAAGAAAAAGACATCTAGGAACTAATTCTGGGGAACTGTGAATCCATATCACCAATATGAGAGGTTATTTGAAATAGCTCTCTTCTTCCTTTTCTATCCCCATTGCTCACCCAGGTTCCTCATGCCTCTTCTTTGCTTTTCTCACATTCCTGCAACCAATTTCTTAGTGAGACCTCAAATTCAGATCAGGTATGTTGGGAGTTTATCTGAAACTCAAACTTTTATACTTGAAAATGTAAAAAGTCTCAAGGATGATGCTAGGCTTTGCTTTTCTCTTCTTTAAAATGAAGGAGTTGAAGAAGATAATTTGTACCATTCCTTCTAGCTTGAAAACATTAATCCATTGGTGCCCTGTTACTCCTGGAAATTGTGCCTAGCCATTGCTATTGCCTAGACTTACTATAAAGTCTCCTAGATTTAGAGTTGGAAGACCTGAGTTCACAACTTAGTTCTGCCAGGTATAACCTTTATGACCTTGGGCAAATCACCCAAGTTCTCTGTGCCTCAGTTTCCTCATATGTAAGATGAGAGAATAAGACTAGATAGCCTGTAAGGCTCATTTCAGATCAGGATGCTCAATAGTTTCTATGTCCCTTATTTCCTAACTGTTGTTCAGTCATTTTTCAGCTATGTCTAACTCTTCACCATCCCATTTTGAGATTACTTGGCAAAGACATTGGAGTGGTTTATCATTTCCTTCTCCAGCTCATTTTATAGAAGAAGAAACTGAGGCAAATTGGGTTAAATGACTTGTCCAGGGTCATTTGGGTAATAAATGTCTATGGTTACATTTGAACTCAGGAAGAGTCCAGGACTGACACTCTACCTATCACCAAACCTATCTGCCCTATTTCCTAACTACTCCCCTATATATGAGTTTATGTGAAGCTACCTCTAGGTCAAAGGTTTTTAACCTTTTTTGGGTCATCTATCCTTTTGACAATCTAGGGAAGCCTGGAGACCTCTTCTCAGAATAAAGCTTTTAAATGATTTAAAATAAAGTACAAAGGATTACAAAAGAAAACTTATTATACCATATTGAAATGCAGTTATTGAATTTTTTTAGTTCCTGTATCCTAGGCTAAGAACCCCTGTTCTAGAGGTGTTGTTATTTACTAAAAAGAGGTCAGGAGAATGAATTGAAGGAAGAGATTTCCATTCTAGTCCTGGCACCTTGGATAAGTCACTTAATAACTGTGTCAATTGATTCATCTGTAAAATAAAGGAGTAGGACTAGATGATGTCATAAATTCTTTCCCCTGTTTAATGAAAGAAATAGAGCCGAGGCCCTTCTGAGACCCCCTGAAGGGCAGGCTTAGGAGTTAAGAAACATCCTCTTAATTCCTGTCCTTGAGCCTAAGATATGCCAAAACCCTACTTTGTGTCCTTAAGAAACTTAGCTCAGAAGATTTCAAGGGCAATACTGCTGAGGCAAGGGAAACTGCAGCAGAAACTCAAGGATGGAATTTCCTTTGAAAACCTCTAGAATCCCAAATAGAGAGTTAAGTGCTAGGATATTTTTTTTTCACTACTGATCCACCCTCTCTAGAATTATCTTATTCCTTCTTCCCTCTCCTCCTCTGCTCCACTCCACTCATTTGTGGAATTACTTCCTAGCCCCCCCCCCTCCCCAATCCCAAGCTAGTCCTGTTTTTAAAGGAAACTGTACTGTGCAGTTGAATAAGTAAGCTCTGACTCCAAAGAGAAAAGACCTGGTTCAAACATCATCTCTGAAGGGTGCCACTATGGCCCCTTAAGCATGTCCCTTAACTTCCTTGGGTCTCAGTTCCCAGATCTAAAAATTAAGTGGGTTGGGCTAAATGGCATCAGAGATTGCTTTCAGGTCATTGATTATCTGTGATCTTCTCAACAAATATAGAGGACATATAGATTCATCTATGCGAGGATTCTAGTATAGACCATGCTGATGACCTAGGTTATGATTTGGTACTTTAAAAATAAAATTAGTACAAACGTCACCAGCCAAAGTTTCTCCATTGAACCAGCCCCCTCTGCCCATCTCACCTTTTCCTAGGAATAAGCAATAATAATCCTCCTTTTTTCTTTTTTCTTTTCTCTTTTCTTTTCATAGCTCATGTTGGGAATAAAAATGGAAAGTCAAAGTAAATTAAAAGTCTATATACAGTGTTCTCTGTACAGATATAAGGGATAACCTAGAGCGAAATGCCCCTGGAATACTGATTCTGTGTAATGAGGGAGTCCAGCTGGGTTAACAGGGTAATTTATGTCGACGATCCGTCACAAGAATTATGTCCATCCTTTTTTGTCAACAGCTTCCCTTACCCTGATGTACAATTAAGAGACTAGGATATTAGGTTCCCTTCATTTAGTGAGGTCACAAGGTCACAGGCAGGGTTTTACTCCCACCACTGCAGTGATTTATTATAGAAATACAGAGCGGTGAGAGGAAGCCCACAGGCAGACGTCCAAGGAAACCAAACGAAAACAGAATCTTCCCAAGGATACAGCACTTCAGCTCCACTACTCTAAGGCTCTGGGATTTTGTTGGTGTGGCTGCTCCCTCCACTGGAAGAGATTGTGACCCTTCTATGACTTAATAGGAAATTTCATAAGCTGACGTAGCAAAAAAACAAAAACAAAAAAAAAATCAGTTGGCGATTAACTTAGTGATGACGGGGCTCTCTCCCTTGGCTAGGCTAGTCCTCAAATAATAGACATGCAGTCTGTCACCTGGATGGCACAAACAATTCCTTTCCAACATATCAGGTCTTGCCAGAGGACAAGCTCCAATGACAGCCTTCAGGAACTAAGGGTCACCTCTATGCCCCAGTGAACAGCTACCAGAGTGGAACTTGAGTGGAGGAAATAACATGGCAATTATCGTAATGCTGCTGAGGCAATCGAGCACTATAGTGGATAGTATCCGACTTGAAGTTAGGAAAGACCATAAAGTGCTACATTTGGGTGATATCCGTCCAAGCCCAAAGCTATCTCCCAAAGGCTTCTTCTATCCCTCAACTACACAAATCAATCTGAGGTGAATCAACAAGGTAAACAAATTACAGGGGAAATAAAGAGTCTGATATAAATAGCTCTGAGAATCCGCTGTATTGGCTCCTAATAACACCAACTCCTTTTCCATAGACAAATTCATTAGGAGGCAACCTGATTAACCTACATGACAGAGATACGAGTGATTTAGTCTCCTGAATTATATCACCAGAGAGACACTACCATCCGGTTCTATTTCTCTTGCTAGCACATTGCTGACCTATAAGAGATTAGAACATCAGCATTACATTAAAGTATTATAAAAAAAAAAGAAAAAACAATTAGCAGGACCTGCGACATATTACATACTCAGAGCCAATGCTCTCCTCTTCCTGCGAGGAAAATAAATGCACCTTGGCTTCTGGGACTTTCTTGATGCTTTATTCTTTCACATAGTTTATGTAGTGGTGGCCCTTGATGGCAAAGTATAATCAGAGCCATTTTCCAAATCCCTTGAAGAAAACAAATGAATATACATAATCTCTCTCTGGTGTAGAGTGAAGTCCATCTGTTCTCCCCTAAACTGCCAAGTCAGCACGAGTGTAAGCTGGCCAAACGGTGTCTCCTGCCATAGATATTTGTGGTAAGCAAGATGCCTCCAACCTGTTCTTGCTTGGGATTATTTCCCTTGTTGATCTGGGTCAGATTTTAGTGATTTGGCATTTTGAGGATCTGGACATCATGGAGGAAAAAAAAAAAGAGGCGAGATCAGTCTGTCAGCAAGCAAGAGACCCTCCAAGGAAGGGGGGCATGTCACCATCGGGTGGTGGTGTTTTAAAGTCTATAAGTCATGACTCCCTTCCAAGCCCTTATCACATCACTCCTGGACTGTGGCAATAGCCTGTTGGGGGGTCTGCCTGCCTCTCCCCACTCTAATCCTTCTTCTATATTCACCCACCAAAGTGATTTTCCTTTACAGAAATTACAGTTCTATGTGTGCGTATATAGATGGGGGGGGGGGGTGTATGATATATGCATATAAATGCATTTAACTACCTTTAGGTATTTAAATCTTTAGTTTGGGGACAATTAACCTTTTCTGAGGCACCTGGATGGGGCAGTGTCTAGAGTTCCACCTTGAGCTCAAATCTGGCCAAGAGACCCTTATTAGGTGGGTAATTCTGAGTATGTCATTTAACTTCTGTTTTTCTCTATTTCTTTACCTGTAAAATAGGAATCTTAGTAATACCTACCTTCCAAGGTGGTTGTGACAATTGACGGAGATAATATTTGTAAAGTGCTTAGTATGGTACCTGCTACATAGTGGGTCCTTAATAAATATTTGTTCTCTGCTCCTGCTTTTTTGTTTCTGGACCCCTCTGGCAGTCAGAAGTCTAGAGATCCCTTCTAGAATAATATCTTAAAATATATAAACTAGATATATTTAAATATAGTTATGAAAATATGAAAAAAAAACCAACTTCACAGATGCTGGGTTAAGAATTCCTGTTTTTGATTGCCTTTTACTTCTCCCACAGGGTTCGAGGGACCCTCTGGTGCCCAAGCTCAGACAGAGGCCCCCAAACCAAAGTCACCTGCCATTTATGAAATGCCTGCTATGTTAGACAATGTGCTAAGCCCTGAGGGTTCAAAGGAAGGTAAAAACTAAAACACAACAAAACACTTGGGTTTTTTTTATAGCTTTGAAGCCCCAGTCCTTATCCTTTCCCATGGATAGCCTTTATTAAATTAAAATAATACATGTGAGGAATAAAATGTCCATAACTGAACTCATGATCCTCCCCCCTAATCTCTTCCCTCCTCCTACCATCTCTATTACTATAAAAGGCAACACCATCATCCCATCCCTCAGACTCCCCAACCTTGAAGCCATCCTGGGCTTCTCACTGTCTCTCAAAATCCGACTGTCCCTTCCAAGTTCTTGCTAAGAACCATCAGTTTCATTTCTAAATATCTCTCAAAGATGCTCCTTCTCTCCTCTGGCATTACTGCCAATTAGGCAAGCCCTTCTCACTCCACAATTGGACTGCTGCACTAGCCTCCTGGCGGCTCTGCCTGCCTCTAGTCTCTCCCCACTCTAATCCTTCCTCCATTCAGCCAAGAAAATGATCTTCCTAATCCTATTATATTAATTTATATTATCATGTATCAATCCACTGAGCTACCTAGCTACACCCTTTTTACATATATAATTTTCATTTATATATATAACATTATATTATTTATATATTAATATTTCTATCTGCTGCAGGATTAAATTCAGAATCCTCTATTTGGCATGCAAAGCCCTTCCTAACCTAGCTCTTCTACCTTTCCAGTCTTTTTTATACTTAACTCCCTCATTTGCATTCTTTGATTCAGGGATGCTGGTTTCCCGATTGTTCTATGAATAAGAACCTCCATTTCTCAGTTTGAGGCATTTTCCCTGGTTATCCCCCATGCCCGAAATATTCTCCCTCTTGAGCTCTGCCTAGAGGCTTCCTGGCTTCTTTTAAATCCCATTTACAGGGGGCAGCTGGGTATCTCAGTGGATTGAGAGCCAAATCTAAAGATGGGAGGTCCTAGGTTCAAATCTGGCCTCAGACACTTCCTAGCTATGTGACCCTGGGCAAGTCACTTAACCCTCATTGCCTAGTCCTTATCACTCTTCTGCCTTGGAGCCAATACACAGTATTGATTCCACAACAGAAGGTAAGGGTATAAATAAGTAAATAAATGAATGAATGAATGAATGAATCCCATTTATAATGCTGAAAGACTTATGACTGGGAATGCTATCTACCTCCAGAGAAAGAACTGTTGGAGTCGGATGGCTACGGATCAAAGCAGACTATCTTTCACATCAAAGCATTTTATTTTGGAGTTTTTGTTTTGTATGAGTGTGCTCTTATAACAATGGACAATATGGAAGTATGTTTTGCATGATAATAAAAATAAAAATTTAAAAATAATAACAAAAACTTTAAAAATCCCATCTTCTACAGAAAGTCTTTCCCAATCTTTCTTAATGCTACTGCTTTTCTTCTCATTTCCCATTTTTCCTGCATATAGTGTATTTGTACATATTTATTGGCTTATCTCCTCCATTAGATTGTAAGCCCTTTGAAGGCAGCAATTGTCCTTTGCTTCTTTTTGTATGTATCCCTACAGTGCTTATTGCAGGAACTGGCACATAGAAGGTACTTTGTAAATGTTGATTAATGAAATGAATTTTTCTAATCAATTGATTTATATGTCCTTCAGAGGATTTTATATTGTATATTGTGCCAGTGAAGTATATATAGAAGAATAGATATGATGTTTCAGATCATTTCTACAACAAAGGAGAGCATCCAAAGCTTGTTTGAGAATGTACCTTCCTATTGAAATGTTGTTTCTCTGGTCAAATTGGATTCAGCATATATGACTGAATCTGTTTAATTTACCAAGTCCATTTTTCAGGAACATGAGTTAGAGTCATGCAGCACAATTCTGTAAGAATTGTGACATAGAAGAGGCAGCTCAGTAGATAGAGAGCCAGACCTAGAGACTAGAGGTATTGGGTTCAAATGTGATCTCAGATACTTCCTAGCTGTGTGTCCCTAAGCAAGTCACTTAATTCAGTGCTCAAGGAAATTCTATTTTTTTTAACTTTTTTAGATTTAGAATTTTTTCCATAGTTACATGATTTATGTTCCCCCTTCCCTCCTCCTTCCTGGAGCTGATAAGCAATTCCATTGGGTTATACATATATCATTGTTCAAAACCTATTTCTATGTTATTTATATTTGCAATAGAGTGATTTTTTAACCTCAAAATCCAATCATATCACCATCAAACCATGTGATTGATCATATGTTTTTTTCTGCGTTTCTGTTCCCACAGTTCTTTCTTTGGATGTGGATTAGTGTTCTTTCACATGAGTCCCTCCGAATTGTCCTGAATCATTGCATTGCTGCTAGTAGAGAATTCCATTACATTCAATTGTACCACAGTGTATCTGTCTCTGTATATAATGTTCTACTGGTTCTGCTCCTCTCTCGCTCTGCATCACTTCCTGGAGGTTGTTCCAGTCTCCATGGAATTCCTCCACTTTATTATTCCTTTTAGCACAATAGTATTCCATCACCAACATATACCACAATTTGTTCAGCCATTCCCCAATTGAAAGGCACCCCTTCATTTTCTAATTTTTGGCCACCACAAAGAGCGCAGCTGTGAATATTCTTGTACGAGTCTTTTTCTGTATTATCTCTCTGAGATACAACCCCAACAGTGCTATGGCTGGATAAAAGGGCAGGCAGTCCTTTAAAGCCCTTTGGGCATAATTCCAAATTGCCCTCCAGAATGGTTGGACCAATTCACAACTCCACCAACAGTGTATTAGTGTCCCAATTTTGCCACATTCCCTCCAATATTTATCACTTTCCTTTGCTGCCATATTGGCCAGTTCAAGGCAACCCTTAAGACTATAAATTGGTGGGGAAGCCAAGTAGCAGAATGGATAGAGCAACAGGCCTGGAGTTGGGATGACCTATGGCCTAGCTGTGTGACCTTGGACAAGTCACCTAACCCTGATTGCCTAGCCCTGGCTGCTCTTCTGTCTTAGAATTGATGCTAAGACAGAAGGTAAGGGTTTTTTTAAGAAGAAGAAGAAAAAGAAGAAAGGAAGTATAGAGTCTCTACTTGAGATGGATAGGAAGATGTGGATGGCAGAAAGAAGGAGGAACTACTGAATTCCCATTTTGCTTTGATGAAGAACCTCTCCAGAATGGTAAATATAGAATGAACATTGTTAACTAAGAACAGAAACTTGGAATATGAGATGAGGAGGAAGTGACTAAAGAAACCTGACTTTCTTTAAAGAGTTCAAAATAGTTGACAGTGACAAAATTACATCTCAAGTATTGACAGATTTTGCAGATGGGATTACCAACAACTTTGAGGAATCATGAAGAATAAGAGAAAGAAAACATCACACTGATTTTTTTAAAATGGCATGAAGATGGATGGTTCAAACTCTAGCCCAGCAAGACCCATGTCCATTATTAATATTTTTAACTATAGGCTGGATATAAATGAATGTATGTGTAAGAGCAGAAAAGGGGAAGAGGTGATCATTGAAATTCAGCATGGCATAACAGTCATGAAGAACACATACTAGCATCATTTCCTTTTTTGATAGAATTTCTATTATGTATGTTCAGAGAAACTGCACACATATAATATATCTGCAATATATTTGACAAAGTCTCTCACAGTAATCTTTTCCAAAAAAAATGGAGAAGTATATGCTAGTACAGTGAGGTAGAGTTGGAATTAGTTAAATGACTGGGACCAAGTTTGATGACAACCTGGATACCAATCCATTATTCATATTCTGTTCAAATTTAGTGACTTGAACTAATAAGATATATTTATCAGATCAGCATGTGAGATAAAGCTACAAAGGCTAGCTCATGCATTTAGATGATCTTTTAGGATTCTGGGGATTTTTTTCTCCAAAGAAGAGGTGATTGGAGGCACATGATTGATCTGAATTCAGATTAGCTTATAAACTTAAAGTTAGGAGGACTCTTAAAGGTCAACTCCTTCATTCTACAGATGAGGAAACCAAGACTCAGAAGGGTTGAGTGATTTGCCCAAGGTCACAAAGGTATAAAGTGGTAGAATCAAAATTCAAACCCAGGTCCTCTGACTCCAATTCCAGTGAACTTTCTGTTATTCTAGGAGGTTTCTCATGGTGTTTCTTGTAGATAAGGGATTAGGCTTATTGTACGTGGCCCTAAAGATGAGAACTACAACCAGTGGATAGAAGCTACAGAAGGCAAGTTTAAGTCCCTATATAAGAAAAAACTCCTCTATTAAAACTAACAAGAAAAGGAATGAGTCATGTCAGGAAACAATGAGTTTCCCACTGTTGTAGGTATTGAAGTAAAGAACATTATAAAGAGAACTCATGTTCCAGATGAGCATGCTACAGGCTGGATTAATGATCTTCCTAACACTGGTATGCTTGGATTTTTATATTCTTTCATTTAGGGACAGCAAGGTATTTCCCTTAATGCACTTCATAGTTAAAAGTTATTTCTAATTCTGTACCCTATTACTAAAAGGAATGTGGAAAAAATTCAAGGATGAATTAAAATGACAAAATTGCTAGAATATAGGCCATAGAGTTAGAGCTAGAAGGGACCCATGACATGATCAAATCCAAACCCTTCACTTTACACTTAGGGAAAATGAAACACAAAGGGATAAAATGTCTTATCCAACGTCAGATAATTAATGTGTCTAAAGGTATATTTAACTTCAGTTCTCCCTATTTCCAAATCCTTTCTCTGACCACTATGCCACATTGACACAATAATGCCTAAGGAATTTGTGTTTCCAAGTATGAAGAAGAGGAGGCCAATGAATTGATCCTTCGCATAATTTTCTTCATGTGGTAGACAAGGGTCAGGCAGAAGAAGGCTGAGGAAGCAAGTATAGGGTCTTCTGAAGAGCCTCATCATACTAGGAATTGTGTACTAAAGAAAAATATGGGACTTGGGAGGGAGAAAAGGCAAAGATATTGACTCTACATTCAATAAATAATTTCCAGGGACTGGATTTATGGAAATCTACACATGAAGGAGACAATCATTTTGAGAGTCAAAAGGATAGGTAGTGGTGTCTAATTAGTGAGATCTAGAAAGAGTCCATTTTAAGGTTTAGAATAAGGGATCTATCTAGTTATACTGGTGGCCAATTTTAACACATCTGTGAAGCATGACTGGCCACCAGCATCCACACTCTGCATCTGCTGATGCTAGGACCTTGCTCCTTTATGAACATGATTGATAATTCTTCATATCTCAACTTAAACTTAAGTTTTAGGGATTTGGTCTACCTATAAAGAAGAACATTCTACTAGTATGGATATGGTGTATACTAGTATACAGTGAAAAAGATTATCCAAGAATCCAATGAAATTTCTTCTGGAGGTCTTTTTAAAATAGGATAAATATTAATCAGTTTTAGATTGTTGAGTGGCAGCCCTAGAAACTGTGGGAAAGTCTGGATAGCTTCTTGAGGTCTCAGTAAAGCTCAATGAAATGGAAAAATCTAAATTACTTCCATATCTAAATTTCAGTGAAAGAATTTTAGGTTTTTTTTATTTATACTAACAAGGACTTCCTTTACAACTATTAGTTATACAATAATTACTAAGGGAATTCACCAGTAAGTTTTAAAGAAAAAGATAAATAGATAATTTCTCTGAGATACTTTTTAGTACAGTTTATAAGTACTCTAGTGCAGGGGTATGACTTACCATTATTGCACTTCTCCCTGAGGGAATATAATAACATGCCACCTCCGTGCTACCACCACCCACGCCTCCTCTAATCTAAATTGTGAATTATACTGTACCTGTTTTTGAAAAGTAAAAGAAGTAACAATCTGGTGCCAATTTCTTAAATCTGTTTTCAATAGGCCTATTCTGTCATGCAGTAGCAACTCCTTTTCAATTTGAAAACCTTCCCTAAACTGTTTTTATGTACATTTCTGAAAGACTTATAGCTGAGAATATGTCTATTCCTGCATTCTCCATCTCCCTTCTGGGTCAAACTGGAAAATGAACACAGTGAGTTCTCTAAAAAAGAACCATCATCACTCAATTCTCCTTTACTGGGTCTATAAATCAATGGCATTTTAAAAGTTCAAGATACATTAAAACCTGCACTAAATGCAAATATCAAAAACCATTAACTAGTCCCTTCCAAAGTTCAACTTGGGCCCAGGAGACATTGTTGAACTTGACTGTGCTATTCACAAGTGCTTATTTTTAGAGAGGCAATTCTATAATCTTAAAAAGGAGATACACACATACACACACACACACACACACACACACACACACACACACACACACACATATATATATATATATATATATGCATTTTTAAGAGATTTTCCTATTGGAGGAAAAATTGTAATTTTTAGAAATGTCCACAGACCACAAATCATAACATAAGAGGTTAAATCTGCAGAGGAGCCCAGAACAGCCTTGATAATTTTCTCCTATAAACAAAAGAATGAAGCCCCTACTAGGTGGTCCAGTGGTTGGCAGCCTGGAGAAAGACCACACAATCAGATGTCATTGCTTGCAGAAAAAAAGTGTTGTACAGGTCCACAATGAACAGAGGGAAAAGATTAGGGAAGGGAATAATGAATGAGAGTAAAAAAGAAAAAAAAGAGAGGAAGACAAGGAATAATGCCTACTAACCCACAGACACTAACCAATTACCTGGAGAAGACAAATACTATTGTAAAGACCATTTTTGCTCAGTCTGTACTTCCTAGCTGTGTGACACTAGATAAGTCATTTAACTCCAATTGCCTGGTCTTTCCCATTCTTGCCTGGTCCCTCCCACTCTTCCTTCCCACTTTTCTGCCATGGGACCAATACTTAGTATTGATTATAAGAAAGTGTTTTGCTGATACAATTTTTATAATTTTATTTATTTATTGCCCTCCAGTCAAATCATAAAGAACTTGAGTTCAACAAGCATTTACTACATATCATACATTATTTTAGGCACTGGGGAAACAAAGAGGAACT
Organism: Monodelphis domestica; assembly: GCF_027887165.1. Taxonomy (NCBI): domain Eukaryota; kingdom Metazoa; phylum Chordata; class Mammalia; order Didelphimorphia; family Didelphidae; genus Monodelphis; species Monodelphis domestica. Next base: position 151,347,475 of record NC_077231.1, read on the forward strand.
CATTTTATTGGGGGAAACATGTACATGGAAAATTAAATGCAAAATATGTATTAAATGCAAAATTATTTGTTGTGGGGGAATGGGGGAATAATTGGAAGAATCAAGAAAGCCTCTTTGTAGGAGATACCACTTGAGCTGCATAAAGAACTATAGATTTCAAGAAGAAAGAGATCCCTCCAGGAATAGGACAAAATAAGATTCTAGTCTTAAGAGTAGTGGCTTTCTTCTCTAGGAAACTAGTCATAATGGCTATATTGTTCAATAGGAATTATTCCACGCCCCCTTCTTCCTTTTCTTAAGACTACAAAATTGTCTCTCTTAAGCAAGTGATCTTCTCTGTCAATGTTATCCTACCCAATAGGACAATCTAGTCCTCCAGATCTTTAGTGTCTTTTATTCTGCTTGGGTTTTCTGGGTAAGCCAGAATAGGTCATCAATTCAGTGTGCCCATTTTACATAGATTACATTTACCGCTAAGGGAAGACTATTAGGCAATCAAGACCTTAGACTACAAAAACCATATCTAGTTAATGTTTAATTACTTCTAAGTGGATCATCCACAGAAAAGTTTTCATTCTGGCCCGCCTTTCCCCTGCCAGGGCAGCATATTTCTAAGTCACTTTCCTTTCTATGACCTCAAGGAAAACAAATTAATCTTAACTCAAGCAAAACATAATCTGGAAGGTAAATCTACCAAAAATAATAATATTACATTCTAAGTGACTTTGATGTGATACAACTGATTTCTTCCATTAGAGTACAAATAATAGAGGGGAATGGAAAAGTATCCTAATTATCATTGGAATTAGTCAGCAGCAGCCCAGTTCTGACACTAAGTCCTGAAGGGAGTCACACCTCAACTGGAGAAAAGACGTTAGAGGAGAGAATATAGAATGAGGTCATTAGCACCTAAAAGGGTGGAGGAGAGGAATATTCAGAGCAACCAGACCCTGAAAGAAGCATAAAAAATACTAAATAACAAGTGGATTCCAAAGCACAAACATGATTGGAAATAGGTGGATCAGTTTCAAATGGCAAATAATGTCCTAAGTTTCAGATCATTATTTATAAGGTCATGGACTTGAGAGCTAAAAGATAACTTATAGATCATTATTCGTCCTTCTACAGAGGGGGTTATTTATCACTGATATATAAATCAACTACTGCTTAAAATACTCATATTCCAAGTGATGCTTTTCCTCTACTTACTCACAAGACTCCCTCAGTCTTGATTCTCCCATACCTCAAGCTTAACAAAGGGTACACCATTTAAACTATCAGACCTGAGATTTTGTGAGATTCCCTTCCAAATATGACCCTTGACTGCCAACCCAATTCATTAACAATTCTAGAGGCTTTTTTTATGTGTCTAGTGAACTCTCACCATCTTTTATAACTTAAGCCCAGAATTCTCCAATTTTCAAAAAGAAGTTTCATCCAAGAAAGAATCGTTCTTATAAAATCATCTGTAACTTGGCTGCAAGGACAAAATTTCACCCAGGCAACATGGTAAATATTTCCCCTCAAGGTTGGAGCCAAAGAAGGTTTAAGGGCCCAGAGTTACATGTTATAGCTCATTGTGTTTTGCAACATTAATAAAAGGTATCAAGATGTAACCGTGATCCAACATAGATTGACAGCTACTGCCTATACAGTAAAAGCTGAAAATTCATCTTTTCCTTTTTCCTTCTGTCCAATATACCAAGCTCTATAGGTATAGCAGAGAAAATAGTGCACTGCAGGAAGCAGGGAGCAGAAGAACGAACAGGTGGCATCTTGACATGTGCATGGAAGATTACTTTGGGATGAGGTCCATAGTAATAGGACTACAGGAAACGACTGAAGGGGATAGCAGATGATTGCCCTGGCAGCTCCATGAAGGCATTTAAGGGGCCAGAGAATGGGATAGCTGCTGCCATATTTCTTGGATCCAATTGACCTTTATTGGACGAGAGAGAATTTAGTGAGTCGTTGTAGTAAATACAGGGAATAGAGGAGTATATAGGGGGCAGAAGATGGAGAGACATGATCAAAATATAGTTTCTATAGTTTGGCTTTGGCTTTCTTCACTGTGGTGCATGGAAGTGTTCAGGAGTGTCTATACTGGTTCTGGACTGTGCCCATTATTGAGGTAGTTCCCTACTGTCAGATTCTGCTTAGTGTTTGCTGTCTATCCAAACTGCACGAGTTGAATTTACTCCGAAATTTTTTTATTTCCTTAAGAAAGAGTAACCAGCAGTGGACATTGAACATCTTGATTATCTATCAGACCATTTAAAATAAAAATCCAACTGAGCAAGCATTTATCAAGTAAATACCCATCATGCCCCTGGCACTGCACTGAGTTCTGGAATATTCAAATACAAAACCAAAATAGTCTTTGCTCTCAAGTAATTTACATCCTTTGGGGGAAAACAACAAGCATCCAGATAATAAAATGCAAAAAGATACATTGAATTAATACAAAATAATATTGGGGTGGAGATGGTGTGTGAAGTGGGGATAAGAGAGAATTGAGGAGATCAGGAAAAGCCTCTTGTAGGAATTGGCTTCTGCAGTGAACCTTTGAGAACCTTGGGATTCTTGAAGGAAGAGATGATGAAGGAGAATATTTCTGGAATTAGGAATGCAGATAACCCATGGGGAAAAAAAAAAACATGGAAATGCCAAATGAAATGTTATGTACAATAAACACTAAGTAGGCCAGCCCTTATCATCTTTTAGGTAAAAATTGAGAGCCAGGCCTAGAGATGGGAGATTCTGAGTTTGAATCTGCTACTTATTGTGACCCTGGACAAGTCACTTAACCCCTTTTGCCTAGTCCTTACCACTTGTTTGCCTTGGAACCAATACACAGTATTGATTCTAGGACAGAAGGTAAGAGTTTGTTTCTTTTTTATTGTTTCCTTGAGCTTAAGATCCATTGAGGGTTATTTTTTTAATAAGACCTAGAGGTGAGGAAGTTAAAGTACTGGGGGCAGCACTAATAGAAACAAGGCTAGAAGCTTCTTGGGACAAGAAAGGAAGTGAATAAATTGTGTCATGTCATAGCATCACAAGCAGGATTCAGGGGTAAAGAGTAGGAAACATAATTAGCATAATGCTGATGATTAGACACAATAGAAGACTGGCTCTCACTTCTTTTACTCTTCGGATTTATCATTCATGAGGCAGCCAACATCCCCCATCTGTGACGACTGTCTGTCTCCCACATTTGGCTCAAGCTAGGGCCTGGCTGAGGCAGCTAAGTAGCACCATGGATAGAGTATCAGGCCAGGAGTCCGGAAGGTTCATCTTCCTCAGTTCAGATCTGGCCTTAGATACCAGCTTGTGACCCTGGGCAAGTCTCTTAATGCTGTTTGCCTCAGTTTCTTCATCTGTCAAGTAAGCTAGAGAAGAAAATGGAAAACCTTTCTACTATCTTTACCAAGAAAACCCCAAAAAGAGGTCATAAAGAGTTATACCTAACTGAAAAATAACTAAAAACAAATAATAGCAGGGCCTGATTAGAGTTTGAGGAATAAACATCAAAGTCCAAGAGTTGTACAGTTGTGAGGCCCATATGTCTCAGAACTAACTGGGCTGGGTTTCTCCCTCCTGTTCTATCTTCAATCTTTTTTTTTTTGAGATCTAATTGCATTTCCATTTCAAGGATAAAATGGGCCATTTCATCTACTGGGATGTGGCATGGAAAATATTTCTCAGCTTGTTTGAAGATAATTCAGGCCTGAGTAAAGAAACTACCTGAAAGACAAGCCAAATTTTCTCCTACGTCATTGTAAGTATAGGTATGATTATAGTTTTCCTATCCAAATTTGACACCCCGAAAGAAAAGTAGGTTGTGAATGCTTGTTGTAGAGACAGACCATTTATCTCTTCAATAAAACAAAGTGTGTCCCAAGTTTAGCACCTAATGAGATATAATGAGCTGCAGATGAGCTAAAATTGCCTGAGTCTGCCTCTTGGGGACAGATGAATTTCTGAGGAAGAATAACTGTTACAAACTAAGGAATAAAGCCATTAAACAAAACAAAAGCCCAGCTCTTGTTACTTAACAGCCTTTTGCAAGGCAGCCGAGAGGCAATGAGGTTGTAATAAAGACAGTGTTAGATTTGGAGTCAGGAAAACTTGGGTTCAAATTCCAACTCCAGCACTCATGAACTATGTGAGCATGGTCATTTACTCTCTCTAAAATTCAGGCAAATCACTAAGACATCTACTAAGTTACAGATGGGCTGGTGGAGGGAGCCACCATAGTGACTGCACTCAGTAAATGAATAGAGAGAGGACTATACCTGTGTTTTTCCCTGCATAGGTGGCTCCCTGTGAGACTACCCCCTCAACCAGTGCAGGTCAGTACTTCTTCTGCAAATTAAAGTCTGCCTAGATCTCTAAGAGGAAAAATAACTCAAGCAGTCATTCAATTAGAACATTTCAGAGGGAAGATTTGAACCTAAATTTCCTGGCTCCAAAAACAGTTCTCTATTCACTATTTCCTGCTTCCTTCTATTAAATGAGTACCAAGTGATGCTAGTGATGTGGGAAGATCACTAATGACTTGAGGAATCAGGAAGATATTAGCTGAGCTAAGCTTTGAAGGGAACTAGGAATCCTAAGACCTAGAAGTGAGAAAGGAGAGAATTCCTTGCATAGAGAAACAGCCTACAGCAAGGCAGAGGCCTATATTTGGGAAACAGAATGTCATGTATGGCATCCAACCCTGAGAGTCTCCTGAATGAGTCTCAAACTTGTCTGTTCAGAAAAAAATTAAAAGAATCCTTTTAGTCTTTGTGGGATCCAGTGTGGCAAATGACTTTTTAACCATATATTTAATTCTTTTGAGGACCTGATATTGTGAACTTTATAATTACTCCACCCTACTTAGACAATACTTTAGGGGAAGATAAAGTTGTAATCTCCTGATTGAACAATGAAGGTACTTAATTCTCACCTTATAGTGAAGCTATAATGTTAAGCTAAGTCTATTTTTAGACCTTAATACAAAAAGATGTTAAGTACCTATAAAGGTTAAATTAATCACAAAAAGGTCAAGTAACTAACAAAAGGTGAACTTAACAAAGTAGTGTTAAGTAATTCAAAAATCTAATCAAAGAAGGTGAGAACTAAAGAATGGGCAGTCCTGGAGAAAAGTGTCTGCTGTGATTGGTAGACTTGAAAATTTAGGGGAGGTGACACAAGAGAAAAGATCTTTAAAAAGAGGTCTATATGAGCAGCCTAGGAGTTCAGTTCAGGTGTGGAACTCAGCCTGGAGGAGCTCCCTCAGACAGCTTCCTTGAGATGGTCTTGTGGTGACTTGGATAAGACTGACTTCCTTTTCCCTTGGGGTCAGGAAGGCCCCTTGGCCAAGGCTTTTAACTCCTGCCTGGCTCAGCCTGAGCCAGAGGAGTTTAAATTAACTCTGTCCTCTCCCTCTATCTTCTCCTTAATTATATCTCTCTATATTAATTAAAATCACCATAATTTCGAGCTGACTTGGGTATTTTATTATTTGGGATTTTCCCTGGCAACCAAATTAATTTGGTTTTTAAGTCACAACTATAAAATTATCCTTATAGTTTCAAATCATAAATAACTGTTAAGCTGGAAAGTGGAACTTTGTTAGGGCACAAAAACTAAGTAGCACCAAGAGTAGTAGAGAGCTGGTAAGCAGAACTCCTTTAAACAGCCTTAGTCTCAAATCTGAGCTTATGGCTTCCCATTCTCACCATATATAATAGGCGTAGACTAATAGGTCATTTTCTGCAAAAACCAAAGAGAACTGAAGATCTTAAATTTAGCAAGCATAGAAGGGGAAGCAAATGGTCTGAAGACTTATGACTATTACAAAATGGCACAATGGATAGAGCACTGGGATTGAAATGAGAGAGATTCATCTTCCTGAGTTCAAATTTTATTTCAGATACTTTCTAGCTATGTGACTCTGGGCAACTCACTTAATCCTATTTGCTTCAGTTTCCTCATCTATTAAATGAGCTGGAGAAGGAAATGGCAAACCACTCCAGTGTCTTTGCCAAGAAAATCCCAAATGAGGTCACAGAAAGTCAGACAGGACTGAAAACAACTGAACAACAATCATTCCAGTGCCACTCAATAGCTATTTCTACACAAAATGCAGATTGATTTCCCTACTAGAAGAGAGGATGGAATGGTTGGAGGAATGCTCCTCTACTCTTCAACTTACTGAGGAGAAGGAAATGTTCCCTTAATGAACAGAAGAAAATGCTTCTTGAGGAAAACAAAGTGAAAAATCATATAAAAGCAAAAATTAGATTCTAACCCTTTGACATCAGATTGGAGGGTGAGAGAATGTGGTCCAGAGAAGAAAGCCAAGAAAAAAAGAATGCCAAACTCTTGGAATCACAGAGTTAAGTGAAGTTCTTCTCATAACCAATAGAGTTCTTCCCTCTTAAGAGGATGTAGTTTCTGAGACTCCACAGAGTGATAAGAAAGATCCAAAGTTTCTAGCAAGAGAAGGCATATCTTGCAGTAGCCACAGGAAAAAGAGGTGAATCTTGGTGGTTGACAACTCAGTGCAGAAGAATAGTGAGATATGTGGCCATCAGTTCTAAATCTATGATCCTATTTAAAAAAGTGAACAATTAATGGGTAATCCTGCCTCACTTATCTGGAATATGACTGAGAGACTCCCAAAATTTGTCAGACCTACTGATCCAATAGCCATTTCTAGTGAAATGATTCTTCAGTGGGTCTGTGATATTGCAAGAAAAAAAAACTAGAAAATGTCTCTTGGAAGTATGGAAATTAAAGACTGTAGGGAAAGAGGTAGGATTTTCATCACTTCTGCCAGTTAAAGGTTAGAGCTTTAAAAGAGAATGGAAGAAAGGATGGATAAAGAACTGGTTAAGAAGATGGTGTCTGAGAAGGAAATCTAGATTTCTGAACCAGGACTTAAGATACAGGAATTAACAAATATTTTTCCAGAGACAGAATGACTTTAGTAAGACTCAGAAGAGCACATTTCTCTATTGAAATATAAATCTGATCAAAAAGGCTCTCAAATAAATATGAAGGAAGAAAAGAAAGAAACTGCCTACCTAAATCTGCTGTGTCATATTTACGAAGAACAGTATATAGAGAGGAGCAGAAATGAAGACCAGTGATTCATAAAAAGCAATATCTAGAAAGAGGAGCAATATTAACTCTTTTAGACCAATAGGGACTGGAATTTTTATTTTATTGGTCCAGAGAATTTGTGGGTAAATAAATTACCCCCTAACAATGTATACTGGCGCCTTCTCTACAACTAATGGTCTTACAGGATTGTCTAGGACAGTGAGAGGCTCAAAGTTACAGAGTCAGTATGTGTCAGGAACCATACTTGAACACAGATCTTCCTGGCTTCAAGGCCAACCTTCTTTCTACCACAGCACTACTATGACTTCAATATCTATATACAATTGAACTATGAACAAAAGAGCATAATGCAAAGAGGTATATTTGAGATTTGATGGATTATGAGTCATGACTAGAATAGACAATAGAAAGGGATAGTAGTAGTAGTCTCTCGGTAACTGAGGATGATGATTGCCTTTGTACGTTTTCATCTATGATAGATGAGTGTGCACAAAGACACTTATGCGTGAAGGAGATTTAAGTGGAAAAGTCGATGCACAGAGACAGTCCCACTCTCTCAGTATTGGAAGCCTGGGTCCAGTGGCACGAAAAGTCATTACACCTGGAGACTTCCTCAGCTGCATTGGATGGCCGTGTTGTCTTTTGTGCTCCAACATGCCCTGAGCACTCCACAGTGCTTTGCTGTGTCGCCCTCTCAGCCGTTGAACCTCTTATTGGTTTCTTCCACCTGTTCCACCGAAGCAGTCTTCACATGCTGGGTGAGCAAAGCCCTGGTTCACCAGGGGTCAATGGCGCAATGGCTACCCTCACAAGGTTTAGCTGGCCTGTCGAAGCCGTTGCCCAGGGTGTAGCCGCTGCCGCATGCTAGCAGCTACTGGGAGCCACAAGTGAGAGCTGGGTGTCAGGTGGGGGTCAGAGGCTGGAGAGCTGCCCTAGGAGGGCACAACAAGCCCTCCATACCAGAGATACTACCCCTCCCTGAACACCCCATACTGAACATACTGAATAAAGTACTTAAACAAGAAGACGTACTCTAAAAGGAAATCTAGGAAAATGGCAGAAATCATGAGGGCCAGTGGAGAAAGAAACAGAAGTAATAATATGGTGGGAATAAGCCAAAAACCACTTGGTCAATAGTAATGGATGACAAGTTTGGGAAACACCAGAAGTCTCTCCTAGTAATACAATTTAGTAGCTATGAATGACTTCAACTATACAGTCAACTGCTGAAATTTTCCCTTAGCTAAAGTAGAGCAACATAAACCTTGACTTGCTTAGATGATAATCCCATTCTTCAAAAGACAGAGGAACTGACATGAGGAACTGCTATTCTGGACCATTTTATGACCAAGAAGGAAGAAGTAATTGCTGAAGTAGAAATAATGGGAACCTTGTTTTAAAAAAAGTAACCACTTCATTTTAGAGTTTCCCCTCTTTAAATGACATGCATGCCTGACATGCATGCTAGAGTAGATTTCAAAGAGTTAAAAATAAAAATAACTAGTGCCCTTCAGAATTCTAGGAGGAAAGTAGACCCAAGGGCATTGGTGTTCTCTTAAGGATGCAATTATGTTGGTACAAGCCTAAATTATTTTGTTAAGAAAGGAAAAGGGAACTATCTAAAGAAATAAAGAGGAAACACAAGACACTTGTGGACCAACATAGATTTTTAAAAGATTTGAAGTGGTAGAAGCAATGGTAGGTAGCTGAGGAAGAGTACTATGATTTCTTGAGAATAGCCATCAGGAATTTTCAGTCATGTCTGACTCTTCAATACCCCATTTGGGGTTTTCTTGGCAAAGATAGTGGAGTGGTTTGCCATTTCCTTCTCCAGCTGATTTGACAGATGAAGTAACTGAGGCAAACAACATTAAGTGACTTGCCTAGGGTCACACAGCTTAGAAGTGTCTGAGGCCAGATTTGAACTGAGAAAGATGAATCTTTCTGACTCCAAGCCCAGTGCTCTCTATCCACTATGCCGCTTAGCTGCCGCAGTGAGGCACTAGCTTGAGTCAAATAGAGGAGACAGATAGTGGGATAGATGGGATTCAGGGGGATGTTGGCTGCCCCTTGAATGCTAAATCCCAAAAGTAAAAGAAAACCAGTCTCCTGTTGTGTGTACTCATCTTGAAGGCAGCATTACAATGATGATGTTTTCTCCTTTTTATCCCCTTGTGATGCTATGACATAACACAATTTATTTACTTCCTTTCTTGTCTCAAGAAGTTCTATCCTTGCTTCTCCTGGTGCTGCCCACAGTGTCACATTTTGTAAATGTCCTTCTGATCTGCTTTAACCCTACCACCCCCAGGTTTTATTGAAAACCCACTCAATAGATTCTAAGCTCAAGAAAAAAATTTAATCCTTACTTTCTGTCTTAAAATAAATAATATGTATTAGTTTCAAGGCAGAAGAGTGGTAAGGGCTAGGTAATGGGGGTTAAGTGACTTACTCAGGGTCACCCAACTAATAAGTGTCTGAGGCCAAATTTGAACTCAGGAAGATGAACTTTCTTGACTCCAGGTCTGGTACTCTAATCACTCTATCCAGCATCAGGAACAATTAAGTCCAAAATTAATGATGTTTTGCAGTAAATGCCAAAAACAACACACAGAAAAATGTTTTGGTTTTGTTTTTGTTTTGCTTTGTTGGGCACAAGAAGAAACTCAAAACAGGAGTAGGACGACTGGGTAAGAGGGGACAATGGAATGAATGATTATCCTCACTTTACAATTGAGGATTCAAGGCAAGCAAAGAAGTGAAGGCAAAACTGCTTCATTTCTCTTTTGTTTATCTGTTTTCTATGAAGAAAAATCATCCTTACAATAGGAGATGTATAACAAAATCTTTAACTAAGAATTAAAAGATAAAAAATATACTTAAAATACCTCATTACATTTAGTGCAGTAAGATGCCTAAGTGAACTAGATTCCAAGGTTTTTTAATTTGAAGATAGGATTCCTGAGCTGCTGCTCACAAAGAAAATCACAAAAAAATAAGAGATTTTAGAGGACTAAATGTGTGAAAAGGTCCTAATTTTGATAAAAGAAAATATGGCAAATTATTTTTAAAATAATTCAGTTAACTTGACTTTGATTTCTTATAAAACTAGAATACATTATTAAAGGAATGATGAAATCTAATGAAATAAATGTAAAATTTGAGGATCAAATGAATCAGATCCCTATCTGGTCCTATGCTAGTTAATATTGTTTTTCAATTTCTTGTACAAAAGCATAGATATATGCATATCAAATGTGTAAATTATATCATCCTCAGAAGAGTAGCTAATACAATATATGACAACAAACTGAAAAAATATTTCAATACACTAGAATACTGGGTTAAATCTAAGAGAAAATAAAATTGAAATAAATGCAAACTTCTGTATATGGGCTAAAAAAAAAAGTCAGCTTCACAAGGAAAGATGGGGTAGGTCATGGCTAGACAGCAGTTCCTCTGAAAAAGATCTGGGTGGGGAGTATTTAGTGAACTGAAACTCAATATTAGTGAATAGTGCACAATGGCAGCCAAAAATACTAATGAAATCATAGTGTCCAGAAGGAGGAAGGTGATGGTCAGGTCACATCTAGAATATTGTATTCAATTCTCTTGGGCATATCTTAGGAAGAATTTTGACAATATAGAATATGTTAAGAAAGGTATACCAAGGATGGTGAAGGGACTGAAAACCATGACATAGAAGGATCACTAGAAGAAACTGGGAATGCTTAACCTAAAAAAGAGAAGACTTAAGAGGAAACTTGACAGCTAGCTATCTACTAGGGTTTGAGGGAGTGTCATAGGTAACTTATATTTTACTTATTCTATTTCTTCTCCATAGGACATAACTAGGAACAAAGCCTGAAAACAGCAGAGAGGCAGTTTTAAACTTGATGTAAGAAAAAATTTCCTGATAATTTGAGTTGAAAATGGAACAGGCTACCTGAGAGATAATGGCTCACTGGAGAGAAACGTTCCCAGGATCTTCTTGAGGAAGATGATGCAGGATTCTTAGTAAGATATGAGTGGAATTATGTTGCCATGGAGGTTCCTTCAGACAGAGGCAGTCAACAAACTATTAACAAAGGCTTACTTTCTGCCACCAAAGATATGCCCTTAAAAACTATACATTCTAATCCTAGTGCCTTTCCTCTGTTAATTATTTCCTACTTATCCTAGGTATAACTTGCTTTGTAAAAAATTGTTTGCATGTAGTCTCTCCTATTAGACTTTGAGCTCTTTGAGGGCAGGGACTGTCTTTTGCTTCTCTTTGTAGCCATATGCTTCACACACTGCTTAATAAATAGAAAGTACTAAATAAATATCTATTGATTGATAGATTAAGACAACATATCAAAGATCTATATAACGTAATAGAAAGGTAATGGGAAAGGGGAGAGGATTAGCATCTGGAGAACTAGGAAAGGCCTCCTGTAGGAGGTAGATTTTTATCTGATTCCAAGGATAGGGGAGAAAGTGAAACCATTCAGACTCTGGTTCTGTATTCATAGGATAGGTGACTGAGGACTCTACAAGTTAGTGCAAAAGAAGACTAGGTAACTTTAGGAGAGTCCCAAATGATTCGGTTGTGTGGCATAATAGACAAAAGAGCCAACATTACATAAGTCTATAGTAATGGAAGTAAAATGCTAACTATGAAGGCAGCAACCATCTCCCTATACTCTGCCCTGGTCAAATGACATCTAAGAGAGTATGCTCATTTTGGGAAACAATATTTTAGGAAAAACACTGAAAAGTGAGTTGTGTCAAGAGGATATTGATGAGAATAGTAAGAGGATGTGAAATCATGTCAAAGGAAGACATTTAAAGAACTAAAGATGTTTAGCTTGAAGAATATTAGGCTGGGGGTGTAATAGTTATCCTCAAGTATTTGAAAGATTGTTAAACAAATAAAAGATTACGCTTCTTTTGCCCATCATTTCTTTGACTCGACTCCTGTTGTAAATAACAATGAGAAATGGTGGGACTGGGGGAGCCCTCCAACTGAAAAAGAATTAAGGCTGAACTCTTTTCTGTTTTCTTCATTATCAGATGACTCCAGCTGGATTTCAGACTTGATCTTTGCTTTACCTCCTTAATTTTTTTTTTTAATCCTTACCTTCCGTCTTAGTGTCTCAGTGTTGGTTCCAAGATAGGAGAGCAGTAAGGTCTAAACAATGGGGGTTAAGGGACCTGCCTTAGGATCACCCAGCTAGAAAGTGTCTAAGGTTACATTTGAATGCAGGTCCTCCTAACTCCAGGCCTGGGGTTCTATCCACTGTGCTACCTAGCTGCCTCAATCCCCTTAGACTCTCTCTGTTTTGATCTTAGTTTTCTGATCCTGCTGCAATTTCCAACATTGCTTACTGCCTCTAGCTCACAATCTATATACCCAGATATTCATCTGGTTTGTTCCCAGGAGCATTCTGCTCCTCTTCCTGTGCAAGAATTCAAGAATTTCTCAGCAGCAGCAACCTTGCTTCCTCCCCAAATTGGAAGGTATCAGTGAGTGGGACAGATCCCACCTAAGAAAATCCCTTACAGATCTCTATCCCTAGCTACTTTGGCTGGGAGTTAGAGGAAGCTATAAGGGAGAAGAACGCAGAAGAGGTAGGCACTAAGTTTCTCTTAGCCCCAGTGGACAGAATTAAAATGTTGCACAAAAACAGATTTCATCTCAATACAAGGAACAGTTTTCTAACAACTAGAGATGTGCAAAAGTGGAATAGGTTGATTTGGGATAACTAATAATTGTAGTAAACATTTATATAGCAATGTTTGCTGAGGTTTGCAAAATGTCTTAAGTGTATTTTCATCATAATGAGAGACAGTAGAGTATAGTGGATAGGTGACTAGCTTTGGAGCCAAGAATTGAAATTATTACTTTGACACATATTGACTGTATGACCCTGGGCAAGTCACTGGACATCTAAGGGTCCTAGGCAACTCTAAGACTATAAGTTGCAGAGAAGGTACCCAGATGCTTTGGTAGAGTGAGGTTTTTTTTTTTTTAGTCAGAAGTTCCTTATTCCAGTGAAATAATAGTTCTAGTCCCTATCTCTATCATTATAATACAAGTAATGTAACATATATGTATAATATAATATAATGATGTCATCACATAAGAATTATCCATCTCTGGAGGTCTTCAAGCAGAAGTTAGACTACTAAAGGTCAGAAATGTCATACAGTGACTTTCTATTTTGGAACAAGTTTGACTAAATGACTTCTGACATTCCTTCTAACTCCAAGATTCTTTGCACCCTTGGTTCAATCCACACTTTAACCATCAAACTAAATCACTAGCCTAGCAATTCATTAAAAGATGCACTTCACCAAATGCTTGTTTCCTCCAGGTCTGGCCTTCCTTCCTCCCTCATATAATTAATAATTCAGTGCCCTGATTAGAATAAGGATGGGACCAAAGGACTGAACTAAAAAAAATTCTCATATATCCGAGTTTGCAGAAAGGTCTTATCAGTCGAATTAAATGTGTCAAAAGAAAATTAGTCTATATGTTAGCACCCTATCTTTTTTTAATTATGTTTATTTCTTTAATTAATTGATTTATAATATTTTGCCATGGTTACATAATTTGTGTTCTTTTCCTCCTCTCCTCCCACCCCCCTCCCGTAGCCAATGAACAATTCCACTGGGTTTTACATGTGTCATTGATCAAGACCTATTTCCATCTTATTACTATTACCCCATCTTTTTTATAACCTGCTCAAGCACTGTTATAAGCAAGGCTGACTGGGCCATAGGGGGAAGAGATGAATTTTTTGTGTGGTATGACTAGAAGAGCAATAAATAATTCCCTAATAGATAACCTCACCCCCATGGGTTGGCTATAATGCCTAAAATAAAAAGAATAATTCCTATGGGTAAGCCATTATCCAGGAAGCTTCCTTCCTCCCTTTTAAGATGTAACTATGTTAAAGGTTGGGAAGGGCAAGACACACAATTAGCTTAAAGACACGTCTCTCTAATTACAAATGGCAGAACCCTTCACAGATGGATCAAAGGACTGGGGCATTTTTATAGGTAAGGTAAGATAAATCTGAGTCTGGAGCACTGCCAGGAAAGCCAAGCACATGAGTGGTGCCCCAGTGGCAGACACTGGACAGTAGTGGGCAGCAAGAACACAGAGACTGCTTCAATGAGAGAAGATGGAGCAGTCAATGAAGCGAGGAGAACCCTTTGGACAACATTTACCCAACTCACATTTTTGCCTCAGGCTGGTCCTAATAATAGAACGATTTAGTGGAAGATACTATCAGCAATGCCTTCCTCAATTCTATGACTTTAGCAGCTGCCCAAAGTACAATCCTCCCCTTTTACAATCACCCAGGCTTTATGCCTAGAAGGTAAGTTTGGCAAAGCTTCCAACAGACCAACATTCTAATTAAATTCTAGGGGCCAATTTCTCCTACAGGCTCTGCCTACTTGAACTCCCCTTGCTTATGGATAATAAATGCAATTTCCTTTTCCTCTAATCCCAGTTGTTCAGAATTACCTTCTGCCTAAATGAAAATGCCTTTTCTCTGCCATTTCTCCTTAAATACTCTTTCCTACCCAACTCAACCTACTTCTTCACCCCTATCCTCCTCTACCTCCCCTCCCATAATACTTTCTGGAACCCTGCTGTGAGTTAACTAACCCTGAGTTAGCCAACTCACACTCTAACATCAATCTCTTTCTTCATTCCTTCCACTTCCTGGTGTTCACTGAAATTTGGCTTTCTCTAAAGAGGTCACATTCCTTGGTGTCTTATCCAATGCTGTTTCTTTCTCCCATGACCCCAGACACATAGACACAAATGCTGACATATGCCTTGCTCCCCACTGCCACTTCTGGACCTTTTCTTCAGCCATCACTTGGTCATCTCTCTACTTTTGAAGTTCATTCTTATGAAATTGTGTGATCATATCCAAATCTCACTTACTGATGCTTACTTTAGTCCTTCCTCCTCCTCTTCAATGACTTTAACACTTGGCTCACAATAATATTCTTCTCCACCCCAAACCCTGCCACCATCTTTAGTGATTTACAGTGATAATCTTTCTAATGACTTCCTTCTCCAACAGCAGCAGTATCATAAAATTGGAACCACATCAAAGATTCTGGCTTCCTTCTCTACCTCAGCTAGCCATAGGGATAATCATACCATAGACTTCACTATTCCCTCCAAACTGCTCTACACCCAAATCCTTGAACTCTCAAGTTCCCTGCTTTGATTACAGTTCTTGTCCTTCCATCTCTCCTACCCACTACCTCATTCCTCCTAAACCTCATCTTCATTCTCAATGACAACTCTGGAACTTCAGTCCCATCCCCCTTGTCCCAGCCTGACACCACCGTTCTGACTTAAATTCTTTCCATTTGTAGTCTTGATTCTATAGTTAGCCATTTCAACAAATCACTATTGAAGCCTTTGAGCCTTGTTCTTATATTTTTTCCCATCCTGCTAATTCTCAACCCAGGAGAGCCCCAACACCTTCCTTCTCTTCTTTTCAAGCCATTGACTGCTGCCTCTACTTAAAACACTGCTTGCTGCATTTGGCTCTTTGGCTCCATGACCTATATTCCTTGTTTTCATCTTGTCTTGTCCTGTCATCTATAATTGTGCGATAGCTTCTCAGCCACCCACTATTCCA
Source organism: Monodelphis domestica (assembly GCF_027887165.1). Classification (NCBI taxonomy): domain Eukaryota; kingdom Metazoa; phylum Chordata; class Mammalia; order Didelphimorphia; family Didelphidae; genus Monodelphis; species Monodelphis domestica. The sequence continues at coordinate 151,363,251 of NC_077231.1, forward strand.
TCTCAGCTGTCCAAAGAGGCAATATTTTTATTCATTTGGAACTGATTTACAAGAGAAGAGGCAGCATGGTACAGGCAGGCCTGGACTTAAATCCTTACTAGATGTGCCCAATTCCTGGCACATAGTAGGCACCTAATAAATGTTTATTGAATTGAGTATTAGCCTGAACAAATCATTTAATCTCTCTGGACCTCAGTTTCCTCATCTGAAAACAAAAGAGTTGGATTCAACTACTTCTGAGCCCAACACTTTCCAGCTCCGAATCAATTATCCTGTCTCCTCAACATTCACCTATAAATTCCTTTCTCTCAGAAGAAGACCTTGGCTGAGACATCTGATTGACTTGGATCCTAAGGTCCTCCATCCCCCCTCCTTTACTCCCTCTTAGAGGATAAGAAGGACTGGCCTTCATTGTGGCCAAGGTAAATCCTTCCACCTATACCTTAGAGATTATCCTTTACTTCTCAATTTCTCCCAGCAGCTTGTTCCACCAGACAGTCCCTCTCATTCTCATCTTAACTCTCTTTTACTTACAGGATCCTTCTCTTCAGCCTAGAAATGTACTTATGTTTGCCCTGTTGTAAAAAAAAAATTTTTCCCTGCACCCTGAAACTCCCGCAAGCTACTATCAACAAACATTTATGAAGCTCCTACTATGTGCCAGCACTGTGTTAGGTAATAGAAATACAAATATAGTGAAACAATGCCTAACTGCAAGGAGTCTATATTCAATGAGAGAGACAGTAAGTAGCTACATAAATACATGCCACACAAATATAAAGTGAATAAATGCATATATATACAAATTAGTAAACTAGTTAGTTTGAAAGGGAAGACACTAGTAGTTGGAGGATTAGGAAAGGTTTGATGCAGGGGATGGAACTTGAGCTATATCTTAAAGGAAGAGTGAGAGGCTCTAAGAGGTAGAGGTAAGGAAGGAAACAGAGGATAGCCAATGTAATAGTGAGGGGGGACTTAGAAAAATGAAGGAACCATTGAACAGCTGTTTGGGAACTGAATTTCTAGGTGGCCCTTCCTCTTTTCTTCCACTGAGTTAAGCAGCTACTAAAGTTCCAAACACTTATTAACCTAGTGGCCTTGTGCAAGTCACTTAACCTGTTTCCTCAGATGTAAAATGTAAAATAACAGCACCTACCTCCCAAGGCTGTTGTGAGAATCAAATTAGATATTAATTTTTAAGCACTTAACATAATGCCTTGGCATAGAACAGGTACTATATAAATATTAACTATTATTATTATTATCAGAACACCTCATATATATGTCTCTTCCTCTTCACAATTCTACTCTAGTTTATACTTTATCATTTCTTGTCTAGAATATTCTAATAGCCTAACTAGCTGCCAAATAATTTTCCTTTTGCATGGGTTTGGCAGTCTGTTTCTCCCTATTGTCTATTGAATAAAAGGCCTTTCTCCTTAGCCAGGAATTTGAGGCCCCTGCCTTGGTGCAGTGGAAACATCACTAACTCTGGAGTTAAAAGATCTGCATTAAATTCTGCCATTGCCAATATGTACCTTGTACCATGGGAAAGTCACCTAAGTTCTGCGGTCTTAGTTTCCCCAACTACAAAAGGAGGGGATTGAACTAAATGGTCTCTCAAGTTCTTCCAAATCTAGATCAATAATCCTTCCTCACATCCAGAGAGAGAACTGCGGGGGGAGAAACAGAGAAGAAAAACAACTGCTTGATCACAAGGTTCAATGGGGATATGATTAGGGATGTAGATTCTAAATAATCACCCTAATGCAAATATCAATAATATGGAAATAGGTCTTGATCAATAACACACGTAAAACACAGTGGAATTGCTCATTGGCTATGGGAAGGGGGTAGAAGGAGGGGAGGGAAAAAACATGAATCTTGTAACCATGGAAAATTTTTCTTAATCAATTAAATAAATGTTTTTAAATCAGGAAAAAGTTAGAACAATGTTGAGTTTTATGAAATAAACAATTTTTAAAATTTCAAAAAATAATAATCCTTCCATCCTAATATTGTTTTATATTTTTCTTTGTCATGTATCATATGTTCCAGAAAAATCAGGAAGCCAACTTGTTCTTTCATCTCTTCTTGCTTATTAATGATACCCAAGCAAAGGTGCTCCCTTTATTTCTGTACAGTAGAAAATTCCAAGCACCGAGATATGTGGGTCCATGTGAAAGACATGAATTCTGTTCAGAGGATGCCTTGTGACTATAAACTGCCCAAATTATGGGCCTGGGATGTTATTTTTAGAGCAACACATCTGTAAAAATGACTTTTCTTAAGTGCTATTTAACACTGACATCTACTAGGTAATTAGAGGGACGCCGCCGAGGAGCATTGACCTAAACTGGGCAGACGGGGTGTGCACATCCTTGACGCTTCCTTCCTGGTTATAATCCCTTGGGACTGCTAGATCCAAACATAAACCTCACACCAAACCTTCCCAAAGAAGAGACAGTTCCAAAATAGACCCAAACAAATATGGATTCCACAGGTGCTTTCCTACTTAGAAACTGTTGTTAAAAATGGGTTTCCTCTTCTATAGTTTCCATTTCTAGAGCACCCTTCCTGCATGTGGCTTAAAGTACTTTTGCCCTTTTAAAGCCCTCTGGTATGCAGGATTCCCATGAGCTAGGGCCATTTTTTTCTAGGTCCCATTGATCAAGAGCCACAGATGGACAATTAATGCAGAGAGAGCCTGGCAAATCCCCATGATAACAGAGTTCCCTAGATGAGGAGCTCAGATTGTAGATTCTCATTTCAAAGCCCCTTGAATAATGCAAAAGTTTATTAATGAATGAAAAAGCATTTATTAAGCACTTGCTATTGGCCAACCAATGTGCTAAGTGCTGGAGATCAATTCTAAAGGCATTCAAAAATGTGAGGGTATCAAAATGACTAGGGGGAAGAAAGCATGGACTTTATTATTACTCAAAAAGATAATCAATATTGTAATATATCTAATATTAAGTGACTTCTTTGCTTACCTCCTATTTATACAAAAGTTTTAGGAGAATAACCCACACATCTTTTGAAATTATCCTCTATGAGAAAAGACAGCCTTTTTTTGCAAGAGCTATTCCCTAGTATATATATATATATATATATATATATATATAATCCCACTGGACTTAATGTTTGATGGTTTTTAAAAAAACAATGTTATTAGTAGAGGAAAAACAACATTTTAAAAACTCTCCTTCAGAAAGGTATATCTTATGCATATATTAAAGTCATATAATATTCCTTGAAAGATGTGATCTTCGAGCTAATTTTTTTCAGTGTTCTAATTATTACTATCAAGTAAGGCAGAAAACAGAAAGAGAGACATACATTTACTAAAGCTTTTTGCTTAAGAGGAGGTCCAGTTCAATATCCAAATCAAAGGATTCCCCAAAGTGAGTAAGACTCTCTACATGTCCCTTTTTATATGTTATATTGTCAAACCCAAGAATAGGACAGAATGTTTTAAATAGAATTTCTGATTAATCAAAAATGAAATTTTATTTAACTATCCACATAGGAAAAATGAAGTGAATACTCATTTGGCCAGGCAATAATATTGGATGGGTGACCAATAGTGCCCATATATCACTATATACATCTCAGGCATGTACTGCAAATGAACAATGAACTAGACCTGGACTTGATCAGAAGGAAGAGAGAAGATTGAATTGCCTTTGGAAAATTGCTTAATTCCTTTGATGTTTCCAAATTTCTCCCTAAAACTAAAGTCCCTCTTTTTGATATTAATAGTCTTCTAATTGATGTTTAATCTTCTAATCTTCTAAATGATGATCTAAAAGTCATGGGTCATTATAGTCTTTAAAATTTTTTTTAAGTGGAGGATCATTCAAAGCCAATGAAAAGGTGAATGGTAGGTAGAGTCAGGGCATACCACATTACAATTGAGGGAAAGAGAAGTAAAAAATAGCATCAAAAGCATATTAGATCAGGGGGAAAAGATAATCCAGACACAAAGCAAGGGTGACAGATGACCACTAGAGAGTATATTCCACTGGAATCATGTGATATCAAAAGAATATAAAGAAGGCCCTTTTTCTCGATTACAAATGTAATTTGTGGTGAATATGGACAAGAATCGGCCGCCATGCAAGCTGAGGGAATTTCCACGTTTATGAAAACAGATTCATTGAAGTATTCAAGTCTTGGAATCTGAGAATCTGAAACCAGAATAGAAGAATAAATTTCTGAAAATCACACAAGCATTAGATGGCAGAACTAGAATATAGATTCAGGCCTTTTAACTCTCAATCTAGTATTTTTGCTGCCACACCATACTGGAGATTGAACATTAGAGACCTTAACATTATAAATGGGATGAATAGTATAACATCCAGTTTGGAGATGGCAAAAGCAAACAGGGAATGGGCAAGAACTAAGCCAAATCTCTCCAAGGTGAGCAGGATGATCAACTCAATCATGAAACACTGTGTTCCCTTTAGCACAAAAATAATACTGTACCAAGCATAACCATGCCCTTGCTTCCAATTTCATTCAATGGTATATGCAATATGGCACCACATCTGAGAATAAAAGTGTCGTTTTTCTTGTTCAATTGCTTTTTAGTCTTGTCTGACTCTTCATGATTCCATTCAGGGTTTTCTTGACAAAGATCATGAAGTGGTTTGCCATTTCCTTCTCTAGTTCATTTTACAGATGAGGAAACTGAGTCAAACAGGGTTAAGTGACTTGCTTAAGATCACATAAGCTAATAAGTGTCTGAGGTTAGATTTGAACTTAGGAAGATGAATCTTTCTGGCTTCAGGGCTGGCGCTCTATTCACTGCTCCATCTAGCTGTCCCAGGAATAAAGATAATGTGGGACTAATTGTCTCCATTCAATATTTTGTATTGCCTTTGAGGAAGCTGTCTCAGATTCATGTTTCTTTTTTTTTTTTTTAATATATTTTATTTGATCATTTCCAAGCATTATTCATTAAAGACATAGATCATTTTCTTTTCCTCCCCCCCACCCCCCATAGCCGACGCGTAAATCCACTGGGCATTAGATGTTTTCTTGATTTAAACCCATTGCTTTGTTGATAGTATTTGCACTAGAGTGTTCATTTAGAGTCTGTCCTCTGTCATGTCCCCTCAACCTCTGTATTCAGGCAGTTGCTTTTTCTCGGTGTTTCCACTCCCATAGTTTATCCTTTGCTTATGAATGGTGTTTTTTTCTCCTGGATCCCTGCAAGTTGTTCAGGGACATTACACCGCCACTAATGGAGAAGTCCATTACGTTCGATTATACCACAGTGTATTAGTCTCTGTGTACAATGTTCTCCTGGTTCTGCTCCTCTCGCTCTGCATCACTTCCTGGAGGTTGTTCCAGTCTCCATGGAACTCCTCCACTTTATTATTCCTTTTAGCACAATAGTATTCCATCACCAACATATACCACAGTTTGTTCAGCCATTCCCCAATTGATGGGCATCCCCTCGTTTTCCAGTTTTGGGCCACCACAAAGAGCGCAGCTATGAATATTTTTGTACAAGTCTTTGTGTCCATTATCTCTTTGGGGTATAGACCCAGCAGTGCTATGGCTGGGTCAAAGGGTAGATATTCTTTTGTCGCCCTTTGGGCATTCAGATTCATGTTTCTTAATCTTTGCATTAATTAAACATCATTTAATTAAACAATCATTTAGAAAACACCTGCTATGTGCCTGTCATCACATCATAATTGTTCCAGGGACAGGGCACTATCTCTTATTCTCTATTTCTAGATCTCTGCAGGGTCTGGGGCAGGATGGTCCCCCAGTATACAGCCTAAGTCTGTTTGGCTTTCACATTTCTTCTTCCATTTTATGGGATGAGGTCCTTGCAGGAATATAAAAGCAATATTGCCAAGGAAGCAAGATGTGTTTTACCTGCAAATATTATTGTCATGCGGAAGGAACAGAAGGATGGGTGTGGAATCTCCCAGTGAGGGGTTTTCTTTTTGATTACATCAGACACAGCAAAGCTTTCTTCAATCGAAGAGTAGAATGTTCATACAAACTCATGTTTACAGGAAACCTCAGGGGAAAGAGGGAGCTCTTAACTGGGGCTCCTTACTTATAATTGCAGGTGAGTTATTCAGATACTGGACCAATCTAAACGTAAATGGGCTTTCAACTAAGACTGGAGCATCCTTTTGTGTTGCTGGTTCAGAGAAAGAGAGTTGACTGGTAGAGAGAGAAGGCTGAGCATGACCCTGGGTAGGTACTTACGGAAGAGACAGAACTGGTGCATGTTTCTTAGGAAAGAGACTCCTCAGCAGAAATACTTGTAGAGAAAGAAAGCCTTGGGAGCTGCAGACATGCAAGATTTCCAGCCAAGTTTTGATAGTAATAAAGAACAAATTTAGGCTTTTGGTAGCAAACAAGGTCATAGACAAACAATTCAACATATTCTCAATTTCTGATTTAGAGATTTTGAAAACTTTCCCTCAGGTGAAATCAGATTGCATCCCTTTCTTTTTGCTGAGTTGGGGGACAGAGTGGTAGAGTACAGGAAGATCAAGCCCAGCCTGTGGTATTTGCAACCTGAGTAACAAGTCACTTAATCTCAGTCTATCTCTGTTTTCTTATCTGTTAAATGGGGATAATAATAGTACTTAGCTTGCAGGATTGTTGCAAAGGTAACATTTGTAAAACACTTTGAAATACTTAAAGTGCCATATAAATGCTATCATCACTATCATCTCATTTCATATTTGAGGGGGCAAATGAATATAATTTTAGTCTGATATCCATTTTTAAAGATAGCAACTAAAGAAGCAATCATCCAGCCTAGGTCCCTCTGCTTGCTCCCATCAAAACAAAGCAATCTCTATTCTCTTAAAGGGGAGTGGATCAGACTGCAAAAATATATTTCCTTGCCTCCCCATAAGTCATAAGTCTATCTATTTATACGACCCATGAATAGAAGAAGACTTGGTTCCTCTAACATATTTAATCCAGATGGAAACATACATAGAGCAGCTGCCTTTAGGAAATTCTTTCCTTTATGACAATAGGGCAAGTATCTTTGCCATTTTGTCTTCCCCTATACACCAGAGATCTCTCTTCTTACTTCTCCAGAGTTGAGGCAGATATTCTATGTCCCTTTACACTAGGGAGCATATCAGGACTCTGAAACTATAACTTTCTAGCCAAGTTTGGATAGTAATAAAGAAAACAAAGTCAGACTGTTGTTGTTCAGTTGTTTTCAGACTTGTTTGACTCTTCATGACCCAATTTGGTGTTTTCTTGGCAAAGATAATAGAGTGATTTGCCATTTCCTTCTCCAGCTCATTTTATAGATGAGGAAACTGAGGCAAACAGGGTTAAGTGACTTGCGGAGGGTCACACAGCTAGGAAGTATCTGAGGTCATATCTGAAGTCAGGAAGATGAGTCTTCCTGATTCTATTCACTTCTCCTAAATCCTGGAGATCCAATTCCAAAGAAACCATCCCTATGATATTAGTATATAGGCTTAGCTTATGTTTATTGTCCTATCAGAAATAATACCAAGTGAAGGACTATGAAAGCTTAACTGTCCGATAATTTTTAGCATCTACTTCCTGATTATAATTTTATGAATTACTGATGTTCAGAAAACAGAACATTCTTTCTGTAAAGATGTTAAGTCAACAATAGCTCACACCATCGAAAGCGGGGAGGGAACACACATTTCAAACAATGATGTTATAAGCCTTCTTTTCATTACAAACTAAACAGTAACAGACTCTCCTCTGGTTTAAAATAGTACAGCCAAAAGATGAGAATGAGGCAGCTACATGGCTCAGTGGAAGAAAGCCAGAACTAGAGACAGGAAGGAGGTCCTAAGGTCAAATCTGGCCTCAGACACATCTTAGCTGTGTGACCCTGGGCAAGTCACTTACCCTCATTGCCTAACTCTTACTGCTCCTCTGCCTTGGAACCAATACTTGGTATTGATTTGGAGACAGAAGGTAAAGGTTAAAAGAAAAAGACAAGAGTGACTAGGAGGTATGAATAGAAGACCTGGTTCCTCTAAGTCTAAAAACAGAATTGTCATACAACTGAATAAAAGTCAAAATGGAAAACTGGCCCTCCTGAACCAATTCTTTACATAAAGGGTTCTTCTCCACTATGGACACTAGCACCAAGAAAGAAACTGTAGCTGTGTACCTATACAGGAGTAGTAGATGCACTACTGGTCAACCATTGGGTTTGTCCAACTTTCATTAGACTGACAGTGGATTCACACCCTGTGGTTTTCCTTCCCTAGTCTGTACTTATTGTTTCAAAAAAAGGAAGAAAATGTGGTCAAGTTTAAATGTTTAAATCACTGCTGTTGGCTCATTTATTTAAGGCTCACACTACACATTTGGGTTTGCAGGGATAAAGAAGAATTCACCCTTTTTGTAAGAGACAAATAAAAAAGTATCCTTTTAATTTCAGGTGTTTCAAAAATCAGTGGCAGATATTGGGGTTTGTCTTCCACCTTCTCATCATTTTCCAGATGAATTATAATATGTTTGTTGGGAAGAAAGATTTTTTTTTGCAACGTAGAAATTTATTCCTTCTAAATTTATGTGTAATCTATGATCCAGTACCTGTTTCTGGGCTTATACAGACTGGATTCAAACTTGGTGGCTTCTAGAAAAACAAAATAAAACAAAACTCATTGACTTGTCTCATCCTTCCCAAAACTCCTACTAGAAAATTCAGCCTTATGATTCTGAGAGGATTTATTTTTGATATATACTGAATTATTTCCATCCCTAGATTTTGAATTAGAGGCTCTAATCAGTTCTTTGACCTTTGTATACATTCCTTTTATTCTTAGGAACTCCAAGGAATGTCCCTCCAGAGGCCTGGTAAGTTGGAAAGGAGATAATGGAGTTCATCTTTCTCAGTAAATAAAAATTGCTTTAGACTAGAAGTTATTTCTTTGTAACTGTCTACCAACATCAGTGTGGGGAGGGATTAAGAGTTTTGATGGACTACCTCTTTATTAGCTATTTAGCAGTTAGAGATGTCTTGGGATATCCAAGAAAGGGGCTGAATAATGAGCTTCCAAATTGTATTTATGGACCTAAGATAGGGGACTTCCTAAGTCTTTGATTGTTGAGAGGATTAAAGACCATTAACTGATTGATTAATAACCAATAAATTGATAACCTTGCCCAGACTCCAGTTTCTCAGAAATTTTAGTTGTCATAATTTCAGACATATAAATAAACAGGTTTCCAAATCCTATCAAAGCATTCTTTGTCTCCAATCTCCAAATGATTTATGCCACTATTGCTTAGGGTCTCACAGTCTTCCAGCCTCCCAGTTCAACCCTGAAGACATGGACTTCCCTGATAGAAAATACCTTTGAAGTTTCTAGTCAGTCAGACAACTTCTTAACTTTCCACTTTACTCCTAGAGATCTCTAGCCTTACAGCATTATCTTGAGAGCTTGGATTCCTTTGGAAGAAAAGTGGGCTTGTGTTCGATACATAGGCAATCTCCAATGCCCTAGTGAGTACTACCTTACCCCCAGAAACCCATTCCAGCCTTATACTGAAATATGAGAAGTCTCTCATATGGAAAACAAACTTTGGCTCCTAGAGAACCAATCATTTCTCATTAGAACTGTATTTGTTCAGATCATTTAAAATCATAGCTAAGAACAAAGTCTCAGTCTTTTGATGCTCCGTGACATGGCTTTAGCTACACGTAGATGTAGATGAGTGTCTTCTCTACAAGATGTTTATGTTGCCCAGCAATTCCCCTTTTCTTTCCAGAAGTCTGGGTCCCCAGAATTCCCAAACTTGCAATTGCTAAAGGGGCAATTCTGAAATTTGCAAAGCCCAGAAATTGCCCCTCCTCTTGCTGGAAGGCTGGATGTTTAGCTTTAACTGCCCAGGATATCTTACTTCTTTACCATGGAGATGGTAAAAACTCTCAAGGTTCTTCCAGAAATCTAGGGTTTAGGAACTCCTTCCAGTGGATCTCCTTTTATGGCTACAATCGATTGGGCTAAAAAGCTTTCTAAGTATTTCCCCAAGGCTGGGTCCAGGGTCTCTCCTTTCAGACCTCTGGTTTTATTGCAGTAATTTAAAAAACATGGCTCTCCTATGATGGAAAATACTTCATAACTACAGCTATTCAAAAAGAAAGAGTAAAACAAGTATTAAAGCAACTATTTTGTGCAAGGCTTTAAAAATAGTATATCCTTTAATACTCACAACAACCCTGGAAGTTGCTATGATTATCCCTATTTCACAAGTGAGGAATCAAGGCAAGCAAAGATTAAGTTACTTGCCCAGTTAGAAAGTGTCTGAGGCTATCTTTGAACTCGGGTTTTCCTGACTCCAGATGTAGAGATGTATCCACTGTGCCACCTAGTAATGTCATTGTGTTTCTTCTGCATGATTTCTGCTACCTTCAAAACAGAAAGTCCATATGATTTTTATCTTCAAAGTTCTTCACATTCAACACAGCCCAGAAAGAAGTTAAAGCATGCGTCTTAACAAGCTTAGAAATGATCAAAGTTTGGGTCAGTTTATATCTACAAGGTATATTGAGTAATCAGAGCTGAGGCCATATCTGATTTCAGAGCCAGGATGTGAATTAGAACTCTTTAATTAGAACAATTAGAACAGTTTAATTTGTCTGTCAACATTTTTACTGCTAGTGGAATGGAATTTATTAGGAAAGCAGAAACTTGGGAAATGAGCATACATGCCAAGGCAGCAGTTAGGTTGCTTCTGTGACTTGATACTTCTAACGTTTGCTGAGTACCAGCAATACACTAAAGGTCTAGAGAGATGATGATTCTATCAAAATCTCTTTTGAATAATAGAACACGATATAATCCAAAGCTGAGTCTAGGACAGTAATTAAGTCAATGGTCAAGTCAAAAGGGACTTGGTAGAGAAAAACAGCAAAAAACAAAAGTCATCTAAACATAACTCCATGGCAACTACCTCCATTGACTTCCTTCTAATCTTTAAACATGAAAGCAGCTTTTTCCAATATCAATTTCATCTTCAGGGTTCCCTAGAGTACAATTAACAACACTCTTACTTACTTTGCAGCACTGGTTGTTAATGAGCTCGAAATCCATAATAAACATAGGGTACATTATATAAAATGCAAAAGGAGAAGTATTCAGAGTACTGACCTGATGAGACTGAATGGACAGAGCTAAAAAGTTTCTCAAATGAACTATATCATTTGGATTGGAAATGGAAAGCAATGTATGGAAATTCAGGTGGGATCGGGGAGGCTCCCTTGGTGATTTATAGTCAGATAGAGTACTGGACCTGGAATCAGGAAGACTTACTATAAAGGGGTATTTAGGGAGGACTAAGCACTGCTGGGGTGAGGACTTGCCAAGCCCTTTTCAGGGATGTGCATCCACTTTTCATGTCCACTTGGCACTCAACTATCACCTGGGGCTCCAAGAAACTATAGAGGTCACATTTCAGTAAATCATCTCAGCAGATGGGCTAAACCAGGTTGAGGGTAACCAAAGGGCTATAAACCCATTGGTGAGTTAGTAGGGTATCTACCCCAATCATGTGAATGATTTCATCATTCACAGGGCAGGGGAGAACAATTTATTCCAATGACCATGAAGGCAGGTGAAGCAAATGCTGTGGAATGCTTAGAGATTTGGTCAGACATCCAAGATGCCAAAATCATCCACTGCTCCCTGGGCCATCTTCAATCATCCTGACTTTCCTCTTGACACTGGCATTGATGACTCAGGAAGAGAGGTTGAGGCTAAGGACTCTGTGTAACTCTGCCTCACTTAAATCCAATTCATTCACAAGTTATCACCCTGTGACATCATTTGGTCCTCTTTAAAAACAAAAGACAACCAACAAGACAGATGCTATGTGGAAAAGAGAACCAGATTTAAAATTCTTTAAAGAGGTGAAAGTGGGGCCGGAAATCAGGGCTTTGCATCAGAAGACTGAAATCTAAAGGGTCCTAACAACAACTGAATTCCGTCAGCACTTTAGAAGCAACCAATCTAGTAAGAATGTTTTGTCAAAACAGAAATCTATCAGAAGATACTTCCTCCCCCTAGGGCTGCTACCCAGGTGAGTTCTTCCTCAGCTCTCATTCCTCCCTCCGTTAAGGCAGCCTCATTATCAATGGCCTCAGGGAATAATAGTGTCTCTAGCCCCTCTAAGGTCCCAGGCCAATGTGTCTCCCCTTAATCCAAGACTTTGTCCTACACCAGAAGTCTGAGGTCTCTGTCTGAGTTGTGCTGAGGTCTCCTCCCAAACTACATTCATCTTTAAAAGTTCATTTGAAGACATCTTTTATACTACTTACCCTGGGCACATTACATGGTACAAGTATTACTAGTTACAGCTTTGATTCAAAAGGCAACAAACCTCTAGCAACTAAGAATGAAATATGCCAGCATACGATTTCCTACTTCAATTCTGCAAATACATAAAACGTTTTCTATACGTGATTATACAAAAATTAAGGGAGCTTGCAATTGAGTAGAGGAGATAAGCTCAAACCTTGTCTTTCTGCTACAAATTTCTTTTATATAGGTAAAATACTATTGAGATGGGCCCCAAGTGGAGCTATGATTTAGAGCAGGGAGATAAAAGATTTTGCTTAAGGGATCAGCAAAGACTTCCTAAACTAGATGACATTTGGGCTGAGACTTGAAGGATTTCCACATAGGGAGTCAGGGTTAGGAGGAGTTGATGATGATGATGATAGTACCAACTTAAATGACAAAGTTCAGGTTCTTATTTTCCATAGAGTTTATGCATAATCACTTGAAATAAAGAAAGCAGATAGGTATAGGTTTAAAGTCTATTTTTCTACTCTAAGTCTGACCACATGTTAATCCTCCCACATGACTCTCCATCTGCTTCTCACTCCATGTTTGGAGAAGTAAGGAGAGTGGATGCTCCTGCACTCCCTCCTTTGTTCTCTTTCTCGCACCTATCCCTGTCCATTCACATCCATTCACACAGCATAAGCACACAATATGGGATGTGGGAAGTAAATCGACAGTTCAGGAAGGGGAGAAGATGAAATTCCCTTTACACAATATAGTGCCTATTAGGTGCCAGGCACTGTGCTAAGTGCTTTACAATTATTATCTTATTTGATCCTTACAACAATCCTGGGAAGTAGAGGAAACAGAAACAAATAAGTGGCTTTCCCAGAGTCACACAGCTAGTAAGGATCTGAGATCAAACGTGAAGTCAGGTCTTCTCCACGCTGTTCCCTATACCATTTATCTGTTCCATACAAGGGAGTTATGGCTGGAGAGCTGGTCATCTGAAAAAATAATCTAGGGATTATAGTGGACTACAAGCTCAATACGGTAGCTAAAAACCCTCCCAACAATATTAGGTTACACTAGAAAAGGCATAGGTTCCAGAATATGGGAAATGAGAGCCCTTTTGTTCTCTGACCTGGTTGGGCCTTTGGTAGAAGGTTGAATTCAGTTCCAAGTCCCACATTTGAAGGACACTGATACCTAGCTCGAGCAACTGGAATGGCTCAAAGTCTTCATAATGGGGGTGTTTAGCTTAAAACCGTGTTGGCAAACCTATGGCACATATGCCACAGAGAGTTGCCCCCTCCACCAAGGATCTGAGGACATTTTTCACATCACCCACTCTTCTGCCCAGTAGCCCAATAAGAGTGCTTCCTTCTCCCTCCCCTGTCTGGGGTAATGGAGTGGAAGGGGGGGTCACATGCACATGAGGGTCACAGTTTGGGTACTCAGTCTCCAAAAAGTTTACCAACACTGGTTTAGAGAAGAGAGGACATGTCAGCTGTCTTCAATTATCTAAAGGACTGTCAAATGGAAGAATGCTTTGGGTTGTTTCAGTCAAAAAGAGAAGAACTAGAAATAATGGTAGTTGCAATGAGACAGACTTAAGTTTAAGGTAAATAAAAGCTTTCTAACAATTAGAACTGTCCAAAAGTGGCATAGATAGCCTTGGAAGTCAGGGGCACCCCTTTCCCAGAGGTTTTCAAACAAAGTCTGGACATCTACTTGCCTGGGATGATGTAGAGAGTAGTATTGTTCAATTCAGAGCTGGATTAGATGGGCCCTGAGATCTCTTCCAACTCTAAGAGTCCGTGATCTTGAAAGTAAGTGCCCAAAAGCTTTCACAGCTGGTAGCAATTTAGCAATGCTGTTCTGCCTAATATTTTGAAGAATGCTCCTGTTTCCATCTTCAGAGTAGGAAAGGAACTTGCAGAAGTTTTTGTTTTAAATAGTGATGGAGACTGGACAAGGTATAACCTACCACGTGTGAAAAGGTCACTTAAAAATATTCAGTACTCCCTGAAAATAATCCCTTTGCTTGTTTGCTTTACTCTGACAATTCATTTTGCAGAAGGAACTGAGAAAATAAGTCCTTCAGACCAAATGCCTGGGATTCTCTCCCTGACGAAGAATCTCAGAAAAATTATTGGCATAGAGGAATGATGATAAAGATGTTGCATGATACTAGTTAAATTTTCTCATCAGCCTTTCACAGGGGAGCCATCAACCAGTCAGAAATCTGACTTTCACACATCACCCATTCCCCATGAAAAGAGAGAATGCCTCCAAGGGAGAGAAAGAGATCTACTTTCCAGCCAAAAGTCTGGTTCACATCTGGACCACTCAACTCCTCACATATATCTTTCTACACAGGCAATTTGGTGCAAGAAGCTGCAAGAATGGAAAATGATGGTGGGTCATGGAATCTTCTAGATGGGAGAGGGGAAAACATTTGAGTCATCTAAACAGACAAACATTATGTGGAATCTGCAAGATGGGGAGTTAGAAGGAGAAGATGAGGAAAGGACCTTTCTGCTTGGGGCCCTTGGCTTTTTTCTTAAAATTAATGAATCAGTCAAGAAGCATTATATAACCCCTAGTACTATTCCAGAAGTTGTGCCAAGAATTAGAAATACAGAGACAAAAAATAAAAACTTTTGTCCTCAAGAAACTTACTTTGAGGCGGATGGAACAGACTGCTACATGTACAGATGTAGATATGAAACACAAAAATAAATAAATAAACACAAAAGGAAGCAGCTGGATAGCTCAGTGAATAGAGAGCCAGGACTGGAGATGGGAGGTCCTGGGTTCAAATATGATCTCACATACTTCCTAGCTGTGTGATACTAGACAAGTCACTTTATATTCATTGCCTAGTCCTTACTGCTCTTCTGCCCTGGAACCAATACACAGTATTAATTCTAAGATGGAAAGTGACAGTTTAAAAAATAATAATAAATAAGTAAATAAATAAGTGGGGCAGTAGAAGTTGAGCGGAGGGGAAGATGAGGAAAGTCCTTGTGTTACCGGAGCTGTATATTTTAAGGAAAATATGGATTCTAAGACAGTGGTCTCTAAAGAGGGAGCCATGAAAGGGAAAGATGAGACTCATTCTATTCTCCCAATGATAGCCAACAGGTGTTTGTCTCTAACACAATCATACCTACTGTGTCTGATTCCTCAGCAGCGTCCCCTCACTTTGCCTCAATCCTTCTGCTTTGCAAGCTTCCAAACCCCTTACCACCACCCTTGTGAGATAGTAGTTGGTCTCTTAGGGGAGTTATAACCTAACCAGAGCATCTGTGTGAGTGTCTTTGGGAAATAACCCCTTCCCCCAGATCTTCCCTCCTGACTATGGCAGGAACCTCTGGAACAAGAGCAGGCATAGAGAAGCTACAATCTAGGTCATGAACCTTCACATCTTTCCACAGAAAATAATGTCTCTTCAGGTCTTCTCTGTTGCTATTTAAGGAACCATCACTCTTCCAGTTTCTCAGGTTCATGACTCTGGTCTTAAGTCCTCAATCTCCCTTTCTCCATATATTCATCAATTTTCTCATCTTGTCATTTTTGCTCTTGAACATCCCTTGAATCTAACCCCATGTCAGATAGTCATTTATAAAATTGCATAATATAAACTGTGCATTTATTAAGCACTTTCTATGTGCCAAGTACTATGTCAAGCACTAGGATACAAGAAAGGCAAAAGTAGTCCCTGCCCTCAAGAAGCTTAAGTACTAATAGGAGAGACACTATGTAAGTAACTAGATTTAAACCCTCATCACTTCTCCCATAAACCATTTCAGTAGCTTCTTAATTTACCTCCCAGTCTCAAAACTTTTCCCATTCCAATTTATCTACCAAAGGGTTGCCAATTCTCTTGGAGTCTGACCAAGTCCTTCTCCTACTTCCTAAACTCCAGGAGCCTCAAAATTAAATAAAAACTTTCCTGTTCATAGACTGATTGTGACCCATATTTCTAGCCTCTTTCTAGATTATTTCATCTGTACTTATAGGCTAGCTTAACAGGCTTTTTCCTTCTCCTCACCATGTGATGCCATCTACCATCTCTGTCCCTTGGCACTGGTCATTATCCCCCATCCTAGAATGCATGTCCTCCTCATTTCTAGTTCAGAGAATCCCTTATGTGTTATGTGATGGCACACCTGCCGTCTTGCCTTCGTTCTTTGCTTTTGTACACACTTAGAATGGATTGCTCCCCTCCCCTCTAGTTTAAGTGTTTCCTCCAAAAAAAACTTCCTTGTGTGTATTATGTATATATTTCATATGTGCTTTTTTTGTTTGTGTTATCCCCCTTCTCCCCATTCCAGTAGAGAACAAGTTCTTTGAGAAGAGAGAGTTTAATTTTTGTCTTAATATATCCAGTGCCTGGAACATAGCCTACATGAAGATGGAAGTAAAGAAAAGTTGAATGTTTGGGACGAATGACCTTGAAGCAACCTCCTTGAGCCTCGGTTTCCTCATGTGTTAAATGATACAGTTGGTCTGCATGGGCTTCTAAGGTCCTTTCTAAGCTTCAGATCTATTATCCCCTATACCACTTGTGTTATCTAAAGCTATAATTTAATTGGCACATGTAGTTCCCAGTATGGAAATTTCTTTCACCAATACAGATCTGAAACCTTTAGTCTTAAGAGGCTGTCTGGGGGCACTGAGAAGTTAAGTGACAGGCTCATTCTATGGTCCTTAGTCTTTATAAGTCTTCACACTTACCAAATTTGCCAATTCTTTTTTTTAACTCTTACTTTTCATCTTAGAATCAATATTGTGTATTGATTCTAAGGCAGAAATAGTAAAGTCTAGACACTGGGGGTCCAGTGACTTACCCAGGGTCACACAACTGGGAAGTATCTGAGGCCAGATTTGAACCCAGGACCTCCTGTCTCTAGGTCTGGCTCTCAATCCACTGAGCTACCCAGCTGCCCCTCAAATTTGCCAACTCTACCTCTACAACACCTTTTGTATCCATCCCCTTCTCTCCACTCACATGGCTACCAACCTAGTTTGGGTCCTCATCACATCTTGCCTTGTCTGTTGCAATAGCCACCTAAGTGGTCTGCCTCCATATTCTCCCCTCCAAAGCTTTAAGATAATGGTCTTAGATGATTATGTTACTCTCCTGCTCAATAAACTATAATGGCTCCCTTTTGTATATGATCTAGGATCACATACATACTCCTCTGTTTGACATTTAAAGTCCTTCCCAACTTGTTTCCAATCTACCTTTTCCAGCTTACAATTCTTGACTCCCCTCAGTGCATTGTTAGTCCAGTTATTATTATCTTGCTGTTTTTCACACCTGCCATCTTGCTTTCTCTCTTTGCCTTTGTACACACTTAGAATATATTGCTCCCCTCCCCTCTAGCAGCAGATTTCTGGTTTCCTTTAAACCCCAGCTCAACAAAGCCTTTCCTAATCCACCTAGCAGCTAGTCTCTCAAGAAAACTTGTCTTCTCCTCATTTTTGCATATACTTCTTTTTTAACCCTTACCTTCTGTCTTAAAATCAGTACCATACATTGGTTCTGTTAGGATAAGAATTTAAATTAGCTAATTAACTTAGTTAGAAGTAAGGATTTAGTATAGAGAAAGAGTTTTAAATTTTACCTTGAATCCTTTAAGGCTTAAAGTTGAAGCAGTGAAAGAAGGAATTATCTATGGGTGATGTTAAGGGAATTTTCAGGAAAGGAAAGACAGTTGGGGAACTGGTCACTCTCTGGAGCTTCCTCTCTTGGAGTAGGTGTCTAGAGAGTTAACTCTGATAAATCTGTGACTTTCTTAGGAGTTATTTTGGAGAAGACAAGAAATATCTTGTGATCTGTGGGAGACTGGGTGAAGTGACCACTTTTTCTTTGAGAGAGGGAAAAGCTACCAAAGAGGGGCGCTGTTTCACTCTCATTTGAGTAGTCAGTTTCGGCACCCTGCTGTGAGAACAGACCTAACAAACTGTGATTTTGAGACAAGTAGATAGAGGCAGCTGGTAAAATCTTACGGTTATTTTAAGGAGAAGAATATAAAGTTCAGATCATCTTTTAAGATAGCTTTAGTTAAATAGATTTAATCTCTAGATAGTGAGAATAGATTAGTATAGGTTCACCCCACTATGAACATGAAGAAGTCCCCTGCAGCACAGTGGGGTTTCGGGGGTTAGAGTTAGAAACTTTAGCTTTAGACTTAAGATATCCTTTGTTATTCCTATATCCTTTTTCTGTCCCTGCTTCTCCTATTAGATGTAATTAAGAATCAACATTGTATTAAACTGTATCCAGCAAGTTTATCAACCGCCGTCCACTAGAGCTCCCTGAAAACATTAGCCAATCAATATCCACTAGCCATAGATATCAAGATGTATACAACAAAATCAAATTTACACCTAACAGCTCCAAGCCAGAAGAGCAGATAAGAGCTAGGCAATGGGGTTAAGTGACTTTCCCAGGGTCACACAGCTAGAAAGTGTCTGATGCCAGATTTGAACCTACAACCTCTCATCTCCAGACTTGACTCTCTATCCACTGAGCCACCCCATATACTTATTTATATGAATGCATGTGTTTGTTGTCATTGTTGTTTAGTTGTTTCTGACTCTTCTTGGCTCCATTTGGGGTTTTCTTGTCAAAAATACTGGAGGGGTTTGCCATTCCTTCTCCAGCTCATTTTACCAATGAGGAAATCAAGGCAAACAAGGTTAATGACTGGCTCAGGGTCACACAGCTAGTAAGTATCTGGCACTATATTTGAACTCAGATCCTCCTGACTCCAGGCCTAGTACTTATCCACTTTGCCACCTACCTGTGAACCTATTAACTCTCTCAAGAATATGGGCTCTTTGGGGAGCAGGGATTGTTCCATTTTTGTCTTTGTACCTCCAACACCTAGCACAGTGACTGACCACAGTAGATGCTTAATAAATACTTGTTGCCTATGCTCGTATACCTGGTGTGTGTGTGTGTGTGTGTGTGTGTGTGTCTCAGGAGAGATGTGAACCCAGATTCCTGACTCTAAGCCTGGTCCAGTAGTTTAAAATTGGGAATGGAATAAAATGAGGCACTCCTATAACATCTTACAAGAGGACGTTTATATAACAGTAACATGGACTTTTCAGCAAAGGAATGGCATTGGTTTGGTTGGCTGCCACTTCCCTGCCTCTGCCATTGTTATGGAGGTTGGTGTGCCTGTTCAGAAGTGTGAGTTAAGCCTGGAGCCCACAAACTACTTGTAGGCTGGGATTTTCCACTTTGGTGGCCAGGAAGATATGTCAACAGTCTGAGCCTTAGTCCTCTGGACTAATCAAATCTTGAAGATAGTTTCTTTGCCTTTTAGGGGAAAATACAAAGCTAGTCTACATAGCAGAAACTTTAGCATGTATTAGTGTTACCCCTATCCCCAAGGCCTTGCAGCCCCTTATTTAAACCATTCATACCAGAAACAATAAAAAAGCAAATAAAATCCTGTGCATATATTTTTATCATTTTCGTTTTTAATGATATCATCATTTGTATTATGAGAGTGATGCATTTTCTCCTGAAGGTAAGTAGGTATACAGAGGCTAGAGCTCAGGATCTAGAGTCAGGAAGACTTTTCTTCCTGAGATCAAACCTTTCCCTAAACTTCCTTGGTGTATGACCCTGAGCAAGTCATTTAGCCCTGTTTGCCTTAGTTTTCTCCTCTGTAAAATGAGCTAGAGAAGGAAATGGCAACATCTTTGACAAAATCCCACATGAGTCACAAGCAGACACAAGTGAAATGACTGAACAACAATTTTTTTTTCCTATGAGGCAGAAAGTTCTTTCCAAATATTAATTCCTCCTAACACTTTGGCATTTACTACTGAGATATAACATGATCCATCATTTGTCATGAGAGAGACAAGGCAGCAAGATGAATGGCAAGACAAGAAGAGTCAAGAGAGAATTTCCTGATTCTAAGATATTTTTAAATTTTTACTCTTGGTGACACCTAGGCAGCTCAGTGGATTGAGAGCCACACCTAGAGACAGGAGGTCCTGGATTCAAATCTGACCAGCTGTGTGACCTTGGGCAAGTCACCTTATCTCCATTGCCTATCCCTTACCACTCTTCTGTTTTGGAACCAATACACAGTATTGATTCTAAGACAGAAGATAAGGGTTTAAAAAAAATAAAAAAAGATTTACAGTTGGGGATTCTGTTCCCTTTAGGATCATTTCCAAGCCCAGAGCCATAGGATCCCAGATTAGGGAGATGGGAAGGCATTAGGCAGCTCTCAGATAAGCACAAGTAAAATGACAAATGAACTGGCCATTTGCCCTCAGACACAAAATGGAGTCAAATATCCTGTTCTGTGAAACAGGCACCTACAGATTTATATATTTGAAGAGATCAAGATGCTACACAAAGAACTATAAACAACGGGTTTTTTTCCTTGTACTCCTTTAATCATGACCTCAAGATATTAATAAGAATGAAATGAAAATAAAAGATAGATGTTGAGGGGTGAGGATCCCAGTCCCATGGAAGAAACAAAAGGCAGAAGTGTTTGTGATATCATAGGCTCAGAAGTTGTAGAGCTATCAGGCACCTAACAAAGAAAAGCAGAGCCCAAAAAATATAGATCAAAGGTCTGTATGATATCAGAATGCAGGGGCCAAGGCTCAAACTGCACCTTGGTACCACAAGGGATCCTACTTGGGTTGGGCTCATCATTGGCTCTGGCTGGGATAGCTCCATGGCACAGACTGATGTCTTCTCAGTTTGGAATACAGAAAAGAAAGGAAGATCAGAACTAAAAGTTTATGCATAGATAGAGAGTAATTTTTTTCTGGTGAGTCTAAAATGAGTAACTGGGACTTTTAATTATGGAGTTGAAGGACAATGGTGTCTGAGTTGGGAAGAGAATTAAAACTAGGATTATAATAGCCTCCTAATGGGCATGAGGAAAATGTAGTCTGGGGTCTGGCTACAGTAGTCTGTTACTTAGGTAAACAGCAAAGGATCATGGTATAGCCAAGAATTATTAAGTCTTCCAATCTCATTTGTTGGTTGCCCTTCAACCTACTCTCTGACTTTTCCCATATTTCATTTCATAATTCCAAGTTCTCAGATAATCTAAGGGTATGTTTCTATATTTGTTCATTAACTAATAAAATGCTTACATATATATAAATAATCAGCTCTGTTTCAGAATCTCAACCCTGGTACATTAAATATTATTCCTTCAGAAACTTCCTATCTAAATGGTTGTTACTCATATCTTTCTGTTAAACCTCTTCATTTCTCAGCATTAAATAAATAAAAAAGTTATTGGTTATATAATATTTTATCATTGAAATTCATAACAAAATAAATAGAGACATTGATTAAAATATTTAAACTGTATGAAGTATCTCAAACCCTCAATGTATCTGTAGGTGATGTTACTTCTGAGAATAATAGTCTCAAATGATCCAGTCCATTCAAGATAATAAAGTCTTTTCACAAAAATATTCTTCATCCTCTTAGCAAAATAAAGTTTATAATAGTTTCACAAAGAAAGCCCTCTTTGTCTTTTTTGTCTCTGTCGTCATTTCAGAACAATTTCTCCAGCTTCTCCTAAGTCTTTCCTCTTCATTGGTTCCCTCCACACTCAATCCTGATAAATTTCTTTATAATGCTTCATCATTAAAATAACAGCTAAGATAGGTAAACAAAAAGTTTTTCTTCACCTTCTTTGTTTTGTCTTCTCCATAGTTTTTTCTCATAGATCCTCACACATGCTGTCACTGACACCACAGTGCTACATTAATGATTGTTACAACTATATCTTTTACCAGCTGTCCTTAGGAAAACAGTAGCAATCTAGGAGCAGCAACACAGTCACGGCTAAGCTCTTAAGTCAGTGAAAAAGTAAACAAGTAAGTATTAATAAATGCTTGATCTGTTGTCCTTAGACCCATCAGAGGTCCATGAATAATTTTCCCTGGGTGCTGAAACTTGGATGAGAAAAAATATTACCACTATTTTCACCAAACCTTGGTTTCCTTTTTAATCCTAAATATTTTTATGTTTTTAAAAACACCAATATGAAAAGGGGTCCATTGACTTCCCCAGACTGACAAATAGATCCATAACACAAAAAAGCTAATCTAAAGCCTAAAGTGTTCAGTCAATTTCAGTCATGTCCCACTCTTTGTGGTCCCATTTGAGGTTTTCTTGGCAAAGACACTGGAATAGTTTACCATTTCCTTCTCCAGCTCATTTTACAGATGAGGAAACCGAGGTCAAAGAAGTTAAATGATATGCATAGGATCACAGAGCTGGTAAATGTCTGAGACCAGATTTGATCTTGGGAAGATGAGTCTTCCTGACTCCAGACCCAGAGATCTACGCATTGTACCACCAAGCTGTCCTAGAGCATCTGTAAGTAAGGATTTATAAAGAAGGTTAAAATAGGATCATGGATCTAGATCTGAAAGAGACTTTAGAATTTATCTAGTCCAACCCTCTCATTTTACAAATAAGGAAACTAAAGGGCAGAGAAGCAAAGTTACCTCCCCCAAAGTCATACAGGGGGTAAATGGCAGAGCCAAACTTCAAGTCCACATCTCTTGACTCCAAATTCAAAATTCTTTCCATCACTAATTTAAGACTTGACAAAGAGCTCTCTCAATTTTTTGCATTCAGATGTTCTGTGGTAAAAGACATGTTGTTTTGTTTTTGTTTTGTTTCAGGCTATTTGGCACTGGTCCAGAGTATTCTGATCCTCCTATTGCCAATCACCCCAATTATCTCCATGGCTATGCCTAACACTAACCAGCAGCAGACACTGCAAGGAATCAAGTTTCTACTTCTCTGAAAATTATACAGATAGAAGGGACCTTAGAGTTCTTATTATACAATCCATCCCCTTATTTCAAGATTTCTCCTGGTTCTTTCCAAGATGCCTACAAGTATGCTAAGATATCTGATTGTAATAAGAGACAAAACAAGAATACCTCCCTTTAATCCTTTAACCTTATCCAATTATCATTCATTTTTAAATAATATAATAATTAAAATAATTAAAATTAGTAGATTGTAAAGTCTGAAGACAGGAACTATTTAATGTTCGTATTTGATCCTGAGAGCCTAGCCCAGTGTGTTGAATATAGCAAGCATTTAAGAGATTCTCATTGGATTGGATTGTCCAAAATCATAAAACTGGAGCAACACTGAACGAAGAACAATGAAATACAGAAGATGAGAGTCATCTACAGTCTTGTCTCTCTCTCTTTGGTTTGATTATATGATAATTCTTCAGTTCTAGAGAGCCTAGAACATGTACTTTTCAGGGGGGAAGTACAATTACAGGGTTAAGGAGATTTGAAGACCATGTTACTAGATTTCAATGATAAATCTACATTATTAAGGTCTATAGTCTGCCAGTAGTTTGGGTCAGAATCTGGAGGCTCAACTAACCAAAACTTACTACAATTTCCTTTTTTTCTTATTCAAAAAGTACTAGATGCTCAGAACTGTGCTATTCAGATCTGTCAGGGTTTGTCAACAACATCCCAGATGCTAGAATCACTCTTTAGGAAGGACAATAAGATCTCATTCTCACAGGCTGAAGGCAGTTGCCTTTACTTAGTGCCTTAATTATCCCTAAATTACCACCGTAGTGGCAAACCCAACCTTTCTGGGAATCTGCTCCTATAGCTAACCATAAAATTTCTAGGGATCTATGCTCAGATAATCCCCAGACAAATAAGCTGCCAGGGATTTGCATCTAATCAATAACCATAGAACTATTAAGTGCTTACAACGTACCAGACACTGCGCTCAATGCCAGAAATACAAAGAAAAAGCAAAAAGAGTCTGTTCATGAAATGCTTATATTCTAATGGGGGAGAGAGCAAATACATAAATTTGTGCAAAGAAGAAATACAGAAGAGAAGGAAGGTGGCTTTAGGAGAAAAGGCATTACCAAATGGAAGAACCAAGAAAGACCTCCCAGAGCAGGATTGGTGAAGGTTTTCGAGTTCAAGTGCCCAGAGTGCAAAATCGAACTGTCTATGAACATCCCCTCTCCTCCCCCCCCCCCCATTTCCCAAGAGCAGAGGGAGGAAGTCCTTGCTTTGGGCAGCTAGACAAAAGGGCAGGGCATGCAAAAAGTGTCTTTGGATGCTGGGAAGAGGGGAAACAGAGCAGCTCCCCAGTGCTAGGGCCAGCACCCTTGCCAGTACTTCCCCAATGTATCCTAGAGAATGTGGAATTTGAGCTGAGCCTTAGAAGAAGCCAGCAATTCTAAGAGCCATGGGTTCAAAGGAACAGCATTCCAGGCAGAAATGACAACCAATACAAAGGCAGAGATGGGAGATGAGAAGTTGTATGTGAGGATTGGCAGGTATGCTTGTATGTCTGGACCACAGAATAAATGTAGGTAATGTGTTAAAAGGCCTGAAAGAGTAGAAGAAGACACATTGTAAAGAGCTTTTAATCCCAATTGGAGGAATTTATTTTTTACCTTAGAGGTCATAGGGAACCATTGGAATTTACTGAGGGAAGAAGGCAGTGACATGGTCAAGACCTGAACTTTAGAAAAATAACTGGAAACTGTTTGAAGGGCAGATCAGAGTGGGAAGAGACTTGAGTCAGAGAAATCAGTTAGAAGGCTATTGTGAAGGGAGAAGTGATTGAGAACCTGAATTAAGGTGGTCTCTGTGAGTAGAGAAAAAGGAACACAGATAAGAGATGTTACATCTCCAAAGATAGAAATGACAAGATATGGTGATTGACAATCCTTGGCAGTAAGAGTCAAGAATAACACAAAGTTTGTGAAGCTGAATGATGGTGGTTCCTTCAACAGTAATAGGAAAGTTCAGAATACTGTCATGTTTGGGGAAAATAATGAGTTCCATTTTGGATATATTGAATTTGAGATGTCCACAGGATATCTAGTTTGAAATGACCAAAAGGTCGTTGATTTTGCAGACCTAAAGCTCTGAAAAAAAGAGTGTACCTGACAGAGACATGGGAATCAGGTACATTTAGATAATAATCAAACCAATGGGAGCTGATGAGATCACTAAATGAAACAGTACAGAGACAAAAAAGAAGATGGCAGAGGCCACATCCTTGAAGAATACCCACAGGCAGTGAGCATGGCATGGTTGAAATATCCACAGCATCCACTCAAATTCTATTTTCATTGGATCTCAAATGTTTGTATGGGGCCCGAGGTCTGGTTTCTGGGCATACTTACCTGTCTTAAGAGAATGCAACAGCTTCTCTTTTATAGCTGGGAGGGGGGAATGGGATATAGCCCAATTCCCACCTATGACCAGCACAGAGCACAGAAGATAATCAGACTTCTGCTCAGGTGGAACAAACTCTTTGCAAGCAATAATATCTATTATTTACCAGTCATCTCTGGATAGATATGCATTCTCTAAAACCAAAGATGCTGAGGGTGTAATATTATGTATTCCTAGAAATTATATTGTTCCAAAAATTAGCTCCCTCTGATATTTAAAATTAGATCATCTACTATGCCTCTCCCAAAAGATTAAGTATTTTTGTATTCAATATTTTTAGCTCTGGCAAAGACAGAGGCAAAGAGATGAAATCCTGCCTGTGGTATAACTATATAATCTTTGTCAAATCACTTGATTTCCTTGAGTATCTTTCTTCATCTACAAAATGAGGGAGTTGGACTAGATAGATGGTTTATTAATTCTACACATATGATCTACTGGTTGGAATCCAAATCCTAAAATCCAAAGTAGGAGTCTTTAAACTATGAGAAGAATTCAGAAAAAAGAGTTACAGAGACTCAAGCTTATCTCTGTTGAGAGGAAGCCTGAATCTCAAAAGGCCCCTCCAAAGAGCCATGGGATCACAAGAACAATGGCCAAAGACAGTGAAAGAGTAATGACAGAGTTACAGAACAAGTGGAAGTTTTTGGATCAAGTCTCCCAGACACTGAGAGCTTCTTGGACAAAACCATGAGAGGAAAAAGAAAAGGAGATCCAAGATCAAGTGAAGGAATTCTGCGATGAAAAAGTTGCTGTATAGGATAAGGCCAACATATAAATGATCACAATCAGTCTTTGCCAACTTCTAGAACTGAGTGATATGATCTAGAAGTAAGATTGACTCTCTAGAGCCTCCCACCCACCCATCTACCCATTTTTACCTTAATTTAGGCCCTCAAACACAGGGTAGTACTATAAATCTGGAGGATTATATTGGTCCTCTGCTAAAGTCAAAGGTCGCTATAGAGGGGAAATTATCTTTTGTGAAGATAATTTGTAAAGGTGGATCCAAGGCCTTTCTGCTTTGTGTCTTCTGTTGAGTAAAATAAAGTCTGTCTTGTAATTGGTGTGCTGTTTCTCTGAATCCTTCTAAGGGAGCTGAGGGCCCTCCTTTACCTTTTCTGAAAAGAATTAGATATCAACAAATTCTGGTATTCCCAAGGAAATCCTCTGGGTGAGCATATGGGCCAAAGGAAGTGGTTTGTAACTCCCCAGGCCCATGTGAACCATGACCTTCATTCGGGGCCATAAGTTCCACTTTCTCTGTTTTCTCTGTTTCTCCCTCTCCTCCTCAGTATAAGGATAGCCCCTTGGGCAAATTCTTCCTTTACTATGAGTAATAGTCATTTCTGGGTGTCTGATCTCTATCTGGCCCATCATATTTAACTTAATGGGGGACAACCACAAACCCCACTCCCCAGACCAAGGTTATATATACCCCCCCCATAAGTCCTATCCTCATAATATAGGCTCCCCCTTCCAGAGGACCTTTAATTTCCAACTTCTCATCTTTGGTGAAGAATTACAAAACCAAGTTTTTCAATCTTGTATTGGAAAAAGTGTTAACTTGGTGATCTGTACTGTTTTCTTTGGAAAGAAGGAATCATGAATGGAAAGCTTAAAGGCAGTTCAAGTCAGGTTAACACATGTTCTTGGCTGGAAAGAATCTTTAATTTCCTATGATTGATATAGCACATTCATTCAAATGGCCCCCGTGGTTCCTGGCTCATAAGATTTCTCCAAAGTTTCCAGTTCATCCAGCAAGTGGAATTTTTTTTAACTAAAGTGCCATCATGGGTTACATAACCAAGAAGATGGAAATTCCTACTTCACAGTCTGGCATTTTGGAGACTGGACTTTAGTAATGGATTAAAACCTACTTGTTTGCTGCATGGTTCAGATGCTTGGCCATCTGGTGAAGCCTATAGACTCATTTTTCAAAATAACGTTTTCAAGTTAAGAAAATACATAAAATTAAAAAGGAAGCTATTAAAATAAAGATGCCTTTTTTTCCCTATTCAGGTTCACAGACCCCTACTAAGATCTGCAGACTCAAGGCCTTGCTCTTGAGCACTAAAATCTAAAACTTTGTCTACGTATCAAGTAAACTTTCACTCATCACATGCTAAAATAAGCACAAAGGGAGCATCTCAGCAAAAAACTGAAAACGCAGAATTCTTTTTGTCTGATGAGCTTGAAATAGGTACTGTTTAAAAACAAGCCCTCCTCTTCTCATAACAAACCCTACACTCCCATAATGCCCTTCCTCAAACTTAAAAAATAAATAAAAGAAAAAATAACTTCTACTAGCCTCTAATATATTTTTTAATTTCATTTTTAAAATTTCAGCTCACTTGGTGAAAAATATATTTCACCCTCTTTCTTCTGGCATGAAGCTTTCTGTTTATTTTTATGTTGGGAACCTTGTGCATTCTCAGGTCTATGGCATCTGAAGCTTGTATATCTTTATAGCTTTTGATATCTTTCCTCCAAAAACCACAAAAAGACTCATAAATGTACCTGGCTCCCTGAAGTCAAATATTGAATCATAGCTCTGGAAAGGAAACTTAGAGATCATCAAATTCATACCTCTCACTTTACTGGAAACTTAGAGATCATCAAATCCATACCTCTCCCTTTACATAAGGGGAAACTGAAGGCTGCAGAAGGTTAATATACAAGATCCCAGAGCTTTTTCCTTTGACCCTCAGCCCATGCTTTTCATACTACACAATGCTCTTTCCATTATCCCATTGAAACAGAAGCCAAGAAGCTTATTTCTCTTTTCCGAATGAGTGATGCAACTGAATATCTGGGTTGGAAAATTCCTTTGCCTAAGTATATACATGGGCATGTCTCTCACTATCTGGGCAGCGATGAGACACATAGTAAAAATTAGGAGAGCTTAAATTTGATGAGATAGAATAGGAATCCCCAAATCTCAAGTATACTTCTTATTTGTTCAGGGTTGTGGACAAAGTGAGAAGTGGAAGGTACAATCTGGCTCTTTCTAGTTATCAACATTAAAAAGACTTTTTTTTTAATGCTATCAAAGCCCAACACATTTGCTGCATAGATCCTCCTTTTTCTTTTTCTTTTCTTTTTAAATATTCAATTCTATTTTCAGTTTTCAATTGATTATTGTATCTTGAAGATGAAAAGGGCATTCTTTGTAGGACCTCCCCAGTCCCAAAATATTAGTAATAGTTAACATTAAAGAGGAATTTTAAGTTTTGTGCAGTACTTTCTAATTCTGTTAGCTCATAGGAGCAGCTAGGAGGCTCACAGGATAGAGAGTCAGTAATGGGGACTGGAGATCCTGGGTTCAGTCTGGCCTCAGACATTTCTTAGCTGTGTGACCCTGGACAAGTCACAACCCCCATTACTTAGCTGTTACCACTCTTCTGCCTTGAAACTGATATTTAGTATTGATACTAAGACAGAAGGTAAGGGTCTAAAAAATATTTAGTATTTCATTTGATCTTCACAAAAACTTTGGAAAGTAGATTATTTCCAGATTTAAAAAATGAGGCAGACTTCCCTAGAGTCACAGAACTAGTGAGTTTCTGGGAATGAATTTGGACTTCTATATCTATGATTTCAGATCCAGGGACCTATCCACTATAGCAGGATCTATCCACTATAGCACCTATAATTTGAGGACCACCGATATTTCAGGGATGGAGGGTACTTCTGTTTGCCTTATTTCAGTCTATGGCAGGCTGTCTGTCCCAGAACAGTGGTCTCCATGCCTTAAGTCTTTCCCCAAACCATTCTCCATTCAGCTGCTAAAATGATTTTACTAATGTGCTGGCCTGACCATGTCCTTCCCACTCCAACCCTCCCCCACAAATTTCACTGATCCTAGGATCAATGATAAAACCCTTTTTAGCATTTAAAGCTATTCATAAACTTGCCTCTTACTAGCTCTCAGAGCTTACTAGCTCTGCACTTTTCTCCCCTCCACACACTCTATAATCTATCTACACTGGCCTTCTTGCTGTTCTTCACACAAAATACTCATTTTCCCAAATCTGTACACTTGTACTAGCTGACCCCTATGCCTAGAATATTCTCCCTCCTCACCTCTGCCTCTTAGCTTCCCTCTCTTCTTTCAAGACTTAGCTTAAGTCTGGGGGCAGCTGGGTGGCTCCTTGGATTGAAAGCCAGGCCTAGAGATGGGAAGTCCTGGGTTCAAATCTGACCTCAGACATTTCCTAGCTGTGTAACTCTGGGCAAGTCACTTAATCCCCATGGCCTAGCCTTTACCACTCTTCTGCCTTAGAACCAATACACAATATTGATTTTAAGATGGAAGGTAAAGGTTAAAAAAAAAGACAGCTTAAATCTCACTTTCTTTTTATTAGGTAATTTAATTTTTTTTTAATTCTCAGCCCCAAATCTCTTCCTCTTACCACCCATTTCCCTACCCATTATGAAAGCAAGTAATATGGTACCCATTATACATATGAAGTTATGCAAAATATATTTTTGCATTAGCCAAGTTGCAAAAAAGGGGGGGGTAAGAAAAATAAAGAAAAGATATGATTCAATCTGCATTCAGAGTCCATTAGTTCTCTACCTGGAAAGTTCTCTACCTTTTTCATTTTGAGTCTTTTGGAATTATGTTGATGGTCAGCATAGCTAAGTCTGTCCCAGTTGATCATCTTAAAATACTGCTGTTACTGTATACATTGTTCTCCTGCTTCTGCTTACTTCCCTTTACATTAATTTATATGTCTTTCTGAGTTTTTCTGAAACCATCCTCTTCTTCATTTCTTAAAACACAATAGTATTCCATCACAATCATCTATCATAACTTGTTTAGTTATTCCTTAATTGATGGTTATTCACAAAAGAACCACTATAAATTTTTGTGTATATGAATCCTTTTCCTTTTCCTGTGATTTCTTTAGTGGTATTTCTGCATCAAAATTTATATAGCCCTTTGAGCATAGCTCCAAATTGTTCTATAGAATAGTTGGGCTAGTTAACAGCTCCACCGTCAATGTATTAGTGTATCAATTTTCCCATTCCCCTCCATTATTAGTCATTTGCTTTTTCTGTCAGCTTAGCCAATCTGATGGTTGTGAGGTGGAAATCAATTGTTTTAATTTATATATCTCTAATTTTTAGTGATTTGGAGCATTTTTTCATATGACTGTTGATAACTGTAATTTCATCTTCTAAAAACTGCCTGTTCAGATCCTTTGGCCATTTATAAATGGTGGAATGCAGATCCTCATCTATAAGATCTTTTTTTAAGCAAAGGTTTGTTGATTTAAATTGAGATCTACCAGGTCTAAGCTAGAGAAACATGGAAATGTTCATCACTAGAAGATTAGTGAGGAACAGGTAATACATTCTTAAACCAAGGCAGATATTTAATATAAAACTAAGAAAGGAAAACCCCCTTTTAGATTATTTAGACCAGATCCCTCATGGTGGGGGAAGTACCTACATGCACAGAATCACAGATCATTCAAAGTAGAGAAAGTCTCTAAAAGAAAGGAAAAATCCTTATCTTAAAACGTATTGTCCTTCTATTCTTGATTTTCCAGATTTTGAGGGTTATAAACATGTTGCTGACCAGATAATGTAAGTTCACACATCTTCATATGTGAAGGCCTGGGTATTCACACATGCAAAAATAAACCAAGTTCTTTCATTCCCTCTCAGCCCATGTGACCTTCCTCTCATGCCAGATGTTGTTTCAGGTTTTTCAAAGCCTTTATAATGAATCACCCTCCAGCCTGAGCTCCAGGGAGCTGAAGACAAATAGAGGGACATGTCCCCATTTCTTAGCTATTATTATGTCCTGGTATTGAACATTATTAAAATTTGTTGTCTCTACTGAGACAGCCTAAATGATGGAGATCAGTGCAAGCTAAGTGGAAATATTTTTGCCTTCTAGGCAAGATTATAATAGAAGATAATTCATCATCAGCTGAAGGAACACTTGTGGTTGCATAATTACCAGGAGAATAATAAAACCCTGCACTCCTCTGGTATGGTTCATCAGAAAATCTCAAAGCAGAACCATAATACCATTAACAAGACATCATCAGCTTATGAGGAGTCCAGATAGTGAATATACTCTAGCCTGAGAGAGGGACCTAGAAAAGCTTAAAAAGTTACTAAAGGGGAGACTTGAAAAGAAACCTATGGCTATTTCAGTCCAAGGGCACAGTGAAGGGGAAAGATTCCTGGATTTGGAATCAGAAGACTCCTTTTACATCTTACTACCTATGTATGCTGAGGCAACTCACTGCATTTCTCTGCGCTTCTGTTTTTCCATTTAAAAAATAAAGAAGAAAAAGGTGAACTAGATGGTCTTCAGGGTCCCCTGTAAATGTAAATCTATAATCTTATATAACATCTTTGAACTTCATTTTCCTCATCTATAAAATGGTGTTAGGGAGAAGGGAGAAGGGAAAGTGGCCCCAAGTTGATACTTATACTGGGGTTCATTAATTTTCTTTTTTAAAAAAATATATATATGTAATTTGATAACTGTATTCAATAAAATTGTTTTCCTTTATAATCCTGTGTGTCTTGTGAATTTAAAAAATATTCTTGGAAGGAACAGTGGGTCTAAAGCATTTACTAAGCACTCACCATATGCTAGGCATTGTGCTAAGTGCAGGGGATACAGAAAAAGGTAAAAGACAATCCCTGCTTTCAAGGAGCTCACAGTCTGATGGGGGAGACAATATGTAAGCAACTATATTCAATATATATATATTGTATATATATATATATATATCAATGTATATATATATACACACACACATACAGGGAGAATTGGAGATAATCAGTAGAGAGAATAGACTTATTATTGGGGGGATTGGGAGCTGAAAATATCCAAGGAACCTAGAAAGGGGGGGAAGGAAGGAATTGGCATTAAGGGGAATCAAGAAAAGCTTCTTGTAGAAGGAGGAACTTGAAGGAAGTCAGAGAAGCCAAAAGGCAACAAAGGAGTGGAAAGAAGAATGACATTGTCATGTCCAGTTTAGAATCTATGGATCCAATCTATCAACCAGGGGAAGTCCATAAGCTTCACAAGACTGTCCAAGAGGTCCATGACACCAAAAAGTTTAAGAACCCGAGGATTAGACAACTTTTAAGGTCCCTTCCAGCTCTAGACCTCTAGACAGGACTACATTATGACAAGAGTTGGGGTAGAGGGGACCATAGATCTGCATAGAAACTAATCATACAAATCTTAAAAGCAGGCCTCCACCCTTGCTATGACACATTCTCTCAAGAACAAAGAAAGTGTGACTAACTCACAGTTTTATGGTGCTTCATAAAGTGCTTTCTTCACAACAACATGGTGAAATAGTGATATAATTATTGATATCTTCATTTTGTAGATAAGAGGAAAATGCAACTCAGAGAACTGAATAACTTTGCCTACAAATTAGCAGACTCAAACACCAGTCTTCTCATGCCAAACCCTATGTTCTTTGTACAATAACATCCTGCTTTTGGTAAATATGCAGGGAGCAGCATCCCCAAAGCTACTAACTGGTTATTTGCACTCTCTAAAATGTATCTTTAAATACAACTATGTTACGGCTTATTGGAGAGCCTAATATGTTATACTGCTGAGAAGACAGATAGATAGACAGACAGACAGACGGATAGACAGATAGTTTAGATAGATAGATAGATAGATAGATAGATAGATAGATAGATAGATAGATAGATAGATAAATGGATGGATGGATAGATAGATAATATAGTATAAATATTTAAATATATGTAAAATATTCATAGTCTTATCAAATGAAGGGATGTATGAAAAAGAAGCCATCTGAAAACTAATTAGGAAAGAGGCTGAGAGAAGAGAGACAGATATCTGGCTGTTTTGACAGAAAACTGACTGCTAAGGAGCTTCAAGGAACCAGGGAGCCAGATGGGCAAGGGAGGTGTTGGAGCTAAAAGAATGGAGAAAAGGATGGCATTGTTAGGCTATCAGGTCTTGGGGCTTCCATTTGGAATATTGGGATCTAGACTATCAACCAGGGGAATCTCTGTAGATTGCATTGCCCGGGCTGGCATTAAAATATTGTAGAATCTCATGGTCAGAATTAATCAAAGGTAATTTAGTTTAATCCCTTGGCCAATTGAGTAATTCTTGGCTACAGTATCCTTGATAAGTAACTACCCAACTTCTATTAGGATATTTCCAATGATTAGTGCTCCAGAGACTTAGGCAGGTTCAGTACCAAAAAGCTTATTAACTATTCACACTTTTTCTTCTTTCATAATCCATCCCAGTGAACCAACAACCAATGAAGGATCCTTGCTTCACTATTCCCCTATACACATATATTCATGTTGCCAACGACAATATCCAGTCTCAAAGCTGTGTCAGTGAAAACTCCAAATTTTTCCCACATAAAATTGTTACTAATAACAAATCCTTAGTAATCACTCCTACTTCTTTCTAAAAGGTTCAGAAAATTGTCCCCAAAACATCTACATTATTAACTTTTTCCCCCTTCATCAATTAAATTTCTTCATAGATGTAAGGTACCAAGGAAAGTTCATTTCACTACAACTCAAAAGACTGGAATCCTTGTTGTTAACTCATAATATCTGACCTTCCCTGTACTCCTAATCCACTGAATATTTTCTAAAACTTTAAAGAGGAAGAACACTGCACATCATTTTTTCTTGGCATTTTTTTGTCTGGACGGCCTCAGACAAGTGTAGCAAAATGTAATATAGTAGACAGTGGAGCTGGGCTTAAAATCCAAACAACCTATGTCCAAGTTCTAGCTTAGACATGCTGGCTATACGGGCCTGAACTAGTCACTTAATCTATTAGAAACTCAGGAAACTCTCTAAGAAAACATTGGGAAACGGTCATTAATCTGGGTTGGAAGAGAAATAAAATAATAGATGCAACCTCACTCTTCTCCCCCTCCCCAAGGTAGACAAGACCTAGCACAATGCCTAGCACATATTAGAGACTTAATCAATCCTTGTTGAAGTTCATTTAATTCCAGAAAATATTATTTCCCTACACTGTCAATATCATTTAACAATCTTAAAAACATTTATTGTCACTGCCCTAGATGGGAGAAGACAGGGAATAGGAATAAAAAAAAATTTAATAATACACAATACTTGTCCTCATAGAGTTTATACACTAGAAGGAAGAGAAGACCCAAACACGGATAACTCTAGTTCTTTATGTTATATAATTAGAGTTATGTGAAACAAAGAGTTGCTTGAGCCAATTAGTGATAAGGGGATTGGTATCATAGCAATTAATAGATTATGTGAACTGGAAAGATACTCTCAGAACATTTTATTTACTTTTTATATGAATGAAGAAACTGAGGTCCTGAATGGGTATATGAAATTCCCAAGACCAGATTGCTAGTTGACAAGACTGTAAGTCAAATTCAGTTTATTCAAGAAGTTCCCAAAA
Source organism: Monodelphis domestica (assembly GCF_027887165.1). NCBI lineage: Eukaryota > Metazoa > Chordata > Mammalia > Didelphimorphia > Didelphidae > Monodelphis > Monodelphis domestica. Next base: position 151,398,270 of record NC_077231.1, read on the forward strand.
AAGATGAAGGATATTAAGAGTTTCCTAAGGAGTCTATGATTCCTTAGTTCAATCACTCAACAAATAGAGCAAGCACCTACTGTGTATAAGGCACAGTGCCAGGAGCTGGGGACACAAAAACCCTCAAGGAGCTGCTGTACCTATTTGATTCCTTTTAACACCAATCTGTAGAACTAAGAGGCACTCACTCACCTTTGGCGTTTCAATAATGGATGGTCTGGGTATGGAAGTGTGGAGCATAACTGAATTACAGTCTGGCTCATCATCTGGAAACACAGGCAGTTCCTCTGGTACTGGAGCAGGCTGAGTAACAACATGGTTACCTGTACTGCCATTTTTCTCTGAGTGAGTACAGGAACTCAGCTTTTCCTCTAGGATTTCCTCTGTTCCTCCCGCATGACTTTCATGTCCACTAGCTTTGGCCAAGGGCTGGACATAGATGGTGGAATGGGCATCAGCTGGACTGGATTGATCAAAGGGTGCATTATCTCTTGTGTTCCCAAAGCAGGTAAGGAGTGCCGAGCAAGGAAACGGATGCATTCTTGGAGCTGAAGATTTCAGTGCTCGGGTCAATCTTGTTTTCCACGTTGATACTGAAACATTGCGAGGTTATAAAATCCAACAGAGAAAAAGAAAATATTGGAGAGAATAAGAGCAAGGTCAAGGCATTAACCCCAGAATTCCTTCAACAATACTTCTCTCATACAGAAACAAAAACATGCTTCCATTAGAAACTTAAGAAGTTCAAACAGTAGTCTCTGGTAACTGACTGGCCCTCTGAACAAGTTTGCTATCACAAATAACTACTTCTACCAAGCAATTCCATGCCATTCGCTGCTTTTGTCAGCAGCTAAAGAAAGCTGTCTGTGAGGTATGCTGTTTTCTTGGGTTACAGTGCCTGAGCTGGACAGAGGCACCAGTGTTAGGTGGTGCCAAGTCAATAGCCTTGCTGCCTCAGGTTACCTTGGAAGCCTAATGATAATGTAGCCTGATAACATCAGCTATAAAAGCAGCAATGTGTGTGTATCAGTAACATCATAACAACAGCATGGCTTCTCACGTGACACCCCCTTTCAAATATTTATTTGTCCAAACAAAACAAAAAACAGAAGTCATTTTCTGTCCTAATGAAGATTCTCTGAAAGGACACTCACAGCTTGGCAGTTCTTTTTTCAATTAAAGCAGGAGGTAGAATTTTAAGCCTTTGTTAGTTGAGATCTACAATTAGTCCTGGCATCCTACCTGCTTTCCAGCTATTTCAGGTTTCTTTGTCAGCCTGTGAGTAAACCTACACAAATTTCTGTTTTCTAACTCCACTCCATGTATGACTTGGTTACAGGGAAATAGCTCTGGCTAGGTTCCAACCCTTTATGAGGGCCTTTTTAATTTTTTTTAATTGTATTAATATCTTTTGTTTTTGCATCATGTTCATTTCCATAGAGACCCTTCTCCCACACACCCCCCACCATTTCTTCTCCTCTCCTGTCCCTTTTGCCTCCCAAGAGAGTCATCCCTTGTAAAAAAAGAATTTTTTTTAAAGTCTTTAAAAAAGAACAGTTCAGCAAAATTAACTACTGTAGCTATGGAGTTTAACAGTATATCCCATAGTCTTCCCTCTCTACAAACAGGAGAGGTGAGTTTTCTTTTCTCTTCTTTGGGCCCAACTTTTATCATTGCAATTGCTCATCATTCTGTTTTGATTTTCTCTTTGGTTTTTGTTTTCCTTTATATCACTGTAGTCATTGTATTATGTAGTTTTCCTGGTTTTACTTGCTTCACTTTGCATCAGTTCATCTAAGTCTTCCCATGCATTTCTGCATTCAACATTTTCTATTGGTTACAAATAAGCTATTTATTGCATGCATATGCCACAGTGTATTTAGCAATTCTCTCAATTGGCATCTACTTTATTTCCAGTTCTTTGCTACTACAAAAAGTGCTGCTATTCAATTTTGATGTATATAGGATCTTTCTTTCTATCCTTGATCTCCTTTGGATATATGCCTAACCTCAAGATCTCTGGATAAAGGGTAAAAATATTTTGGTCATTTCTTAGCATAATTCCATATTGCTCAAGGTTTCTGTTTTCCATTTTCACTTGACTACATTCCTAAAATATTTGGGAAAGCATGTGGTCATTTGTCTCGTCATTTCCCCAATTCCCAGCTTTTTCCAACTAAGTTAGGGGGAAGAGGGATATTTCTACTTTCCAATTTTTTTTAAATTATACTTTATTTTAACATTTTTTTAACTTTGAGTTCCAAATCCTCTCCCACTCACTAACTACTCCCCTACCCATTAAGAAGGCAATGATCTCAATTATATATGTGAAGTCACACAAAACATTTCCATATTAGCTATTTTGGCAAAAGAAAAAATAAAGCAAAAAAAAAAGTGGGAAAAGTATGCTTCATTCTGCATTAAGAGTCCAATTAATTCTCTCTGGAGGTGAATATTATTTTTCAGCCAGAGTCTTTTGGGATTGTCTAGGAACACTTTTTTATTTTCTATCCTGAAACATTACTAAAATTGTTAATTATTTCAATTTGTTTTTAGTTGATTCTCTAGGGTTTTCTAAGTACAGTATCAAGTTATCTGAAAAATGTGATAGTTTTGTTTCCTTGATGCCTATTCTTGAATTTTCAACTTCTTTTTCCTGTCATATGGCTATAGTTAGCATATCTAGTACAATATTTTTAAAAAAGAGGTGATAATAGACATCCTTGTTTCTCTTCTGTTTTTATTGAAAATGCTTCTAGTTTATCCCCAATGCTTGCTTAGATGATATATATCATCTAAGAATTTGTTAAGAAAGGCTCCATTTTTCCTGTGCTTTCCAGAATTTTTAATAGGAAGGAGTGTTTTATTTTGTCAAAAGCTCTTTTGCATCTATTGAAATAATCATATGGTTTTTGCTGGTTTTGATATTGATATGGTCAACTATGCTGATAGCTTTTGTAATACTGAACCAGCCCTGCATTCCTGGTATAAACCTTACCTAGTCATAGTATATGATATTTGTGACATATTTTTGTAATCTACTTTCTAATATTATTTTATTTAAATTTTTTGCATTGATATCCATTAGGAAAATTGGTCTATAGCTTGCTTTGTTTTGGCTCTCCCTGGTAAGGTATCAATACAATATTTATGTATAGATTTGATAAGACTTCTTAACCTATTTTTTAAAATAGTTTATATAGTATTGTAATAAATTATTCTTTAAATGTTTAATAGAATTCATTTGTGAATCCATCTAGTTCTAGAAATTTTTTTCTTGGGGGACTCACTGATGGTTTGTTCAACTACTTTTTCTAAGATGGAATGAGATAAGTATTCTATTTCCTCTTCTGTTAATCTGGATAATTTATAATTTTTATAAATATCCATCCATTTCACTTAAATTGTCAGATTTATTGGCATATAATTGGCTAAAATAACTCCTAACCATTGCTTCAATTTCATCTTCATACTTGGTGAATTCGCCCTTTTCATTTTTGATACTGGTATTTTGGTTTTCTTTTTTTATCAAATTAACCAATCATTTACCTATTTTTCCATAAAGCCAGCTCCTAGTTTTATTTAGTACTTCAATGGTTTTCTTACTTTCAATTTTATTAACATCTCTTTTTTTGTTTTCAAGATTTCCAAATTGGTATTCAATTGAAGATTTTCAATTTGTTCTTTTTCTAGTTTTTTAATTGTATGTGTAATTTATTGATCTGCTCTTTCTCTATTTTATTTAAGCTTTTAGAGGTATAAATTTTCCCCTAAGTACTGCCTTGGCTATATTCTACAAATTTTGGAATGCTGTTTTACTGTTGTCATTATCTTTAGGGAAATTATTGATTATTTCAATGATTTGTTCTTTGACTCATTTTTTTAAGATTACATTATTTTGTTTCTGATTATGTATTTATTTATGCTTCCAAGGTCTTTATTTAATGTAATTTTTATTGCATTATAATTCCAAAAAGGCTCATTTAATATTTCTGCTTTTCTACATTTGACTATGAAATTTTTTTATACCCTACTATACATACATGGTTAATCTTTGTGCAGATGATATGTACAGCTAAGAAAAAGGAATCCTCCCTTTTTCTTAGCTCCAACCGCTCTTACTTTCCTGCTGAGTAGACAGATTTCTATACCCAATTGAGTTTGTGTCTGTGTACATTTTTTCCCTCTTTAAACAAATTCAGCTGAGAAGCTCAAGCTTTGCCTGCCCCTCCCATTTTGCCCTCCACTGGAAAAACTCTTCCTTTTGAGCTTCTTTTATATGAGATAATTTCTCTCATTCCTTTCTCCTAGGGCATTCCTTATTCTCATTGCTCCATTTATTTTAGATCATTCCAACATAATCGATTTTCTCCTCCATACCTTCCATTTATGAAGACTCCTTCTAACTACCCCTAATAATGATAAAATTCTTAAGCATTACATATATCATCTTCCCATAAAGGAATACAAGTAGTTAAACCTAATTAAGTCCTTTATGATTTCTCTTCTTCGCTTTTTAAAATTTTTTATAATTCTCGAGTCATGTGTTTGAATGTCAGATTTTCTCTTCACATCTGGTCTTTTTCATGATTGATGCATGAAATTCCTCTAGTGTCCTTTTTTCAGTTATGTTATTATTGGTTGTAATCCTAGCTTGTTTGCCTTCCCAAATATTATATTCTAAGATATCTCCTCCTTTAAAGGTGTAGCTGTTCAATCTTGTGTGATCCTGATTGTGGCACCATGCTATTTGAATGGGGGGGGGGGGTTCTGCTTATTTTCAATATTAATTCCTTGACTTGAGAGCTCTAGACTTTGGCTGTACTATTCCTAGAGCTTTTATTTTGCAATCTCTTCCTAGGAGGTAACTGGTGGATATTTTCAGTTTCTATTTTGCTCTCTGGTTATAAGATATCACAGTGGTTTTCCCTTACAACTTCTTGAAATGTGTTATCTAGACTGGCTTTCCATCATGATTTTCAGGTAGTCCAATAATTATTAAATTCTCTCTCTCCATGATCTGTTTTACACGTCAGTTATTTTCCCAATGAGATAGTTAACATTTTCTTCTGTTTTTCATTATGATCAATTTGTTTTACTGTTTCTTGATGCTTTGTGGAGTCATTAGCTCCCATTTGTACAATCCTAATATTTAAAGAGTTATTTTCTTTAGTGAATTCTAGTGCCTCTTTTACCATTCAGCCACTTCTACCTTAGGAGTTTTCTTCATCAGAAAAGTTTTGTACCTCTTTTGCCATTTGGTCAATTCTGTTTTTTAAGGTATGCCTTTCTTCAGCATTTTTGGTATATCTTTTACCAAGCTATTGATTCTCTTTTCATAATTTTCTTAAATCTTTCTCATTCCTTTTCTCAATTTTTCCTATATCACTTTTAATAGATTAAAAAAACATTTTTTGCTTTCTATAACTCATCTAGGAGTTCTTTCTGGGCTTGTACCCAATTTGCATTTTCTTTGAGTCTTTCCTTGTAACTATTTTCATGTCACTATCTTCATCTGAGTATGTGTCTTAATTTTCCTTGTCACCATAATAACTTTTTATGATTAGGTTCTTTTTTTTTAATTTGTTCATTTTTCTAGCCTATTTTTTAACTCTGGACTTGACGTTAAATTGTGCTCTCTGTGGGAAGGGCACTGTCCCAAGCTCCAGACTTTTTTGCACCATTGTTTTCACAACTAATTCTTAAGATTTGCAAATTTGGGGTGTTTCCAAGGTGGTGTGTCATAGAGAGATGTATGGTCACTGCTCTTCTGGTTTTCACTCTGATCTTTATCCAGCTAGGACCCCTACTCCCTTGCAGTCACAAATACTCCTCTCCTACTTAGAGCTGCATCCTGGAACTGGTTATGTGCAATGAAAGTGTCAAATAGTGCCCAGTCCTATAATCAGAATTAACATAGAGATCTCCTGTAATCTCTTTTTAACCAGTTGTCAAATCCTTTTGCCATCTCTAAACGGAGAGCTTTGAAATCTGCTGCTGCTGCTTTATTGAAACCTATCCAAGGCCCACAGCTGGTGTTAATACTGTGTGCACTCCAAGCCAACCTGCAATGTCACAGACCTCTGTTCTGACTACCTGCACTGGAAATGGAAAAATGTTTCACTCCCAACCTCTTGTTGATTTTGCCACTCCAAAATTCAACAGGAGATGTGATTTTAAAGTTGTTTGGAAGGGAATGTTGAGAACGCTCAGCTGTAGTGCTTCTTTTACCCTGTCATCTTGGCTCTGTCCTCCCCTCTATATGCTTTTTCTTCCTTCCATCTTGCTCTGGAACAGAGTTCCTGCCCCCTTCCTACCTCAAACTCTAGTTTAGATATACCAAATGGGAAGGGGCATGGTCTTAGAAATATCAGTTCAGGCAGGCAGCAAGGCATAAATTAATAAATGCGTATTGACTAACATACCAGAAGTATCAAATGATTTCCTCATTTGGGAAGGGAGAAATCCCCTGCAGAGTACAAGAACCTAGTCACCAGAGAAAAGACTACAAGTGTCCCTGGATGCCAGACTGCTTTGAGAAGACTTCTAGAAGAGAGAAGGAAGAGTCAACACATTCTCGTGTAAGCATCTATACCCAAGAAGAAAAGAGTTTGTTGAGAAAGAGATTTTTATAGCCCCATTCACAAGGCAAATGTTTTTGTGAATATTTTTTCTTAATCTGGACCTGTGATTTAATCCTAGAATGGAAATTCTCTCTACCACTGAAAATCAGCAACTTGTCTCCAGTTGTAGTTTCCTTAGGCACTGAAAGACTCAGCCACTTGCCCATGATTGTATGGCCAGAATGTATCAAAAACAGTACATGAATCCAGGTCTAAGTTCAAGGCCAGGTCTCTACCACAATGCTTTGCAGTCCCTCTATGTTCTTATAGGTGTTAGTAGTAGTACTCTGTCATTATATAAAGGATGTTATTCCTTATAGAGAGTTTCTGGCATTCCAACTGTAGTGGTTTTACCATTAATAATTGTTTTCAGGCCTTGTTTTTATGATATATTATTTATTTGTTTGTTTTCTGGTTTCATTTCCATTCTTGAGGCATTTTGAAAGCCTAGACAGGTGGAAGGTATTATGTGGTTAATCTCCAATTTCTGGAAGAAAAAAATTGAAAGCTCCTGTAATGATCCCAAGGTCATGTAGGTCACTGAGGAGACTGACCAACATCTCTGATCCCCTGTCTTGATTTGTGCTTTCATTAGACCGTGAAAACTGTGTAATAGCCTTACAAGCCTTTGTACTAGAAATTAGGTGTCAGGCATTGCTCTGGGTGAACTGAGCTTCATGGTCAGACTGTAATACAATAGGGCTGGTGAAGATTAAGAGAGAGTACACAAGGCTATAACCACTAGGATTTATTAATTAGCAAATGTATCTTCCTTCTTCAATTCAGTTAATGTAAGAACATTAACTTAGTTCCTACTTGCTGTAAGGCACTCTGCTAGGGAAGCAGATAAAAATAAACCAAAATAGAAAAAAAATACCCCACTCAAAAAGTTTACAGAAAGGCAGTATGTACAAAAGTAATAGGAGTATACATACATACATAGCATGTATGTGTGTATATATGTATGTGTGTGTGCATACACACACAAACACACATGAGACAGTTAGATGACTCAATGAACAGAGCATTGGCTATGTGACATGTCACTTAACTTCTATTTGCCTTAATCCACTGGACAAGGAAATGGCAAACCACTCCCACATCTTCACCAAGAAACCTCCTAGGGGGTCCCAGAGTCAAACACGACTGAACAACAGATACACATATGTATAGGAGAGAAGATTAGTAATAGGAGGATGAAGAAAATTTAGTATAGTATGAACAGTTGAGCTAGACTTTGAAGGAAACTAATGTGAGGTAGACATGAGGAAGGAATTATTCTAGACCTATAAAATGGCAAAATGGCAAGATGGAAGTTTAGGGATGGGAAAACAGTCTATCAAACATCATTTATTTTTTTATCAGTGTTTTGGTTTTTTCCTCAGTTACAGGGGAAAAAATGAAATTTTTAACTTTTAACGGTTGTTTTTTTTTTTTAAGTTTAAGCCAAATTCTCACATTCCCTCTTTACCTGTTCTCCCCACTTCCTGGGACGACAAGAAATCTGATATATATTCTACATGTGTCATAGTGAAAAATATCTTTCCATAAAAGTCATTTTGTGAAAGAGAACTTGACCAAAAAAAAGAAATGTAAAGAAAAAAAGTGAAATTTAGTATGTTTCAGTCTATTTTGTGACTCCATAAGTTCTTTCTTTGAAGGTAGATGGCATATTTCATCAGTATTTGAACATTTTCTTGGATCACTGTATTGCTAAAAATAACTAAGTCAAGTGTATACCATGTTCTTCTGGTTCTGCTCACTTTTCTTGCTTCAGTTCATGTAGATCTTTTCAGGTTTTTCTTAAATCTTCCTTCTTATCATTTCTTATGGCCCAATAGTTTTCCATTACAACTATATACTACAGTCATTCCCCAATTGATGGACATCACCTCAGTTTCCAATTCTTTGCTACTACTAAAAGAGCCACTATCAGACAGAATATCTGCTAAGAAGTAGGTATGTAAAGACAAAAAATAAAGAAACAATCACTATTCTCAAGGTGCTTGTATTCTATTAGGAAAGACAACTGTATGTGAGTATATACAAAGTAAATATAAAGTAGTTAGGAGGAAAGATATATATCCCCTTTCTAGCTAGAACTAGCAATGGGAGCAGGGAGTAAAGCTCAGGAAAGGTTCCACTTAATAAAGTGGTACTTAGATGAAATAAACAAATTAAAAACAATTTGTCATCCACTTATTTCTGACGTGTTTGTATTCCTATAAGAATAATTGAGTTATGCTTTTTTAGAGGCTCAGAAAGGAGACATCATGGAGAAAATCTGACCCCAGACTTGACCAGGATTATACCTGGTAATCAAGAATCTGAAATGAATATAGAGTAATATGGAAATATAGTTTAAGAGTGAAAGGAAGGGTAAAAAACTGTTCTGAGCCTGAATTAAGAACATTTAGCATATCCTTATATATTATTTCTTCCAGAGAAGTCCTATTTGCCTAATTCTCAAATTGTTAAGAAGGTACATTCTTTTAGAACAAATTCAAAGACAACTTTGAGAGAAACAGACAGGGACAGAGACCAGGAAAACCAGAGACAGAGAGACACACAGAGAGTCTTCATTTGCAGACTGGAAATAGAGGTTGCCACCCCTACAATTTAACTTTATCTGAAGTAGTTCTCTTCTTCCTTTCTCTCCCTGGAGAAAAGCTGGAACCACATGTGCCCTCTCTCAAAGCCAAAACCAGAAGAAGAATCTCTCCTTCCCAAACTCTCAATAACTCTATCCTTCACCTAAGAACTCTCAGAAATCATTCTCTCCATCAGTGAAAAGAGTCTTATGCAAATACCCAAGTTTGAACTCTGGGATGCACTTGGAAATAAAAAAATAAAAAATAAAAAACAGAGATCCAAAAACAAACTGTTGCTTTAAAGCTAGAGTTCTTAATATTTTTGTATAATGAATCCCTTCAGCAGTCTGATGAAGCCTATGTTGTTGTAGTTTGTTGTTGTTCAGTCATTTTTCAGTTATATTGACCTCTTCATGGCCCCATTTGGGATTTTCTTAGTGAAGATACTGGAGTGGTTTCCCATTTCTTTCCTCAGATCATTTTACAGATGAGGAAACTGAGACAAATGGGGTTAAGTGACTTGCCCAGGGTCCACAACTAGTAAATGTTTTAGGCTAGATTTGAACTGAGGAAGAGGAGTCTTCCTGAATCCAGGCCTGGCATTCTATTATCCGCTGTTCCACCTAGATGCTGGAGTTTATGTAATCCTTCTAAAAATAAAGTTTTCAATGTATTAAATAAAATCCATGATATCACAAAAAAGTACTTTCTCATACTTGAGGCAGCAGTGGATAAAGCACTGAGCCTGGAGTCAAGAAGACCTGAGTTCAAATCCGACCTTAGACACTTATTACTTGTGTGATCCTGAGCAAATTACCTAATCTCTTATTCAATTGGAAAAGGAAATGGCAAACTACTTCAAAAAGCTTTCCAAGAAAACCCCATACAGTCAGACACAACTAAACAACAAAATCACAAAGAAAACCAAATCTTGAAATATAGTTGTCAAAATATTTCTTTTAAGTTTATAGACTCCAACATTAAAAATTACTACTGTAGGACATCAATACACTGCAGAGACTCAAAGCAGACCTAAGCCAAAGAGAGATGACGTGACCGCCCTAAGGTTACACAAAATGTAACAAGTCCAGCCATGGATTCTTCCTTCTCTTGTTCTTGTTACAAAATGCCTCTTTTCAGTCCATCCCACCAATTCATTTCAGAGAATCCAAGACTCTCGGGACTGGAAAGGACCTCAGAGGTCAACTAGGCTGATCCATACTTGTACAGACTCCTGGCAAGTGGTTCAGCTGTGAGGAGATATAAGCCAGAAAGAAGTCAATTCAAGTTCAATGTCTAGGATAATCTGCCTAAAGTTCATTTTCGTTCCAGATGTGCAGAATGAACCATTGTGAGCAATTATGCTCTTGTTCCTGTCCTTTTGGTCTCTAAAGTGACTTCCTTTTTTTGCCCTGATCCATGATTTCTCTCACGTGGGGAAGAAAGTCACTCTGTGGATGCAGATTGTAACCTGATCTTGACGTAGAGACTCGGAAAGTTATCTGGAAGCGCTGAGGTTGAGACTTGTACAGGGTCACAAAATCAATACATGTCAGAGGCAGGATATGAACCTAGTTTTCCTCACTCCAAGGCCAGTTGTCTATGGTAGAAAGAATACTAGATTTGGCATCAAAGGAAATGGACTCTAGTCTCAGCATCTGACTACTTGTATGTATGACTTTGGGCAAGTCATTTGTTGTAAAAAAGAATGTGTTGAGCTAGATAGACTCTAAAGTCCCATCTGATTGATTCCAAATCTGTGGTCATTGGCAAATTTGGAAATAAATGTGTGGCAAATTTCATTTCCTTCCCAGCCCAGTACCTGGCTCTTGGACCTCTAAATGATGTCATCACATCCTGTAACTTACCTGAGGGTCTGGGATCTCTTCACACTGGGATATCTAATCATATTGATGGCCTTCTTCGGCTAAGGAATTCCTCTTAAGTCTCTCTTGTGTTGGGGGTCCTTGAGATTGCCTACTAGTCTTCAAAACTTCCCCCAACTCTGGCCCCCCACTTTTCAGCTGCCTTTTGTGTCTTGTCTTATCCCACTAGAACTTAAGCACCCCAAGGGCAAGGACTATCTTTTTTCGCTTGCATTTGTACCCTCAGAGTTTAGCCCAAAGCCAAGCATATGAGATAAATGTTTGTTTCTATCCTTCCTTCCTAATGGAAATAATTTAAATGACTTGAAAGTTTTAAAAAAGACATCTACTTATTTGTTTTTATTAGAATAAGAGCAACCTTATTATCAGGAGAAGAAAAGGTTGTATCCATGAATATGAGAACATGAAGTTCAGGTTTTAAGAAAACAGGTACCAAGAGAGTTCCCAAATGTGCCTTAGAATAACAAAGGACCTCTACATGTGAAAATCTCCCTTAAGACCTCAAAAAGAGCAGTCAGCATCACTAGATCAGTCTCATGAGGTGATATGCTACTCACAGACAAAGGGAGACCATGCAACATATATACAAAGAGCATCAACCTAGGGTGCCTTCGTGTCATTTCTTCTGAGGAGAATGTACATTCCTTGAGGGCAGAGATTATATAATTTCTTTGTCTTGGTTTCCCCAGTGCCTAATAAAATACCTTACACATAGCAGGTGCTTAATGAATACTTATCGAATGACTATTATACAGATAATGGGATTTTTCCACCTAATGGATCAACATGACTGCAAACAATCTGTAAAGAGATCAAATGCTTATTCCAGCATTTCTCTATACCAGATAGACTGTTCTTTTGGTAGATTACATATTATTATAATATATCATACATAAATATCATACATTATATCATTATATATTATGTACAAACATTTTGTAATATGTAATATACTATATAAAATATTATATTAATAGCATGCAGATACATTTTATATTATATTATATATTATCATGTCTTAGGTATAAATATATTATATATAAATATATTATATGTTACTTATATGCAAAAGTATAATCTATCAAAAGAAAAGTCTATTATTATTATTGACTTTTGGAGAAATGCTGAAATTAGCAAAGGGCTTTGATCTCTTTATATATTGTCTGCAGCCATATTAGTCCATTAGGTGGAAAAATTACAGCATTATCTATGTAATGTTCATTCAATATATATGTAGGTATATGTGTGTGTGTCCATTATCATTTATGCCAAGAACCTCGATCTATAATACAAAATCAATGCATAAGTTGGATTGCATGATGCTGGTACTAGGATTGCCAGATGTATTTCCTGGTACTTTTGCAAATAGTGATATTGTATACTTGGAAACTGGATGGATCTATGAGACATCAATATTTGTACTTCCTCCACCAATGCAAATCACAACCACTATAGATAGATAGATAGATAGATAGATAGATAGATAGATAGATAGATAGATTTTTTTTCATCTTATGAGAGACTCTTGTTTCTGTCCTACATTAAATTCTTCGCAAGGAATCCTCCCAATAGCTTGGAGCCTTCCTATAAATCTCTGCCTTATATGACTTCAAATTATCCATACCTTCTTCTGAACACAAGAATAGCTTCCCACCCTTCATTTCTATCCTTTATCTCTTCCATCTCTTCCTTCCCTTCTCCCTCCATTCTTCCCCCTAATTCTGCCTCTTTTCTCCTCCATTCATTCCTCTTCTCCCTTCCTTCCTTCCTCCTCCCTTACCTTTTCATCTCTTCCCTCATCCTTCTCCTCCATTAATTCCCCTCCTCCTTTCATTCTTCTTTCTTCTTTTATCCATCTCTCCATACCTCCCCTTCATACCTTTTCTCTTTTCATCCTTCCTTGATCTTTCCTCCCTTTATCCTTCCCTTCCTTTTCTCTCCCCTGCCCTTTTTTCATTTCTCCTCCCCTCCTTCCATCTCCTCCTCCCTCCCTTCATCTCTTCTCTATTTCCCCTCTCTTCCCCTTCTCTTATCTCCTCTCCCGTTATCCCTTTTCCCCTCCCATCATCTCCTCTCCCTTCAACTCTCCTTTCATGTTCCCTACCTTCCCTATATCTTCCTTCTTTTTCTCTTCCTGCCTTTCCTTAAAAAAAAAAAAAAAAAACTTGTAAACTTTTGCTTCTACAGTGAACCCTGTGGATTTGAGTCCACCCATCTGGAACTGACAAGTGCTGTGAAGGAAGAGTATCCTGGCATCAAGATTGAGTCTCACCTTGGGGGCACCGGAGCCTTTGAGATTGAGATCAATGGGCAGTTGGTATTTTCCAAACTGGAGAATGAAGGATTTCCCTATGAAAAAGAATTTCATTGAAGCTATTCGAAGAGTCAGTAGTAGAGAACCTCTGGAAGAGATCACCAATAGCTGCCCTCCCTGTGTTATCCTGTGACCTTTCAAGGGTTCTAGTTCCCTCCTGTGTCAGGGCTCCTTGCCTATGCCCCTCCATCCTGGATGCCCATTCCATTTGGGGATCCACTCCACTTTTCAAAGCCTTCCCTCATTGGAGATTAGGATGAGAGAACCCATCTCATTGACCAAGCATTGATTCACCCCAAAATCCCTCTGGGTCTTGTTCCCTCTCTCCCTACCCCCTCTGCATTGAGAGATTCCAACCAACTTCTTGGTGAAGCCAGGGGACAAGAGCTTTGGAGATTCCAGGTACAAGCCTGGCTGCTACCTTCCTAAAGAAGGGATGGGTCAACCCAAGCTCAGAGTAGGGGAGACAGACCCCCTGCCACCCCAACCCCCAGGGTTTCATAGAAAATTCACATCTACAAATGAGTGCACACATACACACATCATACCTCAGAGATACTTGTACACTCCTTTGCCTGGCAGTGCCAGTGAGATGCCACAAAACCTAATTTATTTCCCACATACATACACAAAAAACACATCCCCTTGGTCTTGGGAAATACCAATTGTTGGCAATATTCACTGCTACTCTAAAAAAAAAAAGAGAGAGAGAATAGCCTCCCTATTTTCTGATGACAAACTTTACACTGTCTTTCCCATATAATGTTTCATTTCTAATATGTTATGGCCCACCATACATCACCCCATTGACCTTTGAGTGAATCTTAGCCTTAATTCTTCAGAAATCCATATCAGGAGAGGCAACATAGCATTTTAGATCAAGCATGGGAATTGAAGTCAGGAAGATCTGGATTCCTGATATAGATGTTTACTAGCTGTGTGATCCCAGGCAAATTACTCCATTTTCTTGTTTTAGCACCCTCATCTATAAAATGAGAAAGTTGAGCTCTGTGGCCTCAAATTCTTTAATTCTTTTCAATTCTAAATCTGTGATTCCACGACTCAGAACCATAGAGAGCCATGAGACACAATGATGTTTAAAATATGGGCTTTTGTTTGGGGCAGAAGGTTGGAATCAAATGAAATACTGTGTGAATCCAAAAACAATCTGACTCTTCTTCCTGTTCAGTTCTTGGCTAGCTCATACTCTATTGGCACTATCAATAAAATAATGACAAAACTCTGAGTGTGGAATCAGTAAGAGCCAAGTTCAAAACCTGCCTCAGATACTTATTATACAATATGAACTCTCTTGGTCCCAGTTTCCTCATCTCCAAAATTGGAATACTAATAGTCCCTAACTCACAACATTTTATAAGAATTTAATGAGTTCTTATAAGTAATTTAAACATGCTACATTAATGCAAGCTATTTTAAATTTATTCAACACTCATTAAGCATCTATTATTTCAAGCTGTATACTAGGTCTGTCAAACTTTTCCTGACAAATTATTCAAGGATCCCCAGAGAGGAACAAAGGAATGGAGGAAAATAAGAGATAGAACAAAGTGGGGGTCAGGAGGACCAAGGCAGTTAATCATTGCCAAGGCAAATGTATTGAAAATTACATCTATTTTTATAGGAAGAAAATGCATGCTGGGGTTCCAGCACAAGATTTTCACATACACAGTAAAAGTAAATTATTTACAAGGTAGTACAATGCATTTGGTTTACCTCATCAAATCTAGACAGAATTTTCTATAGGATAATAAAATAATATGTAACTACCTAATCCAGATTCCCAGAAAATGCATACATCAGTGATTGTGTAGGTACAACCAGTACAAATGGGAGGGGTGAAAAGGAGGGGTTTGAGGCCTCAGGTGAGGTGTGAGCTATGTACCTAACTTCAGCTGATCTATGGCCTCAGTTTTACTGAGAGTATGTGTCCCCCAGAGCTTTGCTCAATAGGGTTTTCCAGGTTTTACCTTCTACATCCACTCCTTTATTATTTAAATCAGACAAATGAAGCTGAAGGAAGTAAATGCTTGATATCAATTTTTGCTTGTTTAGAAATGGGAAGACAAAAACTAAATTGTTCTTATCCTCAAAGTGCTTACGTTCTGTCGACTTATCTTATTATTGTTGGTGTTATTGTTACTAAATGATAGATTCTCTCTATTGATTCTGATATGATTACAAAATAATTAATTGGGTTATATTTTGGGGGTGAATGTAACAAGATGGTTTTGTATCTTGCAGCAGCCTTTTCTTTCCACCATCAGTTTCCAAGGCTTATCTGACTTTATAGAGTTGAATGGTGTTCATATAATTCCTTGCATTTTTTGCTCTCGGTTCATGCATTATGATGTATGAGTGTATGTAAAAGAGATATTCTTTATTTTCTCATAGAAACTAACTTCAGTCCCATTTAGCTTCAGTTCTTTTCTGTATGATGTGTAGGGCAATCAGGCTTGTTCATACTAATTTTGGGATCTATATAACTTTTCCACAGCATCAGAAATCAAAGCAGCAAACATATTATGCACCTGCTGTGTACTGAGCACTGTGCTATGCAATCAGGGAAATACAGTGTTCCAGATATGTCCCTTCTCTCAAGGAGCTTACATGTCTACAAAGTGATAAAACATCAGAGAATATAACTAAAATGTATAGCAATACATAAATGCATTGAAGAAGTACTACTCATGGACTCTGGGCTCACAAATTTTACTGAAAAAGAATAGAATTTTTCATAAATATCTTAGATTTTGACTTACAATTTAACTTTAACTTCCTTACTGCAGATTGAAATTCCAGTTTTTGAAAAGTCTCAATAGTTTATAGGAAATAAAGCCAACATGAGAAGAAGTTTTTTGGAGGGCTGGCCTTGGAGTTAGGAAGGGTTAGATTCAAGTCCTACTTCAAGTCCACTTGACCCCATTTGGGTTTTCTTGGTGAAGATACTAGAGTAGTTTGCCATTTCCTTCTCTAGCTCATTTTACAGATGAAGAAGCTAAAGCAAACAAAGGTTAAATGATTTGCCCATGGTCACATAGTTATTTTTGTGACCATAGGAAGGCCATTTAATCTCTCAGTGCCTCAGACAACAACTCTTCAAAACTATGAGTTATCCATCCTTATTGGTAGATGTTTCCATACCAAGAGCTCCTCCCCCTGATGAAATCATGGTCCAAACCAAAATAACAACAACAAAAAAAAAAACATAGAATTTGAAGTAGACTTTAGTACCAACTCTTTCTTTGATTTGCTCTAAGATCTTTGGCAAACCATTGAGTTTAATTTTGCCTCAATTTCTTCATTTATAAAATGGAGACAGTGTTGCCTTTTCTCAGATGTTAACAGGAAACCCACTTGAGTCCTATTCCTCAACTTCTTGATGGACAACATAGAAACTTTTACCAAGAACATGTTGTTTCAAAAGGAGTATGGAAAAATTGGGAAACTAATGCACATAGGAGAGTTATGAACTGATACAACAATTCTAGAGAATAATTTGGAACCATCCCCAAAAGGAAATAAAACTGTGTACACTGTTTGACCCAGAAATATCAATAATAGGTTTGTATCCCACGAGATCAAAGGAAAAGGAAAAAGACCTATTTGCACCAAAAATATTTATAGCAGCTCTTTTTGCAGAGGCAAAGAGTTTAAAATGGAGTAGATGTCCATCAATTGGGGAATGGCTGTACAAGTGGTATAAGTTTGTAATGGAATACTATTGTGTTAGAAGAGATATCAAGCAAGACGGTTTCAGAAAAAACTGGGAAGACTTAAATGAACTGATGCAAAGTGAAATGAGCAGAACTGGGAGAACATGTTATACAGTAATAGCAATATTGGAGAAATAATCAACATTGAAAGCTATTCTGATCAAGAAAATGATACAAGACAATGTCTAAGGATACATGATGAAAAATGGTATTAACATCCAGAAAGACAATTGATGAACTATGAGTACAGATTAAAGCATACTTTCTTAATTTTATTTTACTTTGTGTATGTGTGCGTGTATGTGTATGTTTACTTTTGCAACATGGCTAACACAGAATTGTGTTTTTCATGACTTTACATATATAATCAATATCATCTTACTTGCTTCTCAGGGGTTAGGAAGGGGGAAAAGGGAGAGAATTTGGAACTCATAATTTTTAAATGAATATTTTTTCATTTCTAGGAAATTGGGAAATACTTAATGAAATAAAAATATTTTTTAAATGTATTATCTCTAGTATGCCAAGATTCAGATGAATTTTGAGATATAACTAAGAATTCTTTAATCTAAGGCAGGAGGACTAAAGCACAGGGGGTAGAAACCAATGGTGCAGAATACAGCCCAGTATGAGGTGGAGTTTTTCTAAGAGATATTGGTCTTTTTAAAGTTCAGGGATAATGAGGAACAAGAGCAACAATGGAGCAACAAAAATAATTTTATTTAAGTGATAGAAAAGATAAATGAGAAGATGCTCAGGAAGTTCTGGAAGCATCCTTGCAGAGCATATTGACTGTATGAGGAACCCCAGCATCATGGGTTTAGGCTAGGTGGAAGTCTCACTGGGCTAGGTCAGAGAAGTACTTTTTATATGGAATTGAACTATTTGTCTGGGAAGCAGTTCAGTAGATGAATCTTACACAATAAATTTTCCCCAATATTTAGTACTTATAGATTATATAACACTTGGGGGAAATAAGGGGATTCCAGTGTCTGGGTTCAGATAAAGACAAATTCATGTCTGAAATAAAGAGACCTTTTGTTCAACCTGCCTCGATGAAAATTAGTTCCTCTGCAAAATTACTATGGAGGAGGTAGCTCCTCCTCCAGAGACCCAACAATACCTCCATTGTGGTTGAGAAAGAGAAAATGGAGACCCCCATGAGGGAATCATCAAGGTAACAAAACTGGGGAGTAAGGGAAATGGGAAAATGGGGTTATAAATTGTGCTACACAGCATAAACCGGGAAGGACCATCCCTATAAATTGCAAGATGTGGGAACAGAGGTCTCCATGTCACCTTTAGATATCAGCACTCTGTAGCAAAACTCTAGTGGCCCTGCTCTAGTTATAGATATAATTTTGTTATTGTTCAATACTTTCAGTCTAGCTAATTGTTTGTGACCCCATTTGGGATTTTCTTTGCCAAGATCTTAGAATGGTTTGTCATTTCCTTCTCCAACTCATTTTACAGATGTAGAAACTGAAGTGAACAGGGTTAAGTGACTTGTCCAGGGTGACACAGCTAATAAGTGTCTGAGGTCAGAATTGAAATCTGGTCTTCCTATCTCCCTCTTAACCATTGTACCACCTTGAGTTGCTCCAGAGCTATAATACAAGATTTGTTAGGAAGAATAATGCTTCTGTTAGAAAGGAAGGAAATTGTTATGATCATAATTAAAGTACATCCTGAGGAAGCCAATGGACTAATGAGCTTTCATGTAATATCTCTTATAGATGACAAATGGGCAAACTATATTTTTAATGTAAGCAAATGGTAGGTCAATAAAGGCAAAAGCTCAATAGAAATAAAACACTGATGAAGCAATCTATAGGCAACAAACAGACCCAAAAATATGTTTTTTCTTTGCTCAACTCAAATTAAGCAATTAGAGTCTAGTGGGAATCTCCAAAAACAGGTTTTTCCTTAAAGACATTCTGAAATATCAATAGCATTAGCTCTGCATACTGGAATAAAAAGAATGTGAGAAAGGAAGGGATTTGGCCAAGTTTGGTGGTCACTTGAATGTCTCTATGTTTATGAACACTGACGACTTAAAGAATATGATATCCTCTTCAGAAGTTGGGAGGGGGGTAGAGATTTTAAAAGATCAAAGGAGAAGGATCAGAAATTCCTGAAATTCCCCTTTCTACACAGCAGCATTTCTGATTATTGAACAATGAATTTGAATCAATATGTATGAATATAATTTACCATAATAAGTTTTTGATTGACTGGAACCTTGCAGTTAACTGGAGGTTTTTTTCCTAATTAAAGAAAAAGAAATAAATGTCAAACTGATATCACAGAATTTTTAAAAACCATATTAGAACATGAATCAGCACAGTTGATACAAACTCCTACCTTTCCCCATATTAAAATTCATAAATATCATTTTGAGGCACTGCCAAATCCCCAATCATCAATATTAAATTGTGTTTAGTATACTCTTTATTAGACAAGCTAATATATTTTATAAGGACTTTCAACTGCAGTGGTTTAAACAAAATGAATTCTCATTGGTAGGATATCCATTAGCCAAAAAGTTTAATTGACTAGAAAACTCATTTTTCCAAATATTCTGATTGAGGTTTTGCTGGATATCAGGGACCCCCTCCCTGCCATGTATTTCCTGATGGGAAACAGGTTTGTTTGTTTATTTAGTTTCTCCAAAGTTTTAATATTTTAAGATTGCTGACCAGGATTTGCAAGTTGCTCATGGGGAATCAGTGAGTAACATGTTCCCCACCTTGCTGAGAATGCCAAAGGACTAAAGAACATGTTGGGCAGCCAATAAACTGGAGCTTAACCACCTAAGACTTTAAGACCAGTAAGTTTGGAGAGGGGCCATTATTATATGTGATCTAATTTTCTTTTATGTTCTCTCAGGGTCAAAAGTAAGTTACTTGAGACAGTAGAATATAGAATTCCACTGAATTATGTGAATCCACATCCAGGTTTTGCTATAAACTAAAATAAATGTCTACAGAATTGAATTAATATCTTTTAAATCAGGCAAGTAATTTTACTTCCTTGGGCCTTAGTTTTGTCATCGGCAATATAATGATCGTGAGATCAGTTCGGTAGCCATGATACTGATCAGCTCAGTCCTGTTACTTATGGGACTCAGTAGGGCAATAATCAAATTCTTTCTGATATAATCATTTAGAAAGAGTAGGTCCCTCTAGGAAAAAAAAAGTGGTGGTATCTGGTCTTTAAATTTATCATCATATCAAATACTGTTTCAGATGCTTCCAGCTGTGTGATGATAGGCAAGTCAGCTAACTTCTCAGCCTGTTTGTGCCTCTACAAAATGAATGGAAGAATGGCACACACTTCACAGGGCTCTTCTGAAGAGAAAGCAAGATAATATATGTATGGTGCTTCACAAACCTTACACCAATATGTGAATGTAAGTTCCTATTGTTATTGTTATTATTATTATGGGAGTTGATGACAGTGCCTTGGAATTGAAATACCTTAAATATTGTTTATCATTTCATTAATTTCATTATGAGCATCAACCACTGTGGCTTTGGCTGCAAATGAACTCGACAAATAGGGTTCTGTAAGGAAAGAAGGGTACAATCACAGGATCCTGGAAAGGTAAGAGAGAGATCCTGTGTTTTTCTCCTTCACCTGTGCTAAAAAAGTGCTGGAAGGGACCTCACCCAAGCTTTGAGTAAATGATATTATTCACTTAGCCATTATTCTCTCTGTTTACTGATCTTGAAACATTAACTGGAAATTTTTAAATAATCAGCTTTGGCATGTACACTGCTTCAGGGAGGTGTATGAAATCAAGATGTTCTAAGGACCACCAAATCACTGCTAGTTATAGGAAACCCAAGACCAAAAAAAAAAATGCCTTTAATTTCTCCTCTTTTCTCTGGAATTGAAATTTTTTTAAATGCTCAGAAACATTCCAATATAATAGACCCTCCTTCTTCATCCAACCACTTCCCTCACTCCAAATTAATTGATATCTTTGTTATATCTGATTGTATTATTATTACTCACTGAATTCTTAATGGATAAGGAGGAGCTACTAAATGGAACACTGATGGGTAAGATCCTGCCCAAGTCCCTTAAAAGCTCTATTTATACAGTCGTGCAGCCCAAATGATTAATAAATCATTAACTTTTAGGCCATGTGAAACCAAGTAGGTTAGTTACCCAATGGCCAGCCTCATAAGTGTAGTTTCTGGCCTGGCCTCCTTCTATTGTTGCTCTGGAAAAACTCAGAGACCTAAAGAACTTTGAGCTTCTCTTCCCTTGCCTGGATAACAAAAGAAAGTTTGGATAAGATAGCATTAACTTATTGCACAGTTTTCTATTACCAAGTCTTAGTCATGCAGCAATAATGAGCAATCAGCTGAGGCAGGAGAATCAGACAGGGACTTAATTCTCTGAACAATGGCAACATTCTAGGTCTGGCTAACAAAGGAACAGTCGTGGACCTGGATGGCAAAACAATAAGCATGTCAGGCTCCATAATGGTCAGATTCAGAGCAATGCCTTTTAAATCTAAGGCTGATTACATTTCTGGAATACTCTGTGATCATTTATCTAGCATTTTGTGGCAGTAGAAAATAAGCCATTTTAAAAAATTAATTCATACAGCGCACCTGTGACACAGGTATAGCTTAATCTGTTTATTTAAATGGCAAAAAGGGAATAAATGTACCAATGAATTTTTGAGAATTAATCATGACAGTTATGAAGTAATAACTAGGTTCTCTTTGAGGAGGGATGGAGGAACTAGACACCCCAGACTCATGGTTCATTGGGGTATTTAAATCCTGATGTGGAAATTCCACCAATGGAGAATGGCAATGGTGGTTCCTCTGTAAGCTATAGCCTTAGAGAATACTCCTGGGGTACTAAAAGGTTAACTGATTGGCCCATTGTGATACTGTTAGAAGATGTCAAGACAATTCTTGAAGAACCCAGTCAACCCTATTATGAATCCTGTTTTCTTATACCTCTTTAACAAAAAAAGAAGCAGGTGAGATGAAGCAATTTACTCCCAAAATACTTAATAAATGAATTGATAGCCCTTGAACTCAACTAAATCATCCAGAATACAAATATTGGATGGACAAGGGGATTATGCTTTAACTTAGCAAGCATTTAAATATTTACTAGGGTCTAGACTTGGGCTAGGAACAGAGATCAAAGACAGAATAGAATTGGTCCCTGCCTATAAGGAACTTATATTTCACTGAGGGGAGGGGAGGGCATGGTCTACAATATCTGTACAGATAAGCAAATGCGAGATATAAATAAAATAAATACAATTGGGTCGAGAGAATAAAAAGTGAGGGGATCATGAAAGATTTCTTGTGCAATATAACACTTGAACCTTAGAGCGAGGATGGACAGGGAGAATAGTCTCCAAACATGGGAGAATAGCCTCTGTACAAAGGCATGAAGGCAGAATGTTGTGTGTATTAAGCATTACTATTTGATAAGCAGTAATACGTTTATTAAGCACCTACTCTGTGCTACATAGTATGTTAAGCTGCAGAGATACCAAGAAAGACAAAAGGCAGACTCTGCTCTCGAGCAGCTCAAAGTCTGGCAGATGAAACAATGTGCAAACAACTACAAGTTATATACAGGATAAATTGGAGATAATCCACAAAGGTAAAGAACTGATATTATGATAGATCAGGAAATCTTCCAGTAACAGCTGTGGCTCTGTGTTTAGAATGATGGATCTGGGGTCAGGAAGAAGATTTCAAAATCAGCCTCAGATGCTTCCTAGGGGTGTGAACAAGGCTGGTCATAGTGTGGATATGAAAAAGAAAACTAATTGGGGGTTTTAGTGGGGAATGAGGAAGAAGGGAGGAATGCATTGAAAATGAGTCCTAGATGGCAATCTAGAGCAGGAAGAGCCTCAAATACATCAAATACAACTTCCTAATTTTGTAGTTGAGGAAATCGAAGCCCTGGGAAGTGTGGTGGTTTACCCAGCATCAGATAGCAACAGAGAGTGGGATTCAAACTCTAATCCTTTTTGTACCAAATGAAGCAATCTTTTCACATTGATGACATTTAAAAAGTGACTCTTGTCCAAGATTTCATGATGAGTTTGTGAGAGTGCTCAAAGTATTCCCTCATGGTTGTTGATTTCCAAATTGTTATAATTACTAATGGACCATGTCTTTTCCCTGAAGAGGGAGCACAATATAACAGCAAGAACATTAGAGAAGAAGCCAAAAGATCTGGGTTCTAGTCTTGGCTCTCCTACTGAGGGACCTTTGGCAAGTTGCTTCTTTCTGGGTCTTGGTCTCCTCTTCTGTGAGGTGAGAGGTTTAGACTAGCTCAAAGAAAATAATGTGTACAAAGTGCTTTGCAAACTTTAAAGTACTATATAAATGTTAGCTATTAAAGTGGAGCAATTAGGTAGCATTGTGGATAGAGTACCAGGCCTGAAATCAGGAAGACTCATCTTCCTGAGTTCAAATGTGGTCTCAGATACTTTCTAGCTATGTGACCCTGGGCAAGTCACTTAACCCTATGTGCCTCAGTTTCCTCATCTGAAAAATAAGCTCACAATGTAAGGAGGAGACAGCAAACAAATATATACAAATAAACAGGGTCATGAAGTTTCAAACATGACTAAAAACAAAAGGAAAAAATTTATTACTATGATTCTCAAGCCCTCTTTTAGCTCATAGAGTCTATTTCTACTTCAAATGGATTTCATCTAAATATACTGTATACTGTAAACTATATATTGCCTAAGGACAAGCATCAGAGTTGACATTTCAATTCAATTCAAGAAACTATCCTCAAAATTCTGAAATTCAAAATGCTTATATAGTGCAGTGTCCCCGTCTGTAAAAGTTAAGGCAAATTTATGGGTCAGCATTCACTCAAAACCCTAGCTTGTGAACCCCCAACAGTGTTCCTTTTATCATCCATTATCATTCATCATATCCATTTTGTCATATCCAGAAAACAGACTACTTCAAAGCAAAAGACATTAAATAGCCTAGCAATCACTCAATCAGCAAACATTTATTATGTATCTTCTATGTGCCAGCCACTGTGGGGATACAATAAAGAAAAAAAAATGAAACCACTTCTGCCTTCAGGAAGCTTACATTCTAATGAGATAGCTAAGGGAATACTGCCCCTCTCCTGGCCACATGCTTGAGCATCAATGGTCCCCAGAGGTCACCAAATAGCAAAAGAGAGAGTGCATACACAGAAAGTGTTTGTGGTCAGGAAATGTGGGGAGACATGTGAGGGACACAAATGGCCAGAGTCTCTGTTAGAAGCCTTTTCTGACTCTAAGACAGCTTCTGGCTCTTCCTCCCATAACACTGCTGATGTCATCCAGATGCTCCAAGAGTGGCATCAATCTGCTGTTCTAAAATACCAGGCACGCGAGACTGGGCTAGTTCCTTTGCCAAGTCATACATGGATCCTCTGTAGCCAGGTTGCTCTCTGGTGCCATCTGCTGTTCCTCAAATCTGGATTTTTCTAGATTTTCTCTGCTGCTCTCTGCTTCTACCTGCTGGTTTCCTGATGAATTGCCATTAGTTTCTGAGAGTGTGACCCCTCTATGTCCCTTTCCTACCTGTCTGACTACTCCATATTCTTTCCTCAATGGCCATCTCTCTGTCTCTGTCTCTGTCTCTGTCTCTCTGTCTCTGTCTCTCCGTGCCTCTGTCTCTCCGTGTCTCTGTGTCTCTGTCTCTGTCTCTCTGTCTCTGTCTCTCTCTGTCTCTCTCTCTCTCTGTCTCTCTCTGTCTCTCTCTGTCTCTGTCTCTGTCTCTCTCTGTCTCTGTCTCTGTCTCTCTCTGTCTCTCTCTCTCTCTCTCTCTCTGTCTCTCTCTCTCTCTCTCTCTCTCTCTCTCTCTCTCTCTCTCTCTCTCTCTCTCTCCCCCTCTCCCTCTGTCTGTCTCTCTGTGCCTCCCTCTGTCTGTCTGTCTCTCAGTCTTTCTCACCACCTTCTCATAGGCAAAGCCCAAAGGCTCTATCCTTGACCCTCTTTTCTTTTCTCCATACTTCCTGTATCTTGGTTCTGCACATAGACTGTACATATTTGTTTGCTGTCTCCTCCATTACATTGTGAGCTCCTTGAGGATAGAGGCTACCTTTTACCTCTTTTTGATCCTCCATTGTTTAGCACAGTACCTGGTGCATAGTAACCTCTTAATACATATTTATCAAATGACTGATTGGTTTCATTGGTTTCCATAGCTTCAATTTACTACCTCAAGGCAGTGGACTCCAAGATCTGTCCAGCCAGACCTAGTTTCTCTCCTGAACTCTTCTTTCATAGGAAAAGAGTCAAGATGATGGCTTAGTAGCAGCAAAAGTTGAAACCACTCTTACTATCCTTCCATATTAATTTTTAAAAAGACACTTCAAAAAGACAGGAATCCAAGCCCAAAAGCAAGAAGGAGTCATGGGGCTCTCCCACTGAACGCAACATGAAAGATAGGCAGAGATGGTCGATTTTCATGGGATAAGAGGAACCAAAAGCAAAACTAAACTCTTCTACCATTACTTGTCCATGGGATATTCTGTTTTGGGATCTATAGATCCAATCTTCTGTAGACATCTCAAATTCAACATGTCCAAAATAGAACCAAATATCTTTTCCAAAAACCCCAGGCTTCTTCCAAACAACTTTATTTCTATTGAGGATACCATCATCTTTTGTTACCCAGGTTTGCAATTTTTGAGTCATATTCAATCCTCATTCTCCCTTACCCTCAATCTTCAATTAGTTCTCAAATCTTGACAATGTTCTCTCAAAGGGCATCTTTTACATCAGACCTCTTCTCTTTAATTGTATAGCATAATCACTTAATCTCTTGCCTACACTACTGTAATAGCCTACTAATAGGTCTAGCCACCTCTAGGTTCTCCCTTCTCCAAACATTTCACATAGGTGACAAAGTTATATTCCTAAAGCAAGGTCCTATCATGTTACTCCCTGGCTTGAAAAGTTCTGGTATCTTCTCATTTGTCTATTCATATTTGAAGCCCTTCATGATCTGTCTCCAGCTTACCTTTCAGACTTATTTCACATTACTCCCCTTTGGAGCCTCTACATTCCAGCAAAACTGCTCTACTTGCTCGTCTTCATACACAACATTCTATGTCCCATAGACATACCTTTGCCTAGTAACATCTCAGGAATGTTCTCCCTCCTTATCTTTCCTTCTTGGAAAATATAGCTTCTTTCAAATCTCAGATCAAATGTACCCCTTACTTGAGCCTTTTCTGATTTCCCAGTTGTTAGTGCCTTACCCTCTAAATTAACTTGTATTTTTTCATAATATTTATATGTACATATGTTATTTCCCCCATATAATATAAACTTAATGGAAGGCCTGCTTCATTTTTAACTTGTATCTCCAGCACCAAACACAGTGCCTAGCACATAATAGATACTTAATAAATGTTCCTGGAGTTATTGATTGCTTGACTGAATGCCTTCGGGTCTATTTGAGCTGCCACACAGAGTTAAGTTCCTTATTTGAATTAGAATGAGAATAATTCCAATACCTTTCCATTGCCATGATGCTAAATGTGTTTATACAAACTGCCACCTCCAAATCTTCAGTTACTAAAACTGAAGGAGAAGAGTTGGACCTTTAGTTCTTCATTTCTGCCAACAACAAAAGAGCTATTTCAGAGTCCTCCCCTCTCTGGTGTTATCAAGCCTTTCTTTATCCTTCCTTGCACTCTTCCTTTTGATCAACAGGGGCCCAATCTGAGGATGGGCTTTGCATTTAGCTAAACCTCAAGATATTTAAGATAGGGATTAGCTGATAAGAATAATTAGAATGTTCTCCCCAGATCTCTCTTTCCCAGCTTTCCATTTTCCTTCTTATATTAAGTGCTAATGTAGGGAGGGTGTATTTTAATGTAACCCCACCCTTCATGCTCTTTTTTCCCAGGAAGGCAGTTGTGAAGGTTGGGTGAGAGCCAGGAAGGAGAATTTTACCCATGTGTTTTTACTTAGGTTTTAAACTTTTGTTCTATTATTTCTTCTACGTCAAGTGATTATTAATAAATCTTATAAAATATAATACTTAGAGTTATTGATATTAATTTAAATCTTACATTGTTGGTGAGCCACAAAGAAATAGAATC
The DNA here is from genome assembly GCF_027887165.1 of Monodelphis domestica. Classification (NCBI taxonomy): domain Eukaryota; kingdom Metazoa; phylum Chordata; class Mammalia; order Didelphimorphia; family Didelphidae; genus Monodelphis; species Monodelphis domestica. The sequence continues at coordinate 151,425,546 of NC_077231.1, forward strand.
CTTGATCTTCTTTTAAGAGTCTTTAAGTAAAGATAGGCAGTAGATTATTTTGAGAAAACCATGTTTCTCACCTGCCACGTCCCTTTTTACCTTCCTTCTCAGGGGATCTCTCTTCAGAGTCTTCCTGGTGACCAAGACCCAAAGTGGCATCTCTACTCAACTGCTTTGGTTTGTGGGACTTAGCCTGGAGGTACTTGCCGAGCCTGGAGTCTCCGCCAACCTGCTGCATCTCTTGAGTGAGACTTTTTTCCTGCCCAAAAGGTAAAATATAAATTTCCCTTTTATTATTAATAGCTGAGATGGCCCCTAGCACAGCACAGAAGCTCAACAAGCTGAAGAACTTGGGCTTTTTCCATGCTGCACACCCCATCCCCTTCTAGCTTCCAAGCCAATTTTAAACTGACCCTGGGGTGTTGTTTTTTTTCATGCTCCTGGCTAAGAGGGTGGAAACTGAGGGTTTAGCCCACACAGGAATCTCCTATGCCACCCACTAGACCCTAAAACCCAGCACAGCAAGGGGGGCAGCTAGTAGCTCAGTGGATTGAAAGTCAGATTTTTGGAAATTAGGCTCTGGTTTCCTGCTCTAAAGATCAGATGTAACCTGTATTCTATATTCAAACACCCTTTTGTTTTCCCTGGCATTTTTAACCCCTGGAGGGAGGGGAAGAAAGGTTTCTCTTCCAAACCTCTTAACTTTAGCCAGTACATACTAGGGTAGCGCCACCTACAGACAGGAAGTAGATTTGCAACCAATTTAATAATTAGATTTAAAAGTGTGGCCCACTCTTATGAAAGAGCCGTGCATTATCACAGTTTTAGGATTTCTTTTCTTACTACCATTCCTGGGAGTACTTGTACCAATTGGATATTTTGAAATTTATCCATTCATCCCCAAGAAAAAACAACCGAAGTGCATCTTGAGTAGTCTCAAGATGCAAAAGGGAGATTCTACCCAGTCTGGGCAACACATCCAATATGGGGTTCATCCACACAATGCTCAGTGTGAAAATCCTCCAAAGTATGGGGAACCCCCAGATGTATGACCAAAGGAATCTAGATGGATGATGATGCTCAGGAGGGGAAGGAACCTCAAAGAGTCCAGAGATGGATTTTAAGCCTTTTCAGACTCCATTGCCTTATTGATATTAACTGTTTCAGTTTATTCCCCTCCAAAAAGTGAAGAAGTTTCTGTAACACAGCTATCAGAATTGGAGAAAAGGACTCTTTAATTGATTGCTCATATGTAAAAACTTCTATTAACACTGAGTGCCTGTCTCCTGTCATGCTTATTATATTTGCTGATTATTTGCTTTAAGATTTAATTTTGTTTTTTAAGTTCACATAATAATCTAATCTAATATATTCTGTTACACTATGTCATTTTTCAGCTACTATGTTTTGGCCATTAGCTATATATTCTGTAGTATTGTCTTTATTTGTACCATCCCCCTATGACTGGACCCTAGGAAATGCCATTATAAAAGTCCATAAACAACTTGGACAAACCCTTTTCTGTGGCAAAACCATAGGTCCTTATGAATGCTGGATTTGTCACCAGATCCACTAAGGTCACATGTTGCCTTAATGGCCTTTTGTTCCTTTTGGCTTTTGCTAATTGTTATATAACTGATGATTGATGTATTCCTTCAAACTGGTTACAACATGTATACAACCTTTGGAGAATGAGCTAAAAATCTCAATTGATTTTAAGGGGTCTTCAGAAGTGATTTTCAGATATCTATGAGAACCACTACCTTTGATTGATCATTTGCCTACCTTTGAGCTATTTGTAACCACAGGTAAGGATCCATTTTGTAGTTGAAGTGAAGTGCAATAGCACAATTATATTCTCCACCTCCACATTTCTAAAAATGTAATGGATGAGACATCAGAAGTTATTTTTACTATTGTATTCCTTGCCTCACTTTGAAATGGATGGGACATATAAACACATGCCTTTTACAGCTGTTACAGTCTCATACCAGAGGAGGGAGCTTTCCCAAGGGGCTTGCTTACCCCATGATGGGTAGGTGGGAAGGTTTTCCCAGGGAGCTTGGTAACCCCTAGATGGCTACCAGAGGGAGAATTTTCCTATGGAGCTTGGTGGCTCCTGGGTGGTTTTTATATTTGTAATTCTTCAGCTTACTCTACCCTTCCACCAGAATTATCTAGATTCTTGGTGACATTTTAGACCCAAAAGATTTCCATCAGTAGTATAAAGGTTTGGTTTAGTTTTTGGTGTTGTTTTTTTTTCTGGGTTCTCCTGCAAAATTTTGGGATGGTGGCAGTAATATACTTTTTTGAAATATCTCAGCTAAAGTTCATAGATTGGCTAGATCTGGAGAACTTGTGAAAAGTATCTATGAGCTTCATAGGTTTTTAAATGTCACACAGCAAGTGGCTATAGAGACTCATGTGAATCCTAATGATAGCAGATTTGTTTGCAATTGTCATCAAATGGGTTCTTATGATTTTGGGGATTTTGATACTTCTTTGAATGTTCATTACCTGCTGTACTACTGTTTTAAAAAGCTTTTACTTGGTGAAAATCATATGCACTCACACTGTGGATCATGGCCAAGTTTAAAAGGAAATGCATCTCATTTTGGGGTGAGAAATCTTTGTATTGTGCCCCTACTTGGCTGATACCTTTTCATAGAATGTGAACTATATATTTTTTTATTTAATGATTGTTTTTCCTTGTATGTGCAATAGAGTATCTGAGTTCTCTTTATTCTCTCATTTTTTGTACTTGAAGCACACGTTACTAGTATTAATGGTTTTTTGATTTTGCACTAGGATAAGTTTAAAATGTCCATTGGCCCTAATGTCAATGCATAAACTAAAAGCTTTAGACTATGGAAACCTCCCATTGATTGTTAAATATTATGGGACTGTGATTAATAACTGTCTGATTCCAGGAGAAGGGGTCACAAAAGAGCCACTACATAGTGCCAAGGAGCACAAAGTTAACCTACATAGTGCCTAGGAGCACAAAGTCAAGAAGACCAACCAATCCTGGTGGGATTGATGAGATTCTATACCAAGACAGGGAACTTGAACATATTTTGGGGTTTGAGGAAATGGCTATTTAACACCTCAGATGCAGGATTCCCTTGTGCCAGATCCAGAATTCTACCAAGTACCTCAGTTTGGCTGCCATTTTGGCTCCCCTGTCCCTGAGAACAAAAGTAAAATCAGACCAGGGAATGATATTTCCCTTCTGCTTCAAAATCTGGTCCTTTTTCTCTTTCATAGTATGGCAATTTTCTGTAATCCTGGATGTTGGTTGGGTAAGTGCATAATTGCTACTAGAGGCTTGTGGGACATAAATCACTTTAATCAGGCTCTGATTCAAGGACCTGTTATGGGCTTATTCTTCCTTACTCGGAATTTTTACACATGAGACTTTGATATTTTTTGTTCATGCAGAAGTTATTTTTTCTCTTTTATTTGGGTTTTTATGTTTTTTAATTTTTCTTTTGACAATTGATTCATGTATCCCTGGGTGATCTGTATGTTGGTCAACACCCTAGGCATGTAAATCTGGGAGATTTCTATATCCTCATTTCCCAAAGGAATTATAGGGGTGATTGTGTCATTAGAATTTTCTCCCCAGAATTCTCTTTCCCAGCTTCCCATTTTACTTCTCACATTACATGTTAACATAGGGAGGATATATTTTGATGTAATCCTGCCCCTCCCACTCTTTTTTTTCCTGGGAAGGCAGTTGTGGAAGTTGGGTGAGAGCCAAGCAGGAGAATTTTACCCACATGTTTTTACTTAGGTTTTATGCTTTTGTTCTATTATTTCTTCTACTTCAAGTGATTACTAATAAATCTTATAAAATAAAATACTTGGATATAATATTGGATATGGATATAATAATATCAATAATACTGATATTAATTTAAATCTTACATAAGATTTGACTTACTTTGAGTCAGGTCTGTGTAGTTTTAAAAAGTTCTTACTTCAAGATTTGAACCTATCTAATCTTTTATTATAAAAATCTGAGTATGAGGAGAAAGTAGAAGAGATTTTTTTAAGTCTCTGATGCTTGTCATGCACCCCTTCAACCAGAGTCAAGAAATGGTCCCTACTTCCCTAGCCTTAGGGAAAACATACTTGGAGAAAAATGTCCTTTCAAAATTTTTTCAAAAAGCATAGTAAATTGTATTTGTGAGCAGTAGTAGCCATGGCAGCATTCAATTCAGGAGCAATCTCACAAGAGGTAGAGTTAGGCTGATGGTGTGACAGACTCAGCACTGAAAGAAACTTTGATCCAGTATAGTGAACAAATCTCTTCTATGATATCCCTGAATGATGACAATATGTTTTGAACTCAAATACTTCCAGTGACTGGGATTTCGCTACTTCTTTACTCCCCTGGGATTGACTCTAGAAATACAGAGTTCTACCTAGAAAGAAATAGGGCAAGGCTAAAGGTGAAGGATAAGAGGTGAGGAAGAATAAGTTTGGCTATGCAGATGGACGATCTGGGATGGTGGTGCAATTCCTTTTTTCCTTTCTATGATGAGTTTAGAGGAATATTGACCTGAAAGTATACCTCCACATAGACTACATAAAGTCCTTTAATTACCTAACCTTAAATTAGCTAGCATTTATATTGTGCTTACTATGGATTAGGTAATCTGCTGAGCACTTTACAAATATTATTTCATGTACCATTTTTACATGTAATTAAGAAAAATTAAATTAAAAACATGAATTCATTTGATCCTCATGACAGTCCTGAGAGATAGATGCTATTATGATTCTCATTTTACAGTTGTGGAAACTGAGGCAAAGAGCAGTTAAGTGACTTGATATGGGTGACAAAGCTGATAAGTACCTAGCTGCCTGGGGTTCTGTATCCCTAGGAGTTCTCAATTCAAATGACTTTATAGGAATAATATGCTAAATCTAAAAAGACTTTTGGAAAATTAACTCATCTCATAAATACATTCTCCCCTTCTCTTAGTGGGTAGATACTGAAAAGAATGTTGCATACCCTGTCAGGCAGGCTAACCCTTTTGGTCAGCTTTGCTTTATACTTTTGTCATTGAGGGAGAGTTCTATGAGAATAAGAAACCAAAAGTCAAGAGGACTGATACAGAGTTTGTAAAAGAAAGAGTGGGGAAGAAAAGTTAATTTAATCTTTTAATTTGTTTAATTTAATAAAATATTTAATTTAATTTAGTCATTAGTAAAGCCTAGCCTAGTAGAAGAGAAGAGCAATGGACTAAAGGGGAAAGAAAAAGGAGGCGGAGATTTTTAAACATCACTTTTTATAAATATATAATATATTTAATACCAAAAAGGGGCCATGATCTGTTGCAGACAGGAATTCATTTTGTGATGGCATGTGACAAGTGTCACAGTGACTGCTCTAAGTTTCTGCTGGGTAGTAATATACAAGGGAGCCAATATTCAGCTCTTGCCTTGGTCATAAATGCCTTGCTCTAATCATTGATGAAGTATCAGGGATTCACCTAGTGGACAGCTTTCCCACCTACCTGAGAGAGAAATATTGCAGGACTGGTGTTTTCTGATAGAAGGAAGATAGATATCAGGAGTTGTTAGGTCTTTTTTGTTTTTTCTTGGACCTTTTTGGCAATCTGGTGGGGACAATTGACCTCTTCTCAGGGTTAAGTTTCTAGATGCATAAAATAGGATATACTGGATTACAAAGGAAATGTATTATCCCTAAGTAAAAAATTTAAGAACCCCTGGGTTAGAGCATAGGATCTTTCCCTGAGGCTCAGAGAGTGGTCTTTAGCCAGCAAGTGAATAGGCTTATGAGAACTCTGGGGATCCAAGGGGAGAGGATTCCAAGAGCCAGCAGAAAAGACACTGGAAAAAAAGCATCCAATATGAATTTTGCCTTACCTAATAATTTCACTTAGCAGCAGAACTACTTAGTTTCGTTTCATCAGTCTTAAGGAAAGGCACCATTTTTCATCTTTTCTAGGTTCTTCTTTCCCTTCTCCCACTCGATTCCCCCAGTACAGTATTGTGTTCTCACTCAGGAATCAGCAAATATTGTTTGTTTGACTGACTGTCAGCAGATGGTCAGCAGGTGTAAATGGGCCAGCCATGTGCCTTGACACCCAAGCCAGGGAATGGAAAAAGAGAAGGGATGAAGAGACACATGATTCCCAAGTGGAAATGTACAAGTGCTTCTTAGTGTTTTGGTCTCCTTGCAGAGAATCCCCACTCCCTCCTCTTCATCATTTCTAGAGCCAGATACAGTTCCACAAATACTTCTGCATAAGAAGTAACCATTAAATATTTGATTAGCCAAGACTTGTGTTCCAGTTTCCTCTCAGTTCCCTTCAGGGCCTGAACCCAAGCCAGCTTCCCCTGCAGATGACTCACCAGGATCAAGGAGTGAGAAAACCTGTTTGCTGGTCTCCTGCTGCTGGAATTGGTGGGGTAGTAGGGGTATAGAAGCTCTTTGTATAAAAACCATTCCAGAGGACTGCTCTTCACAGGAGGGGTCCCTGCTATGGTAAACAGCCAGGCACAGCCCTGCTTACCAACCTAATCAAGGTCTAGAATTAGATGCAGCTGGCAAAAGTCAGAGGGAACTGGGAAGTCTTAAGCTAGAAAGACTGTAGTAAAATAGAAGATGAGGACAAAATAGAGTCGACATTGTAACTCACTGATGCAAAGGTCTGCATTTAGTTTTTGGTGAATTGTTGTATAAATGATATCTACCCCTTTCCCTATCCTCCATTTGGTGTATCCACCCCACCCCACCCCCAGCTTCTTGCACCCCACTCAACCCATAGTGGTTTGCCATTGACTCAATGATGACTTGGAGTTCAAGAAAATAAGATACTGAACTGAGAAAGCCATGAGTTATAGTCAGAGATTGAAGATCTGTAACATGAAAAAGAACAAGTAGTAAGACCACAATTTTTTTCCACTCAGATGGTCTCCTTTTCTCTTGGGCTGCAGCTCCTTCTGGATCAAAGAATATATATCCAAAAGTGAGGGACATAGCAAAGTAGATCATTTGTCCTGAAATCTCATCATAAAGACATCTTTGGGTCATTCTAGTTTCTTCCTGAGTGAAAATTTTAAAAATAGAATTTCTGAGGTAGTAGGAGTCTAGGGTGTAATCTATTTCAACTTTACACCCAAAGCAAGAACCCCACCTAAGAACTGACAACTGGTCATTCACTCTCTGCCTGAAAATACACCAGGATAGGGAAATTCAAAACCCCCTAAGACATTCTATTTCTTTTTGGAAAAGCTTGAATATTTAGAATGGTTTTTCTCCTATTGAGTCAGAATCTGCCTCCATATAACTTTTATCCATTGGCTCTAGCTATCCTTTGGGAAAGTGAATGGGGCCACTGAAGGATCACTATGGGCCACATATTGACTTAGAAAAGCAAATATTAACATTATCCATATTCTATTATATTTTTATTTATTTTATTAAGTATTTCCATTACATTTTAATCTGGTTCAGCTGTACCTGAGGATTTTGTGAGCCACAATGCAGTCTATGGGTGGCATGTTTGACACTTTTGCTCCAGGGTGAAGTAGAATAAACCCAATTCTTCTTCCACATGACAATCTTTAAAGTTTTAAAAAATAAATATCATGCCCACTGTACATCTTTTCTTTTCCAAGAATTCCCAATTCCTTCAGCTAAACCCAAGATGGTTTTTGTACTCTGACACCATCCTGCTTATCCCTCCTTTGGACATGCTCTAACGTGTCCATGTCCCTCTAAAATGTGGCATCCAGACCTGGACACAACATTTGAGATATCATTTGACCCAAGTGAGAACAGAATGAAATCATTTGCATATTTTACTCTGAACACTTTATTTTTATTAATGTATGCTAAAAGAGCATTAACTTTTATATAGAAACAGTATGGTGGCAGAGAAAGGATAGAGCTCTGGGCCTGTAGTTAGGAAGACCTGAGTTTAAATCCAATCTCAGATACTAACTAGCTGTGCAACCATGGACAAGACACTAAACCTCTGTCTGCCTCAGTTGCCTCATGTAAGATTTAAAATGGTTGAAGTCTTAAACTGTAGTGAGTTAAAATGGTGGAAGATATAAATTGTGATAGATATAAGAGAGGGTGAGTGAATTTGACCACAGAAATATGTTTCACTACAATTTCTTGGTTTTTAAATCAAATATAAGGTGGTCGTCAGGGAAATATTCCCAATTATTCAAATACCCAAGTCAACTGGGTTTTATAGAGATTTTAATTAATACAAATGTGGAATTAAAGAAAAGAGAGAAAGAGAAAGGAAATAAGTATGAAGGGCCTTAAGCTAACATGGCCTAGACCTGAGTCTTAAGAGAGAGAGAGATCAGTCAGTCAGTCTTTTAACACTCACCACAAGGTCTGCCTAAGCAAGGATTCTAGTGACACCAGGCCAGCATCATCTCAGCTGCTTTCACCAGCTCCCTCCTCCATCTGAATGTTTCAGAATCAGTCCTTCCTCAATCTGAGTGTTTCAGAATGAGTCCTCCTCAATCTGAATGTTTCAGAATGACCTCCAGCTCTTCTCTGAGCTGTTATTTTTAAGGGCAAAATCTCCTATGTCACCTCCCCTAAGTTCTTCCATCTACCAATCACTGTAGATGTTTTCCAAAAGACAGCCCATTTTGAATTCACAGCTGAGTAGATTAATCTCTTTAGTAAATCAGAAAAAATGCTGCTGTGTCGACTAATTTCATTAAGAGAAAACCTCTGAGTAAGTTTTCACCTTTTAGGTCTAAGTAGTTTACAAGTAGCCCCACCTTTATAGGCACTTAGCATTCCATTGTATCAATTCCAAAAATAGGCATAGCTCAAAGAACTCCTTTCCTTTATAAGTATGGTTTTCAAGTACTTTCATTGTTTAGCAAGGAGTTTTCTGCCCTAAAGCAGTCCCAAGTAGGGATGGGGTAGAGATCCTCCCATAGCAAGGAGTTTTCACATTCAAGTAGAGTTCTCACTATCTGGTAGGGAATTATTTCAAGTAGGGAATTGGAAGATTCCTCAATGTGGAGTAAAATTTTTAACATTCTTAAGTCTGTGAAATTTTAAGGTTTACACTCATCTGTAAATGGAAATTTTTTGTGATTTAAAATGACAATTTACAGGATACAAACTTTTCATATTTAACAGGAATTAAAGTACTTAATTAATTAAAGTGCTACCTCCCAAGGTTATTGTGAAAATCAAACAATATGTTCTTTCTAAAACTGTTGGTGCCTGGCACAAGTAGGTGCTTGTTCCTGCCCTCTCACTAAAATGACTAGGTATTTTTCATGTGATCTTTTTAGCTATACCCCCCATCCAATATTTGCAGGCATTTTTAAAAGATTTCTGTAAAAACATTAAATTTAAATTAAATTTCTTCTTGTAAGCTACAGACCAACATTTCAACTAATTGAGATCTTTTTAGATCCTGGTTCTGTCAAACAATATATGAGTCATCTTTCCTAGCATTGTGTCAGCCCCAAATTTAATAAGCATTCTAGGTATGCCTTCTTCCTAGTCAATGGTAAAAGTATTGATGGGAGCACTGCCCAGAAAAGTACCCTGCAGCATTCCTTTCCACTCTGATATTGATCAACAATCTTTGGGTCCAGCCCTTCAACTAGTTCTGGATTTACCTTAATGTACTACTCCCTCTGGTTCACAAGGCTATACTAAGAAATGTCAGCTTTGCTATGTCACCCTAAAAAAATTAACTCCTCCAACTCTCAGTTTCCTTATGTGTAAAATAGGGTAATAATAGCATCTTCCTTAAAGGGTTGTTTTAATGACTAAATAAAAAGTGCTTTGAAATTTTTAAAGCTAAATTGGATTTATTATTTTATGTTTGCTATTGTTAATATTCTAACCTACTAGTCGAGTTAACCTGTCAAAAGAGGAAAGGCTTTAGTCTGAATAATTATGCTATCTCATAATGATCCTTCTTTCTTCAAGGTATTCACCAGTCATCCTTTTAATTATCTTCTCTAGAATTTTTTTCAGGATTCAATGTCAATATCTCAGATCCAAGATTTTAAGTATCTTCGTGTATTCTTTTCCTTGAAAATTCAGACACAATTTCTCCAGTCCCATTCTTGAAGTACCACCATCTCCACCATCAAATCTACACCTTTTTTCAGCAAATTGGAATGTGGTTTTTCTGGGGTCAGTGAGTTGACCTCATTGAAGACTATTAGGTACTCTTTTCCCATCTGTTCACTTATCTTGAGCTGTGGCACTGCCCAGAGTAGGAGGTGTATAGAAATCTAAAATACAGGGCATGAAGGGCAGTATTATTATAAAGCTACTGGATTTGGACAAGGTCCCTTTCTCCCCATAGTTAATTGACTTTATGCACTTGTTAATCACCTATTCTGTGATATACACTACTCTTTTTCCAACATCTTCAGTAATCAACATGCACGACCTTAAAATTACATCAACCTGAGAGATGCCCTAGGAGTTCGGCTCTAAAGGAAACACAAGTGATAATAGGATCATAGGTCTAAAGCATGAAGGGACCTTAGAAGTCATCTAGTCAAGCTCATTCATTTTATAGATGATTAAACCAGGGAGGTGGAGAATCTACAAGGGGTGAAATCTACATGTGCACCTCACTTCCTTTGAATTTTAAGTTTGTGTCCACTCTGTCCAGAGTCCATGTCTGTGCAAAAAAGAATCCTCTCCCATTTTGGAGAATGTTTTCATAACTTCTGCTCTTGATAATATCTGAATGAATTCTGGACTGGTGACCTGACTCTCAAATCTGCTTTCCCCATACTCAACAATTCTCTGCATTCCCTGCTTATTTACTTCTCTGATATTTTAGTTTATGAACAAATTGGGGCTTAAAATCACAAAACTTGAGTATTTGAAGGGATCTATACTTCAACCCATAAAAGAAATGAATCCTCACTTCAAAGAAAGGGATTAAAGAAAACATTTAGATTAACCCATACCTAAGTTCAAACCTGGTCTCAGACACTTACTTGCTGGACAAGTCACTTAACCCTGTTTGCCTCAGTTTTCTCATCTGTATAATGAGAAGGAAATCACAAACCACTCCAGTCTCTTTATCAAGAAAACCCCAAATGGGGTCACCAAGAGTCAGCTATAACTAAAACCCCTGAATGAGAATCTCCTCTGCAAAATCTCCCATTAACTGATGCTTTAGCCTTTATTAAAAGACATTTTCTTTCTGGGAAGCTCACTAACTTTATTCTAGTTTCGAATGTTGGAATGTTCAGAAAGCTTTTCTAATTATTAGCTTTTCCTTAATTGAGCTAAAATCTATACTTCTGCATTTCTCATCCATTGCCACTAGCTCAGCACTCTGGGCCCAAAGAGAACCAGTATAATACCACTTCCCTATTATTTCCTTTAAAATACATGAAGATAAAAAAAGTTTTTATTTTCACTTATATATATATATATATATATATATGGGTATTGGATGTGGGGTTTTGGTTTTTAAAAGATTTTTACAAAAATGAATAATATGAGAATAGGTATTGAGTGATAAATTATGTATAACCCAGAGGAATTATCAGCTCTGGGAGGGACGGGAGGGGAAAAGGGAGGGAAAACATATGAATCATGTAACCATGGAAAAATACTTAAATTTAAATTAAAAAAAAATACTTGGAGATAGTTCATTCTGCTGCCCTCCTGTCTCTTTATCTTCTTTTGGAGAAACCATTCCAACTGCTTCAACCAGTCCTATATGGCAAGCTTTCAAGATACCTTCATCATCCTAAACACATTCTTCTGAACGCCCTTCAGTTTACTGATATCCTTTTAAAAATATATCAGATGAAAACAATATTCCAGACATGAATGATTAGAATATATCACCTCCCTCATTCTGGACATTAAACCTAAGTCAATATCAAAAGTTTAGAGCAAAATTTATGCCATTAGATATAATCATCACAGATCTCTTTATTGGGGCATGAATTTCCCACATGCCCATTTCCTAGCGTTACAATTTACATGTTTTCAGTGTGTAGTTTTATCCAATTTCTCATTGTGAGAACCTCCCTTTTATAACTCCATTCCATTCCAAATTAGAAAGTCTAAAGATAAGAACTATAAAACGGATAAGATGGCCTCCTAAGGCCCATAGCTGTGGTTAACACCAGCACTTTTCTTAGTTCAAGTTTGATGTTGAGACAAAACAAGGCATTTGTAAGTCATTGAACAGTTAAGAAAAGTTTTATCTTGCCTTAAAACAGCAAGTTTACCCAACAAGATGACACTGGCACTTAGTTTCTCTTAAAAGAAACCCTTCTGCACCACCACCATCACCATCCCACCAATCTCCTCAATCTTTCCACTCCTATCCTAATTTCAACATGTAAATGTTTCTGGTCACCAGATCAGGACATGGTAAAGGACATGGGGTCTCGGTGGTCTTCAGAAATCCTCCAAGTGTGAGGGGTCCTGATTCTATATGTTTGGAACTTTTTATGGCCTTAGGTGACCAAGAAGCTACAGTGGGGAAGCCAAAGTCAATCAGGTAATAAGAATAATTTTGTCTCCTTTTAAAGGAAAGTCATCTCTTTTGAAGGAGGGAAGAGGAGGAAGCCTGCCCTTACCCCTATGTTGTAGGCTTGGGGAAAGAACTTGGTAAATTAGTACCAGCAGTACCTAGTAAAAATTAGTGCTATCACAGATGTGCATAACAAAAGGAACTTAAGTTCAGAGTACACTCCTTTGTTCTATTGCCCAAGTGGTCCCATAGCTAGCAGAAATGGAACTGGCAAAAATTAGACATTGAATTGGACTGTGTCATTTCAGAATATTCCACATCTGCTGGCTAAGTTGGGATGTTCTGAAACGCATGTCAAAGCACACATGTCATTACACTGTAATCTGAAATGGGAGATGGCATCAACCAGCAAATATGAGCCTGTCAAAGAAAGAGAGGGGGTCAATCTGATAGCCAGATGATTCCATATTTGATGATTGGCAGTTAATACTATGTTATCATTGAAATGTAGCCAATATGGTGGTTTCTTGTGAAGGAGCAGTTAAAATCTTGATCAATTTTTATCCAAGCTGACTTTGACAATTCACTGTTAAACTGACCCTAAAAACACATGAAGCCTTTTTGGAAATAGGGACAGAATAGAGCTATAGTCCTATTCTCCTGGAAAACCTTAATATTGAAATGACATTTTGAAAATATAGTGTCTCTTTTTTTCTGGAGTCCCCAAAGAACTCATTTCTCTTAATAGCATTAGCATTCTGTGAGAAGATAGAAGAGAAGACTCTTATTGTATGGGAGATGAAAGAGAGGAAAAGGAACCTGGGTTGGGGAAATGCTATATAAATGAATGGCTCTTATTCACTTGAAAATATTTTTATAAATGATCATTTGAGCCCTTTAAGTGGAAGTCTGTAAATCCTGCAAAAGGTCACATTACTTGTGGTTGTATATATTATGTATATAAATGCTTTAAGGGATCTGAGAGCTTACATAGTTCATCAACACTCTTCATTTTACAGATGTGAAAATTGAGGAATTGTGAAAATCTAGGTTATGTTATATTTTCTGTTTATTTCATTAAACATTTCCCAATTATATTTTAATCTATATAAGGCATGGAGTTCAACATCTCTGCTTTAAGATGTGAGTATAAATTCCTTTGCTGACAAATTGCCAACCAAGTTTCCCAAAGTAAATTTTAAATAATAATCTTTTCCCCTATTTTAATTTTCTATAGGTTTATTAAAAATTGATGTTATATATTTGTGCATATATGTCTGAATGTCTGTCATATTTATTCTATTTCACTTCTCTATTTCTTTCTTTTTCCCTAGTAACAGATGGTTTAGATGACCACTGCTTTATTATAATGTCAGCTACCTACCTACCCCTGAGTTAGGGCAATTTCAATGAAAAGAAATTTAAGTCTTTATGATACCACTGAAGAAGACAACAAAAGTAAATTGATCTTCATATTTTTGTTTTTATCCCAACATCACATTATAATATTTTTATGTTGTCGAAAACAAGAAAGTAAAAAAGTTAGGAATGGATAAAATATAATTCACAAAACATTTTAACATTTTTATTTCTGAATTTTAAGATTTTTAAAAATGGATGTTTTGGGGACAAATAATCTGATGTAATATAAAACTGTATAGTTACTGTGTTTGTTTTTGTTGAGTTGTGTTCAACTCTTGGTGACCACTTCTTTGAAGCAGTTTTTGGCAAAGATACTGGAGTATTTGCCATTTCTTTCTACAACACATTTTATAGAGACAGAAACTAAGGCAAACAGGGTTAAGTGACTTGCCAAGAGTTACATAGTAAAGTGTCTGAGGCCAGATCTGAACTCAGGTCTTCCTGATCCCAGGTCCAGTAATCAATCTACTGTGCTGGCTGGCTACCCCAATTTCATGTACTATATCCCTGTAGAGATATATGTCTGCTATATGAGAACTGATCTAGTTAAGAGGGACACAGTACCACTAGGTAACAAATTCTTTGGCCGTGGCAAACGAAAGAAAGAGAAAGAAAGAAAGAAAGAAAGAAAGAAAGAAAGAAAGAAAGAAAGAAAGAAAGAAAGAAAGAAAGAAAGAAAGAAAGAAAGAAAGAAAGAAAGAAAGAAAGAAAGAAAGAAAGAAAGAAAGAAAGAAAGAAAGAAAGAAAGAAAGAAAGAAAGAAAGAAAGAAAGAAAGAGAGGAAGAGAGGAAGAGAGGAAGAGATAAAGAGAGAGAGAAAGAAAGAAAGAAAGAAAGAAAGAAAGAAAGAAAGAAAGAAAGAAAGAAAGAAAGAAAGAAAGAAAGAAAGAAAGAAAGAAAGAAAGAAAGAAAGAAAGAAAGAAAGAAAGAAAGAAAGAAAGAAAGAAAGAAAGAAAGAAAGAAAGAAAGAAAGAAAGAAAGAAAGAAAGAAAGAAAGAAAGAAAGAAAGAAAGAAAGAAAGAAAGAAAGAAAGAAAGAAAGAAAGAAGAAAGAAAGAAAGAAAGAAAGAAAGAAAGAGAGAGAGAGAGAAAGAAAGAGAGAAAGAAAGAGAGAGAGAGAGAAAGAAAGAGAGAAAGGGAGAGAGGAAGGAAGGAAGGAAGGAAGGAAGGAAGGAAGGAAGGAAGGAAGGAAGGAAGGAAGGAAGGAAGGAAGGAAGGAAGGAAGGGAGGAAGGAACAGAGGGAGGAAGGAACAGAGGGAGGAAGGGAGGGAGGAAGGGAGGGAGGAAGGGAGGGAGGGAGGAGAAAGAAAAAGATGGCTTGTAAATTTTTAGAGGTGAGACAAAGAAGTTGGTTTCATTGTGAGCTCAAAAGTATTAAGGATCTTTTTTTCATGGGATACTGTCATAATGTTTTATAGAATTAATGATGAACATAAACAAAAAGACCACCACAAAGATAATTGGAGCTTAAGAACCAGCGTGTGCTGTAGAGGATGAGATAAAGAAATTCCATTGGAATGTAATCCAGATCCTTCAGTTTAAGTCAACTTAAAAATCAATGCTTGATGACTTCAACATAATAGTGAACATAGGGTAGGATGATTAAAAATATTGTGGAAAATTATTCAAGACCAAAATACAATTAAAGCCTCTAAGGTTTGTAGATTATTACGAAACCTCATGACTCTATATCATGAATACTTATGTCAAGAAAAAAATCAGAAGCAAGCTCATATACACTGAATAACATCACAAAAAAAAGTTTAGAACATTAGTTATTGCCTTCATAAACAGGAAAACAGTGACTACAAATGCAAATATCATTCCCAGATCATCTTTTCATGTACAGATCATCAACTTGTTAGAACAAAGGTCAAAATCAATATCAAACTAAAAGCAAAGAAAAAAGAGGAAAAGAAGATATGACAGAATACTGGCCAAAAAGTGCCTACTCCTTGAAGCATGCCTAATCTGTTCGGCTGGAAATGTTTCTAATCTGTTTCTGGAAATTCATTATGGTGTATAATAGAGGGTCTTGCCCATGATGTAGGGGTATGGCAGGTATTCTGTGACTATTTCCTGTCTACTTATTACTGTGTGAACAGGAAAAGCCTTTTAATTGGCTACAGTCAGAAATCATATGTATATAAAAGGTCTCCAAGAAAAGATCTATCTCTAGCTCTCTGTCTCTTTCTCTACCTCTGTCTCTATCTCTCTATATTTGTCTGTCTCTGTGTGTGTCTCTCTCTATCTCTGTTGCTCTCTCTTTCTACTTAATGGCTTTCCAGTGAAAATGAAGAACTACTGCAAGGTAGGAGGAACATATTTATCTCCCTCTCTGAGCCACCAAATGGCCCCTGAATATATGGCTCTGCAATGTCTTTTGTCATTTGTATTTCTTCTTTCTTGAGCTTAAGTGAAAGAATACTGGACATAGAATGACCCTGTGAGCTCTGAAATGTTGGAAGAGCTACCAGAATTCCAGTGATGGGATCCCATTGCAAAGCCTGCTATAGATACCATAGTAGAGCCAGGAGTGACTTGCATGGCAGAGATCAGAAGTGAATATACCTGGCAACTGAGTCACCATGTCATGAAAGTAAGGAAGCAACTTGGCCATTAATCATGTCACATTCCGGAATGAACTTGATGAGAAGAACATACATAGCAGCTGCTTTAAATTCAAGCCTATTTCCCCCTTGGTGGTACAGGAGAGAGTGTGCCTTGTTTTGATGGGATAAGGTTGTACTACATTCTTACTATAACTTCTTGATAAACATCTCTTTGGAAAAGTTAGTCATTATTTGCTTACTGATGATATTCTGAAAATGTCAACAAATCAAATTATTCTGGGGTAAAACAAACTGCAACTGGCAAATTATATTGAAGCAATAATCCTTAGCAAATGATTTTGGAAAGAACATACAAGAGTGGGGGTCCAAGTCAACAGAAAAAGAACTAACGCCAACTCATTTGGGTCAGCTCTAAAATCCCACAAAAGAGATGTAGACAATTTCCAATCTACTAGTGCAAATGGAGTTAATTTTGGGGAAAAAAACCTCATACCTCATATCTGCATCCCATTCTGTGCCCATGAGTCTCCCTTCCCAAATAGACCTCAAAAGTATAATCCACATATGTCACACCAGCCAAAATCCAATTTGCAACCTTTCAACTTGTTCCCTCCTCATATTCACCTTGTCCTAGCACCCTCATATCTGAATCTATTCATTGGTTTAGCTACTTACTACTCTGAATGCAAGAAGTATTTTGTGGATGTAATCTTAAAACATAATTGATGAGCAAGCCCTCAACAGTGCCCTTATTTTCAATAGTCAGCCAGTATACACAATTAGCTCAAACCAAAGGCATTTACCTCATAATTACATAGTGCTTACTACATACAGGTCATGAGCCATTGTGCTAAGCACTTTACAATTATTTCATTTGAACCTCACAAAAAACCTGGGAGGTAAGAGTTATTGTGATCTCCAGTTTACAAATAAGGAAACTGAGGCAAACAGAACAAAGTGACTTACACACAACTAGTAAGTATCTAAAACTGGATTTGAACTCATGTCTTCTTGACTCCAGAATCAGAATTCTATCCACTGTGCCACCTCGATGTTCTGACAGCATAAGGACAATAGCTACAGAACATTTAATGGAACATACCCAAATACTCATGGTGTGAAGGAGAAGGGTAGACCCTGACTTAGAATACGCTGTTAAGGAGGCACACACATAGGGAAAATATGTGACCAAGACCACTCCTGTTTCTGGAACTGCAGGGACCCATGTCCTTTCTTCTCATGGGCACCTCACAGAGCTCTCCCTTGGGCACAGAGTCTCTCCTAAGCTGCTCACTTGATTGGGCTCTGGAAGCATTCTCCCTTCCACAGCTCTTCTCCTGGCTGCCCCTTCTAGCCTCCCCCTTCCATGGCTTTCTTATCTATTTCCAGTGCTCCCCCAGCTTGAACTCCTCCTCCTGCCAAATCTCTTTACTTCTCTTTCTCTCATTCAGCTCTCTGCTGGATTCTATATCTCCCGCTGGATAAATAGCTTGGCAGGAAGATGTCCCATCCCAGGGGGGAGGGAGGATAGCTAGATGATTCAATGGATGGAGAGCCAGGCCCTGAGATGGGAGGTCTTGGGTTCAAATCTAGATTCAGACACTTTCTAGCTGGGTGACCCTGGACAAGTCATTTAACCCCCATTGCCTAATTCTTACTGCTCTTCTGCCTTGGAACCAAAACACAGTATTGATTCTAAGATGGAAGATGAGGGTTTTTTTTTTAATGTCATGTCCAATGAGGGTGAGGAGAAGAGAAAATCTCCCACCTCCACCCCCATGGTAGAGGTGCAGAAGGCACACCCCACAAAGCGGCCTAAATATCTCCCCAGGCTGGCAAGCTTGCTTTTCAAGTGCCATCAGGATCATTGCCAGTCTTCAGATCTGAATTAGAATCAGAGTTCTGGCATCTCACCTATATATATGCTCTTCAGGTTCCTTATCTCAAAATGGGGTGAAGGAGAGTATTGATAACTTGTAATATCTCCCCAGCTCCAAATCTAGGCCCCCCATAACCCTAAAGGTGGAAGAAAAGGACCTGAAAAGTCTTCAAATCTAGCTTTCCCACCCTCTATTTCAAAATCACGAAGGTGAAAAAGCAAAAGTCTTCGGAATGGAGGTCCACTGACTCCAGATTCACCGCTTCTATGCCCACGCAAACTCTGGCTCTCCTGTCCATGTTTCCTCCTCCATCATTTGCAGGCCAATCTCTCACTATCGAAGGAAGAAGTCCTAGCACCAAGGTTTCCTCTCTGTGTTCTTACACAGGCCCAAGAAACAACAAGAGTCTGCCTCCTCCCTAGAGCTGAGGGCACAAAGCTGTCCCTTCTTTCCTTTTAGGCCTTCCATATACTCAGCTCTAGACCCTGGTAAGCTAGAGACTTTTGAAAAAAATCCTAGATTTGGAGTTAACAGATCTGGGTTTGAATCTCAACTCTGCTGCTTACTTTTTGTTTGTAGTGGGCCTCTGGACCTCAGTTTCCTCATCTATCAAATGAGGGGATTGAACTAAAAAATTTCTAAGACTTGCAAAATCTCTCCTTGGGGGTGGAGCAGGGGTAGACAAAGGGGTGGATTAGCAAATACTTCTTTTCTCCACAGGCCAATCCAAATTTCATTTTATTTTCATTAAATCTATTTTGTACCCAGCTTAACATTCTTATTTCCAAATCCTTTGTTTTCAGGGGTTCTGAATAAGCAGTAAGGGGATAAGGAGAAGAAAAAAGTAGCCAAGAAGCAATGAAGCTAATTTATGGGGAAAAATTAAAATCTAAAAATAGTCCATCTATCTTGGCAAACCAAGAAGTCAGGGTTAAATGATAACTGTTTACAAGTATTTGAAAGCTATAAATAACATGGAGGAAGTAGACCTATTTAGTAAGCTCTGGGGAGTTATAACTAGGAGTAACGGGATAAGACTAAGTAGTAATAAATTTAGGCAGAGAGCAGGAAAAATATATAGTAAGATCAATAACTTATAGTAATTTCCCTGTGGAAAACCACTCTGAACAACATCAGTTTAGGTGACCTAAAGGGTATTATTCCCATGAGCTAGATTAATATTCTAATGAAACTTACTGAAAAATCTGGCACCAATTTAAACATATACATTAAACATGTTCTGACTAAAATGATTATTGGCTCAATATAAGAATAAACTGCATTAAAAATAAAAACAAAAGCAAAAAAACAACCAGAATATGATCTTCGTCTCCAACCCAACCCTCAACTCACTTGGGGACTTCAACATAGTTAAAATCATAGGATTATCACCCTAGATTAGGAAGGAACTTCAGGAGTAGTAGAGTCCAAATCCTTCATTTTACATAGAAAGAACCTGAGGCTCAGATAGGCTCCCCTTTGATCAGTGTCACATGGCTAGTACCCTGCCTCAACTAAGATAGGATTTGAATTCAAGGCTTCCTATAACAAATCCTGTATTCTATCAATAATGTCTCACTGGTTTTTGTTATGGAAAAAACTTTCATAACAAAAACCTCTGACAAAGGTCTAATTACTCAAATTTATAAAGAGCTAAATCAATTGTACAAAAAAATCAAGCCATTCTCCAATTGATAAATGGGCAAAGGACATGAACAGGCAGTTTTCAGTCAAAGAAATCAAAACTATTAACAAGCACATGAAAAGTGTTCTAAATCTCTTATAATCAGAGAGATGCAAATAAAAACAACTCTGAGGTATCACCTCACACCTAGCAGATTGGCTAACATAACAGCAAAGGAAAGTAATGAATGCTGGAGGGGATGTGGCAAAGTAGGGACATTAATTCATTGCTGGTGGAGTTGTGAACTGATCCAACCATTCTGGAAGGCAATTTGGAACTATGCACAAAGGGCGCTAAAAGAATGTCTATCCTTTGATCCAGCCAAAGCATTGCTGGGTCTGTACCCCAAATAGATAATGGACAAAAAGACTTCTACAAGAATATCCATAGCTGCGCTCTTTGTGATGGCCAAAAATTGGAAAATGAGGGGATGCCCATCAATTGGGGAATGGCTGAACAAATTGTGGTATATGTTGGTGATGGAATACTATTGTGCAAAAAGGAATAATAAAGTGGAGGAATTCCATGGAGACTGGAATGACCTCCAGGAAGTAATGCAGAGTGAGAGGAGCAGAACCAGGAGAACATTGTACACAGAGACTAATACACTGTGGTATAATCGAACGTAATGGACTTCTCCATTAATGGGGATGTAATGTCCCTGAACAATCTGCAGGGATCTAGGAGAAAAAACACTATTCATAAGCAGAAGACAAACTGTGGGAGTAGAAACACCGAGGAAAAGCAACTGCCTGACTACAGCAGTTGAGGGGACAGGTCAAAGGAGAGACTCTGAATGAATACTCTAACGCAAATACTAATAACATGACAATGGGTTCGAATCAAGAACACATGTGATACCCAGTGGAATCACGCGTCAGCTATGTGGGGAGGGGGGGAGGAAAAGAAAATTATCTTTGTCTTTAAAGAATAATACTTGGAAATGATCAAATAAAATATTATAAAATTAAAAAAAATAAGAGCCCAGTTGAAATTGTGTAACAAATTTATTAATGGCCCCAGGTAATGCAGTTCTGTCATTTTTTCCAGCTTCACTAAGTAGTTTTTGAGTAAGAGCCAAGGTAGCAAAGACTGGGAGTAATCCAAGGCTGAGGCTTTGGCAGTTTTCAAAGTTTCTGAGAGGCTAAGACAATAAAAGACTCAAGAGGACAGAGTAGACTTGAAGGTTCTCAAAAGGGTAATGACGAGGAAGGGCGTAGAGGGCAGCTACGTCAAGAGTGATAAAGGGATTGGAGATCACAGTGAGGGTAAAGAATAGATTTGGGGGTTGTAAGGCAGAGAAAGTAGAATGACAACAATTGTGATCATATAAAGGACTTTCAGAATTCATGAATATAGAAGTGATACATTTGTGGGTGATGCCAAGATCAAGACTATGACTACTTCTATGTGCAGCAAAGGTAGGGTACAGGAGTAGTTGGTGGGAAACGAGTAAATTAATGAACTAAGAGGTTAGGGTATTTGAAAGTCTCAATATGAATGTTGAAATCAGTAGATTTCATTAGTGTTCCTGAAAATGAGGTGGAGAGAAATGCTGTGAGCTAGGAATTTAATTCATTGAGGAAGAAAGAAAAGTACCCTGGTAGTCAGCAAACAGCAGCCAACAGAATCTTGCTTGGGTTCTAAATATAGATTGTATGAACCTCAAAGGGTGAGAGTTTTCTGAAAGATGGTGGTAGATAGCCTGGAAGTGGTCCTGGGCAATAAGACCTCATCATGGCCACTGAGTTAGTGGATATGATTGAAAGTGCAACCAGTGTTGGAAAAGTAGCTAGGGGAAAGTTGACATTTGAGATGGCATCAGACCTCAGTTCTTTCAAAAAAAATGGAAAGAGTGAGAAAGGAAATGGGTTAAGATGAAAGCTAGTTTCTTACCCATGGAGCAAACATATCCGAGAGCACCGTAAAAGGGTTAAGTAGCTTTAGAATGAGACTTGAAAGGCTTAGCTTGTGGGTGAAGGAAAGAAGTGGAGGATGAAGAGTGAGGTTTGAATAATTACAACTGGGGCATAGAAAGGGTCTGATGGGATGAAAGTATGTTAGTCATTGACAAATTAATTCAAATGGGTTGTCATTGTCATAGGTTATCACGCATCTCAAAATCAATTGTTATTAACCTAGAAAAACGATAAGCCAAGAGAAAGATGGCACTTGACTATGAACTATGGAAAGCATGGCACTTACACCACACTTCTACCCATTGAAGGAGGCACAAACCAACAGGGTATGCAGTGGATTTCCAAGTAAGTGGCTGATAATGCCACTAAACATGATATGTTAAGCATTGGTTCCATCTCTGTCACTTAGAAATGTGTCCACATTTTCTTTATCCTTAAAAATAAAACAAAAAACCTTGATTTGACCTAACTATTCCCTTAAGCTATCATCTTTTCTTCTATCTTCTCACAGGCAACTCCTAGATAATGTTATCTATATTCTTTGCCTGCATTTTTGCTTTACCTTCACTTCTAAATCCCTCAAAATCTGATTTCTTTTTTTAAAAAAACCTTCTCTTCTGTCTTAGAATCAATCCCTTTGATGGTGGGAGTGATCATAAGATGAAACTTCAACACTGCGTTAGCCTTTTCCAATATTAAGTATTTACTTTCTGACAACTTTGGTCCTTGCCCTAAGTAGTTTGTTGGGGACAGTACTGACTCTAGGTGGATTTGACTCCCCTTTCCTTAGGATGTACATACACATATACTTCCCTGTCCCTGTTTGGTTCTTAGCTCTTATCCTTTCCTTCTCTTGCTGAGCTGAATTAGTGTCTGTCTATGGGTGTTCTGGGCAGAATATTTGCATCCTTAGAGTTCCCTCACTTTAGTGCAGCAGGAAGCACACACACACACACACACACACACACACACACACACACACACACACACCCCAAACCTCCCCACTCACAAAAGAGCAGAATCAAAATCAGCTGCTTGCAACAGAGTTGGGTGTGCTGATAGTCTCTGCAGCAAGAAAAAAAGTCCAGTATGATCCCATAGCACAAGCCTATGAGTTGGTTTATGTGACCTGTCAGATCACAGAGGGAGGTCAGGAAGAGATCCTGAGTAAGCACATTAAGGATGTGCAAGTGTTAATTCATAAGGCTATTACCTCATTGAGATTCTTGTTTCCTTGCCTTGTGTGGATTCACCTGTAAATGTTCTTCTACTGGTACACAATGTTTTATGGGGTTTTTGAGAGTCAGTGGGGATTGGATAAAAGCTCAAGTTCTCCATTTTGTTGGCATTATGACCCAGAAATATCAATCATCTTTCTTAACCTCTCTGTAGCATTTAACATTATAGATTGCCCTTCATGCATATTCTCTCCTTTCCAAGCTTACATGAAACTGCTGATATATTTCTCTTCTGCCTCTTTGTTTCTTCTCAGTCTTCTTTTCATGTATCACCTTTGATCATGTATCACCTCCATAGGTCTAAAAACCTTAAAACTCATTCCTATGCTCTCTTTTATCTACATTTTTTTGTGGTTTCATTCTGTCCCAAGGAATTCACTATTATTTGAAAGATGCTAACTGGATTGCCTCAAGAAGGAGTGATTGCCCTTCCTTGAAGATCTTACAGCAAAAATTAGATGACTAATAGTTTGTCAGGAATATTATAGTGAGCATCTCTTTGGTCTGTGGATTGACCTAGATGGTCACCAACTCTCAATTTGGTGATTCTGTGACTCAGAAATCTAAATATTCAGCTCTCATCTCTCTCCTAAGTTAAAGTCCCATATCTCCAACTGCCTGCCTTTCTTTCATAGGTATCTCCAAATTTGTGTGTCTAAAACAAAATCCAATTTTCTTTTCCCTTAAACATATTTCTCCTCTTTATTTCCACTGAAACACTACTATTCTTCCACTCATACTGGTTCTCAACCTAGAAATCATTTTCAGCTCTTCACTCATTTATCACCCCCATCTTCAATAATTTCCAAAGTCTTATATTGATTCTATGTAGACATCATCTTTTGCATCCTTCTCTCCAGTCACGCAATAACCACTCTAATGCAATAGCTTCTTCCTACAATGGTTTCCTAACTGGTCTCTTTTGTCCAGTTTCTCTCCTCCCCATTTTATCCACCATATAGTTGCCAAACTGATATTCCCAAAGTATAGGTCTGACAATGTCAATCCATTACTCAGGAAGCTCCAGTGGGTTTCCCCTCACTTTAGGCTGGAGACAGACTTGGAAGGGCCTTAAATGCAAGAGTTGTTTTAGCCCACTTTTATAGGTTTATTTTATATCATCTTCCCTGTTCCCCGTCTATATTCTAATATCACTGACCCCCTTGCCATTCCCCAAATGTGATATTCTATATCCCAACTGCATGCTTTACCTGTTCACTTCTGATTCTTAGAACCCACTGGCTCTCTTCAAGGTTCAGTTAAGTATCATCTGCTATGTAAGGCCTTTCCTGATACCCCCAGTTAATCGTGTTTTACCTTGAAAGGTGTGTTTATTCTGTATTTACTTACCTGTGTACACATTGTTTTCTTCCACTAGAATATAAATTCCTTGAAGGTGTTGTTTCAGTTTTATCTTGGTAATCCTGGTGCTTAGTATAGTCTCAGGAACATAATAAAACAGTGCTTTAAATAAATGTTTATTGAATTGGATTTAGCAAACAAAGATGCAATTCTACTGCATTTTTAAAATTCAAAATAAAGTGGGGTAGCTTGGTGGTTCAGTGGATTGAATGCCAGGCCTAGAAACGTGAGGTCCTAGACTCAAAACTGACCTCAGACATTTCCCAGCTGTGTGACCCTGGGTAAGTCACTTGACCTCCATTGCCTAGCCCTTACCACTCTTCTGCCTTGGAACCAATACACAGTATTGATTCTAAAATGGAAGGTAAGGGATTAAAAAAGAAGAAAAGAATAAAGTGAAATATCTCACAGAGGATGACAGAAGTTTTAAAATGGTGATGTTAACCCCTACAAAAGACTTTTTTCTCTAAGTCTTCTGCCACCTTTGTAAGGATTTGGGCAAAGAAGAATACGAAAGGGTCATAACAGGGAATGGAGGAGGTGAAGGGACAGAAGGAATAAGGAGGGCTGATGAGATAAAAGGAGAGATAACCACTGAGCTGATGAGACTATCTGTGAAATTCTCTCTTTCCCTCACCCTTCAAACCCAAGAGAAAGGTACCGCTGAGCTGATGGTTCCTCAGAGTCAGTTTTCCTTTACACACCTTCAATAGAAAATTCAGTCTAGATTACCAGTTTTCCGGAGGGCCATATTACATACTTGGCAACTAGGGGGAGCATTGGATAGATGCATCTTCTTTAGTTCACATCTGGCCTCAAATATTTACTAGCTATGTGACCCTGAGCAACTCACTTAACCCTATTTGCTTCCTCATCTGTAAAATGAGCTGGAGAAGGAGATGGAGAACCACTCCAGGATCTCTGCCAAGAAATTCCAAAATGGGGTTACAAAGAGTTGGAAACAACTGAAGAAAAATAACTGAAATCTTGCATACTTCCTAATTAGAGAATTCATTTGTCTCTAGAAACGGGAATAAGAACACAAAGGATAATTTCAGTCTGAACAGCTTACTTTCTACTTTCCCAGCCCCTGTGAGAGTATAGACAAGAACTAAGTGCATAGTAGATCCCCAAAAGAACTTGCATTAAATAAATGAGTTGGGGGGGGGGGGGAGTTCCTTGATAATTTTTCAATCCCATAAGGCTTTTGAAACCATTGTGTGTGATGAATCTACTAACTTCAATTTCATTTGGCAATTATACCATAATTTTCTTATCTTTATGCTGACATTTAAATATTCTGAGTAAGATTTCATATACTAGCATTCATAAAATGGCATTTAGAAGCTTATGCCTCCAAGTAGGCCTAAGCATAACCAATGTAGGAACTTGTTCTGCTGGACTAGACAGTTATGCATGGAGGGCTTTATTTTTTGAAACTGCTCATTGGGAGTGGGGAAAAGGTAATACAAGGAATAGATTAACATAAGAAAACATTTTTGAAAGAATATGCTATTTTATTCCATATTTAATTTACTGCTATGTAAGGGTGTTGCCCTGAATTAAAACTCAGGAACAGGAATGCTTTAAAAAAATTTAAAAAATTCAATGCACCATCTTGCTAAGTGGTTTTTTCTGTCAAAAATTTATTTACAAAAACTTCAATTAGTTTTGCTTTAAAATTGCAATGTTTAATATTATCCTTTTAGTAATAGTGCTTAATATTAGACACAATGGCATCTGTAGAATAACTTCAGTCCATGAGATTGTGGACAACAGAATATGTTTCATATAGAGAAAGGCGCAATAGTTCTTTCAGGGATCAACAAATTGTTACATTATTGTTGTAAAAGAAAACCCAGGGCCTTTCAATGCTTTTTGTAGAGTTTTAGAGTTGGAAGAGACCTTTTGCAAATTCTTTTGTAAAGGCACATGTTACAATTGAAGAAACTGAGGTCCAGAAAAGGTCAGTGGCTTGTCCGAACTGGTTAGAGCTAGGTGTAGAACCCAGGTCTCCTTACTATTAGGTCTACGCACAGACAGACTAATCAAGTAAAATCATAGATCCCAGATATGACACCTGGAGAATTCTCAAACTAGATCTCAATTTAAGTTTAAAACTGATCATTCAAGTTTCTCACTAATAATTTAAAGATCTGCACAATATTATTGTCCTGCAAGCATTTAAGGCAGGTGCCAAGAATGTTTTTGAAAGTTATTAACCTTACATATTGAAAGAGGACTTCACTTTCACACCATCTTAAATATAATTTTGATAGTAGGAGTTCTTGCGGCTATGGTTCAAAATCAGTTTCAAAACACAAGCAGCAAATGCAGGCCTCTTGTCAACTGAACTTTTAAAAATT
This sequence comes from Monodelphis domestica, assembly GCF_027887165.1. Lineage (NCBI taxonomy): Eukaryota > Metazoa > Chordata > Mammalia > Didelphimorphia > Didelphidae > Monodelphis > Monodelphis domestica. The sequence goes on from NC_077231.1 coordinate 151,452,486, forward strand.
CTTCATGTTGCTCCTTAGTACCCTAAATAGTTTTTTGAATGGTATTTCAATGTATTGTCATGGCTACTGATATTCCTGTTATTGAAAATGGGAATGAATGGGAAGTATTTATAAAAAAAAATGTACACAGGATTTGAGGTGAACATCATTTGTATTTTGAAATCATTGAATTACCAAGACACATATGCTGTGGATTTTAAAAATATATCGTAAGTAGTGACCATGAAGAACAAACAAGGGATATACGGTTCTGTGAATAAGACAAATATTGATTCATTTTCCCCAATCTTGTTACTGTATCCAACCTAGACATTTATTTTCCTTTCACTGTTGTAGGCCTCTTTGATTTGACAAACAGATTAAGAAATGTAACAAAATTAGCTGGAGAAAACAATTTTATAGCAGCTCCTCCAAATCTGCTACTTTGGAGATGAAATATAGCCAAACATATATATGTTTGGATTTTAAATGTAAGGACACTTGGTATTTGTGAAATTCTTGACTATAAAACTGTCTTGTGATGAACTGATACATAGCATTGATTCGGGGACAGAAGGTAAGGCTTAAAAAAAAAAGTTGTGAGAGGGGGAAAATAAGTCAAACACTTTGCTATCTTTGGAAGGAACGTGACATTTGTATTCACAGTAAATATAATACAGTAGAATTACTCATAAAGACAAGTAACGTATTTTGAGAACAGGACAAACCAATATGATGCCTTTGTCATACACTGCCTGCTTACATTCTTTAAGGCCAGAAAGGTAATTTTCTTGATGATGTGCTAATGTAGCCACTTTGTTGAAACTTCGATCAAAGTTCTGATCTTGGATTCGCAGAAGTGTACTTGGGTGCCAACTTTTTAATGAGATCTACTAAGTCTGTTTTTTCTATGCATGCTTTGCACTCTTCTCCCCAACTGCTCAGAATCTTTTTCAGCTCTGCTACTCTCATCTTCGACAGATCCACTGATTCTAAATCCAACTTCTTTTCTGAAAAATAAAATAATCAAAGGATTACAGACCCCTTTGAGGTAAGGTATATCCCTTATTATTGTGCTAAAGCAAGGAGTATTCAAGGGGGGAATGGAGAAAAAGGAAAACACATCCTCAACAATGGTAATAATCCATATCCAGTCTCTGAGCTATATTTAGTCCCTGTACTGACTCAGAATTGCACATTGAGCTATGCTAAATTTGGGGTATACTAAGATAAAACTAGATGTGGTTTACATTCTGGTAAAAGAATAAGGCATATACAAATTCTGTATATCCAACACAGTGTCTGGTACATAGTAGGAGTTTAAACTTTACTGACTGACTGACAAATAACTGTAACAAGATATCATTTGTTAAGTATGTGGAAAAGTCAAACACTATCTTGCCCTTAAGACTCTACTTTTTCTAGTTTCCTAGTTCTCAACCTTGGATAATCCCCTATGATCTCATTTCTCCATTCCTGCTTCTAGGTAGTCACCAAATCTGAGTGTCTCTATAGAAAGTCATAAAGATCGATTTCATTCACTCTAAATTTCTGGTACATTAGCAATTCTTCTACTTCATAATTATATATGCCACATTGAATTTTGAACCCAAATATAAAGCAAAAATTATCCTGATCAAATTTCATCATATTAACTCATCCCAACATTTTATTCTATCAAGATTTTTCTGGATCTTGACAGTTTTCCAGTATGTTCCAGTATGTTTTTATATGGGCCCTGGATAAATAACATAGATCAAGCATAGATCCCTCAAAATCCCCATTGGAAACATTCTTCCAAGTTGACAACAAATTATTATTGACTACTTTTGAGCACATATTTAACCAGTTCAAAGTTCATCTAGGCTATGTGTATATATATATATATATATATATATATATATATATATATAACTTTCTTCACAAGGACAGCTTGAAATACTCTATTAACCACTCTCCTTTTTTTAAAAAACAGGACATTTGCCCTTCTCCAATCCACTTGTTCATGATTTTGAGATATGGTTGACCAACACTCTCACTAACAGGGAAGAAATGGTTGCTGGGACCAAAAAGAGAAGAGAGAGAGAGAGAGAGAGAGAGAGAGAGAGAGAGAGAGAGAGAGAGAGAGAGAGAGAGAGAATTTTGTTGGGAGAGTGGAGCAGAGAGTGACTATTCCATTTAAAATGTGTGACTGAGGGGGCAGCTAAGGTAGTTCAGTGTATTGAGAGTCAGGCCTAGAGACAGGAGGTCTTAGGTTCAAATCTTGCCTCAGACACTTCCCAGCTGTGCGATCCTAGACAAGTTACTTTACCTCCATTGCCTAGCCCTTACCACGCTTCTGCCTTGGAACCAATACTGTATAAGCTGACATATACCTTGGATTTTGAGAGAACAGATTGCCAAGGTTCAAGGTCAGATTAGATTCCTTGTGTAGAGTTGCTAGTTCCTCTTGCCTTTTACTTGAATTTTTATGTTAACAGTTAATACTGGCTCCTTTCTTGGATTTTTGGGAATTTCAGGGAAGATAGGTAGTACTTTGGAAAGATCACTGAGCCTGGACTTAAGAAGACTTGAATTCAAATCCACTCCCAGACATGTGTGACCCTATTTAAGTCATTTAATCTTTGTTTATCTCAATTTCCATATCTACATAATGGGGATAATAATAGTGCTTCCCACTGTTCCACTGTTTTGTGAGAATCAAATGATAAAGCACTTAATATAGTGCCTGGCAAATAGTAAGTACTAGGTAGATGTTAGCAATTATTAACCATTATCATTTTGTTTCCTATTAATTTCTAGGTTAACTATCATTCTTCTTTCCATATTATAACTAATCTTTATGGTAGATGTCTTTGTGGGCATGCATGAAACATTTTTCTTCCTACCTTACCCTTTTTCAGTGAATGCCATTTTGATTAGATTTGTATGACAACAAACTAAAATCTTCTTGCCAGACTTTCTTTGGTACGCTTCATTCTTGGCAAGGAGCCCATCATTTTAATATTTTAAGCTGTGGTCCTAAAATTCTTTATTATTACCATCTCTTAATTATTTCTTCATTTCCCAAATCTGTTTCTTTTTTACATATATTTTGCTTTCAATGGACATCCTGTTCAATTTATTACTTAAGACTTTGTAATTGTTGGCAATGTTTTTTAGGTATCTCCTGGCAGTATCATTTGTACCTACACCAATCATGAGAAGTAGGTTAATATTATTCTGTTCTGACAAGCTGTGGGAGGTTCTCTGTCAATTCTTGGACATGTTCCATGAAAAGATAATAAACCTCCCTATTATTTTATTGGGTTCACAAATAGCTGCCTCAGTACCCCTAAACAGGTGACCCCTAATTGTGCTTCAATGCCTCATTGATCACTAATTGACATGCCTTAAGTGACTTCAGGTACACAGGGAAACCTACTCCTTTTGTCTCTTAGGGAAAATGAGTGAACTATTCAATCATTTGGCTGCATTTTTTATGTCCTCTAACATAGCAAGAATGCCAATATGACTGTGACAGTCCCTCTACTGATAGGTCCATTCATTGATTACTGGATGAAGAGCTCATATTTCAAGCACCAAAAATTAAATGAATATTTGTCAGTAGTCTAAAAACTTTGATTCATAGAATCTTCTTTCTTTCTCCCCATCACTTTGCCATTATCATTTTGGACTGAGGGCCCCTTGTATGTTTTATCAGTTTTATGGGCCATCTTGTCCCCCCAAAATAAAAAAGGGCATACATAATATTTCTCAAATAGAGATATGATGTGATTTCGTCACCAATTCTAATAAAAACAAATTGGAATCTAAACAGGGTTGGATTAGAAGGATTAGGGCTCTTCCAAAAATATATTCAGAAAGGTATCATATTTCTTTTTCTTCTTTAAAAGGTTCTTATATTCAGAGAACTTCTCCATCTCTTTCACAAAAAAAAAAAAAGTGCTTTGCTTACTATCCCAACTAAATAATTCTTTCATGATCCATGGATTAGCAAATTCTTTATCTATTACATTTCCTTATTTGATGATTGACCTAATGGCACAACTTTTCACAGCCTGAACCAACAACAGATAACTCACCCAGCTGGGTTCAGCATCCATTTTCCTGCCAACAATGGGCAGAAAGAAAGAATGTAAAAAAATGTACATATCAAGATAAGTAGTTTCAAGAGGAAGATTAATTTGCATTAATCAACTTTTCCTGGCACTCTGCTTCTTAGTGTATGTGAGTTTTGGCGTTTGACATTAAGAAAAAAAAGGAAAATCTACTAAGAGAGGCTAACCCCTATCTGAACTGACTTGTAAGGGCATCAAGCTAATTCCTCTGGTTCCCCAAGGGCTTTTTTAGAAGGCAATTATTCGTCCTCATTAAGAAGAGGGCATTGACTTTGTTTTGCTTATGTAGGGATCCTGCCTCTACTTCACTGAAGTTAAAACCATTTACTTTATAATCCCAATACAAAGTAACAGCAAGCTAAGAGTCAGAGATATCATTAGGCAAAACTGTGAATTAGGCAGATTATCATGGGCACCCCACCACACCCCACCTGTAGCCCACACACTTTTCAGGGTGCTCCCCTGCCCAAGACAGCTGGCATGGTCTGCTGCCCTTGATTATCTAAGGCCCTTCTCCTGAACTTGCATGTCTCAGGAAATATCCAATATTATAGACATTTCTATCTTCTTCACTATGAAAACCTACTCCTAGAAACCTGGGGGGTGGGGGTGGGGTCTGAATTTTAGAACTGAAGAGAGCCTTAGGAATTATCTATGGCTCCTTTCACCAAAAAGGAAACTGAGGTTGAAAGAGAGGAGACTTGTTCAGAGTCAGAGACACATGATGAGTCCCAATTTTCCTGAGGCCCAGGGTAAGATACTTTCTGTTATAAAACTATACTTTATTTCATCCTTTAAGATGGCAAAAACAAAAAAAAAGAAGAAAATAGTTTTCAAAGATTTTGCATAAGTAGAATAAGACGGGCAGTGAAAAGAATAAGATCTTATTAAATAATTCATATTCCTAACCCATGCTAAGAAGATGCTTCTGAAAGAAGGAATGTTTCTAGAACTACAAACTACCTTGTTGAATTAATTACCCATAACTTCTCCTTGCTAAGTGTTCTAATACATTGAACAATAACAAACTTTTTTTCTAGCCTGGCATGACATAATTTGTTCTTTCTGTCTTTCTTGCTAATTGAGACTATTGCCTGAAGTGAACATTGATTTTATTAAAATAGCCTGGCCCCTAAAAACCTAAATCTAATAAATTAGCTGGATTTCATACAGAAGGAAGGTTTACCTTTTATGCCCTGAATAACTACATATATTCAGAAAACAAACTCCTTGAGGACAAAGGTCATTTCATTTTTTTATTTGTATCCCCAATAGGAGAAAGTACCTGACATGGAGTATTTGCTTTTTGATTGACTAAATAGGCAAAATTTTGTCTAATAGGGTTTTTAAGAGCTATACTCTCTTTGGATGACTCTTCTACTTCCATTTTAGGAAATTTCAACAAAGATTTATTAAATCCTGAGATGCCCTGACCCCATGCTCATGAAATTTAAAATTAAGTAGAGAGAGTTATAAAAATGGGTAGGAGATTTCAATTAACAGAGAGCATTCCAAGTGTAGGGCAGCTGGGTGACACAGTGAATAGAGTGCTGGATCTGAAATCAGAAAGACTCATCTTCCTAAATTCAATTCTGGTCTCAAACACTAGCTGTGTGACCCTGGGCAAATCCCTGAACCCTATTTGTCTTAGTTTCCTCCTCTATAAAATGAGCTGGAGAAAGAATGGCAAACCACTGCAATATCTTTGCCAAGAAAATACCAAATAAGATCACAAAGAAATTGGACACAACTGAAATGAATGAATAAGAATTCCAACTGTAGGGAACACTATGAACAAACATGGAAAAATACCAATTGGAATAATGGGGTAAGGTGTGGCAGAACTATAACACATGTGGCAAAGAGTAATATAAAATAAAAATGGAATGATATGAGTGTTAAGCAAACAAATTTATCTTTTTAAGAATGCAAATAGCTGTCATAGGGAATCCCTGAAGATTTAAGCAAAGCAATGACATGACCAGTTCTGCGCATTAGAGCGATGTCTTTATGGAAAAAAATGTCACCTGAACAGGATTCTAAGGAGAAGACACAACTAGATAGGACACCTAGAGAAGGACACTCCTAGGTAATCTGAGCAAAGGATTTATCTTCAGTATCTCCAGCCAACTGGTAATAAATTACTAACGTAATATATCTTTTACTCTAGCTATACCATATTTAAGCTCGCAGATCTGATTGTCTATCTTCTTCAACTTCTCACAAATCTTTACTGCTGGTACATGGGCACTCATTGGACGAGTGACTTCACTTAGGATCTTTGTGGCTGCATCATTTGTTGCTCCAAGATAATAGCACTAAAAAAAAATCAACACAGAGTATTTATTATTTATAATATTAAAGAAAATGAAATTAGAATAATATAGTAGCTAGAGCTCTCACTTTTTGGTCAATGCCTATAGAAGCTATTTTGAACAAGAGGCAATCTAAGAAGAAAAGAAAATTAGGCCTCTAATATAGCTAATGTTGTTCTTTACAATATCAAATTTACCATTTTGTTTGAGAGTTAGTCAATGAGAAAGAGATGCACATCTAACTCTAGGATAATCACCTGAAGAAAATATTATAGATATCGGAAGTCCCCCATCAGATAAAGGGAAGACTTACTCAGCACACTGGAAAAGATAGCCTTCTCTAGACAAGGTGGATTCCTGAGGAAGCCTCACACTGAAGCCAGCTTTAAAGCCAACTAGTTCAACAAAAGCTCTCAGGCTATGCTGGGCATCAAGTCCTGTGTACTTCTCAGTTCCTTAATCTTTCTGGGCTTGAATCTTCCTTTGTAAAATGTAGGAGTTAAACCAGATGGTCTCTAAGTCCAGGAATATTGGGATCTCTTCAAATATTCTTCCCCTCACACACTACTCTTTACCCTCAGTTTACTTTGAGAACAGTAAATGAGACTAATGTTAATGAAGATATTGTGTAACACCCCAACCAGACCCTGGAAGCAAAATGAAAATTGGGCCATAGGTCTTGGAAAGAAAAAATCTTCCTAGACATTTGGCCTGAATGCCTTCTGAATCTTCTCTGAATTATCCTTGGGGTATACTCCTCCAAGGAGTGTTCTAAATAGCCCAAATTCCAACAAACTGGATAAAATCTCATAAACACAACCCCAAGTAACTATCCCACAACCTTCAGCTAAGAAAGCTGTTAGCTGAATTGATAGAGGATGGAGATTATGCCTACAACTTAACTGGAGTAGAACATATCCATCACTGAGCTGAAAACTTTATTAAGGGGGCAGCTGAGTGGCTCAGTGGATTGAGAGCCACACCTAGAGATGAGAGATTCTGGGTTCAAATCTAGCCTCAGACACTTTCTAGCTGTGTGACCCTGGGCAAGTCACTTAGTCCCTGTTGCCTATCGCTTACCACTCTTTTACCTTGGAACTAATATACAGTATTGATTCTAAGGTGGATGGTAAGGGTTATTTTAAAAAAACTGTATTAAATGACTTACAAAAGTGGTTCACAATTTGTGAATCAAGGCCCCTCATCAATTCCTATAGAGATATTTCAGAGAATCTCTGAATTCATATGTATATCACTGTCATTTGGGGGGTGGGAGGACAGGGTTAAGTGACTTGCCCAGAGTCACACAGTTTTTAAGTAGCTAATTCTGGATTTGCACTCAGGTCTTCCTGACTCCAAGGCTAGAACTCTATTCACTATGTCATCTAGCTGCACCAAAAGTTGTCATTTTAATCTTTATTCAGTTCCAACAAAACATGAAGCATAACTTAGCATGATAAAAAACACTTTCAGTTAGATGAATAAAGACTCTTCATATAGATTTCAAATGTATTTAGATGCTGTTGTGACGAATAAAATACACTTTTATTTAAAACCACTATTCAAATCACTAATTGAAGTTATTTTTGTCATTTGATTTTCTCAATCAATCATTTTGTATTATATAAATAAATATAACTAAATCCTAAGCAAGGGAACCCTGAATATTTTTTATATTAAAAAGATATATTCATACCCCAAAAGGATGGGAACAGCTGGCCTACTGTATTAGTAACTGTTTAGAAAGCAAAATTAAACTGACTCCTAAGTAATTGTAAATATGATTTCTTCCATTTCATTCAAAGATAAATTTATAATTGCTTGCCAAACTGAATATATTCGAGACAAGGATGCAGACCAGATAACAACAGAAGGCCATCTTGAAAAATAACAAAATCTGCAAGTAAAGAAAGTGAAAACGAAATGTGAAAAATTACCGTACCAGACGATTTTCTTTTCCTTTGGCATCTAAACAAATGCTGATTAATTCATTTTCTATGATTTCCTGGGAAAAGTCAACACCTTTGGCTATTAAGGATCTGTAGAATCTTTCCAGAAATTCTTTACATACTATGAAAATGAAAGAAATTATATTAATATGCACCATAAAAAATACACTTACGCATATTCTGTGCATGACAAATCAACATAAGGAATATCAAGAGTCTTTGTTAGAAATGTGGATTTGGGTCCTTTCAAGCATCTAGCTAGTAACTTACCAGATTACTTTTTGAACCTAGTCTGCCAAAAAGAAGGAAGGTTTCTCCAGGTAAGCCCTAAATTGTAAAAAACATACTTATATTGACAGATTGGAATAGTAGCCTGAACCTAAAAAGATTAAATTTAATAGGGATAAATATAAAGTTATATATTTGGGTTAAAAAAAAAACACTACACAAGTATAGAAAGAGAGATATTGCTAAAAAGCAATCTCTTTAGAAAAAGATCTAATGAAACTGTAACTCAATATGTGTCAAAGTGTGCAATGGCAATCAAAAATCCTAATGTAGCAATAGGTCACATGAATGAAAACATAGTACATCTGTGGTAAAAATGATAGTCCTTCCATACTAGGTCCTAATCAGATCACATCTGTAATACTACTACTAATAATCTGTCCAGTTCTAGATTTTAGAACAAACAAGCTATAGCATTTTTTAAAAGCATAGCAAAGGCAAGAAAGTGACTCAAAACCATGCCATATGTGGCCTAGTTAAAGGAAATAATGACATTTAGCCTGGAGAAGAAAATATTTAAGTGGAATGTGATGTTTCTTAAAATTTTAAAGATTATCATGCTGAAGAGATATTAGTTGCTCTGATTAATGCTAGAGGTTTGAATAAAGAGCGATGGTGTTCCACTTTCATAGCCTTTGAGGACCTGTGGTAGGTAGCTTCTAACCAATGATGAAGCATCAGAAGAGTAAATCTTAATTCCAAAAAATATCTATAATTCTTGTATCCTGGACCACGGATAAGGTGGAACACAGGTGTGGCACTGATCACAATGGGTAGAATATAATTGTGATATTGGTAGCAATGGACTAACTGTTCCAGGTAGCTTCCTCAACTGGTGAGCCAACAGGTATGAAAGAACCAAAACAGAAATCAGCCTTAGAAAATGGAAAAGTCTAATGGCAGCCCTGTTCTTGGAAAGGAAATTTAGAACAGAAAAAAAAAAATGGCTAACATATTTCTCTTAATTAAGAGGTATGAAGATTATTCATAACTCGAGTGGCTTCTATTTTCAGTTTTGATTCCTCATACATAATTTTTAATAGTGTGTCTCAGTGGTTACCTCTATAAAACAGAAGGTCTGCTAGCTTCTTCACAGATAAATGAAGATTGACCATCAGAGTTCATTACATTGCACAGTTTAAATACATAAAATAATTTAAGTTAGTGCTATTTAAATGTCCATAAATCTCTCATAAACCATCCCATGATCAATCATCTAGCATTCATTAAACCCTTATTTATATCCTGGAGATACAAAGATTAAAATGAAACTGTCTCTGGCTTCAAGAAACTTATATTCTGCCAAAGAGAATAACATTCATAAAATAAAAGGTAAAATAAATTTAATTTTCTGGAAGTGGGGTACATCAGGAGCTAAGGGGGAAACAGGAAAAGCCTTATGTAAAAAAGTGATATTTGAGTTGGGCTTTGAAGAAAATTGACTAGCTTGCAGGCTGGAGAAGGATCAACATGTATCTATATAAAATTTGTAAAAAAAAAATAGATACAAAGCAATTGGAGGGAAAGGCATTAGCAAGAGGCATGGGAGAAGCGTGGATCCAGACAAGTTTAAAAGAAGGCAGCATTTAAACTGAGCTTTGAAGGAACATAAGGATTCTGGGAACTGGAGATAAGGAAAGAGTACAGTCCAGGCATGGAGGAATGACATTTTTTTTTTTAGTCAGAGATAGGAGGGGAACTTTAAGCTATCAGGAACAACAACAACAACAACAAAAAATAGGTCAGTTAAACTGAAATAGAAAAATATATAATAATGGCAGAAAGATTAGTTGGAGCCATGTTGTGAAGGCCTTTCTATGTTAAACAGAGTTTTTATATTTTTTTTCGAGGTAATAGTCACTGGGAATTTACTGAGAAGAGTGACATGGTCAAACTCAAGGAAAACAATTTTAGTAGCTTTGCCTAGTTGGATCTCTTTCTAAGCTGAAAACTTTTTCTTTTTAATCTTTCTACTGTTTATCATTGCTTGTAAGGTGATACCTACAGCCATTTTATTCCCTAAGATCTTGTAAATAAATTTATACTCAAACTGGTGTGACACTGTCTCTCTGCTTGGCAAGGAAATCAAGAGTTTTAGGGTTTCTAGGCTCTTTGGGTCTTTTTGTTCTAGTGACTAATTTACCTTAAATTTTAAACTTCTTTAACCGAAAAGTAACATTCTATGTCAATGTCTGTTCTTTTATCCATTTTCCAGAAGGGATTCAATGACCTACTATAGATTGTCTCCTTTTTATTCTTTCTTTAATTTGATACTGCACTGGGGGCTTTATTCTAACAAATCTAGTTCAATGACTCCTATAATAGAAACTCTTTCTTTTTTATTATTTTTTATTGCTTTAGAATATCCTATACCTTTTTTTCTTCTTTTATAAAATAGTTGTGATATGTAGGTGGGAAGCTCCAATACCATAAATATCTTTTAGTATTCTCATTTCTTCCTCTTGGGCCATTTTTCCAACATATTTTTGCTATCCTGTCTATTCCTACATTTCCAGAGAAGTCATTATTAAAGTACATGCTGATTTAATCTGGAGAATCTTTTCGAGCCCTTTATAAAATTCTCTGCTTGTAACAGGTCTGTTGGTGGTAGATAAGCTACAATTAATTTCATGGTCCTCTTAGGAAGAGCTGGTATTTATATAGCACTTTCAGGTCTTGCAAAGCACTTTATGTTTATCACCTCATTTCATACATTACAAGGTGACATTGGGGCTATTCTTATCCCTATTCCATAGATGAATAAACTGAGGCTGCAAGATTAAACTTGCCCAAAGTCACACAGCTAGTTTCTGAGATGGTGTTTAAACTTATGTCTTTCCTAACTCGGAATCTAGAGCTCTATCCTCTATGCCTCTTACCAGCCTACCTATTTACTGTGGTTCTACATGACACCTGGTCCACTATCTCTAGGTCTCTGCCAAAGCTATCCTATATTGCTAGAATGCACTCTCCTCACTTGAACTACTTCATATCAAAATGTGTAAGAGAGGATTTACAAGACAAGACAAGCATGTAAGACAGAAAGTTGGGGACATCATCTGTCAATCAAGGTGAACATTTCATTTAGAAAAAATAAGTTGTCAGTACAGTATTGCAAACCTTTGCACTATGGGAGTCTTCTGCCAGATTTTACCCTACTGATATTGCCTCCAAAAATGCAGGGTTACTGTTATATAGCAATAAGATATCTGGTTCAAAACTGTGGTTTTGAAGCTTCTTTCAAGCCTTAGCTCAGTGGTTGCCTCCTACTTGGGGCCTGTCTTGATCCTCACAATTTCTGGGACTCTCTTTTTCTAAAAAAACCCCTTACCTTCTGTCTTAGAAGCAATACTAAGTATCAGTGCCAATGCAGAAGAATGGTAAGGATTAGATAATGGAAGTTAAGTAACTTGTTGAGGGTCACACAGGTAGGAAGTATCTGAGGGCAGATTTGAACCCTGGACTTCCTAGCCCCTATCCACTGATCCACCAAGCTGCCCTTGGGACTCACTTTCAATTTCCTCCCCCAACTACTTTGATACATTTTATATTTCTTTCCTTGTGTGTATTCTTCCCAGTAACAGGTGAGCTCCTTGGCAATCAAAGGCTATTTTGTTTTTGTCTTCCTATTACCAGTACCTTGGCTGAGTGGTATATAAATGCTTGTTGAATGAATAAATGAATGAAAATCTTCAAATTTGGTCAGGAAATTCTACAGTAATAAGAAATTGCTTTGTATACCTTAAAGTGCTAGATAATGTGAATCATTATTAGAATGAGAAAGACTAGAAAATCTAACCACAGTCCAACTACTAAAAACTATACAAGTGTAGAATACAGTAACTAGATAATGTAGTAATGCCATCTACAGGAAAAAGGCTAAAAGTTTCTTTTTATAATTTGAGGGGGAAAACTTGGTAAAATAATATAAAGCAATTATTTATGATTACAATCAAAAGATTAAAGGGTTCAAAACATTTTCATAGGCTCCATTTTATTCCCCATACCACTGACAAGTGTCTCAAGGTTAAAACTGGATAGTAGCCCCAGCCCTAAGGGGTGGCTAATTTTTTTAAAAGAATCCTGATTAGTCCCCACAGAGGCATTAGAATCAAGATGAGAAGAGGAAGAACTATAAGACTGGTATAGTTATTTTTAATATAGTCATTGTTGACTTGTTCTACTTTTGTCCATTGATCTCTGAAATTAGTTCATTCCATTTTGGCTCAGGCTAGAGAAGAAGCAGTATTAGGACATGAATGTAATCAGCTAGTAGGGAAATGTACTAAATCCTTTTAATTACTGTTACCCCCTTTCATGTGAATGTCCTCACTACCATATCATCATGAGTTTCATTTGTTGACATTATAATCAACTATGCTATAATTGTGTCAGTTTCTGCTATCATAGAGAACAGAGAAAAAGAAAAAGACACAGGGCATAAGGCATACATACAAATACAAATTAGAGTATCCTTTTTATTTTTACTTTTTTAAAAACCCTTACTTTCTGCCTTAGAATCAATACTGTGTATTGGTTCTATGACAGAAGAACTGTAAAGACGAGGTAATGGAGTTAAGTGACTTGCCCAGACTCATACAACTGGGAAGTGTCTGAAGTCATATTTGAACCCAGGACCTCTGTCTCTAGGCCTGGCTTTCAATCCACTGAGCTACCCAGATGCCCCTAGGGTATTCTTTTTAAATATGCAATTACTTCTAGAATTTTATGAATTGTATTATTTTGTTGAATAAGGAAAATGATTCATTTTTTCATTTATACTCATATTATTTGTTTATTTATTGTCTATTATGTGCCAACACTGTTAGACTCTGGGTTTAGAAAAATGAAAATCCTAGCCCTTAAGAAGTTTATTTCTACATCTCCTTTAGCTTCTCACATGGTGGGAGATATATAGATATATAGATATATATCCTACCATTTAGAAGTCATATTTATTACTCAGTGGTGATATAATGGATCTTTCCTAAAACTGTGAAATCTAGAGGACATAGGATCATATCTCAGTCTTCATAGTACTTTTGTGACCTTGTGAAATTAATTTCACCTCCCTTTGTGGAATTTTGTTTACAATAAAGTTTGTTTACAATAAAGTGGCTGCATTATATTCCAAGCTTCTCGATTGTTGTGACTGACTAAGCACGGGGAAATCAAATAACAGTTAATATATTTGCTTCAGTTGGACACAGAACTTAAAATGAGCAATTGTATGGCACCTTTAAGAGCTGTTATTCTGTTCACCATCTCCCCCTTTCTTCCCAGGACAATCAAGCTGTACTGGGTACCATTTTCAATTTCTTGTATATTTATATTATTATAAGCTGCATCGCTTCCTTACTAAATCAAGCAGGCAAAGCTTTCCCAGGTAAATACTAAATAATGAAAGGGGAGCTATATTTGGAATCACCAAACAGAAAATTTTAGAGCTGAAACTAACCTGAAATCACTAACTTTGATTCCTTTTAATTCTCCAGCTAACTTTTGCACTCTAAAGCAAAGACTTTTTAAAAATTAATTTTCTCAGCTCTTCTTGTTTTGCCACCTAATTCACTCCTTGCTCATTTTTCTTTTTTTCCTTTTGGCACGAATCAGTTTGTACTCTGATAGATTTCTTCTGGGCAAAGAGATGTAGATATCACAATGAAAGGAAATGAGGCATTTCAGGATTGCGGTCCGACTTGCCAGGTTGACATCGTTGGGAATAGATGAGAAGAAGCGTGGCTAGTGAAAAACTGGATACAAGCAAGTCATTTTACCTCTCAGTGTCGCAGACTGTGACAAAGAAATTGATCTATACTAAAGTCTAGCTGTCTCTTTCACTTTCCTCTCAGCGCGAACTAAGACAAACCCTCTAATAAATGTATAGACTGCGTAACGTACACTATTAGACCAATAAGATAATTTCAGAGCTCCATTATTTAATTTCCAGTCCTCGGTTAGTTTCTTTTTGTTTTTTTTTCTTTTTTCTTTTTTTTTTTGTCTGTGGTGGGGAGGTGGGAAGGTTGGGAAGCCGACAAGGTGGTTAGTACACCCGACGAATGATTTTTGAAACAAGGGATTAAACAAACAAAACAACAACAAAAACTTTGCGAGTGGTGACGCTTGTATTCTTCTGCTCCTAGTTATTTATAGCATAAGCCAAGCAGGGAGAAGGCAGTGAGAGCAACAGCTGCAGTCCTTAGAGCTCAACGCCATTGCCATGCAAGTTCAGTCTCACCCCCGCTCACCTTCACAGTCAGCCCCAACGCGCACCGGGGAACCCTGCCCCTGAACGGCTATGGGGTAGACAGCAAAAATGCAGGTAGCTAGGGTAAGGACTATGGATGCAGCTGGGCTTGCGGGCTGCATGTCGAGAAAAAGTTCCAATTGCGCGGGCCACCCACGGTCAGAGAGACGCGCAAAGTAGGGTTTTCACTATTCCAGGATGAGCCACCAGAGGCTAGAGGAAAGGGAGAGCCTGGTACTGTACAGAATAAGCTAGCAGTTGCTAGGAAGAATGACGTTAACGCAAACTCTAGCTCCTATTGGCTCTTCCAGGAAAAGGCGTGAGAAGTGGGACGAAGCAAAAAAGCCTCTCTCCCAGGTGCCACCACCCCCGCCTCTCCTTCTCAACTGGAGCTTGCGCTCTCCTCCACGCGCTGGGCGCTCATATCTTCAACTGAGGAAACCGACGCAGGCGCGACGCCCCACGATTCGCCGGGCCCCGGCGTAGCGAGGCGGGAGTTTAGTCTTGATTGGCTGAGACGGCCTGAGGCAGACGAGGATTGAATGAGCAGGCTGAACGGAAGGGAGGGGGAAGCGTGTGGTTACCGCGGTGCTTGATGGGGCTGTTCCGAGACCGGTAGCAGCCGCCGTTGTGAGAGCAGCCCGTGCCGCCGCAGCCTCATGGCGGCCATAGGAGTCCACCTGGGCTGCACATCTGCCTGTGTGGCCATCTATAAGGTAAGGGAGGACGGCGGCGGCGCAAAGAGAATCAGCTCGCTGTACTCTCCCCCGGCGCAGGGGTTGATCCCTTCCTTTGGTTACCTGGAGGGCCAGGCCAGCGATTATGTCGCCCAGGGTCGCGTTCCTACGGCAGTAAAAGCCGAAGGACGCCTCGGGTTGGTTCCCGACTCTCGACTTTCTGAACTACCCCCACCTTGGATCTTCACACTTTTATCTCCAACCTTCCCAAATCCCTCCCCATTCCCTTCCTCTCCCCATCCCCCATCTCAGGCCGATCGCTGCAGGGGGGCAGGGGGGAGGGAGACGCGCCTGGCGCCTTGGAGGGTCGCGGGACGGTGACGGGAGGTGTAGAGTGACGTCATGGTAGCATACTCCTGACGTGGGCCCTTGGCCCCTGCCGGAGTCTGGAGATAGGGGGCAGGGAAGGGGGAGGTCTTTTGGGGTCAGAACTCGAGGGTTCCGCCGCTTGAGCAAACTCCAGAGGGAGGGAGTGAGGAAGAGAAGGGTGGGGTAGCTTCGGCCTGTGCGACCTAGAACTGTTGCATTCTGTACGAGAGGTTTGGCTGTGGAGGGGAGCGTGGGTGAGTATGGCTTCTTTCTTGGTCTGTTGAATATGGAAGGTTTCCCAAGTCCTAAGTAGGGAAAGCGGCGTTGGAGGGCATTAGGGGGCCGGGGGGAGGGGGGGTAGAGTTTGGGTTATCGGGCCCTTCTGTTCACTGGAGAAGAGATGAACAGGGTTTTTTGTTTTCCTGCTATCCCTTCTGAAAATAAGATCTATCAGGAAAAAAACTCCCAAAGGGTTAGTATTACTTAATCCGGAGAAAAGAAGGTGTGTGGGTGTGGGGGCGGAGAGGAGAGGGTGACTTAATAATGATCTTCAAGTGTTGTAAGGAAGGTTGTTATTACACATAGGATGCATTAACCAATTATTGCCTGTGCAGAGGACACCAAGAAGAAATGGGTGGATACAACATAAAGGGCGTCCTCTACTTGTGGAAGGGCAGGCCTGTGTAACTCTGTTAAATGAATAATAATATATTGCTTAAGTCTAAAATATTTATACAGCACCGAGGTGTCCCAGCGAATAAGACCAAGTTGTATAAAAAATATTCAACTGTTCATGTTAAAAAACATCTCTGTAAACTTACATAATAATTGTCATTTTAAACTACTGTTTTGTTTTTTTGCCCATCTCTCCCTAGGATGGCAGAGCACATGTGGTTGCTAATGATGCAGGTGACAGAGTCACACCAGCTGTGGTTGCTTATTCAGAAAATGAAGAGGTAACAGGCCCCTCACACTTATTTACTTTGCAATAATTAAAAATTAGATATATTTTAATTCCTGGCTTTTTTGCAGGTTGTTGGTTTGGCAGCAAAACAAAGTAGAATAAGAAATATTTCAAATACAGTTATGAAAGTAAAGCAGATCCTTGGAAGAAGGTAAGGAACTCAAGTTTAAATGAAATAATACTTTTTTTTTTTTTATCAGGAAGAGCTCTAATCAAATTGTGATGTGAAAATAGTAACTCTGGAATTAGGTTTTCCCATTCACAATTGGGAAATTATTAAGAGCAAATAATGGATTGCTTATTTGCTTTAATTTATGATATTAGGTCTTTCTAACTTTGTGACATTTTCACCAGGCAACATTTCCATTGCATGTTTTGGGATATGGTAGTAAACAAATACTGAATTTGTTATTTCGGTGGAGATAATATGAACTTTTGACATTTTGAGTTAGATTTTTAGGGGAAGTGGAATGATGGTGGCATTTAAGATCATTTGGAAGAAAGTTAGAGCATTTTATTTTAGCATAGTTGAATTTTTCCAAAAACTAGTAAGGTTGTTTGGTGACAGCTTCTATACATATCAGGCTTTTATTATGGTGCCTTTATGTTAGATTTTTCTCTAGACTAACTTTTCCTGTTTGTCTCTTAATGTGCAAATTTAATCATTGTAGAAACAACTTAATTAATGTCTTAAATAAGAATCAAGTTAATCATCCACTGCCCTAACTTTAATTAAAAGATTAAAGAGACTTGCTTTCCCAGACTTCTGTCTCCTGAAATTATAGATTACAATAATAATTAAAGGTTTTCTATCCTTGAAATAATAATACTTTACATAGCGCTTTAAAATTTTCACAACACTCCTGTTTTTTGTTTTTTTCTTATTATTTTCATACCAGCTCTGGGTTTGATAGGACTGGTATTCACCCATTTTACAGATGAGGAAACAAGCACAGAAAAGAGTCTGATTTCCTTACTGTTGGGTTGGGAAATAACTAGAAGTGGAATTCACAGGTCTTTGGCTTTAACCATGGCCTCTTTCCACAGTGCTGGATAGAGAAATTTAAGTAGAAATTAACTTAAAATTCTGAGCTCCGGCTTAGGAATGAATCAATTTTAAGTCGCATTCCCTGGGATGCAAGGATCTTAATCAAAATGATCTCTCTTTTTTTTGTTTTGTTTTGGTTCAATTGAACTTATGTTATTTTTTCTTCTTAGGCTGTCTCTGCACCAGCCAAAACCAAAATACGGGGTTTGGGGAGGGGAGTGGGGGAAGGAAATACAAATAGTGTGATAACAACATTTTAAAACTATCCTTTTTCACTGTAAGTCGCAAAATTCACTTTATTGAAAATAAAGCATTAAGTGCCAGCAGTTTTCAGACCCTAAATACCACCCCTAAATCAGGCAAGTATAGACAGGTTCGTTGGTTTGAAGCATTTTAAGCACTCAGCAGGATGGGGGGGGGGTAAGAGAAAAGGGGAAAACAGCCAGAATGGTAGATGACCAGCTTCTGTTGTTATCTCCAATTCAAAAAGCTTTTTAGAAACTGCTCTAACAAAGGAAACTTAGTTCTTTTCTAGTCACCTGACAAGATGTCCCTAAGTAGCAATGCCACACTGCCAGCATCATGTAGCACATGCACATGGGCTGCCTCACACTGCTGGCCCTCTTTTCTGCAAGTTCCCTGTCTACCAAACATAATCTTCACAGACATAGTTAGAGTCACCAGGTCCTGGCCTTGGAAGCAGCCCAACCTTCTGTGGAGGAGTCAGCCCTCAAGTTGCCAAGCCCACAGAGTGCTTTATTGGCCTCCCAACATCCATCCCAGGCTTATTCCCAAAGCCAGGCTTACTCAGCCTTGGCCCCATGCCTATCAATGAACCACTCACAAGTAGTACCATCTAACTTGATGCCAAAGTCTTCCTTACACCCTCCCTGTAACTCATGCCCCTCTGGCCTTCTAGCCAGACATGCGGTCCTTGGACCTGGTTCCACAGCAATTAGTCCGGAGAAGGAGGAAGCAACTGGCTCCAGGAAATATACTGAGACCACACAGAGCTTCCCCCAAGTCTTCATTGTTGCAACTTGATGCTCAGGAACCTTCAGCATTTTCCCATTCCACAATGGCCAGTACCAATAGCAGTGCGGGCATCCGCTGGTCCAGACAGGAGACACGTACTCTTCTGGCCATACTGGGTGAGGCAGAGTATATTCAGCGCCTCCAGACTGTCCATCATAATGCAGATGTCTATCAGGCTGTCTCAAAACGAATGCATCAGGAAGGTTTCCGACGCACAGAACGTCAGTGCCGCTCCAAGTTTAAAGTTTTGAAGGCTTTATACTTAAAGGCTTACGTCGCCCATGCCACCAGTATGGGTGACCCTCCACACTGCCCATTTTATGATACACTGGATCAGCTTCTCCGAAATCAGGTAGTGACTGACCCAGATAATTTAATGGAGGATGCTGTCTGGACCAAGCAATGTGATCAGAACTTAGTAGCCTCTGACCTCCCAGGGGAAGAGGGAAACAGCAACTTGAAGGCAAAGAGGAATCAGGCAGCAGCTGATCATCAGACTATCTTGAGAGCAGCTAAGGAATCAGATGAGAATTGTCACCTCAGTGTGGGAATCGGTAACCAGCTGCCTGAAACCGGTGACCTTGAGGATTCCTGGGATGAAGCCTCAGGTGCAGGTAACTCCCAAGAGTGAGAAAATATTGGGGTCCCACAATGCCATGGTTTAGGCACTAGCGCGTGGTTGGGGAGTGGGGTCCCAGCAGTGGTTGGCCTCAAGCCCTGCTCATTTGACCAGTGGATGCTGGGTTTGGGGATGGGTGGACATATGAACTTGCCTTCAAAAGCCCATGCACTTGGGTCTGTTAGGGTTGGGATTCCATGAACCCTAAGAGAGGAACAGTTCTATGGAAATCCAAAGTATTGGCAGTGTTATTTTTTTAGATAACTAAAGATTTTGTAGTCTGGGCTTCACGGTTTGGTAAGAGAATGGGATCATAAGGGCTGGGGAAAGGTTGTAAAGACTTGGCTACTTTATCTTCACCCACTCCACCCCCAAAGCCAGGGGCCAAATGCCTTCCCTAACCAAGTATAAAGGGCTCCTTCCAGGAGCATCCCTACATAGTGTGCTGTTTGCTGCTATTTTCTGCTGCTGGCTTCAAAGCATTCACTTAGCAGGAAAGTCCACTTTGCAACATTGTTGCTTTGTTTTGCAGGCTGCTCTCAAGCGATCCCCAGCTACAGCAGCTCCCACAGCCTTTACAGAGGTGCAGTGGCTCCCTGTCATAGCAGCACTGTGACCAGAGTGGGTGTGTCCTGTGAGCCGGGTCCCTGCGCCAGCACCAGCCGCAACACCCTTGGCATGGCCTCCACACAACAGCCCCAGGCCTCTGCCTCTAGAATTCATCTTGTCCCTGGTGGGGATGGGACTTTCACCAACCAGCCACCTCCACGGTGGGCCCGGCGGAGAAGGCGTTCAGTGGCCAGGACCATTGCTGCTGAGCTGGCAGAAAACAGGAGACTGGCACGAGAACTTTCCAAGCGTGAGGAAGAAAAACTGGACAGGCTGATTGCTATTGGTGAGGAGGCTAGTGCCCAGCAAGACACGGCCAATGAGCTCCGCAGGGATGCTGTAATTGCAGTCAGACGTTTGGCTACGGCAGTAGAAGAAGCAACTGGTGCTTTTCAGCTAGGACTGGAAAAATTGCTTCAGAAGTTAATTTCAAGCACCAAAAGTTAGGGGCCTGTTGTAAGAAAGTTATTCCCTAAACTAGTGGTAGTAACATCTGCTTTTTAATGGCTGTCCTCAGTATTCCCTGACATCTTTTCTTATGCAGCTGGCCCTCAGAGGGAAGATGAACCATATATTTGTGGAGCAACAGGAATACATACTTGGGCTAATTCCTTTCCCAGAAGCCCATTACTGGTTAATGGAGGACTCTCCAGAAATATGTGAGCCAGTGTGGTATTTAGAAAAAGTCTGGGGCTGAGAGTTAGGAATTCTCTAATCCTGCTTCTGCCACTGACTTCCTGGGTTTCCCCAAGTTTTTAGGCAATTCACATCATCTCCCTGTGCATCAATATCCTGCTATGTACAAAGGGGAATAATAATACCTGTCATACCTACCTCACAGGGTTGTTGTGAGGCTCAAATGGATAGTAGATGTGAAAGCATTTAGAAAAGTATACTGTATAAATGTAAGGTATTATTAATAAATGTGACCTTGGCCGAGGTAAGCCTGGGATGAGGCACATTCGATTGCCAGGTATAAAAATGGGGTTATTCACACAGTAACCTCATTCTTTGAGCCCTGCACCCACTACGTGTTTTTTATTTGGTTTTTTTTTTGTGTTTGTTTGTTTGCTTTTAAATTCCACTTGACATGTAGAGAGTGATTCTTTGGTTGTTTTTTTTAATCCCTCTACCATCATACAACAAATATGGTTGCAAACAACATGTACCTTTTTTAATACATTTTTCACTGCTATAACCATCACATATTGACATGTAATACAAATCAGCAACCAAATTAGCTCCTTCCCCACCTCCCCTTTTTTCCCATTCAGCTAGTTCCTGTTGCACCATTGGGGGGGGGTAAAATTTATGACTGACAGGGAACTCCAGTAGTGTGATGTCATGTTTCCATATTGATGAATGATTCTATGGTGAAATGAAATATTGAATGTTATATAAAATTTTAAATGTAAGTAAATACCTTGCATTTTCATATTATGTAGTTCCTTTACTTTATGTGCATAAGTATATATTAATAATTATCCTAATTTGGTTTGTTGCCATCTGATCTTTCTAGAAACAAATGACTTGGATTGATTGTTAGTTTCCCTGCTCTGCTTCAAGCTGATTTCATTTTTCTAGGCTAGCAGCTTTTCTGTCTAGTGTGTGTTAGAGGGCATGCCTTGGAAAACTTCCCATCTAGGGAACCTGTTAAAATCATACTTTCTCCAATTTTGGTTCACCTAGTTGAATAGCCAGTAACGAATGAGAGCAAAATATAATATCTCCTGCACCTTTTAGGAATGGAGTAGGTGGAGACTCTGGAATAGATCACTGTTTTTTTGAAGCACAGTCCCTAAAGCAAACCTTTTTGTCCTTGTTTTTAAATCATTACTCTGTAATACTTAATAGACCTTGAATTTATATTCAATGTTCTTCACTTACAGAAGACCAAAAGATTATAAAAACAAAAAACAAACAAAATATTTTGGGGTGATGTGCCTTTATCTCTAAATTACTTTCCAAAAGAAAACCATTGTCTGAGATCATTATAAACGCAGCTAGAACTTTTACATTTTGTGAAGTAATTTAGGAGATAATTTTGTTTCTTTTTCTTTGCAAGGGGGTGGGAGGGAGGAGGAAATGGTGGATATATATGATAGAGACTTTTTAAATTGATGAGGCTTTCCAGAATTTTAATTGTCTGTTGGGGGGGAACTTTTTTCTTAAAGGTGTGGCTTAACTATCAACCTAAACACTAGGGGAGCACATTGGAGAGGAGTGTCCAAAATACCCCAAAGACAAAATGAGAACATTTAGTGCAAGTCTAATACCTTGGGAGAGATTAAATTGACATGCAAGCTACTATGATAAATGCGATTTAATGAGTAATGAATGTGGGAGGAAAGCTGGTATAGTGGAAAGAGCTCTCGAATAGGAACCAGGAGTCTTCAGCTCTATTCTTGGCTCTTACCATTATGTAGCTTTATACACTTGGGCACATAACCTTTGTGGATCTTCTTCATCTAAACAATGTTGGAGTTGGATTTGAATATTTTTAAAAGATTCTTTCCAGCTCTCAAAAGTTGATTCAAATGTAAACAAAAACTAATGAAATTTTAGCTTTTGCAGTAAATATATAATACATATTTGAGAACTTGTTTGAATTTTTAAAGGGCAGTGAAGGAGGGTTTAATATTTACTAAGGCACTGATCTCTTAAATTCCATGAAAAACATCAGATACCATCCCTGCTTTCAAAGAATATATTAAGGTGAATTATTCATTTTTAGATCACTTAAAAATTCTTTTTGAGAGCCCTCATGTGGAGGTATATAAATCTACAGAGGCCAAGATTAAGTAGGCTTCCCTGGAAGAGATTTCTTGATATAAAGAACTCAGCTTTTGGCATGCTAAGCTGTTGGTAGTGAAACAGGGCTATCAGTGAGATGAGTAAGAACTCAGGTGGAGGTACAGAGGTGCCATGATGAGAAATACTATCATAGATAATGCTAACTTGAAGGCCAGGCAGACAAAGTTAGCCAGGTAGTATGCATGGAAGGCATAGATCTCGGAACTACTTTTTACTAGATTGTGGTCAGAATAAAGAAGAGTATGTGTTGAAAGTTTTTAAAGGAGTGAAGAGAAAAATATGCAGATAATCAAGAGAGCATAGTATCTTAAATGGGAAAGGGTGTGACCAGGAATCAGGTTTTCACCTGGGTTCTAGTCCCATCTCTCATTACATAACCATAGGCATGTCATTTCACCACTCAGTGCCTGAGGGTCCTCATCTGTGAAAAGGGGGATAAATAATAATAACTGTCCTACCTCACAGGGTTGTTGTGAGGATCATTCAAAATGATTTTGAAAGCGCTTTGAACAGTAAAGCACTATATAATTGTAAAGGATTGGTGAAATTAGAGACCCATAGCACATCAGTGGTGGTGTATGCCAAGCCTCTGGGCAATGACTATATTTGTAGGCAAAGCCTACAGAGAGGGAGGAAGAGAATCCTTTCCATCCATTAAAAGGTTGGGGGAGATGGGCCAGAACTTACTTCCTTTCTGCCTTCCAGAAACCATGATGTGCATGAGGTGCTCATTGTACCAACCCCCATAGTCTGTTTTTTCTGTTTAATAACTGAATCCTGATGTGAACAAATAAAAATTTTTACTTGTATACAGTTGTGGCCAATCCACTGCTTCCTTAGATGTTCATAATCATTCCTTTATCTTTTTTCATCCCTGCTTTCTTTGTCACTTACCTTTCCATGTGTATCCACAAGAGGTATTTATGCTTCCTACAAAAGTTTAGGTGAGAGAAGGGAGTTCCTCATGGTTGTTGAGAAACAAGGGATGTTGCCACTATTAAAGTGCTTGTAAATTCTATGGAAATACTGCCCTTCCTGGTTATAACAATTACCTTGTTTGAGTGATAGTTGACCAGTTTTTTCTGCCACACAGTCTTTACATGGATCACATCTGTTGATTAAGTTGCTATTCAAAACAAGTTTTTCAGTTCCATGCCTATGGCATGTGTGCCTTTAGCTCAAAAATTTGAATTCTAGTCACTTCATTTTTCAATGTTCGGGACAAAAAGGCTTAGATAAAATGTCTTGATTACAACTAAAAATGTTAACTGATCTAGGATCCCTTGGTAGGTCTAAGAATGCAGTTTAAGTACATTATCTTTTATTGACAGTCTTCAGGGATTAAAGAAGTGGGAACTTTACTTCAGATAATATGATGACTCCCTTTGGCAATAGAAATAAAATTAGAGCCATAATTAGTGTATTTACCAAATCCTACCTTATGTCTTTATCTGACTTACACTTTCTTTACATAACACATTCAAAATTTGTCTCAGTCTCTGCCTTATGTTATCTCTGGAATGTCACTAAACCCGATTTAGATATGCATTGTTTTAGGATTTTTGTGCTTTATGTTGTCTATAGACAGGTAATTAGAGAAGGGCCTAAAAAGAAAGGGTAGGGAGAACTTAGGGAAAAAATTAGAAAACAGGCGTTATTGTGAGATAATTAAATTTGTCCAAAGGCACCAGATATCACTGATCTTTGAAACAGTCATTTGTTCTTTCACAATTGAATCATTTCATAACCAGATACTTTGATCAATCCTTCAAGCTTCACTTTTTAAAAAAATGAAACGACCATAATGATCACCTCATAGGATGGTCTCTAGGCTGCAAAAGTACCTCTTAAGATACTAGTTTCTGCCTAAGGACTAAGATATATTCCTGCTTTCAGAAGTGAAGAAAGTGCTTGCAGATGTGTCATTGATCTCATTGCTCCCCAATATTTTCATTGTATCAGGCCAAAAAGAATTGAGTGCCTACTTCCTAAAGGGCATTTTACTTCTGCCCATCTTTTTCTCTGACTTGTGTTTGCTTCTCTCTCTTTTTTCCTCATCATGTATTTGCCTGCATTCTTCGGTCTGCCATCCTGTCACATTTTCTGCATAGGTACAGGTATATAGGTTTGTTCTTTCTGTCTCATAATTTGGGGGTTCTTTTGCAATATTCAGACACTCAAGTTAATCAATGCTGAGGTAGTTTATAGTAGATTCAATAACCTGGGCTACAACCTTGGCCTTTTATCCCAGATTTTGTGGTTGGGACCATAGGATCATGGGGAAAAGCTTATAATACTATATATAGGAAGATGTCATTGGGATAAAAATTTACCCCCAACCTAAATTACACTGCATAGTCAGAATGGGAAATAAAAAAATATTTTTTAAGGTCTTGATATAATAATTATTGTTAATAGCTCATCTTGTTTAACCTTGCCTAATGTTATTTCTTATACAATTTGAAGCATGTTGAATTGGCATCTTAATATATTTTAATAATTAAGGATTAGTGATACTAGGAAAAAATCAAATTATAATTTTCAGCCTGTTTTGATAATTCTAACTTTTAACACACTATTTTTTTTTTCTTATATTCACAGCCCTGATGACCCACAAGTGCAGAAATACATCACAGAAAGTAAATGTCCGGTGAGTATAATCTTCTTATTCCCAGAACACAAGATAATTCTGATGATCATTCATTACATATAACTTTAGTTTAGGAACTTTGCATTTTGGGGCAGAAAAGTTACTTAACTTAATTATTCTTCTTTCTCTGTAGGTCATTGAAAAAAATGGAAAATTCCAATATAAAATAGATACTGGAGAAGAAACCAAACTTGTTAACCCAGAAGATGTTGTAAAACTGATATTTAGTAAAATGAAAGGTATTGAATAAAATACATAAAATAGGAATTTCTCAGATGATCGTTTGAAGAGGGCTTTAATTGACAGAAAGGCTTTCTTGAGCCAAGATAGCATGGTCAGAATAACATTGAACCTGGGATTCTGGTGATCCCATTTCTAGTGTTGTCTCTACCATGAAATAGCTGGGTGATCTTGAACAAACTGCTTCACATCCTTGGACCTCTTCAAAAGACCTTTTCAAGCTCACATGTTATTTGTTGATGAGTTTGGGGGATAAAATTGCATTCCTGTCATGTAAACATTAGTGAAACATTATATTTGCTTGTTTAGAACCCAAATCTCTTAAAGCAGGTTTAATCTTACAATGGCTGGTACCAAAGGCCCATCATGGAAGGCTGGGGAAGTAAATTAGTAAGCTAGGGAGATAAGGTATGAATTGAAGAAAAATGGTTTGTTAAGGAAGTACTTGACATCACAGATGTCTGGTGCTACTATTCATTTTTTTTTTTAACCAATACCAGTGTATTAATTTTTTAAAATTTTGTGTATGTGTGTAAACAGAAACTGCACAGTCTGCCTTGGGTTCGGATGTCAATGATGTAGTTATTACTGTTCCATTTGATTTTGGAGAAAACCAAAAGAATGCTCTTGGGTAAGTAGAATATGAAATATTCTCTTTGGCTAATTAAAGTAGTTAAAAATTCTTAAAACATCACATAGCTTAAGGCGAAGTCAGATTTGAATTTAATGTCTGGGATCATTTGATGATTCTTATTCCCCATCATTAGTGAAAATATCAACATGGTTCTCTTATATGGTCTCATTGATGCCAACTTTGCTCTCTGATTTTGGTGAATCATTTAGGTTTCATTTCATGCTTTAAAATTTTTATGGAAATATACAATTTTAGAATGCCTTTGCATCCCTTTTTAACCCAGGTTGAGTTTTAGATGTATAAAATAAAGTTCTAATTAATTTTAAGTAAATGCAATCAGAAGTTACACACAGTTCTACATGGCCAGAGTTCCAGGTATAGACTTCAGTATTTGTGAAAGTCCCAAAAGACAAATATTTACTGTTACTACTTTTTAAAAAAATCTTTAGCTTTCTAAATTATTGACAAAATTTGGTATTGATTGTTTTAATTACAACCGAAAGTTTACAAAGTTAGACATTTTAGAAATTCTCTGTTTTTGAAAGAGCAAACAACTTCCTGCCCAGTAAAGTAGATCATAGAGCATTTTAAGTAGAAAAATCTATTTTCGTGTAACAATATTTATATCTCATGTACTTTTGCATATCCCTACTAAAGACTAGTATATTTCAGGTTTAGAGCAATCCTTAAAATATCAGATGGCAGTTTACTGAGTTACTCTTCATTTTTATGTCCTATTGTGAAATATCAAGAGATGAACAAACTAATTTTTTTGGAGATCTGAAAGATGTATACAAGATAATGAACAGTGAAATGAATGGAGAACATTATACACAGCCACAGAACTAATACTAGAGGAATAAACTGAGAATATTACCCCCCAGAGAGTGAACAGAAAGCTAAAACATAAAAGACTTAATTTTTATGAACATGCTGGCCTCCATGATGATATCCTATGTAATATGGGGAGGGTGGGGACACTAGTGGGTGGGATCTATTATGTAGATATGAAGAAAAGTAAAGTAGACACAGGTGATCTATGATTTCATTTGTGTGGGTTCTTTTTATATGTGGAAAATGTTTTGTTTGGATTTGTAAACATTTGGAATAATAATTTAAAAATAGATTTAAAAGCAATATCACATAAAATATTTAGTATACTTAGAAATGTTACAGGTGAATAGTTTCTGAGTGACATTAAATACAGTGAAAGCAAATTGTTCACAGGGAAGCAGCTAGGGCAGCTGGATTTAATGTTTTGCGATTAATTCATGAACCATCTGCAGCTCTCCTTGCTTATGGAATTGGACAAGATTCTCCCACCGGGAAAAGGTAAAAATTTGGATTAAATATTCACTAGAAAAAAAATGTTTATTTACTGGCATTTATAGCTAAAGGAATTGTCGCTTGAGTTCAACAGTTCCCAGACTTTGTGATTCTTTTGATGAGAATTCTTCTTTTTTTAAACCCTTATTTTCTGTCTTAGTAACAATTCCTAAAACAAAAGGGCAAAGGCTAGGCAAAGGGATTAAGTGTCAGAGGGTCACACAGCTGGGAACCGATTGAGGTCAGATTTGAATCCAGGTCTGGCAATCTTATTTTGTTTACACAGTATTCAAAAATCTACCATTATATTAGTTGTTGAGAATCATTTGGGCCTGACTTAGATACATTTATTCAGATATCTGGCTGCTTTGCCCTGATTCTTTTATCTCATTCATATCTTATTGGAATATTATGAACTGAAAATTGTCAGTAAAACACTTTCAGCTCTTCAGATGGCACTAGATTAATACAGCATGTTATCAATGGTATACTTACGTGTGGATATATATGAAGTATGGAATTTATTTGTTCAGAACCTGTTTTCTTATTTAGTTTAAGAGTTATATTTATAGTTTAATCAACAATCCAAAACTGTTACTATAGTAGTGGGGCTTTCTATGTTAACTTGCATCAGTATTAACACTTATAATGTATGATATTTATATGGGAGATCCTAATGTGGTATTTTCTCTCCCAATGAAGATAAGCTATCATTTTATACAAACTTACACTTATTTAAATCGCATTCTCAATAAGCTTAAACTATTCAGACTAGAAAGCATCATTTTTCATCATAATATAGTGATAAAAGCATTGGGCAAAGTAGGATACAAAAGACCTGGATCTGGGTCTTGTCTTTGCCTCTACCCAGCTCTATAATTCTAAGCAACCCCATTCATTCAAGTTATTTAACCCATTAGAAACCTTATTTTATAATATCAATGATAATAGTAGCTTTTCCAGCTCTAAAATGCTATGATTCTTTATAATTTGTGTTTCTTTTAAAAATCTTTTTTTCAAAGCAATGTCTTAGTCTATAAACTTGGAGGAACATCCTTGTCTATTAGTGTTATAGAAGTGAACAGTGGAATGTACCGTGTCCTTGCAACAAACACTGATGACAGCATTGGTGGTGTGTATTTTACAGAAGCTTTGGCCCAGTATTTAGCTTCTGAGTTTCAGAGGTGAGACCCAATTATGATATAAATTAGTATTCCTGTTTGTCTTAAAATGTTGTTTATTTTAACAAATTAGCTGACATAAATTGCCATACTCTAAGGGAGAAAGTGTTTTCTTAGCTCTTAGACCGTGGACAGATTCTTGAGTTTTGAACTTTAGTGCTCATTGCCCTGAACCTTCTTGCTGCCCCCAGCTAATAGAACTGTTAAACCATATAGACCATTCTAAAATTTTTATCCCCTTACAAAAAGATACTCAGGACATTTTTATTCTCTGAGCTTGTCCCTTAAATAGCATTTTAAAATGTTGTCAGAATGTATCACAAATTGTTTTGGGGGTTTGAACACAACTCATTGTAATGGACAATGGTAAAAAAAAAATAATGGATTCTAACTAGATTTGCAATATGCTAGAATGTGTGACAACATTGTTGAACATACTGTATTTTGAATGTGTGAGGCTAATTTGATTTGATTTCATCAAATTATGTTAAATGACAAAATATCCTTTAAAAAGATGAATGTACAAGTATCTTTCCTTGAAATACAATTGAAGTAAAAAATGTTATTTGGTTTAGTGTTTCTGGTTTCTACTTTGCTTTATTTCTGTTCCAGGCACTCATTGAGTTCAAAGTTGAGTTAAATGGACCAAGTAATGAAGCAGTTATAGCAGAACCAGGCAGGGACAATAAGAGTTGGAGAGAGACATCAGGACAGCACAGGGATCTCAGGTGTACAGTTATGGTAAAAGAAATAAATATAGGCATAGAAACCATCCTTTCTGATGATCTTTTTTTTTTCTTTTTTTTAATTCCATGATCCAGTGTCTCACATACTAACAAGGCCATCCCTCCCCCAAAAATCTAGTGCACAAAAATTAGTGCTATCAACTTCTGCTATTCAAAAATCAACTATACCCTCAAACTTATTTTAAGCAAATAAGTAAGTCGATACACTATGGTACTTTGTACCTATTAAGCATTGTATAAACTTAAAGAATCAGTTTTATATCTTCTCTTCATGAAGTTGTTATTTCATTGTGTAGGTACTCCCTCCATTGATGCAGATGAAAACCTTTTTATTGTTCAATAGGCATTTTTCCAAAACTACTATGCTGCCTAAATTAGTTGCTATTCGCACAAGAACATAGATCACTATTCTTGTTCTTTTGGCAAGGAGATATATGTGATATGATGCATTATAGCATAATATTTTCTTTTTTGACAAATTATTTTAAAGAAGGTACTCTGTGCAGTTTATTGATGCTTAGTTTGACTTCTCAGATATTTTGTAAAAGATCTACATATCTTTGAGGTAATATTAAAGATTGTAAAAATAAAAGGACATAGGTTTCCAATTCTAGTTCAATGTCTTTGACCCAGTAATGTAACTTTTTATATTGTCTGTTTATTTAAAAGCAAAAATACCTTATCTACCATAAAAAGCCATTATTATGAGTAAAGGAAAAGATGTCTTATAGCATTTCTTGTTTAAGTTGTGAAACAGTTCCAGATACTAAATAAATTGGGTTTTTATTTGAAGTGTAGAGATCTTCCTTTTGGAATGTTTGCAAAATAGGTTTGGTTTTTTTGTTTTTTTGTTTTTTTTTTTAAGATCCAAAAGAATTAGAACCTAGAAGGGAAAAATTCTGGTATGTAATCAAGTATAATTTTATTGTTATCTCATTGGGCTTTATTCATTTTTTTAGTTAATGTGAATAGTGACTGACCCAATGGTTTTTAAGCTTCAAAGATTTTATTTTGAATTTAGGTCCTTTAAACATGATGTAAGAGGAAATGCTAGAGCCATGATGAAATTAATGAATGGTGCAGATGTTGCAAAACATTCTTTATCAACCTTGGGAAGTGCAAACTGTTTTGTTGACTCATTGTATGATGGTCTAGATTTTGACTGTAATGTGTCCAGGTAAGACTGAATAAAAAGGTAAATTCCTTTTATCATTTTGGAATAACTGACTTTTATGAATTAATTTTTTAAAACTAATATATTGAATTGTATTAAAAAGAAACCATTCCTTTGTTTACTTTTGGGTAGTATTTTTGACATACTAAATACTTTGCCTTTCCACTCCACAGCTGAAGATAATTTGTGAAAATGATCCTAAATTTGGCCCATTTAATTTGAATATGTGAGATTCTTAGTCTGAAGATCTTAAAAATCATGTAAACTATGTCAAAATTTTTATGCACACAATAGCTCTAAGTAATTTTGCCCACTTTGACATAGAGCCTTATAATGGTATACCAGTAGTTAATAAATTACAAGATACTAGATTGAGAATCCATATTGATACTATTTAATTAATCATCTGTCTGACACTATTGAACTTATTTCTTGATGATACATAGTGGACATAATGTTAGTGTACATAAAATATGATTTCATATGTATATGTATCATGTACATAAATATGAACGTATGATTTCTTCATCATTTTTGTGAAATCCAGGAAGTGGTTAATGATTGCTCCTTTTCTTGGAGAATTCTTTTCCTTAGTCTTAACTCTACCCTCCTCCTTTAGGATAACATTTAAGCAAAACTGCTTATAAACAGAGAAATTTCCAACTCGGTCTGATCCTTTCAAGTTATTGATCCGATAAATGAATGAGTTGTAAGATGCCATCAGAAATTGACTTAGAGGATGATAGATCTTAACATTCTTCTGAGCACCCAAAGATTACATTGCTTTCATTGGTTATGAAATCTTCAGATCCTTTAATAAACTGTTTGTTGATATATTTATCTATTAGGGTTTTTTTAAATGTTTTCCTTGTCTGGGATAAAAGATTGGCAGAATGGTAATTAGTAGTAGTATTATCAATATTATAGAGATACTTAGGGTATTTTGAGGATAACGTGGCAGGCTTTGCACTTAAATTTTTATTTGAACTTGACTTTGGATGCCTTTAAACATTTGTAAACTTGGGCTTAAAAAAATTCTCTTATACTATTAAGTTGTTTACCTATTATAATTCAAGAACTTGCTCAGCTAATCAAACGGCACTTACCTATGCCTGCCACTGTGTTGAGATCTAGAAATATGAAGAAAAAGTCGAGTCTCCACATTCAAGGAGTTTCTAGAGACAAGATACACGTAGATACATACAAGATATATAGTTATATACAAGGTAATCTTAGTAGGAAAGGCATCAGCAGGTGGGGAGAATAAGAAAGGTATTTAAGCTGAGTATTGAAGGAAGCCAGGGACTAAGAAATAGATGCAAAGAGGAAAAACATTCCTGGAATAGGAGACAGCGTGTGCAAAGAAACTGAAGATGGAAGATTGGATATTATACCTGAGGAACAGTGAGTAGACTGGTATGGTTGGACTCTAGAATAACTTTGAGGAGAGATCAGAAGTTTTGAAGAGCTTTAATGACATGTAGCGGAGGAGTTTGTATTCTATCCTAGAGGTTAATAGGGAATATAGAGTTTATTAAGTCAGAGGTAACATCATTATAATAGTTTTTGATGTTACAACAGGTAATAATTTTATTGTTAATTTTAAATATTATGCTCTCATAAGAAATATGTCATCTTTGCTATAACTAGACAGTTTCATTTTTTCTTTTCATAGGGCCAGATTTGAACTTATATGTTCACCACTTTTTAATAAATGTATAGAAGTCATCAGAAATCTCTTGGAACGTGTTGAATTTACATCAGATGACATCAACAAGGTAACGTATATTTGCCTCCTAATATATTTTTTATTAATGTAATGATATGGTGTTAGCCTAGGAAGGATTTAGGCAGAAATCTTAACTAAAGGGTATTAAGATCTATTTCAGCATTTTCTGAGTGTGTCCCTGTGTGAATTTTTAAAAAGCAGATGGTTATATACCATTTGTAATACACACTTATAATGCCTGTTGTTTATCAGGCACATAATTCCCATTAAGAATAAAGGATAAATTCTTTGAACTTACTTATTTTATATTGGACATTTATCTTAGATAAAGATTTGCTTTAAAAAGCATTTGAGGTGGCACTTGGGTAGCTCAGTGGATTGAGAGTCAGGCCTAGAGACTGGAGGTCCTAGGTTAAAATTTGACCTCAGACACTTCCCAGCTGTGTGACCCTGGGCAAGTCACTTGACCCCATTGCCTAGCCCTTACCACTCTTCTGCCTTGGAGCCAATACACAGTATTGATTCTAAGATGGAAGGTAAGGGTTTAAAAAAAAGAACTGTTTAAATTTGTAAGACATTTTAAAAATGCCTCTTAAAAAGGTTTTACAACAAAATAAAGTTATTATGTTGCTAATGGTTCCTTATATGTTAGCTGCCATTAACAAATTCAAATTTACACAAAATACTCCTTTATTCTACAAATGTTGGAATTAGGGAACCAAATTTGATTTAAAGCTAACTGATGTATTCATATGTTAGTATTATTCTCCATTTTTTATTATCCAATACTTACTGAACACTCATTTTTTTTTAAACCCTTACCTTCCATCTTGGAATCAATACTATGTATGCAGAAGAGTGGTAAGGGCTAGGCAATAGGGGTCAAGTGACTTGCCCAGGGTCACACAGCTGGGAAGTGTCTGAGCTCAGATTTGAACCTAGGACCTCCTGTCTCTAGGCCTGGCTCTCAATTCACTGAGCTACCAAGCTGCCCCCCACTAATGATTTTTGAGGAGGTTTACACAACATGGAAATTAGATATTTCCTGAATATTTGAGTTCTTGTCTAAACTGTTTACACTTAACATACTTAATATACTGTTTGTACTTAGTCTTTTGAATAAAAGTATTGCATTCCATAAAGACTTTTGGGTCATTTCTTAGTATATTTTCACATTAAGCCCATAATGAATGTTTTTTGATACTAATGATCATACACATAGGAAAGAGCATTCTGTCATAAGCTGGATTTAGGCTCAGAAATTTAGAATTGGTCTAGGATAGAATTCTGTTTTGCTTATCTCTAAGGAAGACCGTTCCATCTAGATCTAGATAAGCCGATTCTTTTTCAGCTAATAGTCTATTAGTCTGTCAGTGAACAAATTTAGAAAGTGCCTGCTATGTGTCAGGTACTATGCTAAGCTCTGGGAATACTAAGAAAGGAGCTCACAGTGTTAACTCCTACCATCTGGTTTCTCTTTGAAGGACTAATTTGCATTTCTTCAGATTTCCTGTCCTAATGTGCAAAGGGCCCAATCTTTATCAATTAAGGCTCTTCCTTGCCATGTTCATTTGTGAGATAGTGACATGGAAACTTAGAGGAAAGCATGACGTTTCTCAGGAACAAACAAATTATTCAGTGAGCTAAGCGCATTATCCTGGGTTGTACCATTCCCTTTATTATGTGCCTTGTGATGGGCTTTTAAGAGACTGAAAGATTCAAAGGCACTATAATACTAGAATGTTCTTTATGACTTAGACCTATATAATATGGACAAATTCAAGACCTTTACTAGGTCAATGCAAGAAGAAGACATTGTTGCCAATTTTGTTTTGTTTTATGAGCAAACATCCAAATATGAAAAAATTTGGTGCTAATTAGTAGATATTTTGTTATCCTTTTTAAAAGTCTCTTTAAAATAGTGGTTTCCAAGGTGAGGAGTGTAATGGTCCCCAGGGGTAAATAATCAGCCAACCTAAGGCTGGGAGCATGGGCCATCTCCTCTCCCCAAAATAACACATTACGCCCTTGACTCCAAAGCACAACCACACCACTCCCTTCATCTGTTACTACTAAATACTTTCCCCCTCCTTCCCCTGCCCATTTTGAGGGCACTGTCGTTTTTACCATCTTGATGTCATTTTTGACTATACTTTCACCCATGTCATGCATTTAATCAGTTGCTAATCATATCACATCTACTTCCACAACATCTCTCCATTTTTCCCCTTCTCTATACTTATACAACCACTCCCTCTCATCAGCTCTCACTTAGACAATTACAATAGCCACCTGATTGGTCTCTGCCCTCTCCTATTCATCCTTTATGCAGCTAGTCAAAATGATTTTCCTGAAGTGCTTTTCAAAGCACAAGACATTGGCTGTCTCTTATTATCTCAGTAGTTGAGATATATGTTGTCTTTAGCTCATCCTTTAAGTTTTTATATATGTTTGATAATTATATACATTAAAGTAGCACATTTATATTATTTATAAGTAAATGTACAAATAGACATTCCAATCAAAAAAAAATTTTTAACCCTTACCTTCTATCTTGGAATTAAAACTGTGTATTGGTTCCAAGGCAAAAGAATAGTAAAGGCTAGGCAATGGGGGTTAAGTGAATTGCCCAGCGTCACACAACTAGGGAGTGTCTGAGGCCAGATTTGAACCCAAGACCTCCCATCTCTGGGCCTGTCAAACAATTTTTTTTTTTATTGATGGGGTACATGATCAAATAACTTTGGGATCCACTGCTCTATCAGATAATATTAAAAGCCACTGTATGTCCTTGTAATGTATATGCCTCAGGATCCCCCAGCTTCCTCAGAGTATTTAAAATCCTCGAAAAATTTTCAACAGTGCTATATGCTAAGATAAATGCTAATCCACAACATAGGTAATGGAAGATCTGTGTTTTCTTTTTCTTTCTCTTTCTTTTTTTTTAAACCCTTACCTTCCATTTTATAATCAATACTGTGTATTGGCTCCAAGGCAGAAGAGTGGTAAGGGCTAGGCAATGGGGGTCAAGTGACTTGCCCAGGGTCACACAGCTAGGAAGTGTCTGAAGCCAGATTTTAACCTAGGACCTCCAGTCTCTAGGCCTGACTCAGCTACCCAGCTGCCCCCAAGATCTGTGTTTTCTAAAGCAAGTTCATGTTTATGTATAATATATAAAAGTTGATGGTAACATAATGATGAAATTTCTGTGATAGTAAATACTTAAGTGCTTCTGCTAAGCATCTGTTTTAGGTTTGCAAATCCAAAAAAATACGTAAACTGTGACTTATTTTTCCATAACACAGGCATGGAATTCATATCATAGTTTCTACATCAGCAAATTGGTAGTATTTACATATTTTGAAGCTTTATTATTTCTCCTTTTTTTTGCTACTCTCTCTACCAACAATACACTAGTTTGTCTATTTTCCCACAACCCCTGTAACATCAATCATTGTCATCTTTGCTATTTTGCTAGGTGTCAGGTAAGAACTTCAAGGTTATTTTGATGTACACTTCTTTTATTAATGATTTGGAACATTATTTTATATGATTGTTAATAGTGGAAATTTCTCACTTCAGAGTTTTTTGTTCATATCCTTTAATCAGATATCTTTTGGGGAATGGCTCTTGGTCTTATCTGTTAATTGTTACTTATCTTGGATACCAAACCTAGATTAAAAAAATTTGATGCAAAGATTGCTCCCTTTTTTATCTTAGATGTATTTTGCTTATATAGAAGCTTTTCCACCTCAAGCAATTAACATCTATTTTATCTTTTTAATTGCCTCTGCCCTTGTTCATTTAACCCTTAGCTATGAAAGGTTTATGATCCACTTCCTTTCTATTTTTTTATGGCTTGATTTTTTTAATATTCAGACCACATTAAGCTTTTTCTTTGAGCTTATGCTCCTCCTGAGTTTTCTCAGAGGTCTTATTTAATTTATTTTCATTTTTTCCAAGAATTAATGTTGTCCTTGTGACAAAGTCCATCTTTTCCTGTGAATAATTGCTTTTAGTTGTTGGAGTTCTCTCTCCTTTGAGAGCACCTTTAGATTTTTCATAATTCTTGATACTGGTCCTTGTTCGACATCTTATCTTTTCAACTTTAGTTCCAGAGTTTTGTGCCAGAGCCTTGTTTCACTTTTGTGCCAACATCTGTGCCCCATAATTAGGCCTCCCTTGAATCTTTGAGGTTCAAAGTGCTCAAGTCTTTAAATCCTCTTTGGAATCTCAGTCCAGATCACTAGAGTCTTAGGAGCCCCTGGGTTTGAGGTGTCCCAGTGAGCATGCTGCCATACCACTCACTGGTCACTGCCCAGGTTCCTCTCTAGCCCTTTCAGGGTTTCTACCTTGCATCTTCCTGACCACTCTGGGCCTTTCTTAGGAGAGCCTTCCATTCTTGCTGCTTCTATACAGAGATTTTTAGGCTACATGTGTACCCATCACTGGTCCCCCTGGAAGTCTCTGTTTTCCGTCACCCCAAAGCTTCTTGCCTTTGTGTAGTTCTGGGGTGGGAGAAGTCATTTGCTGTAATTTCTCACTGGATTTGGTTTGGTGTGAACTTAAAGGTTTTCTGACAGGTGGTAGCTGCCTGGTCTGCCTTCTCAGGAAGCCATTTTGGCTAAGTTACTATAGATGAGCTTTGATAGCTGCTATGTCTAGAAAGATCATCACTGCACAACCCAGCTCTCTTGATAATGGGCCTCCCTGAACTTTGCTTGGCTGCTCTGCAGACAACATACATACCAGCCATCAGTAGCCTCAAACTTGACTCATCCTTCCTAGCCTAGTGGGGACCTTGTGTGATACTCACTAATTGAGCCTTATAGCATGGGTAAGCATGAAAGTAGAATATTAGTGATGATAGAATATTAGAGGAACATAAGAAATTAAGTATTTTTTTCAATACTAGATAACTACAAAATGTTGTCTAATGTTTAATTTTATATGAAATTAGATACTGTTATGTATTTTTAAAAAAAATTTAACCTTTACCTTCCATCTTAGAATCAATACTTTATATAGGTTCCAAGGTAAGGGCTAGGCAATGGAGGGGTGGGGAGTGGGTAAGTGACTTGCCCAGGGTCACACATCTGGGAAGGGTCTGAGGCCAGATTTGAGCCCAGGATCTCCCATCTCTAGGCCTGACTCTATCCACTGAGCCACCTAGCTGCCTCCTAATTTTTTTTCTAATAAGATTTCACAAAAGGAATGCCTGGTTAAAATCAAGAATTTTTAATACCTTTGAGGATTTTTTACTATTTCATTACAATATTAATGCTGTTAATTCAAAAATCCACATTCAGGCAATAAGAATGAATGTTCTTTTCCAGGTTGTACTTTGTGGAGGCTCAGCTCGAATCCCAAAGCTACAGCAGCTGATTAAAGAGCTATTTCCTGCTGTTGAGCTCCTGAATTCAATTCCTCCTGATGAGGTTATTCCTATTGGTGCAGCTACAGAAGCGGGAATCCTAGTTGGCAAAGAAAGTATTTTACTAGAAGAGGAACCTCTTGCTATTGAATGTTCTGCAAAAGATATTTTAGTGAAGGTATGTCTACCTTCTCTAAATTTTGTAATAAAATGTTAAATTTTGTTGTAACATTCTTTTAAGTTAATGTACCATCTAAAATCACAAAATGTATTCAATTTAAATTTGTCCATTTCTGTACTGATTATGGTATGTTTTTATACTTTAATGCTCTTATGTGTTTTTGTGGTTAATTTCTTAATAAAACAGAAAACTAGATATGGTTACATTTAAGAGGCAAATAACAAAGAATTACTAATGATACTCATGTGGTTTTTGCTTATTCAGGGAGTGGATGAATCAGGAGCCAATAGATTCACCGTACTCTTCCCATCAGGGACTCCTTTGCCAGCTCGAAGACAACACACATTACAAGCCCCAGGAAGCATATCCTCAGTATGTCTTGAACTCTATGAGTCAATAGGAAAACATTCTGCAAAAGATGAAAACAAATTTGCACAGGTGAGAGTATTGGGTTTATAGCTACCAAAACCAGCAGGTTTTTGTCTTTTTCCTCTAAAGTATTTGTGTAAAATTGCATCTGTAATTTTTTTTCATGGGGTAGCTCAAATTGCAAAAATAGGTACTATGTCATTCATGGACAGGGTGACATATACTAAGAAAAACAGTCATTGTTGGTACCTAATAGTTCAGAGAAGGAAATAAGTGGGAACAGGATTGAACCAATGCTAATGACCTCAAATGTGTGCTTTTAAATCATAATCAGTATGTTAAAACATGAATTCCAAGTTTTATTACAAGGAGGCAAATACAACTTAATATTTATCACTAAGATTTTAGGGAATGGGATTCATCCTGCAATGCAAGCAACAATGTTGAGAAGGTGTAGCAGAAAATCCCTGTGTCAAGAAATGTTCTTCTGCCTCAGTGCCCCTGAATCTGAATGTATAGAGAAAGTATGGTGTGAATGGAGATTAATTTTCAGAGCCAGGAAAAACCTAGGTTGAGGGCCCATCCCTGATCCATCAAGGCTTTTTAGCCACAGTCAAGGCCCTTGAGCTCTGAGTGTTCTGGGCAATTATCTCAGGCTCCAAGTTGAAAATGTGTCAGCCTATATCAAGGTAGGGAGAATAAAAGGATGCAGTAAACACAGAAGCACTATTATTATGATAGTCCACTAGATGTAAATTTGCCAGATACTCAAGATGAAACTTTCCTAATACAAACTAGTACAAGACCGGAAGTTGTGCCCAATCATACATCACCCAGAACTCTCATTTTCCTAGAACACTTAAGAGCATGGGATAAATTCTTGACTTAGCTTGCTGATCATTTTTTCTTTCAAAAAGTAAAAAAAGCAACATGAGAGATTGCTATTCTGGTTTTAATTATGACCAAAAAAGACCTGGTTGGAGAAGTGGAAATTACAAGAATGTTGGGAGAACACGACCGTGTTATCTTCAGGTTGAAGTCGTCAGAGATAAAAATAGCCCTTGGTCAGATATAGGACCCTAGATTTTATAAAGTCCTGACATTTGAGCTGGAATGGCCCTTTATCAATATCTAGACCATCCTCACATTCTACACAGAAGGAAACTGAAACCTTTTGAGGTTAAATGACTTGTCCAAGATCACACACGTTAATGTGACAAAACCAGGATTTGAACCCATGTGTCTGATTATAAATCCAGCATTTTTTCTATTACCTCATGCTAACAAGTTTCAAGAAGTTGAGGAGAATAGTAGGTATGGACCTACAATAGGAATTCCAAAAGGAAAGATGGCACAAGAGGAATGAGAAGTGGACTTCTGATGACAATGCATATATTCCTAAAGAGGAAGCAAATAGAGGAGGGACGTTTAAAGCAGCTGATCTGGTTTGAAATGTAAGATTAAAATTA
The DNA here is from genome assembly GCF_027887165.1 of Monodelphis domestica. Taxonomy (NCBI): domain Eukaryota; kingdom Metazoa; phylum Chordata; class Mammalia; order Didelphimorphia; family Didelphidae; genus Monodelphis; species Monodelphis domestica. The sequence goes on from NC_077231.1 coordinate 151,492,593, forward strand.
ATATCCAATAACTCCAAGTATTATATTTTATAAGATTTATTAATAATCACTTCAGGGATCTAAAAAAATACTACCCACAAGCAGAGGATAAACTGTGGGAGTAAAAACACCGATGAAAAGCAACTGCTTGACTACAGGGTTGGAGGGGATAAGACTGAGGAGAGACTCTAAATGAACACTATAATGCAAATTCCAACAACAGGGAAATGGGTTCGAGTCAAGAACACATGTGATAACCAATGGAATCGTGCGTCGGCTATGGGAGAGGGAAAGAAAGGGGGGGGGGGGGGGGAATGATCTTTGTTTCCAGTGAATAATGTATGAAAACGACCAAGTAAAATAATGTTAAAAAAAAAAAGAAAATAGACTTTAGGAGGGCAGGAACTGGGTTTTTTTTTTGTCTGTCTTCATTGCCTAAGGATGCCTAGAATAGCCCATAAATGCTTGTTGATTAACTTGCACTGAGTAATCAGTGTTTGAATAAAAGACTAACTGAAAAAAAAATAATCACTTGAAGCAGAAGAAATAAAAGGACGAAAGTGAAAGCCTGCGTAAAGCCAGCTTCTGCAGCCCCATTCACAGGAAAAGAGATGGGTGGGGTCACACGAAAACTTTATCTCCAAAGCGTAAGGATATTACATGAGAATGAAAGTGGGATGCTGGGAGAGAGAGTCCTGTGGTTCAAAATTCTAATTACATACATAGGAACCTCTTTAATAAGCTCTGATTAGAAAGGTCATATACAAATATAGGAATGAAGGATGAATAATAGAGTGGCATAGAATTTGAAGAAAACTGAGAGACAAAAAATATAGTCCAGTATGTACAGGGCAAGAAGAAGAATTAAGGAAGGGCTAGATTCACTATCTGTGACAGATGATATAATGTTAAAGCCCAAGTTTTAAGTATTTAATTTTCAGAAAACCAATTTATAAAGAAGCTTTTTATAAAAACCATTATATACTTATAGAAGAATATGCTTGTAGAGGATTTCTGTCAATTTAATTACCAAAAAGAAAATCATTTTTAAGGAAAGAAAGCACTATTTGATGAAAAGACAATTTTATACCATTAAAATGCATTTGATTGCAGCATCTATTCCCTCTCCTTTTGTTTTTCTTTTGTACTAATCTATTGGTATAATCTAGTTCATAGTCATCACAGAGAAACTAGATATAGAGAAAAGCTAAATAAACTACCCACTATGCCCAGTCATATTCACTAGCCACTGCAATATCTCTTAATAGTCACTAAAATTGTATGTTTCCTTTGAGTAATTTAAATTCTTAAAAACCATAAATTTGAAAACACAGCAAAAAAGGCAATGAAGCATATGTATATGGCATGAAATCTAGCATTCAGGCTATTGAGACCTAACCAAAGATGGAAAAATCAGCTCAAACTGGTTTCATCTGGTCAAGGTCTGACATTTGAAGTCAATCTGACAATAGATCCACACATCATTTCCTCCTAGCGCGCCCACACACACACACACGGGGACTGGGCGGGGGCATCTAGGTATATCAGTGGGTTGATTGCCAAACCTTGAGTGCTGGGTTCAAATGTTGCCTTAGATACTTCCTAGTTGTGTGACCCTAGGTAAGTCACTTAACCCCCTTTGCTAGCCTTTACCACTCTTCTGCCTTAGAACCAATAAGACAGAAGGTATGGGTTTGTTTGTTTTTTAAGGACCTGTATTGCCATAGCAAAATAAAATCACCAAAGTGGTTGCTTATCCCAAGGAATTTACATACCACTGCAATTACCTTATACAAAAGAACAAAAAGAAAAAATAATAATTTTTATCTCTCCAGTTTTCCTCTTCTTCCCCTGTCTTCCTCTCTGGTCTAGTCCAATCACATTCTTTTTCTATAGCAGCTGTATCCAATAAAAGATGAATATTCTTTGAGTTTTAAATGCCATGTAATAGCAAAATTGAACATTTCTGGGCTTTATAATAAGGGTCATTTTGGGGGGGTTACTAATTTGTTAGTTCATGAGTTAAGATGAAGCTTTATTGATTCTTACCTAACATTTTTTCTTCTGTAAACAGATTATACTCCAGAATTTAGATAAAAAAGAAAACGGGCTCCACGATATATTAGCTGTTCTCACTATGAAAAGGTACAGAAAGTAATATTTGCTTACTGATGAAAAGAGATTTCAGTAGTCTAAATTTTGAGAATCTGTATTTCATCAGTCAGTTTGTTGGTTTGTGAAAAGTAGGCAAAGTATTCCATGTTGGAAAATACATTATTCTTGTTTAGTAATAGTTGTTGATTTCTAGAATTGATAAATAAATTTAAAGATAAAAAAAAAAGATATATTGTAATTTATTGGAGACTGAAGGCATAAAGAATAGTTTTCTTTATGCCTTCAGTCTCCAATAAATTACAATATATCTTTTTTTTTTAATCTTTAAATTTGGCTGTGTTTTTTTACCTAAAAAAGTGGTCTTTGCTGATTTCAGAGACATTTAAGCAATATCCAGTGTTATTTCCTTGGTAATTATATGGTGAAATTTCCACTGCTTTCTTGTTCAAATATGGGATTAGTTCTTTACTGTAACTATAGAGTATCTCTAGGCCCATTTTTGCCACATCATTTAAAAATTTAAATTTCATTATCACATATTCTCATGTAATAACTCCATATTGTGTAATCAGTTGCCAAAATATACCTGACAACAGTTGCAAGCTCATCTGTTCATAACAAGAAGATAATCAAATTGATTATGAGTAAATGTTTTACAATCTAATACTAAGGACTCTTTTTTTTTTTTATAAGCCATACCACTTATTAGGAATCATTGGAATGTATAGCTGAGGAACTGCCTAGCTGCATTGTATGTGGTGATTGACTTGAAAGTTTTCTGACTCATTTTAACTCCATACAATTTAATCTCAAATTTGTTGTCACAAGTTGCAATGATATGGAAGGAAATTGTTTTTAAAGGGGAAAAAATGCTCCACAAATATGGCATATTCAGTGCTCTGTTTAAAGCCTTGGAATTGAAATGTATGTATTCCAGCGCAAAGTTTACTGTCTAAAAACTAAAGTTACTGTAGCTTTTTTCCAGAATACAGTGCCATCTCAAGTTAAAAAAAAAAAGGAATTTCCATAACTTTTATAACAAGTCTGCCCATTTTTCTTTGTATTTAGGGATGGATCTTTACATGTGACATGCACAGATAAGGATACTGGAAAATGTGAAGCAATTACTGTTGAAGTGGCATCTTAGTACTTTTGAGAAAGTATTTTTTTTTCATTATTGGATATGTATGTCATTTTGTTTTTGTGAAGAACTGATGTTTATATTAAAAAACTTTTTTAATGAACCACATAATCTGTTTTTATTAAACTATAATTAGAAGATATTTTTAAATGACTTTCTAAAATACATAATGAACTAGACAGAAAAAAATAAAATGTTATTGTGTAACTGTAAAATTATTGTGAGTGGATAATAAATTAGTGTTTAACCTTTTTTCCCTTTAAAATTGTCTTTTGAGAAATATTTGTCTTATTGAAATTGTCAAACTGAATGTGTTCCACTCATCAGGAAGAACTCAATGATTGATGAGAGATTAATTGAACAATTAATGAGAGAATGTATTCTTTGTCCAAACCAATCATAAAACTTGTTACCCTGGAGGGTCAGGAGATAGATAATCTAAACATTTTATTCCCCATCAGTTAGTAAAGTTATTGGGAAAAAACACAATGAAGATTTAAATTTTATTAAACTGAATATCAAATCAACATTTATTACTGTTTAATTTTTCAACCAACATTATGCATTTGTCTTATATTATTGAATTTTATGTGAATAGCTAAAGACATCTTTTTTCCAAGAATGAGGTCTTTCCTACTTCTAAATCTATGTTGTGGTCCTTGCATAATAGTCAGATGTAAAAGAACTTAAGTAACATTAATAGTCTACACACTAGGGACATAGAATAATTCAAATCTGAATCCTAATACAATTTATGCTTTGATATTACCTTTAAAATTTTGTAAGAAGAGTCTCTGCTTTATTTCCAAACTCTTTAGTTTCGACACTAAGTACCCTTTTGTTGACAGAAATGCATCAAAATTCTGAAGACTAGAAAAACATTTATATAGAAAACATTTTATAAGTCAAAAAGCATATTTGAGAAATAAAATACTCATCAACTACACAGTAAACTCCTTTTATGTGAACATTTGCATAGTGATTTGGGGGGTTTCTTGTGGGGGGAAATTCTTTTATCACTTAAGTGCAGCACTTGATGGAAATTCCACATTACTTTCTTTGCAAACAAACAGAATCATTTGAATTAAATGCAAGTCATTTATCTGATCAATACACAGAATATTCAGCAATTTAATCTTGAGTGCCAGAGAAGAATGGATGGTATCCAAGAAGCCTTATGTTGGCAAATAATATTGTATTCATTGTATTGTCTTGAAGTGCTACCATTTTCCTCAGTGAAGTTCAGGATCACTCAGATCAGTTCAGCAAATCTAGAAAGCACATAGGGGTAGTTAGGTGGTTCAGTAAATAGAGAAAGGGGCCTGGAGATGGGAAGTCCTAAGATCAAATCTGGCTTGAGACACTTCCTGGCTGTGTGACCTTGGGCAAGTCACTACCTAACCCATATCACTTTTCTGCCTTGGAACCAAAATGTAGTATTGATTTCAAGATGGACAGTAAGGGTTTAAAAAAGAAAACACATAGATAAAGGATGTTTATTGTTGCCCAATATGTAACATGCAGCTACATGTGCAGTTCATTAAATTAGACCATCAGCACTTGCACAAGCACTGCAGACGAACCATTGACTGGGTCCAGAAGTAAATAGAAGGAAGTTACTGACAAGCCAAATTTATAAAACAACCATTCTTCCTGTGATGCTATTGGCTATCATGGCATCATGGAACACAACCAAACTGCTGATGGTCCAGAAGTCATTGAATGCATAAGTAGGCTACAGCTTATCACCAGGGGTGACAGATAAAAGTGGCTTTAAATCTATCAACAAGGTATATAAATAGGAAGAAAAGATGGTTAGTCATGTTTTCAGAGCAAGGGTTACAAAGCACTTCCCTCAGCCTTTTGAAGTAGAGCAATGTTCGTGAAGTATTGGCATGTGTACCCAGGGGGGAGCTGCTCTTCCCAGTGCCTTTTTGGATGCCCTGTCCCTCTGTCTGGCCTCCTAAAGTGAACACTTTCTCTGCCCTCCAGGGTATTGTGGGGGCTCACAGGCAACTTGAAGTTGCAATCTGGCCCCAAAAACTGGAAAGCCTTCAACACTGAAAGTAGAGTATCCTAAAGGCACAGAAGGTGGATGGTTTGTCCTTATATATCTCTAGCTAAGAAGAAGTGGAGCTAGAACTTGGAACTTGGCATAGTTCTTTCTGTTACATTTCCTAGGAAAGCTAAAGCAGAGAAATGAAGTGATTTCTTCTTGAAGTTTCAAACAGTGTGAGTTCCAGGATTAAACTCATCCCAATAGCCACATTTTGCTACTTAGCCATTTGAATTGTATCATCTTATCTTATTTTTGCCCTATGTAAGTTCATTTAAATACTTGGGGGGGGGGAGTAATAAAATAGTATGCCTATTTTAGAAAAACATTTGTTCAATAATCTTAATTTATGGAACAGATTGTTGAAAGAATATTTCATTTTACAAAATCCTTTAGTCAGCATTCTTCTGGTGTACACTGAAAATCATTCACTTTGTAGAGGTTTGATAGGTGAAGTATAATTTTAACTTTCTCCCTTTGTCCATTTCTCTATTGTTAATTTTTAGGAGACCTTTATGGCTTCAGAATCAATTAGCAACCATTTATTAAGAGCCATTTATGTCTTGGACTCTGAACTCAGCGCTGGGAACAGCTAATTGGGCTTTTTCCCAATCCTGATCAGCCTTATTCTAACTCGGTAGTATTTGCCATCTCTTTCTGGCTTCTCTCCTTTCTAAGTTTTCATGACACTTCTCTCATTTTTTCCCTCTCTTCAACTACCCTTCACAGTTTCTCTTAAGGGGCTGTACAGGCTCTGTCCTAGGTCCTCTTCTCTGGGCCTCCCGTCTCTCTAAGTGATCTCACTCCATGTGTTCAATCGTCATCTCCTATCACCTCTACACAGATGATTTCTAAATGATTTCTACATTTCTGTAGTCAGCCCTAGTCCTTCTCCTGAGCTACTCACTGATCTCTAACTACCTCTCAGACAACCCATTGATATCCTATAGGCATCTCCAATTCAGTATGTCCAAAACCAGAACTCTCTTTCCCACTACATCCTCTCTGAACTTCCCTAGCACTAGCAAGGATACCAGTACCCTCCAATCACTCAGACCCACAGCCTCAGGACAGTCCTTTGAATCCTCACTCTCACTCACCTATGTCATTTTTGCCAAATCTTTTCATTTTACAGCACAGCACTGCTCCTATGTCCTTTTCTTTTTACTAACAAGTTCAAGCTCTTACATCTTGCCTGGACTACTGGTCTCTGCCTCGAGTCTCTTTCTACTCCCATCTCTCCTCCATTCCTCTGCCAAAGATCTGCCTGTGTATCCCCCCACCCCCACCCCCCATGAACAAACTCCAGTGGTTCCCTTTTAGTTCCAGGATCAAATACTATATAAAGTCTTCTGTCTGGCATTTAAAACTCTTCAAACTCCTCCCCAATCCTACAATCCATCCCCACCAGCTTTCTTGTCTGTTCTCTAAACAGCACATATTCTGTCTGTGCCTTTACAGGACTGTCCCCCAGGTCTGGAGTGATCTACCCCCTCATTTTGGCTTCTTGGTTTTCTCCTTCACTTCCTTCCAGCTCAGATTCTACCTTCTAAAAGCCTTTCCCCATCTCCCTAGCTGCTCCTTCCCCTTTCAGACTCCCTTCATCCACAATACTCTCTCCTTAACTAATATATATATGTATATTTATGTGTATATACATATATATATATATATTTAAATCTTCTAATAATTTCTTGCATCCCCTATTGAGGGACAGGCAGGGAATTTTTTGTTCATTTGGTTTGTACTGCCTTTGTGTCCCCAGTGTAGAGTGCCTGGTATATATCAGATACTTAATAAATACTTCTCTGACAGCCCAAAGTGAAATATATGCCCTGTCCTAAAGGGATTGTTTACTTTCTAACAGAGGACATAACATGTATATGTTTATATGGATATATATGCAGAGTGAATACAAGGTAAGTTCAGAGAAGGAAGGTGCTGAAGGAAATCAGGTTTCAAGGGGTGAGAACAGCCTTCCAGGTGTGGGGAGAGAGTCTTGAAAGGGGTGATGAATAATGTAAGAGAGAAGTCTTAGGGGGAGGAGAAACTGCAAATAGACCAGTACGGCTGGATCCTAGTGAAGTATGTGGAGGGGAAAGATAGGAGAGGGCCGGACAGGAAAGCTTTCGGCGTCAAACAACAGAATTTATATTTGAGCCTAGAGGTAACCGAAAGCTATTGGAGTTTCCTGAGTAGTGAGGAGACACGCGCTTCTGGAAAATTAGCTAAGGGAGAGAGAAGCAAGGAGGTCCATCGGGAGGCCATTGCAACAACCTAGGCAAGAGGTGCCTGGATGTCTGTGTGAGTAGAGCACCTAACTGGGAGCCCTTTACTATCTATGTGCCTTTGACCAAATCTGCTCAAGTTTCACAGAATCCCACATTAAGAATTTGCTACCTGTTCACACTTTAGGATTGCATCACGTTTTAAGGCATTGTTCTTTATATGGAAACGATATCGCCTCCCTGCTCTCCTGCCGTGTTCATTGCACCTATTCCTGCCTAGGAGAACAAATCTTCAGTCTCTTCCTCCAGACAAGCCCGTGAAGAAAGAGGAACTCAGCTCAGGGGCCTTTGATATTTTGTGTACCTGAGCCCTCAAGTCCTGCAACCACTACTAACTGAGGTATTGCTGGATAAATAACCTCCAATCTTACATAGAATTTTCGAGGAATTAATAAATCAGGTTTTAAAAAATAGACAAGTTTTATAATGTTCTTTATACAGCAACTCCCAATTACAATGATCGTTTTTATGCGTTTAAATTAATTTTAAATTTCAACTCATGAGTCTTTAGCTAAGGTGCTTTGTTGTATGCTGTCAAGTTAATATTTTGATTTTTTTTTCCTATATCACAGTGGTAATAACATAATATTTCTAAAGAGTCCTGGGGACCTCACAAGTTAGATATCAACTGATTTTACATTTTTTGGTCGGGTCACAGGAAAATCTTGTCTACGTCAAAAATGTTGTAACTACAGTGTAGAATAGAAGTTCTAACTTGATGACTTCCTCAGTGATGGGCAGACGTCATCCTGGCCCTCAATAAATTAGTCTTTTGCCCCATGATTTGTATTTTTAAAAATGTGATTTGCTCCTGGCACGCAGTAGGCGCCTAATAAATGTTCTTCCCTTCCTCCGCGCCCCGCCAGGCTGAGCTGGTTCGCATTTCTCCAGTCCGAGAACTCCTTACGGAGCTTGCACGCGCTCCCCGCACCCGCTTCGGGGGACTCCAGGGTTCCGCCTGCGTCTCGCTGGTAGCGGGGGTTGAGTGAAGACCGTGTCTCTCCTAACGCAGGGAAGGGGAGAGAAGAGGAACTCGGACTTCCCGCCGCGATTCGGCTGCTTTACCCGCGTTGCCTTAGCCACTCTCTGAGGCCAGCTTCGGCGCCGCGCGGAAGCCCCGGGCCGCTGTGGCCACCGGGACCTGGAAGCCCGCGCGCACAGCTGAAGGCGCCCGTCATGCCCTGACGTGTGAGCATGTCTCCTCCCTCCCCGCTCCCCGCTCCCCGCTCGGAGCCGGGTAAGGGGGCGGGGCCTCGGCCCTCCAGCTGAGCGGTCCGGTCAGACCGCGCCAGTTTGAATGAAGGTTCCACAAGATGGCGGCGGCCGCGGCCGGAGCGCGAGGAGGTGAGGGCTGGAGAGGGACCCTGCCCCCACCCCGCCTCGTCTCACCTCCCACTGCCCAAGCCGCGCTCCCCGCGCCTTCAAGACCGGGAAGGAGACCTCGGTGCCGGGGGGCGGCCCGCCACCCGCACACTCCAGACGCGGTGACCCCAACGTGGGGAGCGGGGCGGGGGGCTGGCCCCGCACTGTCCCGCTTGACCCTGGCCCCTCTGCCCCCAGCCCCGATCCCCTTTCCTCCTCCCTCCCTCTTTTTCTTCCTTCCTCTTTCAGCCCCATCCCGCCCCGTCCCGGCTCCCTACGCTGCACGCTGGCGGGAGCCTACTTGGGCGCACGCCGCGGGAACTGAGCCGGGTTGGCGCCTCTGCCCCCGCAGCCCGCGCCGGCCGGGGTGGGGAGCCGTTTACCGTCGCCCTCCCGGGGCACCAACGTTTCCCGGACCCCGGAGGCGCCGCTGGCCGGGTGCCGAGCCCCGCGCCCCCCGGGCCCCGCGCTGGGCAGGCTTTGGCTCCCAACTGTAACGGAGGTGGGGGAACGGCGGGCTCGAGGTGTGGGGCAGGAGCGGGAGGCGCCCGGCCCCACGGAGGGGGATTAGTGGTTTGTTAATCCCTGTGCAGGATCCGAAACCTGATGGGAAGGCAGGCTGCGGTTTGACTTCTTTGTGGTCCTGCGAGGACTCTTGTGGGTGGGGGGTTCAAAGTTTCTTTGTATGAGTTGGGACCCAAGGCTGGGAGGCTGGTCGTAACTTTCTAGAGAGGAAGGCTTGGACATGAGGCTGTAGAGAAGCTGGAGGCGAGGGGGAAGCGTGAACTCGGGGGTTGTTGATGGAGCTCGGGCTCTGTGATAGTGGTTAGAAAGAAGTGGGGAGCAGGGTTCCTCCGCCCCTAGCAGACTTGCTAATTTTTCCTCGGCTGCAGAGAATTAGATACCCGACCTCTGCCCCCCCTCCACCACCCCCCAAGCCCCCTGTGGATCTTTAGAATCATAATTAAAGGAAATACTGGGGAGAAGTGGCTGAGGGACCTGAGAAATTTGTTGAAGCTAACTTTTGCGCCTCTGCTTCGCAGCGTGCTTGAATGGCTCCTTAAGGAACACATGTGATTCCCGTAGACAAAATCCATCCCTGAACATACGGAAGCCTCCTCATTTTTAGTTCATCAGAAATGGCAAGCCTTTGTGCAGTATATACAGGAGCCAATTTTTATGGTGTTGATGAAACACTTAATCTTGGAAGTTAACATTAAGGTTTTCAAGTGGTTTTTCTATTAAGAGTAGGTTGAAATCACTGCTAGGTGCTTCTGGCTACGTTAAAATTTTTTCTGATTGCTATCCACCACACAGAAAATCTTGAGTGCTGCTAACAGATTGGATTATGCCTCCGTAAATACCTCACCTTAGTAAATGTTGAGCATCATTAGCACCTGACAGTTTAGGCACACCTCATTTATATAGTTCTAAGAATTTTAGAGCTGGAAGGATCCTTAGAAGTTAGTTGGGGACCCCTATCTTTTCGTGAGGACTTTTTTGGGTGTGGGAGATACTGCTGATAGTCAAGACATTTGTGTGGAAAGTGCAGTGAAATCCTCAATATAGCAAGGGGAAAGGTATTGTAGTTATTATATTTACTCCCCACTGCTCATCCCAGACCACAAAAGCGGTGTGGTGAAGTTTACTGGCTTGGAAGTATGGAAAGTAAGGACTCTCAATTTTTGGTTAATCCTAATCTCTGTAGGTGGAGGACCTACTCCAAATTTTCCCTCTCCTCGAATCCCATCTTTACAATGAAAAATCTGAAGTACAGGAGTTACATGTTTTCTCCAAAGTTATATAGTAGAACTGGGTATAGAATTCTGGTCTTCTATTTTAAGTCTAGTACTCTTATGTTAGGTAAACAATAGATCTAACAGTTTTGTGTGTGCATATGGATTGTGTATGCATTCTAAATGTTTTGCATAACTCACTAAAGGAATCATTCGAATTTTTTTATAATTGACTTCTAACATTTTTTTAAGCAGTGAATAGTCCTGGATGAGTATTTAGGTTCAAATCCTACCCCTGCCCTTTTATTACTTAGTTGTAAATTTTGGTAAATCACTTGATCTTTCTTAACCTTAGTGTCCTTATGGGTAAAATGAAGAGGTTAGATAGACTAGATGACCTCTAAGGTCCCTTCAAAATCTGTGATCCTATCAATAACGTTAAATTTTAGTATATACAGTTAAAGTAGAAATAAATTTGTATAAATTGCAAGATCATATTTCATAGTAGTTAGGGCATCTTATCATCTATTACTTTGACATGTCTTTAATATAAAAAGGATGAAAAAAATCAGCTGAAAAATTAGTGTTGTTTCCATTATGAGCATAACTCTTGGGTTTATTTATCTTGAGGTTACACCTTATCATTTTAGAGTCTAACATTCCTTCCCATTCCTGTATGGTCCAGCCTCTGACACATTCTGGCTCTGTGACTTTGGGTATATCATAAGTGTTCCAGGGAAGACCACTACATTTCTGATTTGTATTGGTAGAGGGTGGCAGCTAAGGTGACACAATAGAGAGTATGCTGGGCTTAGAGTCAGAGGAATACTCATATTTCTAAATTCAAATCTTGCCATAGACATTTACTAGCTGTGTGACCCAGACCAAGTCACTTAACCCTGTTTGCCTCAGTTTCCTCATCTGTAAAATGAGCTGGAAAAGGAAATGGCAAATCACTCCAGCATCTTTGCCAAGAAAATCCCAAATGGGGTCACAAAAGAGTCAGACACAACTGAAAATGACTGAACAACAACTGCAAAGTTATATACTATAGCCACTATTGTAGAAAGAATAATCTATTATTAGAGCTTTACTATAACCTGAATTATAAATAAGATGGGATAATCATGACTTCTCTAAGGCATCAAAATGCACTGGGCTTAAATAAATAAACAAACAAATTCTTTTAGGGCAGCTAGGTGGCAAAGTGAATAAAGCACTGGGCTTGGAATCAGGAAGACTCATCTTCATGAGTTCAAATCTGGCCTCACTGTGTGACCCTGGGCAAGACACTTAACTCTATTTGCCTCAGTTCCTCATCTGTAAAAATGAGCTGGAGAAGGAAATGGCAAACCACTCTAGGATCTTTGCCAAGAAAACCCCAAAATGGAGTAAAAAAAAGACTACTAAAACAACTAAACAGCATTGATACAGGGAGTTTTCCTCTCCAGGAGTTCATTTTACCAGTGCAATCACAGGGCTGGATTACATGGTAACAACATGGGCAAGACAAATGAAAATTTCAAATCTTGTAGCCTTTCAGAGTGGGAAAGCTGAGCTGAATATTAGAAGTTCAGTATGGTTTTTTTGGCTTCCAACTCTTTGCCTGTTTTTTGGTTAAAGAAAACAAAGAATTTATGCTTTACTACAAAGCTGTACATCTGGCTTCATTTTAAAATTTCTTATGTTAGTATACCTGTACATTCTTAACAATTATAATGTACTAATAGTTGGCTGGGGGGGGGGGGGTGTTGTGAGCTCCATTAATAAAGTAATTATATAGGTAAATGTAATGAGCCAACTGAAAAATATTTATTTGTGCTAACCACTACAAAGGGCATCATACATAATCTTAATGAAGCAAACAAATTAAAATATTCATTTAAGGATCTTAGCACAACTTGAATTGATGGGAATTTATTTTAAGTAATGGATGACATTGGTTGTCATATGATGGGAATTAAGTCTAATCATCCAGGAAACTTTTGCCAAAATAGTAGTTTAAACCTTTAGATCTTCTACTGAAAAAATCATTAATTCATGTTTGCATGTGATTTTAGTGTGTAGAATTACTGCTAATTGGAGGGTGGGAATGTTAAAACTAAAAAGTATATATTCTTTAGTATTTTGTTAGTGAGGAATCATATTTTCTCATTGTAGCTTGGTGTGTGCCTTGCCTAGCTTCACTTGATACTCTTCAAGAATTATGTAGAAAGGAAAAGCTCACATGTAAATCGATTGGAATCACCAAAAGGAATCTAAATAATTATGAGGTGGAATACTTGTGTGACTACAAGATAGAAAAGGTAAGGCAAATGTGTAGTCCTCAATAAGTTCTAATCAGATGTTACTTCAGTATTTCATTTCATTTATCATGAAGAAATTTGGAATTTGGAAAAGCAAGACATTTTAAAGTTTACATTCTAGGCTACAATAGGATTATTTTTTTATCATTATTGTTGCCAAATAATATTTGTGATTTTTGAAGCATAAAATGTGCCTTAACAATGAAAATATTTTATGATGATTGCTAGTCCAACACCATCTCTGTGTTAGAATCACAGCGAATGTATTTGAAGTCAGTGTCCCCATAGCTATTAAATAGCATACTTTCAGGATCACCTTCCCTACTTGCAGTTGGTGTGTATTCAAAAATTCAAGATAATTTTAATGTTAATTTATGGATATCAGTTCCATATCACCAACTGATCTACCAGATATCTATGTGAATGGCCTTTGCCTCAAACTCAATGTGTTGGGACAGTCAAGAGATTCAAGTTCTGTTCTATGCTGACTAGTTTTAGTCATTTAGTAAATCACTTATCACTTAATCTCTACAAGTCATTGTTTCCACATTTGTAAAGTGAGGGGGATTAAACTTGATTTTTAAGATCCTGGCCCAGATTATATGATTCCATATTTAAATCAAATTTGTAATCATGGGATCTCTTGAATATCCCCAAGAAGTGTCATGTAGCATAGTTTGAAGCTTTCTGTGGATGAGGAATCCACTACTTCCCAAAGCAGCTCATTCTACTTTTGAACAGCTTTAATTCTTAGAAATTTTTCCTTACATAAAATTTAATAACACATCTCTGTAACTTCCACTCATTGCTTCTAATTCTAATCCCTTAATCCCTTGCTCACAAGACTACCCTTCAGATTACTGAGGTGACTGTTCCTCCAAGCCTTCCCTTCCCTATGATAATTGTTCCTAGTTCCTTTAATCAGCTCTTACGTGACATGGGTTCCCTCAACTCTAGATACACTTTGGTTTATCAGTGTTTTTTCTAAAATCAGTTATGGTACCTAGAATTAAGTATGATATCCCATATGTAGTTCACTTAGGGAAGAATCTTCACCTTGCAAACTGCTACCCATTTCCTAATTTACCATTATCTGTCAGTAGTCCCACAATCCTTACAAACTAAACTTCATATTTCTTTACTTTTCATCCCTACTATTTCATTAGTGGTCAGTTGTGTTTACTTCTTTTCTATCCCCATTGTCATCACAGCCTTCTTCACCTCACATGAAGACGTACTGCAGTAGTCTCTCCAAATTTTTCCTACCTTAACTGTTCATACTCTCACATTTGTTTTCCAAAAACATTCCCATTTCATCATTCCTTGCTGCTCAAAAACTTGTTGGTTGACTTTCCATATGCTTAAAGGTCAAAGTGAAAACACCTCTGCCTCTGTTAATGGTTCTCCTAAATTTATTTTCACTATACTTCTCAGCCTCAGTAGCACCCCTGCTTCAATACCACATCATGATGTGGAAGTCACTTCTGAGTTCTCAAAAGATTATACTAACAGCATAAATACTAGTCAGTTATACTAAGCTATCAGACATTGAGTTAAGTTCCAGAAACACAGTGTTTACTGTCAGAGGAACAATCTAGCTAAGTAAAGAGGTGCTCATTGCCACCAAATTGCCTTTTAACACATCACGTCCATTTAACATTTATACTTTAAACTAAACTAGAAAACAAATTGCAACCAAATGGAAGGGTGGTTCACAGGTTCTACTCAGAGAAGCTAATAAATTGATTTGAGTTAGTTGAGTGTTTATCCAAGGACAATAAGTCATGGAATGGTCACCATGCCTTACAATGTTCATGTAATGAGCATAAGCAAGGTCACTATCATGAAGGTAACAACAGCTTATGTGTTCTAACATTTGTCAGAGGACAAAAATATAGATAAATTCAACAAAGAATTTGACAACATACTCCAAACCAATTCATCATATTTACTTTGAAATATAATGACTTCCTTGGGAATGTGGACACAGTAAAACAGTGAAAATATTGGAAGTTGTTGTTGTTGTTCAGGGATTAAGAGATTAATCTTAAAGTTTTCAAACTACTTGGATGATTCATGCCTGTGTATCACTAATATTTTCTTCAGAGAGTGATGATACAGGATACAAAGAATACTAAATTGTCACCAAAAATGAAATTTACTTAATGGGAAATGCGTAGTTACTGATATATGGAAATCCTTTCAGTATGTATGCATTCAGACCGTTGATCAGAGCAAAGATCAAAATTGCCATGAAGTTAGAAGAAAGGAAAAAGATGAGAAGACTGAATAATCGCAGCATCCCCAATATGAAATATTTAAGCAAGCTCTTAACCCTGATGAACAAGAACTAGATAAAAGTAAAGATATTGACTTTACAGAAATTTCTTAAATTCAACCAATATAAGAATTGCCTGATGGAGTTCAAAAGAGCCCTGAAATTACCTTACCAGAAAACATTTGTGCATCTTGTCAAGCTAAGCAATATAGTAAGCTCCAGGTTGGAGAGTGCAGTCTAACCTAGAAAATACTATGGCGGAAACTTAGGAAAAATAAAACAAAAAAATAAATTGCAAAGAAATAAGCATACAGGAAGCTCAATGTAAGATTTAAGCCTATCCAAGAGCAGTGATAGACAGAACTGCAGTGAAGACTCCACGTAGATTAGAAGTCTATTTCCTGAGTAAGAACCCTGAGATTTGGACTACCATAAAAAAGGTCCCTCTCATTTGAGGTCTTGAGGCCTAGTGCTATCACTTATACACAGAACTACCACCAGTGTACCAAGTACTATCATTTTTGTATACAGGCAAATTCCTTTTCCAAACTTGAACAATTCTTTTTTTCTGACTTCTCCTGACTCCATATCCAACCCTGAATAATGACACTCACTGAGTAAATCTACCTCTTTCAAATTTGCAAAAAGGCAAGTTTAACTTAATAAAATTCCTAACAAAAGTCTGTGCAAAAATGGAATGGGAAGTAATGGGTTTCCTTCCTCTAGAGACATTTAGGGAAAGGCCCACTTGTCAAATATATTACAAAGGGAATTATTGTTTAGGTATAGGCTGGGGTAAATATTCTTTCTAATTATAAAGAGTCTGTGATTCACACACTCAGTGACTGCTGGCACCCCCTATGTTTCTTGCAGGATATAATTTGTCCCTTCCAAACTTACTTAGGGGATAGCTAGTAATTTTTTTGCCAGCTGCAAGTCCCCTCTGCATCCTATACATAGCTATTTGCTTTATGCTGGCATTCCCAGAACTGCATTCATCCAGAATGTCTTTGGATACAGTCAGACATAAGAAATTGAAATGATTACTGCCCTTGAGGAGATTACATTCTATCCAGAGAAACATGTACATGTATATGTACAAAATCTATACAAAGTAATTGCAAGATAATTTGGGGGGCATGAAGAGAACCACTAGCTAGTGGAAGTGGAGAGGTTGCCAAGAAAAGCCTCTTGTAGGATTTGGAATTTGAGTTGAGGTTTGAAGGAAACAAATGGGTTTATACTTTACCTTGGAGGCAATAATCACTGGAGTTTCTTGAGCAGAAGAGTGATGGACAGACCTTGTTTGGGCAATATCTCACTGCTCTGTAGAGTATGGATAGTAGAGAATGAAGCCAGGAAGTAGTATCATAGAAAAAAACCATAGAAATAAGTGTTCGGTGATCCTCAAATTATCCATATCATTGAATATGAAGCATGAAATACAGAAAGATGTCCACTAGTGTTATGGAGGCTACCTCATGAAACATCCAAATGGAAAACGAATTTAACTATTTGTGCTTGCCGTTGCTGATTATCCCAAGCTTCAGAATGTCACACATGTCTTCCTAAGTAAAACTGGCATAGTTGTTCATTTCAGTTTCACAGGTATTAAGGACCTGATATCTGGAAAGCACTGTGCTTAGGTGGTGATGGTGTTGGTATAAAAGAAAGCAAAGAATAGTCCTAAGCACTCAGGAAAAACCAAGTGGATTTGGAATACTTATTTCCCAGATTATATCATGTAGTTTAATGAGCAGGCCCATTATATTAGTATATTAAAATTTGAATCTTAGACAAGTATTACAGATACATAGCAACCCAGACCCAGTATTGAATAAGAGACTTAATTTGGGATATTTTGTAGCTGTTGAATAATACCTGCCCTTTGGTACAAAAACTCATATTTAACATTCTCCCAATGAGGTTTAATAATGAATCATAAAGAATCATGACTTTAGAAGAATAAAAATAATAGGTGAGCCATACAGCAATGAAAAGACACAGCATATTGCCAACAGTATTATTCATGCAAAGACAATTATAAAAATTAAGGGCATGCATGACTAGAAAAGGAATTGGGATAATTGGTTAATGAGAGCCTTGGTTTAATACCGATATATGAAAAAGTAAAAGATTTAGAGAAGAGCTTTTAGTACCTATCCCTGAATTAATGCAAAGATCACATGGTTTAGTTCTAGAAAGGACCTTAGAAATCATTTACTCTAATCCCCTCATTTTACAAAGAAGGAAACTAAGACCTAGAACATATGGCTTGTACAAAGTAACAGGTAGTAAGTAGCCACATTTTGAATTCCTTCCATTTAAAAAAAAAATTAAGTGCATACTATGTACAAGGTGGAGATACAAAGACAAAAATGGCACAGTCCCTATCAGGGGAGTAGATAAGTCTCAAGAAAGATAAGATGGCACAAATAGGGTGCAAGTTGCAATTGTGGAAAAAGTAGCCTTATTGAAAATAACATGGATCCATGAAGTAAGTACCTATTATTAACCCCAACTCTACTATCATAAACCCTTTCTTCTAGGCAAGGTCATTTTTTCCCTGTACCTACAGCATTCCATGAATATTCCATATTGCAAACATTCTTCCCTTTTTATTTCCTATTAAAATTTATTCATCCTTCAAAATCCTACTCCATCATTTTGCCCTATCAGTAGTTTCAGTCTGCATTTGTCCTGCATTCCTGTAGTATACGATTATCCTGATACTCATTTTGGCACTTAATCTTTTACTATTTTACTGTAGCTGTCTTGTCTTATTTACCTTACATTGCAGCCCTCAGATACTTAAAAGACAATTATATATTCTTCCCCACCACCCATACTCCTTTTATAGGCTAAAAATCACCAGTTCTTTAAACTGGTCAAAATTTGCCATGAACTTGAGTCTCTTCACTGCCTCATTGTCCTCAGCGTGGTCCACCTTATCAATATCTTTTGTAAAATGTTGGCATCCAGATGTTGTTTGACCCAGGACATGGCATAGTGGAAAAGTAATTTGGGGGGGCACGGTGCCTGTCATAATATATAGGTCAAGATTACAATAATCTTTTATGTCCTTCCTATCAATACAGAGTTTAAGAACTAACTATTGAAGATACTAGTTTTAAAATAATTGGGATCCAGCAAAATCTCTTTGGTAAAACTTACTATAATTCTGATGATTTGGTTGGTATTTGAGTCTTGCAGCACCATAAGAGTCATTACTATAATCATGCTATAGATCAAAATATCATCCAAACTAAACTATAAGTCAAGGGATCATTCAGAATTGATATTTAAAATTCCTAACTGACAAAATACCAAATGATAAAGCATCTCCCTCTTGACCAGAAACTGGATAAAGGGGTCAACTTCTCAAAGCCCTTGTTAAGAAATCTCATCATCGAGCCAGAAAGACTGAGCTTTCTGTAGCAGCATGGTTACTACACTAAAATATCCTCGGCTTCTTTAGAGTTATGGATAGTTAGAGTACTTTGGTGGCATTAAGGCCCATTTACCAGACTCAAGCAATGTGGCTTTCCAAAAAAGAGCTTGAAGAAGGTGGTGTGCTGGTGACATGTTACAAAAACTACTTTATTGGTCTATAATATTGGGTGTAGACATGATCCCCAGAGAACCCATCTGGCTGTGTAAGTTACCTGGGTTCTCTTTTTTTTTTTTTTGATTATTGAATATTTGCTGGGATCAGTATAAATACTTTTGGTTTTTTGTTGATAGCCTTAGCAGCATAAAACTACTTGGCAGTGATTATTCATAACAATGCTTTTGAGGCATTTAATGGACCTTTTATGTAACAAAAATTCAGCAACATGAGTTTGAAAGCAATTTTCATATTTTGTATAACATCTCTTAAAGATGCAGTAATTTATTTTAGGATGATGTCAAAATAATAAGTACTTTAGAGTACTTAATTCAAATGAATATATCTTTTTTTCTCCCCTAATAAACTATAATGAGGTCCTTGAGTGGAAGGATTATATCTTGTTCACCTTGGTATATTATAATTCATTCCCACCACCCCCATCCCACAATGACTTCTCCCTTGATTTAAAACAGTGTTTTGTCTAATGTAGACATTGTGAAACCTTACTGCTTGATGTACGTCTTCTTTTATTATTTTAAGGATATGGAATATTACCTTGTAAAATGGAAAGGATGGCCAGAAACTACAAATACTTGGGAACCTTCAAGAAATCTCAAATGTCCATTACTTCTTGAACAGTTTTATAATGACCAGCGTGATTATTTGTCTCAGCTAAAACAAGGCAAAGCAGTAATGTTGAAAAATGATATCAAAAGTCTGAAACCTGCTATTGCTGAGTATGTTGTCAAGAAGGCTAAACAAAGAGTAGCTCTGCAGAGATGGCAAGAAGAGCTTAACAGAAAAAAGAACCATAAAGGCATGATCTTTGTTGAAAATACTGTTGATCTGGAAGGCCCACCTTTAGACTTCTACTACATTAATGAATACAAACCTGCTCCTGGAATCAATTTAACAAATGAAGCCATAGTTGGTTGTATGTGCACAGATTGCTTTTTTGAGAAGTGCTGCCCTGCAGAAGCTGGAGTTCATCTGGCTTACAATAAAAAAAGGCAGATAAAAATTCAACCTGGCACTCCTATCTATGAGTGCAACTCACGGTGTAAATGTGGGCCTGATTGTCCCAATAGGATTGTTCAGAAAGGTACACCATATTCACTTTGCATCTTTCGAACTAGCAATGGCTGTGGCTGGGGAGTGAAAACCCTTGTGAAAATTAAAAGAATGAGTTTTGTCATGGAGTATGTTGGAGAGGTACGTTAAACTACTTAGACTGTAATGAATAATATGTATACAAGATTGTTACATTTTGGGGGAAAGGCTTTTTTCCAAAGTACTTGTTTCTTTGTTAATAAATTATTTATTTATTTGAATAACATTAACTGTTTGACCTGACTGGTATATTTTGTGACTGACATTTACAAAGATTTACAGATATATTTTCTCGGTTTTGCATCAGGAGTGCTGGGGTGTTTTTAATAAAATATGTAATTTTAAGTTCCTGATAAAGTTGGTGCCTCTTTGTGACATGGAGGTAACCCTAAGGTTACCAATAGAGCAGAAATTTGGCAAGTTGTACTAAGCTGGGAAGCTTTAAGTGTAAACTTTTAAGTTATGTCTCGTGTCTGTTAGAGAACTAATCTAAACGGGGACAGGCTCATCACCATGCTGGCTGCCTGGTAATGAATTTTTCAGCTACAGCAGCTCTTGAAAGACTATCCATTAAGTTGTAATGGGATTGCAGTCCTCATTGGTGGAGGAAAGTACCACATCAGTAACATTACAAATGCCTTAAGTATTGGACAGGATACATTCAAAAACAAAAGTATGTCCATGTATAAACTGCAAATACTATATGACAACTGGACGTGATGCTATTTTAAGTACTTTTAAGTTCTAATAAATACCCATCAATGCTACCAACTTACTGTGAAACAATGAATCTAAAAAGATGATAATGGAAGTACAGAACTTGTGTTCCTTTAAGCTCACTTTGAATTGCAAATAGTCTTCCTACTGACATGCAAAGAATCAAATTGCTTGCCATACTGATAAATCCTAGCTCCAGAGATATTTGTTTGTGATTGCATATCTGATCATTTTAAATCCTATTTCAATTTTGGAGTTGTTCTTGATGAGAGTGGATCTAATATTGTCTTTAGAGAGAGCAAAGCTAATCTCACTTAGATCTTGGTCTTTGTGGACTCTTCCTGATTATGTGAATTTTTATATTACTCTTCAATATATTTGAATTTTTAAGATTTTATTTACTATATTTACTTTAGAAAATTTTGGTTTGTAGCCAAATGGTTAATCAAATTAAAAGGTGGAAATAGAAAAAATATTTTTTTGCTTTTGAGGCAGATCTTTGTCAAAACCTACAAAATTCATTTTTTACTATTGTTCACTGCAAATTGAATTTAACTAAAGTTTTGCGTTCCTAGTAAGCTTCCTTTTGTAATTATATTCAAAAATTATTGAAGGGAAAAAAATTGGGCACATAAGCTTCAGTGTGCCTTCTGTTTGCCTTTAGTTACTATTTGCAGGGAAGAATAGCTGAGTATTGCAAACATCTTGTTTTTAAAATATGTATTTTTCTGTAGTTATTTTTGTAACATACCTTTTTTTCATCTCCCAGATTTCTCTACTTGCTTCCAACAATCTTGCTTCAGAAAGAATTTGTTTAGATGATTGGCAATCACTGTGACTATTCAAAATGGCTAGTATATGTGTGATTTAAAACATTCTTTAGGTTACAACTACTGTTGGCATACTGTTAACATTAAGTTTGTTTCCTTGGTTTCAATAGTAAGATCAGTTCTGACTTTTAATAATTATTTTGCAAAATTATGGATTGCTTTTTCTTTCAGTTCAGCAATAGTTATATAATATATTAGTTTTTCTTTGTAGGTTATCACAAGTGAAGAAGCTGAGAGACGAGGGCAGCTCTATGATAATAAAGGAATCACATATCTCTTTGATCTGGACTATGAATCTGATGAATTCACAGTGGATGCAGCTCGATATGGAAATGTGTCTCATTTTGTGAATCATAGTGTAAGAAGTATCATTTCAAGCATAAATAGGACCTTTTAAAATTAGAGGGCCAAGAATTTCATCTTTGTTACTTTAAAAATCTTGATTTTTTTTTTTAGTATTTAATACCAAGAATCATTTCCACATAAAACTACCTAATCCCTTAAAAATAAGCTCTTAAGAATAATCACTCTTACAATGCTTTGTATTTCTGGAGTGCTTTATAACATTTTTATGATTTTCAGGTAGCATCTTTGTTAATGTATTATTGCTGTCTTAAACAGGAAGACAGCAAGTAAGGTTATAAACTTGGGGGGAAGGGTATTTCATGTTGTTAGCTCAGCAATAATTGGTTTATGAATAATCTTGGAATTTCTTCCAAGTCCATTTATTCACTCCAGCTATTTTAATGTAAATTTTGTTTTGTGAAGAATTTGATATCAACCAAATTAAACATTTATATAACCAATGTCCAGCAAAGTCCAATGTTAATGTTTTACTTTGTTGTGGTGAAACTGTGTTCTAAAAGGCTATAAAAGCAAGAGATGGGGTCTGACATTCCCAACAAAATTGTAAATGCTTCAGGTAAGGGACCGGGTGATGTAATATCTGCTACCTAAAAACCAACCTAGCCAGGTACAGAGTGGTTCATCACCACAAGGCTGGCCAATAGATGGTGAATTTGAATTTGTTTAGTTATAGCAATTCAACAAGACCAAAGGGTGAAGAGGTTTCAGTCTGCATCAGTAGAGAGTACCACACTGATGAAATCATGAATCTTGAAATACCTCAAAAAATGCTAATATAAAAATGTATTAAATTGTAATTTTGTTTGATAAACAGGCAAACCTGTTCGGGCTTTACCACCCTGTCCCATGGCTTATAAATTACATGAGGAAAGCAATGAGCTCCTCAGCTTTTTCTTTGAGCCCTGAGACACTCTGGAATCTTAAATTTAGGCCTTTTAATTATCTAAAGTGTGTGTTTTATCCACATAAAGAATAATAACTCAAAATAACAAAATAAGGCCCTAGGAAATTAAAGTTTTCATGTGGCATTTGTCTGACTTAAATCATGCTTATACATATATAACAGCAGTGATCATTAATTCTAATATTCCTTTTTTAGTGTGACCCAAATCTCCAGGTGTTCAACGTCTTCATTGATAACCTCGATACTCGCCTTCCTCGAATAGCACTGTTTTCCACAAGAACAATACATCCTGGAGAAGAACTTACTTTTGATTATCAAATGAAAGGTATGATTGATTATATTATGGATATGACTGAAGTATCTGAAAGAATATAAGTATCTGAAGAAACTTAAGATTCAAATAAAGAAACTTCTCCATTATGATTCTCTTACACAAAAATACTATTATTTAGTTCTTTTGGAAATGTTATAAAATTGGGGCAGATGAGTTCAAACCCGACCTTGAATACTCCTAACTGTGTGACCCTGGGCAAGTCACTTAGCCCCCATTGCCTAGCCCTTACCACTCTTCTACCTTGAAACTAATGCACAGTCCTGATTTTAAGACAGAAGGTAAGAATTTTTTAAAAAGATATTATAAAATCCTTTTTATTGTAGTCTCAAAAAACTAAGTTTCTAAACCACATGAAAACATAACACATTTGAATCCAATTTTTTCAATTATTTAGGCAGCTAAATATATTTTAACATTTTTCTTTAGAATGAGCTTCCTAACTTTTTATGTACAGTTCAATCTTGTCCTTTGCCCTCATGAAAACTCTTATATTAAATGAATATTGTAAAATTCAGTCAGTTTCCCAGTGACTTCCATTATTCCAGATGTCTGTTCATACTGAAAAAAATCTTATTTTGCATTCTGACTTCATTTGCTTTTAATTCTAAGGTCATCCTACCCCTACAAGAAAACTATTCTTCATAGTTTTTGTTTTATTTGATTATACCACATAACTCCAATATTTGCTTATTAATTGGTGATTGAACACTACTAATTACATAATCCTTAAGGGACAAACATTTACTATATTATCCCTGTGATGGTCTTTAATGGTTATTTTGCAGCCTTGTAGTTACTTCTGTCTGCTAGTTAGTTATCTAAATATGAATATAAGATAATTATTCTCATTGATTCAAGTTCCAAATAAATATTCAATATGTACACTCAGGGGGGAAAAACTTTAAAATTAATAATAAAAAATTCAGTATTATAATTACCAACTCTCAGTTTTTCCTGTGTTTTTTTTCTTCCACATATTCAGGTTCTGGAGATATATCCTCAGAGTCTATTGACCTCAGTCCAGCCAAAAAGAGGGTCAGAACTGTGTGCAAGTGTGGATCTGTGTCTTGCAGAGGTTACCTCAACTAAATTTTCAGGATATAGGTCTAAAGATAAATGTCATGGTTCTTTTTGTTTGTTTTTTACTTAAATCCCATCTTAGGAAATGAATTTTTTTTATATTTAAGTATTTGGGATATTTTTATATATGCTAAATCAAGGTTGTTGTGCTTCATGTTTTCTTAATTTACAATTCATTTCAAACCACATTAGCCAAAGACCTTACTGATGCTCATTAATGTGAAAGGGTAAGCACAGGGTCAAAAAAATACATCTTACAGACTAGTCAGATGTATCAGTGCTTAGTAGTTAGATGTCAGACTCATTAAGAAAACAAAACTACTTATGAATTAGGATTTTTATTCATTCAACAAACATTTATTAAGCACTGGGAGAGATAAAAAGTTTAGAGAAGATACCGTCCCTGTCCCTATGGAGCTTACATACTTTTAAGTTTAGTTATGAAAATGCTGCTTTTGAATGTGTAAGTGTTATCAGTTTAGAACTAACATTCAATTTGTTGAGAAATCTTATAGTTAGTTTATTTAATTTGGACAATGTAAAAAAAGTTCTATTTTTGTTAATGTAATTTATATGACATCCTTATTCACCTGCTTAACAGTCATACATACTGTGTATGTACTTATTGAAAATAGGTGATATCAAATTTTATACTCTTTTCTAATTTTTGTTAAAAGAAATTGACAAGTTATTGATCCTAATGTTTGCTAAGGTGTAAAATTAAATGCAAAACAATAGAATTTAAATATCTTGATTTCATATTTTAGAGAAATTTGTAGCATATAAGCTTTATTTTTTCTGCTTTTACTGGTAGTTCTTAAACTTTTTTTCCACATAGAACAATAATCCTTTAAAAAGTACTCAGTGACTGGCCATCATGATTATGTGGGAGGAAAGGGGGTGGCTTTAAAGAACCAAAGGGAAGGTTTCTATGAGCTAATATAGCAGCATCAAAGCCCTTTGCAACACCCATCAGAAGAATGGATATACATCCTGAAACTCCTTCATTACACCACTGAACATTGCAAGACCCTGTTTGAGAACTACTGATCTGCATACTATAACCAGAAAATATTTTGTGTAATCCCATATTTGCTAATGTTTCATAATAAGCAGATTTTTCTAATACATTAGTATTACATCTTTATTCAGACAAGTTTTAATGTACATGCTTTGTTAAATCTATAGTATTTTTATATTTTCTGCAGGCTATTCTTTTAAAAGTGATATATATTTTTGAACTGACATTCTGTACATGAACCTATTGAAAATGTGATCATGAAAACTAAGTTTGGCATGGCCAAGAATAGTTTATTATAGTATTCCTGAATGATGGGGCTAGAATTAAAACTATAAAGATAAAATTAGAACCGTTTTATCAATAGGAATGCCTAAAAGTTGAATAATTTTTCGGCTGCATGTTGCTGGTTCTGGACTCATTTTGAATTCTAATCATGGTGTTCAACATGGAGACAAATGGTGCAAAACAAATTCCATCTACTGCGTTCCTAGCCAAGTCTGCCCAAGCCACTTTCCCTTGACTACAGTGGCCCAAAACTTGCCTGGGATAAAAATGAACTAAACAGCAAGTTCCATCCATTTGCTTGTGTATGACACAACCTCTATTTAGGGAAAATCTGCTGCTCATTTGTGAAATCACTTTTTGTTAAGAAGTGTATGGTCAGTCATACATCAAAACAATTGTTGCCTTTTTTTAAATGGTCGTTATGGTTTAGGTTATTGAAGTTTATGAGGTTGGAGAGTTAAAGCATTTACAAAATGGCTAACTGGAAAGGACTTTTGTGTGCCTGTTTGCACATCATTTATGTATCATTAGCAGTGGCAATACTGCCTTCATAGTCTAGCTGTATACTTAGTTTGCTATTTATTGGATAAATCCCAAGAGAATGAAGGGGGTATGTTCCTTTCCTTTTAAAGATGCAATTTTAAATAACTCTTAATGTTGTTTTACTTTTCAAAATGTTAAATGGTTCATGAGATCTTGCCTCTACTTTAAAAACAAAACACAGATAAATTGGAACAAAAAGTGAGGAAGTCAGCAGACCTTTGTGATTAGAAGTATCTGAGCTCCATTATACTGTTAACAAGATCAGAATTTATTATGCAGCCAACAAATTACTGCGGTTTCTTGCCATTTTAAATAGAGATTTGTTTTATCATTTAGCTAGCCACTATATAATTGGCAGTTACCTAAATTTTATTTGTTTATATTAATGGCTGTTATAAAGGCTTAGGTATTTGATATTTTTCAAATGCAAGTGATTTACAAATGTAAGATTTTGATCAAGTTTAAATTAAACTAATGTACAGGTTATACTAACTCCATTGTTTTTGGTGTATGTAAATGGAACTGTGTTTGAAATACACAGTTGGTAATCTCAGGAATGTTTTTAATAGATATGCAAATTTAGTTTGTATTTAGTGATTCTTAAAGCATTTTTCCATAGTTTTTAACAAAATAAATTTAATTTAGTTTGGATTCTGATGTTGTTCAGTACATCTATACTTAACATGGAATATCGTTGTTTGTTTTTAAACACCTTATTTTAGTGATTCCTGAGCCAGGCAGAAAAACCCTGATATATTTATGACCACACTGACAAGACTTATAAATAGTTGACTTACCAGTGGCTTACAGTCTTGGTTTGTGATTTTGGTTTTAAAGCAAGGCATAATATCTTTGTATAAATTCACATTTTTTCTAAAGGCTATTTTAAAGCCTTGAGTCACAGGATGATGGATTTTAGGATCATGGATTTAAGGCCAGAAGGAATTTTAGAAGTTAACAACTTAGAAGTTATCCAACACCCTTTTACAGATTAAGAAACTTGAAGCATGCAGAGATTGAGAGAGATTTTGAAACAGGTTCTAGGACTCCAAATCCAGGGCTCTTTCTATTGTCTCTTATTTTTATTATCTTTTAGAGTCTTTTATATTATCTCTTAGATTCTTTTTTATCACAATATTTAAGAATTCAAAGGCATATTTTACAAGGAACCCCTCCTACCTTACTCAACGAGCAGTCATTCAGCCTTGTTTGAACCCTCTGGTGTGGGGAGGCAGCCCACTGCAAAGTAGTACATTTTTCTTTACATAAAACCCAAACTTGCCTCTTTTTAAAATATCTTCCACTACTTTTAGTTCTTTCTGATGGGACCAAGCAGAACAGATCTCATCCTTCAATATGTTGAATTATATATAGCCTTTCAAGAATTGAAGATAGTCATCATATCTTTCCCTCCCACCCTCCTCCAGGCTTAAAATTCTCTCATTCTTTCAATGGCTGTTGTCCTGTGCCATGGAACGTCAGGCTTTTCCACATCCTAGCTTCTCCTTCTCTGAACATTTCAAATTCTTAGTGCAACTTAAAATTTTCTTAACTTTTACTAGGCTACATAAATATTATTTAAGATACAGTTTACACATATGAAACAGATTGCATGTGATTAAAAATATAAACTCCAAAAATAATTCAAGTATATTTAGAGAAGTTAAACACCAAAGCAAGACATTTTGGACCTAAGCTAGTAAAACATGAGTCCTAAAAATAAATGAATCTAAAACTAAAGAAGCCATTATTTTTCAAAGTAGAATTTATCTCTTCCCTAGGAAGCTTCTTTATTTCTCTGAAGCAAAAAATACTAATACCTATATAGTTGTTTTGAATTGCAAGTAGAATAGTTAGCATTGAAGTTCTAGTATGTGAGCACAATGAAATTTTCTAGATAAATTTATTAGCTATAACTATTCAAATGCATACTCTATGATACTTGAATTGGACCTATGATCTGATCCATGGAAGTGCTCCCTCCAGTGGTACAGGCAGCAGCTTTCCATCTCATAACTAACATGTCTCCTTTTATAAGGAGTTCATCCAGTGTGTTAGGGGCCTGCTTCTTACCCATATTAAGTCTTAGCATGAGACTTACCAGCACTCCCTGTGTCCAAATGTTAGCTCTTGCTCATGACTGACTCACTTCTCTCTCCAGTTATACATCTTCCGGGTAGTATTTTTATGCCCCTTCTTGGACACAAGTCATTGCTGCATCTTGTTTATGCTCACCTACAGTGATCTCTCTACTGATCTTTGCTTGATTCACAATTTTATTTCCTGAGGATGTTCCACAAATGGAAGCCTTAGAGCATCACTGGAAGAATACTGGTGATAAAAAGATGGTTTTTTTCAGGGTTTTTAAAAGTTCTATAAAGTTCCTAATGGATTCCAAACTCCTTTCTTATTCCTTTTCTAGTTTGGATGCGTTCAGCAAACTGAGTATTCCACTACGAATTAAAATGTAGACAACGAGCAATCATCTACTTTGTTTTTTTTTTTCTTTTATAAATAAACTAAAGACTTCTGAGCAATTGTGAATCTCATGTAAGGAAATACTATAATGTTTGGTGCTAGATGCAAGTCATCTATAAAGAAGAGCCTGTGGAAGATCTCACCATCCATAGGAATCGTTCTTTCACTTGGTTTCTAAACTACACACTCTCCTTGGGTGGCAAATGCATCTCTTGTTTTATACCTTAATATTAATCAGGAGATCATCCAACTAAGTTTCATCTCTTTTCTTGTGATTATAATAATTTATGCTGGATGATACCTTGCTGAACCAGAACCTTTAAGGCTTTTCTACTGAATTAAATGCATTTTTATAGTCACCAAACAAGTAAATATTGTATTCTTTAAAACTTTTAATCAATTGCATATATGACTATAAATATTTTAAGATGTAGGCATAGTTTTCAAAAGCCAGATTGTTCCCTTTTCATACTTTTGATTAAGGAACCCCTTAAAACCTTTGGAGGACAAGGACTGGCTTTTTCCTTATTTGTATCCCCAACCGATAGTGCAGTGCCTTGCATATAGTTAAGTGTTTAATACATCATGTTGGCTAATAGTTGTGTAGATCATTATAAAAGATCTTCCAGCATTTAGCCCTCTTTCAAAATATAAGTGATGCCTAATTGCCCTCAAAATTGTCACCATGTCATCATGGACCTCCTGTACTTGGCTTGGTCCAAGTGCTCTTCCCATTT
The DNA here is from genome assembly GCF_027887165.1 of Monodelphis domestica. Lineage (NCBI taxonomy): Eukaryota > Metazoa > Chordata > Mammalia > Didelphimorphia > Didelphidae > Monodelphis > Monodelphis domestica. The sequence goes on from NC_077231.1 coordinate 151,521,869, forward strand.
TTGTTGTTTCTTATGCATTTTGAGAATCAAGATGTTTAAGATTAAATATGCTGGTTCCTTTATAATTGATAAAACAATAACATTGTTTTAGAGGTCAATAGATGTTTTTCCTTTTCATTAGTTCTCTTTCCACTTTAATCTTTATCTGTTCTTACAAATTAGCTTAAAGGAAATATCATACCAAACTTTCTGGAGACTCCTGCCCTTTATGTACCCTCCCTTTGTTGTTTTATTAAAGTGTTACTTATAATCTAGCATCTGCCTTAAAGTTTTGCAAATGGGTTTATATTACAAACTGGTGTTTCCCTTGGCTAATCTTTATGCTTGTTAAGAAAAGCAAGAATTTGCTATCTGAGGTGTTTTCTTGGCTATTTTAGTTGCTCACTCTTCAGGGTCCTAATTGTGATAACTGCTTTAAGATGGTGAAATTTCTATAGAAAAGGATAATAGTCGATGTCTATTCCTTTATTTTATTTAATGTTTTTTTAACCATTTTATTTAATGTCAGTAGCACATATAAATCAAGTAGTGTTATAAATGCATACCTATTTTCTTAAATTTTTTTCTAATGTGGAACTTTGACCTTTTCTTAAGTGGATGCTATGACTATTTTAATGGATGATTCAGAAATGACTTCCACATTGGTAACCAGCCATCTTCTCTCTGTTAAAATATATTCAACTCCTTTTCCATCTTATTATGTTAGTGCGCATTCTCTACAGCAGAAATGTCAAACTCAGAAAGAAATGGACCCTGTTGGCTGCATATTGTCTTAGAAAACCACAAATTAACATTATTATATTGTATTTTTGTTTATTTTGTTAAATATTTACCGATTATTTTTTAATCTAGTTCCACCTGTGAGTTTGACACCTCTGCTTTGCAGTGCCTTCTAGTTCTCTGGAAAAAAAAATATTTCTTGTTGCCCAAAGGCAACAAGAAATATTTTAAGGGAAGTCATCTTGCCTTTCGCTCTTTATAATAAGCAAAAAAGAGACCACCATCAAGGAGACCGAGTTTATGTGCAAAAAGGTATTATGGACAATAGAGCAGAAAAAAAAATCAAAAAGAGCCTCCACATCAAATCATCATGTACTTTAATTCTTGGCAACTTGGCAACTAAACTTGGCAACAGTGAAATATGTTGGGGGAAAAAACAAAGATAAGTATTATTAATATACATGTCATTTATATTATAAATGTAATACTATAAATGATAGGAACATATTTTTTTGATCATTTGATCCTTACAAGAAACCTATAGTCCTATTATTGTCCTCATTTTACAGTTGCAGAAACTAAGGCAGGCATTAAGTGATTTGCCCAGGGTCACGAGCTGGTGTCTAGTGCCAAATTTGAATGGGAGATCTTTCTGACTCCAAGAAATGCTTTATCCAATCTGCTAATTAACTGTCACTAATAAAGCCTGATTTACTAAATTATTCAGCATTTTTCTAAAAGAAAAAAATCTTGGTGTTATGCCATTTATTTATGTATTCTAGTTCTCTTTTATGTAATACAGAAAGGGGAAGGGGAAATGTTAGAAATCCCTAAAAAGAGATCCATATAAGCAGTTGCTCTTCATGATGTACATGTAAGGCTCATGAAGGAGAATACGTAGTCTGTCCACAATTTGTTTATTGTCTACAAGAAGTAATCTCTTATTATAACGTATCCCATTATTATCCTTTTAAATGAACCTTCTCAAATAAAATGAGTAGATTTTGAGGGGCAAGAAGATAAGACCTGTCCCAGTTTGGGATGGGACTGATTGGGGCTTCTCCATTCTAGACCTGGAAGTCTCAATTAGGCCCAACTCAGAATAATGGAAATATTTATTACAAGACATGGGCCTTTGTCTTGGACAAAACTTCTTTGTTTACCTTATGTTCCCTTCTTCCTCCCTCTTCAACCTCTGGACACCTAGACTCCTTTTGTTGTCCTGACTTGCTAAAATCTTTTGTTTTCCTCTACAGTGACACATGCTCCAAAATTGCCTTGTTTTTCCTATTATTTCTGTCTAATAAGATTGTGGTTCTCTCAGTGAAGCTGATAAAATGAATTCACACTAATTGATTGATAGACTAAAAGTACTAAGACATTTTTCAAGATCATTTTAAATTTCTCAAGTACCAGGATCCAAAAGCCTGTCCTCAATTCTCATTTTCCTTGATCTTTTATGTATAATTTGACATTGCTGACCAGTCCTTCCTTTTTGGACATTTTCTTAAGTTGGAAACAGCCAGGTAACATACAAGAAATGGAGGCAGAGACAAATTCAAATCCTGCCTCGGGTGCTTATCAGCTATGTGACTTTGAAAATATGAAGGCAATGATAGCACCCCCTTCCTAGGGGTTGTGTTAATAAAATGAGATAATGTTTGTAAAGCCTTTTGTGAATTTTGAATCGCTATATAAATACGAACTTCTTATTCTCAGCTTCCTTCTCTAGAAGACCCTGCTCTTCACTTCCAAAATAATGAGTCACTTCTATGTAGATCATTACCCAAGCCATATAATTAGCCTCAGTTTCCCTGAGCCTGTCTTAGATTGCATGATCATACAAATTGTTGTATGTTTTGGTACCTCAAACTCGAGTTATATGCAAAATAATTCTTCCCTTGCTTAACCCTTTCACCAATTTCCATCTCTTTGTTGAAGGCTTTACCATTCTCCCACTCAATGTCCTGTATTAAAATGATGCTGTTGTCTTCAGTCCTGTTGCCTTCATCCTAGATCTAGCTGCTCCTAATTCCTCCCCTGCTCTCGCTCTCTTCCACATGTGCCAAAGGACTCCCTAATGACTGGGAAGGTTAGAATCTGAATGCTTTCGCCCTTTACGATACAGCTATAATGTAGCTTCATGTTTCCGCCAAAGTAAGTCTACCGGCTTTCCCCATTTCTCATCCTGCCTGTGTGCAGACCTTCCCCTCGCCTGTGGCTGAGGAAAACAGCTCGGAACCCTATCTGAAAGTGATTTCTCTGATCTCAGCCTTCTCTGGGGCAGTTGTCTGGATCTCCCCTTTGTTTCACAATCCTTCCCACCCCCATAAAATCCTAAAGGGTAAGAAGGATATGCATTTATTTTTGTATGCGTAAGGCCCCATAATGATATTCATGGAGTAGTCAACTAATGTTTCTTGAATTCTAATGATAAAATTTTGGCTAAAATTGAAAAAGAGCAAGTTGCCTAGATATGACTGGAAATTTAAAAAAATTTTAATGACTCCAAGTTACTCCCTGAAACAATATCTCCGTTTTGTGTTTTTTTAACACCAATAGAGCTGATGATGATTTTTGCTACAAATAATGGAACACTACAATCCTTGATGAATCAAAAATATGGTGACCCAAAGGGCAGGTAGGATGGTGTAAGTAAACTGGTGATGATCTATGTTCAAGAAATGATTGTCCAAGAAATATATGCTGAAAAGGAGATGGACTTGTTATGTAGCCGAGTGAGGAATTACTAGAAGCCTAAATATTGTGACCCCAGAATGTTGCAAGACTCAGAGGAAGTCCTTGGATATGCAGAAGATCTTTTATGGAAGATTGTGGATAAGAACTGCTAGGATGAAGGCGTGGGTGAGACCCTTTGGAAAAATACCCCTATCAGTAAGGTCACATACCTCCTGAGGTATTAAATTAAATCGCAGGCACTGTGAATGAGATGTGCTTCCTCAAGTTACACTGTTCGGCTTTCCTTGCAGGCTTACTCCCAGGGAAGAAGGGGGAAAGGAGACATTCTTACTAGGAGTTCTCCTTCCTTCATGCAGATCACAACCCATCTATGCCTTGTCATTTGGTGTGATTTTTGCTTGTCCTTAAATACTCTAAGGATCTGTGATTTTATTACTGGGGCAGTGCTTCCTCCACCAACAAACTCAGTCCCTTAGATTTTAGTAAATTGTCTTCATGAGTTCCTGAAGCTTAAAATTAATTGCCTTGCAGCCAATTTGCTAATGGGCCTCCAAATTAGACCAGTTCTTGGACCACAGACACTGCTGATTAATTATCCTTTCCTGGAAACTTTTCTACCTTATGATCTGAGTTTGTACTCCACTGACATGGACTTTGAGAACCTAGGATCAGTTCCACATGATGAGGCATTGAAGGATTTCAGTAGAGAATTACTATCCATATCCTTCCAGGAAAGACATGGAATTCCTCTAGATCTCAATAACCCTGAGGGTCTCCCTTTAGCTCCTTTAATACTGTATAGGTGTCGGTGTGGCAATAGGGCTCTCCATCTATTATCCTTGATCTTTTGCTACATAATTGGCTTACTTGCCAATAAATAATGTATAAGTGCCTTTGCTGTTTTCTGCCCCTTCTTATGTATGTCATTCCCTATGCACTCATTGTGTATTTCTATCTCTTCCCACTGCCTTTGTATTTGAAAATTTTATTCTTCTGAAAGCATGCTTTTCCTTAATTCGTATTTTGAGGGTAAAGTGATATATATATAGCCTCACTAGAATGTTTTTTGGCCTGGGAAATACTGGAAGTGCTGCACAATTTCTAAGTGCAATCATAGTCTCATATATTAAAGCTGCAAAATTCAGCTTAGCTGTGTCTCGTACCAAAGCTTTCTTGCAGCTTCATATTTTCCTCAACTACTTTTTGATGTTTTGTGAGGCAAAAATCCTAATATTATCCTATCAAGAAATTCTGTAATGTTCGGCAAAGAACTCGTATTTTAATCCCATTTTGCTTTCTGACATCACATCTTATTGCTTTGCAAGAGAATAAGCTGGCTGAGTTGGTTTGGGGATTCTATTGACCTAATTATGGGTTAAATGTCTCTAAAAAAGGTTTTACTTTTATCATTTTACATTTCATCCATTTCTGACCATGGAGCCAGGCAGTCTGAGGTTTGGAGTCTCACATATAGGAGTCACAGGTCCAGTTCCTATCATGATCCTATTTTTACGTTTTCCTGAGTCAACATTTTGTTTAGAGTTGCAGTTGTCATTTCTATATGTAGTATCCTGTCATCTTTATGGTTTGCTTTGGCCAGGTCCTGGTTAGGGATCAAACTTTATAGTCAGCCATATTAAACATCTAATATGTTCCATGTACAATGATGAAATAAGATATTGTCCTGGCCCTCCAGGAAAAGGGAGAGATCAGGGCAGGCTCCCTATTTTTTTTTTAAGGAGTCATTGTCATTTCTTCATAGGTCTTTTTTATGGATCCTGAGGTTCAACTTCCCTGTTAATGTTTCCTCAGTGAAGCAAAGCAAGTCCCTCCATAGAAGAGAAAAGGTTACCCTGATCTAAGTTAAAATAGAACCCTAGATCCTAGCAGCCACCCTATCCTGGTTCCTAGTACTTAGGGGCAATATTCTGTTTCCAGGGAAGGGAGCAATTTGTCATCAAATTTTCACTGTTATAGATGAATCAAAGGGACTTGGAAGGGGTCTCAGAACATCTTCAATGTTCTGTCTAGTTTCACCTTTTACCTTTAGAGTATATAACTATATGCTAGTTTTATTTTGCTAGAAATGCTCGATTGAACATTAATATAAGTTATAGTTATTTAGGTGGAATTGTACCTAATTAACCAAACCATACAATAACTATCCATATTATCAAATGTCAGATTTAAATGGTTTTAAGTTTTGATCTTAACAATAAATTCTGTTTATGTAGGCTCAGCCTTCATAGTGAGTTTGGTGCTCATAAAGCATGAATGTCACTCTCAACTTAAAAATAATAGCAAGAATACTGATTGCAACTCCCAAAAGGTAAGGAAGCAGTGGTAGTTTATAAACTACATATTTCTGATGTACATATTATACTTAAACTTTGAGGAAATCCTAAACTTTCATTCCTTGTTCATTTACTGAATAGCCAACTACAAAAGCATTTTTCCCTTCAGAGTTGATGGGTTGGTAAATAAAAATTAATTGGAGCTTTGTTTAAAAAACAAACACATAAGCATTAGCTGATGCATTTATTTTCTGAGGAACTAAGTTTCAAATAAAAGTTCATTAAAGCCAAGAGTGCTCTATACAAAGAAGCATTCCAATGAAGGGAAAGGCTGTGTTCTAGGGCAGGAAGCAATTCCAGATCACCAGAATGGGCCTACACTTGTGTAGGATACAAGAACAAGTGGCAATTGGCAGATCTATCCCTCACTGTCCAGGACAAAGTATGGAGGGATCTGTGCCTAGGGGTGGTATTCCAGGATGAGAAGCCCACTGACCTGCCCTCTTCCTGAAAGGAGCATTGCATTCAGAAACAATGAACAGCTGTGAGTCTTAGACTTCAGGAACAGAGTAGTATCTCGGTCACAGAAGCTACTCCAGTCCGAAGCCTGCAAGGCAGTAACTGGGGCAGGAATCTCAGACCAAAAGGAAGCCTACAATTCTGTCATTGAACCAGCAGAACTTTTCAATTAGCTAAGTCCAGATATAATAATCTACAAATCTGTTGTTCAAACCCAAACCCAGGCCAAGACTTGCAGAACTTGGACCAGGATGGCAATGATAAGATTCTGCCCTAGATCAAACCACTTTAGGAGCACTAAAAGCTTTCAGGGCTTGGGTGCTAGCTCTCCCTGAGACTTCAGAATAACAAAACACTCCATAACCCAAGGAAGCAGCAATAGGACTAGCCAGACAATTCTTCTAGAAATATATTGAGCTTGGCCTTAAAAAAAATTTAAAGTCAGGAAGTAGGCTGGAAAAAATCAGCAAAAAAAAAAAAAGAATCCTACCCTAACACAGACACTCAAGACATAAAATCCAAGAAAAGAGAACAACTCCAAAACATCAACAAGCAAAGCCACAAAAAAAAAGGAAAGAAAAAATTTGGGTACAAGTTCAAACAATTCCTAGAAGAGATTAAAAAGGTTTTAAAAAAAACATTAAAATGGAAAATGAGAGCTAATGAAGAAGTGGAAAGGGAATTGTTTGACAGGAGATACTTTATCCAATCAACAAATTCCCCAAACATCAGAATGGACCAAGAAAATGTACAGTTATAGCAAAAACAACTAACTTGGAAAATGGATTTGAGCAACATGGAAACAAAAAAAAACCACTGGTCATAATTTCCAGATGAAAGGAAAAATACTGTAAGCAGCCAGAAAGAAAGAATTCAAGTACTGAGGAGCCATTACTATAAAGGAAGGAAGGGCTCAGAATATAATTCAGAAGGCAAAAGACTTAAGTTTTACAGCCAAGAAATTACTTACCCATCAAAACTAAGTATAATGCTACTGGGGGAGGAATGGATCTATAATGAAATAAGGGACTCCAAAGCATCCCTTCTGAAAAGATCAGAGATCCAAAAGAATTTTAGAATTCAAATACAGGAGTTAAGAGAAACATAAAAGGTCAAACATGAATAAATAACCACAAGGCACAGAGTCAAATACAGAAATACATTTCACTCAATGAGAAAGAAAGAATAGGATTGAAGGGCATATAGTAGGGGAAGGATTATCCTAAAAACAAATCTTTAGGATGCAGTGGCCAAGTGTGAGAAGCTGGAGACAGGGAATGAGGTAAAATACCCATCAACTTGAGAGTGGCTGAACAAGTTTTGATATAGAAATGTGAGACTACTATTCTAAGAAAAAAAAAAGGCATGGCTACAGAGAAATTTGGGATGAATGTCTAGAACTGATACAGTGAAGACAGCAGAAGAAAAACAATTTATTCAGTAACAACACTGTAAAAACAAATAATTTCAGAACTGATCAATATAATAACCACGGATCCAGAAATTATGATGAAACATACTACTACCCACCTCCTAATGGAGGTTGAAGGCCTGAAAAGTGCCCCTTGGACATGGCCAATAAGGAAATTTGTGTTGCTTGACTACATATATTATAACAGGGATTTTGTTTTCCTTTGTTTCTCAAGGGTCAGGGGAAGAAATGGATTTTTTGATATTAAGAAAATAAATTTCATTTCTTATAAATGTATTTAATGTTAATGATTTAATATTTCAAAACATCCTCTTCTAGGTCTTAATTTTCTCATAATCTTCTAAAACATTTACTCTACAATAAATACTTTCAAGGTTTTCTTCATATTCTGACATTCTAAAATATTTAAGAACTGGATGTACTGTGCTTATTTTCAATTGCTATACTTTCACCTGTTGACAGTTTTGTATATAGAAATTGTAAATGCTCCCTTCTGGGAAGTTCGGCACCAGGCGTTGAAGGTATTTCAAAGTCTGAGGAGCTCTGAGAATCCACACTGGTGCTAAGATTCAACAGCTTTTGTTCCTCTTCATTTGCACCCTTCTCACAATTTACAGTAGTTGCCTCTCCATCTTGAGCTCTGCTTTTCACATCAGAAATGCCTTTTGGACCAGATGTAATTTGTTCCAGATGGCATGTAGTGGCAAGATCTCTGATTCGGGAGCCTCCTTTGTTTAAAAAAGTAAAGTCACCACAATTTCTTTCTTGAGAAGATAACAAAACAGTATCTGACTGGCTGTCCCAACCTTGGCTTTCTTGTTCTGATATGTGTGTGGATTGAGAAGAATTCTGTGAGGAGATATGGGTTGAATCTCCATCAGAATCACTGAAAAGCCTTGGTGACTGTGATCCACCTGCCTCTGTGGAAGAAATTAAAACTTCTGAGCCATCATCTGGAATGTCAGCGTTATTTTTAAAAAAGATTTTCCACTCTGGTATGTCCACATCCGATTCCTGCTGCTGTAATGGAAGAGAATTTAAGTCTTTATGAAAAGAAGTTTCAGATTGTTCCTCATCCTCACTGTTGGATTCTTCACAGTCTACAAAGTTCGTCAAAAGAGAAGTCTGTACATTGTCTGTTCTACAACTTGCTATGCTCGGCTTTTTTTGTCCTAGACAGTCTTGAGGTTCAGGTTTTTGGGGAAGTAACAAAGGCTGGAAAGTCTGTTGGTTTGGGATCTTGTGTCTTAAAGGCATTAACTGAAGGTCATCAAAGAGATCTTCATCTTCATCTTCATCCTCTGGCCACCGTGAAGGGAAAAAAATGATAAAAGGGAGAAGTTTATGGAAATTACGACACAATTGCTTAATCTGTGTTTAATGTATCCAGCTGTACTTACCATCTAAGGCCTTAGAGATCCCTCTTATAAAGAATAAAAGTTATTTTATAGATAGTTTCCCAGTTCTCTTAGGAAATTTCAGATTACAATACCATATCTTATCTTTCTGAGTTATGTTATTTCCATTGAGTTGTAATAATACTTTATATACTATTCAAATAGTTTTAACTACCACAACACATTGAATAATGCCATGTTTTTAAGATTAAATATTTTTGTGTATATGCTCTATCTCAACTAGATCAAGCTCCTAAAGGTTAAAAATTAGGTCTTAAACTTTTTTTTTTTATCTCCATCACCCTTGTAACTTTGCATTATAATAAATGCTCAATATTGGCTAGTTGACTGTCTGGTTAAACAAACAACAGTAAGTCTGTAACTTAAATTATAAATATTAAGAAACCCTACAAGTATTCAAATTGGTGATACTTGATGTAGCCAAATTAAACATTTAATAACCACATATATATATGTCCAATTAAAAGTATTCAAAAATCAAACACGTGCTTCCAGCCTCTATCAGAAATCACAGACTCTGACTTCTAACTGCTAGAATGAAAGTAAGAGGAAGATGCAGTTGGAGAAGAAATTCTGTAAAACTCTCTTTGATTGGGTAACAGAAATAAAAGTAAAAAGGGGCAGGAAAATCCAAAGTAACATTTGCATTATTTAGAGGAGTAGTAGTTTTTTATCATACTGTCAGCTCAGCTAAACCAAAAATGATTAAAATGTCTGTATAAGTTAGTGTAAACATAGCTAATGGATAATTGTCAATATAACTTCACACTGCCTTGGCCATTTTGTAATGCTTATTTCCAAGAAGCGCAAAGCACTAAATAATATGTTTATCCTCGTATTTAATAAGCGAAGAAAGAGATTCAATTTGGTCCTTATTTTACAGACAGAAGAAATATAGGCAAAATTATTTTTCCAAGAAAAGCAAATAAAATGCTAGGTTCTTTTTCCTCTAGCTAATTTCACAAAATACTGCCTTCCTTAAATAAATGCACTGAGGACCCAGAAATATTGCCTTTACCTGACTCTAGGTATGCTGTTCTGGTTTTCTTCAGCATTCCAAGTGGTTTATACTTTACTTCAGTACTCTTAGAAAAGGATCGGCAAAATGGTTTCAAGCTGAAAAGAATCAGGATATATATTATATGCATTGTTTAATTTCTAAGGAAGGTTCTAGCATGCATAATATCTGAGAGCTTAAATATGTGTTCCATGAATTTTAGAACCCCATACTTGTATGTACCAGAATAAAATAATAACCAACTTAAAGTTAACACCTCCTGGACACTAGGAAGTAGTAATAGTAGGCAGCTGGCTTTCCTTTCACAAAATCTCTCCCAGATTTGTAATGGCTCCTGTTTACAAGTGTTATAGGTAAGTTTGGCCTCATCTCTTCACCGGTCCTACAGGATAAAGACCGACTCAAGTGGACAAAGAAGTGAGATTTTACTATGTCCTGTTCCTTGATGAGGGTGACCTCTACCTTTTTGATACCTTATAACTTGCTCCTATAAGGTTTTTTATCTTTTAGTTCTTCTGCTTCTCATGAAATCTGATGCACCACTCTGGCTTCAATTTTACCTGATTTTTAAAATTGTTGGTATCATTTTCCTGTTATTTTTCTTTCTGAAAGCTTCTCATGTTAAATTTAATTCTACAAATTATTCTTATAGTATTTTCAGGTGAAAAGTATGACAAACATGATAAAAGCTTAAATATAACGGTCAATAAGCATTTAAGGCAGAACAAATGTTTTTTCCTTTTGTAACCCTAACGCAATCACCTTAGGAGTTCATCTATCGATACTCCAAGTCTATTCTCTTCCACAGTATCTTCTAAGACAATTTCAGTCCACACACAGAGATCTCTGCCTCATCTAAATTCCTATGGGTATAACCAAGAGTAAGATATTTCATATTTCTGTCTTTTGCTGTTATTTGAGTTTTTATGTATAGTGTTCTCCACTAAAGGCCTATTCCTGTGCCTAACTGGGGTACAGAGGGATCCTGGTCCTTACAGTCAGCTAGCGGACTGGAACTTCTGGGAGACTCTAAAAGTCTTCAACTACAGATATGATTTGACTGAAATTGTCTGAGAACAAGTCTAGCTAAATTTGGAAAGATAAAGCAAGACAGCTGGCCACTAAGTGCTGAAATATTTTGGCCAGATCAACTCACAATCTAAAGTACCCATACTGTTGAAATCATGTATGTTTTAAGCAGTCACAGGATACAAAATAAACCCACATAATCATTTCTATTTACTATCAACAAAGTCCAACATCAAGAGGAAAAGAATAAAAAATGACAATATACAGATAATATAAAATACCTGGGGGTGTACCTACCAAAACAAGCCCAGCGACTATATGAACACAATTACAAAACTCGCACAAAGTCAGACCTAACCAACTAGAAAAACAATTTCCCTTGGATAGGCTGAGCCAGTGTAGTAAAAATGACAATCCTATCTAATTTCCCTATTCAGGACCATACCAAACTACCCAGAAATTATTTCACAAAACTAGAAAAAGACAGTTCATCTGGAAGAACAAAAGGCCAAGAATATCAAGGAAGTTAATGGGGGGGGGGGGGGGGAATGAAAGGCCTGGCTGTACCAGATATCAAATTATAGCAGTAATCAAAACAATCTGGTACTGGCTAAGAGTAGGGGATCAATGTAATATATTAGGTAATCAACACATGGCAGTTAATGTCCATAGCAAATTAGTGTTTGATAAACCCAAAGATCCAAACTTTTGGATTAAAAACTCACTATTTGACAAAAAATGCTGGGAAAATTATGGCAGAGATTAGGTGTGGACCAACATCTCCCCATATACCAAATTATTAATATATTTTCAAGAGAAATACAAAATGGATATTTGATCTAGCAAAGGGTGACACTGTGAACTGATACTATTCTGAAGAGTAATATGGAATCAGACTCAAAGGGTCACAAAACTAGGCGTATTTTTTGACCCAGCAATACCATTACTAGGCCTATATCCCAAAAAAATCAGAGATAAAGGAAAAGGACCTATCTGTACCAAAATATATTTGATAGCTCTTTTTATAACGGCAAAGAATTAGAAACCAAGGGATTGTCCATCACTTGGGGATTCCATGAACAAGAACAACGAATAGGATAAATTTAGAAAGACTCATATGAACTGATACAAAGTAAAGGGAGCAGAATCAGGAGGGACAATATATACAGTCACAGAAATACTATATAATGATCAACTGGGAAAGACAATCATTTATCAGTAAAGCAAATCTCCAAGATAACCACAACATAATTCTATCCCTAACCAAATAAGTATTCTTGGCAACCAAGTACAAATCAAAACATGCTGTGAAAGGGAATTCTTTATTCTGTCTACTTTGAGTTAACACTTAATCAACTCTTTTAGTGCCCCTACTTAGTACCTAGCTAACCACTAAGTAAAGAGAGTTCCACCCTTTTAACCCAATCAGTCATAATGTGTGAATCCCAGGATAAAAAAGGTTTATACCTTCAGAGGCCTATAATAACACCTTCAGAGGTGAGAAGTGGATCCCACAAGACAATGCCCACCTGGGCATTGCTGGGAAATTTGGAAGTTGTGGTTGGCCCCTGTGAAGAGGGGAAGAGACAAGAAGCCACTACAAAAGGCCCTGAATTTGGGGGGCTGGGAAGTCAACTTCAAGAAGAGAGTCAGCTTCAGGAAGAGTCAGCTTTAGGAGTCATCTTCAGCTTGAGTCGCCTTGACCTGCCTCACGGAAGGAACTTGGGTGAATGAATTTCTTTTCCTGATTTCTGGAGAGTTTAACTTCTGTTCAGAGGGTTATTAACAAGTTGTGCCTAGCTAACTTTCCACCTCTTTTGTAAATAAAAGCTATTAAAAGTCATTTTTACTTTGAGCTATAATATTTTAAATCGGCAACCATCATATTGTTTATAATTTTCATATACTTTAATCAAACCATTAAAATTTAATTCCTACATATTCCACTATATATCTTTCATGAGATTTCTATTGTGTGTGACATATATCTTCTATCATGACATGAGCAATATGGAAATTTGTATTATACAGAAGTATGGGTATATCCTATATTAGACTATTCACCTTGGGGATAGGGGGAGGGTAGGAAGAAAATCTGAATTTTAAAATGTCAAAAAAACAATTGTCAAAAAATTTTCATAACTAGTAACCAAACTAACAGAAATTACATGATTATTTCAATACATGCAGAAAAAAAACCTTTAACAAAATACATCCTTTCCTATTAAAAACACTAGAAAGCATAGGAATAAAAGGGCCTTTTCTTAAAATAAAAAGTATCTAAAACCATCAGCAAATATTGTCTGCAATGGGGATAAGTTAGAAGCTTCTCCAATAAGATCAGGAGTGAATCACCTCTAGTATTTAACACTGTACTAGAAATGCTAGCAGTAGCATAAGAAAAGAAAAAGAAATTGAAGGAGTTAAAGTAGGCAATGAGGAAACTAAACTATCACTCTTTGTAGATAATATGATGGTATACTTAGAGAATTAACTAAAAAACTAGTTGAACTAATAACTTTATCAAAGTTGCAGAAAACAAACCCACATAAATTATCAGCACTTATATATACACATATATATTTATACATATATATACACACACATATTTCCAACAAAGTCCAGCAATAAGAGAAAGAGAAATCCTATTTAAAATCACTCTAGACAGCATAAAATACTTTGGAACCTATTGGCCAAAACAAACACCACAATTACAAAACACTTTTCACACAAAATTAGATCTAAACAACTGGGAAAACATCAATTGCTCACAGGTAGGCCAAGTTAATATAATAAAAATGTCACTCCTACCTAAATTAATTGACTTATTCAGTGCCATACCAATCAAACTAGCAAAAAACTATTGTATAGAACTAGAAAAAATATGATTCATCTGGAAGAACAAAAGGTCAAGAATATCAAGGAAACTAATTTTAAATAATGTGACGGTTGGGGGCCTAGTGGTAACAGATCTTAAACTGTACTACAAAGCAGTGGTCATCAAAACAATATGGAACTGGCTAAGAGACAGAAGGGTGGATGAGTGGAATAGTCTAGGGGTAAATGACCTTGGCAAGTTAGTGTTTGATAAACCCAAAGATCCCAGTTTATAGGATAAGAACTCACTATTTGGTAAAAACTGCTGGGAGAATTGGAAAATAGTATGGCAAAAATTAGGTATAGATCAGTATCTCACACCCTATACTAAGGTAAGTTCAAAATAGGTATAAGACTTAGACATAAAGAGTGATATAAGTAAATTAGGGGAACATAGAATAATTTCCCCATTAGATCAGTGGAAAAGGAAAGAATTTATGACCAAACAAGAGAAAGAGAACATTATAAGATGTGAAATGAATAATTTTGATTACATTAAATTAAAAAGATTTTGTACAAACAAAACCAATGCAACCAAGATTAGAAAGGAAACAACAAACTGGGAAAAATAACATTTCTCTGATAAAGGTCTCATTTCTCATATAAAGAATTTAGCCAAATTTAAATGAATCCAAGTAATTCCCCAATTGACAAATGGTCAAAGTATATGAATATGCAAAAATCAAAAGATGAAGAAATCAAAGCTTTGAATAATCATATAAAAATGTTCTTAACCCCTCTTGACAAGAGAAACAAAACAGCTCTGAGGTACTACACCTATCAGATTGGCTAATGTGACAGCAAAGGAAAATGATAAATGTTGGAGGAGATGTGGTAAAATTGTGACACTAATGCATTTCTGGTGGAACTGTGAACTGATCAAACCATTCTGGAGGGCAATTTGAAATTATGCCCAAAGGGCTATAAGATAATGCATACCCTTTGATCCAGTAATAGCACTAATAGGTCTATATCCCAAAAAAAGATTTTTAAAAATGGGAAAAGACCCACTTGTACAAAAATATTTATAGCTGTTCTTTTTGTGATTGGAAGTAAATGGGACATCCCTCAACTAGGGAATGGCTGAACAACTTGTGGTACATGATGGTGATGGAATACTATTGTGCTGTAAGGAGTAACCAACATGATGTTTTCAGAAAGAACTGGAAAGACTTTCATGGACTGATGCAGAGTGAAATAAGCAGAACAAGGAGAACACTGTACACAATAACAGCAATATTGTGTTAATGATCAATTATTATCAGCAATGATCCGGGACAATTCTGAGACATGACAAAGAATGCTATCCATCTCCAGAAAATTGGAGTAAGAATGCAGACAAAAGCATAAAACTGAATAATAAAAAAAATTTTTTTAATCACATTTTATATGTATGAGTATAAAGTAATAATGTAGATTTTTTAATTTTAAAAATGCTAGGAATTCTATATCTAAATGAGTTTTAGCTCCCCAAAGTAATCACTATCAAAGGGAGGGGGAGAAAAAAGGCCCCAATTATGATACAAAAGCTTTCAACAGGTCCAGCTGTGAATATGTCTTCCCCTGCTAGACATTCTAAATACACACTAAAGGAATATGGGAACCTGTAATTAATAACCTGACTTGGAAATCAATATTATTGTTCTCAGGCATCCAAGAAATGAAAACTTTCTGTTCTATCCTTACTATGCAAATCTATAGCTAATAAAACATTTAAAAAGAAATAAATGAAAAGACTGCAAAAAAGCACAGTTCTTATCTTGATTAGAATTTAGACCAATAGCTTCTATGGACACTACCTTCTGCCACTCACCTGTGTGGTTTGTTCAGTAACTATGTGTGGTGTTCAGCAGTCAAAGGTCCAATGAACCATGAAGCCCATATATTTTTATGCTCAATTCCAACAGTTTCCTAAATACCTTGATCATTTGGGACTCCACATTCCAAAAGACCTCTCTTTTGTAATGAAGCTTAAAATCTGGCCAAAAAATATGGCCAGTCCTATCTTTCCTTAGCTCTTTTCTTTAATAGGCTACTTTGCTCTTTGACATTCTGAAAGACTTGCATATGTTTTTGTGTTTCCTCACTTGGGTCCAATCAATTTGCATAAGTTAGTTCTGGAAGGCTCAATCCTTATACAGGATACAAGGGGAAAAGGAGGAGAATGGTCTAAGCATGATTCAGTAGAGAAATATAAAGCCTTGGCTAGGACCTAATAGAAGCACATAAAATCATTATTTGGTGGGATTAATAACTTTGAATAACTTTCCTACATATCATCCATCAAGTACTAATCCTCTAGTAATATGTCATTAGGAGAACAGGGTCTCTCTTGGTTTCTTTGAGCATGTGTCACTGACATCTACCTAAAAATATATCTCTAGCATGGGGACAAGCTGAAGACAAATGGAATGACCTTGTCAAACTGTAAAACCTGTGATCCAAGAACTTATTTTTTGACTATTTTAATGACTGTTTCAACCTCACTGGTTTCTTTCGTAACCCTGTGGGCCTTCTTTGTTGTTGCTTGGTCATTTTCAGTCACGTCCAACTCTTCATGACCCCATTTGGGATTTTCAGGGCAAAGATCCTGGAGTGGTTTGTCATTTCCTTCTCCAGTTCATTTTACAGATAAAGGAACTGAGGCAAACAAGTGTAAGTGATTTGCCCAGGGCCACATAGCTAAGTAAGTGTCTCAGGTCAGATTTGAACTCGGGAAGATGGAGTTTTCCTGACTCCAGGCCTGGTACTCTACCCACTGAGCCACCTAGCTTCCACCAGCAGCTTTATTTTATGCATTTTAAAACATTATTATATTTGCCAGCTTGCCAAAGGGGCCCATGGCACAAGAAAAGGTTAATAACTCCTGTTTGAAATAAGGAGTGTAATATGTCTACCAAGGAAAGAAACATTAACCCTATAACCATGCTCCTGAAAGGAAATTTGGGCCACAGAGGAATAACAGAAACAGAAATCAGAGCATAGCTCTAAACTTCAAAGGAAATAATTCACAAAAAATGGATCGTTAGGAGATTCTTTGAACTCTGTATTACACAGCCTAGTCAGCTGTAAAGAAAAAGGATCTCCTGGTGTAGTGTAATCTGGCACTGATCTCCACCACTGGACCGGATCAAAGTGAAATCCCCTCCGTGGATAAAAAGCAACACCAAAATGGAACTTTGGGCATGAGGGAATATCAGAGATGTGTTGCCTTGCAGTCACATCGGCCCCTCACTAACCAGAAGCAGGCAGATCACTTCCCCAAGCTAGTTAGAGTAAGTTCAGGAGCAGTAAATGAGAATGTGAATACAGTGGGAGGGCAGGGCTGGGGAGGAGGAGGGGATCCAAGTGACTCCATGGAGACTACTGAGTAGCACTAAAATGTGTCCAAGGAAGATTCTGCATGCAGCTCTCTAGCCGTGAGCCCCTTCCTGGGGAACTGGAAGACTGAGACAAGTTCAAATGTAGGGGGGTTCTGGTGCTCCATAGATCCAAGCAGCACCGGGCCACCTCTCAAGGGGACTCTGTTGAAAGGCAACATTCAAACCCTTCTCACTACTTTAAAGTTGTATTCATTTCATCTGCCCAATGAGTCCCGTCACCCTGAAAACAGAAACTCTGACCAACTGTTTTCTGTACACCTCACAGGATCTAGCCCCGTGCTCTGCACAGAGCAGGCTCTTGGTAAATAGGTGATGATGGCTTTCATTTAAAATGTATCCCCTGCTTTAGGATATCTGAACACATAAAAATTCACATTTAGAAGGCAGTTCAGTATCAGGATGGCTATGTGCATTACAAAAATACTTTTTTTTTAAGAAATCATTAGTTTTTGCTATCCACATTGAGAGAAAGAACTATGGGAGTAGAAATGCAAAAGCAAAACATCACTTATCACACGTATATATGGGGATGTGATTTGGGGCTTGGGTTTTAAAAAATCTCTCTATTGCAAAGATGAATAATATGGAAATAGGTATCAAGTGACAACATTTGTACAAGCCAGTGGAATTGCTTGTCAGCCCTGGGAGTGGGGAAGGGAAGAGAGGAGGGAAAGAAAATGAATCATGGAAACATGGGAAAATATTTTTAAATACAAATCTAAAAAGAAAAAAGAAATGGATTAAGGAAGGATGAACTAAAAAAAGAAGGAAAGAAAGAAATGGGGATCTTAGCTGAGACTTAAAGCCAACGAGGCCAGTGGTCAGAGGACCACAGAAGGAGCTCTGTGATGCTGCAGAGGGAACAGGGTGGTGGGGGACAGTGGCACAGGGACGCCAGCAGGAAAGAGGCTTGGTGGGGAAGAGGCACGCTGTGTTTAAGATGCCTACTGCCTAGCTAGTTCAGATGTCTGAAAGGCCATCGCAAGGTCAGGAGAGAGATGGGAAGATAGTAAGTAAATCCAGGGGAGCTAATGAGATCATTGAGTGAAGTCTGGAGGGAGAAGAGGGCTCAGGACGGAGCCTGGGGTGCCGGTGATGAGACAGTGTGCCCTGGAGGAAGATCCAGGAGAGGAGACACTGAAGGATGGGCTGGAGAAAAACCAGAGTGGTGTCCTGACAATCCAGAGGGAAGGCAGTATCAAGGTGGAGAGAGCAAGTAACAGTATTAAAGGCTGTTAGCTAGCAATAGCTGCCATTTATATACTGCTCACCATGTGCCAGGCACTAAGCTGAGCAATTCATAATTATCTCATTTGATCCTCTCGACAACTCTGAGAGACAGGGTCTATCCTCATCCCCATTTTACAGATGAGGAGCCTGTGGCAGAGAGGGTGAGGGATTTGCCCAGAGCCCAGCTAGCAAATGTCTAAGGCCAGATTTGAACTCAAGTCTTCCTGATTCCAGGCCCAGCACTCTGTCCACTCCATAGCCTAGCTGCCCATGGGGACAGAGAAACGCCATTGGATTGGGTGGCTAAGAGACCATCAAGAAGTGTGTCAAGAGCCATTTCAGAGAGGCTACAGACAGCAGCTGAACCATAAGGGATTAAGCAGCAAGTGAAGGGAAAGCAAAGGCCCTGTTGAAGCCCACCTCATTGGGGAGCTCAGGCCCCCAGGGCAGGGGAGAATGGGGCCCCAGTGGGATGGAAGGCCTCTTCAGGCCGGGGAGGCTACAGTGTAGAAAAGGAGATCCTGAAAATAAGTGAGTGGGGATGACTGAGGTGGCAGGAGGCGTGGAGACACGGGAAGAGGCAGGGGGGCTGAACCTGGTAAGCAGTGAGGCCCCCCGGAAGGTGGAGGGAGAGCAGAAGGCACCTGAGGCCGGAGGAAGGAGCTCATGACAAAGGGTCTCAATTTTTTTCTGAAAATGAGGCCTGGTGTTCAGGGAAGAGAGTGGGAGGGGGAGTCAGTGGAGGTTTGAGGAGGGATGAAAAGGTGTGGAAGCGCTGTGGGACAGTAAGTAGATAAGGGAGGTACTGGGAGACTGCCTGGGGGAAGTGAGGGCCAGCCTGAACAAATCTACAGTGGATGTAGTCAGGGCAGCGTGTGTACAGGGGTGAAGGAGGTAGGTGGTGCAATTGAGCCAGCGCTGAGGCTTGACTGGGGGTAGCTGGTGATATGACAGGGGCCAAGGACTCAAGAGAGGAGGCCAGTGTAGGGTTCAAATGGTTCACAAGGCTGGGGAAAAGGGAAGAATAGTTAATGCAGGGGAGACGGCTTGGGGGAGAACAGGGGAGGTCACACGGTACAGAGGGAGAGGACTGTGTAACAGAAAAAAAGCCAATAGATTATGGTCAGACAAGAAGATTTCAGAATCCTGTATATGATCTCAGGGAGATTCTCTCATTCCTTTTTCTTTCCTCCCTTTAAGATCTGACCTTGAGGGTTTGCCTCTTTTATTTGTTTATTTTACAGTGATTTTTGTTTTTGTTTCTGGTCTAATTTACTTGTGCAGTATGTTTGGAAGTGGAATTTCTCAGATTTTTTTTCCCTGATGAACTAGATCAATTTGACTTACCCAGATTTGATTTGTTATTTTTTTTTTGGCCAAAGACTAGTTCTTTAAGCTTTTGCTTCTGATGAATTCAAATGGCAGTACCTCATTTGTTTACTTCACTTTTGTACTTATATTTTCCAGGGAGAAAAAATAATGTAAGTTATAACTAGTTCATACAGAATTATATCATATGTTGATTGAGGATGAACAAAGAAAAGATAAAGTTTTATTTACTGTAAAAAAAATCTGGGAGTGACAGCAAAATCAAAGATTACGATCTTCTTTGTGGCAGAGATGAAGAGAAACCGTAGGGGTAACCTAACATGGAGATAGGATTCTTAGATTTCAAGTGAAACCAGATTTAGGGCCAGATTCCTGCAGAAAAGCTGGAGCTTCTTAGCCAAACACCCCAGTTCCGATAGCATCTAGCACTTGGCCCAATGAAAACTCTACTTACATTTCTACTACTTTATCCATTGTTGCACCCACTGGAATGACATTAGGATATGCATTCACAGGACGAATGTAGCTCAAGAAATCCATAATCTAATGGAAAAGAAAAAAAATAATGTATCAGTAATGGGGAAAAAGAAAAAAGTCCTATTTTTAACATCGAGCAGTGCTTCACAAGACCTTGTGCACAGGAAATGGTGGAGGAAAGGGAAAAGAATCTTCTATGTGCTTCAGATATTTGTTGAATAATACAACACATCCCCCGAATCCTACATCTTGCATATGTGTTATCTGTCTCCTTGCTTGGGGAGGTTCAGCACCCATATATACCTTCCTTTGATTCTCTTGGAATTTTAAATAAATAACCACATACAACATAAAATCTCACTTGTTGTCTTCCCCTATACAAAGTCACTGTTCCAGAATGCAAACCTTGCTAAACAGTAGGGCATCCAGAAGCTTTTCAAAAGCTTTGATTTTCTCTGACCTTTCCAAGTACATCTCACTGACACACAAAAGGAATGGAATGGTTGTTTTTATAAACACTTTGTATTTCTATAAAGCTCAGGGATTTTTAGCGGAATTATCTGATTAATCTTCACAACAATCCTGTGAATCAGAGAATTATTCCCTTTTGCAAATGTGGAATCTGAGGTACAAAGCAATTGTCACATGCTAACTCTTCTAAAGTCAGGATTTTCTCAGAGGTAAACATTTAGCATCATTAAAGAGGCCTCAGAAACATGGTAAAATACATAAGAGTCAAAGCTCACAGGGCTCCCATCCCACTTCTGATGCTTACTATCTCTGTGACCTTGGACCAGTTATTTAACCTTGCTGGGCCTCAGTTTCCTCAACTGTAAAATGAAGAGGTCGAATTGGGCTAGATGACTCCTGAGGTCCCTTCAAGCTCTAGATTTTTGATCCTGTGATTTCTGATGGCCTTATAGGAAAAAGGAAATACATATTTTAATTAAAGAAGGAAAGTAAATGAGAAATTTTTAATTTTATTTCCTTTAAACTTTTATGAAAGACTGCATGAAACAGAAAATAATGCTTCATCTGTCTACTACTTTTTCTTTTGTGAACTGCATCCAAAAGGATAAGTAGAAATTTTAAGATGTATGGGGGAGGGGGGGCGCAAGATAGCTAGATTGATCAATGAATTGAGAGTCAGGCCCAAAGAGGCCCTTAGAGGTCCTGGGCCTCTAAGGCTTCTTTGTTATGTGACCCTGGGCAAGTCATTAAACTCCAACTATCTAGCCCTTACTACTCTTCTGCCTTGGAATCAATACTTAGTATTGATTCTAAGACAGAAAGTAAAGTTTTAAAAAAATAGCTGTAGTTCAGAGAATGAAAGAAAGGACAGAATTATACTAGTCATTCATTTCTTCCCCTCACAGTCTAGGGGGCTACAAGGAAATGGGAACACAAAGTAGAAAAGCATCTCTCCACCAAATCCTATGCTCATACAAGCAGAAGTTTAATAGCTTAAAAATGCACCAGTATTTTGGAGACACTGTACACAGATAATACACAGTATTTAGAAAAACTCAAGCTCTAATAACAGGTAATCTAATTTTAAAATTTTGTTTCAATTTTAATAAATGTGCGTATGTATACACATCCAAATATATATGTTTTCTGTAAGGGATATGGTTCCTTTGGTTGGAACAATTTGTTAATTAGTCACTATCTTAATCTATCTTAATATCCAGTTTCCAGGGATTTGGGTGGGCAGGAAAGGGGGAGACAGTGTGTGAAACTGAGACAAACAACCCAGAACTAAAGTACAACTTTATTAGTTAGTGTACATAAAATAATAACTCTTAATATGGAAAAAAGAAAGAGACAGAAGCTGTTTTGCTATTCTATCTAGGTGACAGAAAATGAATTCCAGTCAACTAGGGTAAAAAACAAACAAACCTGTAGGCTTTATGCCCTTATTAATGTGACTTTGCTGTATGTAAAACTTCTCCCTTCCCCTTTTTCTTGAGGTACATATAAAAAAAAAATAAACAGGGATGCTGGGTTCAGCCTGTCCTGAAATTGACTTAAATACCTTGGACAGGGTACAAAGACCATCAATGGCTAAAAAGAATATGAAAGAAATATGAGAGCTGATCACAGAGAGACAAGCAGCCTGAGACACTTCAATAGGAAACCAGATGAAAATCACAGGCTTTTGATTTCTACCCCAAACTCCAAATTACTGGGAAAGATATGAATTAAACCATTGGGGTTTACTATCATAAAAGTTGTCCAAAAATATCATCTTTGTAGCTAATAAGCAATGTTAAGTTTAGTTAATAAAACAGACTTTTTTGTTTATTAAAAAAAAAAAAGAAAGTAGTCAAAAGGAAACTGTCTTTTTGGCCTTCTTGGGAAATATTACAGATCTTCCATTCCTCCCACCAAAGGTCCCAACTTTTCAGTGAAGTCTGCCCTTCCCTCTCTCTCCAAAGTAAAGCATTGTTCTAATAACTAATCTCTTTTTTTTAATAATAGCTTTCTTTTTGTCCCTATGAGACTACATCCCTTGCTTTGTCACTCTTTGCCTTCTCTCTTCTCTATGGCAAACCTTAATTGTACTATTCTGTACTTCTAACCAAAGATCTTTACCTTAAGTCTTTCTCTGCATTTTAGCTCTGCTGTTTGCAAAGTCACCTCCTGAAAGGGCTAGACATAACTGACTAAAGATACTATTAAGCAATATTTTGATGGGTTTATGGGGCTAATGGGACAGAATATTTGAAATGGGACCTGTTATAGAAAATCTAAGACAAAATCGTAGTGACCCTAGAGGTCATCTAGAACAAATATTTAGAAAGATGAAGAAACACAAGAGAAGGAAATACTAATTAAGGACAGCATATAAGATTTTGACAAAATGACTAGTAGACAGTAAGGTCAGAATGAACTAAGGAAGAGAGAAAGTAAGAGCTAAAGTTCTTTAAGGTAGTCATTATGGAAAAGTGGTGATGCTTAAGGTGGAGAACAACAATTTAAAAATATAAATCCATTGTTATCTCATTTCTTCAGACTCTAAACTATTTTAGCATGGGATTATATCTTACAATTTATGTTTTGTTGAATGCTGTCCAAATGAGATGCTACTTACGGTTCTAAATGCAGTGGGGAAAAAGTCAATATCACAATTGATAGCTAGGCATTGCCTTTCATATTTGTATTTTTATTCTACCACAGTTTCTGAAGAAGGTAACTAAAGCTGCACAATGAGGATAACAACTTATCAGAGATGAAAACACAGATTTAGATCTGGAAGGGATCTCAGAGTCTATCTAGTCCAGCCCTCTCAGTTTATAGATGAGGATAACTGAAGCCCATGGAAGCTAAGTGACTTGCCCAAGGTCAGCAATAAGAATGATGAAGGGGGGATTTGGGTTCAAGTAAAAATTAGGTCTCCAAGGTTCCAGCCAATTCTGAGAATTTTGACTTTGTGACTATTCAATAGATTCAGAGCCATCAGCTAAAACTTGAGGCAAAACACACTGCTGGACTGATGCCTTCGAGTAAGGACTGGTTCATACTACAGTGAGCTGGGGGCAGCACAGCCTAAGAGCAGAACCAGTAACTAAGAAGGAAAAATTAGCCTTTACGTTCTCAAGCTAAAATCTTCACTTATGCTCTCACAGCAAATGCCACCCGACTCCATTTCACTGCACTTCCACACATGGGCATGCTAACTTTGCAATCTGATGACAGAGCTAACATTAGCTTGTCTTAAATTATAAGAATGAAAATTGTGGCAAATTACTTTGGAAATGGATTTTGCAGGGGAAGCACAAGTATGACATTACCCTCTGGATACCACCTGAATCCCTATATAATAACCATCCCAAGACAATAAGAAAATGTTTTTTAGCCTTAAAGGCAATTTACTTGAATTCTACTGAATACTGCTTGAAACACTTCCATTTTCAAGGAAAATTCTCATAAAAATAGTCTGTATGTCAATTTACGATTTGTTGAATTGGGATTATTTTGGTTAATATTGAGTACTGCTCTGAACAATAACTTAATGGTTCTGTAAGAGAGGTAAATTCTACAGTAGAAAGCCATTTATATAGGAAGGTATTCTTGGTTATACATGCTTTATAGAGTATTTAGATAGAAATTTTACTTATAAGGAAATTCCTTTGGGGTTAGTGTCTATGAAATACACCAACATAAATATTTATGGTAAGCTACAACAAATCTGAGGATTAAAAGTGGGGATATCCATGAAAGTCAAGGATGCTAAAGCCGCCCACTATCAACTTACCTCACTGTAGGAAGAATGAAATGAAAAACAAGCTCTATACGAACTCTGTCCAGTTCTAAGAAAAAGTAGCGACAACAACAAAAAACCTTGTTAATCCACATTCATAATCATTTTGAGCTCTCCCACGTAGCTGACTACCTATAGCCAGGGGGACTTGTTTATGTCTGACTGAACTCCAGAAATTTAATCATGTACATATAATTTTTTCTCCCACGTAAATGCAAGAAGAAAAGGAGCAGAGTATAACGTATAAATACCTGGACTTGGAGTCAGGAAAGCCTTTATTCAAATCTTGCCCAAAACCTTACTAGTTCTTTGATGCCTGGCAAATCCCTTCACTTCTTGTGTTCAGTTCCTTATCTATAAAGTGACAGGGTTGGAGCAGCTGTCCTCTAGGGCCCTTCCCAGCTCTATTATCTATGATTCTGTGATTTCATGCTCCCTCTCCCATTCATGTTTCACATAGCTATTCAACTGATATTCCTAATGTGTAGGTCAGACCATTTCATTCTGTTCAAAAAGCTTTAGTTACTCTCCATTGACTCTAGGATAAAATACAAACTCTTCTGGAACTTAAAACTCATTACAATCCAGCTCCCACCTGTCTCTCCATCCTGATTACACATTATTCACCCTCATTTATTCTACATTCCAGCCAAACTGACTTTCATAATATCACATCCCCCATCTCTGCATTCCCAAGGCTTAGCCCAAGTGCCAATTCCTTTCAATGGCCTTTTCTCATTCTCCCAGTTGCCATTTTTCACCCCAAAATCCCTGTATTTATTTTGTCTATATCCCATATTTACTTATCCACAAGTATGTTGTATCCTCCCATAAGCCGGGATCTTCTTGAGAGCAGGAACTATCTTGTATTTATATCTCCAACTCCTAGTGCAATATTGGTACATTCTAGGTCCTTAATGGGTTCTTACCAAGTGTTTGTTGACTGAACAATCAACTAATGCAGAATACAGCAGAAGACTTTGTTCATTCTTGTATCATCATTCTCTCTCCCACTCTTGTCTTCATCCAATTCATCTATATAGGCCAAGTCAATCTTCCCTAAAGTTCCTGCTTCATATTCCCAAATGTCTGCTAAATATTTCCAGTTGAGTATCTGGACTTTATTCAAATTCAGATCAAACTGAGATTTTTGCTCTTTTTTTGTTTAAGATACTACCAATCTCCAAGTCTCAAAACTCTACAATCATTTTTTACTTCTCCTTCACCCTCCATTTCCAATCATCAGACCCTATCAATTCTTCATTATAACTTTTCTTTCTAGAATCCTGGTTTATAACAATTCATATATGGCAATGGCCTTCTAGAGGGTTCCACCTTCTTCCTCCTTAAATCTATCCTGACCATCAATACCAGATAATTTCCCTAAAATGCCAGTTGTGTCATGAAACTCTACATGCTGGAAATTTTTCAGCATCTCCCACACTGGGTAGAAGTTAAAAAGTCCCAACAAACTCCATCCATAAACTCTCCAATCTTACTTTCAAGTCTTATTTCTGCACTATTCTCCTATACAAATCTTTTACTAGGGTACTCACTGTCCCCTAATCATGCCTTGTGTTCTCCCACCTCTGTACTTTTCCTCATTCCATTGCATTTACCCTCCTCCTCCCCTCCTGTCCAAATCTTAACCATTTTTCAAGACCCAGATCAAATCTCTCTGATCTCTCTTTTCTGGCTCTTTTATTCTGGCAGTGACATCTACTTCTTCTAAACTCCTACAACAATGATTAGCTTACATTATTTCTTCTCTTGCTATCCTGAAATGCTATCTTGAAAAGTCTCTGGTGGGTGTGAGTATATGCTTACTTCTGATCTTCTCAACTGGACTGTAAGTTCCTTGAGGGCAGAGACTATGCCTGACACAACTTTTTATCTCCTAAAGTATATTTTATAGTAGGTATTCCAAAAAACTATTGACTTTATTTACCAGACCAGAACGAGTATTACTCTTATATCAATATATAGAATTTTATGATTAACCCAATGAGGTCAAAGTTTTTTCTTTGCCATCTCTGTGTGGAACTCAATTAGGGACATCAGATGTCAAACCCCTCAGTTTTATAAATGAGAAAACTGAGGTACAGACTTGCCCAAACACACAAAGTTCATGTAAATTTGGAAATAAACACAAGTTTTATTTCATCTTTGTATCCCTCTTAAGTTCCCTCCTATTGTAGAGGCCCATTACCAAATTTGTCCAAGCTGCTTTGAATTATATCTTTTTTCCAATGTTCTAACTTCCTGAAACTTGACAAGCATATTCAATTCCACTATCCATATCACTAATAAAAATACTAAACAATATCTAACTTGAAAACAGCTTCAATTAGAATGCGTACCTGCTAACAGTCACTATTAATTACCTTTTGTGA
Organism: Monodelphis domestica; assembly: GCF_027887165.1. Taxonomy (NCBI): domain Eukaryota; kingdom Metazoa; phylum Chordata; class Mammalia; order Didelphimorphia; family Didelphidae; genus Monodelphis; species Monodelphis domestica. The sequence goes on from NC_077231.1 coordinate 151,548,952, forward strand.
TTTCTACTTTTACCTACTGGTAATGGTCTAGATTAGAATTTTTCAAAACATATTCCATTAAAACTCAGGATTCCTCCAGGTCCTACAGAGATTTAAGAAATAAAGATCAGTCGTGTTGAAGACACTTATGTTTGGTCCAAGTCCTATCCCAACGTGATCTCTCTGAGACAAGGCACTTCATGTCTGGGCCTCTGCTTTTTCATATTGAAAATGAAGGAGCTGAATGAGATGATTCCGATGGTTCCCTTCCACACCAGTCTCCTAGCCTCCAACAACTCTTTCATCCAAACCAAACTGTTAACTGCTGCCAGGCTGACTCTACTAAGATGCTACTTTCATCAAGTCACTTCATAATAGTTCTAAACTTCTCTGCCTGACACTAAAGATCCTCTAGAACATGGACACATCCTACATAGTTAGTTTTACTTCTCAACACTCAGCAACTCAAACTCTTACCTCTAGTCAGGAAATTTCTACTTATTACTTTCCACAAACACAACTTTTATTCTTATTTCTATTCTCTTGCTGCTCCCCATCATCTGCTACTTCTAAATTCAAGTACATCACTAACCTCAATTCCTTTTTTTCCATCCTTTTTCCATATGGCCCTTCAATGATCTTTCTATGAATTCCCAAAGTGCTAAACAGATTGTAAAGAAATTCCAGAATAAAACTGCACATGTATTAAGCCCATGTATTACTATGACCACCACTATCAGGACTACATTCATCGTGTTCAATGTATAAAACTATTATCTCCATATTGGCTTCTCTGTAAGAAGTCTTGAAAAATCCCATTATATATTTAGGTCTATAAAAGGGGCAAACAGCTAAAAATTCACCTTTAACATCTACAAGTGACCTATTGGCCACTGATTATTTATTCTGTTATTCTATAATTATTTCTTGTTAAGCAGGCAAGAATTTTTTTAACCTTCAATAAACAGTTATTGACTGCTTGTCATTAAAAACAAGCATGGAAGTAAAGCTTAATTTTAAAAGTATTGCTTAGAAATTATAACATCTCTTTCTATTACCCTCATACTAGACTGAATTTAAAGAAAGCCAAATCATATATTTTGAACCAAAAAAGACTTTTCTAATCAGAACACTCTTTATAACACATTGACGGTCCCACCCCCCCACTGCCCAATATATACCACACATGCCTTACCTCACAATTACATTTGTTTTTCTAGTTCTTTCTCCAAACCACATTGTAGATGGCTTAATGCTGATCACATGTAAGGGAATTCCAGTTTTAGAAATAATTCCACATGGCAATCTGTTCCAGTGAAAAAATTCTTCTGCCTAAATAAGAAATACCAAATACCTAGAAAATGAGATCAGGAATCCCACAAATCTTTGACAAAAGAGATTTTTTCACATCAACAGAGAATAAAAATCTGACAATGGCACTTTTAAATATACTGTATTAAGGATGTAATCTTGACTAATTATTGAAATCATACCTCAAATAAGGACAAATTTCATGTTAAATTGTGATGTGTTAACATTTCAACTATGACTGTAAGGTATATCCTGCACTACAAGATTTTGGAGTATAGTCACTCAAGAAGCATTATATCATAGCACCACTGAACTATGCTACATGAGACAACATAAAGAATGGGCCAATAATATTAGATAAGCAGAAAAGGAATAATTCAAAGCCTCAAGAAAGAGCTACCTACAGATTCCAAAGGAGATGAGTATGTCACAAAAGGATGTGAATAAGAGGAGGCCTTAAGCTAAACAGGGACAGTAAAACTGTGAGGCTAATTTGGAAAAGTCTGGATTTATAGGAGGCCTGAGATTAAATTTAGGGAAGAGAATTAGAAGAATTTAAGTAAAAGAACTAGAAATGAAAGAAAAGAAAGACTCATTCTGACAGTGGTTTCCAAAGGGAAGAGGATTGAAAAGCACCTAAATAAAGGGAAGGGGCTCAAAGAGAAGGCAGCTGATAAGATAAGGAATATAAATTGATAAAACAAGGTGGACCTGGGTACTATAAGCATGTGCATTCCCATACTCACACTTGCACACACATGATACTCAAGGCACTGTCAATTGAAAAATCATTGTAAAGGTCAGAGGAAGAGAAGAGAAATGACCTAATTTTACCAAGAGGGTAGAACTAGTTTCTAGAGTAGAAATAAAGGGGAACTTCTGGGGATGTGGCCACTCCCTCTTAGAGCTGGTGATGAAAAAAGAGCATCGGGATCAGTTTGACATGCATCCTATACTGGGGGAGAGCCGATTTCAGAGTACAAGAGGATATATGGGAAGATCCTAGAAACTAAAATTCTATAGACTGCTAGGTGGAGCAATAGTTGGAGTACTACGCCTAGAGACAGGAAGACCTACCATTCCATAGCAAACTCTCCTGTTCATTTTAAATATTTGGGGAAATGTATTTAAAGTTTTCAGGTATTTAGCTTAGTTTCTTTATGCCTGTTTCATCTTCTGGAAAATGTGGCTAATATTGGGCATGTCACTTAACTCCTGTCTGCCTCAGTTTGTTCCCTCAACTATAAATGGGGAAAATATAACACCTTCCCAGGGTAGTGGCAATTAAATGAAATATTTGTAGATATTTCCTGTAAGGGAAGCTAGGGAACAATATCAGGTAGGAGATTTCACTAGGGAAATACACCTGCTGAACTACAAATCAGGTATCCTAAAGTGAGCTCAGGTTCAAGTATATCAGAGGCTTTTTATCCCTCATGTAAAATTAGGAGGACTAGACAGACGAGAATGTGGAAGTGTAGGAGAATGGGTGTGTAGTGCATTTCTCGACATGTATATGGATCTCATGCCTGCTATTGATTAATAAGCATTTATTAGGCTTATATGACTAAAAGTGGCCTATAAAGTACAAAATAGGTGTAAATTAAATTATCCTTTAAACTGAAAATCTGTGCATTGAGAACATATAAAGCAGAAAATAGGTAAACTTAAAACACCAGCAGTTAGTGACAATTAAACATGTATGATGTTAAACATTTGAAAAGAGAAATACATGTATTATGAAAGGATTAAGGAGGGTAAAGGGGGGGGATCTGTGACCCACATGTGCTAACAAGTGACAGATCAGAAACAACTAGCTGCCCCTCTGGGCAGTCCAAAGCCAAGTTTAAGCCACCATTGGTACATGTAAGACACAGGAAGTGACACAAAGAACTATCTTTATATTTCAAGGTCACTTTCTGTGAGGAAGTCTTCACCTTGGAACTTGACCATGGAGGAGCTCAGGCTTGAGATCTCAGACTGCTTCCTCTTGTACTGCCACATGGTGAGTGAAAAAGCTGACTCCCTTTCCTTGGCTTTTCTGGAGGCACCAGCCTTTGGAGAGGCCCATCGTCTTGGGACTCCTTTTCCCTTGGCTTTCTGGAGTCACTAGCCTCTGGAGAGACCCCTCATCTTGGAGGAGGCCTTGTGGCTGAAAGCCATGTTAAATTTAATCCTCTGGGTCCCTTCCCCCTCCCTTAGCTGGGGTGTGTCTGTCTGTCTGTCTGTCTGTCTGTCTCTCTTTCTCATTTCATTAATTTCTTCCTTCTATTGTAAATAAACTACCATAAAAGTCATTCTGATTTCAGCAATTCATTGGGATTTAGTAATTAAATCCCTGGCAACCAACTCAAAATATATTTAGTCCAACCATAAATTTGACCCCTAAAACTACGTTATTTGACCATTTCATTTATTCTCTTTGGCTCTCAAGTTCTTCATTTGTAAATCAAGGGGATTTGATTAGGCAATGCATATGTTCCCTTCCAGTGCTTAAATCTACTTTAACATCTATTACATACATATATACACACACATATATATATATATAAAGTGTTTTGAATAGAAAATAAGATGGATACATACCTGTGGGTGCCGACAGGCGTGGATCTGTGTATTACGATCTGTTGTTATATGGTGAAGGATATCAGGCATGTTTTTAAACATATCTAATTTGTTCACATGAACCTAAGGAAAACAATAAAATCCAAATGAAGGTTAAGTTCTTTGACATTTTCTTATGAAATGAAGTAACTCAATCTTCAGTGATTTGGGGACTAATCAGTTCCTCCATTCAGGTCTTGTTTTGCTGCCTCCCAGTGGCTCAGAGGTGACCCTGGCCTTTCAAAGGTTTAGGGCAATGAAGAGGAAGCTTACACAAGTCCCACAAAGCTGAATGGCTTTGAGTCTAGGCTTGGGGACGGAGCACAGGTCTTCTGTCTGAGGAGCAGCCCAGGTAGCTAAGCTGAGAGCAGCTCCCTCCAAGCTTAACCACAGAATGATTTCTTTTTTAGCTACAGCAACACCAAAAGACCATCTACAAGGATACAGAGGAGCTGCTGATCTTCCCCTAGGGAGAGAAGACCCACACAAATATAGTAACATACTTAACTATAATTAATTAGTTGATTAGCCTCTTCTTCTTGCTTGATGCCTACCTTTTAACCAAGTCACTGGCTCATATGTTTAAGGCTGCTAAATGATACATCTTTTCATAGGATCATACTGTGCAGATGAGGACTAAGAGCCAGGGAGTTTATGTGACTTGACTGAGAAAATACAATTACTAAGTAGCTGAGCTGGACTGGAATCCAAGACTGCAGATCTCAAATCCATTGTTCTGTTGCTTATAAAATGCCTGATATAAAATGATGGGATTGTAATAATCCCTAGGTCACTTTTAGTTCAAAAAATCCTGGCTCTGTAAGGTATTAAAAACACACATACACACAGATACTCAGGAAAGTTTGGTTACTATGTATGAGGTTGTGGATTACAGTGTCTGGTGGAGCTATTCTTGGTATATTTGACCTTCACTAAATGAACAGCAGGAACAGCTTATATTTATAGAGACCTTCAACTCTTACAAAGCATTTCAAATACTTAACTCATTTGGTCTTGATGACTACCCTGTGAGGTACACGCTTTATCACCCCATGAGGTACACGCTTTATCATTATAAATACCCATTTTGTAGATTTTTTTTTTAAATGAGCTGACTCAGATCATATATCACACAACTAGTGAGTGACAAAACTGGAATTAGACCCTGGATCTCAGGACTCAAGGAGGCTGAGTGATTTTTCCACTGCCTATACTTGAAAGGAAAGACTATTTTGCCAATATCTTGTTCGTTTAAGAATTGGAACAAGCCACATGAAGATCAGTATGGTATAATGTAAAGAGCATTGTACTAAGCGTAAGAGAAGCAGGTTCTAACCAATCGACCAAACAACATATGTTTATTTAGCTCCTACTATGTGCCAAGTAGTATGCTAATCATTGGAGACAAAAACAAAAATGAAGCAATCCCTGCCCTGAAGGCAGTTACATTCTCCTGAAGAACACACATATAAGTATATACAAATTGAGTAGAAAAAATCCTGCATGTATCTTGTTTGGACACAATGGTTTGCATAGGTCAGTAATACTACTGCTTACAATATAAGACTTCTGGACACTTTAGTTAGTTTTGCTGTGACCTTTTTTTATTCTTTGGTTTAAATGTCCATTCTCTTGGAAGGGAAAAGGAGAGAATAAATGGGAAAATATACAAAAATATAAATTAAAATATACTAAAAAGAAAATTATGACAATCACTATAGGGGAAAGAAATATTCAAATATTTATGATATCTAAGGTTTAAAATACTAACTAATTAATAAGACAAAAAATTACAACCTAGTTTCCAAGCAATTCAAAGCATTTTATGAACCTCCCAACATCAAAATTACTTAGAATCGGTGCACTCTGTGGTTCGATGGATAGAGAACTAGGCCTGGAGATGGTAAATTTGGGGTTCAAATTTGGCCTCAGACATTTCCTAGCCAGGTGACCCTGGGCAGGTAATTTATCCCCCATTGTCCAGCCCTTATTGCCATTCTGCTTTAGAACCAATACTTCTAAGATGATTCTAAGATGGAAAGTAAGAGTTCATTTTTAATTTCTTAGAATCACAAAGTCAAAATAGAAGTTGAAGAGGATCATCTAATCCCAAATCTTCATTTTAATCATTCATTTATTCATTTACATTAAGAGAATTTTGTAATAATTCCTGGACCTGGAGGTAGTAAGACCCAAGTTCAAATATAGCCTCAGACAGTTTTTAGCTCTGTGACCCTGGGCAAGTTACTTACTTTGTATCAGTTTCCTCAAGAAACCTATAAGCTAGTAGAGGAGCTTACTTTAAAATGAAAAACAAAATTACTTTACAGAGAGCTAAGAAATAATTCAGAGATAACCTACTCTCCTCCTTCCATTTTATAGATTCTGTTAGAAAACTAAGGGCACATTCCCCAATTGATAAATGGGCAAGGGACATGAATAGGCAATTTTCAGTCAAAGAAATCAAAACTATTAATAAGCACATGAAAAAAGTGTTCTAAATCCATGATAATCAGAGAGATGCAAATCAAAACAACTCTGAGGTATCACCTCACACCTAGCAGATTGGCTAACATAACAGCAAAGGAAAGTAATGAATGCTGGAGGGGATGTGGCAAAATAGGGACATTAATTCATTGCTGGTGGAGTTGTGAACTGATCCAACCATTCTGGAGGGCAATTTGGAACTATGACCAAAGCGTGCTAAGAGACTGTCTGCCCTTTGATCCAGTCATAGCCCTGCTCCGTTTTTACCCCAAATAGATAATGAGGAAAAAGACTTGTACAAGAATATTCATAGCAGGACTCTTTGTGGTGGCAAAAATTTAGAAAATGAGGGGATGCCCTTCAACTGGGGAATGGCTGAACAAATTGTGGTATCTGTTGGTGATGGAATACTATTGTGCTCAAAGGAATAATAAACTGGAGGAATTCCATGGGGACTGGAATTGATGCAGAGTGAGAGGAGCAGAACCAGGAGAACTTTATACACAGAGACGGATACACTGTTGTACAATCAAATATAAAGGACTTCTCCATTAGTGGCAATGCAGTGATCCAGAACAATTCAGAGGGATTTATGAGAAAGAGCACTATCCACATTCAGAGGAAGAACTGTGGGAGTAGAAACACAGAAGGAAAAAAACTGCGTGATCACATGTCAATGGGGATATGATTGAGGATGTAGACTCTACATGAACATCCTAGTGCAAACATAAATAATATGGAAAATAGGCTTTGATCAAGGACATATGTAAAAGACAGTGGAATTGCATGTCGGCTACAGGAGGGGGTAGGGGGAGTGGAGGGAAAAGATCATTATTCTTGTAATCAAGGAAAAATATTTTAAATTGACTAATTAAATAAATATTTCAAAAAAAAAAGAAAACTGGGGGTACAAGGAAGAAACTACTTGCTGAAAGTCTTGTAATGTAACAAGAGACTTTTGCAGACTCCAGGGTCCAGCCTATTAATCTAGTTCAGTGGTTCTCAACCTTTCTAATGCCATGACCCTGCAATACAGTTCCTCATGTTGCAGTGACCCCAAACCAAAAAATTATTTTGGTGTCTACTTCAAAACTGTAATTTTGCTACAGTTATGATTCGGAATGTAAATACCTGATATGCATTATGTATTCTCATTGCTACAAATTGAGAGGTTGAGAACCGCTGATCTAGTTGGATACATTCTGCCATACAATGACATGAAGGAAAATTATGCTTTTCCCTCATCAGTATAGAGTAAATTCTTTTTCAAAAAATTTGCCAATCTCTGCTCTAAAGACTTTTTGAATGGAGTCATCATTTTCAGGTTTATTTTTATTATAACTGACAAAGTACCTGGGTTCCAAATTCTTCGCTGAGATTGGTGAATAAATATTCATATCCGTAGGCCGCTTTGCAGTTCAGCCACACAACATGATATGGACTCAAAGTGATCCAATTTCGTACCAATTCTAATATTCCCTTTAAACACTCCACCTAGATTAGGAATTTTAAAGAGTTACTTAATAAGTAATAGAAAAACTAACTCTTATGATCTTTCCCAGAACAAAAAGGGAAAAAATCCATAATTATTAGTCAGTGTTTGAAGACCACAGCATGACATATCAGTACCAATTATGAGATTTCTTCTACAAAATGTCTTTCTAAATATATATACTTACCCGACTTGGAATCTGGTAAAATTTTGGATCGAAGAAAGTGGTGTCTAAATACACACTCTGAATGTCTTTCACTCTGAAATAAAATTAAAATTTTGTTTTATCATCTAATCTGATTCTATAAAACACTAGCAAAGGCTATACTCAATTACTATAAATTGGAACATGGTAACTCAGCTCTTCTTAGTATCATCTTTAATGATGAATGAAACCAAATATGAACCCACCACAAATGACTTCCCCTGATTTAATACATTTTAAGCATGTAGAACACTTTGCTAGGTGCCTACGAAACTACTAAGGTTAGAAAAGACATGGTTTTTGACACACACACACCCCCTTCCCCAGCTTAGTTTCCTAGGAGGATATTACATATATCCCCTATAATTATATAGGCTATACAGCTTTGGCTGACATGGGAAAGGATAATATTTTCCAGGATACCTAGGCTCAGAGCATGAACTTTTACTGCAAGAGAATAAGAAACTTATATGAATAAAACTACACAATACTGTTTAGAGAAATAAAACTGGATCTGAATAACTAAAGAGACATTTTTCATGGTTGGGGTATGACAATACAATAAAAATCACTAATACTAAATAAATGATTCAGTGCCATACCAAACTACCAAAGGAATGCACGATAAAGCTAAAATAATAAAACTCATCTAATGGATGAAAAGGGTCAGGAATCAAAAAAGAAATAATGAAAAAAAGTGGAAAGGAGGGGGATCTAATGGTAACAGATCTCAAATCAATCTGCAAAGCAGTGATCATCAGACCTACTTGGAATTGGGTAAAAAAATGAAGTTGATCAGTAGGTTAGATTAGGTACCCAAAATCCAGAAGCAAACAAAGATATCAGTGTTTAATAAGACCACATGCCCAAACTACTAGGCATTCAAAACTCTCACTATTCAACTTACTAGAATTAAAACTGAAGGTCCCCTAAAGAGCATTAGAGAAGGAGATGAATAGCTGTGTGACCCTGAGAAATCACTTAACCTCTGTTTGCCTTAGTTTCCACACCATAAAATGGGGATGATACTTGCACATACCTCAGAGGATTATTGTGAAGATCAAATAAGGCATTTGTAAAGTGCATAGTGCATGGCACATAGGAGGCAAGAAATAAATGATTATCCTCTCCTTCCATAGCTTCTCCTATGTCTACCAATCACAAAGAACTACATAGGAAAAGCTTTTTAAAGGATGTCAGAGAGAGAGATGATTGGAACATACAGGTCAATCACATAGCAAGAATGAAGTGATTGATTGACATTCTTAACATTTCACTGATATCCATATAATACGAAAAGATGAAGAGGAAGGCCTCTCTTGCCAGGAGTGAGTAGACCCCTGGGAAGTGTAAGGTTCAGGCTGCACAAATAGATGTCATCCATATCTCCTTACACAAACCTTCTTCTTTTGTTCCTTTCAGCAAGCAAAATGGGATAACAGCTTATGGAAGGCCTGCCAGAAGAGGCACCCACAAAACAAGGTCAGATCCATTGTGGTCTCTGCTCCAAGTCCCTGGTTCTCATATACACTACAATGCAATAAGGTGTTTCTTTTCTTCTTTTCTCTACATCTTGAAAAAACTTTTGGAATGATGCCTTAACTTGTGATTTGTACATTTCTTTCCTTACAATCTGAAGGTCTCACAGCTTTTTTTCTTAAAATGAGTTACCATAAAGAATCAAAGGGTCATAGAGTTAAGAGTTTTAAGAGACTTAGAAGCCATCAAGTCAAATCCTTTTCTTTTACAGATGAGGAAACAGATGCAGACAGAGGTTAAGTGACTTCTTCAGAGTCACAAAGTCGAAAAGTATTTGAGGAGAGATTTAAATACAGGTCTTCCTAACTCCCCGCAGTCTCTTAGGAAATGTTCATAAGTTTTGAGGTCACATTATTGAACTTGGAAGCTAAAGTGTGTTTTTTTTTAATCCTATCATTATTTGAGATTTTATCAAGTACCTTTCCTGGGAATACAGGAAGAACTTTTTTTTTTAACCCTTACTTTTCTGTCTTAATAACAAATCTAAGACAGAAGGATAACCAAGAGCTAGGCAAATAGGGTTAAGTGACTTGCCCAGGGTAACACAGCTACAAAGTATCTGAGGCCCAATCTGAACCCAAGTACTCCTGACTCCATGTCTGGCTCTCTATATCTACTGTGCCACATAACTGTCCGTGAAAGAACATTTTAAAGATTTTATAAATTTCAGGAAAAGTTTTCTCCCTAAGACACTCACTAGCTACTATTAACCTTAAATGGAAAGAACAAGAAGTAATTTCTGAAAACCATGGGTTAAAATTAGTATTATTGTGATTGTCCTAAGAATCAATCCATGGAAAAAGTCCAAAATGCAGAAAAAGAAGAGTCATCAGAGAATAAAAGCATCATACTCAGGTGAATTTTTATGGAATGGCCCTATGTTTAACAGCTATAGTAAATGGCAATACCTGCTCCCAGAGTGCAAGAATTCCATTCTGGCTGCTTCCCCTTTGGCTAATCGAAAGTCTCCTGTATACAAAACCGTTCCATTGTTCCCCTGAAATAAAAACCTACAAAGGAAACAGACTTCAACAATTTCTGTAACTCAAAAGAAATATTGATGAAGACCTGATGCCAAATAATGAGACAAATGCTCCTGACGTTTGATTACTTAGAGAAGGCAGTGATAATGTAAAATTGATGGATATAAAAGAATAAATGATTACTGTATTAGTAAAAACTCACTTAAAGTGTTTTTCCTCACAACTCTGGGAGGTAGGTAATGCAAATATGTCCCACATTTTTTTTTAAACCTTTATCTTCCATCTTAGAATTAATACTATGTATTGGTTCGGAAGAGTGGTAAGGGCTAGGCAATGGGGGTTAAGTGACTTGCCCAGGATCAAACAACTAGGAAGTGTCTGAGGCTAGATTTGAAACTAGAACCTCTCTAGTCTCTAAGCCTGGCTCTCAATTCATTGAGCAATCCAGCTGCCCCCATATGTCCCATATTTTGACAGCTTAGGAAACCAGGTTTAGGAAGTTCAAATGAAAAAGTTGAAGTGACTTGTCCATGGTTACACCATTAATGTTAATGATTTTAAGTGTTACTCTATGGTTAAAAAATAATAGAACTAAATATTTAGTGTATATTTGTCTCTCTAATCTGAATCATCTGAAAAACTTGCATTTTATTGAGGTACTTACTGCTCATGGAAAGAAAATTCCATATGATAAAACACTAACTAGAAAGATTAGTAATAAGAACTGCTATGCCAACGAAACCCTATTATAGCTGCTTTGGCCAGTCATTTCATCAGAGAAAAAAATGAGGCGAAAGAAATCTCAGTAAAACAATTTAAACTTTCAGGTACATAGGCAGTTCTTATTCTTAAGACAAAAAAAAATAGACTACAACAAAGGGGGATAGAGTAAAATATGGCCCCTTTCTAAATATATATATATATATATTTTTTTTTTTTAATTCTTACCTTCTGTTTTAAAATCAATACTAAGTATTGTTTCCAAGGCAGAAGAGCAATAAGGGTTAGACAATGGGAGTTAAGTGATTTGCCCAGGATCACACCACTGGGAAGTGTCTGAGGCCGAATTTGAACCCAGGACCTCCCATCTCTAAACCTGGCTCTCAATCCACTGAGCCAGCCAGCTGCCCCTTCAGAATAATGTTTTTAAATGCATAAAATAAAATACATAGGATTACAAAGGAAACTGATTATACTGACATGTAGCTATTGAAATATTAGAAAACAAGTTCATAGATCCCAAGTTAAGAACCCCTGAGATAGAGGATCTCTTACATAACTGAACCTGGGCAGTGACCAGCTGGTAAAAGAGTTACAACAACCTCTTCCTTCTGAAATTTAAAACAAAGAAGAAAAACATTAGGTCCAGGTTAAATCTAAGTGTTGCTCAATGGTATACATTCCCAAATGCCTCAGAAATAGAATCTGTCAGAATTGTTAACTGACAGACTTCTTTGCAGAGGTGGGAAACTACAAGTGTAAAAAACTGCATATACTGTCAGGTTCAGCTGATGTGTTAATTAGTTTAAATGAACTGTTTTTCCCTGTTTCTTTTTGTTCTTTGTTCAAAGAGATTTTTGTTGAGGAGTTTGTAGAGAAATATGCTTAGAAATAAGGATGATGTAAAAGCAAAAGATATCAATAAAAAATGTGTAAAAGTCTGAATGTCTTGGTTCCATTGTCCTCAATGATAAAAATAGTCTATTGTAGAAATCCTAAGAAATCTATTCCATTTTTTAACTGTTCTGGCTTCTATTTATTATACACACTACTATTGTACACACTAGTGTACACACTAAAATTCTGTGAATAGACATGTAATACTAAAGAGCTATAATTTTCACCTAAACAATGATGATTTTTAAAACTTCAAGTCTATCAGATTTGTTCAACAGATATTTTCAAGGAAAGCTTTGCTACAAAGCAAATGAGTAATCAAGTTCAACCAACAAAAAAGAACATGATTTTTAATTAATATTAAATAAATATTTAATTTTAAATAATATCAAATAAAATAAATATAAATTAATATTAAAGATATTTGCTTACCTCACCAGATGCTTCATCGATGAGAGAAATCTGGGTTGGAGTTTCTATTTCCAGAGCAATCTATTGAAACAAAAGGAGATATTATTGGTATACTATTTCATATTTTTTCATGGCTCTTAATAATTCCACAAGTTTTATGTATCTCAAACACTTAAGTGATGCTAGGAAGAATCCTAAGTCCCAGAAAATGAATAATTAATGTTTTGTATACCACATATCAGGAAGACATAGTATACAAAAAGTAAAAAAATGAAGTTTACTTTATAGTTCAGCTGAATATATGCATTAAAAAGGCAGAACTAGATTAAGTTTCTAGAACTACCATGCATATACTAAGCTGTCATCATAATGGCTACAACATATACATGTACTCAATGTATCTGTACAAAGGTAGGCATTTGCTTTTGCTTTATGGATATTGTGCAGAAAGATCCTATACAGACCCCATCATACAATTCTCACAAGAGAAAAAAAATTGTCAGCATCTATCCTCAAATGTGAAGCAGGAATACCTCTATCGTTATCTTCAATGTAGCTCTAGAAGGCCACAACTGTTCAAAAGCAAGAGAGGGCTACATTTTCTATGTCATTAGGAAAATAATTAAATTATATGTATTTTTTAAATAACCCTCACCTTCTGTCTTAGAAGAGCGATAAGGGTTAGGCAATGGGGGTTAAGTGACTTGCCCAGGGTCACACAGCTGGGAAGTATCTGAGGTAAGATTTGAATCCAGGACTTCCTGCCTCTGGGCCTGGCTCTCAATCCACTGAGCCACCCAGCTGCCCCCAATTACATATATTTTTAAAATTCACATTCATGAGATTGGAAATACAAGGTGAAAAGACAAGGCTGTCTAGCAACATTTTTCACAATATTCCCCAACCCCTTTTTGATCTAGGCCCCAGGAAAAATCCCAAAATTAATTTAGACTTTAAGATCAAGACTACTTTCTGAAAGGCTACAACATACTCACTGTGCTGTGGCTATAAAATATACTCACTTTGCTGATACATATCAATATAGTATATCCCTGGTAAACCCTGTCTCTAGATGTAGACTATAAAAACAATTACTATGTAAACTCTACTTTTTTACTTCAGAAAGCAAATGTGTAGACTAATCTTTATCAGACCTGTCTCCTTGGTTTCCAGTTCCTTAAGGGGCTGAGCTGATCAGTAGCTAATCTGAGCCATCAGAGGAATGATTTTCAGGCTCCCAACAGGAATGTCAGAAGTTCCAGTTATCTCAGATGGGGGTTAAGGGCAGTGGCTTTAGTAAGTCACTGTGAATCGATTTCTACTTTGAACATTCCTAAACTTGCATATTTCCACCTAACTAGGTAAGTTGAGATGTTCTGGGTGATGTCTGGGGCCTAATAGGTACTTAAGAAATGCTTGCTCTTTGAATGGCTGAAAGTTTACGTGTTTTCAGAATTGATTTTAGGACCTAACCTTTTTGTTGCTACCATGCCACCACCAGTAGCTGCCAAGGCTAATCACCAGTCATGGAATCTCCTTATTTCAGTTTCTTCATAAATAGGAGGAAAATGGTAGCAATATCTCATTACATGATCTTGTTATGATTAGAAATTCTCTTCAGAGACTGACTTTGGGATAAAAATATAAGTTTACTGATTATATCAGGTTTACAGGTTAGGCCAGCACCGTAACCAGTGTGACAGGTCTCCATGGTTGTCTCTCATTACTCAGCCTCTCCCAAGGCATCTTCAATTGGCGAATAGCTAATTAAGAGGTAGTCCATTAAACTATTCACCCTCCCCTCATTAGGGAGGGGACACGTACAAAGGAAAAGAACTTCCCTTTTACTTATTAACCAAATTCTGTTAAGAAGGAAGACATTCCTGGGGATTCACAAAGAAAACACAAAAAGCAGCAGCCCAGATGGTATCTCTGCCCCAAATCCCAGATTCAGGAACACACAGTAATTCTCCCTAATATACAGGAATTAATACAATATATGAAAAATAAATTCTCACAGCCAAATGATGATTGGTATCAAGTTCAGTTCAACAGGTTGCAGAGGGAGTCTACCAGTGAGCAATGTTTTTGAAAGGACCATATATAATAGAGGAAAGTAATGGCACAAAATCAGGGGAATGATATAGACATATAAGAACAGTTTCAGGAAGCCTAAGAAAGACCCAGAATGAACTTTGGAAAATAAATAAGAAAACAAAAACAAAAAAAGAACTTTCTTCCTCAATTTTTTTATGGTCAAGAATATCAGGTAAGGGGCTAGCTCACTATTAATGGGACCATGTTAATAAATGGCAGAAATCAAAACTCTTTTAACTACTTAACCACCAGGCACCAAAGGTCCCAGCAAAGTAGCCTCTACAGGAAGATTTTCCTTCCAAATTAACTGTACCCTTCCTCCCCCAGATCTCAACAGGATATTCCTTTCCCCACCAACCTTCCTGCTAATTCTATCTTTTCCTCCTGTCAAGCTGGAAAATGATCCCACATCTTTACTACCATAATAGGAACCCCAAAATACTAACTACAATCCTTCAGGTAAGACAGAGAACCACAATGCCTCATCATATGCCCTCTGAAGGGTCTTGCCAGACCTTTCTATCTCCCCTTTAAATGAACCCTTCTACCTGTGTGGTCTTGCCCAATTAGAATGTGAGTGACTTGTGAGCAAAAATTGTCACCACAGTATTTGGCACATCATAAATGTTTAATAGATGCTTTTTCACTTATTGATTCATTCATAATTTCTATTTTACTTTTGTTTTCTCCACTGAGAACTCTCTCTATGCTATAAAAGGATAGCTTTTTTAAAAAGAGTAATAAGGAATTATATTCCAAGAAAAGCATAATTCCTAGAATAAAATCATATTAATAAGAATATAAACTTGGTGTCCTAGATAATAAGCTTATCTCACAGTCTGGATGAACTGTATCCTAAAATACTAAAAGAGCTATATAACATGATTACAGAATGATTGTTGATCTTTTTTAAAAAACCACAGAGATGGGGGCAGCCAGATAGTTCAATAGACACAGTAACAAGAGGACCTAGGTTAAATCAAGCCTCAGACACTTCCTAGCTGTGTGATCCTAGACAAGTCACTTAACCCTGACTGCCTAGCGCTTGAAGATCTTTTGCCCTAGAATTGATACTAAGACAAAAGGTAAGGGTTAAAAAAAAAACATCATGATGAATAACAGAACTCTAGGCCAGGAGATGGGCAAATACCTTGGTTTTCAAAAAGTCAACTCAGCAAACTTTAAGGCAATACCTGCCAAAACTCTGGAGTTATTAAAATGATAATTTGTAGGAACTTAGAGAGAAAAGCAGTGATCCCTACAAATTAATATGCAACCATTAAAAACAAATAATACCAGATTAATTTCTTTTTTTTCTTTTACTGGATTAAGTTGACAGATCAGGGAATGTCACAGACAGAACATATATTGCCTAGTTTTCAGTTAAAAATATGGCAAATTCTCTCATGCTATTTCTTAAACAAGATAAAGTGATATGGAATGAATAATAATTTAATTAGGTTCAATTCAATAACAATTCATAGCTGGCTAAAAAACAAGACCCAAAGAGTACTGATGAATAGGCCAATGCCCAACTGAAGAGAGAACTCTAATAAAATTACATAAGACTCTAGTCTAGTCAGATCAATATGTCTGTCAATGACTTAGATCAATTTCTAGATGACATACTTATGGAGGAGATAAAAGTAGGAAGACAAAATGATGCAATTCTATTAAAATACCTAAATGGGTTGGAAATAATTAAAATACCTAAATAGGTTGGAAATAGCTGACAAATATGGCTTTGACAGCTTCAGAGTGACAAACCTGTGAAGTAGGTGCCATTACTATCTCTATGATATACATCAGGAAACTGAATTTTAGAAAGTGAAATGACTTTCCCAAAATCTCCCCCAGATCTGCACTGGGATTCAGAACTCAGATCTTCCTGCCTCCCAAATACCATAAGATAGCTTTCAACAGAAAATGTTTCTAGAAATGATACAGCCAGATAACAGTTTATGTGAAAAATGCCAGGAAATTTCTTCTAATTTATAAAAGTTATTTGTGTAATGCTGAGAACCCCCAAAAGTGAAAGTAATAATCTTAGACTACATTAACAAAATGATGGTATCCAGAATAACGGGAGTATTGGTTTCACCATGGGGGACCCTGGTCATGTAGTTCCTACTGATAAGCTAGAATACATCCAGAGTGCAATTAGCAAAAGGACCTACAACTATGCCATAAGACAACTGGCTGAAAAAAGGAAATATTCAGTCTGGTCTAGAGTAGACTTGATTTGGAAAGGATGAAATGAGAGCCAAGATGGCAGATTAGAGGTGATTAGAGGAAGCAATCCAGCCAAAATCTCCCATCATTCCTCTCCAAACAATTTTAAATAATTAGACCAACCATTCTGGAGAACAATTTGGAACTAAGGCTAAAGAGAAATAAAACTATATGCCCTTTAATCCATCAATACCATAGGTCTGTAACACCCTCCTCCCCCCCAAAAAAATCAAAGAAAAAGGAATAAGACCTATGTGTATAAAAATGTTTATAGAAGCTCTTTTTGTATACAAAAGATGAAGTGATCAGTCATGAAATATATTAATGGCTATTATAGAGAAAAAAGACTAGATTTAATCAGTTTGGTCCCAAAGAGTAGAACCAAAATGAATGCAAGAAAGTTAAAGTTATGTGGATGCAGATTTCAGATAAAAAGAAGAATAAATTCCCTAATAAAGAGTAGAATAGGATACCTTGGTAGGGTGAAGAATAAATGACCATTTGTCACAGGTATCATGGAGGAGATTCATGCTGCAGGTAGGGACAAGATAGCCCTAAGAACCCTTCTAATTAGGAGATTCTGTGATTATTTTGAATTAGAATAAAGATATGTGATGATTTCCTAAGGAACATTTCAATGCACTTTATACTTGAGCAGAGCAATGACTAGGAATTTCTGCACCTAGGGCAAAATCATCATAAACTATACTTGAGACAAGTGACATGAAATATGTCCTCATCAACTTTCCATGTGGGCAAGAGGATGAAAAAAGCAAGTCAGGCAAAAAAGGAGCAGTAAACCATCTTGTAGCTTTCCAATATACTAATCATTCTTCCCACTTAGATACTAAGATTTATTGCTAAGACACTGAAAATGGTACCAGCATTCTTTTAAATTTAACAAATCTGGGGGAAGCTGGGTAGCTCAGTGAATTGAGAGTCAGACCCAGAGATAGGAGGTCCCAGGTTCAAATCTGGCCTCAGACACTTCCCAGCTGTGTGACCCTGGGCAAGTCACTTAACCCCCATTGCCTAGCCCTGACCACTCTTCTGCCTGTGTATTGGCTCCAAGACAGAAAGTAAGGGTTTAATTTAAAAAAATTTTTTTTTAATAAAAAACAAATAAATTTAGCAAATCTCCAGTTACCCTGGCCTATCCTGCTCTAGTTACAGCATTATACTTAGGAAGAAAATAGCATTAATTTAAATGAATTAATCTAGTATGCCCCATGGCAGGAAATTAGGATCAGTGTCATAAAACTGTTATTTGAACATTTCTAATGTATATAAACTATATGAAAACTACTTTACCCCTTAGCTTCTAAGAATGGCACTAAGTGATTTTAGCAATCTAAATCAAATAACAAGTCTTCATTTTCTTCTAAATTCCTGAATCGTAAAATAGAAAAGTTTTCATTTTCTAGTAAAAAAGGAAAGTAAATTAAAGCATAAAATACAGTTTAAGCATGACTTTTCACTGTTTTGCTCTAAAACTTCTACCCAACTTGCTTAGAAAATAAAATATCATTAGAAAAAGTGAAATAGGCTGAACAAATTGTGGTATATGTTAGTGATGGAATACTATTGTGCTCAAAGGAATAATGAACTGGAGGAATTCCATGTGAACTGGAATTGATGCAGTGAAAGGAGCAGAACCAGGAGAACATTATACACAGAGATGGATACACTGTGGCACCATCAAATGTAATGGACTTCTCTACTAGCAGCAATGCAATGATCCAGGACAATTTGGAGGGACTTAAGAGAAAGAACGTTATCCACATCCAGAGAAAGAACTGTGGGAGTAGAAACACAGAAGAAAAACAACTGCTTGATCACATGGTTCGATGGAGATATGATTGGGGATGTAGACTCTAAATGATCACCCTGGTGTGATTATTAATAATATGGAAATAGGTCTTGATCAATGACACATGTAAAATCCAATGGAGTTGCTTGTTGGCTATGGGAGGGGGGTGGGAAGAGAGGAAGGAAAAGAACATGAATTATGTAACCCTGGAAAGATATTCTAAATTAATTAATTAAATAAAAATTTTCAAATTAAAAAAAGGAAAAATAGAATATCTATTAATAAAAATATAAACTTACAATTCGTTTCTCCCAAAAGCTATATTTGGGGCTAGTTAACAATAGTTCCTTAGTGACAGGAGAACAGTATAAGTGAACCTTTAAGCTGCAAAAAAAAAAAAGAAGGATTAGTTCCTATATACCATCACCCAATTAATTTGAATTCAACTCAAGGCTACTGAATCAAAGAATGTTAGCAAAAAACAGAAGGGATCTTAGAGATCATTTTGTCTAAGGCCTTCAACATAGGTGTTCTTGAGATCTTCCAGTTTAGATATAAATGTTCTTTTAAACGGAGAGAAATTGATCAATACAATGATCTAAAAAAACCTAATTAATCATTGGGAGATTCCCCTTGGAAAAAAGGGCATCTGACAGGTGAATTTAAGCCTGTTCCATTCCAAATTATCCTTTCTTCTATATATATTCACAAAATAGAATGTTGAGGGCAGATAAAACCTTATAAGACTTGATTCTAGAAATGGCAGAAAACTATTTCAGGAATAGGAAACCCATATACTCTAAGTAGTAAAACTGTGAATCAGGAGGAAGATTTATCTTTAATACCCTGACCTGCATTGTTTTATACGTTTTCCTCTGATGTTACCCTTTATAACACCCCAAATCTAAGATCCCAGTTGCAGAGTTAATAGACTATTATTTTTTATTGTTCTTTATTAAAATCAATTACCTGGCTGTGTGACCCTGGGCAAGTCACTTAACCCCCATTACCTAGCCCTTACCACTCTTGGAACCCATATACAGTATTGATTCTAAGACAGAAGGGAAGAGTTTTTTTTAAAAATCGATTACCTGCATTCCAATCTTCTTTTCAAGGGTGGGGCTCTCAGTCCTTTCATATGGTCTAAATAAAAAAACCCCAACAAAGATGAGGGAGCCAAGATCCATTAGAAAATTTATTATGTAAACTTGGATAGGGAGTGCATATAAATGTGAGAGATTACATTAGCATTTTTTCCTGGTCAGTCAACTTGTCCAGACCTGTAAATTCCTTAATGTTGTATCTCTCAAACAATGTAGGTCAGCAATTTTATCTGTAACTATGGAGCTGTTGCCCAAAGTACTAAGACATTAAGTGACTCAATCATCATCTGTGTATAAAAATATATACACATCTATACATATACATTTGCTGTATATGTGTACATAAAATGTATCAGCTTCATGACTTAGGTCTAGTCTGGGCCTTTCTATAGTCATTCTGAGATACATATAGAATAGATAAAGGACAATCTTAGAGAAGGCTCTAGAATATAACTGAAAAGAAAAAGTCATCCTACAAAAGGTAATGGTAGAAGTAAGGAAGCAGAGAACTCAAGGCAGAAGAGTCAACCAATGGGATGGGATACCACTGTATCCTGTTTGAGGAATGACAAATGAGCCAGTATGGCTGGATCACAAGGTGTGTGGAGGGGAACAAAGTGTAAAACTAGAAAGGTAAAAGGGGTCCAGGTAGTAAAGAGCTTTCAATGCTAAATCAAGGACTATATACTTTATATTAGAGACAACAGAGAGTCATGGGAGTTTACTAAGGTGGAGGAGAGAGTATGGTGACATGGTCAAAACATATACTTTAAGAAAATCACTTTGGCAGCTATATAGTAGATCGAATGGAGTGGGGAGAGACTTGAGGCAAGGAGACAAATTAAAAAGCCAGTCCTATCCAGTGGTAAAGAGGATCAAAAATAGGTAGGTAAGTAAGTAGATACATAAAATAGAGCATTTATTAAGTGCTTACTAAGTGCCAGGCACATAGGATGATGGCTCTGAGTGGAAAGGGGGGGGCAAATATGGGAGAAATAGTGTGGAAGTGAAAATGGTAAAAACTTAATAATGGATTAGATCTACTGAATAAGAATAAAGAATTGAAAATGACATTGAGAATGCAAGCCTGAGTGACTAAGAGAATAGTGGTACCTTTGAAAGTCGTAGGCAAGTTCCCAATAAAAGGAGAAGATATAATGAGTTCTGTTTTAGACAGGTTGAAATCAGACACCTTGAAGATATCCAGTTAGAAATGTCCAATAAGCAGGTGGTGATGCTGGAGTAAAGCTCAGGAGAGAGACTAGATTAGATACATAAATCTTAGTATCACCTGCATGGAAATATTCATTGAACATCAATTGTACCCATTAAGGCTAAAGAAATCAGCAAGTGAAACTAGAGATATCATGTGCAAAAGACTGGAAATCGATCAACATGTAAAGTGTCCCAAAAGTCATTTTAAGTTTTAGTAAATTAGAAATGTACTAAGACTTTTGGAAAATCCTGTATTTTAAAGTACCACAACCATTTTGGGGAGAGAGAAAACTGCTGGTTGGGATCTGCATGCAAAAAAAAGCATCAAAATAGAGCCTTAAAAATGGATAAAGGACAAGAAGAGAAGGGAGAGAAAGACATATTAGCAGGTCTTGAAGACACTGATACAGAAATCTCGGGTTCAAGAAACATCCAGCAGTACAGGTAGCTAGAGCATAATCTAGATGAAAGAGTCACATCAGAAAACAGAAAATAAAACTGGATAGGTAGACTAGAGCAATCACAGGCTTCCCTATTCCTGGAATCTTCTTCCTCCTCAGCTCAAAAGCCTATCTCCCTAGCTGTTAGGATTTTCCTTCCCTACTCACCATGCCTACCACTCAACACACTACTCCTTTTATTTTGTATTTGTATTTATTCATCTGAGAACACTTCGTCTTCCCCAAGTACATAAGCTCCTTGAAGGCAAGGATCTCTTCGGAATTGTTTTCCTTCGGTTTTTGTATAGCCAGCACAGAACACCGTAGCAAGCACACCATAGGTACTCAATAAATTGCTGAATGAAGTAAACTTTTTTTTTCCTCCACCCCAACCCCCCGCGCCCGTTTTTCAAGCTGCTCCTTTCTGTTATTTAAAGCTTGATCTAAATAATTTTTCCAGAATCCCTACACTTCTCCCCCTCCCCCTCACCCCCCCCCCGCCGCCGCGTGAGTGCTGAGTACCAGTGCACCCCCACTCCCACCCTCCAAAGGAGCATCGTCCCCTCACTCTCCCCACCCAAAGCTCTCCAGCCTCAGGGTCCGAGCAGCGCTCACTCACCCTTGTGGCAGTGGGAGAGGAAGTACGCCCGGGCTAACAGATTCTGCCGGTCGAAGCGATCTATGGAAATAGTTGGATACTCCTCCATCTGCCCCTCAAAGGAGCTCATGATGCCCACAGCACAGAACCAGGACAGGTTCTACACAAAACCCAACTCCCACTGGAGCTCCAGCTCCACCTCACATTTCCGGGAGCACGGCCAGGACAACGTCCTCATTGGCTGGGAAGAGAGACAGCCTCCACCAATGAGAAGGGCTTTGGCAAAGATTCGTTCTCCGCTCGGGGCTCACATCCCTACCAGACTTCCGGGTTCCCAGGGGCCTTGGACTAGAGAGAGTGAGAAAGAATAGAGTAATTCTGGAGCGGAAGGTCGTACAAGGTCAGTTTGGGGTTCGCGTGCTGCTACGGGGTTACTATGTTGGCTCATTCACTTCTCTCCCCAGCCAAGACGCCTCGGGTTATATGTTCCAAGGGGTCGTGTGTTGGAATACTGAGGATGAAATTGTCAAAGCCGCGATAAAGAAATATGGACAGAACCAGTATCTCTTATTACTTCACTGTTGCATAGAAAATCAGCAAAGCAATGCAAGGCTAGATATTATGAATGACTGAACCCAAGAATTAAACAGCAAAATGGTTTGAGAAGGAGGAAAAAAAGCTGATGTTTCTGGCTAAATTGATGCCGAGGCTGAGAAGAACCATTGTCCCAAGACTGGGAAGGAAGAGGGTTGGGTCATATAATGTTTGTAGCACTATGAATTTCTCCTAGATAAAGCTGCCCAAAAGGACTATGAAGATGATCTGTGAAAACCCAAACCTGGAGAGATTGATCCTGAAAGGAAACCAGCCATACCTAATCCAACTGAGATGACTGAAGACAAACTTGAAATGCTATTAGAAGCTTGAGCCTGTCTGGCAAACACACATAGGAAAGCAAGAGAGAAACAATTAGAAGCAAGACATCTTGCTGCTTTTTAAAAGAAGAAACATTCGAACAGCTAAAAAAAAAAGGAAAAAGAAGAGAGGAGTCAATTATAATACAGAAATGCCATAAGGAAGATTAAGAAGGCAAGTTTAGTTGGACAGTAGTGTGCATAAAAAGGAGTAGCCTTTATGTATTAAGGCTGGAAACATAAAATGAGACTAAGTTGTGAAGGACTTTAAGTGCCCAACAGAAACTTATATTTGATTCTACAGGTATTAGGGAGTCCTAGAATTAATTGAGTAGGCAAGTGACATGGTTAGACTTATGATTTAGAAATGTAACATCCACAGTTGTGTGGGGAATAGAATGGGTGACAGTCTCACCATGATGTGCTATGTTTAGAATAAAATTATATTGATCCCCTTTTGGTAGTGGATTCCCTTTCACTGGAAATATTTGGAACCTATAACCCAGAAATACAACTCTGCCTAGATAGGCTAGTTTATTCTTGGGAATCTTCTTATGAATCATTCTCTTTAGCTCATATGCCACCATGAATGTAGCTATATTTTACCAGAATGAGATGAAAATGAAATGAAAATATCTTATAAATTCGAAAATGTTAAGTATTGTTATTACTGTTATTGTTATTTTGCTGAATATTCCAGATGTGGTCTGAGCACAGTGGAATACATTCCTACCTCTGAGTTACACATATCAAGACTGTGTTTGAGTTCCTTCTCACAAATTACACTTTGCCATGTTTGCCTTCACTAACAATGACATACCAGATTGTAGCACTCAGAGTATTATATTCTACCATATCATATCTATAGCCCCTAGCATTCAGCATGGTTTCCTTGTGCAGTGACTACCTACAGGATTTGGGCCAGGCCTTAGAGACCAAAAGATTTCATTCAAAGGGAATTCTATTCCCATAGAGCCCTGGAAATGTGTCCAATGGTGGCCGAGGTTATTTAGAGCTAAAAAGAATGGTATATGTTGGCTTAGAAATCCCCATCACTAACCAGGTTGTCTGAAGCCTTCACTGCCAAGTGCCTTCCCCACCAACTTTTAGCTTTTTACAATAGAAGAGTCAAATGCCTTTTTTTTTTTAATAACCTCATTGCTGTTTGCATCTTTACTGTCTCTACATCCAGTGTTGGTGCCAAGAACTGCTCTTTTGTACAGTGGGTTTAGAACCACTTTAGTATCTTACCATTGCCCTGCCCTCACTTAAATTCATCCTTTAAGATGAAAATAAACTCAATTTCAAGGGGAAAAAAATATTCAATTCTAGGCTTTACATTTTAGAATGACATTGACAAACTAGAGGCTATCTAGGGATTTGGGATGGTAAAGATTGTTGACTGAAGGAATTGGGTAGCTTTAGCTTGAAAAATAAAAGTTTTGGGGAGGATAGCATGATATGTGTCTCAAATATTTGAAAACTTATGATTTAGGAACCTGAATTACCTTGTGAAGTTCAAGAAGACAGAAATAGGAGCAATGAAGTTGAATTCAGGAAAGTTTAATGTAGATTACTGGGAGAATTTTAAAAGTCAGCTGTCTCCACAAAGTGGGATTTACTGCCTTGTTTTGGTAGTAAGTTATTCATCACTAGGTATATTTATAATTAACCTATAATCCACAACTCCAGCTATAAATTTGGATGAGGTTTCAATTTAAAGGACTTCTTATAAATTATTCTATTTGGATTATTTGCCCCAGTAGCCCAGACCAACCAGACCAGAATGAAATGTAAAATCAGAGCTCAAAAGGATAAAGAAAATAGTAAAGGAAATCAAAGTAATAGAATTAATAGAGTTCTTGGAATCCATACTAAATTTCTGCCCCCACCCAAATGTCTTGCAAGAGTGCTTGTCTATTCTCCAACGAATTCCTATAGATACCCCAACTAGTAGAGGCAGGAAACAGTAAGGTATAAACCTATAGCACAGTAGTTAAAGCTGAACATTAAAACTTCTTCTGCAAAAGCATGTCTCCTTTCATTTTTGCTATCTGGGATGGTTGGTCTAGTAACTGCTCACATTTCTCCACACAATTGCCACCTGTGCCTTTTGTTCTCTGTTGTTTATGCTTTATCTAGTAATGCCTTTACTTAACCCTCCTCTTACTCCCTCTGTTCTGTTCTCTAACCTATACATCTGTCACCTTTCTAGTCCACCACTGACATCTCTTTCATCTCATAACTTTACTAGCTGCCTATAATTTTGGCCCCAAACTTAGAGACATTTCCATACTATGTAGGCTCACAGTATTTTGGGAGACATCGTTTTGAGATTATTTTCCACAGATTCAGGCCTTATTACTCCCCATATTTGTCTGTGCTCTTGCTCTTCTCATTTTTTTGGTTTTGGGGGCTTCTTAGAGCTTTGACAGAAGATCTCTAGGTGCAGTCTCTGGGAGAGGGTTGTTGGGGGTTTAAGCTTCCCTGTCCTCTGGAGGCTTTTGATTGGATTAAAGTCTAGCAGTCAGAGGGAGGGTGTGGAGCCTGGGCTTCCCTGAGTTCTGAAGACTTTTGATGGGATTAAGTTCAGCTGGGTTGGGCTGGATGTGCTCTGAGGCCAACACCTCCTGTAAGGCTGGAGCAAATATGGAGGATATACACAGCTCTGGCCAGGCTGCCAGGTCTATGCTCCCTCTCTAGCTCCTTCCCTGCCATCTGTGTTCGATGCTCTGAGCTTGGCACAGCCCTGCCCACAAGGTACACCCTCCAGATCAGCACCTTTGCCCTCCCAGAAGTTCCCGCTGCCGCTGGAGTATCAGCTCTCTAGGTGGGTGGGGGAGGGGTCCTGGGACCTTCCTTCTGCCTTCCCCTTAGACCTGAGTGTTCTTGGATTCCGGCTTTTTTTGGGGGGGGGGGTACCTTTTAAATTGAGTCCAGCAGGAAGGTTCCTTGGCTCTTTATTGTTAGGTTTGATTTTCAATCCCCTAGGAGCATTCAGTTTGTGATCGGTAAGGTATTCAGAGGTCTGAACTTCTGCTCCTTCTAGGCTGCCAACTTGACTCAGCCCCCCAAGGCCTTTTTAGAGACTGAGTTTCTATGGCCAAAAAATATCACCCTAAAGCAGATTTTTGATAATGAGTCTGTCTAAACTTAGCCAGACTGGTCCTCAGACAACAGATAGACTATATCTACAAACCTTTCCTCAAAGTCTTTCCATTAGTCCCTCTGGCTACCCATCCCTGCCAACTTACCATCTTTCCTGTTGCTTCCTCATCTCTTCCCACCTATATCAGCTCCTCTGAACTGGGCCAGCAGAAAAAATAGTTCTAGTCTCTAAAGAAGTTAAGTTCCTTCCCTTAGCCAAACTGTCTTGACTGTAAATAGATGATCAAAAATTCAGTTAATCCCACTACAACTAGCCTTAGTCCATGCTTCACATTCTCTCTAGTTGTTCATTGTGGCTATCTTGCCAACCACCATGCCCATGTAGCACTTTCTTACTGCTGTTCCTCTTGCTTTAGACTTAGTAACCAAATAAATATATTGGTAATTGATTCCTAGTAATTGTTCCTGGAAAGAACATGGCAGTTGACTGTCCTATGCATCTGTGACTCCCCAGACACTCCATTACTTTGCCACTATTCCTAAATATGCAAGCTTCAAAATTGGGACATTAATGCAGTGCTGATGGAGTTGTGAATTGATCCAACCATTCTGGAAGGCAATTTGGAACTATGCCCAAAGGATGCTAAAAGACTGCCTGCCCTTTGATCCAGCCATACCACTGCTGGGTTTATACCCCAAAGAGATAATAAGGAAAAAGACTTGTACAAAAATATTTATAGCCGTGCTCTTTGTGGAGGCAAAAATTTGAAAAATGAGGAGATGCCCTTCGATGGGGGAATGGCTGAACAAATTGTGATATCTATTGATGATGGAATACTATTATGCTCAAAGGAATAATGAACTGGAGGAATTCTATGTGAAGTGGAATGACCTCCAGGAATTAATGCAGAGTGAAAGGAGCAGAACCAGGAGAACATTATACACAGACTGATAACACTGTGGTACAATTGAATGTAATGGACTTCTCTACTAGTAACAATTCAATGATCCAGGACAATTCAGAGGGACTCATGAGAAAGAACACTAATCCACATCCAGAGAAAGAACTGTGGGAGTAGAAAAACAACTGCTTGATCACATAGTTCGATGGGGATATGATTGGGGATATAGACTCTAAATGATCACCCTAGTGCAATTATTAATAATATGGAAGTAGGTCTTGATCAATGATACATGCAAAACCCAGTGAAATTGCTTATTGGCTACTGGAAGGGGGTGGGAGGAGAGGAGGGAAAGAACACAAAAATCTAAATTAATTAACTAAATAAATAATCTTTAATAAAATAAAAATAGAAAGACAGAATAAAATAAAATGCGAGCTTCTTGAGGGACTGGATCTGTCTCACTTTTGTATTTATATCTCCATATCATAGTACCCGGCACACAATAAGCATCTAATAAATGCTTTTTATTGTTTTTTCATATATAAACTCACATACTACAAATTGACTTTGTAAATTCTTAAAAAAAAAAAAACCAAAAAGGTCTCACCCAGTTTCCTCATCTATAAAAAGAGAGTGGAGTGGATAATCTCTAGGTTATCTTTTAGTAAAACTAAAAATCTATTATGAGAAATTTAAAATAACGTAATTTCTGCCAATAATGGTCCTCAATCAATTATCAAGTATTTATTAGCCATCTAACATGTGCCAGGCATTAAGATAGGCACTAAGGGTCTAAGTACAAAGAATGAAGCAATCCTTAATTGAAAGAAGTTCTATTTAGACAGATTTGTGACCTGGTTGTATAATACTTCTAAACAGAGAGGCTTATTGTTTTCTTCTAGTGGCAACAGAAAGTACTAACTTTATTTAAGCAGCAGAGTCACATCATCAGATGTGCACCTAAGGAAAATTGGTTTGGCAGCAGTATACAGGTTGGAGTAGAAGGGTCAGAGACTTGAGTCAGGGACACTAATTTTGAAGGCTGTTACAATAATCCAGATGAGAATTGATGAGGATCCGAACTAAATTGGTGCTCTGTGTGTGAAAAGAAAAGGTCCAATATAGGAGATGTTGTGACAGTAAAATGGCAAGATTTGGTAAATGATTGGATAT
The DNA here is from genome assembly GCF_027887165.1 of Monodelphis domestica. Lineage (NCBI taxonomy): Eukaryota > Metazoa > Chordata > Mammalia > Didelphimorphia > Didelphidae > Monodelphis > Monodelphis domestica. The sequence continues at coordinate 151,577,175 of NC_077231.1, forward strand.
GTGGGATAAAGAGAATGAAGAGTCAAGGATAATATCAAGATCACAAACTTGAGCCCCAAGGGATGGTGATACCTTTTACAGAAATAAGGAAGTTTGGAAAAGAGAAGAGCTTAGGCTTTGTAGGAAAATATTAATGAGTTCCATTTAAGATGACTTTGAGATATCCAGTTTGAAATGTCCAATAGGCAATTAGTGATTAGGAACTGAACCTCAGGCAAGAGATTGGGAATGGATGAATATGTAGATCTGGGAGATGTATTCATTAAATTGAAAGTTAAACTCATAGAAGCTGATGGGGTTAATGGTAGAAAATATAAAAGAAGACAACCTAGAAAAGAACCTTGAGGAACATGCACAGAGTTTATGTCGTGAATGCTGCCCAGCAAAGAAAATGAAAGTTAGTTAGAAAGGTAGGAGGCAAACCAGGAGAGAACAATGTCACAAAAACCCAGAATGAAGAGTCTTTCTAGGAGTCGAAGATAGTCAACAGTGTTAAATGCAACTCACAGGTCATAAAGGATGAGGACTGAGAAAAGAGCGCCAGATTTAGAGATTAGATTACTGATAACTTTGAACAGAGAAATTTTAATTGAGTGATTAAATTGGAAGCCAGATTTCAAAGGGTTGAGGAATAAGAAAAAAGCTCACAAAGGCAGTAAGTATAGACAACTTTTTAAAAGAAAAAGGGAGGAGAAATGTAGGATAATGTCTTGAGGGTCAAATAAAGTTTTGGTTGGGGGTTATTTTTTGGTTTGTTTGTTTTTTAAGGTAAGAAACATTTTTGAAGTCAGTAGAGAGGGACTCTATAAAGAGAGATGATTAAGGTTGCACTCTGCTAGAGAAGATGGGAAAAGATGAGATCAAATGAAGTTTACCTCTACATGTGGGAACAGTCACCTCTCTGTGAGACAAAGAGAAAAAAGAAAAGAATGGGCGATTATGTCAAAGGATTTAGAGATGAAGAGAATGGATCCAGGTGCAGGTGGATAACATGAATCTGTAATGTGGTCAGTGAGCACTATGGATCAACTGGTATGGATCATCCCTGTGACTTCTCTACCAAAACTCCTTTCTATAGTCACCCTTCCCCTGTATGTTTTTTCCTATTAGAATTTAGGTACCATTACTGTAGAGATTGTCTTTTTTTGTATATGTATCTCCAGTACTGAGCAGAGTGCCTGGCAATCAATAAATGCATTTCCATTTATTCATTCACTGAAATTTTCCCCTCCAACCTAAGTGACTGAAGATGTCAGTGTCTCAGAAAAAGTGAGGATTGTTAACTGGATTTTTATCCTTTTATTGCTCTCTACAGGGGTTTCTTAACCTGATGTCCATATAAAAAAATACTTTTGATATTTGTATGTTAGTATAATTTATTTCCTTTGTAATGCTATGTGTTTTATGCATTTTAAAACATTATTTTGAGGAGAGGCCTATAGGCTTCCCCATAATAATAAAAACTGATACAAAAAAAAAGATTAAGATTTCCTGTTTTAAAGTTATCGTTTAGCATTTTATCTGGTTTGGAGATGACCCTAGATTCTTAGAAGAGGATCTAACAAGAATATTTTAAGAATACATTTGACAACAGGTTTTATGTCTCTTGTTTAGGGATTAGCCTAGGTAGAACTAGAGAGGCCCATGGCCAGAAGGATAGTTACCTTTTCATTTTGGGGGGTAAGCAACTCATGAAGACTACTACTGTCTACCAGCAGTTAGCAAAAATCACTCCTTATTTAAATGCACTGGAGTCCAGGTAGGGGACTAGGTGGATTGAGAACCAGGTCTAGAGATGGAGATCCTGGGCTCAAATCTGACTGACACTTTCCCAGCTATGTGACCCATAGCAAGTAACTTAATCCCCATTGCCTAGTCTTTAGTACTCCTCCACCTTGTAATACACAGTATTGATTCCCGGACGAAAGGTAAGGGTTTTTTTTTTTTTTTAATTAAAAGTACAAGGTTTACTTGGTTTTTTAAAATGGTATTGGACTTATTTCAGGCCCAATTTGTATTTGAAACAATTTGTAAGGAGGTTGGGGGTTGTGAGTATGGGGGAAGAGAGGTTCTGTGAGTTTCTCTAATTCAACAATAACACTTCAAGGATCTATTCCCCTTTCCCCAAGCCAAGTGCCAGCCTCAGAAGTTAACTCTAAACAGTTGCCAGTGTTTCTTGCCTGTGGCCCCTCAGATGTATCTCCCACTCATCCATCCTGACTCCAAGTTAAGTTGCTTCTCCAGTGAATAGACACAAAGATTTAGAGCTGGCCAAGGGCCTCAGAGACTAATCTAGTCCAACCGCTTCATTTTGTAGCTGAAGTCAGTCAGAAGCCCAGAAATGAAATAACTAGACCCAAGTCATCTTTGTCATACCAGGTAGCAAGGACACGATTTGTTGACTCCAAAGGTAACGCGGTCTCAACGATACCTCCCACGTTGGTTTATTTAAAAAACTCATTCACATGCGTCCCATATTTATCTCTACAGTAGTCCTGGAGGGTGGGGGTGAGGTGGGGTGGGGAAGGGTTACGGGGCTTTACAGACGACTGGAACGGGCTCTAGGGACCAAGAGATAGATGCCAAGTGTATACAGTCCTTGGGCTCTAATGCCCAGGGGAACTACACTCTAGATCTCCAGAAAATTCCGACGGGCTCCGCCTGGCGTGGGGAAGGCGAGAGGTCGCCTAGGTAACACTCCAGCTCCCATCCCTCCTTGGACAGCGGCTCTCCCAACGCTCCAATTTTCCCGGCGCAGGCGCACGGGGTAAGGAGGAAAGGGCGGTTGGTTTGGGCCTCGAGCGAGCTTTCGTGTTGCTAGGAGGCAGGAGGGCGAAGAAGGAAACCGTTGTCTCTTTGCTGGCCTAGCCCAAAGAGCCCCAGAAGCCGAAGGAGTCGCTTCCAGCACCGCCTCCGCCCAAGCTTCCAGGGCCACAGGGCGTCGGCAGTGAGTAACCGGCGGCCCCGAGACCTCAGAGGCAGCTGGGACCAGGGAACTATGAGGGACAGGAAACCAGTCGGCAGGGGACGCTGCTCTAGCGGACCTGGGCCCTGGACCCTTCTCGTAGGCCCCTCCCCACAGCTCCAGGCTCCGCCCCTTTCTCCCTCCCTCCCTGTGGGAAGCCTCGAGGCGGAGGTGGCTCTTCCAGACCTAGACTTCTCGCTGGCCGCCAGCCTTTATTCCTTCTTTTACGCCTTGCCCAGCACCTTTATACTCATCCCCTTACCAATCGGGCTGCCTTTATTTGTATTTTTCTTAAATCTCAGCCCCTTTACGACACTCAGGAAACCCGCAGGAAGGAATTCGGGGGAGCCAACGTGTATTGTTCTTTATGAGGGTGGCCTCCGGAGGAATGGTTCTAAAACCCCAAATGCACATGGTTAACGACTGGGTCATGGAAGAGAGGGCACACTAGAAGGCCCAAGCAGTGTACTACCGCTTAGGGGGAAAAGTTCAGATCTGATTTTGAATCCTGGTTCTTGATACGAGTTATAACCTTGGAAGAGTCACTTTAGCTTATTGAAACAATTTTCCCTGTAAAATAGGGCTAATGAAATTTGCTCGACCTACCTCACAGGGTTGTTGTGAGGATCAAAGGACATGTATATATAAAATGCATTTACGTGCTAAATTGTAAGCTATTTTTATATATTGTCTTTAAAAGGCCAGTTTTATAATGTTCACAGTGGCCTATGGACTGGCGAAAGGATTCTGGAGAATTTATTTAACTTTTTACCTCAGTGCAGTGAATGTATTAGAAGAGCAAATTGTCAGGTCAAAAGTTAGGTCAAGGTTGCTTCTGAGGGGGACTAGGAAGTTGAATAAGTAGGAGAGAAAAATGGGAGCGCTAGTAAGGTCTGGAGGTGGGGTAGGAAAGTGTTACAGAATGGAGTTGTTAAAAGGTTTCCAGGATTAGACACACATGTAGCTTAGAGTAATTGAAATTAGGACTCTTAAACTGCGGCCAGGACTCTTGTCCAGAGTTAATGATTCATTCGTTGTTTGCAGCATGCAGTCCTTTTACTTTTTAATGAGATGACTCAACATACAAGTATAGACACCACTTATTTTGGTTAAAAGAGCTTCAGTTAAAGATGTGAGTAATCTATATGCCACTCATTTCTACTCAGGCCTTACCTTATTCTGGGGAAGAAAAAAAGTAAAATGTAATGAAGTATTAAGGGTGTAGGAATTTTAACCTATGGAAATGTAATGAAGCAATTTTAAAAGCCCTAGAAATATAAGAGATTGGGATAGAGAAGATATTTGTTAGAAAATACATTATGTAGTAGTAAGGGAAATTATGCATCACACACCATTTCATGTATTCTATTTCAGCAGCTTCCTTTGGGGGACAAGATGTTATATTTACATTGGTGGCTCTGAGAGAAGTGATTCTACTGCATCCATCAACAAAATTATACATTTTTAGCATTATCAATGGTAGAAAGTAATGAATTGATTTAATTACAAATGGAAAATGGCATTTCCACCAATAAAATTAAATCTTGCAAAGAATAAATCACTTTATCTTAGAAATCAAATATATATTTAATAAATGTGAGAATATTATTTATTTTTCTGCTATGTCTGACAATAAAAATACCTTTGGGTCTTAATTCTGAATGGTCTTAATCCAGTTTGAATCTCCAACTGTCTTTTGCCAGAAGGATTGAAAACATTTAGCTAACAGATAAGTAATTATAAATTGTGTATTTTTGTAATAATATTAAACTTTGCTTTGTGTCTAATGAACATTAAAGCAAACTATAAAGCTGAAAAAAATGCTGTACTGGACACCACCACTGTACACTGTGATAACCCTGTCCCAGGTTCTTGCTAGACATGGTTCTTTTTAGATTGGGGGTGGGGGGGTGGGAAGGAATTTTGGGAACAGAGAATGAATAATTTTGAAGTGCCTAATATCTACCACAATAATTTGCAGTTTTATCAAGGAGAATGTTGAATCCCTAATTATACTAGCCTTATCTAGCCTCTAGTCTATGTTCTGTCCTACATAGTTTCCTATATTTTTGAAAAATGTCCAGAATCATAGAATCCTGGTACAGCAAATGAAAATATAATCATAATTATAAGTATTAAGGTTATTAATAGAGAAAAACGCACTACTAATTGTGTACTGAAAAGCCAAATCTTTTAAAAAATCTTAAAAATCAATTGGAGTTATGATTATACTACCACTTATTAAAGCTGCTTCATTTTGTATTCTTTTAAGTAATACACTTACTAAATTTCTGTAAAAACATGACATTAAATTTTGAAAGTGGCACTCTGGTATTTCTTTTGCATGTTTCTTGGCAGCATTTTTTCTATGGAATACCATTTGAATAATTGGCTTATCAGAACGTACCAAGTACGTCCAGGTCCACTGGACAAGCTCGTTTGTTGGACATGCCTAATATGTTGCTCAGCAGTGAAGCAGTTAACCGAGATGGCATGTAAGTGGTTGTAATTAGAATTTAATATTAATCTCCCATTAAAATTAATGGAATTACACAACAAACATCTCCTTTACTGTTTTATACAAGCTGGCTTATTACTCAACAGAATATGTACTATTAAATATTATATGTACATAAATACTACCATTTACAGAAATGTAGATATACTTAGGAATGTAACATTACTTAGGGCCTGAATAAGTACATAGAGATGAAGGTTTCAAAACGAATCCAAGTCATACCACTAATTTTGAATAGATATGTTTAAGTTAAGCTTTATTTCAACTTCTTATCTGGAAAACTGAAACAATTTAATTAAATAGACATTTACTGAGTGCAAGGCATTGTATGAGCTGTTGAAGGATATATGCTGGTCTCTGCCTCTAGAGATAAGACATGCACATAATTACAATGCAAAATAGAAAGTGCTAGTGAATAAAACAAGTAAAAATAAAGGGCTCAGAGTTCAGAGGAAGGAAAAAAGTTCACCTCTAGCACGAGGAAGACCTAATAGACAGTATCATTTGATGTGGGTCATGAAAAATGGGTTTTTGGTAGATAGTAGTAGTAAGACAGACTTAGTAGGCTTATGATGTGTTCAGTCAACCTCAAGTAGGCCAGTTGGTTAAACAAAAGGCAAAGAAGAGGAGCAGGATGGAATAAAACTAGAAAATAGACTGGAACAATATACAGGGTATAAAATGCTAAGAATTAGGACTTTTTTTTTTGGTAGATTATAGAGAAACATCACAGTTTTGTTTGAAGTAATACAGATATTTGAATCAGAAGTTACTTTGACAGCAGTGTATGATCTGGATTAAGAGAAGACAAAGTATTACTATAAACAAGGAGACGATCACATAGATCCAGGAAATGAGAACCTGTACTAGAAGAGTGAATGAATGCAAAAAATACTAAGAGGATAAAATCAATAGCAAATGGTAGATAGTAGAATTTGAAAGCAAGGAAGAAGAGGAGAATTTAAGGGAGAATATCAGATGATGATTGGTGTTAAAGCCTGGGTGATTGAATGGTAGTGCCATTAAACAGTAGTTAAATCAGAGAGTAGAAGGAACAGGTTTAACAGGGAAGATATCTTGTTTTGAACATGTTACATTGGAGATAATAAAAACATCCACAGAGAGATATGTAACAGGCAATTTAAACAATGGACCTGGAGATCAGTTATTGGGTCCCAACTAGAAATTATGAAGTTAGCCATAGAGGTTATAATTGAGCTCTAAGATTACAAAGGAAAGGAGTGCAGAGAAGTGATAAGGACTAATAAAGGATTGATCTTTGGGGAGTGCCTACAATTTGAAGTTAGGAAGAAGCACCACTGAAGGAGTAGAGAAGAAGGAATCAAAGAAATAGGTGAACCAGGAACATACAATATCATGGAAGTTAATATCTACTATTATGCTAGTTTGTAAATATTATCAAAGTAAAATGTATAATAATAGATTTAGCATTCACTCAAAATGACAAAATTTCCATTTTATGAGATTTGGCTTCACTGTATTTTATCCACTAGAAATAATGTTTTGTTGGAAGAATGGTTTCTAGAAGACTGAAAATTTGGGGTGCATCCTATTTAATTAACAGGGTTATGTGGTTATAAACGCATAACTATAAAAGTATACTGCAGATAGCATTCACTCACTAGATGCTCATCTTTGATGTTTGTCCCTTCAGCATTTAAAACTCAACTTTTCTAAAACTGAACTCATCATTTTCACCCTAGGCATCACTTAAGGCATCACTCCCTTCCCAGTTGCCGTTCTTCTAACTTTAGAGTTCTCTTTTGACAGGTTCCTTTTTCTCACCTCACACATCTAAGTCTTCTCATCTATACCTCAGCAATACTTTTTTGGGAGGGAGGAGGAACCTGTTCTCCACTTCTGTTTCTGTCAACCCTAGATTATTTCTTATTAACTAGACTGTTGTGGTTATCTTCTCACCAGTCTTTCCATTGCTGAACTCTGGGTACTCCCTGCCTCTGGGGGCCTACATTCTGAGCCCTCCTGCATCCTCTGCATCAGCTTTTCATCCTACATAGAACAACAACTCCCCATCTATTTTAATGTGTACCTTATTTCACAGCCCACCTTAAATCCTCCCCTCCAAATGATCTCTCATAGCACTTTGCTTAGAACTCTCCTCTGCACTTATTTCACTTTTTCTTTTATGATGGGATATATCATTATATGTATACTTGTCCATTAGAATGTAAGCTTTTAGAAAGCAGGGCCTGTGTCATATCTATCTTTATATTGCACACAATAGTGCTTCAAGTATAAGTAGGCCCTTAATAAATATTAACTTAAATTCAAATAACAAGGAACCTAAGTGTCTTTTATATGGTAGTCTTTAAATTAATGATCTGAGTATCTCTAAAGTTCACTTTATGCCTGTCATGGAGCTTAGTTTTGGTTCTCACGTTGATCTACCACAGGATTGAGCACCACAGGGATCTGAACAAATGGACCACCGTGAAGAGCAATTAAGAAGGGAAGAAAGAAGAAACAACTATTTCCCAGCAGCAAAGAAGGGAAAAGAGTGAGAAGAAAGATCTTACATACCCTTCCTAGGAACAAAGACCAAAAAAATTATTAAAAAAAAAAATTTTAAGGAGATGATTTAAATATAATCACATGGAATGGTGGGATGTTTTGACATTCCTATGGTCCTATGAAAAACAGTAATTTATCCAAAATGTGCACACAAGTACTCAAAATAGGATTAAAATCCAACATTAAGACATTAATGGCCATAACTGAATTTAATAATGAAATAAATAACTACAACTCTAGTATTTTTTTCAAGAAAACAGGCATAAATTCTATCCACTTGAATTCAGTGTGAAAAATTTAACCTATCTGATGTATTTTGGTTATTTTAAAAATGCTTCTCTAAAATATCTCACTTTGAAAGCTGTTTAATGTTGGTTAAAATCAGTTATCTAAGAATTCTAAACTTTTAGATGAAAAGCATTTAAATTTACATTTCATAAAATGAAGTTTTGTTGTTGAAGACTGTGGAAGGAATTTGTTAAAATGCCTACTTGCTACTTTCTGAGTGTCAGATATCAAGGTGGATCAGGAAAGTTCAGGAAAGCATTGTGGCCTTTGCTGCACCTGGTAATTTTAAATAGATCTGAGGCTGAATGTTATTATTACACTAGCTTGAAAGGATTTTTAATGGGAAATATATGTATTTTTAAAATTTGAGGTCTTTATGTTCTTTTTGGTATTTGAATAGCATGTCATGATTATAAGATATATTAATAATGTTTTAACATCTTTCAGAAAAAAATCTGGTGGTAAAACTTCTGTAGACATGGCTAGTTCTGACATGAAACCAAAATCAATAAGTCGTGCCAAAAAATGGTCAGATGAGATAGAGAATCTGTACAGATTTCAGCAAGCAGGATATCGGGATGAAATTGAATATAAACAAGTGAAGCAAGTCTCTATGGTAAGATAGATTGTAGAAAAAGAAGAATTTTCCTTTATCAGAATAGTTCTGTTATCTCCCATTCAAAATGTGGTATTTTTGTTTTTATGTTTCTTTGCTCTTGTTCTTCCTAGTGTACAAAGGGAGTGGGGATGGAGAGGAGGGGATGGAGTTTAAACTCTGAATTTCTTTTTTTCATCCTTACTTTCTGTCTTAGTATCACTTTTCCTTTTTTTCTCCTTTAAAACCATTAGAATTAATACATGTATTGGTTCCAAGGAAGAAGAGCAGTAAGAGCTAGACAATGAGGGTTAAGTGACTTGTCCAGGGTCATATAGGTAGGAAGTATCTGAGAGTCATATTTGAACTTGGGCCCTCCCTATTTCAAGCCTAGCACTTTATCCACTGTGCTACCTAGCTACTTGCTCCAACCTTGAACTTAATTTTTTAGAAAAGAAATCTAATTTAGAGTTTATAATAGTTGATCTAATAAATTTGGTAACTAGGCTTTTTTCGTCTTCAATTTTTTTTAGTTTCCTTTTTCCCCAATACATAAACTTTTTAATAATTGTTTTCTAATATTTTATGATGTACATTCTATCTCCCCTCCCCCATCCCCATATTGCAATAGATAGAGCATTAGATTTGGAATCAGAAAGATCAAGTTTTAATCTTGCTTCAGATGCTTACTAGCTGTGTGACACTGGGGCAATCACTTAACCTCTGTCTCAGTCTTCCCATTGGTAGAATGGGGCCAGTAGTGGCATCCACGTTATATTTGATCCTCTCAAGAATCTGTGAAGATTAAATGAGCTAGCATGTTTTGTAAACCACTTTATGAAACTTAAAGTGATAAATAAATGCTAGCTATTTTTATTAATGTCTAGATCTTAACTTATTAACAATGATTATTAGCCACATTGAGCCCTAATGAACTTCATCTTGATTATGTAATTTAGTCTTATTATCTACTTTATGAATCTTCTGTATTCTTAAATCCTCATCTTTCTCTTCTTTCCAACTAGCTTTTCTTATTGGTCCTTAGCATTTCTACAAAAAAAAAGGGAGTGGAAAAATGAAAAATGATTATGATTTTTAAAAAAAACTCTGGTAATGAGTTAAAAATTATCCTAATTAAAATAACAGTGCTTTTTATTTATGAGTATTATTACAAATATTTGAAGGTGACTATATTCCTAAAATCACAAGAAGGATTGTTTTTTGTTTTTGGTATTATAATAGGTTTGAAATAAGTAAGATAGAAGCAATAGTATTTGAAAAAGGTGTTCTAAAATAAGCCCAGCCCTTTACCTATGCCCAAGGACCTATAGAAGTCTCTTTTAGCAGTGAATGTTTTGCACACCAAGTCCTCACCTTTCAAACAGTCAGTCAACAAGGATTTATTACATTTTTATACAGGCAAACCAGAATTCTTTTGCCTAATCATGGAATGGTGGAGACCCTTTATTATTGAAGGCTATTCCTGCCCTCAGAGAGCAAGGTCTAGTAAGTCTTTCCAAGCTGAAAGTCTTCAAATATATAGCCTGGGGAGAACTACTCTAGCTAAGTAAGTTAGGAGAAGTTTACTTATAGTAACTCAAAAAGGCTTAAATTACATGTCCATTTTAAAAAGGCATTCATTCTGATTAAGTCAGATCTTTTAAGTATGGCTATACTTCAAAATGTACATTAAAGCACTTTTAAAGGAAAAAACTAGTCACAAAACAATGTCTAAGGAATGTATGTAGAAGGGAAGAACAGCAGCAATACCTATGTTGTTGAAGTATCCATGAGATTGTGGGATGATACATAACATATGAACCTCAGATTTTGTTTTGTTTTTAATGGCTAAATAAAACCATCTCCTCCCCCCTCCGGGTATCTCTTAGAATATGTCCAGAAACGTGATCCCCAAAAGCTTAGGCCTAGAGTCAATAGTCTGATTTACTTTGCTTTAGGAAAGGCTTTTCCCAGAGGTAACATATCTTAGAGAGGTGGTGGTGATGAGGTAACTCATTAAACTCCAATGTAGTTTGCAGAATAGAGCACTGGATTTGGAAGGCCTGAATTCAAGTCCCAAGTGACTAAAATCTTTATTGCAAAGCAGGGGCCAGGTAAATCACTTATTATAGCTGGGCATCAGTTTCTTCATGGTAAATGGAATTGAAATAAATGATATTTGAAGTCCCTTTGTGCTCTAAATCTTATTATCTGAAGGCATGAGAATTTTGAGTTCCCATGAATATCTTGATCTTGATCTTGATCTTAATCATTGTGGAGTCTATGAAGAAATCATAAACTACTCCTTTTGTATTTTCTATTTCAGTTAATTATCTGAAAATCATATATATACATATATATATAAAACATACAAGAATCAAAGTTTTATACAGGTTATTTTATTACTTTAATTTTTAAAAATTTAAACGATCACTTTTTTGTATGATACCAAGAATTTTTTTATATTCAAGTACTTCATAAATATTATATTTGTTTTTTTGATCTTTTGTGTGTGTACAGGTAGATCGTTGGCCAGAGACAGGCTATGTGAAGAAACTTCAGAGAAGAGATAATACTTTCTATTACTATAATAAACAGAGGGAATGTGAAGACAAGGAGGTTCATAAAGTGAAAATTTATGCTTATTAGCATTTCTTCCTTGTGTAATTTGTTATTTATTTAAAAAAACCCACTGAGTTTCATGATATAACATGTGTATTTCACATTACCAGCTGTACTCTTCACTTTAATGCTTTGTAACATAAAAGTAATGAAACTAGCTTTCTTTTAAGCCACCTTGACCCATATTTTAAAATATCTGATAGTAAGCAAATAAATAAAATGCCATCTTCTAAAAATAAATCAGGGGGAAATTGGTTATTTCTCTGTTTTTAGGATTGAATTAAAAAGCAAATAACTTATTTTTAGGAATGTTGTAATGTTCATGCCTGACATAGCATAGAATTTACTTTAAGTTTTTAAGTGACTGCAAATAAATGTTTACTAAGATAATTTTTAAAAGATGTTATAAATAAACCTTTTCATCAGCATCACTTGTCCTAGCACAGTGCCTTATATTCTCCCCTTAAATTCATCAAGATATGAATGACAACCTCTGTAGGGGAACTATGGGGGAAATAGCCTGTTTACTAAATTATCTGAGGAAACCAGACATAAACCTGACTGCCTTAGATTTAGATACTGAGTGTAGCCAGGTTCCTAAAAAACAATTGGCAGCCAAATGGCACAGGGAATAGAGCCGTGGGCCTATACCTATTAGTTGTGTGGCCTTAGGCAAGTCACTCTGTTTGCTTCAGTTTCCTCATTTTTAAAAGGAGGATAATAGCATCAACTTTTCTGGGTTGTTGTAAGGGTCAAATGAGATAATTATAAAGTGCTTGGTACATAGTATGTGCCATATAAATGTTAGTTATTATCTGAGGAGATTTTGATGAAGCCACGCTTTATCAAAAAATAATTACTAATTAGAGATTTTCTTAGTGATTGTCTAGTTATACCAGTCCCTTCTTCCTTGGCCCCACCCCTCACTACCCTGCCTCAAGAGAAGAAGCAGAAATAGAATGAATGATGGATTCATGAGAGTGGCCTCTGACCATCTAAAGGAATTCTGCCAACACCGTTCTGTTTAGCCGATTTACTCATGACTGAAGTATTCAAAATTCTTTGGGAGGTTTATTTGTAAAAGGCTACAGCTTCTGTTGTCTACCCACCACTCTTCCACTAAGAACTAAGAGATGGTTGCCTGGGTTTTAGTTATGTGACTTCATTTCTCCCAAACAGATTAATATGGAGACCAATGAGTGGTGGTCAGCTATCAGCAAATAGCTCCTTATACCTTTTTTATGTGGTTGGTCATTCCACTAGTGATTTGAGTGCTATTAATAAACTCTGTACTTAGATTCCAGGAGAATGTGACTGTTTCTATTTTTTGAGATTCGCAACCAGACTAATGAAACTAACTGTAGCTTCCTGTCATCTTTTTCTTTTTCAGTCCATTCCCCTAAACAGTGCCCTGAAACTCAAGCAAATATTCAGACTTTTTATATTATTCCATTTCCCAGAGATTCAATAAAAAATTTCATACAGTACACAGGGTTGGGCTAGTTTATATATGTTTTTTCTCACTGTTTTATATCACTCTTATAAACACAAAAATAAAAATATCACAATTCTTAGCAACTTTTATGTATATTAAGTTCACATAGGCCTTCCATGATATATTCTATATTTTATGTTTTCCCTCTGAAGACTGACATACTTGGATATTTTAAATTACCCAATGGGCATTAATCTTTATAACACTCTTAAGTAAGCATTATTGCTATTTGTATAGTGATCAGGAGAACTCTGATCAGCTGACTTTCCCTGAGCTGGTTCATGATCACAGAAAGAAAGGGACAGAGAGCAGATAGCACTGAGTTAAGATTTTTGAGTGTCAAAAGTATGGATTAGACAGCTAGCTATTAGCTCCCTAGGTGTCCTTTAAAAAAATCTAGACACTTTCTTTAGGTAGTCAGAAAACAGAAAGCCTTGAGGAGTATGACCTCTGACAACAAAGAGAACCAGCTATATGTATTCAAGAAAGCCCTAGCAAGCAGTTGAGCAGTAATGAGGACCTCAGCTGAAGTCACCTGCTCAACAAGAGTCCATTCCTGGGAGGAAGCCACATGAAAACACCAGAAGAGAAAGGCACCAGGGGTTCACAATGCCCAAGGTATGAGTTGACTTTGCCACATGTTTCATTATGGATGTACCTCTCTACCAGTGTACTCTGTATGCACATTTCCTACCGAATTTCTATATTTATGGGAGAATACACTCCAGAGTTTATGGGGGAATGTTTTATAGTTACTAACCTTAGTATTCATTGAGGTTAATTCAGACCTCTATAAAGCTTTAAGGTAATTCGATAAAAACCATTCAGCATAGTTTTTTTTTTGTTTTGCTTTGTTTTCTTTTTAAACCCTTACCTTCCGTTTTGGAATCAATACTGTGTATTGGTTCCAAGGCAGAAGAGTGGTATGGGCTAGGCAATGGGGGTCAAGTGACTTGCCCAGGGTCACACAGCTGGGAAGTGTCTGAGGCCAGATTTGGTGTTTTTACTCCCACAGTGTTTCCTCTGAATATGGATAGTGTTCTTTCTTGTAGATCCCTCTGGGTTGTTCAGGATCACTGCATTGACACTAATGGAGAAGTCCATTACGTTCTCTTGTACCACAGTGTGTCAGTCTCTGTGTACAATGTTCTCCTGGTTCTGCTCCTCTCGCTGTGCATCACTTCCTGGAGGTTGTTCCAGTCTCCATGGAATTCCTACACTTTATTATTCCTTTGAGCACAATAGTATTCCATCACCAACATATACCACAATTTGTTCAGCCATTCCCCAATTGATGGGCATCCCCTCATTTTCCAATTTTTTGCCACCACAAAGAGAGCAGCAATGAATATTCTTGTACATGTCTTTTTCCTTATTATCTCCTTGGGGTACAAACCCAGCAGTGCTATGGCTGGATCAAAGGGCAGACAGTCTTTTAGCGCCCTTTGAGCATAGTTCCAAATTGCCCTCCAGAATGGTTGGATCAATTCACAACTCCACCAGCAATGAATTAATGTCTCATGTTGGCCATATTTTTTTAAAAGGCATGAAAAATAAAAATAAGAACATGATTCAATATGCATTCTGAGTTCATATTTCTCTAGAAGTAGATAGTGTTTTATATCATGTATCCTTTGGAGTTGTGGCAGATCAATTTATTGATCAGAGTTACTAAGTCTTTCACAGCTAATAATCTTTAGACTATTATTGCTCCTGTTCTAGGTTCTCCTGGTTCTGCTTATTTCACTTCTCAGGTTTTTCTGAAATTGTCCTCTTCATTATTTCTTAAAATAATATTATATCACATCCATATACTATAACTTGTTCAGCTATTCCCGAATTGATGGGCTACCACCTCAATTTCTGATTCTTTGCCACCACTAAAAGAGCTGCTATAGGTATTTTTGTATATATGGATCCTTTTTCCTTTTTCTTTGATTTCCTTGGTATATAGACCTAGTATCAGTATTTCAGAGTCAGAGGGTATGCACGATTTTATAATCCTCTGGACACATTTCCAAATTGTTCTACAAAATAGACTAGTTCAACTCTACCAACAATGCCTTAGTGGACCTATTTTTCTATATGGACCTATTTTTCTATATCCCTTCCCTTGTCATTTCCTTTTTCTGTATTCTTAGCCCATCTGATGGGTGTGGAAGGCAGTAACCCAGAATTGTTTTAATTTGTATTTCTCTATTAGTTATTTAAAGTATTTTTTCAAATGGCTATTGGAAGCTTTGATTTCTTCCTCAGAAAACTGCCTATTCATATGCGCTATATTTTCTAAAATTTACTGATATATTTTGTCACAACAAATACTTCCAAAAATACCCAACAAAACCAAAAACATTTCCCCTGAGCACCTATTAATCATGACCAGAAAAGTTGTCCTTAAACTTTAATAGTATGATACTAACATTAACAGCTTTGACCAAAGTGTTGTTCTAAAAAATTGACTTTTTTTTTTATCATGGTAGCAATTGGGCATATTATTTTTTCCAATCTGGAGCATTTTCAAATAAGTCTTCCCATGTTTATCTAAATTACTCTTATTCATCATTCCTTATTGGAAAGAAATACTGCAGTGTATTCATATGGCACAGTTTATTCAGCCATACTCAATCTTAGGATATATATTTGTTTCTACCTGTTTGTTATATATAATGCATATTTTCTTCTACATGTTAAACTTCCCTCGTTCCATCAATTAGTTCTCATGTTGCATGTATTCAAAGACCATCATTCTAGCTATCCTCCTCTGGATACTCTTTAGCTTATCAATGTTTTTTTTTTAATTTTCTAAAATATGGAGTGACTCACCAACTTCCTATAACTTCCTATAACTCTTCTAATATTTTTACCATCTTTTTAATTTATTTTTACCATCTTTGCTATGTCGATGTGTATGAAGGGAATAACTCATAACAATAAGTTTTCATTTATTAATTATTTTGAACATTTGTACACATAGCTTTTGATAATTCTTTTTGAAAAGTGTTTGTGTTTCTTGAACATTAATCTAATGAGAAATAAACTATGCATTTTGGATCCCAGCAGCCACAAGTTTACTCCAGGTATTACTGTTAAGAAAATTTAATAGCAGTCATTTTATTTTTGCTCAGAGAAAGATAATCCACTTTATTTTTTAAACTGTTAACCTTCTGTCTTGGAAGCTATACTAAGTATCAGTACCAAGGCAGAAGAGCAATAAGGACTAGGCAATGGCTTTAAGTAAATTGTCCAGGTTTGCACAAGTAGGAAGTTTCTGAGGCCATATTTGAACCCAGAATCTCCCATCTCCAGGTCTGGTGCAATCCACTTTAAAACAGAGTTCCTGGAAGGTAGGGTTAATAGTTACTAAGAAAACATATTTTAAGTAAATTTTAATTAAAAATTTAATTTTAATTTAAAAAATTTAAGTAAATATTTTAAATAAATGCAAAGATTAAAACATTTTAAATGTTTTATTTTTAAACATTTATGTAAATATGTTTTATAAAACATATTATGTAAAATATAAATATATTTTAATCTCTGCTTTTACTTTATACAGTTCTCTACTCCAGACATTCCAGAGTTCTAATCTAACCATGTAACATGAAAGAAATACAATAGTTTAAAGTGTTTCTGTAATCCTTCATCAGCATTTGATCCTGCCCCAGAATAGCTGTAGGACTGAAACTTTTTCCAGGATCCCACTGGCCATGAGATCATAATCTAGTAGGGTGACAGAGGGGAAGAAGGTACCTAAGACAGACAGTTTATATAGAATTCAGAGTAGAAAGAGGAAGGTAGAACTCCAAGGTAGAAGCCTAATTGCCTTTTGCAGTCACACCCTTCATACTTGTGCACTCTGCCTTCCCCTTCAAAGACCCTAAAATAAGGAGCTAGAGCTAGTGCATTAAGGATGCAGCTTAAAGCAGCTGAAAGCATTAGCCCAAAGCCTAGTTGACCAGGATGAGTGAGATGAGTACTAAATGCCTTCCTCCCACAGCCTTGGGCAGGAAAAAAGGTCATTTCTACTAATTTCCCCACTCCTTTTTGATTGACTTCTTTGTGAGCCATAGAGTTATTGGAAATGCTTGGGTCCCTGCAATAGCAGGTTATGGCAGATTAGCAAACACCCAAAGCATTTCCCCTTTCCCCTAGAATTTCTTTGCCACTTTTTATTCTAATATTATATAAAAAATACTAGCAGCCCCCAACTTATGTATAATGATAAGGGACTAAAAGAGAGGTCAAGTCTGAATAAAAAGAGATGTTTAGTTCCCCTGCAGACAGTTTCCTAAACTAGTCTAAGGTGACAAGCAGGAGAAATAAAAAGCAAAGAATGATTTTTAATCATAAGCCACAAGTTCTCCCTAAACTATTAAGGTAAACCAGAAGCCCTGGAAGAAGGGGTTAAGGAGAGAGATGCTCATCATGTGGGCTCTCCTGGGTTCCTTTGCCCTCTGAAATAATCATATTCTAGGCCCTCTGATGCTTTAATGTAGTAGCTGCCAAGTCTTGTGTTATTCTGGCTATGGCTTCACCATATTTGAATTGGTTTTTTTTCCAACTGTTTGAAATATTTTCTCCTTCACCTGGGTGTTCTGGACTTTAGTTATGATATTCCTGGGAATTATCCTTTTAGGATCTCTTTCTGGAGGTAATTGGTAGATTCTTTACATTTCTATTTTATCCTGTAGTTCTAAAATATCAGGGTAATTTTCCTTGATAATTTCTTGAAAAAGCTGATGTCTAAACTCTTTTTTGATCATGGCTGTCAGGTAATCCATTAATTCTTAGATGATTTCTCCTGGATTTATTTTCCAGATCAGTTGTTTTTTCCAATGTGACATTTCACATTTCCTTCTACTTTTTTTTTATTCTTTTGATTTTGTTTCTTGATGTCTCATGGAGTCATTAGCTTCCACTTAACCAATTTTAATTTTTAAGACATACTTTTGTTGAATGAACTTTTTGTATTTGGCCAGTTCTACTTTTTAAAGAGTTCTTTTTTTTGTGAATGGGACCTCTTTTTCCATATAGCTAATTGTGCCTTTTAAGGAGATCTACCTTTTCTTTTAGTGACTTTTCATATATACATACATATATATATGTATATATATGAGTGTGTGTGTATGTGTATATATATATGTATATATATATATATATATATATATATATTCCATTTTGTCAATTATGCTTTTTAGGAAGTTCTCTTCAGTGTATTTTGTGCCTCTTTTACCAATTGGCCTATTATGTTTTTAAAGATATTCTTTTCTTCAGTATTTTTTGTGCCTCCTTTACCAAACTCTTGACTTCTTTTTCATGATTTTTTGGTATCATGCTCATTTCTTTTCCCAATTTTTATTCTTCCTCTCCTATTTGATCTTTAAAATCTTTTTTGAGCTCCTCTATTAATTCTTTTTGGTCTTGAGATCAATTTATATTTTATTGGAGGCATTGGATGCAGCAGTATTGACTTTGTTGTCTTCTAAGTTTGTTTTGGTCTTCCCTTTCACAAAAATACTTTTGGTGTTGAGTTTCCTTTTTTGATGTTTGCTCATTTTCTAGCCTTCCCCCCCCCCCTTTTTAACTTAAAAAAAAACAACTATTAAAGTTGGACTGTGTTCCTGTGATGAAGGAAGCACTATTCCAAGTTTCAGGTCCTTTATCCAGCTATCTTCAAAGCTAGCTCTGGGGATCCATAGGTTTTCAGTTTTTCCAAGGTGATATTATCTAAAGAGAAGTGTGTTTAATATTCTCCCAGTCTTTGCTCTGGTCTGTCAGTAATCACAAGCCCTTTTTTCTACCTTAGAACTATGACCAAGGTCCCTTGCTTCCCTCTGACCACAAATGTAGATGTGTACCAGTGCTCCAATTCACCCTGAGACCTTGACCCAGGATCTGCTAATGGATAATATGAGAAGAGTCTTGCACCTAGAGCTAGCAAAGGGACCCCTATAATCTCTTTCTGAGCAGCCATCCAACTCCCTTTACTGTCTGTGACTGAGAACTCTAGGAGCTTTTACTGCTGATTCAACCATTCCCAAGACTTATTGCTGTGGTAAGGCTTGTATTGGCATTCTGCTTTGTGCACTACTTCCACCCTGATGCAATAGAATTTTTATGCTGGTCTTCTAAATTGTTTGAGACTGAAAAAATATTTTACTACATCTTTTTGTGAATTATGCTGCTCTAGAATAAATTTTGAAGCATTATATCACAGTTACGTCATAGAGGGTAATTTAGTAGAGTATCACTTCTGCCATCTTGGCAGATGGGATTATTTTGAATTATTAATTTTCATGTTGGAGGATACCCATCAAATATGGTCATCTTAATTTTGCTGCAACTTACATTGTTTTATCTTCCTGGATTGTTTTATCTCCCTCCAGCTAGCCCATAGGTCCAACTAAGATGAAGTAGAAACAAAACTAGCTCAACAGAGTAGAGGAAGGTATTTGTCTTCCTCTGTCCTGGAGGAGGAAGACATGCATCCAGTTGACCTTCCTAGCTGTGTTGGACCATTTATATACAAATTTTAAAAGTTGGGCTAAGGCAGAGTCCTGTTTAACACCATTTAGAATTGGGATTGAATTTCAGGAAATTATTTCTATCAACCCATGGTTATATAATGTAGTCCATGGATGGTTCCTGTCTATTTTTTAAGCTGATGAAAGATTGATGATCATTCAGACACAGGCTATGGAGTGAGAACAGGGGCAAAACTGTACAAGAATAAGCAGAGATTGATACAGGTCTAAAACTTCAAGCAATAGCAGTGTCTGAAGTGGAAACTAAAGTTAGAAACTGGATTGTCCTTGCATCTAAGGAGGTGAATGGGCCTGAGGCAGTAGTAGTGTCTGAAGGAAAGTCTATGTTAAAAACAGGGGTGTAATCAAATCTAAAGAGGGCAGTGTGAGGCAGAGGTTCAAGAATCAAATGTTTCATACCAGGTAAGCAATAGGATATTGGGGTTAGACCAGGAAAAAAATCCTCATTTGTCCCATTTGTTGACCTATAGATGAATACAAGATTTTATAATAGCAATTCTATACCACATTTAAGTTTATAAAGCATTTAACAGATATCTAATTTTCTCCTCCCAAGAACTCTGGAAGACAGGTGCTGTTATTATCCCCACTCTACAGATGAGGAAACTGAGGTAGAGGTTAAGTAACCTGACCATGTGGCTGGAATCAAATTCAGGTCTTTTTGACTCCAGGTTCAGTATTCTATCCACTGGGTTACCTAGATGCCACAGCTACCGAGAGCTGGATCCTTAGCATCTGAATTCTCTTCATTTGTAGAGATCAGATCTTTACTTATTCATTTCCATAAGCAGTCAATGAATCTACATGGTAGCAAGTAGAGACTACTTAGCCAATGAGAAATCTGATCCAGAGTACACTAAGGTTTTAAAAAATACTTTTTCCCCTTTGAATTGAAATCCAGTGGTGATATGTTTAAATGTTCCATCTGGGCCAAGATGAAGCTTAGTAATTCAGTTTCTTAAAATGAGAGACTTCTTTCTACCTAAGCAGGAAGAAGAGCTCAAAAAAAGAAAAAAGCCAGAAGTACAGATCGAATATTATTTGTGACTGGGTAGAATGAGTTTATAGGAGGAATAACCTGAGGAGTAGAGCCATTGAATGGGATGAAATTTGAGAAGAAAAACTACATAAAAGGATAGGAAGATTGTTGCCACCATGTGGCAAGGCGAGGCAAAGTTCCTTAATCGGATATTTTTTGGAGGAAAATTGGGCACAATTTGGGCTGGCAAAAATTATCATATGAGGTTCTATATGAAGATAGATGTTAAGATCGGATTCCTGTATGTGGGGCAATTTGTTTTGAAGTATTTTTAGCCTTTACAAGATGACTTCCTATTTATGTGCAAGGGAGTTCCTGAAGAGACTTCTGCCTTCACATGCTAATTCAAAGGCATGCATATAGGCATATGTAACCTAGGACTGAAGTCTCTTTGCATAAGACTCTCCTCATTGATGGAGAATGATTACATGATGTTCTGTCCCTCATCCAGGCTCTGAGGATTGAGTAATTATTTTTCACTATTGAGGAGAGTCTTACACAAATAAACTTGAGCCCTGGATAATACTAACAGAAGGATTACTGGTTCAGTGGCTATTGTGGAAATTATTATAATACCTCTTCCTCCTGGATGCTATCTCTCAAATACTTTGAGTCATTAACCATTTAAAATAGTCATTAATAAATCTGATCTTCTACCAAAAGACATCATTGCAAAATAAATGAAAAGGAAAACTTCGCCCTTCCCATTCACACAGTGATACATTTTCCCACATTTCCACACCATCAGTGGGAAAAAGAGCATTGACAGAAGTAAGGAAACACCTAAAGAAGACACATAGTCAAGAGTACTCATAATCCTGTGACTGTGGCCAGTGGCAAATTCTGGTAAATGTCTAAGAACTGGCTTTCTGTAAGGGAAAAATGAGGAGAAATATAACATCCCCATAAGTTTAATTTGCATTATTAACATTTTTCCTAATACTTTAGATAATCAGAAATTCCCAATAAACAAAGTTCTGACTTGTAGCATTTGCCTGTGTCCAAGCTGTAAAATTTAAATTAGCTTTCCAGAAAAGTAGAATCGGTTCTAAGCACACCTCTGGCTGTGCCTCAGCTGGAACGTATCAGGGAGAGGGCATAAGCATGGGAAACCTAGCAAGAACTATGTCTCTGTTGGAACCCTTCCCTGTGTTCAATGCTGCTGCCTATTGCTCCTTCATCCTCACTCCAACCAGAGCTCCTGGAGATACTGTCAGGCCAGGAGCCGCAAGTTGAGCTTGTCCGCCATCACCTGCCCACTCCTGCTCCTACCCTTCGCTGTCTTGCGATGCTTCTGGTGAATAGCTCTCTGTTACTCCTGAGGTCTAGTGCTGCCTTCTGTTTTCCCACCGAGTTGCAGCTGCTGTGTGCTTGCTTTCCAGTAGGAGGAAGTTTGCTGTCATAGATGGCCCTTTTGTGATATAGACTGAACCAGCCATTGACGTCCTTCAGTACTGTACGTCTTGTGAACTAGCTGTTTCTGTGCCAAGGCCTCGTTCCTTGAACTTAATCTATTTTTTAAAATCAGGGCGAGAAAATTCCTTTAAAGTTTCCAATTCCATCATGTCAATCATGCTCCAATAGAAACCTGCATATGAAGAGTATCCAAATGAGTAAAAAGGATCATTTCTTTAGCACTCCACATTAAACTCAGTTATTAGCCCCTTAATTTGTATAGTGCTACCGTAAGCCTGAGAATATAAAAAATACACACACACATACATCTGCATCACAATAGCACCCTTGACTTATGGATGAAACCCATGAATTACTACTGCAATTCAGTTCAGTTCACTAAGCATTTATTAAATACCTACTACGTACCAGGCACAGATACAAAGAAAAAATGAGTCCTATGTCCCTGCCCTTAAAGAGCTCACATTCTAACGGGAGAGACAACCTGCAAATAACTATGCATGTACACGGTATATAGCAGTGTAAATGGAAGACAATCTCGTTAGACACTGGCAGTGGAGGTAGCTGGTATGGCCTGGGGCAGGAAGGATGAGAAAAGGCCTTCAGAAAGTGAAATTTGAGCTGGGTTTTGAAAGAAGGGAGGAGACAGAGAATTCCATGCAAGAAAGACTGCCAGAAAAAGCATAAAGAGGGGATGAGGGGCGATGAGGCCTTGGAAAGGACCAAGTTGTAAAGGGCATTTTGCATTTAATCCTGTAACTATTAGAGGTTCAAGCAATTGAAGTTTGTTGAGGCTGGGGGTGAGATGGTCAGATCTAGACTTTAGGAAAATCACTGGTAGCTCAGTAAAGTATGGATTAATAAATGGTTTAAGGATATGAAGAGGCAGTTCTTAAGGGAAGATCCTAGGTTCTCTATAGTCATTAAAAAAAGTTCCAAATCATGAATAACTAGAGAAATGCAAAGTAGACTAATTCTGAAGTTATGTTTCACATGCATTAAAAATGACAAGAGGACTGTGGAAAAACAGGCACATTGATGTACAACTCATGGAGTTTGTGAAGGGGTCTGATCATTCTGAAATTACAAGATGTTACTAGCAAGCCCTTTGATCTATTAATCCTATACCCCAGAGATAAAATAGAAAAGGAAAAACCCCTATATGAACAAAAATACTTACAGTAGTTCTATTTGTGGTGCAAAAAAAAAAGGAAAAAAAGGGATGTCCATCAATTGGGGAATGGCTGAACAAATTATTGTATATGTAGTAATAGAATACTGTTGTGCTGTTACAAATGAGGAAAAAGAGGTTACTTCAAAGAGGTATGGAAAGATGTATAAATTGATGCTGAGTATTGCAAGTGGAACCACAATAATTTGTACTATAGCATCGTTACAAGCAGTTTTGAAGATTTGTATGAACTGATGAAGAAGAAAACAGAGCCAGAAGAATAATATAACAATGATATTGCAAAAACAAATAACTATAAATAACCATTAAGAACTCTGATCTGTGTAATAAAAAGTCATGATTCCAGCAAATGAATGCTGAAAGCATGCTATTTATAAAGAGCTAGACGCTCTCCTGACAGGCAGGTGATGGACTCAGGGTATGGAGTGAGCCTTCTTTATTTCAGACACAATCAATGAGGGGATTTGTATGCTTAACTATATATATTTGTTACAAAGATTTTTCTTTTTTTTTTTTAAATGAAGTGTGGTGATAAAGGAAAATAATACATTTCTTTTCATTAAAAAAAAGATTTGTGTGGAGGCAGCTGGGTAACTCAGTGGATTGAGAGCTAGGCCTAGAGACGGGAGGTCCTGGGTTCAAATTTGGCCTCAGACACTTCCCAGCTTGTGACCCTGGGCAAGTCACTTAACCCCCATTGCCTTGCCTTTACCCCTCTTCTGACTTGGAACCAGTACACAGTATTGACTCCAAGATGGAAGGTAAGGTTTAAAAAAAAAAGATTTGTGGTTTAGGAAGATCACTTTGGCAGCTGAGTGAAAGATGATTTGGAGTGGGGAGAGTCTTAAAACAGGGAGACCAACCACAAGACTTTTACAGTAGTCCAGGCATGAAATGATGAGGATGTGCACCAGAGCACTGGCTACATGAGGGAGAAGGGGATGTATTAGAAAAATGTTGGAAAGGGAGTAATAACAAAAACTGACAGCCAATTGGTTAGGTGAGGTGAATATGAGGATTTGAAAATGGTACCCAGGTTATGAGCCTGGGTGTCTGGGAAGATAGCAGATCGCTCAGTAAGCCTTGGAAGTTGAGAGGGTTTGAGGGGAAGGACGAGTACCAATGGGACATCTAAGTTGAGATACACAAAAGGCAGTTTGTTGCCATAGGACTAGAGTTCAGGAGAGAGACATCTGGGAATATTCTAAATAGAAATGATAATTATCATCTATGAAAGCTGGTTAATCAACACGTTACGATAGAGGGTAGGAAGAATACTTGGGATGGAGCCTTGAGGGACACTCGGAGTCAGTGGGTCTGAATTGGATTAAGACTCAGCAACAGAGACTGAGAAAGAGCAGTTAGATGGGAGAAGAACCAGGAGAGAGAAATATCACACACAAAATCCCAGAAAAGAGCATGTCTAAGAAAAGAGAGTGATCAACGGCTGTAGAGAGGTCAAGAGGGATAAGAGCTGAGAAAAAGCCATTTGGGTGGCACTTAACGAGCACCCTTTGGAGAGAACAGTTTCAGTCAGGGTGAGGGAGGGAGCAGCTATATTGCAGAAGAAGGGCTGCATGCACACAGATTTCTCATTGGGTTTAGCCATCATGAAGGGGAGAAGAGATTTCAGACTACAGCTAGTGGGATGGACAGATTAAACGAGGGTATTTTAAGAATGGAGAGGGCAGTGGAGGGGGTGTTTGTAGTCAGCAGATAGAAGCAGCCAATAGGTATGGAGATAATGAAGGTCAGGGAAAGTGGACATAGAGGGGACAGTAGGCTGGAGAAGAAGGGATGGAAGGGAGACAAGGGTACCTTGGCCAGGAGAAGAGCTTAAAAAAAAAAGAGCAAACCATTGGACGACAAGAATAGTTCAAAATTGACGTTTGGCTATGTCTATTGTTCCCATTACAGTAAGAGGTCAAGGGACCTAAATGTAGAAGATATTATAGAGTTGAACAGCTTCCTCAAAGGGTTGAGATGGGGACGAGAGACGTGTGGAGGTGATGGCTTGGGAAAGAAATGAGGGAGGGAAAGATTGAACGTCGTGGCGAGGAATGGTGTTATGGGGAATTTTGAGATGATATCATTATGATCAGATAAGGAAAGTCTGGATTTAATGACATGGAAATGTCACATTTGTGGATGCTGACAGATCAAGGGAATGAGTGACCATCTGTGTGTAGATGAGTTGGAGTGAAGGAGTTGGGTTATAAGTTTTCAGTAGATCAGGACGTTAGTAACTAGGAAGTTAGGGAGTATCAGATCATATGTTAAAGGCTCCTAGTATAAGGGCAACAGAGTGGAGAAAACGTTTGTGAGCCAGGCACTACATTCATTAAGGGAAAAAAGGAGCCTGTACTAGGGATCGGGAAATGGCAATTATCAAATTCTTGATTGGGTTGAGTGAATTTCAAAGGAGGAGGGGCCACAAAATGATGGTGGTAGAGGGATAACGTGGAAGTGGCATTCAGGACAAGGAATTTTCTTACTCCCCAACTATGATGAGTGAATGGAGTGTAGAAGTGAAAATACAAAAGCACTGGGAAGAGTGTCCAGGGAATCAGTTTCATCCACAGAGAGCCAAATTTTTGGGAGAGAGAATGATAGAGGAAGAGTTTAAAGAAGCTTTTTTTTTTTTTTAAACCCTTGCCTTCTGTCTTAGAATCAATACTAAGTATTAGTTCTAAGGCAGAAGAGTGGTAAGGGCTAGGCAATGGGGGTTAAGTGACTTGCCCAGGGTCACACAACTAGGAAGTCTCTGAGGCTAGATTTGAACCCAGGACCTCCTGTCTCTGGGCCTGACTCTCAATCCACTGAACTACCCAGCTGCCCCCAAGGAAGAGTTTAAGGATAAAAGCAAGAGTGTTAATTATGGAATAGGCATTTCAGAGCACAGAGTGGAAGAAGCCAAGAGATCTGGAGTGGGACACTGGGACGTTGTGGGGCGTTGGGAGGTGGGGAGAGGGAGGTATGGCTGAAGGATATGGGAATCGGGGATTGGACAGTGGGAAATAGGATACAGGATTTGAATATCAGCATCCTAGGGGTTCAGAATCACTGGTATGGCGAGAAGATGAAAGAGTGGGGGTATAACTATTGAGAAATTCGTCCAGATCTAGTATCAGTAGTTGGAGAAAAGTCTATTGATATATATCAGGAAATCCTGAGGCAAATGACAGAGGGTGGGAGGTGGATGGGCTGGATCAGAAGGTCCTTGGGATGTCTCTGGAAAGAGGAGGCCAAGAGAAAGGTGGCCTGTTATACAGGCAAAGCTTATAAGGAAACTACCATTGAGGAACTGCCTCTACTAGTGTAGCTCCTCCTCAATCTTAGTCTTACAGAATTGCCTAGAGTGCGAGGAGGCTAAATAACCTACCTAAGCTCCCACAGCCAGGGTGCATCCGAGGTGAGATTGAACCCAGGTCTTCCCAGCTCCCAGGACAGATCTCTCTCAGGCTGCCCTGAGAAACAGAGAGAAAAGACTGAAAAAGTCTATCTGTCCCACAATGAATTAAAATTAAATATTTAAAAGGTACTAAATTTTATTGTTGCCTTTTGTTTTTACGTCACAATAATTTTCAGATCTATCTCCCCCTTACACCTAAGGAATTCTCTCCTGTAATAAAGAAAATCAATTAAGAAAGAAAATAATAAAGAAAAACAACCAACACGATGGCCAAATCTCTGACGGTACGACATTCTGCACTTGTGGCCCTTCTGCCTTTCTATTCAAAGGAAAGCAAATGTCTTCACCTTTGCCAAAGAACCAAGATTATATGTTATGATTTCTCATCTTTACTTCATCCTCATTTTAATGTTCTCTTTATTTACACGATTGCTTTAAATTGAATTATCTGAGAATTTAGCCTTTCACACAGTGAAACTATCTCTTATGGGGCAACAATGAAAGCTTAGAAAAAAGAAGCATTTTCTGGAGAGGATGTGACATGAAAACATGCTGGTTAGGAGTAAAATTAGAAAAGGACAATGGAAAATATTTTACTTTGCTTCTTCATTTGAATGTTTTGCCTTAGAAACTTTTATTTAAACCTTTCATAGATAATTTTTTGGGAAAAATTTTATTTAATTAGTTAATTTAGAATATTTTTCCATGGTTACAAGATTCACGTTCTTTCCCTCCCCCCTTCCATAGCCGATGCACAATTCCACCCTGTTTTACATGTGTTGCTGATCAAGACCTATTTCCACATTATTGATATTTGTACTAGGGTGATCGTTTAGAGTCTCATTGATATTTTTTCATTAAAAAAAAGGATTTTTGTTTGGAGACAGCTTTATCTAGTTTCTTCACTAGTAGCCAGCCCAGGACAACCTAAATAAAAGGAAAGTTGCCACTTTGACATACACACACACACATATATGCATATATGTATAATCATATGTATATACACCTATACACATGTATATGTATGTTTATGAAAACTATATTCAGAAACATCATTAGAGAGACTAAAATTGTGTTGGAGGGCAACATAAAATAAACTAAAAACAACCTCCCCCAAATGAATCCTTTATATCTAACATTCTTAGGTAAAAGGCTATATTATAGGCTTTTTATTTCTTCACATTCTGAAAAATTTCAATCTTCTTGAGCTTTCAGTGCACAAACACAATTTTGTCCTGTCTGTTCATAGTATAAAGCATGGGGGTTCTGTGACAGGGTCAGAAAGGTGAAGGATGGGGAAAGGGAGGCTGGAAAGGTGCTAGTCTGTGCAGCTATCAAAAAGGAAAAAATTTCAACTAAAAGCAGTATATTCAAGGACATGCATGAAAGAATGAGGACAAACAGGAGATGGGAAATACCTATGCTCAATCAAATAAGGTCATGGAAAGTAAACATAGACAATATTCTCAATGTCTGCGTAACTAAGTTGAAAACGCTTGAAGACTAAATATGAAGGAAGGTCGTTTGGTATCTACAAATCTTTCCTGAAAGTACATTTTGACTTGTGCACACCAGGAGAGGGAGGGCTGAGAAGATAGATATAGTTTTCCTCTGTATTTTTCTTTCACAATTTGCTTCTTCAAATATAAGAATCACTCCATTTCCTGCTAAGTCGGAGGCAGAAAGCCTGATTTTAATCGATTCAAAACATTTTGGAGTTAGAAGGGTCTTCAGAGACCATTTTGTCTACCTCATCATTTATACGACATGCCTGGCCAAAGGTCATCCAGCCTTTGGTTTGATGACCTCTGGTGAAAAGGAACCCATAAGTTTCCAAGGCAGCCCATTTCGCTTTTAAATAGATTCATTAGGACAGTTTTCCTGACTTTAGGTCATCCCTTTGCACCTTTTATAAACTGCGGTTTGTAGTTCTGCCCTCTGGGTCAGACAGAATGGATTTAATCCCTCTTCCACATGAAGCCCTCTCACACACTTAAAGAACACCCTCATGATTGTTCCTCTTTTCTTTACCTCCCCTCCTCCTAATTTCTATCTTCTCCAGTCTAAACATCCCACGTTGTTTCCATTAATCCTCTAAAAGCATAGACTCAAGGATATTTACCATTCTAATTGACTAGAGTTCTCCACAGACTTCAAACTCCCTCCAGTCTTAGTGTCAAGGCTGGAGTGATTCGTGTTGCGTATTAGGGAAGCAAGATTTAAGGTCTTCATTGTTTGCAAACTAAAAGAGCATAAATCACTATGTGTTTGGAGCGGTATGTATAGAATGTATGGACTCAAGGACAGATCCCTGGGTAACTTGGGACTCTAGGTTAGGTCTTCAAGTATGACTCTCCAAAGGTTTCAGGGTATGTACTAAGATGAACTTTCACTTGGTGAACTGGCAATAGTTGAGAATTAAAGCAATAGCAGTTGGAAGTTCCAGGGACTGTCTTTCAAGACCGGAGGAGATTTGAATGAACCTGCCTGACCTTTTGTAAGGTCACATCACAGAGTAGGTGCATATGTAGATGCCTATGAAAAGAAAGAAAGAAAGAAAGAAAGAAAGAAAGAAAGAAAGAAAGAAAGAAAGAAAGAAAGAAAGAAAGAAAGAAAGAAAGAAAGAAAGAAAGAAAGAAAGAAAGAAAGAAAGAAAGAAAGAAAGAAAGAAAGAAAGAAAGAAAGAAAGAAAGAAAGAAAGAAAGAAAGAAAGAAAGAAAGAAAGAAAGAAAGAAAGAAAGAAAGAAAGAAAGAAAGAAAGAAAGAAAGAAAGAAAGAAGGGAGGGAGGAAGGAAGAGGAAGGAAGGAAGGAAGAAAAAGAAGGAAGAAAGAAAAAAGGAAGAAGAAAAAAGAAAGATAAAGAAAAAGGAAGGGAGGGAGGAAGGGAGGAAGGAAGGAAGGAAGGAAGGAAGGAAGGAAGGAAGGAAGGAAGGAAGGAAGGAAGGAAGGAAGGAAGGAAAGAAGGAAGGAAGGGAAATCTGTGTACAAAACTTAATGGCAACTTCTTTGTAAATTCCATGAGCTCAATTCTAGCTGAACATTCATAAATTCCTATGTGGCCTCCAATATTTTGTCTTGCCTCTTTTTGACATTTCTAGTCTCACTTCCTAATCCTCGGTACACAGATTCTCGATCAGGCTTTGAGTTTGTCATTTCAGTTTTTATTTGGACATGTACTTGAAGTTGTTCCTTGACTTATAGACTTATAGAACTCCCTCTCAGCTTTATGTTCTTGCTATCAAACACTTGGGATGAGCCTGAGGCCTCTAAGAAAACAAATTTATAATTCAGTCTATGTCTTGTTTTTGTCCCCTCCAGGAATATGTATGGGGCAGATAGGTGCCTTGCTTCTAGGATTGAACATATAAACTCCTTTTAGCTTTTAAAACCCTTCATAACTTGCCCCAACATACCTTTCCAAAATTGTATTCTTCTTTCTACACCAGTCCAGCCAAATAGGACCAGCTAGGTGGCTCAGCGGATAGTGATGAGGCCTGGAGATGGGAGGTCCTGGTTCGACTCTGGCCTCTGACATGTCCTCGTTGTATGACCCTGGGCAAGTCATTTAACCACAATTGTCTAGCCCCTACCACTTTTCTGCTTTGGAATCAATATTTAGTATTAGTTCTAGAACAGAAGATGAGGGTTTAAAAAAAAAAAGAGCAGCCAAACAGCTTTTCCTGCTGTCACACTTAGCACCTTTGTACTGGATATGGCCAGTGTCTAGAACATACTCTTATCTCACTTCCAAGTTTTAGAATGTTTTCTTTCAAAATTCTGTTTAACGTCTACTAGAAGCATTTCTCAATCTCTCTCCCTTCTTACACCTCACAGATCCTAATGCATTCCTCCCCAGCTTTTTACCTTATATTTACTTTTAATATGCTTTGTACTTACCTAAAAATACGTTGTCTCCCTCATACCATATTTTTTTTGGTCTTGCTATCCTACATCCTTCCCTAATGCCTCGTAGTTACTTAATAAATGCTTCTATGACTGATTGTAGTAATTTTCTATAGTTTCTAGCTTTCAGACATTTTATAATGTATAGACAGTTTTCTACTCATTTTTATTTTAAGCCATATATTTCTTTGTAAATTCCATGCCTATAACGGAGCTGGTAAATTATATACATTATAAAACACACAACACTTTATTAGTTATAAAATATCTTTTTTTTAAAAAACCTTAACTTCCTTCTTAGAATCAATACTCTGTATTGATTCCAAGGCAGAAGAGTGGTAAGAGCTAGGCAATGAGGTTAAGTGACTTGCCCAGGGTCAACAGAGTTGATTTCAGAGCTTCTTTGGGGGAAAACATCTTTGGTTCTAGAGACTGCCTGGAGACGTAGACACCAGTCATCTATTTGGACTATATCCGGAAACTTCCAGAGGCGGCCATGGATGGAAGCCATCCAAGGGAGTGAGATGCTTGGGGAAGTCCCCATCACTGAACCAAGCCAAGCGCAGAGACCTCAGGTTATACATTCAATGGAGTTCAATTCACTTTCAATCAATACCTTACTCTGCAACAGTCACTGGGTTAGTCCTTAGGATACAAAGACAAACAGAAAGAGTTCCGCCTCCGAGGGAGCCTACAGTCTCCTGGGGCCATAAGGCAGAGAGCGGTGAATACAACATAGATACAAACAAACATGTGCAGTCAGTCAATCATGCCCCACCCTTCCTGATGCCATGGATCATAGATGGCTCTCCAGGGGTCTTCGTGGCAAGAGCCCTGCAGTGGTTTGCCATCTCCTTCTCCAGCGGATCCTTTGTCAAGCGATTAGAGATTGTGCCGTGCCCAGGGACACAACTGAGGTGTCTGAGTCCGAATTTGAACTCGGGTCTTTCTGCCCCTAGGCTTAGTACTCTAACCCCTGAGACATCCAGCTGCCTCCTACAAATATAGCCCAGTGAACACTGAGAGGGAGGCAGCGCTAAACTATGGAGAAATACTATTTTAAGGTGAGCCTTAAAGGAAGCTTTCCAAAAGGTGCAAGTGTCGATAGATCACAGGAGGAAGTAGGTATTTTGCAGACATAGGGACCGGCTTGTGCAAATGAAGAAAAGCCAGAGATTAGCTATCCTCTTTGGAAGGAGTCCAGTTTGCTTGGAATAAAGTTAATGAAGGGGAATAGTGTGAAATAAGGCGGGAAAGGTAGGTGGGGCCCAAATTATGGAGCGCCTTGAATGTCAGGCTGAGGAGTTTGTATTTTACAGGAGCCAGTAAAGTTTGGCGAGAAAGACATGGACAGACCCAGGCCTTAGGAAGATCATTTTAGCAATTGTGGCAGGAAGGATTAGGGAAAAGAAGACCAGTTGGGAGGTTATTGCTGTAGCCTAGAGGAGAAGTGATGGGAATCTGAAAAAGGAGGAAGGAGGGGATAGAGAGATGACAGGTGGGTAAATAGGTAGGCAGATAGGTAGATGGTTAGATAGATGGATGACAGGTAGATAGATAGATAGACAGACAGACAGACAGACAGATGGATGACAGGTAGATAGATAGACAGACAGACAGACAGATAGATAGATAGATAGATAGATAGATAGATAGATAGATAGATAGATGGATAGATAGATAGACAGACAGATAGATAGATGGATGACAGGTAGATAGATAGATAGACAGACAGACAGACAGATAGATGGATGACAGGTAGATAGATAGATAGACAGACAGACAGACAGACAGATAGATAGATAGATAGATAGATAGATGGATAGATAGATAGACAGACAGATAGATAGATGGATGACAGGTAGATAGACAGACAGACAGACAAACAGATAGATAGATAGATGGATGGATAGATAGATAGACAGACAGATAGATAGATGGATGACAGGTAGATAGAAAGGCAGATTGATAGATAGATTGATTGGTTGATAGATAAATAGATATATAGATAGACAGATTGATAGATAGATAGATGGATGACAGGTAGATAGATAGATAGCAGGTAGATAGTAGATAGATAACAGATAGATAGATAGATAGATAGATAGATAGATAGATAGATAGACAGACAGAAAATAGATAACAGCATTTATTAAGCCCTTTTTCTTTACCAGATGCCATACTAATTCTGGGGATACAAATATATATATATATATATATATATATATATATATATATATATATATATAAGCAAAATATTCCTTATCCTCAAGAAGTTTCTATTCTAATGGGAGAGGACAACACATAAATGGGTGCTTAAAGTAAGGATTGTTGTAGGTGTATGTAAAAGTTTGCATTTGCTGATGTTTGTCAACTAAAAAAACAGAACATGCTCAATTACATTTCTCTCACCAAATGTAGAGAAATAGCCTAGAAATCCTGTAGAGAACAGAATCTGGCATGGCCTCTCAGACTCCATTATGGTTCTAGTAGAGGATTGTGACATTCCAGGGGGAGGGGGGAAAGGCCACAATGGAAACCATATGGTATAGACCTGACTGAGACATGTTGTGGGGGCCCCAAATACAAAACTTTCCATTTTTTTCCCTAAAAAGTTGTTCAGGGGCACCTGGGTTGCTCAGTGGATTGGAGCCAGGCCTAGGTTCAAATCTGACCTCTGACACTTCCTAGCTGTATGACCCTGAGTAAGTCACGTAACCTCCATTGTGTAGCCCTTACTGCTCTTCTGTCTTGTTATCTGTACATAGTATTGATTCTATGGCAGAAGGTAAAGGTTAAAAAAAATTGTCCTGAGCAAATCCAGCTGCCACCTGGATTTCTGAATCTGGATGATAGGACTATATATGGATATTTAAATTATGTTAAATGAAATTAAATGCTTCTATTTCTGTAAAAACAACAGACACCCCCACCCCCCAGAACCCAAGGTGGCTCCCTAGGGAAGATTTCAAGATTTTGGTGGAGAGGAGGTAGAGATGATGACTCTAGTGGAAATGGAGAAACAACAAGAAAAAGAAACTGACTAGGTGTGAGGGTGGTAATGAGAGAGAGGGGAAAGTCTAACAAGCCTGAAATTCTAAACTTGGGTCACTGGTATTTCCTTCAATGAAAAAAAGGGAATTTTGGAGGATGGACAGGTTTAGTGGGGAAGATAAGTTTCATTTTGGACATGTTGAGTTTGAAATTCATACAGTACATTGTGTAGGAGATAGGAAGATGGCAGTGAGTTAATGAAGCTCATTAGTGTAATTAGGGCTAAATATATAGATTTTAGAATCATATGTAGAAATTATACTCAAATCCATAAGAAGTGATGGATGAAATCTACAAAAGAGCTAACCTAGAGAAAGAGATGGGAGCCCAAGTCACTAAAAGGGACCAGAAGATCCAGGCTATTCCAAACCAGGTGACTGAAGAGTGGCCACATAAGAGAGCAATGGCTGTGGAAGGCAAAGGAAGAGAGAGGAGCCAACAGAACAAGGTGGTCAGCGGTCTCCATAATTTGCAAATAAAACCAGGAAGACCAGGACTAGAGGGAACACCCTCCCCCCCACACACACACACACTGAATTTAGGAATTAAGTGATTATTGGTAACGGGAGCATTTGCACTAGAAAGCAAAATTGGAAGTCCAATAGCAAGAGATTAAGAAGAAAGTGAATGGTGAGAAAGTGGAGGTAGGAAGTGGACAATTCAGAATAGAATGTGGCAGTAAACAGTAGTAGAGATAGGGCAAAAATCGCTTGAAGGGAAGGAAGGATCAAGTGAGGGTTTTTTGTTTGTTTCTTTTTAAGGAAGAGCGCAAATTTAGCAAATCTGTATGCCTGGGGAAAGAACAGGAGAGAAAGTAAAGCTGAGAGTGCAGAGCAGTGAAGGATATTGGAGGATGGAGTTGATTTAGGGGACAGGTGAGGGACTGGGTGTGGGGAGAAGAAGGGTGGCCTATTTCTTAGTGGCAGTAGGAATGGAGGAGATGGTGAAAATATAGGAAGGTTTGGAAGCATGGAATCAATGATTAGAAGGAACCAATGGTAGCTCTGCTTTGTTTTTTCAGTGGAGTAGGAGGTGAGAACATCTGCTAAGAAATACCAGAATGGAGGAGTTGTTGCAGACTTGAGGAAAGAAAAGAATTTGGGGACAGGTGCTGAGTGGGAGTAAGAGTCCATTAAGGGAAAATGAGTTTTGCTGTCCAGCAGTGAGGACCCTATTGATTTTAATTTTTTTTCCATGATGCCTTTGGTCTTTGTAGCATATTCACTGTAACATAAAGGATAACAAAAACAAATCCCAACCATTTGGTGGAAAGAACCAACACATCACACACATCTACCAGTACCTGCAATATTCCACATCCCTCCCTCCCAACTTCTTCAATGAAGGGAGGTTTATTTTCTCACCTCGTTTGGTAACCATTCCATTGTGATGATACACGTTTGTAGTAGACAGGCTGGCATTTAGCAGCACAGGAATGTTAAGTGGAGATGGCTGATGACGGGGATGCCATCCAGATTTGAGGACTCGCAGGTCATGCTAGGACCCGGTGGAAAAGGAAAAGGGCAGGAAATTATG
Organism: Monodelphis domestica; assembly: GCF_027887165.1. Classification (NCBI taxonomy): domain Eukaryota; kingdom Metazoa; phylum Chordata; class Mammalia; order Didelphimorphia; family Didelphidae; genus Monodelphis; species Monodelphis domestica. The sequence continues at coordinate 151,612,308 of NC_077231.1, forward strand.
TATAATCTACTATGGTCCAAGCCCGAGAAGAGACAAGAGAGGTCAGAGCAAGGGGCGAGGGACTAGAGGAACAGGGAGAGAGAGTAACTGGATGTTGGAGTGAAGATTTCAAATCGCGGATGGGGGCGGAGCGGGGCAATAGGATGTGCTTTCAGGATAATGGAAGTGAACTGGGTTGGGGTGAATGTGAGATCTAAGGCATGCCAGACGGAATTCCAAAAAGGACAGACCTCAGAAACCAAGGTGGAGGGAAGTTGAAGTGGGAGACCAAGACGTTGGAGGGAATATCAACATGGATACTGACGCTGACGTCCAGGAGGATAAGAGTAAGAGTTGCATTGGAGCAAGGGCTAGATTAGAAAGAGTATCCATTGTTTTAACTTTTTTTTTCCAATTCTATGCAGATTTTTTTTTTACAATTGTTTTCTGACATTTTGTGATTCAGATTCTTTCCCTCCCCCTCTCCATCCCCTCCTTCCCTGACGAGGTAAATGTTAAGACGTGGCATGAGTGCAGAGCTGGCACTGGGGAGCTGTGCCCCTCTTCCCAGCGCCCGGGACATTTTTTGCATGCCCCACCCCCTCTGTCCAGCTTCCCAAAGCAAGCCCTTCCTCCCTCAGTTCTCTTGGGTAATAGGGGCTCATGGATAGCTTGAATTTGCTCTCTGGACACCCGAACTCACCAATGCTGTAAATATAGGTTATACCACTGTTTTCATGTAATACATACTTCCATATTCACCATGCTGGGACAGAAGACACATACAATAAAAAAAAAACCTTCATGAAGGAAATAAAATAAAAGACAGCAAGCTATGATCTGTAATCAAATTCAAAAAGTTCCTAGGAGTATTCTTTGATTAAACTGGCATTTATCATGCACCTTCTACATACCAGAGGTACAAAGAAAATAAAAGCCTACCACAGAAAATCTCCCTAGATTGGAATATTGTCAGCATCTTCCATTCTCATTGTTTAGGGGTATTCTTAATTTGGTGTCTGTGACTTTTTTAAACCCTTAACTCCTGTCTTAGAATCTAAACTAAGTGTCCCTTCCAAGGGGAAGAGCCCTAAGGGCTAGACAGTTGGAGTTAAATGACTTGCCCAGAGTCACACAGCTACGAATGTGACTTTGTGAATCTTGAAATTTCTCAGACTTGTGAATGTTAAAAAATTCCCCATTGGGGAATTCTCCATTGGAACAATTCCCTTCTGGGACTATTCCCCATTTGGAAAGTGAGAACTCTACTTAGATCAGAAATGGGAAGACCTCTATTCCACCCTTACTTAAGACTGCTTTAAGGAAGAAAACTCCTTTCAGAACAATGAAAAGTACTTAAACCCATACTTAAGCCATGCCTATTTTTAGAATTATTACAAAGGGGGTGCTAAGTACCTATAAAGGTCAGGCAACTTGTGAACTTAAAAGGAGCAAAGAGGAAAAAACTTACACAGAGATTCTAACCTACTTAGGTGTGGATTACTAAAAGGATTAATCTACTCTGGTGTGAATTCAGAATGGGCTGTCCTTTGGAAAACGTCTACTGTGATTGGTAGATGGAAGAACTTAGGGGAGGTAACATAGGAGAAAACCCATTATATAAGAAAAAGGACAGACTGTTGAGAGGCTGTCTTAAGATATACAGGCTCTTGAGGAACAATCTCTAAGGAGGTCTTTCAAGGGAGGCTGACTCTGGCTGGAACTCCCTCTGGGGAGACTCTGTCCCCCTGAATCCTCGCTTGAACAGATCTCATGGTGAGTAATTAGGACTGACTGATCTTTTTTTTTTTTTTAGAGCTTAGGCCTGGGTTGGCCAGGGCTGCCTGGGCCAGCCTATTCTTTTCTCATTTGTTTCCTTTCTCTCTCTTTCTCTCTCTTACTTTGATTCCTCATTGTATTATTAATTAAATTCTCTATAAACCCAGTTGACTTGGGTATATTCATAATTGGGAATATTTCCCTGGCGACCACCCTATATTTGATTTAAAACAAGACACTGTAGTGAAAACATATTTTCTGCGGTCACAAACTTACTCACCCACTCTTATATTTATCACAATTTATAAACTGCTACAACTTAAAAAAAATTTTATATCTGATTTTTTTTTTTTAGGTAATTCCTGTGTTCTCAGAGCTTTTGGTAGAGGTGATTTCCTTGTGTTGACCAGATTGGGGGAGGTCCAGCTTTTTTCAGTCCTTTATTGTCAAGCCAGTTAGTGTTTTGAGGGGGAGGCTAACCCTGACTAAAGAGGGAAAAGTGCTAAAGGAAAATATTCTGGGAAGACATGAGAGGAGCTGGCAGGTTTCCCAGATTGCTACCCCACAGACATGGAGTTACTTCTTGAGTAAGACTGAGAACTCTTGGTTCAAACTAATTTACTTTGCTTTCAGAAAACTCCCCCTTCCCCAGCCCACCCTTTCAGTTTCTTTTTATGTGTTATCTTTTCATACTAGAAGGAAAGCTCCTTGAGGGCTGGTGCCTTCTTTTGAGCTCTGTGAGCCCAGCATTTATCACAGTGCCAGGCACAGAGTAAGCACTTCATAAATCCTTTTTGACTTGACTTGCCAATGTCAGTGCATTTAAAAGAAACAGATTGCTTCCAGAGGTAATAACTTTGATGGGAAGCGTCATTTGGATACTTAAATGATGAGAAGCTCACTTCTGAAATGTCAGTCTGTTGCTTTCTAGCCACATTTAGGACTAGATAAGTAGTTCACCCATTCTGGAGTGTGTTGAATGGCACCTTTGGAGGGTTTTTATTTGAATAAATGAGTAGTGTTGGGGTGGGAAGAGAAGGTGGAATCATTGGTGTCTCTTATAAATGAAATTCCCATTCTTACTGGCACTGAGACCGTTAAAACCATTACTCCTAAATTCTACACCTGATTTCTGTTCATTGCTGGAATTCTTAAGGAACCCAGTCAAATGATGATAATTTTTCCTCCCACTGGAGAAAAAAAAACAAAACAAACCAAAACAGAACTGTCTCTAGAAAAAAAAATCCGCAATCTATTTAGTTGGCTTCATCCAGACAGACTAGTTGTAAAAGGCCAAAAAGTTACATAATCCTCCTTAGTTTTTATTTAGATTTTTTTCTTCCTTGATTGCAAGGTTTTCCTCTAAAAAAAGTTCCCCCAAATAAATTTAAGGACTGTTTGACCCAGTTCACTATGAGGATAAAATGACTATTTGCAGGATTCAATTCGACCAACATCATTATTTAATTTGGGGCAGTATTTTTCTTAAGAAACTAGATTTTCCATTGTATATCCATGCAATATTTCTTTTTTATTCTTCAAGTGTTTTTAGGCAAAGAAAAGAAGCATGATTACCCTGCAGTTACCTTTATTTGGAGCATAATTGAACTGGCATGAAATAGCCTATATCAAAGCTGTGGGCTTCTTTTTGAGTTGTGAGAGGAGTGGGGAGTATGCTTGGAATACTGTGAAAACAGAGTTAAAAATAGAGCAACTTCATTTGGTAAAACTGAGCAATATCAATGACATTTTGATTAAAAATTAATCATCTATATCATACCAGTATGAGAAGCTGTTACAGTACTTTTCTTTTTTCATTCTTTTCAACATATACACTAAGATCTTCCCCGATTAGACTCATTCAAAGGCTCAGAGGACACTGTATACTTGCTCATCTTAGAATCTTTCTTCAAACTATTCCCTAAATCTAGAATGACCTCCCTACTGCTTACCCTAGCTCTACTCAGGCTTTAAGACTCAGCTCGAGGGTTATGCTTCCATACGGTCTTCCCTGATGCCTCCATCTAAAAATAGGTTTTTTCATTCCATTATTTAGCCCATCTCATGATAGCCACTAAGGTGTGGGGCAATAAAAAATGGGCCTTGGAGATGCTTCTAGTCAAGGTGACTTCCTGAATGAAGACAGACCTCATACCTCCAGACTATTCTCCCAAAATCTGAAATTCATCCTAATAATGATCAAGAAACCCAATGAGAAACCAGAATGAGTGGCTTCTTCCTCTCTAGAATGACACAAACATTCAACCAGAAGCCTGTGGGAAATTGAAAGAGAAACAGCAAAATTAACTCTAGAACAGACAGACAAACTGACAGCCTCCCAGCAAAGAAGAGAGACAACCAGGGACATGTATACCTTTAAGCCCCTGTATCTAGAGGCATAAAGAGCAAATGATCTCCTGAGGAAGTCCCAAGTTAGTCATGATCTTACAGCTCGGATCTGGGAAACCCTGGGGAGTGGAGGCCAGATGTGTGGTATGGCAGCAATCAGACCAGGACAGGTTAAGTACCTAGAACTAAATTCTGATGTGCCACTTTTCCCAATGTAAAACACACTCTAGAAATTAGAACCCAAGGATAACATAGATCTAAATCCTAAGCTCAATAATCAATAACATTTATGTTCTTTCAGAAACTTAATATCTCCTCAGCAAATCATTAGCTAGATATGATAATAAAAAGCAAAATTTAAAAAAACTAATAAATTAAATTTATGAATATCCTATTATTTTCTCCAGGAACTTTTTAGTCACTATAAGGAATTTCTTAGAGATGTCATATAAAAAGTCAAGGCATCATAAATAAGAATTTTCAACCTGGACTGTAAACTTGATTTAAAAAATATTTTATTAACTGTTTCATTATAATTAGTTTTCTTGGTAATCTCCACATTTTGTGTTATTCTTTTAAAACCATTATACTAAGGAGTCCATAGGTTTCCCCAAACTGTCAAGGGAGACCACAACACAGAAAAAGGTTAACAGATCCTTTTTAGAAGCTGAAAGAGAACATCATGAGCATACTCAAGTTGACTTCTTAAGAAGAACTATGCTATGATATCAAACACTTACCATTACATTTTGATGTCTAGTATTAAAAGCAAATATTCAGTTAGAGACTGACTTGAAAACTTTTCTCACGAGGTGAACTAAACCATTTTTTCGCTTCCTCTTATCCATTTAGCAGTGGTGTGGTCTCATGGCTGAGGAGGCAGGGCTCACAGTCACTCTGCTTTGCCCCTCTTTTTTATGGGTCTGGCTAATCCCCCCAGGAATACCTCACTTTTGGAGTCATTTTACTGTAAAAAGGATTCTGAATCTGCCAGTTATTCTAAAGTACAAAACACTCTAAAATTGAGAACGAAATGATTTTTATTGCATCCATGTGGGGATCTGACATGATATAAACCAAACTCTGAGCCACAGACTCTCTTTGTTTGGAGAAAGGCCTTTGGGATTCTACTTACTAAAAACAATATAATAACAATCAATAATGAGGCAGCAGAGGTCATCTCAGGATGGGGAGAAAGTCTTTCCCTCTGACAGATACTGCTTGGGAAAGTTACTTAACTTTTCAAGAATAGACATCAAATTGCATTGAGAGTGTGAAATTTCCTCACCTAAAGGAATGAATCCAGTGAAATGGGTTCCAAGGAACCAGAGGTCTGGTTCAAAATAAATAGCCAAATAATAAAGTACAAAAACTGTGGGTTCTTTCCATATCCTCAAGTTCATTTATGACTTTGAATATATGGTCTAACAGATTTATAGTTTGCAAAAGCCTGCCTGTTCTTATTGTCATTTAGTATCATTGGTATTTATTGTATGCAGTCCATTCTTATAAAGATTTTAAAAAGATGAGAAAATCAGGCTTCTAGTAAATGTAGTAAATGCTGCCCTTGATGTTTTCCAATTGGTGTTGCCCTTTCTTTCAACCATCATAAAAACTAGTCCCTCAAAGCTCTTAAAATTGTGGCCTCACACACCCATTTCCTTTATGTGTGCTTGGTCTGGTCTAGCTGTTTTTCCTGTCTTTGTTCTTTTTAGGGCCTTTTCTGCTTCCTCATTTGGTTCATGCAAAACTGTCTTAGAGTAAGTTGTGGTGATTCCACTGTTACTGATGAGATTATTAAACAGAATTGTTCCAATTCTCATCTTTTTTTTTTTTACCCTCTCCTTTCATTTTTAAAGGTTCTTGAGCATTCTCCCAAGAGATTATAAACTCTCTGAGAACAGGGATTATTTAATTTAAAAATATTTAACCTAAACACCTCATTCAAGTGCCTAGCACATAGTAGGTTCTTTTTTTTTAAAAGCTCTTATCTTTTGTTTTAGGATTGATAAGTATCATTTCCAATGCAGAAGAGTGGTAGGTCATATTTGAACCTAGGATCTCCTAAGTCCAGGCCTGGCTCTCTATCTACTGTGTCATCTAGCTGCCCCTACATAGTAGGCTCTTTTAAAAAAAAGTGTTGACTGAACAATTGGTTCAGCATGGCTTCATGCTGAGCTTTCTGTGGACATTTTTTCCTCTATCAGTTTGTTCCTAATCTTTCAAAAAACCTCCTCTATAATGTTTCACAGAGGAATTCATATTCTAAACCTCTGTTGCTCTTGACTACTCTACTGCCTCTCTTGGCAAGGAGAGAAAATATTTTCTGTTTCTGGTCTCTTTGTGATTGCTTTACCTCCAAAGGGCTTGCTGATGGTGCAATATGTCAATGTTTTTTATTTATCCTATAGTTCATTTTTCAATATCAGTAGTTTGTTTACACAGATAATAGTGGAGTCCTAATTACAAAGTGTAGCTTCATATCTTGGGGAAGTTATGTGGTGCAGTGGATAGAGTTCCTGATCTGGAGACAATGAGTCTTGTTGAGTTCAAGTCCAACCTCAGACATCTAGTAGCTTTGTGACCCTGGGCAAATTACTTAACTGTTTGCCTCAGTTTCCTCATTTATAAAAGGAAATAGAGAAGGAAATGCCAATTCACTCCAGTCTCTTTACCAAGAAAACCCCAAACAGGATTGTAAAAAGTCAGACATGACTGAAAAACAACTCAACAAAATCTTCTCATCTTGATCCTTCTGATTTAATACTGATTTTGATCTTAGCATTAACAAATCATTTGTCTTACTGCATTCAGACAGATGACTCAAAAATGATTCTCATATTCCTAACTAGTTGTTTCTGGACCATTAAGCTATAGTGAAAGTATTTGTGTGTGTGTGTGTGTGTGTGTGTGTGTGTGTGTGTGTGTGTGTGTGTGTATTTTGTTCAGTTCTTGCTGTAAGAATTAAAATTGGGTTTGACTCATTATAAGAATTATAGAAGTAAAATTGTTGTGGTCTCTGTTTATAAAAATAATTAACTTCTTAAGTAAAAAAAAATCTGTTAGTAGCTCTTAATAATTTAATATAATATAAATATAGGAAAAGAGAGAAATGTAAGAGGGAGGTAGAAATTATTTCCTAGCTAAATATCCTAGCTAAATACCCTATAATTGCCAACTAAAGAAATTCAGCTCAACTCTGACAAAAGCTCCCTCAGGTCCCAATCTCCACATGGAAGTCTGATAATCTCTTCAAAATAGATCTCACCAGTGTAATACTCTCCTTTAGTTCCAGTCAACCACCCAGAAAGCCTCTAGCACAGAATCATAAAGAATCCTCCTTACACAGGAAAGAATGAATGACTCTTCTCCTTGGTCTCTCCTTTTATATCCCTTTTCCCAAGTCACTTCCTGTTGCTTGCCCACTTCACAGGAACAAATTACAGCTTCCCAATTTGCCTAGCACTGTCCAGAGTCTTTGGGATCCACCTCCTGTCCTCTGAGGGTGTGAATTCTTTTTTTTTTTTTTTTTTAAATATATTTTATTTGGTCATTTCCAAGCATTATTCGTTAAAGACATAGATCATTTTCTTTTCCTCCCCCCCCCAACCCCCCATAGCCGACGCGTAAGTCCACTGGGCATTAGATGTTTTCTTGATTTGATGAGGGTGTGAATTCTTATCAAAAGGATTCACAAGTTCCTGACTGAGTTAAAAGGGTGGGACACTCTAAAATACTTATTAAGTTAAGATAAAAAAATTCCCTCTCACATTGCCAGGTCTAGAATCTTCTGATTATCATCTTGAAAAAGTATAATATAGCTATGGGCCTTCTCAGTAGTTGAAAAGTCTTTAATTTCATTTCCTTCTTAATTTAGATCCAGGACAACAAGGTAAAAAAAAATAAAATTACAATCTAAAATGTCAAAGCTTTAGGATAAACTAGAGTCCTCCTCACTGAAGGTCTTTCAAGTGAAACTTGGATGAACATAAAAATACAGTAAAACACAGACAACATTATTTTAAAATTAAGTCAATTATGTCTGTCTTGTGTAGAGATACCCAAGTATTATTTGTGTCTCCTTTTTCATTTAGTTTGCCACCTCTGTTGGAGAAGACATTTCTTTTGGAGAACCAGTTGGACTAGAAGACTTTTTTTAAAAGATATTTTATTTTCCCAATTATATGTAATGATAACTTTCAATATGCCTTTCCCAAAATTATAAGATTCAAACTGTCTTCCTTTTATCCTCTCTCCTCCCTCTCAAGATGGTAAGTGATGTGATCTGGGTTAGACATGCAAAATATAGTTCCATATTGGTCATTGTTCTAAGAGAGTACTCATATAAAACCAAACTCCCCAAATAAAAACATAAGTAAATGAATATGAAAAATTGTACACTTTGATCTGCATTCCAGCTTTAACAGTTCTTTCTTTGGGTGTGGATAGCCTTCTTTGTCTTAAGTCCTTCAGAATTGTCCCGGATCACTGTAGCTGAGAGTTGCCAAGTTTCTCACAGTTGATTATCATATGATATTGCTGTTAACTTTGTACAATATTCCCCTGGTTGGACTAGATGACTTATGGGGTCTCTGATAACTATGCGATTCTTTTGATTCTGCCCTAGATAAGTAGAGGGGGTGGGGTGGGGAGTATAGGAACCAGGTGCAAGGATGTGGTATGTTGGAGACACTTAGAAAAAAGGCTATAAGTCAAACTGTGTAGTTAAGCATGCCCAGAAGGATGTCCAAAGGGAGAAAGGCCTGATCCAATAAGTCTTTTTTTATTGTTACAAATAAATGAATAAATACACTCTGCAGTAAAAATTTCTGAATTGATTAGTCTCTGCAAAAGCCTTGATTTACCTTACCTCATCCCTCTGATGTCTGGGCCTCTTTTTTTTTCTTAATAATTCTCTTAAAACATTTTTCAAACCATTTATCAGTGAATGTAAATAAGTACAAAAGTAAGTAGATAAAGTTATTATAAATGATTATATAAGAAACCGTAAGTATGCTTAATTTGTGGTCTGTATTTTCAAATGTGAATGCCAATTTTTATAAAGTGATAATAAAAACCACTCTGAGATACATTGTACACATAAAACTGATGAAATTTGGGAACTGATTGGATGTGACGGTGAGGGAGAATGAAGACTTAAGGATGACACTGGAATTGTGAACCAAGAACTATAACCATTCCAGCAATTAGAAACAACTGAATTGAGCATCTATTTAACAAAAGTAATTAGTTAATATTAGAAACCTCTACTTTCAGGCTACAATAAGCTGAGGTGGGTTCCTTCCCTTTAGTTCTCCATCAGTTCTTGGACAAATGCCTCTTTTTCTTCTTAACTGAATGTAACTTAAAAAATTCATTTGAATTTTTCATGCTGTTTGCCTGGGGCTTTGGTGAAATGAAAACAAAAACAAAAAAACATCCCACACTTTAGTTATGATTTTGAGGTCATATATTCTACCCAAGAACAGACTGACCTCATTTAAGAAAAGGTTCTTTATCTCTCTTCATGGAATCATAATTTTGGCAGGGACTCTTAAGTGTTTAACAGCTAATATTTTTAGTCATCGAAGTTAAAGCCCAGGGAAGATAAAGGGTTTGTCCATTTCTTGAAAAATAAAATAAAATAAGCAATCTCACAATTATATAGCTCTTTACTATTAACAAAGCCCTTTTCTTATAACCTTGAGGTTTTTAGTGTTGTTTTTAAGAGGGAAAAGGAGGTTATTTATTTATTTGTTTGTTTGATTTTTATTTATTTATTTATTTGATAAAAACCCTTACCTTCTGTCTTGGAATCAATACTGTGTATTGGTTCCAAGGCAGAAGAGTGGTAAAGGTTAGGCAATGGGGGTTAAGTGACTTGCCCAGGGTCAAATAGATGGGAAGTGTCTGAGGCCAGATTTGAACCTAGGACCTCTCATCTCTATGCCTGGCTCTCAATCCACTGAGCTTCCCAGCTGCCCCCAAAGAGATTATTTATTAAAAAGGTTGGACTGGATTATATTTAACATAGGGTTGCCAGGAATTTAATTTATTCCAAAGAGATTTATTTATAAAATATAGAAAGAGTGAAGTAAGAAAATCAGAGAGCTGTTAGGGTAAGATATTTAGCCTAAGCACTAAGTAATTACTCTGATCCCTGACTCATGCCGGGCAGGGGAGTTTAGTCCTTAACCAGAGAAGCCTTGGCCCTTGTAGGGGATACAGGGAGTCTCTCTCAAGAGGATAAGTCTCTCTTGAAGCTAGTTTTCTTCAGAAAATCCAGGAAAGGAGTCAGCTTTTTCACTCACGACGTGTTGGTCCAAAGGAAGAGATTTAAGAACAGTCTCACTAGGAACAGGGTCTCAGGTTCAGTCAGCAGATTCTTCACCAGCCTCAACTCCAAAGAATGAAGAACTTTGTCTCATAGGAAGTTCAATTCCAAGTAAAATTCCAAGAAGAACTGCACTCAGGAAGTTGTAACTCCCTTTTAAAGACACTTTCTTTTGCGTCATTTCCTGTGCCTTCCCCTAATTTTATGTCTACCAATCACAGTTGAAGTTTTGCTTTAGGACTGAGCAGGGGTAGTCAGTTTAATTCTGATTCGTCACCCACTATTGCACATGTAGGTCATAGACCTCCCCCACTCAAGTGTGAATGAGGTGTTTACACTTTTGGTGATTAAATCTAAAAATGGGCAGAGGAATTCATTCAATTTTCACAATCAGGGGAGAGTTAAATTTAATCTCCACATGTTCAATCATTTTCAATTTTTCTGCCTCTTTGTGACCCAGTTTGGGGTTTTCTTGGCAAAAATACTGGAATGATTTGCCATTTCCTTCTCCAGCTCATTTTACAGATGAGGAAACTGAGGCAAATGGGGTTGACTTGCCCAGATTTTAACTCAGGAAGACTCATCTTCCCAACTTTAGATCTTGAACTCTATCCATTGTGCCACCTTGAAAGGGAAGCTCAGGGAGATGTGGGGGGAATGACTTGACTAATTGTCAAAGAACTAGATAAAAGAAATAGATCCCAATTGCCCTCCTCATTCTTGGGTCAGAGCTCTTTTCTACTCTACTGTCTCTAGAGTTTCCTTAAATGAGCACACAGCATTATTTTGTTCACATGGAGCCATGCAACAAAGACAGCTCTGGGTACAACAGAGATGCTAGCATATGTGTTTGTCTTTTCCGTATGGTCTCTGGATCTGGAGAGCTCAGTTGCTATGGTAATTCCTCATATTTGGGTAGCTTTTAAAAATATGTTTTTTTTTTTTATAACAAATGGCAGGTGCTTAGCAATGCTTTCTATATATCAGAGTAAATAGTGTTTCCTTTGCAACGAATATTATTGTACCTTAAAAACACAATACTAGAGATTTTCCCCAGGGAAACTCATAATGGAAACACTGCTGTCTTTGTCTGTCTAAATATTGCTTTTGCTAGTTTACTTATTGTGAGTAGAGCTTAGAACCTATTAGGCCTTGGGGTGCATGAAAAAAATTGAGAGGACAGGCAGCCCCCACTATCAGCTGCAATGCCTTTCTAATAGAAATCTTTTCTGTGGAGATTTCAAATCATGTTTCCCCAGTCACACTGTTGCGACTGGGTTTGGTGTTGCTGATCAAGGATATAGTATTAAATAAATCACAGACGTATGCCACTACCATAAAGGAGTCTCTATCATGATTTTAAATGCTAAAATGATGCACTAAGTAATTTGAAACAGTTATACAGGTATTACATTTATTTTTTATGCAAGACACCTTATGTCTTAGGAGCAAAACTAAGTATTGGTTCCAAGGCAGAAGAGCTGTTTAATATGTATTTGCTGCTGTTTCTTTTTCTTTTTTGGTTCAAGCTTGGGATTCTACTACTGAAAAAACTCTTTCTACCAATGTAGATTCTTAGTTTCAACTTAATAATCCTCACTTATGTCTTTGGATTGTTGTTGTTTGTCCTTCATTTTTAAAGAGGACCAATAACATCATGGGGGTGCTGTCTCAACTTGCTCATCAACTGGATTTAAGCAAGGCAGAATTGCACAAAATTATGTCTTATTCTCTCTTCCAGAGTCATCCCAAGACAAAAGTCAGGATGATGGGCAATGGCACAGGATGTAATGGATGAGCTTGGCATCTTTGATGTCTGACCAAGCTCTAAGTGTTCCACAGTGCCTGCTTTAATCGTCTCCATGGCTTTTGAAACAAATTGTTCTCATCTGCTTATTCCCCTGGGAGAAATCTTCACATGCTTAGGGCCATCTCCCCCTAACTCACTATGGTTTTGATTTCAGTTACTCTCAACCTTGTTTAGTCCATTTGCCGAGATGTGTGGAGCCACTGGTGAAAGTTGGGTAAAAGGGAGACCCTAAAGATGCATGAGCAGCCATGCAAAGGGCTTGGCAAGCCCTCACACTAGAGATGCTATTCCTTCTTGAATACTCCATACACCCCATGTTGTGACAGGATGACTATTCATCTCTTTTGATGCAAAGGGGATTTGTAGTTAACTACTGATTTTAGAGTGCATGAAGTCTGAGATCCCTTAAAAATCTGAGTCTAATTCTGTGATCCTCCTAGACACCTAAGTCCAGAAGACCTGAACCTTCTTTTCTTACCTTCTTCGTATGACTCTTTACCAAATTAAAAAAAAAAAGTATGGATAGTGTAGTAGAATAAAAAAGGATATTGGTCAAGGAATCAGGTTAGCAGGGTTCTGGTCCTCCGGCCCCTCACTATCTCAGGTAAAATATTGGCCCTAGACCCTCTAGCTTTCCATTTCTCTATTTGTAAAATGGGGAGATTCAATTTGATTTTCTTTCCTTTATAAAGGTGTGAACTTAATACACACCAAATCAAATGGGCATTTCCATATTACATAGTAGGACAGAGGAAGAGGATTGTACATGGAACTGTGGATCTCTTTTATATACAATTTGCTTTCCTTTTCAATGTATGATTTAATTTAATTAATTTAAATATGATTTAATATACTTGCAAACCTCACCTTTTTCCTGAACTTGCTATATTTCATTGATGTTTAATTATATGCCCTTGGCATAATGGAATCACTTCCCCATAGGAATGAACAGGCCTCTTTGAAACTGTAGACAGCTACTTTATTCAAAGCATGGAATCAATAAAATAAGACATAATATATTCCTCCTCTGAAGACGGAGAGGTGATGGACTAAGAGTGTGAATTGAAGTATATTTCTTTTTTGGACATGATTAATACCAAGAATTTGTTTTGTTTGACTATACATATTTGTAACAGTTTTATTATTCTTGCTTTCTCATGGAGGGGGGAATAAAATAAGAGGGGGGAGACGATTTGGACCTGAAAATAAAATTTAAATACCTTTTCAAAAGCCACACATAAATCATTCGCATGAAGCTATATATTCATAGCTTCTCCCAGACTTTCTCCAGGCTGCCTAGGTCCGAGAGAGGCCACTGGAACATACATAGGCCATTTGGAAGCCAGGTGACCAGCAACTACACAATTCAGTTTGCTCAGCCCCTGTGGCTCATAAGAAAGTAGGCAATACAGCACAATTCCCTGATGAGGGACTCACACATCCAGTAAGGCCAGTCATTAGATGGAGATTCAGGAACAGGATCAAAGATCACTTTAGGCGGAGGAGGGATCAGATGCAGATGGGAAATGAGGTCCCCTTTGACTGTTTTTGTGGTGGCTAGCTCATCCTTATGGAGCAAATGGGGGCAGGGAATGGATTTAGCAACAGTCCCCAACCAGAAACTGATCTGCTACTGCCAACAGCCAGGAAAGTAGATCTAATGTGTGTGAAATGATTAGGAAATTCTGTGGGAGGAGTGAAAATAGTTCTGGAGAGAAATTTGTTTCCTTGGTGACCAAAGGAGGCTAAAGAATCACTAATAAAAAAGATAACAATATGGGCAGGCAGCAGTTTTTTGAGAGGCTGGCAACATCCCTGGGTATGTAAATGCAAATGGGATATTCCCTGGATTAAAGATAAAAAGATGGCCTCAGTAGCAATGGAACAGAGTAGTCATTTTGGGGCCATTGGTAGCTTCTTATCCTTATCTCAGATTCCTACCTCTTCTCCTAAATCTAAGTATACCCTTGTTTAGAATACCTTTCTTTTCCCTTCTGCCACCCTGAGTAATTGCCAAACTTTATGAATTGTTTTCATTGAACCACACATTTCTCATAAAACAATAATTTTTTTGGTTCAGATTTTACTGAAATAAATCAGTAATTTGTAACAATTTTAAATGCAAACAGATCTTACAATTTAATAAAAACATACACTGATATATTTAATGACAAAATATTTCATAATGTTCAAATTTATATATTATCAAACTAATAACCATCATAATATTATTGTCAATTGATTAATGGATTTGTTTAGGAAATAAATTTTCTTAATTTGTGATGTCATTGGGGTTTCACCACTTGAGATAGTTATTTTGTCTTTATAAGAGCCTTAGGAAAAAATGCTATTTCACATAAACAAATCCATACAAGTAGTAATAAAATGTGTACTGCTTTGTTTGATAAACCACAGTTCTCTTAATTAACCTTTAGCAAAAACATCTGATTTGTAGACTCATAAACTCTTCAATCTCTCAGGAGATGAACCTATGAATTCTTGATATTCAGATGACATATGAGTAAATACATCTTCTGCCCTTGGCAAATGGACTTCGTATCTCATCAAGTTTAAAATATCTAGAGTTCTGAAATAAAACGAGAGTTGCTTCTTTCAATAAACTAAATCTCTTGGATCAACAAGTTGTATTGTAGCCATCTCAAATTCAGCACATTCAAGACAGAATTCTGTGTTTCCAGATCCCTCAGTAGGTGGTGCCTTCTCTCCTCTTGTATTACTTTGCATATACTAGAAAATGTACATATTATCTCCCTTGACAGAATATACACTCTGGAGGGCAGGGCCTTTAATTTTTGTCTTTGCATCCCCAGTACCTAGCACATAATAGGCTCTTCTAAAACAAAACAAAATAAAAACACCTTTACCCCATACTAAGTGTCAGTTTCAAGGCTGAAGAGCTAAAGGCTAGGCAATTGGAGTTAAGTGATACTTAATCTGAGGCCAGATTTGTATCTAGGACTTCTTGTCTCTAGGCCTGGACAGATCTCTAGTCACTAAGCCACCTTGCTGCCCCTAAAGGCTGCATTTTTTTTTTAACAGAATGTATCATGGAAGAACATTGTTTCACTTTTTAAAAAATAGAGACGGGGCAACTAGGTAGCACAGTAATTAAAGAGCCAGGCCTGGCGTTGAGGAAAGGTGACCAAGCAGGCTCTGTTGCTAGTATGAAGTGATCAGGGTCAGCATCAAGCTGGTGGCAGTATCAAAGGAGAGAAGAGGACAATATACAAGGGATGCTGCGAATGTAGAATATACAGACTTGGCTGGATGGATTGTATATGGGGCAGGGTACGTGAGAAACTGAACAAATGAAGATGACACCTTTGAACTTGGATTACTAGGTACCCTTGACTATAATAGGGAAATCTGGAAGAAAGATAATGTTGTAGTTTGACATGTTGAATTTAAGCGGTCACCAAGAGGTTCAGTTCAAGACAGTTAGAGATACACATCTAGAGGTTAAGAAAGAAGTTAGAGCTAGATAAATAGGTTGGAGAATTATCAGTGAATAGATGATCACTAAATCCATGGGATTATGGCAGAGTTGATGAGATTATCAAGAGAAATTATAGAATACCAAGAGAAGAAAGCTCTAGGGGACATCCTAAGTGGATGTGATTTAGAAGGAAGAAAACCAGGAGAAACTAGTTTCATAAAACCTAGAGAGAGGAGGGTATCAAGGAGAGAATGGTAGAGAGTTTTCAAATGAGGATAAGATTGAGAAAGACTTTTAAGGCTGTCAATTAAGAGATTATTAGTAATTTTGGAGAGAACAGATTCAAACTGGAAATCAGATTGTAGAGAGTTAAAAAGAGAACGAGAGGAAAAGGAGTAGAGGCATTCATTTATAGAGAACTTTCTCAAAGGAGTTAGTTGCAAAAGGGAAGAGAAATAAAGGAAGATTTCTGTCAGGAATAGATTTGGGCTTGGGCAAGTAGGTGGCTCAGTGGATTGAGAATCAAGTGTAGAGATGGGAGGTCCTAGGCTCAAATTTGGCCTCAGACATTTCCTGGCTATGTGATCTTGGGCAAATCACTTAAGCCCACTTGCCTAGCCCTTACTCTTCTATGTAGGAACCAATACTTAATACTGATTCTAATATAGAAGATAAGGATTTTAAAAAAGAGAAAGAGAGAGATGGGTCATATGAGGGTTTTCTTGAGGATATGGGAGACATAGGTATGTCTGTAGGCAGTAGGGAAGTAGCCAGTAGAGAGACCAATTAAATTGAGCCTTACTTCTTTTTTGAACTTTGTTTTTATTTTTTAAAAAGAGTGTGTTTATTTGGGACTTCTATAAAAAATATCCAACAATTTTGACTACTGCTTCATCTTGCACCAAGATGGGACAGGCATCAGAATTTCTTCCTCATCCTTCCTATGAGTTCTTTTAAGGAAAATGGTCAAAGCTAAATTTAAATATTCAAACTTTATCCTTTCCCCTAACCCTATCATCCTCTAGGTTCAGGCCCAGGACCACCACATCAATCTAATTTATTATTTTAACCCCATTGGGGGTGGGGTGAGGGAGATACAGTTCAGATTCCATCCCCTGCTCTGAAAACCTAGCCCATGATTATTCTGTCTTGAATTTTTATTTTTTTTATTTAGCCTGGCTCTGACAAAATCAGGCACCCTACCAAAGAGAACATTGGAAACACACAGACTATTCTGGAGTTCATGAAAAATAAAGGTAGTTCTTTTCTTTTGATGAGAACAGAACTTAACTATTTTTGGTCAAAGGCAGTTGTAAAATTTACAGAAGAGTGAACAGGTACAATGTGGTCCTGAAAACAAGCGATAAAAATGAGAACAGAATAAACATAATATATAATTGATTTCAGCTCTTTGCTTTTGTCTTTTGATTTGATTTGTGCAGCAGTATAAGGATTTTAACTGTCTTCAAAATGTCTTTTTTGGATTCTTTTTAAAAGATTGCTGGGGGCATCTGGGCAGATCAATGGATTGAGAGCCAGGCCTAGAGGTCCTAGGTTTAAACCTTGCCTCAGACATTTCTTAGCTATATGAACCTGGGCAAGTCACTTACCCCACATTGCTTAGCCCTTACTGCTCTTCTGCCTTGAAACCAATACACAATATTGATTCTAAGAGGGAAGGAAAGAGTTTTAAAACAATTTTAAAAAGAAAAAAAAGATGGTTGCTATTTCTCAGTATCTTACTCATAGAACCCTCTCCTGTAACAACATAGTTAAGTAATAAATTGACACGTTGATCAAATTTGATAGACATAATCTTTGTCCTCCACCTGGAAAGTTTTAAACTTTTTTTGCCTTAGGACAGTGATGACAAACCTATGGCACAGGTGCCAAAGATGGCACACAGAGTACTCTCTGTGGGCACATAGCCACCCCCCCCCCCAGTTTGCAAAGGGAATCAGGCAGAGCTGCTCCTTTCCCCCTCTCCACAGTTCCTGATGATCATTTTTCACATCACACCCCTCTGCCCAATGGGAGGGCACAGGAGGAAACCTGGGCACCTGGAGCACTGGGGCCACTCCCCTCCCGTTTTTTATACTGGCTGAGGACATTCCTCACTTCACCTGTCCCTCCATCCAGCAGCCCAATGGGAGCTCTTTCTCCCTCCCCTGTGTGGGGTAAGGAGGGGCATAGCACTCCATCTTGGGGTGGGGTTGGAATAGGGCCCAGCACCCTATCTCTAAAAGGTTCATCATTGCCTTAGGAAATCAGGATAACTCATGATTTCATTGACTTAGGGAAATCCAAAGTGAGGAAACTCCTATTACCAATATAGTTTAGCACCTCTGTAGCTCAAAGTGTAAGAGCATTTCCTAGAAAATTGAGAGGTGAATGATGTGCCCAGGATCACAGTTCAGTATGTGTCAGAAGCAGGGCTTGGCTTAGAGGCCAACTCTATATTCACTCTGTCACATTTTCAAAATTTTCACAATATTGATTATAATTTTAAAATCTGATATTTTAAGATTTCAGGCAGGACCATTTTTCATGTGAAGGATCTTAAATATATTTGATAACTCAGAGACTTACATGAAAAGCACCAAGAAATTAAAGTATAACTAGCTATAGGACAGGTTCCTAAAACGAAGATCTTTTCCTCCACTGAGGCTGCTTTCTGCTCTGGAGAGGTTTGTAGTTGTGATAATCAGGGAGTTGTCTGGTTTGATCTTTATTTTATTTTGAAATCCTTACCTTCTATTTTAGAATGGATACTAAGACAGAAAAGTAGTAAGGATTAGGCATTTGGGGTTAAGTGGCTTGCCCCCTGTCACAAAGCTAGGAAGTCTCTGGAGGTATTTTAAACACAGGGCATCCTTTCCCTAGTCCAGGCTGTCTATCCCTGGCTCGATCTTCAACTTAGCTTGAAAAACCAATGTAGAAATTCTCCACAGGGAGAGAGATTGTGTTTCAATACAGCAAAGACAGAGGTCATCATATCCAACTCCCTCACTGGAGAGCTGAGTGGAGAAGATTTGCCCAGATCTTCCAACTCCAAATTTACTCTCCAAAGAAGATGAAAGCACTTAGGCACAGCACAACTAGCAAATTTTGCAGATAGTGCTTAATTCATTGTACCAAGGAAGAGGTGGTTAGGCAAAACAAAATACGTAGAAATTGGCCTGAAAGCTGCCTTCTAAGAATCTGGAGCCAGAATGACCAGAAACAGGTAAAAAATGACATCCATAATGTAAGAAATTAAATTTAGGTTTTATGTTAAATACGAAAGTTCTAAAGTAATATTGTGGCCATCAATTTAAAAATATTATAGCTTAAGTCAAAATGACTTTTAGTAGATTTATTTACAAAGAGGTAGAAAGAGTATAAATGGAAAAGGTAGTTAAAGAGACAGGTTTTAACAAGCCTACTAGCCCTTCTCTGGTGAAGTGAGGTTCAGCCTCGAAGGGGCTTCCCCATGTCCCTGGTGTCTTCAGCTAGAGTTCCACCAACACAGCCTCCTCTAAAGTCAAAGCAGGAATCTCAGGAACCAATCTCTCCAGGAGCCAGGAAAGGAAGGCCAGCTACTTACCCAGCCAAGACGAACTCCAAAGGAGAAGAATGAAGGCCAAGTACCAAGGCAAAGTCCTCCAACGCCAAAGTTCAGAGGAAAAGATTTGTGAGCAGTCCTCCAAGAAGCAGTTCAATAGCCAAGGTCCAAGGGCCCCTCGACAAGGAGTTCAGGACTTTTTATAGTCCTTTTTCTATGTCACTTCCTGTTCCTTCCCCCACTTTATGGAAACCAATTGCAGCCTTTCAATTTGCCTAGCACTGCCCAGGGGCAGGGCCCCGTGGCCTCTGGAGTCCTCACCCACTTTAGTAAGGGACTTGCACCTCTCTTACTTAGTGTTAAGTTGCAGTGTTTAAGTTTTTGACAGATTAATTTAAAAATTGATGATTGATAGACAAAGAAAGTTTGATTCACTGTATTCAACCAGTAATAATACATTCATGGTGATAAGCAAATTCTCCATATCCAGTTAATCTCAAACATTATTAAGCACCAGGCCCGTGGTAGGCTTTGGGAATGGACAGACAAAAATGCCACTGTACATGCCCCCATTGAGGCAGTTTAGACTTAAAAAAAATCAGAATGCAGCATCCCCTCACATCCATTCCATATAGCCTTTGTGGTCATTCAGTCAACAATCACTTATGGTTTCCTACTGCAGGAGGAATACAAAAACATTTAGGACAGACCCTTTCTTGAAGGGCTTAGTCTTAAATGGAAGAGAGGAATGCAGGTAAATAAGGCCCGCAACTTGTATTGTGTGTCCGGGGAAAGTCCTGGGAAAGAAGCTAAGCAATTAGTTCTTGAGGGCCCTGGGGTCCAGAGACAGCTCGTAGGTCCTTTTGGACTTTTACACCTTTAGGCGTAATCCCCCCCACTCCAGTCTCAGCCCACGCTCTCCCCACGCCCACTCCGCAGACAAGGAATTGCCAGGAAAGTAGTTCTGCCTCCGGCGCCAGGCATGGTCGATCACAAGAAAAAGACTGACCGGGTCAAAGGTTACTTTGCACAGCTCCTTTCTGAGACCTGCTCCCCGGAAACTAGTCCAAAGAAATATGCAAACTTTTTTTCTCCCCTTCGAATCCCAACCCCCACTGTTAGGTCGGAGGACCCGAGTGTGGACGTTGCTTCATTATTTTATCAGGGGGAGGGGAAGAAAGTCTTCGGAGTCTGGGCGGAGCTAAGAGGTCCCAAGCTGTGAGGGTACGATTTCGCGTGGCAAACTTGCCTTCCCTTTCGGAATAAACCCCGCAGCTCTAGAAATAAAGACCTGCCGCTTGTGCTCCTCCTCCCACTCGGCGAGATTGGTGCGCGGAGGCCGTGACGTCGCAGCAGGCTGGAAGCCGTGGACAGGGGAGGGTTGGTTTGCGACAGTGGTTGTGGGTGTTAGCCAGGAAAGAGCGGGTGACGGGGGCAGGGAGGTTGGCCCACAGTCCCTGCTGCCTCCTGAACGCGGGCTGAGCAGCCCCGAATCCCACGGCGGAGATGGAATGCTAGCACCAGCAGAGTTCTATTTTCGAACGTTGGGTTGCTTTTTCCACTCGGACGCGACGCACCGACGAGGCGGGGATACAGCAAAACAGGGACTTTTCTTTTGGGCGTTGGGACTGGGGTGCGGGGTGGGGGGCGGTTACCTTCCTTCCCGTCGTCCCTACTCCACTCCTCATGTCAGGATGCTCACAGAGAGGATTACCCTGGCGACCAAGTGGAAGAAAATGATCGGGTGTGGGCTCTGGACTCATGGGGTCGAGTTATGTGGCAGCCCGATTGTGTGTGTTTCCCCTTAAAAGACCGGTCAATCTCTGCAGGATTGAAGAAGGGACTCTATTCCTCTTACTTCCCCAGGCCGCTGGTCCTGCTGCAGATCTATGCTTAGAGAAGACTTCATATTGACTCAGAAACACACCCCTAGCTACAGAAGGAGGGTTGGGGAAGGGCCCTGGATGCAACAATTGCAAGAAGAATGAAAGTTTATTGGGCGCGGCTAGCGCTTTGATTTAAATCTGCTCGGGTTGAAAACCCCGCAGAGCGCTGGTTCAGTGCGCCGTGGACGCCTCACTGACTCGGGCACCCGCTTGACTACCGAGTGGGAGGGGGAAGGGCACTCTTGCAGCTTTCAGAGTGATGCGGGAACGGTTTGATGGTTTTTAGAAAGTGCCTCGGTGTTTGCTGCGTTCGAAAGTCTGACTGAGCGACGGGGTCCGGGTGGGGAACGGCTTTCCTACACCCCCTCCTCCTTTTCTTCGCTGTCTTGGTTCCAGAGCCACAGAGATTTCCCGTGGGACTTAGAGACCGCGGGAGAAAGACGACTTGAAAACTTCGTTGGGGGGTTCCGAAAGGAGACGGAGGGGCCCAGACTCCACACTCCTTCCATATTGTTGGGGGTAGGGTTTGTGAAGGGAGGGCGGGTCAGGGCCGGGTAAAGGGGAGTGCCTTTCAGTACAACTTTCTCCGGAGAACCTGTTGGCCATGTGATTTTGGTATCTTCCCACCCCCGCCCCCCGCAGCAGCATCTCACCATGAAGAAGGAGTCTAAGACTGGAGGAAGAGGTCTCCGTCCCTGGCTATGAGCGCCCACCTTCACAGCCATTCTCATTTCCAATAGATAGTTTCCCCGCAATGAGTACCTTAACTAGCCAGCACCCTGAATCGTGGGACTAAAGGTCACTGGGGAAGGAGATGACTCTGTTCTGAGAGCCGCTCGAAGGGAAGATAACAGCTGCTTTTTAAAAGGACAAAACCGGGGAATATGGAGGACTTTACCACTAGGACCTATGGCACCAGTGGCCTGGACAACAGACCTCTGTTCGGAGAAACTTCGGCAAGGGTGAGCCCGGGGTCTTGTTTCTTGTATATTTGTATGCCTTAGCTTTTCCCCGACTTCCATCTCTGTGGCCTGACCCAGTGCCAGATGCTGTGTCTGGCTGGAAGGATTTTCCTCACCTGGGAGTTCCCCAAACCACTGACATCCCAGGACCGGCCCCTTTCCTCCTGTGGGTGGCCGAGGCGGTGGGGGTAGACTGCTGGGCCTCGAAACGTCTTTTCCAAGCCCTGTCGTTCCTCTGGAGAGTTTCATTTCCACGTCAGGGCTCTGGGAAAAGAACCACTTTGGGGAAAGGTTGGCCAGGATCTTTGAAGATGGCTGGTGGCCGGGGGCGGGGGGAGGGGGAAGGGGAGTAGAGAAAGTTTTCCGTTCTAACGGCATTTGAGTGCGGAGCAAGTCCATTTGGGGAGGATGGGTAGAGATTTTTCACTCCTTCCTCTTCTACAGCCAGGGGTTTTCCTGTCCGGAAAGGACGTCCGGGGCTTCTTCACAGGTGTACTTCACACCCTGGGCGGGAGAGGGATAAAGAAAGGGCCTCAAGAGATTTGTTTGTTTTCAGTTCCTCTTTCCTTAAAGTTCGCCTGAAGTGTACTTTTGGGGGCCTCAAGTCTCCCAGAGTACCCTCAACTGCCTAGGCCCCTCCCCTCCTCAGGTGTACTTGCTCATCCACTACTTGCGGGATGAAGTCGTTAGTAAAGGAGTATTTCCTTAGGGTGTGTGTGTGGGGGGGGGTCAGCATTGTGGGAGTAGATGAAAGGAGAATTTGGGGGTGATAGCCGGGAGAGGGATGTAATGTGCTGTCGTGCAAAGTGGAACCTCGAGCTCTCCCACCTTGCTAGGCATCTATGTGATCTTGGGTGTCTTCACTCATCGGGGACATGTACACAATAGGTGTACCACTTACTTGAAGAGGTTAATTGAGAAGAAATTTCTTTATCAAATTTAAATAAATGGGCACAAGGGAAAATTGTGTGTGTGCTTATGCTTAACTTTGATGGAATAATCCAGGAACTTGGGGGAAGAGTCTCTTGTTGCCTCCACTACCAAACTGCTGAGTAATGATGGGTAAGTTAAGTAGCCTGTGTCCTGTTTAACTCTTTACCTTTAAGGGCACTGAAAATCCTTGCTACTAGCAAATGGTTATGAATGAGGTGCTTTGGGATCGTGCATAAAGTAGATGCTAAATAAAATTTATCTCCAGAAGTTATCCATAAGCTCTCTTAACTTCTTTGCTTTCTTTAGGCTTTCATTAAACAGCTGCATCAAGGTA
Source organism: Monodelphis domestica (assembly GCF_027887165.1). Classification (NCBI taxonomy): domain Eukaryota; kingdom Metazoa; phylum Chordata; class Mammalia; order Didelphimorphia; family Didelphidae; genus Monodelphis; species Monodelphis domestica. Next base: position 151,635,675 of record NC_077231.1, read on the forward strand.
GATAAGATCCAGTCTTCTGACCTACTTTTAGCCTTTTGTTTTCTGCTTAAGTGACAAAATATGTATGGTCCTCTAGAGAGCTATGGGAAGCAAAGCACTTTAGAAAATACTTAATGATCTCCCCCTTCTCCCCCAGTCCTCCATGTTAGATGGCTTGGTGAATCTAACCAAGAAATGGTGAAGGTGATTTTGGATTAAATTTTTGCAGAAGTAGATTCCATTCCTAAATGCATCAGTGAACATTTATTAAACACCTTCTATGTGCCAGGCACTGTGCTAAGAATTAGGGGTACAAAGAAAGGTAAAAAGAAACTTCAGGGTAGCTAGATGGCTCAGTGGATAGAGAACCAGGCCTGGAGATGGAGGGGCTTGTGTTCAGACACTTCCTGGCTGACCCTGGACAAGTCTCGAATCCCTAATTGCTCAGCCTTTACCATTCGTCTGCCTTGGAACTGATACTTAGTATTGATTCCAAGAGAAGGTAAGGGTTTAAAAATTCAAAACCAACCACTTACTGCTCTCAAAGAACTCCTAATCTAATGGGGGAGCTAGGATACAAGCAACTGTGTTCCAACAAGATATATACAAAATAAACTGGAGATAATCAATTGGAGAGAGCACTAGCACTAAGGAATTGGGAAAGGCTGCTTGTGGACAGTGGGATTATAGTGGACTTGAAATAAACCAGGGAGGCCAGGAGATGGATATCAGGAGGGATGGCATATCAGGCATTCTGGGATCAGTCAGTGAAAATACCTGGAGTGGGGAGATGGAATTTTTTTGTTCAAGGTAAAGCAGGAAGGCCAGTGTCCTAGATATGTGGGACGGAGGGAGAGGGAATGAGGGTAATAAGACAGAAAAATGTCAAGGGAAAGGAACTAGGACCTTTGAAATGGAGGTGATTGGGGTCCCCTGGAGTTTACTGGGGAGAGGATGACATGGTCAAATGTAGGATTTAAGAAGTTCACTTTGAAAACATGGACTGGAATGGGGGCGAAGGTGGGAAACATTTTGGATAGAGTGTGTCTGTGAGAGTGAATGTCAAGCAGGATACTTGGGTTATGAGCCTGGGCGCCTGGGGGTGATCTGGACAGTGACAGGAAAGTTCAGAAAGGAATAGAGTTTGGAGGACTTTTGGACATGTGTTTAAGATGTGGGTAGGATGCCTCAGACACGCTGGACAAGTCACTTAACTGCATTTGCCTAGACTTTACTGCTCTTCTTCCTGGCCACCAATACTTGTGCGTATGTTAAGATAGAAGGTAAGGTTAAAAAAAAAAAGATGTCTATAGATTATTCAGTTCAAGATGATCAGTTGTAGTAGTAGTCAGTTGGAGATCAGGAGAAATGAGGACTGTATAAGTAGATCTGGGAATCATCAGCATAGAGATAGTTGAACCCATGGCAGCTGATGAGATCCCTAAGTAAAACAGTATATGGGGAGAAGAGACTAGGGCCCAGGACAGAATCTTGGGAGATGCCCAAGGCCAAGTGGATGTGACTTGGATGAAGATCCCTGCAGAGTAGCCCAGAAGTTCCTATCAGACGAGTAGGACAATGAGAGAATAATGCTGTGGAAACCTAGAGAGGAGAATATTAAGGAGAAGAGGATGATTGAAGAGGCTAAAGAGAGAGAAAGGAAAATGAGAACTGAGAAGAGGCCATTTGATTTTGTAGTTAGGCAATCTGTTTGTAACTTTGAAGAGAGCAAATGCCGTTGAATAAGTTTGGTTGAGAGTTGAGAAGAGAATGAATGAGAAGAAAGGAAGTGGAGACATCTAGTGTAGACAACATGCCCAAGAGGTTTAAGTCACAAAAGAGAGCAGAGTGTTGGATTTATAGCTATGGGGATGAAAGATAAAGTTAGTGTTTTTTGAGAATGGGGAGATACAGATACGAGTGTGTTTGTAGGTGGGAAGGAAGCAGCCGACAATAGGAAGGGGGGGGGGGGTGCAGCTGGGTAGCTCAGTGGATTGAGAGCCAGGCCTAGAGATGGGAGGTCCTGGGTTCAAATCTAGCCTCAGACACTTCCCAGTTGTGTGACCCGAGGCAAGTCACTTAACCCCCATTGCCTAGTCCTTACCACTCTTCTGCCTTGGAACCAATACACAGTATTGATTCCAAGACAAAAGGTAAGGATTTAAAAAAACAGGGAAAGCTGAAAGATAAGTGAGAGGGAGAATGTTAGAGGGGGCAATCAGCTAGAGGAGGTGAGATGGAATATGATCATGTGTGTAGAGAGGTTTGCCTTGTCACAAAGAAGGGAGCCACTTATCCCGGTGAGGAGTGGAGGAGGATATACTAGGAAAAGTCATCAGAGTAATGTGAAACAAAGAGGAGAGGATAAGGGGAGCCTGGTAAATGGCCTGAAATTTTCAGTGAAGTGTGAGACAAAGTTCTCACCTGAGAGGCTTGGGGAAAGGGAGCCATGATAAGTTCAAGGTTTTTGGAAGAGCTCTTTTGATGAGTGGGATAGGGAATCAGATGGCCTTGTCATAGTGAGGGCCCATTCTAGATTCTCCACCTCCCCCCCCCCCTCCCAGCTTCATTCAGCAACAAGTGTGAGTTAATCATTGGGGAATGAGATCAAGATAGGTGATCTACATCCCTAGAGGTTCAACAAGAGGGTAGAGAATCCTTTTAGGTTGAGGGCATGAGATGAGGAACTGGAGGAATGATGTTTCTCCCCTTCCAAGAAGGCAGGAGACCTGAGGGAATACACCTCTCTTCTTACCCTAGAGGCTAGAGATTGGTGCAATTGGGGTGGGAAACCTTCAATGTCTTTAGGTGATCAATCTATGCTGAAAATTCCTAATCTTTTATGCCTGTGCTTGCATTTCTCTATCTAGAATGGCAAAACAAAAATAAAATGATCATTCTCTTTTGGCTTTTGGCCTACATTTCTGGGGAGGGAGAATGGACATGGAGCTATAAACCTGTGAAATTATCCATATAGGGATCTCCTGGTAGGAAACTTTTCTTCTTGGATTTGCAACTCTTGTACCTTATAGTCATGAAAGATATGTGCCCAGAGCCTCATTACCAATACTGTCAGAAGCGGAGCCGGCCCTCTATCCATTATGCCAGGTTGTGACTTTCTTTTCCTGCCCCTCACTCTTTTCTCTGCTTCTACCTCAGTGCTGGGGGTAGGGGCAGCCCTGAGATGGGCCATCAAGTTTCTTGCCCTTAAAATTAAATCCAAAGAGAGAATGGGAAAAGACATTAGAGGTTGTCTACTCTTCATTTTTCAATTAAAAAACTGAGATTCAGAGAAGTAAAATGAAATCATACAGATAAGTAGCAGAGGTAAGGTCTGAACTGAGCTCTTCTAATTCTAAGCCATTACAATTTAAAATGCTGTTTATGATATCTTCCATAAACTTAGAGTTCAATTGCTCTGGAAGAGTGAAGGCAAATCCTATAAAGCAGTGGCATCAAACCAGGGGTGCTAAAACTGACTCCCTCTGACTGCATACTGACTTAGGAAGCCACATATTAACATGATCTATGTTCTATTGTATTTTTATTTATTTTATTAAATATTTCCCAATTACACTTTAGTCTGATGGGGGCTAAGGCCTCTGATTTAAAGTAAAAAGCCACAGGTTACCTAATCAGTTGGGAGATTGAGCTGAGAAAATGGCAATTGTAAAACCCATCAAAGTTTACAGCATCTTCTAAACTTTTTGTGAGAAGGCAGAAGAAAATACTTTATTCTCAGAGATAATTCCTGGACAGTCCTGTCTGATTCTTGGTGCCAATGGGCCATGGCAAGCCAGTCCTGGGCCTGGGGTTTTCTTGGCAAGATACTGGAGTGGTTTGCCATTTTTTCCCCTCTAGCATGTTAAGGCATTTAAATGATTTACCCAGGGTCACACAGCTAGGGAATGTCTGAGCTCTGACTCCAGACCCAATGCTCTTTTTAGCTGGGGTGAGAAGACTTGGCTTGCTAATTTTTGTTTATCTTCATTTCTAAAACAGCAACCAAGAGAGATAAATTATAATATAGCCCATCCCTTTAGCCACAGGCATTAAAGGCATTAAAGAGCTCCTAGTCTAATGGAAGAAGCTACATGTAAATAATTAGGTAAGAAGAAGATAGATATCTGGTAAACTGGAAGTAATATCTAAGGTATGCCCCCACTTCCATGGGAAGCTCTTTTGAAAAATCTGAGGTTATTGATATCTTTTTTTCTTTAGCAGAGTCATTTCTCTATACTGCCTGCTCCCCTCCCACCCCCCATGAGCCTTCTCTTGAAACAAATACAGTTACAATGGAAAACCAAATGAAACAAGAGCAACTGGTGGCTCTGTAGATGGAGTATTGGACTTGGAGTCAGGAAAACAAGAGGTCAAATCTGATCTCAGACACTTCCTAGTCCTGTGACCTGGGCAGTCACTGTACCCTGCTTGCTTCGGTTTCCCCATCTATACAATGAGCTGGAGAAGGAAATGGCAAACCACTCTAGTGTCTTTGCTGGGAAAACCTCCAGTAGGGGCACAGTGGCACACCAACGAAAAAGGACCGAGCAACAACCAGAAGAATGACACGCTCACCCTTCACCATCAAGTCTTCTGAAGTCTTGATTAGTCTTTGACTTGCTTAGCGTTCTGAAGGCTTTAAATATTTCCCTTTTTTTGTAGTCATCATCTACATTGTTCCAAGTCCTGCTTACTTTGTTACATGCCAGTTTATATTGTTTCTCCCAAGTTGCCCTGAATAATGAATGTTTATTTTTTTGTCTTATAATAATCCATTGCATTCATTTACCAGTTAGTTAAACTACACCAATGGAAGGGCATCTCTTTTCTTTCCAGTTCTTTGCTACTACAAAGAGTGTTTCTCCCAACATATGTATGTATGTATATATATATATATATATTTTTTTTTTAACTCCTTACCTTCTGTCTTAGAATCAGTACAGTGTATTGCTTTAAAGGTAGAGGTGCAGTCAGGGTTAGGCAGTGGGGGTTAAGTGACTTGCCCATCTCTTGCTCTCCATCCTCTGAGCCAACTACCTGTCTCCCCCCTCCCCCCAATATTTTTTCATATGAGCTCTTCTATTTTGGACCCCATTTGTAGATTCTTAGAGAGGATGGTTGTCGTTGAGACATTTTGACTCTCTGTGACCCCATTTGGCATTTTCTTGGCAAAGATAGTAGAGAGGTTTGCCATTTCCTTCTCTAGCTCATTTTACAGAGGAGGAGACTGAGGCAAACAGGGTGAAGTGATCTGCCCAGAGTCACACAGTAAGCGTTTGAGGCCAGATTTGAACTCAGGAAGAGGAGTCTTTCTGACTCCAGCCTCAGCACTATCTGCTGTCACTTGCTGCCCAGAGAAGATGGTAGAATCTATCCAAAAGACCACTGGACCTGAAGATGGAAGACTGGATGCGAGTGAGTCCCGAATCTACCATTGATTGACAAGCTGTATGGCTTCCGTCAGACCCCTGGAGCCTCCCTTTCCTCAAACGTAGGAGCCTATTTGTCCAAGCCCTCCGGGATGCTGAAATGTCAGCTGCTTTCTGTGTGATATGTCTGTGAGGGGTAACTTCCTAGCAAACCCCCTCACCTACCTGAACCTTATTTTTCCCAAATGGACAATGGTCACGATACTGGCACTGACTCTCTGGGCGGCTAATTTGGAATGTAAATGACTTTATATGGGTAAAGGTGTTATTTTAACAGTATGTGTGCCACGCTTATGGTAGACAACTTAAGACTGAAAAGACCGGAGCTTCCCGGATCCCTAATGAGAATCATTAGCCGTAATAGGGCTATATTTCTCATCTCTAAGACTTTGAAACTAGCACTTATAATAGTTTTAAGGTTTGCAAATATTTTTACAAATATTGTCTCATTTAATATAACAACTCTGGGAGGAAGATGCTATCATTATCCCCATCTGATAGATGGAGAGATTGAGGCAGAAGGTAAATGACTTCCCTAAGGTCATACAGCTAGTAAACATCTAAGGCTATATTTGAATTTGGGTCCTCTGTCTGCTGTGCCACCTAGCTGCCTCCCCCACCCCCCACCCTGGTCCAGGGTTTTCTCCTAAAAGCAGGGGTCGTTATTCTTTTCTGTCCCATTTATACGTATTGAGGATGAAAAGGCAAATGAAAAAACTCATTTGGAATCCACACTAGACTTGTCTCCCTTTTTTTCCTCCTCCTTTTTTCAGAAAATATTGGTGAGTGACATAGTTTTTTTTTTGGGGGGGGTGACCTACTGCCCAGTTCTCTCCTGTTAATTCTCACTTGGGCCATTTGGCCACAGAAAATAATAGCGTTCAAATGAAAGCGCTGCAATTAATGCTGTGTATGTGTATGTGTGTGTGAGTGTGTGTGAGTGTATGTGTGTGTATTGAGTGTGTGAATGTATGTGTGTGTATGAGTGTGTGTGAGTGTATGTGTGTGTATGAGTGTGTGAGTGTGTGTGAGAGTGCATGTGTGTGTGAGTGTGTGTGTGTGTGTGTGAGTGTGTGAGCTCACGGTTACTGATGACACATTTAAGATGTTCCCCCTGTGGCAGGCCTTTCCTCCCCACTCACCTCTAGAGACAGAACACTCTTTCCAGCTTCTCTTCTCACTAGACTTTGCACCCAGGCCCTTTCCATCTGAATGTCATCCTCAGGCCCCACAGAAGAGGCTCCTCGCAGCCCTCCGGCCCTCGCTGGTGCGGCCATTTTTTCTCCTCACAGTCCATTCTTTCCTGCACTAGTCCTGGGTTGAGGCACGACAGCCTGGCCTGGGAGCCAAGGCCGGGGCGTGCTTTTGTCCCTGCCTGCCGGCGTGGCCTTGGAGAGTCATCTAGTCTCTTTGGCCTTCAGTGACTTCATCATCAAACTGAGAAAACTTGACTAGAAGGTCTTTGAGGTTCTTTTCAGTTCCATAATTGTGTGTGTTCCACCTTGCTGCTCCTCTGGCCCACTGTGGCACTCTGAAACACAGTTTGGTGACTCCACAACTCTCCCCTCCATACCCCCTGGAGCCAAGGCAGGGAGGAAGAAGGCCGCCATGTTGCTTTCCCACTTCCAGGATTCCCCAGTGGTTTTGGAAGGCTTTGCCTCGAATGCTAGAGAGGTGCCTGGGCCCTTTGGACTGCCTTTTATGTGTGTCACAGTTGAAAGGATGGCTTTGAGGCCCTGCATCCCTGGGCCGGGCCTTTCTCTTTACATTTACATTGCTTCCCCCGGGGTGCGGCCAGCCCAATGGCCCACTGTCTTCTTACAAGCACTCATATTTGTTTTTTGACCAAATTTGTCATCCCTTGACTTTTTTTTTTTTAAGTCCTCACCTTAGAATTGATACTAAGTACTGGTTCTAAGGCAGAACAGCAGTAAGGATTAAGTGACTTGCCCAGGGTCACACAGCTGGGAAGTGTCTGAGGCCAGATTTGATCCTAAGACCTCTCGTCTCTAGGCCTGGCTGTCGAACCACTGAGCTACCCTGACACCCCCAATAAGTGCTTTTAAATTAATTTCTAGAACTGGATCTAAACAATATGGATTCGGGGTTCCAGATCTTTGCCAAGTATCCTGATAATTCCTAAAGGCTAAACTCCATGGATAGTGATCCAAAAAAAAATGCCCTGGAACTATCAAGCATTGGTAGTGCTTGGCCAGTTTTCACTGAAAACAAACACTAGACCAACCCAACGTCATGAAAATGGCTAGTGGTCCTATCCTGTAAAAATTAAATTTATATCTCTAATAATAAAAATATTATATTTTATGAGATTTATTAAGGATCATTAAAAATCAAGGAGTAAAGAGGATACAAAATAAAAACCATGTGCCCTTGACTGGTTAGCCATTTTCAAATTTTCCCCACCGTACCACCATCACTGCTAATGCTACATCATGCAAGAAGAGAGAGAGAGAGAGAGAGAGCATAGGAGGTGTTACTGCCAGTTAAATACCAAGTGATCTCACCAATGTGGAGACACAGGAAAGATTATAGGGAATTCTGGGAAATACCAAGGACTTCTGGGGAATGAAGTCTAGGTTCAAAATCTCCATTTATATATCCCGCCCCCCCCCCCAAGACTAGTCTCTCCAGTGGGTCTTGTAAACATACCAGCTATGAAATTACAATAATTTGAGGATAAGAGGAAAAGAGAACAAAACCAATGATTGCTAGGCCCATTGACAAAAAGCCAGTTAGGGGGCAGTCCCCTTTGGCATAAGAGTATACATACAAAACAAATGCATTTAAATCCCACACAGTTCAAATCACCACATCCCAAACTTCTGGTGCAGTGTGTGGACTGTGGAGGCATCTTCATGGTGTCTTCTCCAAACAGTTCACTTTCTGGATTCGGAGAGGTAGCATGCTTCTTAACCTAAAATTACTCTCAAAAGGAATTTAAACTTTGCAATTTAAAATAATAATTTTACTGAAGAGGGTGATTGAAAAACACAGGGATCACTTAGAGATTCATGGCTGAGTTATGAGGTGTATGAATCAGTTGTCAAGAGAAATAAAAAATATTTTAAAAATCTAAATAAAAAAAGATAATTTCTGGATGAAATATAGATTATCAAAGTCTTATGTATAAAAATTTTAAGTAAAAGAAAAATAAATCTATATCAGGTCCTTGAATCAAGGCCCAATTAAAGTGATTTAAGCAATTATGCATTTACCCAATCAGTAGCCAGGACTATAGAAAGTTTGCCACACTGTGAAAGACAGAAAAGGACTAGATTATAGGAGCCAGATAGGAGCCAAATTTGAGATACTTGGTAGAATGTGGGACAAGGAAGACCTACCTTTAACACATGTTAAACAGCCACAACCTCAAACCCCAAACAAAGTTCAAGTCCTCTTGTCTTGGCTCAAAATTTTCATCAATCCCATCAGGATTAGTTGGTCTCTTTGACCTTGTGCTCAATCGGCACTATGCAGTTTAGCTTTGTGCTTCTTTGGAACTGTGTAATGGTTCTTTTGTATTTTCTTGTCCTGGAATCAGACAGAATCATTAAGCAAAGTCCCATAATTTTTTTAAACAATCAATGGCATCATTTTTATAGTCTAAAGCTTTTTGGGTATGCATTGATATTATAGCAAATATATTTTAAACTTATGTTACTGCAAAATAAAAAAAGTTAAAGAAAATCTTCTCAATACTGGTGATATGTACTTCTAATACAAAAAGGAGAGAAAAAAATTGAAATTCTATGTTATACATGCCAGAAAAAATAAGAGTTTTAAAAAAATCAAAAATATAGTTATCATTGACACACTGTGTCAGCTAAGGAAATGTAGAATACAAAGGTTTCTCACCAAAAATGAGGTCCATTTCCTCTTCCAACCAGGCCATGCAAAAAGATGTGAGGAAAACAAGTCAGTGGAAGACTTAAGGAAAGAAATTGAAAGGTTACAAGGACAACTGAAAAGTAAGGGAGAGACCATAGCCCCTTTGCAAAAATCCACAGATAAATCATTAACATGCCTTTACTGTGGAAAGAGAGGCCATGTAATGATGGTCTGTAGGAGCTGGCTACAGGAAAAAAAAGAAATAATAGCAACTTTAGAAATAGTAACTATAGGAATCGTAATGCCAATCAAAATAATGACAGTGCTCCAAATGAGGAAAATTATACTACACAACAAAATGCCCAACAATGATATATAAAAAATGGGACTCGTCCACGTTATACTCTGGGTGAAAATCCCCATCAGTGTGGGGGATCCCAGAAAACTGCCCAAGCATCTGTATGAAGGTGTGATTGGGGGTGGGGGGGGTGGGGACAGCTTTGGAATCAAGGAGTGGAACCTTTGATTTTCCAGACCCTGATATTTTAATGCCAGTAATCCCTATACATTCCCTTTCCCCCTACCCCCCATAGTAAGGAACCTCATGTCATGTTAAAGGTGGGAAATTCATGCTATTTTTTGGACACTCGGGCATCTAGGTCAGTTTTGGTAAGCAAACCAGAGGCAAAATGTGACTCTATTGGCTCTCTAAATGTAGTAGGTATATGAGGAACACCTTTAAAGGTCCCAAAACTTTCTCCTTGCATGGTATGCGTTGGACCCCTAGCTGTTGAACATTCTTTTCTTTTAATGCATAGATCCCCCACAAACTTGTTGGGGAGGGATTTACTAAGCAAACTACAGGCCACAATAATTTGTGCTCTATGTCCTTGGAAGTGCCTGAAGAATCTTTAAATTTACTCCCTGTACTTCTCTCAGGGAGCCAGGAGACAAAAGAGCCTCCCACTTTTGAAATACCTACAGATATACCGGAGTCTCTTTGGGCCACATCTTCTTCTGATGTAGGCTTACTTAAATCAGCTATTCCTGTGCAGATTAAAACTAAATCTAGCCCACCTCCTTTCATTGCTCAGTATCCTCTCTGAAAGGAGGCAATTGAGGGCATTACCCTGGTAATAAACTCATTAATCGACCAGGGCATCACAATTTTTAAATATGAATACAACACACCCATCCTGCCCAGTAAAAAAACCAAAAATGGGGCCTGATGGCAAGCACCTCTCTAGATTCATACAGGATTTGAGGGCTGTGAACAATCATGTTATAAAGAAACACTCGTGCTCTCTTCCTTTGCAATGATGCAGCAAATATGGTGGTAAGGTGGGGATTGCTGAAATGGCTAATCAGCCATGGGCACATGGTTTTTATTTTGTATCCTCTTTATTCCTTGATTTCTAATGATCTTTAAAAAAAACCTCATAAAATATAATATTTTATTATTAGAGATATAATTTAATTTTTATAGTCCTAAGTTGGAATCTGAATACGCCATCACTTAGTCCTAGGCCTTTTGCAACAAACCTCCCCTGGGATCTTGGGGTTTAATTTGGGAATTTGAGAAGTGTTTAAGTCTAGCTGTTTTTTGTTTGTTCTTTAAGCCCTTACCTTCCATCTTGGAATCAATACTGAGTATTGGTTCCTAGGCAGAAGAATGGCAAGGGCTAGGCAATGGGGTTCAAGTGACTTGTCCAGGGTCACACACTTGGGATGTGTGAGGCCAGATTTTAACCCAGGACCTCCTGTCTCTGGGCCTGGCTCTCAATCCACTGAGCTACCCAGCTGCCCCATAAGTCCAGCTGTTGAGTCCCAGAGGGCAGAACCAGGAACAAACAGAAGAATTTAGCCTCGATGTCAGGAATAACTTCCTAAACATGAGGGCTGCCCGAAAGTAAAATAAGTGATCTTCCTTCCCCTCCTTAGGGGGGTCTTCAGGAAAAGGATGGATGACCCTTTGTTTGTGTTGGAGTGAGGATTCTTTTCCTGTATGGGTTGGGTTGGATGGCCACCGAGGAACTTTCTCACTACCATATCTAGCATTTGCCCAGTTTTCCCCAAATAGGAAGTGCTCCAGGGCTGTGGCCTACTTGAATGATGTGGGCCAGGTCAGGTAAGTGACCAAGGGAGGGAGGGCTGTTGGTGCATGAGGTAGTTGTCACTGTGGACCGGAGGGAGATGGCCTGCCACCTTGGCTTCCTTCAGATCCCAACGGGAATCTCATTTTCTACAGGAAATCTTTCCCCATCCCTCTGAATTCTAAAGCCTTCTCTTGCCTAATGATTTCTTAATTATCCTCTGTGTAACTTGTTTGTACATATTTGTTCACTCGCTGTCTTACTCATTAGATCATGAGCTCCTTGAGGACAAGGACTGGCTTTGGCTTCTTTTTGCACCCTCAGCACTCAGCAGAGTGCTTAATAAATGTTTATTCATTGATTGATGGATTGACTTCAAGAGAGGGGCAGAGCCTCCTACCCAGACTCCTTTGGGAGAATGCATCGCCTTGTTTGGAGGTGTTGGTGTTTCTCAAGCACTGATTTTTCCATGGTTTTGTACTTTACTTGGGTAGAAAGGAGACAGAAAAGGGATGGAGGAAGATAAGTAGGGATGCGGGTGCTGGTATTCTCCTTGCAACTCTGCTGCTTGAACAGATACCAGAAGTGGAATTTTAGGAGAAAATTCTGACTGGATGTACATGGTGATTTCTTTATACTAAATGACTATGCAATGACTTTCATGTTTTTATCTGGAGAGAGAGGATATTTATAGACTCCCCCAAATTCTGCAGCTTCATACACATAGATTTTAAAAGGTAAATCTTTTAGTGATGCATAATTTATACAGATTCATCTTTTCCATTTGCCCCATCACATATGTGCATGCATTCTAAATCTCTTAGGAGAGCTTTTTTGAAGGGGAGAGGATGGGTTGTCAGCCTTAAAAAAAAACCCAAGGTAGGAAATACATTTTTTTTCCAGTCATTTCAGTCATGTCTGACTTCTTTACCCCATTTTTTTGGGGTTAAAGATATTGGAGGGGTTTGCTATTTTCTTCTCTATTGCATGTACAGATGAGGAAACTGGGTTAAGTGACTTGCCTAGGGTCACATAGCCAGCAAGTGTCTGAGGCCAGATTTGAACTTGGGATGGAGAGTCTTCCTGACTTCAATCCTGGTGCTCTTATCCACAGCCCCATCTTGCTTCAGTTTCCTTTTTAGTCATGGGGTTGATGGTGAGTTCTCACAGGCTATGCCAATGGAATATAAGCTTGAGTCTCTGGCACGAAGCTAGAAGGTGTCCGGGCGTGGGCCAGCCATGGACCACGCATGTGTCTGTGCTCTGAGGATCTGCCCCTCTCAGCTTGGACTGCCGATGATCAGAAACTTGAATACAAGATGATTTTTGGGGTAAAATCATCAAAATGGTAGAAAAAAATGATAACGCATACCAAGGTACGGAAGTGTCCGTCGGCTCAACAGCGGGGACGACTGTGGATGGAATCACATTTTTTTGGAGGGGGTGATGGCAGGAGGGCAGCTCGCAGGGAGAAAACATCTGGACCGAAGTAGGCCGACCCGTGCCAGAGCTGCCCAGGGGAAGCGAGAGGGTCGGGAATCCAAGCTGACGTTTACAGGGCACACTGATGTTTTCAAGAGGCTCTGTGTAAAAACAATCCTGTGCGTGCATGTGTGTGTGCAGTTATTATCCCCGTTTTACAGGGGAGGCTGAGAGGCAGAGTGGCTTGCTTAGGTTTGCAGTCTGTCTGCATCAAGGTTCCCGACTCTGGTGCGTGCGGGTGACGTGTGGGGCCGGGGTCGGGCAGCCAGCCTGGGCCCAGCGGGCATCGGTCTAGTTCTTTATCACTCCAAGGCCACCTCTATCCTCTAGCCTGCCCTACCGCTAGGAAACCCGAGGTCTTTAGTGGTAAGAGAGTCCCTCCTCACAGTTTGATTCAATTCAGTAACCATTTATGCCTACTCTGTGCCAGGGGCAGCGAGGTGGCACAATGGCTCAGGATTGGAAAGACTCATCCTAAGTTCAGTTCTGGCCTTCGACACTTCCTGCTGTGTGATCCTGGGCCAGTCACTTCATCCTGTTGGCCTCAGTTTCCTCATCTGTAAAATGAGCCCAAGATGGAAATGGTAAACTGTTCCAGCATCTTTGCCAAGAAAATCCCAAATAGGGTCAGGAAGAGTCGGAAATAGAAAGGCTCATAGGAAAAAATATTGGGGGAAACACGTTTTGTAGGAGTAAAGAAAGAACAGGGAACAACAAAGCTGGGTGCCAGCATTGTGCTCAGCCCAGAAGATGCACAAAGAGGAAAAAGACGTTCCCTGCCTGCCCTCAAGGAGCTCGTAATCCAACGGTGGGGTGCCCATTGCCTCGGGAGAGAAACCTACTGAGGAAACAGCTCCCCCAAGGCTGGGTGGGGGCCGAAGGTGGGGACTCCCACGCAGCTCAGCTCATTGTGGTTGTTTTTTAAAACCCTGGCCTTCTGCGTAGTAATTTAGAATTGGTTCTAAGACAGAAGAGTGGCATGGGTTAAGCCATGGGGGTTAAGCGCCTTCTCCAGAGTCACACCGTTAGGAAGCATCTGAGACCAGATTTGAACCCAGCATGTCCCATCTCCAGGCCTGACACAGAAACTGCTTGGGTTAACTAGTGGCCCTAGCTCAGCTCTTTGTGGGAGAAACCTAGGTCTTTGGGAAACAGAAACATTTGCATTTAATGGATTAATTTTTAAAATATAGGGATTGGGTCTGTGTCACTTGTTTTTGCAGAGACAACGCAGCATAGAGGGACCTGGGTTCAAGTTCTGCTTCTGAAAAATAATAGAAATATGACCCTATAGGTAGTGACAGGGATCTCCCAATACTACGGGCAACGCAGTGTGTTTATAAATTGTCAAAAATAGGTCAGTCTGCCTTGGAAGAGGGAGTTCCTCACCCTAAGCCCCTTATGTTCCTAAATCATAGATCCAGGCCAAAAAAAAAAAAAGCTCTTCCAGTCCTTGAGATCCCCACTCCCCATCCCCTTTTATGCCATCCAAGTGCTTTGGAGCTGGTCTTTCTGTAGGTCTGGAGGGCAGGAGGAGGCAGGACTCTGTGTCCTGAAGAGTGCCAAGAGGACACTAGCTTTGCCTCATCCTTTCCTGGAGGATCCCGCTTCCTTTATCTCAGATAAGCAGAGCGGAGAGAGGACTCTGGCCAGGGCTGCTCTCTGGGCTCCTCCGGAGCTGGCTGGGCCTCCTCGGAAGTGGCTCGGAGTGGGCAGAGCAGCCCGGCTCAGTCCTGCAGGTATTGCTTTAAGAGCGGCGGGAGCTAAGCCTCGGGTCATCTGGCCAGAAGCACTTGGCAGCCAATGCAGCACCACGCAGGACGGGGCTTCTCCTGGGAAGCCGAGATTTCTGGGATGCCGTCTTCTGGGTTATTTGACTGCTGGGAAAAAAAAGGTCTCAAATCTCACTGCGAAAGGGAAACGGAGGAAAATCCTAGCAGACACAAGTGCTCTCTAGGCTGTCTTGCAGGCGATACCAGAGATTGTCCTTTCCCTAAATGGTGCCTTCTCCAAATGTAAAATACCCCAGTGAAAACTGCCCCCGGCCCGGGATTCTAGAGGGATACTTAGAAGGGCTCTCGGAGGCCAGCTAGTCCAATGCCCCCATTTTATAGATGAAGACACGCACCGCTGAAGTGACTGCCCGAGGTGACACAGGTGGCGAGTGCCATGGTCTAGATTCATAGCCAGACTCTGTCTCTGAAGCCAGTACTTTATTTGTTAATGGAATTACGGCTTTTAGAAGTTCTGGGAAAGTTAGGATAGGAGATCTGTAGTCTTGGAGATTTTTCTTTTTAAACCCTTACCTTCTGTCCTGGAATCAATACTGTGTATTGGCTCCAAGGCAGAAGAGTGGTAAGGGCTAGGCAATGGGGGTCAAGTGACTTGTCCAGGGTCACACAGCTGAGAAGTGTCTGAGGCCAGATTTGAACCTAGGACCTCCCTTCTCTAGGCCTGACTCTCAATCCACTGAGCTCCCCTTGGAGATTTTTCTAAGAGTCTTCTATTGGTTTTTCCTCTCCCTTAAAAAATAAAAACCCAACCAACCCACAATGGGCACAACAATGCACACCCAGACTCCCCTTCCATAGACTCCAAAGGAAGAAGTTCTGCCTTTTTGCCAGACTAGCACAGATGCCAGGGAATCCCCATGCTGTGGGTCCTCGCTTCCATTGTTGCTATTAAATGGCTCACTTGACCCCTTGCCCACCATGTATCTGGCACGGTGTGCTGTGCTGATTAAATGAGACCATGCAGTGGAGAAAGACATTTTGGAAAGTGGGTTATTGTGTCTTGGTCTGGGCGCAGCCCTCTCTCCTTCCCCATCTCCCAGGGCCTTCCGAGCGCAAGGGCCATGACAGGTCTGCGTCCTGGAGGCAAGATGATTCCAGGGAGCCCTGGAGCAGATGGCTGGCTGCAGGTCCATTTCTGGAGGTTGTTTCCAGGTCCTCTGTGATGCTCCGCAGAACTCCAACAGTCAGGCTCACGGCTCTCTTTCAAACTCCATTCTGTAGCTCCCTGAAGTGGCTGCATAGCCCTCCTTATGGCACCGAGTCAGAATTCTGGAGCTGGAAGAGTCCGGCTCCCTCACTGGAAAGATCTCATCTAATTTGCGCCAGAACCTCTGGCCAGTCTAGAGGTCTTCCCCTAGTTTAAGGCTCCTTCATTACTGGGGAGGGAGGGACACTGCAGTGGAAATGCAGTTGGATTAAAAAGTTCTGGTTCTGAGCCTCCAGCTCCTGACTGGAGCAGTTAAGTAGCAAAGTAACCTTTGCTTAGATCTTTTTCTTATCTGTAAAATGGGATGACACTTGTACTATGGACTTCCCTGAATGGGGTGGTGGCAGTGTTAAAGTGCTTTGTTAACCTTGTAGTTTATAAATGGGAGTAAAACATTATTGTGAATATATTTAGACTCTGGAAGGTGCATCTCTGTATGGACTGCCCCAGAGTCTAACAGGGTTCTGATGGGGTTGACTTAGCTTTTTGTAGGTGGGTTTCAAAACAGATTCTGATAAACCCTCCTGGTTCCTGTGAGTGAAACTCCTAGATACAGAGTTTCCAGCAGGGAGTGGAGTAGCCAGGACTCTGGCTTTTCTCCTATCTGGTACAAGGCAAAGCCAGAGGGCCATCATTCAAATCTTGCCTTTGATGTGTATCCTTGTGTGATTTTGGGTAAGCCACATTTCTTCTCAGGGCCTCAGTTTCCCCAAATGTAAAATGAGGGGTTGGGAGCAGATGTCCTCCATTTTCCCTTGGATCACTGGGATTCTTACTTCTGGGTAAAGGTTTAAATTTGGAAGGGGGGCTTAAATTTGGGTACATTGGTGGGATAGAGGAAAAGGGGGAGGAGAGAATAGTTTCTTGAAGGATTAGAGTAGACTTTGTTTATGGAAAAGATAATTTACAGGACTTAATATGGTATAATGGAAGGTACATTGGATCTGGAGTTAGGATTCAAATTCAGATCCTCTCACTCTGCCATTTTTTACTTGTGTAATCCTGGATAAGTTACTTCACGTCTCCTGGTCTCAATTTCCTCATCTGTAAAATGAAGAGTTTGCACTAAATGATTTCTCAGGTGCCCTCTGATTCTAAATCTATGATTTATTGAAAAAGAACTTTATCCCTCTCCCTCCTCACTTTTCAAGACAACTGCTAGTAGGGGGAGAGCCGGGGAGAGGAAGGGAAGAGCTTAATAGTAATAGTTCACATGGAAATAAATAATATTTTAACTTGGTGGGGTTTTAATTTTTATTAAAAAAAACAAACATAAACAACCTAAGTGCTGATTTGTTAATAGTGGAAAGGATTTGGAACTGGAGTATGTGGGGTTAAATTCCTGCTTCTTCTGCTGACTACCTGTGACCTGGGACAAATATTTAACTTCTCTGGGTCTATTTTTTTTAAATCTGTAAAATAATAGGTGAAATGTATGTTTTCACTCTTTTGATCCTCACAGCTCTTTTAAGTTATTTATTCCCATTTTACAGATGAGGAAACAGAAGCTCAGAGGTTAAGTGACTTGATCAGGAAGGATTGGAACCCAGGTTTTTCCTATTCCAAGACCACCACAAGGCCTTTCGAGCCCTTAACACTCTGATAATGACTTTTTCAAAAGAACACAAATATTTGTTCAATAAATATTTAAAATCTTATACGGAAAAAGTCTAATATTCAGCAATTTTTCCTTCTCCTTACCACCCACATCTGTAATCTCATGGGAACAGGCAAGTGCCCAGTTCAAAGCAATAGACACAAGAGTACTTTAGGAGATGGGATGGTATGTTCCCACTTTAATTCTTATCGCAGCCTTTGTAGAACACTTTATGGTTTGCAAAGTGCTTTACACTATTTGTTTTCTTCTCACAAAAACCCTGGGAAGTAGGTGCTAATACTCTAACCAGTTTTGTTGTTGTTTCAGTTGTGCCCAACTCTCTGTGACCCCATTTTTTGTGGGGGAGGTTTTCTTGGCAGAGATACTGGAATAGTTTGCCATTTTTTCCTCTAGCTTCTCTTACAGATGAGGAAGCTGAGGCAAAAAGGGTTAAGTGACTTGTCTAGGGGTTACTTGGACTAGGAAGTGTCTGAAGCCAGATTTGAACTCATGAAAATGGTCTTCCTGCTTCCAAGACCAGCACTCTATCCACTGTGCTTCCTAGCAGTTCCTACTCAGTTTCCAAGTAAGAAAATTGAAGGTGAGAATGAAGTGACTTGGCCAGAGTCACACAACTATTAAGTATCTGAAGAAGGATTTGAAATTGGGTCTTCCTGACTCCAGGTCCAGTGCCACCAAGCTGTAAGGTTCTGAGCTATTTCGATTATTTCTCTGCATCAGTTTCCTCATCTGTAAAATGAACTTTGGACTAAAAGTTCCTTAAGTTCTTTCATGTCCAAAAAGGCTGTACTATCAAATATCTGGTGAATGAATGAAGCAGTAAGCTAAGAGTTAGCTTAAATACCCAAATCTTGGGTAGGGATCAGGTTTCCTTTTGGGACTGTAAATTTCCAGAGGAAGAGATGGATGGGGAAGGAGAATTTAAACATCTTGTTTACATCACTCAGAGAGAGCCAGGAAGCCTCAAAGAGGTATGCTGAAGTTTCCTAAATCAATCTGACTTTCAAAGTCCCCTTTAACCTCAGTGGACCCCAGCTCTCTAACTCAGTTTCCCACTCCCCCCTCTTCCAACACTGTTTTCCTCACCAAGCACATGCACACCTTCCTTCTTCTCAAAACTTTTCTTCCAGCCATATTCGAGAGCTTCCAGATGCATGTTTTAAGCGATTCCTCTAGGACTAGCCTAGATAAAATTAAGGTGTCTCAGGTGTCCTTCTCTCTTTCCAGGATCGAATCATTAACTTAGTTGTTGGCAGCTTGACGTCCTTGCTGATTCTGGTAAGTGATTTTTTTTCTTTTTTAAGTGATGATGTAGACCTGAGTATCCCACTCATAGTTCTGGCCTTGCCAGAATGCTGAGTGAATCAACTTCCTCATTAAAAACGCTGTTATAGGGAGCTCCATAGAACACTGCTAGCTGAGACAATCCTTTCTGTTCAGCCTCTTAATTTATTTGGGTTACTTTGGATTTTCATTTCCTTTTCCTGGAGACCACAAATAGAAAGTGAAATAACTCCAAGGAGAAGCCAAGGACTGAAGGATCCCAAAAATGAATACCTCTGTCTTTGGACAATGAGGAGGACTGTGCTTTTTCTCTAGTAAAATTTGTTAAAGAGAACAAACTCTAACCTTTATATGAACTCTAAGACAAAAGAGTAGCCAGGGCTGGGCAATTGGGGTTCAATGACTTGCCCAGAATTAAAGTTAGGAAGTATCTATCTGAGGCCAGATTGGAACTCAGGTGCTTTCTCTATTTGTGCTAGCTCCAATTCATTTTTGCAAGTTTTGTTTCCTTCTGTGTCCTCAAATTCTTTTTGTCCCTCCCCCCACCCCTACCCCATACCTGGATTATAGTTTTCAGAGGTGTATATTGGCAAATCTGTAGAATACATGGGGGAGGGGGTGTTAAGACAGGACAAATCCTTTATAAATACTAGGGAGATTTCTTAGACCATGAAGGGGAAAGTCACCCATGTACTAGAGCTAGAGGAAGCAGCACTTCAGCCCAGGTAATGGGAATTAGAGGCTGTGGTTGACACCCTGTCTTCAGTTATGGTCCCCTTTGGCCCTTTTCTAATTTATTAGGATCATCTCTGGTCAGTTTATGGCCAACCTGTCTCCTGAGTGGGGAATGGCAAGGCGCTATCACATTTCTTTGGCCTATGGGCTGTTTGTTCTCACCACAGAGGCCAAGCTGAATCTAAATAGGTGTTAATGGTGGAATCAAAATGAATTTAGCTTGCTTCTCTCACTATACACTTTTTGGAGGTTTGGAGTGGAGTTGGGAAGAGGGAATGAAGTGTAGAAGATATTCAATCAATAAGGCAAAGGCTGAGCTTGGGGCCTTGTAGAATATTAGCAGATAACTAATTTTTGGTTCTCCCCAGAAGTGTTTAGTCAGTATATATGAAAGTAAATTATAGGAAGCACTTGCTTTTGTTTATCTTCCTTGATAGAAACATTCAGGATAAACAGAATAAATAGAAGTTAACAGCAAGTTTTTTTGGATCCAGTCCTGCTAAAGCAGAGGAAGAGGATGTTTGTGGGTTTCTTTGTTTCAAAATTGCTGTAAGGCCCTTAACACTCAAATTTCCAGTCTCTGTTGGCTAAAGAGGTCAAGGTGTTTATGGCTTAAATAATTTTATTCCTTGAATTCTATTGTAACCAAAAGTTTGAGAATTATTTCAATATTTAGCTCATTTTTTTTCATGTAGGTAACTCTGATCAGTGCTTTTGTGTTCCCTCAACTACCTCCAAAACCACTGAATATATTTTTTGCCGTTTGTATCTCCTTGAGTAGCATTACTGCCTGCATACTTGTAAGTATGATTTGGAATTTGAAATGAAGCTTCTCTAGAAGTACTGTTCAGTTTTAGTGGGTTTAGTGCTATTAGGACATAGGGCAGTGGTTCCTTAATTCTGGTTTGGTAACTGGAGATAATGTATCATATTTCCATTAACCTTCCATTAAACAGCATGCACAGGTGTGTCAGTCAGAATTTTCAGCTAGTGTTAAGTTTAAAAAAGTTTGCCTTTGGAGGGACAGAGGGGAACTCCTAGAGTTTTTGAATTATATATTTGGTGCTATAATATTATTGCCTATGAGTTTAGATAAATAACAGTAGTAGTTTCATATATAAGTAGACCTAGTGTACAGAGTTAATTACATAGCCAGTAAATTAGAACATAATCCTCTTTGCCAAGCCTGAACTTTGAATTGAGTGAAATCCAAATGAATGGGTTATTATGCCCTTTTAAGGAAAAACAGTGCATTATAGGTAGTGTGAGCTTTGTCTTTGTGATAAAGGGCTTTTTGCTCATCTTCCCAGTCTGACATTTCAGACACCATTGTTTTCTACAAGAGCAATGGGTAGCTCTCCCAAGTTGGAACTCGTTAATACTTGAAGCTTCTAACAAGTTTTACCTGCCATTGGTGGATTTAACCATAAAAGCTGTCCCCAATCAGATATTCCTCACCCCAACCACAGTGATAAGTGTTCCTTCAAGGGAGGTGATAAAAAGTGATTCTATTACTTGCCACTTCTTTATGTAATGTTAGGGCTAGAAATATTGAGATTGAGATACAAAGGTAATCGTTTGGATAAAAAACTAGGTTTCATCTACTCAAGCAGTCATACTTGGCTTCTAGATCATGGAAGGGATAAGTAAGGAAGGCATCATTTATAGGAATGCATTAGCCCCTTCTCACTTTTAAAACCTCTTGAAATGTGAGACATAAGTGGAAAAAATGGAGTCATCATTAATAAGGTATATTAGTATGAATGTATGCCTTATGGAAACCCTTTTTTGGGGGTGGTGGTGGTGGTGGTGATGACAATGTTCAAGACTAATCAAATGATTTTAAAAGCAGGATCCATTTTCTGAAACTTGATTTTTGTTTTCACCCTATGCCTACCAAGCAGGAATGATGCTTTAACCCATTAGGATATTTTAAACGTTTCTAGGAAATATGAATTGGCATTTTTAGAATACTCCCTCATTGAGCTATGAGAAAGAGTTTTTGTTTTAGTTTTAAACTGGAAAATGTGTGTAGATGTGACCCGATGAATGCATTATCTTAAAAGGATGGTATTGTCTTCATATTTACAATACATTTGAGTTATGAAAAGGGGAAAGGACATTCTGTGAACATGAGGTACAGAGAATGAGATAGCCCAGAATAAAAAATTCTATGATGTAAAGTCAGAACAGAGTACTTTTTTTCTGACCCAGCTGGGTCAAAGTGGGGGAAAGAGAATTAGTTGGAATGTGAAATTCTAGTACTAAAAGCATTTGCTTTCATCTAATTTGATTTCTTCTTTCTCCTCCAATCCCTTTTCTTTAGATCTATTGGTATCGACAAGGAGATCTGGAGCCGAAATTTAGAAATCTAATTTACTATATCTTGTTTTCTATCATCATGCTATGTATATGTGCCAACCTGTACTTCCACGATGTGGGAAAGTGATGCTGCCAATGAATAAGAATCAGACTGTTCTCAGCTACAGACTAAGACTTGGAACAGGAATTCCGGGTAAAGTAAACTGAAGAAGCAGCAAGATTGTGCAGGAATTCAATACATGATTTTCATGTTAACTACAAATCTAAATTCCCTCTTGGTGGGGAGATAAGATGTGACATTGTGCTTTTCCTTTTTTAGAGAGCTGATGGTGCACTTTAAAGAACATTCCACATATATGGATTCAGAATGGCACAAGTTATTTTCACTTTTGGAATCTTATTTTTTTTTATAATGTACTATAGCACTGGGAGGGGGTTATAGAACAGACAACATCTTAGAGTTCTAAGACAAATATTCTTTTATTTCTGTTAAACTGAATATACAATTATTTTGTTCCCTATGCAACCAACCATTGCTTGTAACTACAATTTAATTTCACATTAACAAAAAAAAGCACATTAGATGGTAAAAAGACAAAAACTCTGATTGTGAAAATCTAATTACAATAATAAATAAAATAATTTATACGAGGGTTTTTTTTTTTAACTCTTCTATAGGGATCATACTCATCAAAGCCTTATAGGTCAGTCACTTGTCTTGGCTAAAATGCTTCTAATATAGGAATGACTTCTTGATTTGTTTCCTTCCATTCCACAAGCCAATTTAAAAACAAACCCCTGAGCAGGAGAGGTTGCTAAACTCTACCTCCACTTGACCACCTAATGAGCTGAATTAATCTCCCATATATCATCAGTGGTTCTATATTGCCTTTAGTGTAATAAATCAGCCTCCTATCCTGGGACAGCAACGTTACTCCCCATTTTTAGAGGTGGAAAGGTCTAGCTTTGTTTTAGTCAGGGCAGTGGCTTCTTGAGTAGTTGGTGTGTGACAGAAAGACAACTACTCTCATCCTTGTTTCCCCTTTTTAAAAACAACTATGCTATAGTTGAGTTTTCTTCAGTATCTATTAATGCTTTTAGGAACAAACCCAACTTTCACCACTAGCAGGGGGCCAGCCAGAAGCAGCCTTCATGAGAGGATGCAGTTTGGGTTTTTGTTGTTGTTGTTGTGGTTTGTTTAAATACAAGAGATGTCCCAGCTAGGCGTTAAACACTAGTAAAATAGGTAGAAATACCCAATGCTTCTGTATGAGGCTATTAGTACTCTTTAAACCACACAGATAGGGAAACTTTTCTCTGAAACTTAACCAGATACAAACTTGGAAGAAGCTGGGAAGCAGGCCTCCTCTGACACCTTTGCTCACTTAAAGCAGAACACTTCAGCTCTGGGGGTTCTAACTCCTTTCTCAGGACCTGAAGCAAGCAAAATCCCTGGCTGATGACTGAATTGGCAACATTAACTATAACTGATCTCCCACAATCAAGAACCCCCATCTAGCAAGTTAAACTGGACGCCAGGTGACTATCTACTCACAAATGAAGTAAAAGTCCCAATTGAAACAATGTGCATGACGGCTTAAGCACAGCAGCTACTTTAAAATGAGAAGAATGGTAAATTAGGTCTGTGGGTATGGGGGGTTCTCCTTTCTCTGGAAGTGGTGCCAGCACAGGGTTTTGTGAGCAGCTTCCTTGTTTAAACTGCCCTGTTACTGAACATGAGCTTAATGGCAGTTCACCAAGTCTTCTACATCCTTTGAGTCTTCTGAAATAGGACTGTCCAAGGATGATCCAATAATATGGGATTCTTCTTGGTGATGATGCAGTATGGGATCTGGAATGAGTTATATATTAAGAGACTACAAAAGGGTACCTGTGCTCTTTACAATTTCTGGAGCTATTCAATGGTAGTAATTAAAGCCTTGTGGAGAAAAGTTTTCTACCAAATTTTTAGTAACTGCTTTGAAGTCATCATGAATTAAAATTTTATTACTGTATTTAGTACTGCATTACTGCCAAAGCCCACCCACAATATTTAGGATTTTAAAAAGCACAGATTAAATAGTCCGGGGAAGAAAATGCCTCCATGCATAAGCATTAATACCTCCAAGGAGGTGAGGAGGCAGTGGGCTTTTGGCATTAGGCCCAACTCATTAAAGGCCAGTATTATAGGGGGGTCCTTCCTTCTCCCTTACCTGTTAGTGTTGTCAGAGGTAAGACAGAATCATTATCTATATCATCTGACGTCTGGATAAAACCACGTGGCGATGGAACGATGAGTATTGTTTCATCATCAATTGTGGACTGATCAACTTGTTCCTCTATAGTAGGAGATTCCAGGTCCTATACAATTTAAATAACAGGAGACAAAAACTGATAAAGAGAAACCTGCTTTCTACTATGGATAACATTACTTCTTTCCTACCATCTCCTCCCTCTCAAATCCAAATTTCTAGAATTCTAGGCAAGTCTTTCTAGCTTAAGTTCAACCTATTATTTCTTCTAAAGGCTGTGTTTATTTGGGGCTTACTGGGTTATACTTTTATAGAAATGATAATTCAGCTGCACATGTTCTTTTAATTAAATTGAATAATGAACTAATTTCATTAGTGTTAGATTGATTGCAAAAATAGCACATTAAAAAATTTTTTAATTAATGATTGAGATAGTAACTGCAATGGGATCCAGTATTGGTAGATAAAATATTAAACATGATGGCCCTTTTTGTGTAAAGACTGGATAAATACAATCTGGTAAATTAATGGCTTTAGCTACACAAAACAGCACTTTTGTGGGAAAAAATACTGTTTTTAATAATGATCTCTTGAGAAACAACTTGACCCACTGGAGTATTTATTAATATAATGTACATTAAATCTTGAGAGCACCCTGAAATAAATACTAGTGGCATTTTACAAGCCAAGAAGTAACTTAAAGAAAGTAGAGGAATTTTCTCTCATATGAATGAATTAAGGTGGTTCTCAACTTAAAAAATGTTGTTTCCAGGGGGCAGCTGGGTGGCTCAGTGGATTGAGAGTCAGGCCTAGAGATGGGAGGTCTTAGGTTCAAGTCTGGCCTCAGACACTTCCCAGCTGTTAGATCCCAGGCAGTCACTTAACCCCAAATGCTCAGCCCTTACCACTCTTCTGCTTTGGAATCAATATACAGTATTGATTCCAAGGTGGACGGTAAGGCCTTAAAAAAATGTTTTCAGTTATAGAAGTGTTTGCTTTGAATCTTGCTAGATATTTTCCCAAAGAAACAAATTACACCCTAAAAGCCCAATGAACATAATGTCTCAACTACAAAATCAACAACTACTCTAGAATTTAGCCATCTTGTAGTACATACATTTCTTTTTTTGAGGGAAATGTTTTCCAAGTTTTAGTCTGGGTTAGGTGCCCACCAAGTTGGGATGGGTGAACATAGCATTCACTTATAAGACAGTGGAGCTATGCTAGCATAATCTATATCTCCTGTTTCTCCAGAAAATCCTGTATATAATAGCATAGCCCTCTTGATATCCCATATGGAGGATGTGCTGGAAGGGCCCAAGCACTAGAAGGCTTTGAGTACAGTCTTAGTGTACTGTGTTGGAGGAATACCAAAGCTAATTAAAAAATGATCCTAATTAGGAGGCTGACTATTAGGTCATTAATTCTTTGGCCATGGCAACTAATGAAACAAAAAATACAAAGTAGTCCTCAGTTCTGTGTGTATCCCTCCTAGCTTCTGCAATGAACATTGCAGAGTGATGGAAAAGGGGGGCAGAAGATGCTAAAAATAAGTTTTTAGACCTTTTATAAACATTAATGTAACTGTTACTCCTCTAACTTTTTGTGTAACATCCAACAACTTGACCACTGCTGAAGAAACTGAATTATACCAATATTAACTTCCTTGATATAAACAAGATCAGAAGACAGGGAAGTTGTAGTCAAAGGGAAGACTGGCTCATGATTTGTCCTCGGAGAAACACAGGAATTGGCAGAATTGTTTTCAATTACATACCCAAATGGAACAGGAAACATCATTGCACAGGACATTTTGGTCACCCTAACTTGTAGGGCTCATGACTAGCTAAGAATAACAAGCACCACTTTTAAGATCACCCAGCTTATAAACTAACTTGTATTTGTACAAACCATCTTCAATATTTAATTTGGGGCTAGATCCGTTACAGAGAAATTTTGAGAAGGCATTAATGAAGACTGCACAGGATAAGGCAAAATGAAGTGTCCTCAGTGCAAAGCACTTGCTAAATATTGAATCCAAAGAACAGGATAAGAACTACTGGCGGGGTGTAGGAGGGAGAGGTGAGTGGGAGGGTCCTACATAAATGGAAGCAAGTGAGGGTATTATGAGGCATAAGAAATAGTCACAAGATCAAATTTACCCTCCTGATCTCTCTCATTCCATTGATAAGACCAGTGATGGTGCTAGTATTCAAGAAACTATACTTAGGAGGCAGTAAAAGAGATGGGGATAAACCATAGCAGTAAAGGCTCTTACTTCCTTATCTTCCCTGCCTCCCAGTGACTAACTTATTATTGGGCAAGAAATGGGACTGCTTTTGTGTGAGAGGCTTGTGGGCAGTAGCTTAAGTGGAGTGTAGGCTGCCTGGAATCCCAGAAAAGAGCTGTCATAAGAAAATAAACTGAAACAAAAAGAGGTTAAGTGATTTGCCCAGTATCACACAGTTTAGTAAATGTCTGAGGCTGGATTCAACTTGCGTCTTTTTTATTCCAGGTCTAGTCCCTGGCTACTGTGCCACCAGCTACCTAGACTTTTAAGTAGAAAATCTTGATGAGTGTTGTCTCCGTAGTTTTGGAGAAACTTGTAGAGATGTCATCTCTTTCTGTAGGCATACATCTATTTTTCTTTAAGAAACAATTTTTCTGAGGCCTCGCATTCATTTCTGGACATACTACTCTAGTTTCATAAGCCCTTCCCATTCCCTGCCAACATAGGACCAGAATTGAATCATATTGCTCAACAGTGACAGAGAACCTCTACCTAGCCTCAAGATCATCAATTGAAAAACTTAAGTATTTAGCTTGTGAATGGAAGTTGTTATTTGGAGCGGCTAAGCTTATGATGGTCATTATCTAGCAACTTTCAAGCTACTAAGCCAAAGAAGCAACCCAGGATGTGCTTTCCCATCCTGCAAAAGGCAAGAGGTGACAATTAATTGGGACCAGGTCTATTCAGTTTGACTTCTGGCAGCTCAGGTTAAGTCCACCTCTAGGTTTTCCTTAGAAAATAGAAGAGTTTGCAAGTCATACCACTGGGCACATCTCTAATCTAGAGATCAGCTTCTATAGGCTCTAAGGCTGTCTCAGAAAAGTCTTTTAAAAATCAGGCTGCTTCTGTTTCATAAGACAGCTGACCTTCCATGTTCCTTGTTTTTCTAATAGCCTCACACACCAGAAGAGGGATTTTTGGGGCAAGTAAATTTGCTTTTAAGCCACTCAGACTAAATTCTTCTCCTGATGTTATTTATGTCATATTATTACCACCACTAGTTGAAGACAACTTGTTGCTAAAACATATAACAGGAGCATTAAGATCTTATTGACCTACATGATATTTCCTTATGCGTAGCATCTAAATGATACAGTGGATAAAGCCTAGGGCCTGGAGGAAAGAAGACCCAAGGTCAAATCCAGCACACTTAAAAAAGTTGTAGGACCATGGGAAAGTCATGTAACCTCTTTGCCTCAGTTTCTTCATCTGTAAAATGAGGATCATCATAGCACTTCAGGGTTGTTATAAGAATCAAATATGATAATATTTGTAAAGTGCATAGCCCAATCCCTGGCACATAGGAGGCACTATATAAATGCCAGCTATTATTATCATCATCAATTTAAGGAGCAAGAGTAAAAATCATATTCCATTTATCACAATCTCTGAAACCAGAAGGGATTAGGAAAGATAACCTAGAGTTAAAAAAAGCACCCAACAGTTTAAGAATAAAACATATCAGCAGCACCCCAGGCTGGGGAATTTTAATATTCTGATGAAAGAATTTATGATTTAACAATGTTTTTAGGGTAACAATTATTTCAAGTAAGTCCACCCAAGAGTATGCCACTTTGGGCATCAAGGACAAGCTTTCTCACCTCGGGAACATAAGCACTGGCTAAAGCAGATGCCGAGTCTTCTTCTTGCTTGAGATCTGGAACAGAGATTTCTTCTTCTGCTCTGACCATCATACTATCTATCAGTTCTGCACTATTCTGGTCACTGAATTTGGAGTCACAAGCATCACTGAATGATGGTCTTTCATTGGTCAGTTTAGGCTGATGGATTTCATCTGGAAAAGTGTCTGCTTCCAGGGTCTCTGGAGGGTCAGTCAAATCAGTTGATCGAATGTCAGTATCTACTGTTAGTTCTGCCTGGGATATAGAAGAAGTTATGTCCTCAGTGGCAACAGTCCGAATGATGACACTTGGCGTGTGGCACTGTACCGTGACATTGTCATTTGTGTTCAGCAAATGTTCTGGCTGTTAAAAAAACAAAGAAAAAAAGTCAGGAACAAAACATGAATGATTGAACTCTACATTAGAGTTAGCAAACTGTATTTACAGGTGGTCCTTATTTATGAAAACTGTTATTAAAATATGAGTGTATAAGAAGGCAGACTACCTAAGGCATAAGTAGCATATATATATATATATATATATATATATATATATATATATATATATATATATATATATCTTGCATGGAGGATTTATGAGGATTTATGTACGGTCACAGACAAGCACTGTGTAGGACGGTGATCTGCACCAGTGAAGATATACTCTTGGATTTACTGAAGCATGCTCTATAGCAGAGGTGTCAAACTCAAGACTTGTGGGCCAGAACCAGATTAAAATGTAATCAAGAAACATTTAGCAAAATAGATAAAAATGCACTAAAATATAGAAAATGTCAATTTGTGGTTTTCTAAGTTAACACGTGGCCTCCAGAGATCTATTTCTACTCTGAGTTTGTCATCACACTCTTCTTTTGTACTATTAATATTTTAACTGAACTTTATTATGGGTTAAATAAGATTTTTATTTTTGTAATCAAGCCACCATGTATAAGTATTGTTTAATGGTAAAATTTATCTTGAGTTCTAAATAGCTAATTTTGGAACAAATTTTTGAAATGCAACCTGTTTACAAGTTGGAAACTACCTGTTTTGACCCTTCTTAGAACTCTCTGAGTTCCATTCTTTCTAAGCAAATGGGAAAACTACCTTGAGTTTGCCTTCTTAAGAGTTTTAAGCAACTACATACAGATAAGGCGTGTACAATGATCTGCTCTGGTGAAGCAGGTGCAGCAGTGGTTGTCAAAGTCACAGTGGGACTGGCAGTCAGTGTTAAAGGAAGACCTTGGCTTGAGCTTGTCTGAAGCAAGTAGGTGCCTGGAGTTCCAGTGGGCTGTAAATGGAAAGACTATAAAGGAAAAAGAAAAATACAAATAAGCACAGAACTATTCAACAACTGAAGAAGTTGGCCTTGAAAATAACTGGGATTGAAAAAAGTCATTTACCAAGAACAGTCATGTTTCTCCCCAAAGATACTAATTGGTAGTAAAGATGAATTGTACCAGTACTCATACTTAACTGACAAATATCATTATTTATGCTGGTGAATGGCTGGTTTAGTGACTTTTCTATATTTGCTTCCTGGCTGCAGTTGTACTGACTGAGACTTCTCTTCCATTGTCACTGGGGCACAATAGTTGGGGTTGGGGTTGTTATTAATAATCTCAGGATGACATGACCTGCGTTACATTAAAAATTTGGTTCCTTGGTTTAGCAGTATGACTGCTTAAAGCAAATCAACTTTTCTTTACTCTGATTTTAAAATGAGGGGTATACCACTAGAGGACCTAATTTTAGTAGAAAGCTTATCATTTTTATTGGTGAAAAAAAATGAAGTAAATAATTTAAGCAGATTCATAGAGATAACTCTTTGTCCAAGGAATTGTACTGCTTCCTTTCTGAAGCAACAAGATCTTATCTCTTTTGATTTCAAAAAGGGATAAAAAATATAGCCTTATACACCTAGCTAAAATTTTTCTTATATCTGTATACAGGATTCTCTGTAATAGCCATAGTATAGAGGCTAATGTAGGATATAAAAATTTTGAGGATTCTACTTTTGGTATCAAATTGTATTATTATGCTTGACATAAAGATAAAGGATGGCACTGTTAGCTACTAAGTAACATATATTCATACTCTCTTTCAAATAGAAGACCTTATATAAGACATAGGCAAACATGTACTTTATTAAATAAAATGTTACACTCCAACAAGTTCTTTATTCATTTATCCCTAACTAGGACAATGAGTAGATGATGGGAAAATAAAATTGTGTGGAATCGTCTTCTGAAAGCTGGCACTCATCAATAAATGGTGCTCGTCCTAGATAACTCTCCTGCCTTTATCACAACTATTAAGTTTTCAGATAATAAACAAAAACTATGGCACTTCTTTTACTTAAAGAGACAGATGAACAAATAAATGACTAATTCCTATCTGAATATTTTGTATTAAATCATAATGCCATATATTTTTATTTTGAGATGAAAAGTGAGTCACTCCCTGGCTCATCCATTAAAAAATATATAGGCAAGACCCTATATAGGTATGCTATCCTAAAATGGCCTGTGCTCTCTTACATTGCTATGCCATATTTAAATCCAGCGTTTGCAGAAAAGTGTTCACTCATGTGATTTGGGGAAATGGACTGGTGATATTATAAAGAAAAGTGGATAAATGGCTGGCAGAATGAAAGACAAAGTTTTAAAAAACTGTAATTTCTGATGAAGCAAAAAATAAAGAAGGCTTATCTAAATGCAGACATAACCAGAGAGGTTATGTCTTTTGCCCAAATTAATAGAATTAATAGTTATAATAGCAGAACTGTGACTGGAATCCAGGTCTCCTTACTCCTAATCCAGTGCTTTCTACAACATCATACTCTTAATTATTATTATTTTTTTAGAGACTATGCAGTGCAACATAATGAACTATTATTTATCCAGGGGAACATGACTAAAAGCAGGACCATCCTTATGGAAAAAACCAATAAGAAACATATGAGAAAGTGGAGCCCTTAACCCATTTCCCCCACACCCACAACCTTTAAAAATTTCTTTTCAAGCAACTGGGATCGTTTGTGCATCTACCCTTGAAAGCACATTAATGTTCTAGTTGTACCAACTTGTTCTTGTTTCTTGTCCTGGACGAGATGGTAGGAAAAACTGGATCTAGTGCCTCTGCACTCCACCCCCCCCCCCCTCCACTAACTAGTTCTGATTTTGTGTTCTTTCCTTCCTTATCTGTAAAATGAAGGTATTTGATTAGATGAGCCCTTCAAACTCGAGCAAATTCTGATTCTAGACTTTTTCTTTATACCAAGAAGGATAGGATTTTTTATTTGTTACTACTTTGTTCTTCTTTTTAAAAAATCCTTACTTGCATCTTAGAATCAATACTAAGTATTGGTTCCATGGCAGAAAAATGGTAAGGGACAGACAATTGGAGTTAAGTAATTTGTCCAGGGTCACATAGGAAGTGTCTAAGTCTAAATTTGAACCCAGGACCTTCCATCTCCAGGCCTGACTATGTGTTGAACCACCTAGATGCCCCTATTTCATTATTCTTATTAGCTAATGCTCTGGATATCATAGTGAAGAATGATGAACCACAATAAATTTTATTTTTAACAAGGAACTATCAAAACAAGGACTAAAGCAGGGATATCACTTACTGGAAGAATCTCAAATGTCTGTAGTGTTCCACTGTTTAGTGTTATGGTCTCAGAGTCAACAGTAGCAGCAGAGGATTCTGTTGAAGCTGTAGTAAAAACAAAAAGAAGGAGAAAAAACTTGTAGGTAGCCAAGTCCTAGGATTATTCAATGATGAGGTGTGCAGGGCAAAATATCACTGGCTGTAGTAGAGACAGAAGAAAGCTAATAGATGGATTTTGCAGAATTGGAAAAAACCTCAGATGTTAACTAGTTCAACTTGCATTTGAATGAAGATTCTTCTAAAATATACTAAATACAAATGATCACCCAGTGTTATATAAAGACCTCCACTAGGGGAGGGAAGGAGAGAAGGAGGGAGGGATGATGACAAGAATGGAGAAGAGACAACTCATTACTTCCTAAGGCAACCTAGTCCATGTTTGCATGTTTGCACAGCCCTGTTTTGAAGATAACCTGTGTAACAAGAAGAAACTAACATAACATACATATAGCATTTTGAAGTCCGTAAGGTTCTTGACATCATTCAATATGCATTTATCAAATACTCATCTCATCTGATCTTCACAGTGAGCCTGTTCTATTGTGACATTTTATGAAATGCAGGAACCAAGGCTTAGAGAGGTTCAATTGCTTAGAATCATGGCAGTAAAGGTCTCCGTCAAGATTTCCTGATTCCAAGCCCAGAACTCTATCCATTGTGCCACTCAGCTACTCACCAAGGGTAAATTTGGCCCTCTGCAATCTCCATCTCTTGGTCCTCATTTTGCCTTCTGGAGCAAAGCAGAATAAACCTAATACATTTTTTCACACAAGAGCCTTTCATATACTTGAGATAACTATCAGATTCTTTTTCCCCAACAGAATCTTTTCTTCTCTATGTTAAACATCTCTAGTTCTATTAACTGAGTCCTCTAGCTTAGTACACTGTTCCAATATTTCTTAGTGTCCAAATTTTACCACATCGTCTACATCTACCATTTCCTTTTTTTTCAGTTATTACAATGATATACCACAATTTGTTCAGTGATTTCCCAGTTGACAGACAGCCCTTCAGTTTTCCAACATTTCTTAAGGTAAAGGTAGTTAGGGAAGTACACTAAATCTATCCTAAAAGTAAAAGAATGATTCCATTATTTCTTGGTTAAGAATTATTCCATAATCAATGAATATTATTTTCCTAGGTATTACAAAACTCATGAAACATATGACCTAATTTCAGAAGAGACCATGTAAACCAGATTCATCCACAACTGAAAACTATGTTTTATCTTTGCTGGAATTACCTTTCAGGCACCAAGTCTCTCTCTGTCTCTCTCTCTTTCTTTCTATCTATCTATCTCAATATATAGATACATATTTTGTATAAACTACATAAATCATCATATGCATATACACACACACATACATGCATATATATATTTGTTTTATATGTCCACCCTCTTGATGAGGCAGGCATATATAAAACAACAGAAACATACCTAGGTTAAATGATTTATGTAGTCTTAAAGATCAAAATTTATTCATTTGGTGTGAACCAATGTCAAGCAAATAATCTCAAGGTATAGCTACTAAGTGAAAGTTTTAAAGTCAGTCAACATCCATTTATTAAGTACTTATTATGTGTCAGATATTGTGCAAATGGCTGGGGACTACAAAGAATGGCAAAAAGATAGTTCCAGCTCCTAAGGATTTCAAGTTGGTGGAAAAAATATGAGAACCACTATGAAAAAGCAAGATATCTATAGGGTAAGCTGGAGATAACAGAGGGTAAGTACAGGCATCAAGAAGAATCAGGAAAGGTTGAAATCTTGTAGGACACCAGTTATTTCCAGTAGTTCTATCCAACATAATGGACATTCAGGGTTTCAGGCGAGGACTCACTGTATATAAAATGCTTCCTTATCTTGTAAAAGCTAACCTATTGATTGTATCTCTGATTCCTCTTAAGAAGGAAACATTTTGAAGTAGCACAAGAAAATATTAAAAAAAGGTAAAGTTCCTATTCAGTTGAGATATTTACTTTTCATGCTTTTACAAAGGTTACAAAATATGTGTTATTTAGTATGATATTCTACAACCAAAGAACTCTGATTCTGAGACACATGATATTTGGGTAGTATTTATAAAAATCCCTGATGTCTTCTTCAGTGTTCACTCTTATTTTCAGCATTCTATTTGCCAACAAAACTAATCCTCATTTTTCTGGGCAGCAGTTCTAGTTGCTTCACAATTCTACTTAGGTTAAGGGCAAATAGCCAGGTGCTAGATGGAGAAATATTTAAAGCTGTTTCTACTGATGGGCAAGCAAAGAGAAAGTAGCACCAATTCAAAATTGCCTTCAGATCAACAAGACGTGATTTCATGAGTGCAAGGAACCCCTGGATGAAGAAATTTCTTCTACCAGTGTAGGTTGGCATCATTCTCTACCTTGTAAGTACTGTGAGTATAAGTAGCTGAATTGACTTGTCCACAGTTATATATCCAGAATGTCAGAGGTGGGACTTGAATTCAGGTATTTCTGGCTTCAAGGCTGACTTACTTTCCATTATGCCACATGTCTTTCCTTAGATTAACATATGTAAGACTAAAGACTTCTAATATATTTTGTTGGACACATGTTTGCCCCTCACTCTCCCTTAATGATAGGTTGATTAGAATATTCTTATTTTAAAGTGACGCTAAAGCATCACCTCCTACATAAGTTCCTTCCTAAATAATTTGTATCTTTAATTGAGTGTATCCTTGAGAAAGGCACAGTTTAGTCTTCTGCAAACAATTTCCTATGTCAGATCACAACTTAATAGACACACAAATGATGGAAAGGAGCACAAGAACCTGATATGCTTGATGTGTGTGGATTACAATAGAGCATTTGATTCCCACCTTACCTCTGCCTCTTAGAAATCCCTAGTTTCCTTGGAAGTTTAGGTGAAATGCCACCTTCTATGAATTCTGATTCCTTATTGCTCTTAATGCTTCTCCCATAACTTATCTTTTATTTATTTTGTGTACACACACACACACCCACACACCCACACACCCACACCCACACCACTGAACAGAATGCAAGATTCTAAGGGCAGAGCTTGTTTAATTTTTTACTTTGAATCCTTAATGTTTATCTATGTGCTGGGCAGAGGGTTGGTACTTAATAAATGTTTGTTGTCTGACTGACAGAGCAAAAGACAACTTTAAAAGTTTTCCTCTAACAAGCAATTTTTTAGACATATATTGAGATCATACAATATCCTGATAACACAATCAAAGGGATAGCTGTTTAATCAAAGGGATAGCTGTTTAAGACTCTCTGGTCATTAATGACATGTGAGGCATAACAAAAGGGGGAGATATACTGACCACCCCCAAAGGCATTTTTCCAGTGTCACAGGGGATGTTTTGCATAGGGTCCAAATGGAAGAGTGACTCCCTATAGATGGAGAAATCCTTCTATTCAGATTACATCAAACCTCATTGGGAGCCCCCTCAGAGATCTATGGAGCCACTCAAACAGTTTATTATACAAGAAAAATTAAATGGATGAAAAATATTTATTGCTCAATCTAAGATGAGTAGTTGGATGGGCGGCCCATTGCATTAGCCTACAAAAACATAATAATAATAACAGCTAACATTTATGAAGCCCTTACTATGTGCCAGGCACTATGCTAAGTGCTTTACAATAATTATCTCATTTGATCCTCACAACAACCTGCGAGGCAGGTGCTTTAGGACTCACATTTTACAGATGAAGAAACCAGGGCAAAGAGAAGTTAAGTGACTTGCCCAGGGTTACTTAAATACACTAAATGTCTGAAGCAGGATTTGAGCTCAGGTTTTCCTGACTCCAGGCCTAATATTCTACCCTGGCACCATATAAGTTCCCTGATCTAAGATCCATTTATCTTGAACAGGCACAGGGGATTAATAATGAACAGAATTAAATGATGACCTACCTATATGCACAAGAGGAGTCATAAGGGATATACTGATACATATCTATATATATCTCAATATCATGTAGGAAATGAATGATTGGAAAAGCAAGTACACTAGTCATATAGTCTAAGTAATCCTACTCTGAGAATTGTTAATGATTTAGAAGGCCTCTAGCAAACTTTGAGTATATCTTCTGAAGGGGATTTAGGCAGGGATAGGTTAAGATCTGCACAAATGGAGAGAATACCCATAACAGTGAGATTACACTGAATATACATTATTATTATTTTATTCCCAGAAAGCAGTTTACTAGCTCAGTTTTATTTCTATTTATAGAGATCACAACTCCTATGTGATTTAATGAGCTGCTAGTCACAAAAACAAATATCACCTCTTGGCCAGTCTCCTGTGGTACTTAGTTAGGCTGGTTCTTGTTAAGCCTGTACTTGAAATCTTTAATTGGTTAGGCCCTGGTGGAGTTTGTGCTTCACTGGCATAGACTTTGAGAAACCTTTTTAGCAAACAAGAAGCTTATTAACTGTTAAATGTCAAAGTAGCCTATTTCTAGGTTAAACTGAAGAAATGATTTTGATCCCATTCTGCTCATATACCTGTCCAGATCCTAGCTATTCTGAAGATGTTTGTGTCATGGACCAGATCCTTTAGTAAATCTTTTCTGTTTTTTTTTTTCTGGTACTTCCTCAGTACCCTTTTTTGTGGCCCACATCACATTATGCTTTGTACTATGATGACTTGCCTTATTCATATAAATTGTGAGGTCCTTGAGGGCGGGGATTAGATCTTAAATGTCTTCTGATGCCATGCAGTGCCTTGTAGTGTTTGCATAGAACAAGTACTTAGCAAGTATTTGGTGAACTGTAGCTAAAGAAATTCTTTGGTTCCTGATTATACAAATTCACAAGTGAGTAAGAGGGATACTGTCATGGGTACAGATGACTTCAGTACCCACTATTCTGAATCTGTATAGACATTTTCCTAAGTACTTTCAAACATGAAATTTTGCTTTATCTTTACTGACCAGGGAGATGTTCAGGTGATATTCCCACTGAACAGATAGGGAAAAGTGAAGTACAGAGAAATTAAGTGACTCATCCATTGTCACAACTAGTTAGTGGCAGAACTAGGAAGAGAACCTAGATCTCCTAACCTATAATTTAGCATTCTGCTTTTTTATTTAGTATCTAAAAATACCTACTGGCAACACATAAGCAGAATTAAACTTAAGGATCCCATTTTCTTATTAAAAAAAAGGCATCCTGAATATGAGAAAAAACAAAACAAAAACCTAGGAGGTGTATAGCATGTCTTATATTTTGACAAAAAATTCCTATCTGCATAAACATGGCTCAGCTAAGTTTTCAAGAAAGAGTATAAAGGGGTCTTGGAGGTATCAACTAGTCCAAGGGGTCCAAAGGAACCCCTTCTATAACATCCTGAAAGAGGCCATGAAGAGACTTGAAGTCTTCTAGGTGAGGGAGAATCTAACTATATCCCTAAGCCACTTTTGGATTTTGCTGAATACAGACTACAAAAAGAAGCTAAGGACCACATAGAAACACATATCTAAAAGCATGAAAACTGGTTTCTTGGGTTAAAAGACTATGGCTCTAAAAGTATCTCATGAGAAAAATGTTTCCTCTCCTCTTCCAATTTACCACTCAATCCTTTCTCAACTTGCAATTCTTTGTTGAGCTTCTGCTCCAATGAAAAGTAACATTAACTACACTTCCTTGCCAGATTTGATCTGCACAACAAACTTGCACTAAGTTGCTTACACTAAGTCTAGAGTTACATAAGAATACATATCTAGACTTCAGGAAAGTGCCTAATATGAGGGCAAATGATATGAGATCTTCCCTTATATTCACCGAAAAAGCTGGGGCCATCCATGGTAAGCTCCCTCCCCTCTCTTAATTCCACACTTCAAATGATCCTAAGTGTTACCCACCCCAATGCTTGTCCTTCACCCCCAGGTTCAGGGAAAAAGTGACCCTTCTTGCCAATAACACCCCTTCTTCTTCCTATCTCCTCCAGAAGCTTGTCCTTCAATTATCTCCTGTCTTCCTAATTTTCAACCTCTCCTTATCTGTTGACTCCTCTGATGCCTATAAGCATGCCTCAAGTTCCTCATTCTTAAAAAAAAAAAATCCTTGACTTGATCCTATCCTACCCTTATGTGATTATCCTATATTTCTCTTCTTTTTCAAAGCCTAACTCCTAGAAAAGCTCATCTATATTTGTGGTCTCTATTTTCTTATAGCCTACTTTTCAAACTCTTGGAAACTACCTTATGTCTTTACTACTGGATCACTCCAAAGGCATCAGTGATTTACTGATAGATCCAAGAGCCTTTTCTTGGTCCTCACCATTCCTAACCTAATCTCTTCTCTCTGGATTTTCATGACAAGGCTCTGTATTGCATATCTCACTGCTCTATCTCCTCCACCCCTGCCTCCCCCCAGCTCCCTCTAGGTGATCACATTGACTCCCAGG
The DNA here is from genome assembly GCF_027887165.1 of Monodelphis domestica. Taxonomy (NCBI): domain Eukaryota; kingdom Metazoa; phylum Chordata; class Mammalia; order Didelphimorphia; family Didelphidae; genus Monodelphis; species Monodelphis domestica. The sequence continues at coordinate 151,673,717 of NC_077231.1, forward strand.
CATTCACTTATCATTTTTATGCAAAGAATTCCAAGTCCAAGTAACTACCTCTCAACTCCACCCCCCATCAGTTCAGCAACTCTAACTTCCTGTCTGACATCTTGGAGCCTCTAGTTGGCATCCCAAACACAATAGGTCCAAAACAAAACTCATTATTTTCCTTCCTAAACCATCCCCATTTGTGTCACCAGGATCTAGCACAGTGTCTAGCTCATAGAAGACACTTAATAAATGCTGGCTGGGCAAGTACTATTAAATTCTTAATTTCCTGTCATAAGAAAAGCTTCCTTGTGGCTAGATCCATGTCTAGATCACTTTGAACATGCTAAATAACTGACTTAAAAAACAAACCTAAGGTCTTTAAATGATGAACTTCTGACCCTGACACTTTATAAACTTAAAAATACTTAGTGTCATTTCTTGACTCATAGATTTTGAAAACTTAAAGAGGCAGCATAAAATGTTGGACCCAGCTAGAGTCAAGAGAGAAATAGGCTTGAATCCTGCCTCCAACACTTCCTAGTTGTGTGACTTGACTCACTTAACTTCTCTAAGCCTCAGTTGCCTTATCTGTAAAATGGGGACAAAAATATCTACTCTAAGTACTTCTCTCTCAGTTGATGTGAGGATCAATTGTGATAAGGCATAAAAAGGTCTTTATAGACCTTAAAGCACTGTATCAGTTATTATTAGTAACAGTACTAATAAGTCACAAAGTGCAGGCACTTACAAACATGGGTGATCTGGACAGGAATCTGCAAAGCTGTCATGGGACTTGGAGAGATGCCTGTATTCTCCTCCAAGCGGGCAACTCGGATCTGAACATGCTGAACGCTTGAATTGGTATTAGTGTTTGGAACTCCGGGGCCTGATTTGTTCTCCGAAAGTGTTGGGTTGTTTTTTTGGTTCTCGTGCAACTGTTTAAGACCTTTTATCAAGACTGAAGGGAGATGGGTAGACAAAAAGAACATTGATTCGCCGACATCACCATCTAAGTAGCAAGGGAGGTGGGAGGAAGGGGTGAGGTGAGGAGGGAAAGTATTTGGAATAAATTGTTTGTTCAAAGGATGTCAAATATTACACATACAATAAGGAAACATTAAAAAAAAAAACCACATTTGCTGAGATGTTTCTTAGCTAAGCACATTTTTTATTAATGAAACACCAATGTTGCCTTTAACACTTAAACATTAAAAACTGATATTTTGAAATATATCAACCAACCCCATCTAGGGCACTTAGCTATTATTAGTAAAATGGTCCTTTTTTTAAAAAGATTCTTTGAGAAGGGCACTACATATCTTTAATAATCTTTTTTATTATGAAATTTAAAAATTAAGTATGGTTATTACAAGGACTTTGGGATACATGACATTAGGACTCACTCATTCTAGCTTTACTATATCCTCTTATGGCAACAGGTAACCTCAGTGCTAGGGAAGAGAGATGGTAAATTCTTTGCATTCACTAATTATCGAACTGCAGTCACTAAGTGTCTGCACAAAAGGCTATTTCTATTGCCTTTACCTCTTCTACTACTATTTATGACAAGTTTTCTTGATTCTGTTCCCTCTCTTTTGCTAATGTTAACATATTTTGCTTAGTTTCATGTTACAGAATAGCTATTCACAATTTTGCATTAACTTTTGGTTTTAAAAAACAATATTTAAGCATGTAACAGTGAACCACATATCATTTCTTTACTTTGAATAAAGCACTTCAGTTAGCTTTCTGGGGGGGAAATTTATGGTAAGATGTTAAAAAAGGGGCATGAACCTAGTCAGAATTCAACACGAACAGATTGCAGCTCAATTTACCAATAAAAATCTGAGACTCACATATCAGTTAGTGAATGGGGACAAAAAAGATGTAATACCAGGAGTTCTTAGAAAGCTGAGCATACTGGTATATTTGACTTTTAATCATAATTCCATATGAAAACCTGGAATTTACACATATGACAAATTAAAGTAAATCCTTTGCAAAACACTGAATTTTAAATTTCATTTGACTGTTCATATACATATACCATGAACTTCTAATCTTATAAGTTTTAGGCATTTCAAAATATTATCCTTTTCTGAAGAAGGAAAGGGAAAGTATTATATATAGTTTGAAATGACAGGTAAAGAAAAAAGTAGGCATACTGAGCTTTCCAATAAGTAACACAGGATGAATGACCAGAGTTCTTTGCATACCACTAGGACCTTAATCATTCCTGAGTATATGACTAATTACACATGATAGAATTGTTATCATTAGATCTCAGGAAAAAATGGTAACATAAATATTGCAACATAACCAGATCGATTAAGGATTTAAAGTTGTGCTTCTTTGAAATGAGATGACTCTCTGCCTAGCAACAGAAAGTTAGAACTTTCAATTTTTAGCATACTAGTGAACAGCAGTTTAGTGGATAGTATTGAGCATTATGATCCTGAGTGAAACCAACAAATGTCCACTATGGTAACAGAAGGAAAGCACCTAATTGATACATTACCAGGGAATGAAACGTCCTTGTGGTTTGCTATCTGCCTTTTGATGGTCCACCATTTACTTCGGAGCCATTGTGGTGAACGGACACTGCTCCAGCCCTCTGCTAGTAGATCCCAGTTTATATCATTTTCGTCGGCCACATCAAGCTCTGCTATCCTGACAGGTTACAAAAATGGGTGTTTGTTAGATGCTGTCCTTTGAGTCTAAAGGGGGCCCTACCCTTCTCTGTTTTTCCTATGACTGCTCCTAAATAGTATGGCACTAGAGATCATGGGAGAGGGAAGACATATTAATACGATGGTACTGCCAAGTTGCTGGGGACAGGATTCCAAGATGAAAAGACAGATGTTCCAGAGCTACAATCAATGATTTTAACTGTAAATCATTAGAAGGTTGTATGTGGCCAAATGTATCATTGTGCAAGTAAATGGATATTATTGAGAGTTTAGAGTATTACCAGAGCAATATTTTATTTGTGCTCTGTACTTGGTTCAGAGTATGACCCTGAGCAAGTGACTATTTTCCTGGGTCGCTTTTCAACTTAAAAATGGATGCTGGTTTATACTAGAGAAACATTGCCAAAGGAGTTGTTTATTAAAGATACTCAAGGTAAAAAGCACTGTTTAAAAATGGTATAACTATATTTGGCGGCTAGGATGAACTATGCTCATCTTTTGTTTTTAAGTTAGCATGATGTGACTGAATTTCAATACTGAAAACAAATCTAATAGCATAGCATTGAGATGTCCCATCCTTGCCTACAAGATTCATTACCTACCAAGTTATTCAGTTTTAAGTGTAAACTCAGTAGTTTAAAAAAAATTTTAAATGAAGAAAAATACTTCAGTGAACACAGAACTTGTCTAGTAATCAAAAGTCTTTCCTCTACAAGTATCCTGTTCACATTTAAGCCAGGGTGGTTGAAGCAACTAAATGAGGTTACTCTATGCAGCTTGAATGAAATGGAGCATTTTTTTCAGTCCAGTTCTTTATGACAGGGTAAAACCCAGACTAGGGCCCGCTTCTTGGCAGTCTCAGCAGAGCAGCCAAGGATTGAAGGGCGTGGAGACTGAACAACCCTCTTCCCCCTAACCATGGTCCCTCCAGGCCAGGGCTGAGGCACAATAATGGGACAGTGGAAAAGCTTGCACTGCCTCTGCCTGTGCCGTACCTGTTCTGTGGATAGAGAGAGGACTTCAGTCTCCAGGCCTTCAATCTGGTACCTTGCACGGGCACTAAATTCACTAAAAAGGAACAGAACACAAAACAAAAAAGAGCTCAATATGAAGTACTTAGGAACTTAAACAAAGCATGGGAAGGATGATTTTCTGGTTTTATGTATCCAAGGAAAGAGAGAAAAGATGGCCAATCAAGACTTTGATTCAAAGTAAGTGATGGAACACAAACCTCAAGATGAGGTTGATTTCATCCTCTTTGGTCCACTCCGTCCCCCCGCTCTGTTTCCAGTTCAGGTAGTTGAGCCACTTTGAGCGACACTGCTTTTCGGAGCGGGTCCCAACTCGTTCAGCCACAGCTGCCCAGGATACCCCCTGTGTGACGATGTCACCTGGCTCAGTGCTTGTCAGTTCATGAACCACCTCTGCCAGCCTTTTCTCCTCCTCTTCTGTCCATTTCCCTGAAAGGAGGAAATCATCTAGGCTACCACCACTCCCTTCTGCAATTTCTCCCCCCCCTTTTTTTGTAAAGCAGAGATTCATCAATACACATGCAAAGATAGAAAAAAGCAAACTGATACTTTCAACAGCTTAGTTTTTGGACAATCCTTTTGGGGGCTTCCAAATAACCTATATCAAAGGTAACACTTGCCCCAAAGTATTAGGTATATTAAGAAACATTAAGATTCCTGGAGAGAGCAATCAAAATTAGTCCAACAAATTAAATTTCAAGAGAGACTGACAAAATGTTCAATAAGTTTTTGTTATCTACTCTATACAATTCTATGTAGCTTGTATACTAAGACCTACTCTGAAAATTCTATCAATTTAAAACCATGAACACAAGGAAGGTTAAGAGAGGAAAGCAAAGCCTTAATGCTGGCTGCATATAAGAGATTCTTTCTATATTTTCTGGTCAAGATCAATGATTTAAAGATAGTTAAACTGGAAATAGGATGACTGGAAATTAAGAATTTAACAACTCAGAAATTAGGTTTGTCATTATACTATTTATAACAGTCTCCACTTGTAACTACCTTAGAGCTACTTTGTGCCTTGTATTTTAGTATCAATAGGATACTGTATATTTCATAGGAAACCAATAAAGTTCCACCTGTAGTTGTCTCCTGCTTTAAAATCAATATGCTAATGTTGGACAGACCTTTTTTTAGTTTGGGATAGTTAACAGAAGAGATTAGAAGCACAGGATTTTAGAAATGTAAGGGGATCTCTGAGACCACTTTATCCAACATAGATAGTACATCCCAAGGAGGCTAGGACCTTTGGATTCCACTTGTATAATTCTTCTCACCATCAGTCATTTCCTCTCTATTTTCATTGCCACTAGTCTCACTACCTTGCTGGACTATTATTGTAGTCTCCTAAGATTGCTTCCTATTCCCTGCTCTCTTCTTCTTCTGATTCTATGCTTCTGATTCTATGTATGGCAGGTTATAACCTGCCATACTAATCTTATACATAGAGCTGGTGATGCTACTCAGTGCACTTCTAAGGCATCCTAATGATTTCTTGTAAAGTTCAAACAACTTCTCCTGGCATTCAAAGCCCATTGTAAATCACTTAATAGGTAAATGCATCAAAATTGCCTCAAACGCAAAATGGATTCACTGTGTCATGGAAACTAGCTCAAATCTTTTTGAGAATGAGGAAAATCTACATTGTTCTGAATGATTTTAACTTACACAGAACTATACAAAAAGCTTTTATTTAGTTATATCTATAATACACAAAATATTTTTATTACTAATAACTGAATCTGCATAGTTGTAGTACAACTGCACTGCAGGATCTCCTGCATTCTCTACTGCCCATATTTCATATTCATAATTTTGTTCTGGCTACTTAAGATTTCCTTTGCCTTTTCAATTTGTTATATCATTACTGTTCCTTTAAAGTGCAATTCAAAATGCTACATACTCCAGAAAGCCTTCCTTTATCTTTCCTGATTGGTAATGAGTACTCTTTTTAATCTTATCTACCCACTAGAAATTAAGCTCCACAAAGACAGGGACTGTGTTGTATCTAAACCTATGTAACTCACCCCAAACAGTGATCTGCACAGAAAGTTTATTAAATACTTAGTAATCAAATGTAGGGGGAATCTATTCCTAAGGTGGAGGTATTTTCATTTCTATTTTTCAAATACAGAAAATCCAAAATATAGCTTGCAGCTGGGGGTGTCTAACTGCAGCCTAGAAAACATGTAAAACTGGAAGAAAGAAGAATGAAGAATGAAGATGGAGAAGGTTAAGCAAAGAGGAGAGAGTGAAGGCTAATAAAATTTTCATCCCCCATTCCCATCCTAGTCTGGTAAGGGGGAACAACCTATTTTATACAAAAACTAAACAGAAATTTTGTGTAAATCACTTAATAGATTAATGCATCAAAATTGCCTCAAATGCAAAATGGATTCACTGTGTCATGGAATCATTGGCTCAAGTCCTTTTGAAAATGAGGAAATTTTACATTGTTTGAATGATTTTAACTTATACAGAACTATATGAAAACTCATACTATATCTCTATCTTACACAAAAACTAGACAAAGCAGACAAAAAGAGGTCAGTTTGACCTATTTCTAAAGAAACAAAAAATGCAATAGATGTAGGGAAGGGAAATTAGTCTTTTGAGCTTTTGACATTTAATTGGGATGGAGAGATATCCACAGAACCAATCTGTGACTTATTTCTACACAGAGAATCACAAAGAGTTTAAACTTTCCACCCTGCAAGCAATGCTGGACTATTGAGATGGTACCTGTGTTGCAGGTATCCTTCATCAGTCGGCATCGATCTTTGACCGAGGATGCGCTTCTTCCAAGTGCTGCCCCTATTGTTGCCCAGTCATTGCCGTGCTTTATCCGGAGCCTAAAACAAGAGTCTGCCAATCAGCATTTGGTTCAATTGTTTTCTCCCTTTTTATTTCATCATTTATTCTTCATTCTTCTTCCCATATGACTGGTTTGGAAGTTGTGGGCAGCAATACTTTGAAAGCCAAAGTTTGAAAGTGTGGCCTTTTTTGGGGGAGTTCCACAGTTGTCTGTGGGTGAAAAAACAGGCAGCAATTGCCTTTTTCCTGGGTCAGAGAAGAAATAAGTAACTTGGATATGATGTCTTCAAAAAAAGACCAAAATTTCCCCTTAGCCCAACAAATGCTATTTTGATTTGATCTCCCAGGAATCACTAGATAATTTTTAAAAAATAGTCTTTATTGCTTTTTCCACTTGTTCTCTGATTTCTTTTCTTTCTGCACCACTATTTTACAATAGAATTTATCCTCAAATATTTCTTATTTCTTCTGATGTTATAAGACCACTGTTCCACTAAGGAAGAAGTACTGTAGTGTAAAGAGTGTAAAGTCAGAAGCCCTGGGTAAACAAAGTATTGGCTCTATTATTCATCAGCTGTATGGATTTAATTAAACAAGTCATAACCTCTCTGGGTCTCAGGTAAGAGGGGTAGACTAGATGACTAATCTTTAAGGTCTCTTCCTGCTCAGTCTATATCCTATTGCCCTAACACATGAAGCTAAACTGAGCCTTTATTGACTAATGAATAACTGAAATAGTTTTTGCTAGGAAACAGCACACACATCAGCAATGCTTGCCAAGTCATTATTATACATTAAATCATGAGGCAAAGCTTGGCTTTTATCCCAGTACTGAAGATCTCCAGAAGTTATACCTATGACTGGTTCTTTCTATGTATAGCTCCTTTTAGGGAAGCAGAGTGGTATAAGCACTGGAATCAAAAGTGCATCTACTTCTAAGAAAACAAAAAATGAGTTAGGGACGAAAATGACCAGGACTCAAAAGACCTGAATTCTTCTTAGTCCTGGCTTTATCATTACTAGCCACAAACAAATCACCTGACTCCCTTAAATCTTAGTTTCCTAATCTGTAAAATAGGGATTAGAATACCTACTGTGACAACTTTTGGTAGGTTGTTGTGAAGATCAAATGAAAGCTATGAAACACTTTAGAACAATAAAATATCATTTTCAGTAATTGCTTTGACATATAGCAAAATTTGATTTTTCAATATAACTCCCTTCTAGGGTCACAATGGATTTAATCATAGCACTACAAAAATCTCTTAAAATGTTCAAAGCAAAATCTTCTAAAAACAGAAAATACAAAAAGTATACCAGACTTTTATTAGTTGAAAAACAAATGAACACATAAAAAACAACTTACTCCTTGAGCTTTTCAATTTCTTCAGGAGTATACCTGGAATGCCAAGAGAGAAATATAGAGAATTAGTTAGTATAGAAGAATACAAGTTAAAAACTTTAATAAAATCAATATTTGTGTAAGAAAACAGCTTATAAACACTTAATATTGGATAAAAATGCAAAAACATTATTATCATTAAGATACAAATCTACCTTTAACATAATCATAACTCTTTTTATAATCATAACTTTTAAAGGAGCCAGCAAATAGGAAAACTAAAAAACAAAAAACAAAAAAAAAACTTCTACAAGAAAACATCCGCTTTGATTGAAAATGGTCTGAGAATAAGGATGTTTATTTTTTAAAGGTGCCAGCATATAGACAGTTAATTCTTCACGGTAAGTCTCAATCTTTTAGATCTGGCATAAGACACTTTATGTTTTATATTCTTCAGGAAATTCTTTGTCTAAAATGCTTTTCTAATTTTAAACTAAGGCTTGTATACACAATTTCCCCTCACCTTAATTTTTAGGTAAATTTAGACTTTCTAAAATCATAACCATTCTCTAAAGAGGAAAGGTGAAAAAATTTCTAGTACTAAATTCTGTCATCAAAAGAAAAATTGCAGCCAGTTTCTTTACATTTAGATGGTTATCATTTAGTAACTAGTTATCAAATCACTTAGTACTTCAACGTGGGGGTTGCATTAAAAATGCTCATTTGCTGATAAGCTGCTCATTTTGAAAATATGTCAATCAAACTGCACATGATTCATCTTTCTCAACTGCCATAGAAACATAATTTCTTTCCTTGTATATACGTTTAATTTTCAAAATGTGCTAATATCATGGAGTTGGCTACCTGGGGAAAAAGTAGCAAAGGCCCACTGACAAGTATGCCTAGAGTTCAAGACCTGAAGGATATTAATGCAAATTAACTTTTAAAATTTCCATGTGCAAGTAGCAATGATATAGTATGAATAGCTCTTATACTCTTTCTGGATAATCTGTCACTATGAACAATGTATACTTTTGAATTCTCTGCCTATTTTCATTACAAAAAGGTGACTTTAAAATCTGACTTTGGAAATACTTACCTATGAAAAAGGAAGTATAGACAATCTTGGCTACTGAATTATGATGAATTCTCATGTGTTACAAACTATTGTACTAGAAGTTTATTACCTTTAGCAACAAAGTAGAAGTCAGTATGAGACAGTTTAAGATTTGGACCTTGGGCAGGAAGATTTTGTTACTAAACTAACAAAAGGGACCTTGTCAAAAGGTAGTTTCAGTCTCATAACACAAAAGATGAATGCAAGATTCATTAAAGGTAGGGCTCTAAATTCAGATTGGTCTTTTATCTGGACATTGGTTATACTTCTTACTACCATTTATAAGAAACTACATTTCCAAATGTATTTGTCCCTAGTCATTAGTCACAATATGAAGTATTAAAGTTTTCCATTTTCATACTTTCCCACATGGTTCCTGTCATCGTACATGCGAAGGACTCTTCTATAAACTGCAAACAAAGGCCGGTTCAGACCCCACGCTATAGTCCTGTAGAAATCTTTTCTTTCATCTTTTGACATCTCAAAGATGATTTCTGTGGCATCTTTTATTCCACGTGCCTAAATGGGTTATATTTGTTTTATTTAGGGATTTCAGATACAAATGCATGCAACCATACTAAGTTTCCTAAATTTGCCATTTTTAATCTTAATTACGCCATTTAGAAAAACAACATATACTTCATCACATCAACACTTCATCAGAAAAGCCACTGACAAACTTAAAAGATGCAAAAGAGAAGCATTTAAAAGAATGAAAAACAAACAGCAACTTTGTTTTATAAATGAAAGGTGTCAAACTGCTTTTAAAATTATGAAGAATTTATAACATTTTCTAAACAATCTTTTATAGTCATATTGGCCTCTTAATTCAACATTTATTAAGCTCTTATTGTCTACCTCTGCAGAAAGAACACTAAGAACATATTTTTCATAAGGAATCTGTTCTGGCTTACTGCAATTATTTTTACCTTTCATTTGACTAAATCACCTCATTTTATAGATAAAGAAACTGAAGCTCAGAGAAGGTAGTAATTTGTCCATGGACATTTTGACAAGAAATAGCCAAAATAGTACTGGCATTCAGGTCTGGAGCTCTTTTTACTATGCCAGGTACCAGGTGCTGACTAAATTAACAGGGTTCTTTTGGGTAATGAATCACTGTAGAAAAAGTACCATGTATATAGCAACTGTTTACAAACCAAGTTCATTCTTCTTCCACAAACCAACTCTAGCTCTGTATAGTGTTATCCCTGTCGATCATTTTCTTAAGAATATAGGCTAAAAAACCTGGGAGTCATTCATGACTACTCTCTTTTTTTTCTCTACATCTAGGTCAAAGATCCTCAATCTTTTCCCAATGCTTCTTTTCCATTTTTGTAGCCACCATTCTAGTCCAAATCATTATTTCCAGTTTGGGTAACTATAGTGGTCTCTCATCTGGTTCATTTCCCTGCCCTGTCTTTTCCCCTCAATCATAGAACTGGGAATGATGGAAGGGATTGTCTTTGAGGTGAGAGTACTGGAGACCAAGGAGCTTAAATGGCTTGATTGAGGTCAAAGAGCAGAGACTAGACAACAGATTTTTCTTTCCATCACATTGTGTTGCTTCCCCCAAATCACAGCCTCCTTTAAAATATCATTACTATTGTCATTCTTAAGGAAATTACTAGTGGTCATTTGGCAATACTTTTAGTATGCATTTTATAACTCAACTTCTTTTTCTTCTGTAGGTGTAGGTAGTTTTTTTTTTTTAAGCCAGAAAAAATTTTTTTAACGAAAGTTCAGTAGAACAGGTTAAATTTCACAAAGTAATTGAAGTAACATCCATGGTATCTGATAAAGAAGCCTAAACTTGGTGAAGTTAGTTAAATATATTCTCTACGTTGTCCTTGGTAACTAAAGCTAACTTATAAGTATCTATCCTGAAAGGAGACATTCTTCATATTTACATTTAGATTAATTTTTGCACCATATAAATTACTGAAGTTTGACATGAGCTTTATATTATTTGGTAATTATGATGGAGATACTTGTATTCACTTCTATACCTGGAAAGAGCAAAAAACTACAAATAAGATTTCTGAGTTCAGTGGTGTTGAGAAACTGATGGAAGAGTAGGGGAAACTTGGGCATCATTATCTCCCTCCTCAGAGCTCCAAAGCACTTACAATCTGGTTCACTCATTCCCATAAACTTATTTATAATATATAAATGTCAATGAAGTTTTACTTTGATGCCTCACTGTGGTGTGGGTAAGAGACCTTGAGTGGATTTTTGAAGACTATGATAGTTTATTGCCAGTTCTGGAAGGTCTTTCCAATAGAGAAAAGCTTCAAGTTTAGGCCAAATGATATTTATTGTTCAAGGACCAATGTAACTAGGCTTTGAGGGCCTCATTCCCAAATTGCCTATAGAGTGGCAAAATTTTTGACCAAAGCAGCTCTGGAAGACCATTAATATAGTATAGAGTTGTTATCTGCATAAATTGGAGGGATTATCCTTACTGACAAAATCACAGATTAATGAAGCTGAAGAAGCTTCTTCAGTTAAGACATTATAATATCCTTGAAGACAGGGAACATACGGCACATGTGCTAGAGGGGGCCGCTCCCCATCTCCTCTCTATGTGAGCCTGAGGATATTTCTGACATGACCTGCCCCTCTGCCCAGCAGCCCATTGGGAATGCTTCCTTGCTCCCCTCTCTGGGGTAAAGTGGGTGACTCACATATAGCAAGAGGGCTGCAGTTTGGGCACTCAGTCTCCAAAGTCTCTAAAAGGTTCACCATCACTGCCTAGAGTAGCTGTCTCCTTTGCTATAGTAGCACTCAATAAATATCTGTTGATTAAGGTAGAGGAGCAATGCTAAAATTATGCTCTCTACAATCCCATAGCAGTTTTCCTCCTTTTTCCTTAAACTCCAATTATTTCCCATCAGCAAACTGCCTGGATTTTGGATCTAATAAGATTGCTTGACCATTATTTCGAAGATATTCCAATAGCTATTAGGTGTACCTTCATATGAGAAGCAATCACAACTCTTTCTAAGCAAAGGGATTTTTTTTTTTAAACCCTTACCTTCTGTCTTGGAGTCAATACTGTGTATTGGCTCCATGGCAGAAGAGTGGTAAGGGCTAGGCAATGGGGGTCAAGTGACTTGCCCAGGGTCACACAGCTGGAAAGTGTCTGAGAACAGATTTGAACCTAGGACTTCCCATCTCTAGGACTGGCTCTCAATCCATTGAGCTACCCAACCCCCCCCCTCCCCCAATAAGCAAAGGGATTTCTGATCTAGTTTGAGTCAGAGGGAAATTTAAATTCTTTACCATAAGGCCATTTAAGCCGACAAAGTATAGGTTCTTTACACAGTCTTTAAAGCACAAAACACTAAGGATTTAGAAGCCTGCTCTTTAGCATGATAGCAGAAGTACTTTAAGGGGGCAAGCTCAGATTTGAAATTTATAGTTTTTAAGTAGCTCAAAATTATGATCATGTACATTAGAATTATTAAGGCATGTTATGCTGGTGAATTCTAACAATATAAATAATTGTAAATTCTTAGGGATATCTGTATTAAAATATTTTAACTTTTTTGCAAATAGGTAATGATTAATGAAAGTAATATAAAAATGTGACACTGAAATATTTTATTATAGGAAAAGTAGGAAGATTTACACAAAATTGTGTCAAGGAAGTTCATTCCCTCCCCTTCCTAAGTAACTTGACCTGTCCGTCAAACATTCCTGACATAACACAGTTGTGCCAGGTTTGCATCCCTCTATGTGCTGTACATCAATAAAAGTCAAAGCTTTGGACTTGTGAGGGGAGAGAACTGAAAAGAGAAGGAAGAAGGAAGAAGTCGGGAACAGAGCAGGCAGGTGAGAGGGAAGGAGGAAGAGACATGCAGGCTAGGGACCACGTGGTCAGGTTACTTAGAGGAATGATTGTCTACCCTTTCTAATAAACTTTATAAAATATATATCTGGTAGAAATATTATTTCAATTCTTACAAAATGATACAGTTGAGAAAAACAGAATCAAATAAAAAAAGTGATAATGTTTCTAAAAAGAAACAATAACAATAGCAATAAAGTTTGGGAAAATACATAGAAAAAAGGATAAAAAGGGGACATGAAAGTAAAAATAATATTTTTATTATATTTTGTTAAAGTTAATATAAATGAATATAATTGATTGGTTAACAGTTTTATACCCAATAATTTTAAAATTTTATTTGAATGTTTTTGAATCTAATTGTTATTAAATAAATTAAGCATAAAAATATATTACATACCTTTAGATATCGTTCAATATTACTCATTAAAATGTCAATTTCTTCCTTTGACCACATTCCTTGCTTCCATTTATGCCCTAAAAAAAAAAGTTATCATTTGTCATCAAGAGTAATAAAGTTATGATTGATTAAATTTATAAAGCAGACAAATAAACATCTAAAGAGCTCCCACTTCCTTAGTAAATTTGCTTTTATATTATTCACCAAATTTTGTGAATAGAGAAAGAGAATTGATATTAATGATATCAATTCATATTTAAAATCCTAAATATGTAATGAGAACATATATATGTATATATAGAGAGCTGACCTTAAGACAAGCAAAAAGAAACATTAAAAACATAATTTACTGAGAAGTATTATTCATTTTCATCAGGTACTTAGCCTTCTGATTTTATATTCAAGTTCTCAAACAGATCTGTGATCTCATCAATTTGAGTATTCTTTCCACTGAATGATATAGATGACAACCCATTCATGTTTGCCCATCTTATAGGATTATTGTTTATATACTCAAGGCTTTATTCAAAGTGCTAAGCTTTCTTCAGATTACATTAACACCATGAATGCACCAATGGAACACACTGACTATCCATTTTCTTTCTCAATCACACATTTGACTTAATTTATAGTGCTGCGTCTGTATAATTTTGCTTTTGCAATGCTTTGCTTCCTGCTTATTCTCACCATTCATCTTTCCATTGTCTTCTAGACTATTCACAATTTCAGTTCTTCAGACATTAGTGTTCTGTGATTTAGGAAGAATTTTTGTTGTTGTATTTCTAGACATGGGGATTTCATCAGTGTGAAGAACTCCCAATGTGGAAACTCTCTCCACTGAAGCAGACATCTTTTCCATATTTTGTCTAATTTCACCCTTAAAAGGTCTTGGGATGATTTTGCTTAGTTGAGTCTCTTGACAATCTTTCTCCAAGCTATTTTTTCTTTTCATTGTTTCTTACTGTTTTATGAAGCAAATCTTCATAATTTTGCATCATCCTTCTTCATATTTTCTAAATGAGTTCATATTCTAAACTATTATTGCCTTTGCCTGACATATCTCATTGGTTAGGAAGAAGACAAAGTGTTTGGTGATTATGTTTTTTTGGTTTTAAGTCACTTTTAGGTTCCTTGTGCTGGTGATTGATTCATATGGGTTAAACTTCTATATGAAACTGTTATAATGTTGGTGTCCTTTCCTCTATCCATTTCGCATTATTTTGCACCAATTACTAACTTAAATAGATAGGTCACAGTTTAAAAAATTACATATATTGGAATTTTTGTCATTTTTTTCTTTTATTTTTACATAAATTTTGATCTTTGCTCTAACAAATTGGTAATATGACTATCATTAGAAAGACGATTAAAGAATGATTTCCCTATCAATAAGTAGCTATTTCCTATTTATTAAAATATAATCACTTTCATTTTTTGTGATATTTGATTTTCACTGTATTTTGCATTCCCTAGTTCTTTTCTCAAATAAAAGATTCATCTATGGGCAAGAAACTTCTCTATATATAGGCAATACGTTTTTGGTTTTTCTTATTCTAGTTCCTAATTCTATTTTTTGTCATTCATATCTATGCTCACACCATTATATTGAAGTCACTGAATTTCAAGTATATACTGATTTAAAAGGTCTCAAGTTCTTTATCAAATTTCTCTCTTCATTTTCTGTAGCAGATATTGATGTATAAGCTGCAATTATTTTCATTGCATTTTTCCCCCAAATAAGAGCTAACATTTATATAGTGCTTTAAGATTTGCAAAGTACTTCATAATATATTGTTGTAATATGAGCTCTTAGTGAGAAATTACAAACCATTCTTCCATTCCCTTCTTTCTTTTGATTTTATATATTGTAAGCAAAACAAGATGGATATGTGTCAGTTTCTTCAGCATGTCTACTTGTTGGTCACTGAACACGGACCTGACATTTAGATCAAAAGCTCAGTAAATATCTATAGTCTAAAAACTGTGTGATCTTAATAGCTTTACCTTGTTTCAACTATTCTTGAAGAAATGGAAGAGGGCCACCCAGTACTGAGGGCATTTGGTATTTTTCTTTGTTTTATGCAAAATAACATCCTGGAATACAACAGAAAAGCAAGTTCTTGCTCTCAAGTTCATATTCTAATGATAGGAGAGAATGCATTAGGAGGTCTAAGTGCAAATGAAGGATGGTGATCCTTGGGGTTCAGTAACAAAGCAGATGGCAATGCATCTTCTTTAGTGTCATTTCTGCTGGGGATGCCATATTTGTTTTTGATGTTGAGTCTTTTGGGATCTCCAATAGCTTTAGCAGAGGTAGTTGACAGGTTGCATATCCACAAGAGTTGTTTCTGTACATGATGGCAGTGGGTATTGGTCTGGAAGAAGGTGGTCATGTGCAGACACATCTACAGAAATCATAACCATATGACCATCCTACTGGGGATGAGCCTTTCTTTACTTTGCTAGTCTGGTCCCTGGAAAGCAGCACACATAATCTGTTACTAGAGCCATACTTCAAAACTTTCCAGTGTAGCAGAACTGGTCATAGCTTGTGTTCCATTGACACAGCCTGCAAGAAGCCAGTTATCTTCATATCACAATGAAACACAGGAGGAGGAGGGGAAGGTCTTTTTGGAGATCAAGTTCTACTTTTGTGAAAATAAGACCCATAAAACATGTAGGAAGACCCCTCTAGGTGGTTGATTAAATACCTATTAATGTCCATATTCACTTTGATTTTTAAAATAATTCCCATAATTAGTTATTATTCTTCCACCATAATATGTAGGCAATTCCTATCTCAGGATGGATATTGATGAATATAACACACATACATGCATTCAGATGCTTAATAAACAGAAAGCACTGATGATCTGAGGGATAAGTTTAATAACATTTTCAAGTCTCTGCTTCTTAATGCTTTATTAGTTTCTTCTTTGTCCTTTCCATTTACTACAACTCACAGCTACTTTCATTCCAATACTACTTTCTACCTCATCTAGTAACAGTTCTTAGATCTACTCTCATCACCAAACTCGAAGTGCACAAAAATAACCAGATGAATATCAGTCTAAAGAAGAACTTAAGCAAGGCTGAGTACTCATAAAACAACAACCTGACCTTAATTCATGCCACCATAGTAGCTGGCAACTATACTATTAAGCCTTGCTGTACCTGTGAGCATAAGAGAAAAAAATAAGAGTATATAAGAAAGGAAAAATGTTTCAGTGGCCAGCTAGTGAATGCTAGATTTGTTTTTTATTTTATTCCGGAACATATTTAATTCAATCTGAGATGTTTGATTATAGATATAAAGGTCACTACTTAGGTAGATCAGGTCTGTTTCAGAAAATTCTAGACTTCATTCCCTGTCCAGGTAATGGTAGCTACACTTTCATTTTTCCCCATGCTGGTAGTACTGGATTGACTGAGCATCTTACCTTTGTTAGTTAGTGAATCCTTATCCTCTTTAGTAGTAAACCAAGCTTGGCTAACAGCTGAAACTTCTTCATTGCTTAAGGGAGATACGTCATCCAACTGTTCATTCTGTAGAATCTTCAAAAGGAAAATATGAAGAAAAGTTCATTAACTCAACTAATGTCTTATTTTTCTATATTCCATAATATCAGATATAATCTAGATTTGGTGATTAAAATGAGAAATATTTATGGAAATTAAGAATAAGATGCAGTTATGAAGGATAATAAAAATAATTTGCTTTAAAGGAATAATAAAAAACATTACCTAATATTTACATAGTGCTTGCTTTACAGTTGGCAAAGCACTATGTTTCATTTTATCTTTACACTAACCCAGGAAGAAAGAATCTGGAAGAACTAGAGACTCAGAGAAGTTAAGTGACTTGATTTAGGTTATGCTGTTAGAAAGTGGCCGAGGCAAGATTTGAATATAGTCCTTGACTCCAAGTGTAGTACAGTAGCTATTATATTACTATTTCTTAATTAGCTATAGGAAATAATTCAATGAAGCAAATATTTTCTTGTGTTCTTATTTAGGGTGAAGTTAAAATCATCTGTATTACCAAAATACCTTTCTTTTTGCTATTTTATTGTTTATAAACTATTGAGAACTTCTGGAGCTAAAAGTCCTAGGTTCAAATCATGACCAAGGGCAAGTCACTAAACTTCCATGGGCTTTTGAGTCCTTTTAGAGGGTGTCTTACATGATCTCCGAGTTCCCTTCTAACTCACAGTTACAAATTCAAAGTGTCAGATCCATAAAGTAGATTCTATTTTAAAGAAGAACTGAGCTCATGTCTGAATCTGAATCACTATAAGTTGACCAAACCTGTCTGGATATTGTTTCAGTGCTCCCAGCAGTGCCTGGCATATAGTAGGCACTTGATAAATGTTTGCTGATTGATTAGTGGATATAAGAATGGCCTGTATTGTAATTCTATGTTTTCAGACTCACCTGCTGAGAATAACAACATTTCCAAAGATCTCATAGTAAGATCAGGAAGGTCATCTAATTCAACCCCATCATTTTTACAGAAAGTTATGAAGAGCTTTGAATGCCAAATAGCAGATTTTGTATTTTATCCTAGAGGTCACAAAGAACCACTGAAATTGAGAGAGACAGAGAGAGAGAGACAGAGACAGAGACAGAGAGAGAGAGAGTGTGTGCATGGCTAAAGTGGAACCTTAGGAAAATCACTCTGGTGGCTGAATGAAGGATGTATTGAAGCAAGGAGTGACTTGAGGCAGACAGATCCATCAGCAAGCTATAATAAGTACAAGTGTGAGGTGATATGGGCCTGCACTACAGGTGGCAATAGAGGAGAGAAATGAAAAATGGGCATATCTGAAAAGATGTTGAAAAGCTGAAATCAAAATACTGGTTATTGTGAAGACTGAACTTAGCTATCTCCTGATTGTAACAATGAAGGTACTTAGCTCTTCCTCTATTGGGAAGATTGCATTGTAATCCACAATCTATTTTTAGATTTCAAACCCCAAAAGGTGATAACTCAATATCAAGTAGATCTACCCATTTTAACTACAGAAAGGTGTTAAGTAACTACAAAAAGTGAACTAACCAAAAAAAGTGTTAAGCAACCCCAAAAGATATAATCTAACCAAAGAAGGTATGAACTAAAGAGTGGGCAGTCCTGGAGAAGAGTGTTTGCTGTGATTGGTAGAAGTGAAATTTAGGGGAGGTAACCCAAGAGAAAAAGATCTTTAAAAAAAGGACCAGGGGCTAGAAGAAGATATATCCGATTGAATATTTTTGATTTGAGATTCGAGTTGGATGGAAGAGCTCTCTGACTCAGAGGAGAGACTGGAAGACAGACACTTGAGGAGCTATTGGAAGACAGACACCCAGACTTCTTTCCATTTAGATGGTCACCATTAGTGAATGGAAGGCTGACTTAGTGACCTCGCCTTTCTCGGAGGTCTAAACCTCCGAGAAAGGCCCATCAACTTAAGAATTCTTTTCCCCTGGCTGGGGCTTAGAAATTCTAACTGATATCAGAAGAAGCCAGAGATCTCTCTCTTTCTCTCTTCCTTAAATATCTTCCCTCTATTATAAATAAAACTACCATAAATTCCATTTACTTTAGTAATTCATTTGGGGATTTAGAAATTAAATCCCTGGCAACCACTTAATATATTCAAGTCCAACCCACAATTAAATTTAACATTATGGAGAGTGAGAAATAGTGAGGAATTGAATATAATATCTAGATTACAAGCCTGAGAGCCAGGGAGGACAGTGTTGCCCTTAAAAGTAACAGACAAATTGGGAGAAGAGTATGGGGGAGAGATAACGAGTTCATTTTGGGAAAAGAGTCTACATTCTAAAGGGGAGAGTCCATGATGGGTTTAAGATAGCTCCTAGATATCTAGTTAGATCCTCTGAAAGACTGTTAGAAATATGAAATTGGAAGTTAGCAGAGAGGTTAGGGCAGGACAAATATATTGTAAAACATCAGTACACACTAAGAAATGAAGAAGAAATAAAAACAAAAACTATCATTGAACACAACCTTTTATAAATAAATCATGGTAAAAACTAAGTTAGAAACATAATTATTTTGGGACCCTCACAATACTACATTCATACACAAACAACAACTATTTCAGTTTTGAGTTTTAATAGACTTAAGGTTTCTTTCAGTAATTCATTAAGAAGATTGGAACTACCTGCTGTAGAGTCCTATAATTTTGCTAATTTCAACAAAGACAATGCTTAGAAGTTGTACCTATTCTAAAAAACTTTTCCTTAACTGTTAACAAATTCAAATGATCACTCTTTCTCTTCCTCTGAAGAATCTATACCAGTTGCCTTACTTTCCTCAGCTCCCTGCCAATTTGCTTATTTCCATTACTAAACTTAAACTACTTTGTTTAAGGTCACCAAGGATTTAAATGGTAATTGTTTTTTCCTCAATCTTCATTTTCTATGATACTTTTTTCCTTCTAGTCTCTTTCCCTGGTTCCTTTTCTTCTTCCAAACCTACATATCTTATCCCAAGAGCCGAGAGTAAAATTTTGTAGTTTCTCTTCAAATAAAATATGTTAATATTAAAACATATTAACACTGCTAAAAATAGTTGGCCAATCCCAATCTGAGCCAATTTTGAAGATTTACTATACCTGGATCTGTGTCACTGTTCCTTCTGTAATCTCATCATCTGCCACCTCTGTGGTAGCAGTCATAGTCACCTCAAAGCTCTGATCATTTTCTGAAACTTCAAGAGAGGTGAAGTTAGAAGAATAACTAATATCCAAAACATATGCCACCCACAATGATAAAGGGTAATTCTACAGTGAAAATAATAATGAAAAGGTATTTGAACATGTATTCTCTATCATAAAGTTATGATGTTTTTGGACAATACTCTTCCTTGTAACTGAAAGGAGCCATATATATCAATAACACTGTGTTAATGTGGCACTTTTTAATTTATTTAGACTATGTTCCCATGGTTACATGATTCATGATTTTTTCCACTCCTCATCCTGAGCTGACAAGAAATTTCACTGGGTTATACATGTATCAATTTGCAAAATCCATTTCCATATTATTCATATTTGCAATAGTGATCTTTTAACGGCAAAACCCCAATCATATCTCCATTAAACCATGTGATAGATCATGTTTTTCTATTCCCAGTTAATGTGGCAATTTTTAATGCATAGTTCATAGTTCCCAAGTGATAATAAATTTACTTTTTCATTAAGAGTGTATGAAGGTTTAACTTTTTATATTTTAATAAATTCAGTGTTACATCTTTGTTCCTAGAAGTGTTTCATATTATTTTTTTCAGAGGTGGGGATGAATTTGCTATGATTCATCTTTATTATCTCACCTAGTCTTGTTTCTCTTGTGAGGAAGAATAAATATAATCAGAATTGAGTTCTGCCAATGACCATGAAATTATACAAATTGGTCAATGTGGAGCTTGAACCCATAATCCTACCTTTGGTAGTGATTTACTTTGGTCAAATTAATTCATAAGACATTATTTATAGCGTATTGGATCACTAATATTAAAAACTTTTTAATGAAATTCTAATTTAGGTTTCCTATCCAAGGCTCTATTTTTATAGTAAACCCAGTCAAATTCTTAAATAAACTCAAAGCAAGTGATTATTAAAGGAAGGTGATACTGTTAAGAGGAAAGAATACTAATATCAAACTCTTTCCACATATAATATTATTGCCTTTCTATATAGTCATGATAAAAGCTAAAAAGTTTATCTCTTATTGAATCTAATAAGAAAAAAATCAACATGCAAAAAGCATATCTACACATGTAGGTACTTATTTTCATGCTGAATAACTGTACTTAAAAGATTCTGATGCTCTTCTCTGAGTCAGAGACACTTTGACCCAACCTCAAAATATGTTCATGATAAAAACTTTAAAGTTTTCTTTTAACATTTAAATCAAAATTACTATTTAACTGCCTTGTAACCAAAAACTCACATAAACTAGTTTAATGATCTTGTTAGAATAAGTATATAAGGCTTAGACTTTACTTAGAAATGCTGGCTCTGGAGTACACATGAATTCTTAGGGTTTATATTTTTAATAATAAAGCATATAGTGTGCAAAATAAAAAGGGACTTACGTGGAAGTGCAACAACTGATATGCAGGGTGTAGAATCATCAATACTCTGGTCATCCTCAGAGGACAAACACAATCTCTTATTTGGAGGTTCAGTACTATCTTCTGAGTCTATTTCATCAGTCTCTAATAACCAAAAAGATCCAGTAATCTATTAACAAGCAAAAAGCTCAGGAAAATACTAAAATGAAGCATTAAAAAGGAAAACTAAGACTCAAGCCAAAGAATATTGGATAGCACCTTCTTTATGCCATCTGCCTTTGCTTTGATGCCCTGCTGAACAAGAGAAACATATTAGTAAAAGTGCCACTTCAAAGAATACCAGTTTGGGGCATTCTGGCAAGTGCTTTACTTAGTGTGAAAAGTCAGCAGTGGACCTGTACTTATCTAATTGAAAAGGCAGAGTATCTCAATGTATTAAAAATTAGCAGATTAAATGTTACTATCTTTCTGAAATTTCTTTAAAGGTTTTAAAGGGAAGTTTATGTAAGTTTAATTTGGAAATTGGGGAGAATCTCCCCACATCCCTCTAATTCCAATATAGGGCCTTCTTTCTAAAAGACTTAGCGCCTTAAGAATGCACTAAAACTTTGGGGAAATCCTACTAACTACACTACTGGGGTTGAAATCTATGTCAATAAAAAGTTAATGTTTGTTCGTTCCTCATGACTAAGTGACCAACTTCTCAGAACAATAAGTTACAGTGGTAGGATAGAAGTCATAAATAAAATGCAAAGAAATACAAAATCAAGATGAATCATGTGACCTTTGTTTCTATTGTATCAACTTTAAATTTCTGCCTGAATAACTCAGCACCTAGGTGACATAGACCTTGCAAATTTAGAGATTAATTATTTAAATATACTAAGTATCAGTGAATTCTCCATACCATTCTGAGGGCAATGAAGAATAAGGTTCCCTTCTGTGTCCTGGGTCAGAGTTACAGAGTTCACAGTTTCTACAGTCACTGTGTCAGATTCCTCTTCAACTGTGCTCATACTCAAATCTGTACAAAAACAGGCATCAGATTAAAACTTTTTAGGGCAAATTCTAGATAAAAACATATGACAAAACAGAAATGTCTCTTATGCTTGAAAGGGATTTTAAAAATGTATACATATCTCTCCTTATGAAAACTTACAACTGCATGCTGGGTTTCAGAAAAGAAAGTTTACACTTGATTTGGCTTGGTAGGCTTTTCATTCTCTTGGGTACTAAATGATGGGACTACTGTTACTTAGCACCTAGCTGGTCAGAGCTTGACATACGAGGTTTTCTTTTATAAAATGGAAAGCTCCTTGTATTTTACAAGTACTCTGCGGTCATTTCTTATTCCATATGTAATCACTGCAGTTATGGAAGCATTTTTGCAGAATCCAGGAGATCAAAGAAACTTCAAATTCTTCTAGTCCAGCTTGAGTCTGAATAGTAATCCCCTGTATAATAATTTCTGACAACTGGCATCTAACTTCTTCCTGAAAATTTCAAGTGAAGGGGCCTCTATCATCTCCTTAAAGCAATTTATTTCACTTTTGTAAAGCTCTAAAATATTAGAATATTTCACCTACGAAGATCTAAAAATTTGCTTTTCTTTAACTTCCACCCATTCTGCTTTTGCTAAACAGAACAATTTGATTCCCTCTGGTCACACACTGGAAGTCAGCTATCATGTCTTTTCTTCTTTTAAATAGCCTAGATTCTTCAAATAATCTTTGAATGGCAAATCTCTAGTATTATCAACAACCTGGCCAGCCTTTTCTGGATGTAGTTCAGTGTGTCAATATCCTTCTGAAACCCTGAACTGATTATAATCTTAAGGATTGGACCAGGGCAGAATACAGTAGGATTATCACCAATATTATTCTTAAATACGACATTTCTATCAATTTATCCTAAGATTGCAC
Source organism: Monodelphis domestica (assembly GCF_027887165.1). Classification (NCBI taxonomy): domain Eukaryota; kingdom Metazoa; phylum Chordata; class Mammalia; order Didelphimorphia; family Didelphidae; genus Monodelphis; species Monodelphis domestica. The sequence continues at coordinate 151,696,951 of NC_077231.1, forward strand.
AAGAGAGGTAAGAGCAGCAACATGGTATAGTTGATTCAGAGCTGGCCTCAATTATAAAGACCAGGGGTCAAGTATTGCCTCTGATCTATACTGGCTGTATGAACATGAGGCAAATAGTTTGAATTCTTGGTATTCTGGGTCAGTGGTGTCAAACCTGAATAAAAATTTTAAATATTAATTAATGTTAAATATTTTTAAATTATATTTTATTCTGCATATGGTCAGACTTGGAAGTATTGAGGGAAGCTAGAGGCCTATGGTCCATGTTTCTGCCACTGCTGTCCTAAGAAATTTTCTAAGACTTTAAACTCTAGCACTGTTGCTAATCTGTATTGGTATAGGGGTTTCCACACTGGGATTTCCCAATACAGAAGAAGTCATAGGTTTGGGTAAAAGAAAACAAATAAAACAAAAAGAAAACAAAAAAATTTTCAGCTGTTATGTCACACTATTGACTTATAGTGAGCTTATAATCCATTAAAAACAAACAAACTGTTGGTTTTTTACTCCTAAAAATTCCTAAAGAAACATATGTGGTAAGTGTCAACATTTGGTGTCAGGTAAAAAGCAATGGTTGGATTAGAACTTGGACTAGAAAGCTCTTTTTTTCTTTTCAGTTTGTAGTCCTGGTGAAAGCCTATTGGGCAACCTTATAATGTAAATACTAAAACATAAAGCCATCAAATAAATATAACCTTTTTAGTTTTATCTAATATAACATAGCTATATCACATTACATCTATATAAATATGTATAAATATAATCAGCACAGCTTAGTATTGTGAAAGTATGTTCTTTCAAATATTACTTGATCAAAAAAAAGTTTATTTAGCAATATGTATGTAACAGTTTGGTACAGTGGTTTGAAGCCAGGAAGACCTTAGGTTCAAGTCTTGACTCTGACATACCCTGGATGTGTGCCTCTGGGCAAGTCTTTAAGACTTGCAGAGAAGGTTCCCATCACACCAACAAAATCATAAATCTTAGCCTTGGATGGAATGCACATCCTGATTCTCAAGGTAACCATTTAGGACAGCGGTTCTCAACCTCTCAATTTGTAGCAATGAGAATACATAATGCATATCAGGTATTTACATTCCGAATCATAACTGTAGCAAAATTACAGTTTTGAAGTAGCCACCAAAATAATTTTTTGGTTTGGGGTCACTGCAACATGAGGAACTGTATTGTGGGGTCATGGCATTAGAAAAGTTGAGAACCACTGAATTTGGATAATGCCTTTTTTCAAACAGATAAAATATATTTCTTTAAATCTGCCATAGCAAACACAAATCTAATGATTTGATCTGGCAGAAAGGCATGGAGTTTCAGTTGATTGTTTTTTTAATTGCCTTTGGGTAGTCAACATTAAAGTTGAGTGTTGGTATTAATTGTGCTATGAACCATCCTTCTAAGTTTCTATTGAACTAATGAACTACTAAAATGTTTCTATCTGTAAAATAGGAATAATATTATGCCAAGGGATTATATTTGTGATCAACCTCAATGTTTAAAAAAAAATTAAATGTATATATGATAAAGATAGAATGAAGCAAAACTAGCGGAAATAGTTAATTTAACTCTCCTCTCCTAATCCTACTTTTCGAAAACATACAAGTCATCAGAAGCTATGAGTTTAAAAATAATGAAGATAATACTGCTGGCAAGAGGAAAGCACCTTGGATCTGATACAAGGGCAGTAACTGCTTCATCTTTTGACTAGGTAAGTTTGGAAAACATACAAGTCATCAGAAGCTATGAGTTTAAAAATAAAACTTTAGATTGTCTTTAGAGTCAGGGTCAGAACAGATTTGGAGCTAATAACCACAAAAAGGAATGAAAAAGTTTAAATAGGGGAAGAGGAAAGAAGACAGGTACAGGAAAAAATAAGTCCACCTCGTTTTTAAACTAAGCATAGAAGCAAAACCTAATTGATACTTTATTACTCCAAGAATCTATGATTTTGTCACAGAGGGTATTTCCTGCAATTTGCAGATGATTATTTCTATAGGCTTCAACAGTCAGTTTCTCTTATTCTAAAAAATTTCACTATCTGATGACTAACACTCTAGTGAATATGCCTCTCCTAACTTAGCTAGGTTAGTCCTTGGGCCACAGTCTACTACCAGCCTCATTAATAAAGACTTTTCCAGTATATAAGGTCCTGCTTAAGCTTAAAATCCACTAGCAACAGCTTTTGAGAATCTAGTTAGCTCCAAACAATCAGGTATTACAGCTGCATGTCAGAGGAAAAAAATTAATAAATACAATAAATGCTTTGAAAAATTTTCAACATCTTATAATCTGTTAAAAGGAAATGAGAACAAAAAGAAAAAAATGGAGAAAGGGATAGGCAGTGTAATACAGTAGAAAGAAGGCTGGATTTTTATTCCAGCTCTGCCACTTATGCCACTGGAGATGAATGATCTCCAGTGAGTCATTTCACCCATGTTCAGCTTCAGCTTCCTCATCTCTTAAAGCTGAAGATATTAGGACAAATAATGATAGTACCTCCCAGCTCTACTAGTATGCTTTAAGAGAAAGTGACTGAAAAAGAAAAACGACAAAGAAAAGGGTTAGTAAATGACTATTGTTGAATTTAAACTTCCTTTTGTTATGTTATCTGATCTGGTGAATTTGTCATAATAGCTCTTTATTCCTTAAAACATTGAGAGATTGCTTTTGGAGGGTTACAGTAGGCAAATTACTGTGAGTTATTTATAGTCACTAGAGATATTCTTTAGACTAAAGGCTGACCATCCTTTCCTCCACTTTCTACAGCATCAGCATTTTACATGCAGATTCATATTCCAAATGATGCTCCTGAGACCCTACAAGATCTTGCATCAATAATGAAATATTTAATTGTGTTTACAATGTAATACTTACTGAAGCCAGAAAGTTGCTATGCATTTAAAAAGATTGAACAAGAGAAGCTGAAAGCAAAAAGGTAGTAAGGTTAATTTGCAAATAATCAACCAACTGCAGTAATCATAATACATACTCTAAGGACTTTGGTTAACATTTTGCTGTAAAAAGGGACAGTTCCTTGCTTAGCATGGGTACTGCACATTATTTGGTGCCTAATACATGCCTATGGAATGCTGAATGTACTGACTGTGGTTAATCTACAAGTCCCATATTAAAAGGAGATGACGCAATTAGTTCTGATATGACTAAAAGCATAGATATAGGAGCAGAAGGTCTTGTCATATTCTTCTTCCAAACTTACCTAGTCAAAAGATGAAGCAGTTACTGCCCTTGTATCAGATCCAAGGTGCTTTCCTCTTGCGAGCAGTATTATCTTCATGTTAACTGGATTGAATTCCTGCCATGTTTCTATTTCTGGACCATTCTAGGAGTAACAAGATCACATAATCAGACTCAATTATGTTTCAAGTTTAATAATTTATCAGATTCAATGAGAAAGACACATAGATCTGAGTATTAGTTAGCTGGTGACATTCCAACATTAACATTTGACCTCCCTTGGGTGTCTCTTCAATTAGTTAAGCATACAACAATTCTAAGTGGAATTTAGTCAAGTTAGTTATTCAAGTTAGCTATTAAATTAATCTCTAGAGAGAAGACAGAAATTATAATAAGATATTATAAATGTTAGATGGGAAGTTTCCTATCCCAATTTGTTTATAATTAGGAAGCTAAACATTCAATTGAGAAAGCATTCTTTGAAAAAAAAGTTTTTTAAAAAAGTTGTGGTTTTGTGAACTGACTCAGCAAAGTTACATAGCAACACAAATTAAATGTACCCTTCCTCCTTAATGTTTCTTATGCTACCTCTCTCCCAGTCCCATCTTCACTGGTAAACACACTGTTATCAGTTTATGTTCAACTATGATACTGTCAATCATCATTAAAAAAAACAACAAAAAACCCCTCACCTTCTATCTTGGAATCAATACTGTATATTGGTTCCAAGGCAGAAGAGTGGTAAGAGCTAGGCAATGGGGATTAAGTGACTTGCCCAGGGTCACACAGCTGGGAAGTTCAACATTTATTAAGTGTCTATAAGGGCCAAGCACTCTGCTAAGTGTTGGAGATACTAAGATAAGCCAAAAATAGCTCCTACCTTCAAGGAGCTGACAATCTAATGGGAGAGACAACAAATATGTACAAATGTGGACATACCCCACAGTCCTTCTGTGTAATGTGTAATTTTAATTAAAGAATGAAATTTTAATTTCTTCTAAAATCATGGTATTCTGCAAAAGGGATAGGGATTAGACCTGCGGTTTCATTATTCATCAACATGGAATTCCTGGATAATTAAACTTCTACCTACTCTATCAATAAAGGGAAACACTTTCTCTGCAGTTCAGATTCTTGGAGTTATCCCTTTAACAATCATCTATATAATAACTGAGGAGGCTAACTGAAAATATGCCCATTAAAAAACTTCCTAGGGGGCAGCTGGGTAGCTCAGTGGATTGAGAGCCAGGCTCAAAGATGGAAGGTCATGGGTTCAAATCTTGCCTCAGACACTTCCTAGCTGTGTGACTCTGGGAAAGTCACTTAACCCCCATTGCCTAGCCCTTACCACTCTTCTGCCCTAGAACCAATATCCAGTACTGATTCTAAGATGGAACGTAAGGGTTTAAAAACAAAACAAAACAAAAAAAACAAAAAAATTTCTTGACTACTTTAAGGTGACAGAGCAAACCAAAAATTGAACTTAAGTAAGAAGGCAGAGATGCCACCTATGATTTTTCTCTTATAACATGGTTTTCTTTCATGCACTAAATGTTTAAAATGAAGTAATAAGTGTTAAGAAATGAATAAAATAAAACTCATAATCCTTAATTTAAAAATCATGATAGGAGCAAGCCACAAATATAACATGTTGAATTATCCAATGGAGAGATTTGATTTTACATGGTAAAGCATATTTAGAATTACAGGTAATCCCCAAGGAGCCATAAAACTATGTATATATACCCTTTGACCTAGTACTATCACTACTAAGTCTCTATCCCAAAGAAATAAAGAAAAAGGGGGTGGGAGAGAGAACAAGTCCCATTCATACAATAATATCTCTATTAGGTCTTTTAGTGGTGGCAAAAAAAATTAGAAAATGAGGAGATATGTCAACTGGGGAATGGCAGAATAAGTAGTGGCATATGATTGTTAACAGAATATTACTGTGCCATAAAAAATGAACAAGCAGGATGCTTTATGAAAAACCTATAAGGCTTTACATAAATTGAAATAAGGACACACACAACTGATATTGGACACAGTAACAGCAATATTGCTATGATGATCGATTGTGAATTACTTACTTATTGTCAATAATATAATGACCCAAGAAAATTACAAAGGACTCATGATGAAAAATACTATCTACCTCCAGAGAAAGAACTTATGGAATCTGAATACAGATCAAAACATACAATTTTTTACTTTAATTTTTTTTGTGAGGGAATGGGGTAGTCTGTTTTCTTTTACAACATGACTAATATAGAAATATTTTACTTACTTTGTATGTAGTCTACATCAAATTGCTTACTATTTCAGGGAGAGAGGGAAGGAGAGAATTTGGAGCTCAAAATTTTTTAAAATGAATGTTAAAGGGGGCAGCTGGGTGGCTCAGTGGATTGCCTAGAGACGGGAGGTCCTAGGTTCAAATTTGGCCTCATACACACATATACTTCCCAGCTGTGTGATCCTGGGCAAATCACTTAATCCCCATTGCCTAGCCCTTACCACTCGAGTCTGCCTTGGACTCCAAGACAGAAGGTAAGGGTTAAAAAAAAAGAATGTTAAAAATTGTTTCACATGTAATTTGAAAAATATTAAAAATAAAAGAAATAGAACTATAGAGAAATTTCTATTTAAAATAAGTCAGCACAAAATAATTTCAGGAGGAAGAGGGTACTCATTGAGACCATGAAAGGCTCTACAAAACAGTCACTTTGGGAAGGAGTGACTTTCTAGTGAGGGGGTCAGCCTGTGTGAAAGCCTGGAGATGAAATGACAAGTTTAGTAGTCAGGATAGCTGGAAAAGATGATCAAGTAGAAGGCTTTACATGACAGGATGAGGAGACAACATTTTATTGTTCTTTTACTGGGAGGGGAGAGGATCAGTCTAAGGCTACTTTGGATGTTATATAGAGGCTGAACTAGAGAGGGGAGAGCTTGGAAGGGTATGTCAAATAGGAGGCTACTGAAATGAGGTTCTGAATGATCAAGAAATCATTTCCCTTTAAGGGCAAAGAACCTAAATGCTTGGTGGTAGAAGTTCAATTTGGTTGCTTGTTTTTTTTTAAGTTCATAAAACATTTATTACCTACTACTTATTTTAGCATTTATTATAGACTGTCTCATAAAACTAATCAGTTCTTTCATGCTTCCTCATCTGTTAAGAGATCTTCTAGTTCAAATCCTTTAAGTTGACTGTACTAATCACCTAGATTTTTTGGAATTTCTTATTTAAAATGTCCTGTCCCTTTGTTTTCATAAAGCAAATAGTAAACCAGGAAAGCACAATCCCTTAGAAAGCAAGGTCACAATGTCCAGACAAATATAAAACAGTAGAATTAAATTTTGAGTTACAAGAAAATTTAAGTAATGGGAACAAAAATAAATCCATTATTAACAAGACTGGGCAGCAGAATCATTAATCCATTGGAAAGGAGGGGTAGTTGGAAGGATACTACAATAGAAAGGGAAGGGAACAAGTACTTATGTGTCTACTATATGCTGGGCATGTGGTAGGTGTTTTTACAATTATGATTTCATTTTATCTACACAAGAATCCTACAAAGTAGGTACATTATCTCTGTTCTGCATTGAGGAAGCTGATGTAAAAAAAAGTTGTAACATGCTTAATAAGAAGTTAAGTTATACATCTAATATGTGTCTGAGGGAAAATTTGAACTCAGGTCTTCCTGGACTTCAGGTCAAGTACTCTAGCAAACAGTAGGAGGAAGAGCATTTGTGGGAATAGTAATAAGGAACAAGACTAGTGATTTCATTAGAATAGGGAACTAATATAGCCACTATTATAAGGAAAGCAATTAAGTTGAGGAAAAAATTTTATACAGTTTCTTGGTCTCATATCTAAAATATAAGGAGAACTGTCAAACATATAAGATATGAGCCATCCCCCATTTGATAAATGGTCAAAAGATATGAACAGCCAGTTTTGGGATAAATAAAAATTACATATAACTATATTAACATTTTTTTTTGATTAGAGAAATGCAAATCAAAACAAGTCTGAGATATCTCACACTTATCAGATCAGCTAAAATAATAAAAGGTAAAAACAACAAATGTTGGAGGGGATATGGAAAAATAGGGACACTAATATATTGTTGGCAGAACACAACTGATCCAATCATTTTGGAGAACAATCTGAAATTATACTCAAAGAGTTAAAATTATGTATACCTTTTGACCCAATAATACTACTAAGTTTATTTCCTAAAATTAACATCAAAAAAGGAAAAGAAACTATATTCTAAAATATTTATAGCAGGTCTTTTGGTGGCAGCAAAGAACTAGAAACTGATGAGATGCCCATCAATTGGGGAATGGCCAAACAAGTTATGGTATATAATTGAATATTATTATGCCATAAGGGGTGTATGGGGTGCTCAGGGAGGAGTAGTAGCTCTGGTATGGAGGGCTTCTTGTGCTCTCCTAGGGCAGCTCTCCAGCCTCTGACCCCCACCTGACACCCAGCTCTCACTTGTGGCTCCCACAAGTGCTAGCTGCTAGCATGCGGCAGCAGCCACACCCCGGGCAATGGCTTCGACAGGCTGGCTAAACCTTGTGAGGGTAGCCATCGGGTCGTCAACCCCTGGTGAACCAGGGCTTTGCTCACCCAGCATGTGAAGACTGCTTCAGGCGGAAGAAACCAATAAGAAGGTTCAAAGGTTGAGAGGGCGACGCAGCAAAGCACTGTGGAGTGCTTAGGGCGTGTTGGAGCACAAAAGACAACACAGCCATCCAATGCAGCTGAGGAAGTCTTCAGGTGTAATGACTTTTTGTGCCACTGGAACCAGGCTTCCAACGCCGAGAGAGTGGGACTGTCTCTGTACATCGACTTTTCCACTTAAATCTCCTTCACACACAAGTGTTTTTGTGCACACTCATCTACATCACAGATGAAAGCGCACAAAGACAAACGTCATCCTCGGTTACCGAGAGACTACTACTATTATGCTATAAGAAATGACAAACAAGGGGACAGCTAAGTGATTCAGTGGACTGAGAACTCCAGGTCTAGAGACAGGAGGCCCTGGGTTCAAATTTGACCTCAGACACTTCCTAGGTGTGTGACCCTGGTAAAGTCACTTAACCTCTGCTGCCTCCCCCTTCTGCCTTAGAACCAATATTTAATATTGATTCTAACACAGAAAGTAAGGACTTTTAAAGATAAATTAAAAAACAATAAAAGACAAACAAGATGATCACTAAAAACATGGAAAGCCAAATGAAATGATACAAAGTAAAGTGAGCAGAACAAGGGGAATCTTGTACACAATTACAATAAGGTATGATGATCAGTTGTGAATGACTTAACTATTAGCAACAAGGCAAGGATGCAAGACAATTCCAAGGGACTCATAATTAAAAAGGATATCCACCATCATAGAAGGAACAGATAAGAGTCCCAATGCAGATTGAATCATACCATTGTTCACTTTACTTCCTCTATGAATTTTTCTCTAGTGTAAGCATTATGTGTCTTGTTTCACAACATGATGTACAGGGAAATATGTATTATTTGATAATATATGTATAACCTATATCATATTACCTGCCTTCTTGGGGAGGTAGGAGGAATGGGAGGGGGTTGGATAGGAGGAAAGGGAGAAAAAATGAATGAGAGAAGTTTTTGGACATACCTAATGCGAGAATTTGTTTCTCTTGGATAAGTATATTTGTTATAATTCATACACATTTATAACAAATCATATGTATTATATTTGTGTTACATGGTATACATAAAAATATAAAAATGGGTAAAAAAAAGAAGACAACAAAGAATGAGGAAACTGACTTTACCAAAAGCTGGTCTCTTCCACAATTTTGGTCATGGAAAGATGCCTGCAGCAGAGGTGTCAAACTCTAGGGTGTTGTACCAGATTAAATTTAATAGGAAAATAATTAACAAATAAAATTACAACAAAGATGTTAAATTTATGGGTTTCTAAGTCAACATGCAGCTTGAAGACATCTTTTTCTATTTGAGTTTGACACCATAGGCTGATAGCACTGAGAGGTTAAGTGGTCACAGAGCCAGACACGGGGCTTAAACCCTAGATCTTCCTGGCTATAAGGCTGCTCATATCTACATTGGATTCAGATTCTGATATTCATTAGCTACATGACCCAGGGTAAGTTAACTTATCCCCTATTTCAGTTTAATCTATAAAACTGAGATATTAACAGCACCTATATCACAGGTACTGCTGTGACTCTCAATAAGTTTATATGCAAAGAGCTTTGAATGCTTTAAAAGACTGTTAGCTATTATGTGTGTGGAAAAATAAAAAAGGTTAATTTGTCAGAGGTTTAAGAAATCTAAAGGACTAACTCTTAAATCCAGGTGGATGTTAATAAGGTCTCAGGCATTTTAGCAGTTTAACTAAGAGAGGGATTGGACAGCTAGGTGGCAAGAGTGGATAGTGTGCCAAATCTGAGTTCAAAAGTGACCTCTGACACTTATTAGATATGACCCTGGGCAAGTAATTTAATCCTGTTTGTCTTAGTTTTCTCATCTGTAAAATGACTTAGAAAAGGAAATGACAAATGACTCCAGTATCTTTGACAAAAACAACAACTACAAATGAATTAGGACACAAGTGAAATGACTGAACAATAATAACCAACAGATATGTGTGTGGTTTACATTAAGTAAAATGGATAACAAAGAAACAAGACAGGCCATTATGGCAATTTAACTTTAATGTCTCTTAATGATACAAATGAAGTAATTTGTAAGAGTTTATAAGTATCAATGAGAGTAGGGGATGTTTTGGGGGGGAAAAGTGTGAATAATTACTGATCAAAATGAGTGTCAATCACTAAAATGACAAAATAAAATCATGGATATTTGCTGAATTTTTAAAATGTACCTTCATGTTTTTGGGCCATAAGATTATTCCTTTGTAAAATAAAGGGGTTAGACTTCTAGTTCTGATACTTTATATAAGATTCTGGCACACAAGTAGCTCCCAATTTGGTATTTAATATATAATCAACTCAAATGCAATAAAAAATAATAATTTGGGATCATATTATATATTCTGTTTCAGATTTAATATCTAACTTTATTGTAGATGTGTTTACATTATCCAAGTGATCAGGAACTGGGAGTTGAGGCAAGATATATCCTAATACTCAATTTTTGTAACCCTATATTATGAATTTTAAAATTATAAGCTCATTCTCATTAATATTAGGCACAGAGGAATAAAGTAATAACATTTCAAAGTCGAAAAGACCATGCATGGAAGGCATTTTAAAAAACATTTTATTATTGTGAAAGAATGACAATAGTTAACAATGAAGCACATAGAAACAAACATAAAGCAGGGGTTTAAACTAGAAACAGTAACTTAAAAGCATAACATTTTAGATTTAGTCACACTTTTATCGATTTGCTTTTACTTAGTCATGTTTATAAAGTTCAATTTATTATATAGTTATAAATTGAATTTGTACTCATGTAATGAACCTTTCAAGTGTATCTGTCAATGCTAAATTGCATCTTTGTCCCAGAATGGTAGACTCAATCAGTAGTCAAGAAGCATTTATTAAGTATCTACTTTGTGCCTTTCCCCTCAGGGGGAGCCAATATACACATACACATATATAAACACATGCTAATTTTATTTTGCAAGAGGTACATTAGAAGTTAGGGGTAGGTGAAAAGAATCAGAAAAGACTTGCTATAGGTGGGTGGCATCTGATCTATTTTTTGAAGTAAATTAGAGATTCTAATGGGGTAGAAGTGAAATTATGGAAGATATTCCAGTTACAAAGGTATAGGGTTGGGAGCTAGAATATCATGTGAAAGGAACAGAAGAAAGGAGGCTAGTTTGGGTGGGGTGTTAGAGGAGAAGTGATTGAAATATAAATAGTAGTATGAGAAGACTAATAAGTCAGAGGTATTGGAGTTTATTGAAAAGAAGAGAAACATCATTAGCCCTGTGCTTTAGGAATGTCATATTTAGTAGTTTGTGGAAGGGAAGGGAAACTTGAAGACAGGGAGATTGAGACTATTGGTAATAATCCAGGAAAGAGGGGTTACAATAAATAAAAGAATTTCTGAGAATGAGTAGATTTAATACATGGGTTGAGTCTAGAAAGATCTTTTAAAGAAAGTGGGGCTTTGAAGGTTTTGGAAAACAAGAAGGGAAAGGGAAAAGTATTCTAGATAGAACATCAAAGTTTAGAATCTAGAATTCATTGAACATTTACTGAGCATCCATTAAGTATAAAGATGAGTATTTGTTGGATATAAAAGGGATCATAACACAATCATTACCTTCAAAAAAGTTATAATTTGCAAAACACGGCATACTTAAGGGTAATTATTGACAGATTATTGACATATATTGACATAGCTGGAATAAGGAATTTAATAAGGAATTTTCATTGGATAGTTGTGAGAGAGAAGGTTGGAAAGGACAGGGGCCAAACTGTTGAGAACTTTTGAGTTACATTTTGAACAATTTGAGTGCTGCAAGTAATATGGAGCCAACTAGAGGTTTTGGAGTATCCCTACCTGATAAAGAATCTCCCTAATAACATTGGCAATAATCTAGACTCTTTTTAATTAGAAACTTCCAGTGGGATGTAAATTACCTCCAGAGACTGCTCATTTCATTTTGAATAGTTTTAATGACTTAAGGAAAACTTTTTTTGAAGTCTAAATTTATCTCTCTGCAACTTCAACCCATTGCCTTAGTTCTAGCCTATCAGAACAAATGCAACAAATCTAACAGCTCTTCCAATACAAAGTCCTTCTAATCTTTTAAAGAACATCATGTATTTCTGTGTGGTCTTCTCTTACTTAGAAAAAAATTATCCTTTTATCTCATTAGATCTTCTCATGTTCAGTCATCTCATGATTCTGGTCACCCTCTTCTGAAAGCACCCCAGCTTACTGCTGTCTTATTCTAAATGACTATCCTAAAAAAGTAGCACCCAGAATTGTATATACACTGTATTATAGACTGCGAGGAGCAGAGAGAGAGAGGATGAGGGTTGGGTTGGGACAGAAGGTTTATATGCAAAATAAAGTTCAGTTAAAATATTTTTGTGTTACTTCATCTATCCATCTGCTGTATCTTCTCAAAGATTTTTTTTGGGTGGTATGGTTGAGTATAACTCAGTGGATTGAGAGCCAGGCCTAGAGTTGGGAGATCCTAGGTTCAAATCTGCCCTCAGACACTTCTTAGCTGGGTGACCCTGGGCAAGTCACTTGACCCCCATTGCCTAGTCCTTACCACTTTTCTGCCTGGGAACCAACACACAGTATTGATTCTAAGAAGATCTAAGAGTTAAAAAAACATCTATGAGTTCACCGTTAATGTAAATAGTAACTGATTACCTACTTTTACAACTATTCTACATATAAAAAGTTGCTAGCGATAATGTAATCTTAACGTTGTTGACTCTTGGTACAATAATCTGTTATATAAAGCGCTTGACTAAGACCCAATAAAGTAAGTTATATAGTGTATTTTAAAAGTCAAAGTTGATCTGTCTTGGATGCTATTCCAAGTACTTGATGAAGTGTCACCTAATATAGAATGTTGAGAGCTAAAAGGGACGAGAGGGGCATCTTAAGAGGGTTAATTCCCTTGGAGTATAGATGAGGAAACAGTGAGAGGGCTAATATCTCAAGCAAGGTTCTCTGATGAGACTAGTGACCTTTGTAATAATTCCCATTTCACCTATAAAAGTCCTTAAGCAAATAGCTAAGGATGGTTTCCAGAATATTCATTTTAGACAAGTCCTAGTGGCCCAGCATACATATTAACAATCTAATCCTTTTACTTCAGGGCTTTGTGTAATGTAATACTATGCTACTCAGCTGCTTACAAACAGGGGAAACAAGATGCCATCTATTATTTAAGTTAGGCTAGCCTCCAATCTCAACAAGATTTTGCTAGAATCATTACACTGTTTTTTTTTTTTTAAGACTAGGCAATTTTAGGGTTACTACTCTAAAATTCAGGATTTACAGACCTCAAATTCCAGGTTATGATCCAAACTGCTAATTTCTTAATAGGATGCATAGCATTTTCAGTTTGATTTCATCCTAATTTGTAGCAGTCAAGACATACCTTATAGCTTATGTACATCTGCATTTTACTCTATTTTAGCAAGCCCAGGGTCTAGATCCAGATCTGCCATTCTAGCTGTATGACCCTAGACTATCGCTTAAACCTCTTGGTGCCTCTATTCATTTATAAATCAAGGGGGTTGGCCTTCATGGCCTCTAAAATACTTTCCAGCTCTAAATCTATGATCCTATGACTTGAGTTCAAATTTTGCCACTTTGCAGCCTTGGGCAAGTTACTTTACTCCTTGGTTCACCAATTTATTTTTTATATTGGAATCTGTACAGGTACAACCATTGGCACAGATGAAAAAATAAAAACAAAAAAGGAAAACCTTTTAAAAAACAGAAGGCAGAACCTAGGGAGTTTCTCTAATTTCAGTAGCCTTGCCTTTTTTTGCAAACATAAAGCAGTATGGACAGATGTGTTCAGTTCCTGTCCTGGAGTCCGGCCAGTCTTAAGCAACCCTGCAGCAGACTGTCAAGCTGATTCATCTTCTTTTTCTGGAATGTTTTCCTTCCCCAATCTTGGTTAAACAGTTTTGATTATGTTATTTTATAAAGGAAAATATTCAATAAAAGATCAACTTTATGTAAAAAAAATCAATAATTTGATGTAAGAAATGATAAACAAGTTTTACCTGAAAATCTTCCAAGAACATATCTTTAAGAAGACCACTCCTGTGAATTAAGACATATTAAACTCTAAATTCTGAGCCAGATCTTTTGGAAATAATTGTTCATACAGATTCATAATTGTTTTACAGAGAAGCGATAAACAGGTGTTCCCATAATAATTTGCCAAACCGGAGGACACAAATTTTCAAACTTGGCCAGATTGGCAATTCAATTGGACAATAAATTTTTTCTAAAAAATGTATTCTGCACTATTTTTGAAATTTTAAATCCAATATCAGCCTAACTCAAGTACCTCTCAATATGTATAATACTAGATTTTATTTTAATGTCATTCATTCAAACATTTATTTAATGTCCATTTTAAGGCCACTATTTCAGGTACGTCAAGTGTACCTTCAATGAAAATATGTATTAAGATTGTCTGGGAACTACATTTCTTTTATAAGTGTACTTCTTAGGAAAAGGAAGTATTTTCTTACCCTTTGGCAGGTACTAAAATGGGGAAAGTCCAGATTAATGTGTATAAACATGAGATAAGGCTGTGTGATCTTCATAAAGAGGTAATAAATATATCTAGCAACAATGATTTCAAATCAGAAATGCTATGTTAGATCATTAAACAATGAATTTAGTAATCAAGTAGCTGTAGTATGGTCAGATTTTGATGTTTCATCTAGTCATATTATGTTACCATTACCAGTTCAAATATGGTCCCAAATACTTCCCAAGTGTACTACTCTAGGTAAGTCATTTAACCTTGTTATCCTAGTTTCCTAAACTGTAAAATGAGCTGGAGAAGGAAATGGTAAGCCATTCTAATGTCTCTGCCAAGAAAACCCTAAATGGAGTCATAAAGAGTTGGACACAATTGAAAATGACTGAACAACCTGCCACCTTTCTAAGGTTGAAAAAAGCAAAAGCAACAAAAATGGTACATATTTTTCCTTTTATTAACTATTTAAAAATTAGTCTAGCAAATCTCACCAAAACCAAACAAAACATCTTTTCAGTTCTCATTCCTCCTATTCAAAGCAATTAAGAGGTTAGTATGTAATTTATCTTCAAGCACTTCTGGAATTTTCTCCATTAAGATTTTTGAAAGGTCTACTGAATATATCTTTGGTTCTTAAAAAAAATAGCTAATATTTTAACATAATTTTCTTTCAAGTACAATCTCCTGCTTCACATTAATCTAACAATTACTTTTATTATTTCTATATCAGTTTTTATTCTATATCCACTCTATTTTAAAAGGCATAGTCCTATTCTTGGCGGTATCACTAGTCAGATGACCCTGGGCAAAATACTGTCTCACTAAAATTTATTTCTGATGTGCACTGCAAATACCAAGTGGTTGAATCAGTTCTCTCCATATGAAACTATTAGTTGATAGTTATAAAAGACTTTAGGTTGGCAAAAGTTTTACATATATTACATACATACATTACATATATTATCACAACAATGCTCTGAGGTTTATATGTCAGGTACTATCCTCATTTTATAGATGAGAAAACTCAGGCTCAGAGAAATGATTTGCTGCTAATATGGTCACACAGCAATTAAGTACCAAAAGTAAGATAGAAAAACCCAGGAATTCCTGTCCCCAAGTTCAGTACTCTTTTCACCAAACCGAGTTTCCATTTAAAATCACATTTAATCATATTAGGAAACACTTCCTCTTTCCTTTTCAAATATATTGTACTTAACACGTTTTCAGTGGTTACTGAATAGGATCATTTCCCCCTATCATATGAGGAATCCAGATCATTTTAACCATGCAGTTACACATAAACACATTCAACAAATCCAATTCTCATAATCTGGAGTCTAGTATACTAAAATAGTAAGTATTTCTGTTTTTATACATTTCTGGCTCATTGTAATCAAACTAAAGAAACCAAAACATGAAGAAATACCTTGTTATAAAACCAGTTTTTTATAGTTAACGTTTTCAGAGACTGAGTTATTCTTGGAATTTAGAAGAAAACTACTTTTTTTACCCCTGTTTCTCAATGAAAGCTTATTAAAATTTTTAGTATTAAAAAGGCTAGAAGCAAATCTACAAGTTTTAAAAAGCCACAATGGGGCTCTTTTTTGAGTCTACCATACTTTTAACAGTCATAGTTTTAATTTAATTATCAAGGTTCAAAAATCACCTGAGGAATATTTTGGATTATGATTTTGAGCTACCACTTTTTACTATTGAGCGGTACACAACAGCCATTTTAAGAACCAGGTTTTATGTACTGTCTGAAAAAATGTCACTTCATGTGAAAATTCAGAATTAGGACATAGAAAAATTTAAGTTTTAAAATTTAAAAATGCACTTTTAATTGGGGAGTAATCTGATAAATCCACAACTCAATGGGAGAAAAAGCTGCAACAACAAAAATTATGTGAAGTCTGAGCCACCATGATGGGGAAGGGCATCAGGAAAAGATAGGTTTGAATTGCACCTCTAATACTTGTAAGTACATTTGTCACATTATGAGCAAGTCACCTCATATTTCCAAACTTTGGTCTCCTTATCTATAAAACATGGCCCCACATCAAGGAGTCAAATACATCAATACAACGACTATATTTTGGGAGGTGGGACAGAAAATTAGGGAAGGGATCACAGAGGAAGTGTCAGATGAACAGTTTTAAAGGACTAGAGTTCAAGGAGGAGGAAGATAAAGAGGACTAATAGCACAGTCAGGCTGAGAAGTATTATAGAGGTGGAGTTGGAGAATGAGTAGGGCAGTCCAGTTTAACTGGGGCACAAGAGACAGAATATAAGGAGAAAAACACGAAATAAACAGTCAGGTTGTATCAGATTACAGAGGGCTCCTGAAAGTCAGGAAAAGTTAAGGAGTTTGAACTTTAGTTGCCTGGCAGTAGGGAACCAGTTTAGATGTTTGAATAGTGAAATGATATGAAGTAAGCAAAATACTGATTTTAAAGTTTGTCAAACTAGTCCAAATGGAAAAAATTTATCTATCTCCCTTTAACACATTGTGTTGGTATCTCTAAAGATATCAAAAGCTAAAATATAGGCACCATGGATAGTAACTGAGTTATAGCACAGTAGATTATGCCTAGGTAATTTTCAAAATATAAATACCACCATTAAATGAAAACAAACAAAACCTAGGATGGCAATTTATTTTAATTACCTTAAACATTCTCATCATTTATACTTAAATTTATCTCAATATTCCGAACCGGTAAAAATTGCATTTTATACATTAAAGAGGTTAGACAAAATTTTGAGATGAAATAAAAATGAATCAATTTCCCTATTACCTGACTTGACTACTTCAGTGACATTAAAAAAAATGTTTTTATATACCAGTGAATCATTCAAACACAGCAATACCTTTTTTTTTTTGCATGTGCAGATGCTTTGTCTCAGATTATAGACTTGGAACTAGAAGCCACTTATAGGTCCAACTCCTCCATTTTACAGATCAGAGGGAACACTGAGGCACCTGTGGTTAAGAACCGTGCCTAACATATTCTGGATCTAATAAAAGGCAGAGTCAAGATCTAAATCTAATCCATAATTCTCCAAATCCAGATCCATCCAATGGTCTTTTCGGTTTACTATGGCCTGCTACCCCCGGAAAAGGGTACTCCTAATAAAAATTACTTGCCCCCCAAATGAAAAAAAAAACAACAAAAAAGACATTTCATAATACAACTAAATTGCTCCTTCGTTACTTATTTTTATTTTTAACGGACTATATATAGTTACTTCTTCAAAGACCGTATTCTTATTTTTAATAAACTCTATATAGCAAGTACCAACAAGTGGCATCTTCAATTCTCGAAATGAAGTAAAAAAAAAAGTCAGAAAGGAGAACATTTTTCAAAACAATAGAAGTCCGGAGGGATTATTCTTCCCAGCCTCCTCCTTAAATCTAAGCAACAAAGTGGGGGTTGAGGGGGGAGGGGAGAAAAGCCGTAAATGTTAGGCCGATCAAAGCTGGGAGGAGGGGGACTTTTCCAGCCTCATTTCCCATTAAACAGGGATCAAACGTCCTGATTCTCCCAAGGCACTTAACTCAAAGACTTCGGCGGCAGGTACATTAGAGACGCGAAGGGGATCAGAAAAAAGAGGGTGGGAGGCCCCAAACTCCTCAGCACTCCAAGAACCCAGCCCAGTTTACCATAACGAGGGCCGGGCCCTAATCTCGCGGAGCAGCCCCTCGGTGGCCCTGGCTACCAGGGCCCGGGCGGCCAGCCACGTCGGCTCCGGGTCACTAGGCGTGGGGGTGGGGGGGGACTACACCAGTTAAACGGACACGGGTGGCCTCGAGGCCACCCTCTTCGAGAGGAGAAGCGAGCGGGGGCGGGGGAGCAAGACGAAAACGAGGGAGGGAAGACATCGGCTCCTCCACCCAGTCCACATCACCCCTTCTTCTACAAAAGGAATAGCTATAGGGAACCTAAACAACACGACCCCCAGACCCTCCTCCGCACCCCCCCAGGGGTCCCGGCGCCATTTGGACTCCATCGAAGCGAGCCGCCGCCATTTTCCGCTTCCGTCCGTAACGCAGCGGCTTCTCCCACTTTGTGGCCGCCCGCTTCCCATCCCCACAGCCCCAGTCCGGGGAGGGAGGAACTGGCCCTGGCCGGCGGAGAGAGGGGAGGGGTGTGGAGGGGAGGGGCAGAGTGGGTGGAGGGGAGCCTACTCCAGCCGGCCAGGCTCGGGGATCCCCCCCGCCCTCGCCCTCGGCACCCCCCTTCTCACCCCTCCCCCAGGCTTCGGGTCAGGGGCCTGGAGGGCTGAGGGTAGGGGAAGGGGGCAGGGGCAGGAGGGGAGGCGACCAGGGGGCCGGGCGGGCTGAACTGCGCTGCACGGGGCGGAGCGGAGAGGCCCCGGCAGCGGTTGGGACCTGAAGGTTCCATCGCACTTACTTCCTGTTTTGGGTCCGGGCACTTTGGAAGAACCAGGATGGAGGCTCCGAAAAATACCAGGATGGAGGAAGCGGCTGTGGGCGAGAGCGGCCGCGGCCGGAGAGAGCGAGCGCGACAACCCGCCGGAAACCGGGCCACCGCTCCGCCCCGCCCCCAGACGCTCTCCTCTCCTTCCCCTCCCGCCTTTCTCCCCTGTTGCTGCAGTAGCAGCTCCCCCCACCCCTATCCCTGGCTGTCGTCATTTCCGTCCGTCCGGAGCGCGGAAAAAGGGCCCGTAGGTTTTCGGATCCCTTGGGTATGAGGTCGTGGGCGAGTGCATCTCTTCCCAGGACTCACAGTCCGGGCCGCTCCTCCGGGAAAAACAAACGGGACAGGCTGGGACCGCCTCAGTTTCCCTGGCTTTCAGGAACGGCAGGATGGGATGGAGGAGACCTATTTCCTGGGGTTCTTAGGAGAAGTGGAAGTACTCCAAATATCTTCACTGGGAGGGACCTTTAACCTCATTTGTGTAAGGGGCTCCTAGACTAGTCTGGTGAAATCGATGCACCCTTCCCATTTCTGAATAAAATTTTTAAATGCGTAAGATGAATGCACAAGATTACAAAGGAAACCACTTTTTCTGGTACCCTCAAACATGTCACCTCCCAAGGTTACTCAGAATTGGTAATAGATCTGAGATTCTAGTCCAGTGCTTTCAAACTGAATTAGCTTCCCTCTTGGGTTTATCCACATCTCACCTCTGTGAATATTATTGTCATCAAAAAGGGGGAAGCTAGGCGTCTCAATGGATTGAGGAATCCTTCCTAACTGTGTTACCTCTGACAAGTCACTTAACCCTCATTGCCTCATTCTTACCACTCTTCTGCCTTGAAACTAATACCCAGTATTGATTCTAATACAAAAGGTACGGGTTTAAAAAAACAAACAAGAAAACCGTGATGGTGTTGCCAGGGGGTGGGCAACTTGATCCTATCCAAATTAATCTACTTGTTCAGTGCCATACCTATCAAATTACCAAAAAAAATTTTTATAGACTTGGAAAAAAATATAACTTCATCTGGAAGAAGAAAAGATCAAGAATATCAAGGGAACTAATGGGGAAAAAAGTGATGGATGAGGGCCTAGCCAGTACCAGATCTTGAACTGTACTATAAAGCAGTGGTCATCAAAACAATATGTTACTGGCTAAGAGATAGGAGGGTGGATCAATGGAAAAGACTAGAGGTAAGTGACTTCAGCAAGCCAGCTTTTGGGACAAGAACTCACTTTCACAAAAACTGCTAGGAAAATTGGGATGGGCAATTTGATGGTTTCTGGCACAGGCAGCATTGGTATGGGAAAACAACTACAGAACCACAGAAGGTAAATTTTGAGTATACTGTTTCCTGATAATGACTCGTGACACTGTCTGTTAACTCTCCTACATCTGTTCCTGGTACCAAGAGGTAGAAATAATCACTAAATGTTGCCTAATTTTCATGGGAAAACTGTAATGAGATAAAGTGATGCTTTTGACATAAGCTGTTTTCTGAGTCTCATTTCTTCTAAAAACATTCTATCCATGAGCACATAAGTTAACCTCTTAAGGTCTCAATTTTCCTATCTGTAAAAAGGTAGTACACAGCCTACCTAATTGGGTCATTTATATGACTAACACTTTTGAACGATCTCTCATTTATATTGAGTTTACAAAGGTCTGCTTAGACAAATGAGTTACTAAAGTTGGCTTTATTTTCTGTCCAAAGGAAATAAGAAACCAATTCCTAAGATATTTGGACATAAAATAGATGTCATGCCTATAAGCAAAAATATTATCATGGAGTTAATTGTTGCATATGTGGATAAAGAGGTGGAGATAAATTTTGTAAAAAACTTGGCAAGGTCCTTCAATCCCAAATAAACGTATACTTTGATATTAGATGAAATCAGTACAAAGGTAGACACAGGGAAGGGTGAAAAAACTTGGAAAATATAGCGTAAAATTGAAAAATAAGAAAGGTCAAAGGCATGTAGACTACTCAGAAAGTTTTGTGCATATATATTATGATTTTCTTCCAGAATTTCTTTCAGAAATTGGAAATCACTGGATACAGCACTAAACAATATTACAAAACGTGAAAGTGCCTATCTCAGTAGTCAGAAAATTATTAGTTTTATCAAGATGGGCAGCATTTATGAATCAGCTGTGTACAATCAAATGATTATTTAGAATGAAGGTCAAGATTCAATTAGAAAAAAATGACATAAGGAGATAGCATGTACAATTGTCATAACTTCAATATAAATTCTTCAAATAAGTCATATACAAAATGGGAGATAACAATGGTACTGATTTTGATAACCACACATACAGTATAAGTGTAAAGTAATTGCTGAGAAATGACACTAGGTCATAGGAAATAACTCCTTTGAAGAAAGAATTTGAACTAAACCTTCAGGGAAGCTAGGAGGCAGAGGTGAAAAGAATATTTTAGATGAGTAAAAAGGTATGTAATAAAGAGATGGAGAGTTGTGTGCTATAAATAGTAACAATAACAATAATAGTTGACAATATATATGTGCCGGGAACTATACTAAAGTCTTTACAATTACTACCTTGTTTGATCTTCACAACAAATCTGAGAGGTAGATGCTCTTATTTTCTCTATCTTACAGACGAGAAAACTACAAGAAGGTCAGTGTTGCTGGATTGTAAAGGATTTAAAAGAATGTGTAGAAAAGTAGTATGTAAGAAGACTAGAATGGTAGGAAGATGCCAGGTTGTGAATAATTTTAAAACGAGATTTTATATGGAGTTAATAGAGAGCCACTGGAGTTTATGGGAAGTGTGTGTGTGTGTGTAGCAGTAATGTAGCCAGACCTTCCTTTTTGATATCTTGCATGAATTCAGACATAATACAAGTTCCTTTTATATGGTGAGGTTCTCCAGGTGCTCCCATTTGTGGATGATATTTTGATGATTGTATCAAGCCCCAAAACATTACAAAATCTTACTGAGATCCATGAAGACTCAAAAACAATCAATTCAACAATCTATTCTGGAATAACTACGGGAAAACATGTCTGCTTATTATTACCTGTTTGGAAGGCCAGTCCATTGAATGAATACATATTTGGGAGAGGCACTGTGGATCAATCGAGTGGGTCAAGAATTGAAGAAATAGAAAAGTCTTAATTATACTTTCAATAATTCTAAGCTACCTCCAGACACAATCATTTGTTAAATAGTTGTTATATAAATAATTATGTTTAATTATAAATGTTAAATATAAAATTAAAATAAATCTCTTGATGCTGGATAGTTTTGAATACTGGAACACAGTATTTTTTGAAGAATCATAGTGGCAAATGATTAAAAAGGTGATAAATGCATGATAGATACAAGTAGACTGCAACATATTTCTTTTCTTTCTTTTTTTTCCTCTTTAAACATTTCTAATGATGACCTAAGGGCATGAAGTATAAAAGGGATAGTATAACTACTTTCTCACCTCCACTTCAACTTTTTCATCTTTACCTCTTAGTTTCTTTGACATCTTTCAAAATTTATTCCCAAAACATCTGCTCCTGGAGTCCTTTCTCAGCCCTCCTATTTGCTAATGTATTTTTCCCTGAGTCCCTTCTTTCTATTCTATATGTATCTTATATCTACCTAGTTGTTTAAATATTGTCTCCTCCTTTAGGATGAAAACTCCTTGAGGTCTAGGACTTTATTTTTACCCTTCTTTGATTCTTCAATCTCTAGCACATGGTGTTTAAATAGTTGTTGAATTACTTATGATGTGGACCATTCTCATGGTAGGACATAAGAGATAACAGATACAAAGATTAAAGGCTGCAAAACAGAATGGAAAACCAATAGTGGAAAAACAAGACCTTGGGTATTTATGGGCAATCTTTAGGAATCAATGGATAGACATCCCACAGAAAGAGAGGATGTGGGTAGTGTGTAACATATCAATGGAGAGAATCTCCATATTGATGAGTTCTTAAATCCATTGAAATATTTCCAATACCTTCTGCTAGTTTTCTCTCTGGACAAATGTTTAACTGGCAGAATCAGAGACATGCTTCTAATTTGACTAATGACCATTTGAAAGAAATTTGAAAACTCAGTTCCTCTCCTTTTGTTAGAAAAAAAAAATTTAAAAAGTGATTTCTCACTTTACATTGTTTTTTATATTCTTTCCAAAGTATGGAATTCCATGCTTCTACCTTTTTAATTTGTAGCCACCCTTTAAAGTCCAACTCAAATATCACTTTTTCCCTTTTTTGATACCCCTCCGCATCCCTCATTCAGTTTTCACCTTCTTTCCTCTTCCCTCTTATACTAACATAGCAGTTTGCTTCTAGTTCTCTGTCTTCTTATTACTTATGCTCAACTTCCTAAAGAGCTAAGAGTTAGAAGCTAGTAGAAATGGGAAGCAGAATTTTGGGGGTTTTTCTCTGTTGTGTGGGAACCGAGCATTATCAAATGGCAATTGTAGCCTGTGATACACAGTAACTGCTCTGATTTGATGTTCATACATTACATTTTCTTTTATTACTCAAAGTAAACAATCTCTAGAGCATGGGTTCTTAATTTTGGGGTATGTTTTTAAATGAATAAAATAGAGTACATTGTATTTTATAGGAAACTATATTGAAATAAAGATGTGATCCTCCACCCACCCCCATTCAAATCCACTGACTTCCTAAAGAATTCCTGTTCTAAAGTTGTGAACATGATAGAAATAATTTGATGAAACATAGGGGATGATGAGAAAGGGCAATGGTTTTAGGTGTGGGAACAAGCCAAAGCATTTGATTCATAGATAAAAACACAGACTTCTATACAAGTGGAAGAAAGGAACAGATAAGATGACTGTGGAAAAAAATTCTAGGATTTGGCAAGTGATTGGATATATAAGGTGAGGGACAATAAATTGAATATGACGCTAAAGTTATGAAACTTGATGGCCAACTGGGTTTGCTAGGGGTATTGAGGAGGATGGGGAAGAAGGGAGGATTTACCCAAAGGGTAGTGTAAAGCTGTTGCTGTGGGTGCTGGGTAGTGGTTAGGTTATAACAGGCCTGAGAGACCCACACCTGTCTTAAAAAGCAAGATACTGAGACTGAATTGTGAAGGAGGGGGCAGTGTAGGGGAGAATTCTAAGATAAGCTCAGGTGTGGTTGTATTGGAGACAAGCTTTAATGACTGACTTTTGTGGAAAGAGTGAGCAACCAATCTCTTACCTTCTGACAAATCGACCACATACCCTTTGGGGACAGATCATCCTTTCCCCCAGCTCCATGGACCTGGCTCCCTCTTTGGAAACCAATGTATTAGAATCCAGGTAACCTGAGATGGGGGTGAACACTAGCTACCTTTAATCCTGATTGAGAAGAATAGAGTTGGCTAATACTTAGTTGGATATCTGATGGTTTTTACATGGAGGGTTATTTTTCTGGTTTTGCTGATGATGAGTGAAAACATCAGTTTTGATACAGTTGTGTGCATCAATATAACTGATGTTTTCCTAAAAGGAAAGAGTACCACCTGATTGTTAAAGTATTGATAAATCTGAGTAGCTGGAAGGGAACAAGTAGGGGATGGTTCGGTCCCAAGAGTCATGCTCTCTTTTTTTCATTCACTCCTCTTCCCTCTTTTCCCCTCTCCCCCTCCCTCAAGGTGTAATCCAAGTATTTACCTAATTAGCTACCATTGATCTTGTCTAGCTAATATTCCATTTATTTTCTATGTCAGTTGTTCTGCATTTTCATGTTACTCGTTATTGTTTATCTTCTTATGTCTATTTTGTCTATCTAACTAGAATTTAAGATCCTGGGGGTCAGAGAACATGTCTTGTATTTTTATGTATATGCCAATTCCTTGTTTTTATCCTCTCTGTATGTTTTGGTGATAGAAACTTTTCATTACAGCCAGTAGATGTCCCTATTATTTAGGGAGATCTTCCCCCCCTCAGATTCGTAGTTACAATATACCCAAACATTCAAATGGATCTGTGATTCTGTCATTTTAGGAGTTGCTCTAAACAGTTCATCTTTTCCTGCTCATCCTGTGTAATACATGTCCATGTTCCAAACATTCTACCAATGTGCTAGAGCTGGAGGCTTTAAAAAGTTTTTCCTAGGATAGAGTGGGTACCAGTGGAGCACTTGGGATGTCCACTTGTTATTATTCTTCCCTCTTGCCATCTTCTTTTCCTCTCATATAATTTTTTTATGACATCTTTTACTTCAGTTGATAGCAGCAACTTGGGTATATGTTACAACCTGCTTACATTTTGAATTCACCTTTCTGTAATCCTTGTGTAATATTTCATCTTTAGTTTTTTGGTGGCAATGGCATTTAAGGTCTTGAATCTATACTGTGACACTGGTAAAAAATGTTTGTATTAAAGCAAATAGGCCTCTGCTATTTTGGGAAGTTAGGGTTAAGTAAAATTGCTTTGCAATTTTCCAAAAGCTATTTAGCTTGCTCTTTTCCTTTTCTATTGTGAGTTCAGCCCATTGTCCATCTATATTATTTCTCCCAGATATAAATGCTGTTAGATAAGTGCTTATAGATGTTCATTCAGATGCATGTTGAAATTTGATCAGTAAATATTTTTCATTCATTTGGTCTTTTTTATGTAGATGGACAGTCCAAATTCCATTGAGTGATTATGGATCTTGTCCAAAAGGTTCTATAATATCCAGAGATCTGATCAGTCATTATAATATTATGTTGTAGGACTTTGTAGAATTTCATCCTAGGGAGCCTTTCCTTTCCTTGGACTCTGTACTGGATCTTTTGTATTGCAGTAGCAAATACTTTTGACAAGTATTCAGTTCTTGTTTTATGCCTCATATGTGTGATGTTTATTTTCAGAAGGTCATTGAACAGAGTTGGTTCTGATGTCATATCATCTTCCAAGGAGTATTGAATGAGACCGATATATGAATGGGGGATACCTTGTAAAATAGCCTCTAAGGCAATATATTATTCTATTGGGTTGAATACTCTTTCATAATCAAAAAACACAATGCGATAATCTGTTCTCTATATATTTTAGGCAACTGTGAGAAGGTAAAGATATGGTTGATTACTGTGTGTAGTTTGTGAAAGCCTGTTTTTTCCCTAGCAATACCTCACTAAGAATGTTCTCAGTTTGTGTATAGATGACTCATAAAACTTTTGCACAGTATGTAAACCTTAAAATTTCTTAGACTTACGAATGTTGGAAATTTGCCCATTGGGAAATTTCACACTTGAAAAAATCTCCTACTGAAAGTAAGAACTCTATTGGAATATGAAACTCCTTGGCATGGGAGGATCCTTCTCCTCCCTACTTAAGACTACTTTAGGACAGAAACCTTTTGCTAAACAATGGAAAGGGCTTTGACCTATGCTTAAGCATAGAACAGGAAGTTCTTTGAGTCATGATTGATTTTAGAATTGATACAATAGAGATACTTGGAATGACAGAACCAGGTCTTGGAAACTACAATCTCCACCCTACTCAGAGTAACAGGATTTAGGAAGGGCTGCAGCAAAGATCAAGATTTAATTATTTGAGAATATGACCTTCAACAGACATGTGCAAAGGAGACAGACCTCTGGGTGGTCCTGGGTTAAGCTAGAGCCACCATTGGCACAGGGGAGACATCGACAGTGATTGGTAGATGTGTGAACTGAGGGGAGGGAACTTAGATTTTTTGCTTAAAGATAGCAAGGTCTGAGGACATCTGAGAGGAAGTTGATGCTCTGAAGGAGGTCTGAGAGGAGAGAGGTCCTGGAGGGAGAGCTCCTGGAGAGGTCTTGAAGGAGGCTGTGGAAGGAGAACTCAGGAGGAGAATTCTCTGGAAACATTTCTTGAAAGGAGGCTCTCTTGAAGATGGAGCCTGAGGTTGGCATGAGAAGCCTTACCTAGAGAGATCTTGGGTGAGTGATAAAACCAACTGACTGATTTATCTCTTAGGACTGAGGTATAGGCCTTATTGGCTTGAGACCCTTCATTCTTATTCCTTTCTTCCTTTCTCTCTTTTTCTATTGATTATTCAGTGTATTATAAATTAAATTTCTCTATAAACCCCAGGTGGCTTGGGCATATTCATAAATTGGGAATATATTCCCTGGCGACCATCTTATATTTATATAAAACCAAGACACAGTAGAAAACATATTTCAGCAGTCATAATTGTTATATATATTTCCCTGGCTCCCAAACATTTTAATTATCACAGTTTATGGCTCCCACTCTCTTATCTACAACTATTTAACGCTCAAAACTAATTTAAATCTAACAGGTAGTAACAATAATTGATGGAAAATAGCTAGTGACTTGAATTTGCCAATGACATGATTTATCTAGATTAAAGACACGTTACTTCTTATCTAACAACACCAACAAAGGGATTAAGTGCTTTGAAAACCATCAATAAAACCTCTATAACCTCTGAAAATCCTGGCATGAATTAATTCCTTTTTTCTTCTTCTGTCTTTTATCCTATATAGCTGTGGTTTCCAAAGTAGCGCCTGGGACCTGATCCCAAGAGGTTGTATGATCAATCAATGAGATGAAGCATTGATGGATTATATCCCATCTTCTTCATAGCCAGTTATGAATTTGTCTCCAACACAAACACACTTACATTTCTCCATTTGCACCCCTAACTTCACTTCCTCCTCCACTATGCAAGTTTCTGTCTTCCTGGCTTCTAAGACAGGAGTTATCCTTTCAGGACAGTTACTGGATACACACAGCAGCAACTGTGCAGGTGCCATTGGAAAAGTTCTCTTTTCTCTCATTGCCTCCCCAGCATTCCATCCCCTCTCACCCAGATAGCCTCATCTCAGTGGCAGGTACTCAGTGGAGGCTCTGTCTTCCCTCTCATCCACTGAACAATGAGTAAGAACTCTGTTCAGACCTCTATTCCTATTGGATGGGGCAGGAGGATGAGGCCGAGGAGATGTGGATGGGTTGTGATGTGCACTGCAGATCTTACTTTTTTTTTTTCCTTTTCACAAACCCATCTCTCTTCCAAACTTCTTTATTCCTGTAGAGGGCACCACCATCCTTTCAGTCACCCAGATATGTTTTCATCTTCCTACTCTCCCTAATCCCACAGATCTAGTCAGTTGCCAAGTCTTGCCATGTCTACCTCCACAATATCTCAAATATCTGTCTCCTCTATAATCACACAGACACTGTTCTACTTCAGGCCCTCATCACTTCTCACCTAGACTACTGTAATAATTTCCTAATTGATCTTCTTTCCTCTTCAATTCATCTTCCACACAGCTTCCAAAATGATTTTGTTCCTAAGTCAACACACAAATAGAAAGGGTTACTCTATACCAATAAACTTAATACAGACTTTCTTTTAAGGAAACTTTTTTATCATTATTTTTTTATTTGGTCAATTTCAAACATTATTTCTTGGTTACAAAAATCGTTTTCTATTCCTCCCTCCCCTCCTGCCATCCCTCCCATAGCTGACATGCAATTCCGCTGGGTTTTACATGTGTCCTTGATCAGAACCCATTTCCAATCTCTCTCTCTCTTTTTTTTTGAATTTCTTTTTCTTTTTCTTTTTAGTTTTTAAAACATTATTTTATTTGGTCATTTTCATACATTGTTCATTGGAAACAGATCATTTTCTTTTCTTCCCCCCTAACCCCCTGTAGCATCCCAAGCATATTCACATCTATGAAATATAAATGACTGTATGGCTACTGTGTCTCCAAGCATAAGGTTATACCAATGAGGTTTGTGAATGTAACCTTGAACTGGCCATGTGGCCCTTGGCTAAGGCAAACTCATTAACATGCTCAGACTCAATTCCCCCGGAAAGCGAGGTTTGCAATCTACACATCACAAAGGTGAGTCCCTTCCCTTGTGGGACCCTGCTGGTCAGGGAAGTCCATTAAGGAAAACCCCACACTTGGCACCCCTGATGGGACCCGAGGAGAGGTAGGAACCGAGAACCAGGGTGGAAATGAAAGACACGGACAAGTCAGTGTTTGAATAGGGCAGGCAATCCCTATGATACTCCCTTTGATAGGAGAGTATGAGTACAAAGGAACATGAGGTGGATGAGGAGATTAAGATAGGAAATGCAGGCCGAGATGGTTACAGCCTCGGGGAAGGAGAAGGTCAAGAGGAGAGAGAGAGATAGTCATTGAGGAGCCCAGTGGAGCTCCATGAAAGGAAGAAAGGCCAAGAGGCAAGAGGAAGTTCATGGGATTGCCTCTGGATTTTATTCCTGTCCTGCTTGGGTGGTACTCCCAAGGACGTAGTAGCCACATCACGAAGTATACACTTAGGATTGGGTGGCAAGGTAGAGGGAACACCTTTGGGCGTGTAGATTGCAAACCTCGCTTTCCGGGGGAATTGAGTCTGAGCATGTTAATGAGTTTGCCTTAGCCAAGGGCCACATGGCCAGTTCAAGGTTACATTCACAAACCTCATTGGTATAACCTTATGCTTGGAGACACAGTAGCCATACAGTCATTTATATTTCATAGATGTGAATATGCTTGGGATGCTACACCCCCCCACCATCCCTTCCCTAGCCGAGGCACCATTTCCTTGTTGTTGGTATTTGCATTAGGGCGCTCATTTAGTCTCTCCTCGATCATGACCCCTCAACCTCTGTAGTCAGGCAGTTGCTTTTCCTCGGTGTTTTTACTCCCTCAGTTTGTCCTCTGCTTGAGGATTTTTTTTTTCCTCGTAGATCGCTGTAGGTTTTCCAGGGACATTGTAAAGCCATTACTGGAGAAGTCCATTACCTTCTCTTGTACCACAATGTGTCAGTCTCTGTGTACAATGTTCTCCTGGTTCTGCTCCTCTCACTCTGCATCACTTCCTGGAGGTTGTTCCAGTCTCCATGGAATTCCTCCACTTTATTATTCCTTTTAGCACAATAGTATTCCATCACCAACATATATGACAATGTGTTCAGCCATTCCCCAATTGTAGGGCATCCCCTCATTTTCCAATTTTTGGCCACCACAAAGAGCGCACCTATGAATATTCTTGCACAAGTCTTTTTCTCCATTATCTCTTTGGGTTACAAACCCAGCAGTGCTATGGCTGGATCAAAGGGCAAACATTCTTTTATCGCCCTTTGGGCATAGTTCCAAATTGCCCTCCAGAATGGTTGGATCAATTCACCACTCCACCAGCAATGCATTAATGTCCCTACTTTGCCACACCCCCTCCAGCATTCATTACTTTCCTTTGCTGTCATGTTGAACAATCTGCTAGGTGTGAGGTGATACCTCAGAGTTGTTTTGATTTGCATCTCTCTGATTATAAGAGATGTAATGCACTTTTTCATGTGCTTATTAATAGTTTTGATTTCTTTGGCTGTGAACTGCCTGTTCATGTCCCTTGCCCATTTGTCAATTGGAGAATGGCTTGATTTTTTTTGTACAATTGATTTAGTTCTTTATAAATTTGAGTAATTAAACCTTTGTCTGAGGTTTTTATGAGGATTGTTTCCCAATTTGTTGCTACCCTTCTGATTTTGGTTACATTGGTTTTGTTTGTACAAAAACTTTTTAATTTGATGTAATCCAGATTATTTATTTTGCATTTTGTAACTCTTTCTAATTCTTGCTTGGTTTTGAAGTCTTTCCCTTCCCAAAGGTCTGACATGTATACTATTCTGTGTTCGCCTAATTTTCTTATAGTTTCCTTCTTTATGTTCAAGTCATTCACCCATTTTGAATTTATCTTGGTGTAGGGTGTGAGGTGTGGATCTAAACCTAACCTTTCCCACATTGTCCTCCAATTTTCCCAGCAGTTTTTATGAAATAGTGTATTTTTGTCCCAAAAGCTGGGATCTTTGGGTTTGTCATATACTGTCTTGCTGAGGTTGCTTGCCCCCAGTCTATTCCACTGATCCTCCTTTCTGTCTCTTAGCCAGTACCAAATTGTTTTGATGACCGCTGCTTTATAATATAGTCTGAGATCTGGGACTGCAAGACCCCCTTCCTTTGTACTTTTTTTCATTATTTCCCTGGATATCCTTGACCTTTTGTTCTTCCAAATGAACTTTGTTATGGTTTTTTCTAAATCAGTAAAAAAAATTTTTGGAAGTTCCATGGGTATGGCACTAAATAGATAGATGAGTTTGGGTAGGATGGTCATTTTTATTATATTGGCTCATCCTACCCATGAGCAGTTAATATTCTTCCAATTGTTCAAGTCTAGTTTTAGTTGTGTGGAAAGTGTTTTGTAGTTGTGTTCATATAGATCCTGTGTTTGTCTCGGGAGATAGATTCCTAAGTATTTTATTTTGTCTAAGGTAATTTTGAATGGGATTTCTCTTTCTAGTTCTTGCTGCTGAGCTGTGTTGGAATTATATAGAAATGCTGATGACTTATGTGGGTTTATTTTGTATGCTGCAACTTTTCTAAAGTTGTTGATTATTTCAATTAGCTTTTTGGTTGAATCTCTAGGATTCTTTAAGTAGATCATCATGTCATCTGCAAAGAGCGATAATTTGGTCTCCTCCTTGCCTATTTTAATGCCTTCAATTTCTTTTTCTTCTCTAATTGCTACTGCTAGTGTTTCTAATACAATGTCAAATAATAGAGGTGATAATGGGCATCCTTGTTTCACTCCTGATCTTAATGGGAATGGATTTAGTTTATCCCCATTGCAGATGATATTAGCTGATGGTTTTAGATATATACTGTTTATTATTTTTAGGAATGACCCTTCTATTCCTATGCTTTCTAGTGTTTTTAGTAGGAATGGGTGTTGTATTTTATCAAAGGCTTTTTCTGCATCTATTGAGATAATCATGTGGTTCTTGTTGGTTTGCTTGTTGATGTGGTCAATTATGTGGATAGTTTTCCTAATGTTGAACCAGCCCTGCATCCCTGGTATAAATCCTACTTGATCATGGTGGATGACTCTTCTGATCACTTGCTGGAGTCTTTTTGCTAGTATCCTATTTAAGATTTTTGCATCTATATTCATTAGGGAGATTGGTCTATAATTTTCTTTCTCTGTTTTTGGACTGCCTGGCTTTGGAATTAGTACCATGTTTGTGTCATAAAAGGAGTTTGGTAGAACTCCCTCTTTGCTTATTATGTCAAATAGTTTGTA
The DNA here is from genome assembly GCF_027887165.1 of Monodelphis domestica. NCBI lineage: Eukaryota > Metazoa > Chordata > Mammalia > Didelphimorphia > Didelphidae > Monodelphis > Monodelphis domestica. Next base: position 151,728,934 of record NC_077231.1, read on the forward strand.
TAGTATTGGGATTAACTGTTCTCTGAATGTTTGATAGAATTCACTGGTGAATCCTTCAGGCCCTGGGGATTTTTTCTTAGGAAGTTCTTTGATGGCCTATTGGATTTCTTTTTCTGATATGGGATTATTTAAGAAATGTATTTCTTCTTCTGTTAGCCTATGCAGTTTGTATTTTTGTATATATATTCATCCATATCACCTAGGTTGGTATATTTATTGCCATATAGTTGGGCAAAGTAGTTTTTAATGATTGCCTTAATTTCCTCTTCATTGGAGGTGAGATCCCCTTTTCATCCTTGATGCTGTTAATTTGCCTTTCTTCTTTCCTTTTTTTAAATTAGATTAACCAGTACTTTGTCTATTTTGTCTGTTTTTTCAAAGTACCAGTTTCTAGTCTTGTTTATTAGCTCAATAGTTCTGTCACTTTCGATTTTATTAATTTCTCCCTTAATTTTTAGGATCTGTAGTTTGGTTTTCTTCTGGGGGTTTTTAATTTGTTCGTTCTCAAGTCTTTTGATTTGCATTTCCAATTCCTTGATCTATGTCCTCCCTAATTTGTTAATATATGCACTGTGACAAGGAAATCACTTTAAAAGACTGATATATATTAATTTAAGGTCGCCAAGGAATTCAGCTATGTAATTCCTAAATGAAAACTCAAGTCAGCAGTCAACCTTTTATGGAGTTTAATTACAAACAGGATGAAGAAAGGTATTAGAGAAAGAGAGAGAGAGGGAGAGAGAAAGGGGAGAGAAGGGAATAGGGCTTAAATACCCCTTCTGTTTAGGCTGGGACAAAAGGCCCAAGCCCTTAGATAGCTGGGGCAAAGAAAGGAGATCAGTCCCTATTACTCACGTGACCAAAATGGAGAAACAGTCTCAGGGGCCTCCACCTCCAGCTTCCTTCAGAGCCGACTCTCAAAGCACCACCTCTCCAAAACCAACCACCCCCAGTCCTCAGACCCCTCTCTCTTTAAGGAAACCATCCAAGTTCCCTCCCCTCAGTTCTCACATCTACCAATCACTGTCCATGTCTTCCCTGTGCCAATGGTGGCTCTAGCTTAACCCAGGACCGCTCAGAGGTCTGTGGCTTGCACATGTCTGTTGAAGGTTATATTCTCAATAATTAAATCTTGATCCTTTGCTGCAGCCCTTCCTAAATCCTGTTAGGACTGAGTGGGGTGGAAATTGTATTTTCCAAGACCTAGTTCTGTCATTCCAAGTATCTCTATTGTATCAATTCTAAAATCAATCATGACTCAAAGAACTTCCTGTTCTATGCTTAAGCATAGGTCAAAGCCCTTTCCATTGTTCAGCAAAAGGTTTCTGTCCTAAAGTAATCTTAAGAAGGGAGGAGGAGGAACCTCCCATGCCAATGGGGTTCACATTCCAATAGAGTTCCCACTATCAATAGGAAATTTTTCAAGTATGAAATTTCCCAATGGTGAAATTTCCAACATTTATAAGTCTAAGAAATTTTAAGGTTTACAGCACTCAGGATATGAATTTTCCTCTAAGTACTGCCTTGGCTGCATCCCATAAGGTTTGAAAGGATGTCTCGCCATTGTCATTTTCTTCAACGAAATTATTAATTGTTTCTATGATTTCTTCTCTAACTATCTGATTTTGGAGTATCATATTATTTAATTTCCAATTAATTTTTGATTTGGCTCTCCATGTACCCTTGCCGATCAATATTTTTATTGCCTTGTGATCTGAAAAGGCTGCAGTTATTATTTCTGCTTTTCTGCATTTGAGTGCCATGTTTCTATGACTTAGTGTATGATCTATTTTTGAGAATGTGCCATGTGGTGCTGAAAAGAAGGTGTATTCTTTTTTGTCCCTATTTATTTTTCTCCATATATCTATTAACTCTAATTTTTCTAAGATTTCATTCACCTCGTTTACCTCTTTCTTGTTTATTCTTTGGTTTGATTTATCTAAATTTGATAGTGGTTGGTTCAAGTCTCCCACTAATATGGTTTTACTGTCTATTTCCTCCTTTAATTCTCCTAGTTTCTCTATTAAAAATTTGGATGCTATACCATTTGGTGCATACATGTTGATTAGTGATATTTCCTCATTGTCTATACTCCCTTTTAGCAGGATATATTTACCTTCCCTATCCCTTTTGATCAGGTCTATTTGTGCTTTGGCTTTGTCAGATATCATGATTGCAACTCCTGCCTTCTTTTTATCAGTTGAGGCCCAAAAGGTCTTACTCCAACCTTTAATTCTAACCTTGTGAGTGTCAACCTGTCTCATATGTGTTTCTTGAAGACAACATATGGTAGGGTTTTGGGTTCTAATCCAATCTGCTATTTGTCTACGTTTTATGGGTGAGTTCATCCCATTCAAGTTCAAAGTTATGATTGTCATTTGTGGATTCGCTGGCATTTTGATATCTTCCCCTAGTTCTGACCTTTCTTCTTTAGCTTTCTCCTTTTGAACCAGTGATTTACTTTAGGTCAGTCCCCCTAGTCCCCTCCCTTGAGATGTTTCCCTTTCTAGCCCCTCCCTTTTTATGTTCCCTTCCCCTCCCCCCTCTCCTTCCCTCCCTTTTTATACTCCCTCCCCCCTCCCCCTCCTTAATTTTCCTTTCTTTCTTGCCCTAATGGATAAGATAGAATTCAGGATCCCACTGGATCTAGATGTTCTTCCCTCTCAGATTTGATTTCACTGAGAGTAAGGTTTAAGTAATTCCATTTCATGCTCTCTTCCTCTCCTTCTCATATGAGAGTTCTTCCCCTCCCCTTCCCATGTGTATCTTTATATGGGAAAGATTATTTCATCTCCTTTTCCCTTTCTTTCATATTTACCTTTTCATGTTTCTCTTGCTTTCTGTGCTTGGATATCGAACTTTCCACAGAGCTCTGGTCTTTTCTTAGCAAATGCTTGGAAATCTTCTATTTTGTTGAATGCCCATACTTTCCCCTGGAAGTATATAGTCAGTTTTGCTGGGTAGTTGATTCTTGGTTGGAGACCCAGCTCTCTTGCCTTTCTAAATATCGTGTTCCATACTTTGCGGTCTCTTAGTGTGTTAGCCGCTAAGTCCTGTGTGATCCTTATGGGAGCCCCCTTATATCTGAAGCTCCTCTTCTTGTCTTCTTGTAGGATTTTCTCCTTTTCTTGGAAGCTCTTGAATTTGGCAATTACATTCCTAGGGGTTGTCTTTTGGGGATTTAGTATAGAAGGTGTTCTATGAATCCTTTCTATTTCTATTTTGCCCCCTTGCTCCAGAACGTGGGGGCAATTTTCTTTTATAATCTCCTGTAGAATAATATCGAGTTTATTGTTTATGTCTGGTTTTTCTGGGAGACTGATAATTCAGAGGTTTTCTCTTCTCCCTCTGTTTTCGAGATCGGTGACCTTCTCAGTGAGATATTTTATGTTTTCTTCTAATTCATTAATTTTTTGGGTTTGCTTTATTGATTCTTGCTGTTTTATCATCTCGCTTTCTTCGAGTTGCTTGATTCTGGTCGTTATGGACTGGTTTTGCTTTTCAGCTTTGTCTGCCCTTCTATTGGATGCTTTGAGTTCTTTTTCCAATTGAGCAGTCTTATCTGTCAGACTGCTGATCTCTTTCTCCCATTTTTCTTTCCAGGTTTCCATCTTTTGGATAAGTTCTAGTTTGAGATCTTCCAGAGCTTGTTGATAGTTTCCATTTTGGGAGGCATGTTCTGATTTTTTTTGGATTTCCTCCTCATTCTCCTCTTTTCCTTGGGTACTTCCACCATAAAAGTTTTCAATAGTCACTTTTTTCCCTTTCTTCCTGGAGGCTTGATTTTGGGCCATGTGAGCCATCCCTTTGGTGGTTTTATTCCCCTTTCCTTTTTGGTCTGGGGTCTGGGTTATATGGGCGGTTTTTCTGTGAATTTAGGTTGCTTCAAACTAGTTCTTCCCAGGCTCCGAGGTTTCTTAGAGTGCTGGGTCCCTGATCACAGCCACACTGCCCAGGTGTTCAGCTCCGCCCAGATAATCAGCACGTGGTCCACCCCTGGTGTTTAGCTCCGCCCAGATGTTCAGCACAGCCGCCCCAAGTACAGCTCCACTGACCCCGTAATCAGCGCCGGATTCTCCAGTGAAACCGCCCTGAGACGTTTTTTCCTGGCAGTCCCCAGATCCCAAGGACCCTGGAGTGCCCTCTCCCCAGACAGAGATGTTCCCCACTCACTCACTGTCCTGGTGAGAGCTCAGGTAGCTCACTCTGGTTTGGTGGGGGAGGTGGGGTGGGGGAAGGGTGGCTCAGTTCACTTTTCTGTGCAAGTTTTTCCTTCTTCTTATTATAGTGTGGAAATGTTCAAGCCCCACGTACCTTCGCCTCTGTGGAGTACTGGGAGTACTGGGGCGTCCTTCTGTTCCTCCAAAGGTGATTTTTATGCTCCTTTGATGTAGTCTATTTCGTTCGGTGCCGGGGAGAGGAAGCGTGTGGCATCTAGATTGCAGCCATGATTACCCAGAAGTCTGGATCAAGCAACTCTTGAAGGCCATCTACTAAGTGAAAGTAGAGTTAAAAATTGTTGCAGTAGAAGGAATGTCAGCTTTGAAGATACTGAGAAAAAAGGGACAGCCATGTACTTGATGTCAAAAGGGCACACAACTGTTTCTAATTTCCAGGTCTATTTAAGAACATTATAAAGTAGTTTCAGGGTTGTTGTTGGTTAAATATTGGTAGGAAATTGGTCTAATAGGATTAAGAGAGGAATTTGAACAAGGGACTAGTGTTTGTATTAAGTTATTGGGAGCTCATAAATCCTTGTGTCTTAAAAGTGGTAGCATTAAATATATAGAGAGAAGATAGAGAAGAGGAGAGGATTATATTCAGGGAGAGTGTACAGGATAGAAAGAATAATTGAGAATATGAGGGCCAGACCAAAAGTGAATTATGTGTGCCCCAACTGAGTATTGGTTTCTGATATAAGGACTATGTGTAGGAGTGTGGGTGCTATGACCTCTCTACATTCTATAAACCCAGTCTCTCCTCTGCAAACCTTGTTCTACTTTGACTTATCTATCTTTTAACTCTCTAAGAAAGATCTTTCCCTGTTGAGATACTGATTCTGAATGATCTCTTGTGGACTTCCAGAAATAAGTTGGCAAATAGGATCTGACTGGTAACACCTTGCTCAATATTAAACTTGTACTCTGAAAGAGGTTGTACTGCAATATTCCAATGCCAGGCAGAAGCCTCTGCCCTGCTGGGACTTCTGTCTACCATCCTTTGGCAACATATTGCTGCTTTTCCAGATGCAGGTGGAGCATATTCAGCTGGAAAGGGTAGCCTATGGGGTCAGGTGGTACAGCTGAAGGAGGGAAATGTGTTCCTTAGGAAGTAGGCCAATGTCCCTCTTTTTGGCCGATCTCTTAAGCCCACCTGAGCAATGTCCAGGAAGCCCCCAAGAGCTGAAGGGAAACTGTTATTCCTAAAACTATAGCTGCAGAGCTTCACCTAAAATCAGGATAGAGTGGTATTAGTGATTACTAGACTAGCTGTCAGAGGCCAGCCCTGTATACCATTTCTGGTGACTGTAAGAAGTAAATTTTAGGGTTGAGACCGAATATAATTTTAGTGGTTGCCAGGGATTTAAATTCTAAATCCCAATGAAACACTCAAGTCAAAACAGAATTTTATGGTGGTTTATTTACAATAGAAGGAAGAAATTAAGAATGAAGGAGAGAGAGAGAAAGGGAAGATCTGCTCCGGCCTGGTCTGAGCCAGGGGAAGTTCAGAGGCCTCAGCCAAGGGGCCTTCCCAGAATATTAAATCTAGCTCGGCTTCCAGCCATGAGGTCTCCTCCAAGATGAGGGGCCTCCTTTGAGGCTGGTGCCATCAGAAAGGTCAAGGGAAAGGGGAGTCAGCCTTATCACTCACCACGTGATTGATTCAAGGAGGCAGTCTGAGGTCCCATGCTGGAGCCCTCCAAGCCAAGTACCACTACCAAAGACCACAAAAGTCCCTCTCACAGGAAGTCACAGGAAATATAAAGGCAGTTCTTTACATCATTTCCTATGTCTTACATGTACCAATGGTGGCTTAAACTTGACTTTGGACAGCCCAGGGGGTCAGTTATTTCTGATTTGTCACTTGCTAGAACTTGTGGGTCATAGACCTTCCTCCCCTACACTTAATCCTTAAGTGGGGGTGTATACATTCCTGGTTGCTAAAATTCTAAAGACTAAGCAGGGTGGAGTAAAAATTCACACCATAGATGGCCCTCTCCTGGACAACTTTGAATAATTCCAAGAGGAACCATAAAGAATGTTTGGACGTCTCCACTAGACAATGGGGTACCAATAACTGAATCTACTTTCCTCTTTTGACCCTTATTTTAGTTTATCTGCTTCAAAGTTGATTGCCTCTGCCTGTCTTGACTTTTATTCTGAATTAGCTCTTATGAAATTTGATAATTAAGCTAATAAATGGATGTATGTATAGTAATAAAAATATGCTCAGAGTCGTAGGTCTTCTTCCCTTGACCTTCCTACAAAATGCTTTAATACACTCACTTCTCTTCTGTTAGTTTCTTTTAGGAAGGATCATAATAAATAGGTAGTAAATTTGAATTAGATATGGTGGCATATGTCTGTATTCCCAGTTTACTAGAGAAATTGAGGCTGGCAGATCTCTTAAACTCTGGAGTTCCAGGCTGTAAATGGACTATACCAATTAGGTATCTGCATTGAGTTTAGCTTTAATATACTGATTCCCCTAGAATTAGGGGGTCACAAAGTTACCTGAGGAGAGCTAGTTGAAAACAGTAATTTGAGTTTTCATGGTGAGGTCTGTAAATGGTAGAAATTTTAGGCTTCTGGGAGAGATTATAATATTGTAATGGTTACAAATGTGGCTACAGGATTTATGTAATATTGAACAATGGCCGCCAAGGAATTTACTTATGAAATTCCTAAAATGAAACACTCAAGTCAGAATGGAGTTTATGGAGGTTTAATCACACTGGGAGTAGGGAAAGGAGAGGGAGAGAAGGAGAGAGGAGAAAAGGGAAAGGGGCTACTCAACCTCTGACAAAGGCAGAGAGAGTTTTAGGCCCAAAGGGCCCAGGTGGAAAGAATCAGTCCTTAACTGACCGCTCTGAAGGAAAGCTGTCTGCCGGGCATCCTCCCTCTCCAAGCTCCTAACACCAACCCCCGTCTCGCTCTCTCCCCAGGAAGTGAGCGAATTCCAGAGGCTGTTCCCTACCTCACTTCCTGTGTCTCACAAATCCAATGGTTGGCTCTAGCTTGGCTTAGGACAGCCCAGGTGGGCAGTTAGTTATTTCTGATTTGTCATTGACTAGCGCATGCCCGTGTAGTGTGGGTGTGCACAATTTTTGGGTGCTAGACCAAGATGGAGACTTTTAAAATTCACAGGTCAAAGATCTCAAGTATGATCACGATGATAATAATCATGTATGATTATTAATGAAATTGGACTTGTGAGTAGCCCTGTGCTTCCAGCCTGAACAAGATGAGTTCTAGTCTTTAAAAACAAAATGTACTGAGTTTTAGCAGAACCCTGAAAGGATAGAGAATGATCTAAAATACAATCTACATAATGAGGAAGCATAAGAAAGATACTTTTAAAGGCAGCATATTGTGGATAGACTATTGTTCTTAGAATTAGTTCACTGGTGACTTAGGGCTAGATTTATGGTGAAGTAGAGAAGTTTGGAGGAGAGGTGGGTTTAGGAAGAAAGATTAATTCTGTTTTGGATAAGTTGCATTTGAGCTGCTTATGGGACATCAAGTGTGAGATATTCAATAAGCAGTATATGATATAGGATTGTAGTTTAAGACAGTCTAAGGTGATGTATAGATCTGTAAATATCAAATAGAAATGATAATTGAACACATGGGAGTTCAGGAGATTACTGAGAGAAAGAGAATGAAGAGAGAGAAAAAATACCACAGAATAGATAATTGTTGTTTTTTTTTTTCACCATGGTTAGTGGAACAGGACATGGAAGATTTATCAAAAAAGACTTAGTAGTCAACAAATAGGTAGGAGGAGAACCCACAGTGACTAGTGTTTAAAAAATCCAGATGAGAGGGTATCCAGGAGTGGTAAACAAAACCAATACTGTGGAGAAGTCATTAAGTCAAGAAACAAATCCATTAGATTTATCAGTTGAAGTTCAATTAAGTTTTGAACTTTACCCATTATTGTAGGTAACCATTACTAGTTATAAAAATGGTTTATATTATTGAAAATTTATAATTTGAGAATTTTCAAAACTTCAAAACCACCAGCTTTCCTTCCCATTTCTACTACCATCTACTTTCATTGGAGTATTGTCAAACATGTCTTTTTTTCCCTCTCTCTTTTTAATATAAAAGGCTATAGTGAAAAAATGCCTGGGGCCTCTTTGTGGGATCATTCTGTGTGCTAGTTTTGTGGCATATACTGGTGACACAAAAGAAGCCCTTGACCAAAGGGCATAAGACTCTTCATTCAATGCTACCTGCCTATGTGAAGGATGGAGTTGTTGAGAGCTCAAGAGAAGATAGATCATGGTCTTCCAGAGAAAGACCCTGGGAAGAATCATACTTATAGAGGAACCAGCCCCTCAATCATTTTCCTATCCCCACTTTACTACACTAGGGTTTTTTCTCTTCCTTCAAGGGCCTAAAAACAGTCTAGAACCAACTGTTTCCATTCTTTGAAGCTATAAGATAGAAGACCAGAATCTCTAATTTTGAGTAATCATTATTCACTAATGAGGGAAGTCATATGCAAGTGATCTTTGAGCTATACATTATACCACCTCTAGTGAAGGTCTTGCTCAGCCCTTTTCAGGGTTGCTTACCCACCTTTGATATCTAACTGTCACCCAGCTCTTATCTATTAGTGGTCTAATGGGGATGTCTAATCCAAGCATGTGAAGACTTCTTCCGGTGGGATGGATAGACAAGAACAATTTGTTCCAACAGCCATGAAGGTGATTAAAGCAAACATTGTGGAGTGCTTAGAGCTTGGTAAGACATCAGACACTAAAGTCATTTATTGCATTCTGGGCTATCTCTAAGTGTTCTGATTTTTGTCTTGCCACGGGACTTTGATGTCTTTGGAAGAAAGAATGAAGCTGATGATTTTGTAAAACTCTGGCTGACTAAAATCCAATTCATGAGCAAGTCAAAATATCATGTATGGTGATATCATTGGTATTCTTTGCAGAAGAAGGATTGGGGCAGCTAAGTAGCATAGGGTATAGAGAGCCAGACCTGGAGTTGACAGGACCAGCATTCAAATTTGGCCTCAAGTATACCTTGGCCTCAACACATACCCTAAGTGTGTGACCCTGGGCAAGTCATTTAAGCCCAATTGTCTGGCTCTTACTGCTCTTCTGTCTTAGAGAGGAGGTAAGGACATAAAAAGATTTTTTAATGTTTTTTTTTTTTTAAAGAAAAGAAAATTAAGACCAACAACAGAAAGCCAAAAATAAAGGTTGTGGTCCTCTAAGGTGCCAGGTAGTAGGGAGAGTTTGACACTATTGTCTCAGAAAGTGAAAGTAGTTTTGCTAGATTCTTATTTAATGAACTTGGATATAAAAATATTTCATTGTATTTGGAGAAAGGGACTGGGCATTATATTTAGATCCCATCTAAAAAAAGATCTAGTATTATAGTACACTAGGCTCAAATGCTTGTCTTAAAAAGTTTTTTTAAAATTTGTTTCTGCTCAGGACCTGATTTATTTTTCAACTCTTTCTTCAAGTGACTAACCATTTAGTTGACCATCCAGCCATTTGCTCTGCCCTGATTTATGTCCTGACTCAGAAGTTTCTTCCTTTTCAATTCTTCTCCCTAGAATTTTAGCTTTTGAGTTCTTAAAGAAAACACTGTGCCACATTCCCCTTCTCTTAACTGAAGCTCCTCAAGCACCAATAGAATCTTGGTGAAGCATAAGAATATATAAAAATAAAGTGTATTTAAATATCATTATAACAAGTTAAATATTCCAAATTATAATGTTGTTGTTATAGAGACTATGCCTTTGATAGATGGAGATTAATGAAGAACTGGAGAGATTTTTGGTTTAACACAATATATAGTAACCAAATCAACAAGGCATTGTTCCTATAGACCATTTCCTGGGAAATGGGAATAGCTTCATTATCTGTAATCACATTTTATGATTATATTCATTAAAATACAGAGAAATCTACATTGAATGTTAGGAGACAGTTTTTGAAAGGTTGCACTTCACACTTAAAAGAACTTTTTCAGACATTATTTTCCAAAAATATGACACAGTGAGTTTAATTGAATTATGAGAAATGGCGACTTACATTCATGGAAATCATTCGGAGCAAAATAAACAGATGCAGGATTTAAGGGAAAAATTAGAAGAAACACAAAAAAATTTAAGGTATAAGGAGATTGAGGAAATAAAAAAGCTGAATGCTGTTGGGATATATACAAAATATGCTTAAAAGCCAAGAACAGTGCAGAGAGGAAATAGGCAATGTTTTTTTTTTTTCCCATAAGACAGGACACCTGATTAAAGACTGTTTTCTGAAAAAGAAATATGAAGTAAATAACAAGAGCACACAAGTTAAATACAAAAAGTAAAATCCCACTTGCTGTCAGCATTGTACTCTGAAATCCATACAACAGGCAACAGATCTACAAGAAATGAAACAGGATATTAAATCAGGAGCTAAACCAAAATATTCAAACATGGTTAGGAGAGAATTATGAAGCCAGGTTTATAATGTATGTAGTTTGGTACATGGAGATAGAAGAAATAGTGAAGAAGAGATTCATGTCAAAATTAGGAGAAAAAAGATGAGAAACAGTGAAAATGTTTGTGCAGGAAAGTAAATCTGTGAGAAATGGCAAATGCAAAAGATCAGATGACAGGCAGAGACAAGTAAAACAGTTTGATGCAGAAGTTAGAAACATCATTTCTCAAATAGCAACAGAGATAAGAGACTTAGAGAAAGGCTGTATAGTAACCACACAGGAAAAAAGTACAAATCAAATCAAAACTAACAAAACTTACAAAACTCAAGTCTTCCTTACTCCAGGTCTGGTGTTTTATCCATTGTGCTACCTACTTGCCCCCTCTCCATCACTTGGGACCTCCATTGGGAATATTGTTCAAGTAGCTGTTCTCGGAAGGTACTGTCAAGTTTCTTTCTCTGTGGCTCCTCCTTTAATTCCTGATCAGCTCATACTGTATTTCTAAATGGTCCCAGAAAGTAGCACTAGACATTTTTCACTGCAGCCTTTGATAGTAAAGAGAGAAGACTTCTAGAATTTTCCCTAAATGAAAAAAAAGCTTTGTCTATCTTATAGCTGTCATCTGGGTGGGAGGTCATTAAACTTTTCTCTTCTATCAACTTCTGGGCTTCATATCTTCAGGACTACATGCTTACTCCTGCTTTCTAAGATGCTATGATTAGGAAGCCTCCCTCTCATAAGGGCAGTCAGACAGAGATAGAATGCTCCCATTTGTTCATTCATTCAACGAACATTTATTAAGCACTTACTTTATACCAGGAACTATTATAAGTCCTGGGGATATAAAGACAATCATGAAACAATGCTTCTGATAGTAATATTAATTAATGTTAAGTCTATTCTTTGAATTCCCTGTCTGAAGCTAAATTTACAATACATTTCCCCAAAATGATTACCTAATTTAGGAATATAAATTCCCAACATCATCCAGGTTGTAATGCAAATGATTTAGAGTGAGAACAGAGGCTAAATAAAAAAGGCAAAGCCATTCCTCTTCACTTTGTTGGCCCATATTTCTCTCTTTATTATGTATATGTCAGCAACACAATCTCTGTTTTGATGCTTTATTTTTGTCAGTGAAAAACCATTCTTCCTAAGTGTGAGAGGGGGAATAAAGTGAGCATGAGCTACGTTGAAAATAGGTTTATGTGCTTGATTCTGTGATGATATTTCAAGTCTCTTAGAAGTTATTTCTAAGTAGTTTTGTGTGAATATGTTACTGCAGTAATGCAGTTTATACCTCATTATTTGAAAGATCTTTGAATTCATGTATTTGGGGTCTCTTACCAATGTGGAATACAACTGTTGCAGCAAAAAAAAAAATCATCAGCTTTCTGGTGGTAAATTTTTCTGCATCTAGATTGGTCCTTGGATGGCAGACAGACAGCTGACTGACTATCTTGTCTGCACTCAAGGTCTTTCCCATTCTTGATGGCTGGAACTAGTGTTTGCTTACATGACCTTCAGGAATGTAGTCATGTAAGCAGACCTGTAAGTCATGATGAGGCATCAGGGTAGGACTTTGGTGGAGGAATGCTATATCCTCCACCTCATGTGAGAAATACCAGTGCTATTTAAAAAAATGTCACTAAATTATAGTATTATGTCTTTATAAATAAGCTACATCCCACGTTTGCTGAAGGAAAGTACAATTTAAGCCTTTTATTTATGGTTTCTTTCCTCCTCCTGACTTCTTTATAATATGGTATGGTGAGTTAAAAGGATAAAAATGAGATTTACCCAGAATAGGCTACAAGAATTGTTGGTAGAATACAAGTATTGTGGGATTACCTGATATGTTCCAGGACTTTCTTATTATCCCTATGTTCACTTTGATAGTTATATTCTGATCTGTATTAAAAAAATGAGATTAACAAATAGAAAAATGTTTGATATTGCAACTTTTTTTAGTTATAGAGAAAAACTTGGTAAAATATTGGTTTAAAAATGAACTTTTGAGAGAAGCTTGATCTATTAAAAGTACAGATTCCTTCTAGGATGCTATATATCCACAAAACATAAAATACAATAATCTTTTAAGGGATAAAAATTGTAAATTTACCAAATGTCAAAAGACTCTGATGATATAGATTGCATCACTACATATAGAAAAGTATAAAAGCAACACAGAACTCAAAGAAGAGGTAGAATGCTTATGTTGCAAGAGTGAAGTACCACTGGTGGGTAGCCTAGGTTCAATCATGTAATGAAATGTCAAGCCACTTAGATGAAGGCCTCCATCTGGTGGACCTTTTATGGAGAACATGGGCAAGAGTTGTACAGAATAAGAAGGTGTGTATAGATTATGATCTAGATCACTAGAGAAAGTATCCATATAGATGAAATCGCAGCTCCAATGAAGTACTAAAGTATATGGGGGGAAAAAAGCCATTGGAATGAAAAAAAATGCAACCAATGTCAAGCAAAATATAGTCTTGCTCAGTCCCTAAAAGATATGAATTATGTCATAAACACAAAGGGAAGTGCTATATATACATACTTGACCACACAATAGATAGGATTATGAGGCAGATCATTTTATTTATTTGATAAGCATAGTAATCTATATAACTATAGTCATATAGCTATACCAGTCCATTCCTTCTTTTATTTGTTTGTTATATTTGCATTTCTAAGGCATAACCCTAATCCTTCATATGACCTTAATAGGTAATCAATAAGAAATGGTTTGTCAAGAAGTTCTATGTGGAAATATGTGTGTGTATGTCTTCAATTGTCTATTTGAATCTGTTATTTTAGTTTTTAATAGTTCATAAACTCTTATTTTTAATGTCTGCCTACTAAAAGGCATTATGATTTCGTTGGTGACTTTTTCCTCTAAAAGTTATATAACATTTATGTCAATTATATCAAAGATGACTATAGAAAGTTAGAATTCATTTTGAATAGAATGAATCAGAATAAAAAGGGGGATATTGCCATTACTTCTGAACATCAGGAAAAATAGCTAAAATGTTTATCACTGTACAAAGCAAAATTGAGTGAGTCTATATTATATAATCTCTCAAATATTTCTAGCTTTAGTTATGACTCATTTCTTTTTGTATCTATACAGGAAGGACAGTACACATCTGCTAAAAGGATGTTGTCTCAGGAAGATATGCTTTGTTATGCTGAGTCAAAGCTGAATGATCACCTTTCTCCAGAAAAAGAATAGTAGCAGGATAACCCAGCACTTCCTGGTAAATCTTTCTTTTTATTTATCTGATTCTTGTTTTGCTCCATTGATGCTTCCATTTTGTCAGTCCTGAAATTATTTCAACAAGAAATAATTTTGTAGTTCAGTTTACATGAACTATGTTGCTGTTTGCCACTTCTGGTCAGTTTCCTCAACCAGAATATTCTCTAAATGTTAGCTATTATTATTATACTGACATTATTAGCTGCCATGCAAAAGGAAACTGCTGAATGGAGTCCAAAATCGCTAAATTCACTATAACATCTTTACTGACCTCAGTACAGGGCTATATTAAAGATAATTTTTGCTAACAGAGGCTAAGGAGTAATTACTGGGCACCTAAAACTATAAATAACTAACATGTTACCTCCAGCTCTGGTTCTAGGCTTTCCTAAATGGGGTGATATTTCCAAATGCCCCTGTATGATCCCAGTCCTGAATCAGTAAACACACAAATTATAACAGAGAAAATATTAAATGACTAGTGCACAAAGTGATTTGATAATTGTATTTAAATTATATGAGCTAAGTAATTTGTTCTCAGTGGGAGAACTTCATTCTATTGTCTGGTATATATTCTCCTATGTATACTTTTTCTTATTTCTGTTTTTTTCTATGGACTTGGATAATTTTTTTGAGAACAAATACATGTATTTAAAATTAATAGTACTTTTAACATATTATGTTCTTAGAATATGACAACTTCTCTATTTACTTAGGTTTTAACTCCTAAAAATTTAGTATATGAATATCCACATATAAACATATATGTATATATACACACAAAATGTATCAGTACAAAGATAATCTTTTTCAAAGCACATTTGCTTCTCAAATATTACTTGATATTCACATTCAAAATCCTTTTATTGCCAAGAGATCATTTATAATATTGGACACATTTGCTCCAGAATTTAGTTTTTAATGTGAAAACTGTAATAATACTTGCTATCTATTTATTACAAATTTCCTAAAACTTCTGTTATGTTTGTAATTTTTCTCATTTAAAATTAAATGTTTTAAATTAAAATTTTCTTTTAATTAGGGATTTACATAATATGCATCAACAAACAAAATTCCATGATCACTCTATCTCATTATTTTTCATCATTTAACAATCTCTCTTGAAGTCCATATATCTGCTTACACCACTGCCTCCACAACCTTGTCACACTCATCTACTGACATCCAGCATAATTCTTCCTCTTGACTTTAATTTTCCTCTCCATGTAATAACTTCAATATCCCTTTAGACAATACATCTAACAATAAACTCCACCATTCATCTGCTTGAGTCTTATTATCCTTTGATTTGCTTCCAAAATATGAAACTATTAAGTTTCTTCACATTGGCCACATCTTTCTTAATTTCTTTTTTTCCCAGTCCTTCACTTCTACTAAACCAACCCTTCCCTTCTGGTCCTTCAGCACTTCTTTCTTTTCTTTTCTTTTCCTTTCTTTTCTTTTCCTTTCTTTTCTTTTCTTTTCTTTTCTTTTCTTTTCTTTTCTTTTCTTTTCTTTTCTTTTCTTTTCTTTTCTTTTCTTTTCTTTTCTTTTCTTTTCTTTTCTTTTCTTTCCTTTTCTTTTCTTTTCTTTTCTTTTGTTTTCTCTTCTCTTCTCTTCTCTTCTCTTCTCTTCTCTTCTCTTCTCTTCTCTTCTCTTCTCTTCTCTTTTCTTTCCTTTTTTAAACATTATTTTTATTTTTTTATTTGGTCAATTTCAAACATTGTTCCTTGGTTACAAACATCATATTCTATTCCTCCCTCCCCTCCCACGCCCCTCCCATAGCCGACATACAATTCCACTGGGTATTACATGTGTCCTTGATCAGAACCCATTTCCATATTGTTGGTATTTGCACTAGTATGTTCATTTGAGTCTAAATCCCCAATCATATCCTCTCGACCCATGTCATTAAGCAGTTGTTTTTCTTTGGTGTTTTTTACTCCCAGTTTTCCCTCTGAATGTGGATAGTGTTCTTTCTTGTAGATCCCTCTGGGTTGTTCAGGGACATTGCATTGCCACTAATGGAGAAGCCCATTACATTCGATTGTACCACAGTGTATCAGTCTCTGTGTACAATGTTCTCCTGGTTCTGCTCCTTTTGCTCTGCATCAATTCCTGGAGGTTGTTTCAGTTCCCATGGAATTCCTCCAGTTCATTATTCCTTTTAGCACAATAGTATTCCATCACCAACATATACCACAATTTGTTCAGCCATTCCCCAATTGAAGGGCATCCCCTCATTTTCCAATTTTTAGCCACCACAAAGAGCGCAGCTATGAATATTCTTGTACAAGTCTTTTTCCTTTTGATCCCTTTGGGGTATAAACCCAGCAGTGTTATGGCTGGATCAAAGGACAGACAGTCTTTTAGTGCCCTTTGGGCATAGTTCCAAATTGCCCTCCAGAATGTTTGTATCAGTTCACAACTCCACCACTTCTTTATTTTCTTAATCCATTAGTCTTTGCCTGGATCTACTTCCTTTTCCAGTATGGAGATGAAGTTATTTGCTCTTGGCCACATAGTATCAGGGATAGGATTTAAACTTGGGTTCTCTCTCAAGGCATTTATAGAAAATGGTCTGGATGTTTTTGGGGAGAGAGTTGGGAGATTCTATTTTTTACTCATGATATAATGGAAGTGATCCTGCTGAGAGGTGAGAGAAGGGTGGAGGTTTCTGTCTTTATAGATTTATATCCTTACAAAGCACATATTGATATGCAAATTACAATTTCCTTCTTACTTAAAATTATAATTTTATTTACATGGAATTTAGGAGAAGTCATTTGATATTACAACATTTTAAGGGGATTAGGGATTTTATATCTACATGAAGTAGTAATAATCCCTCTGGACAAGTGACAAATTAGTTCAAGAAATATTTGAAATACTCTAAGAATGATTGAAGAGTGTATGTTGCTTATCTGGGCTGTCAACACAAAGATAAGCTGTTGAAAGAAATGGAAGGATTTCAACATTGGCAGCAAAATCTCACAGGATGTTTTCAGAACCAATAATGACAATAATAAAGTAGAAACAGTAATAGAGTCTATTTTTTTATTTGTAATAAATGACAAATATATAATTGAAATAAATCTATAGAATGTTTTAGAAAATAGTTTGGGGAAAGAAAGTCTTCATAATAGTTCCTTCTTCTTTCTTTAGCACATCATATTCCCAGGTCCTGAACTACAGCTTGTCTCCTCTTCCCTATTTTGAATTCAAATTGGAGAGAGAAGAAATGGTAAAGATAAGAAAAAGAAAGAAAGGTAGTAGGGGTGCTCTAAATTCTGGGAGCAACATTAAATGAATAAAAGAACTATATTTTCTCCCCTGAAGCAATGGGTTTAGGTGATCTAAAGCTGGAAAAAAAAAGGTTCAAGTTTTCTCTTTTAGTGTGCTGTCCTTTGAACAGCATGATGTAAACTGGATCAGAAACTGGATTTCAGCCCAACTTTGAAGATGGAGAAGTATGAAATGGTGGAGGTAGAAAATTGGACAGTCAAAAATAGTTCAAAATTACAATGCAACAGGAATGAGTCCAGCTGGAAAAGTCTCAGCGAATCTGGGCCAGAATGTTTGCTTCTAGTATTTAGTGAAATTGACAGGCTTTTAATTCTGGGGAAAAAATAAAATATCTAAAACAAAAAAGACAGAAGTCTAAGAAGATCATACTATTTTTGCATCTGAATTTGGTATTTCTTTAACTATTTTGTGAAAACAGCAGTGGGTAAGAGGAGCAAGTGGTTCAGTTGACTTTCTTATTTATCTGAATAAGCTTGGCTGCCACTCAAGCAGATTTGCTTTCAAATTACGTTCACTTCTAATTTTTTTCTGGTAGGGTCTTTCTGTTCTTCATCAGATCTACTTGGGTAGCAGTTACAAATATACTCAGATGCTATGCTTAAATTTATTTATATATATATATTTCACTCCCTAAAATATGGTTCATTCTATATCTTGACTATTATCTTTATGTCAAGAGACACATAAAATGGATCTTTGTTGGTCCTCTGGAAAACTGATTCCAGGCCTCAAATTTACAGGATGTCTAGAATTCTAACCTGGAAATCCATCTTCCAATAATCCATACAATAACTATTTATTTACCTTTATTGTATGTAACCCTTGAGTTAGAGGCTCCATACTAACACAAAGGACTTGGGAATTTCTTGTGAGACTTTCCACATGTCTAGCTCATTATTATTGCTAAAATAATCTGGGAATTTCAGTATTTGACAACCCCAGCTCCTCAGGGATATAGTCATCAACTCCACTTATATGCATATAGCTTCACAACACTCAATACATACACAGATTTATTTTAAGAGTAGGGGAAACAAATTGAAGACATTAGAGCCCTCAGAAAATAAGCATCAGTGAACAACCCTCCTTTTTCAGTTTCTTTTGCTTTTTTTTTTTCAGTTTCAGTTGTTTTTAAAGGAATACTCCAGGTAGGGCTTTAGCAGTTTATGCTGGAGATTCCATTTTGGTATTTTTCTCTATGGTTCCTCTAATTTCGATGCCACGTTGCTTCCTTTCTGTTTCATGCCTCTGGGAGCTCTCTCAGTTGATTGCTGGATGCTGTTCTCTATCATAGTACCTTTAATTGTTTTGGGTTACTCTTTCTGGAGCCCTTCCTTAACAGGGACATGTAGGGTTTGCAGGGATAACTAGCTAGCACTTCTGGTATAAGGGCTTGTTGAAGCCTTTTCAGAACTTTTCTTTCACCTTTGCTATCTCCAGGAAGTTATAGCATGCACTGTAGCCACATACCCTAGTAAAACCATCTTGGTAGGAGGACTAAACCAGGTTAAGCATATTCAATGGGCCTCCAACCTGTCAATGAATTAGGGAGAGATGTCTTCCCCAAGCATGAGAAGAATTCCCCTAGTAGATTGGGGATGAGAACATTTTTTTTCAATAGCCATGAAGATGACTGAAGCAGGTACTATTAAGCCTTTAGAGTTTGGTCAGAGATGGAAGATGCCAAGTTATTCCAGGCCATCACTAGTGTTAGGGAGAAATAAGGGTTTTTATATAAAAAGGTTGGTTTGGATTATTTAAGAATAGGGTCGCCAGGAATTTAATTTATCCCAAAGAGATTTATTTACAATTCATTTACAAAATATAGAAAGAGTGAAGTAAGCAAATCAGAGAGAGGAGAGGGTAAGATATCTAGCCTAAGCACTAAGTAATTTACTCCTGGCCCCTGACCCAACCCAGGCAGGGAGAGTTACTCCTTAGTCGGAGAGGCCTCAGCAAAGCTGAGGACCTGGGGATGTCTCTCCCAAGAGGTAAGTCTCTCCTGAGGCTAGTCTTTTCAGAGAATCCAGGAAAGGAGTCAGCTTTTTCACTCACCATGTGTTAGTCCATATGAAGAGATTCAAGGACAGTTTCACCAGGAACAGGGTCTCAGGTCCAGTCAGCACATTCTTCACCAGCCTCCAACTCAAACTCAGAACTCCAGAAGAAGTTGAAGTTCTCTCTGAAGGTCTCAGTTGAATCTCCCATATATCTCTAATGATTCTCCTTCATAGGAAGTTGTAACTCACTTTTAAAGACACTTTCTTTTGTGTCATTTCCTGTGCCTTCCTCCAATTTTTACGTCTACCTATTACTGTTGAAGCTTTGCTTTAGGACTGCCCAGGGGCAGTCAGTTTGATTCTGATTCGTCACCCACCATTGCACACGTGGGTCACAGACCTTCCCCACTCAAGTGTAAAGGAGATATTTACACTTCTTGTGATTAAATATAAAAATGGGCAAGGGAGTTAATTTAATTTTCACAACCAGGGGAGAGTTAAATTTAATCTTCACACCAGTCATCCTGACTTTTTTCCTGCCCCTGGACTTTTTTGACTTTGGAAGAGATAATGAGGCTGAAGATTTTGTGCAAGTCTGCCTCACTTGAATCCAATTCACTCTCAAGTCAAGACTTCATTCTGTAAGATTTCACTATGATGGCACTAGTCCTCTCTGAATATGCAGCAGCAGTTCTCAGTTCCTCAGTTCCCAGGAGATGACACTAGTTGCTCCTCCCATGATAGTCTTTCTATTGTCTAATGTACTCATCTCTTCTTCCCAAGGCTTAGCTGTTTACTCTTTGCTCATAACACTTTCCAGAGGTTCAGAAAAACAGGCCATTCTCTACCCAATTCTTTTTCCAGCTTTTGTGATTCTACCTGAGATGGCTATGTGGTATTATTCAGATTTCCCAGGGACTACAAACATTAAGTGGAATGGGATGGGGAGCTATTTATTTCCTTTTTCTTACTAAAAACTGGGAAGGAAAAAAACAACTATTTTTGAGGGCAACTAGGTGGCTCAGTGGAATGAGGGCCAGGCCCAGAGATGTGAGGTCCTGGGATCAGATCTGGTCAGATACTTTGTAGTTGTGTGACCCTGGGCAAGTCACTTAACCCCACTTGCTTAGCCCTTATCACTCTTCTGCCTTGGAACCAATACATAGTATTGATTTGAGATGGAAGGCAAGGGTTTAAAGAGAAGAAACTGCCTTTTGTTATTAGTCATAAAGTTTAAATAACTCTGTTGGGCATTTAAAGCTCTTTACAACCTGTTTCTCCATAACTTTTCGATCTTCTTATTACTTTTCCCCTCTTCTCTACAGCCTTGTCATATGCTATTTCTCAGACATGACACTCCATCTCACCTTTGTGCCTTTGCCCTGGCCATTTCTAATTCTTCTAATACTTTCCCAATCTGACTCTAAGAACCTCTGACTTCTTTTGGGACTCAGATCAAGTTCACTTCTGGGAGGTCCTTCCTAGTCTCCTTTAGCTTCAAGCACCCTCTCTGCTGTGGTTACTTCTTATTTGTTCTTTATTTATCTTGAATGTTCTGATTTATATCCCTTGTCTCCTCCATTAGAATATAAGTTCCTTGGAGTCAGGGACTATTTCTGAGCTTTTTTTTTTTTGGATACTATGCTTAGAAGATTGCCTGGACATTGCAAATGTTTTATCAATGCTTGTGGATTATTTGTTTGATTGATGGAATGCTACCTGTCACACATAGGTGATGTTCTGTGCATCTTGTAAAGCAGCCCCAAATACCCTCCTTCATTTCCAAGATTCAGTTGGAAAGCTTGAGTTTCCATGCTAACCTCCATTCATGCCAACATGCAAAGGTGCTGCCTATCTTCTTGGTTATCTGCAGTGCTATGTGCTTCAGCATTATGTCTCTCCTCCCCCCCCCCCGGCCCCCCCCTTCCCCCCCCCCCCCCCCCCCCCCCCGTTATCCTTGAGTACTTTTAAGCTTGGAGTGAGAAAGATGAGCAGAGACAATGCCAGAGGCTTCCTAGTACACATTCACTGACAGCTGCACTATTGCTACTCATTTTCCTCTGGTCAAACTTCAGATCTCTTACTTGGAAGCAGTAGGTGGGGTCTTGAGTAGAGTGCTGGGCCTGAAGACTAGATTTCAAATCAGGCCTCAGGCACTAGCTGTGTGATCCCTGATTAAGTCACCTAATTTATCCTTGCCTCAGTTTCCTCATCTGTAAAATGGGGATAATAATAATAGCATCTATTGTCCAGATTTCTTGTGAGGATCAAATGAGATAGTAATTGTAAAGTGCTTAGCACACTACCTGGCACATAGCAGGTACTATATAAATGCTTTCCCTCTTCCCTTCCTTAACCCATCTCCTATCCCAGATGATTTCCTTTCCCATGTGGTGACTATAGGGGGCTCATTCCTGCAAGAGATCTCTTACTTCAGGGCTCAGGGTAGACTTTGGGCATACTAGTTTCCATACTGCTTGCATTTTTATTTACTCTTCTTTCTATAGAGTCTCCATGGGAGCTCGAAGCTCTAGGACATTGCTTCATTCTCTCTCCCATAAACATATTCAGATCTTCTAATCTAAAGCCATGTATAAGCTAATGGGGTTCCAAACTTCCATATACTACTTCTCATCATAAATTTATGGTACGGTTCCTCTCTCACCTTGCTATTCTCTGGACCAATTCAATGCTCTTGACTCACTCTTTTCTCCCTCCAGGATCCTGGTACACATCTAAGAATTTATGCCATCACATCACCTCTTACACTACCAACAAGGACATGCCTTTGTAGGTGCTAACAACCCCAATCACAGATACATAATAAAAGGTAACAATGTGGCTAGGCTGGAGGAAGTCAGTGAATGACCATATTTCATCTTCTTAGCTTTGGTTTCTATGCCCTTACTGTCTCATCTACCTGCATGGGAGTCCAAAGAATTTCATATTTGAAAAACCAGAGTTCTCTGATGCAGAGAGCCCTTGGCAATTGCTTGAAATTGGCAGCCTCTAAATTCATGTGGACTTTTTGCAGTTTAATAATTAGACAGTAAGCAGTGAGTCATAAAGAATTTGATACTCTTAGAGTGAGAATTCTAATTGATATTTTAAGCCTTTAAGAGTAGGAAATTAGAATAAAAAATTTTAAGTGTATGGCACTAGTTAGCTGGGAAGGTTTTGAATTTTAGAAAGTTTGACATCTGGGGCAAAGGAATTTCTCTTTGGAGAGGAAATATTTATTTCAGCTGAGACTCTGAGAATAAACAACTCCTTTTTTTGGAAGGAAAAGTCATGGTTTTTTTCTCTAGTCTGCTGATTGGGTAGGTGAGGACGTTGCCTTTCTGAAAGAGTTGTAGGTTGAGCATTTTCTTTTTATGAAGAAGTGTTAACACTTGAGCTGAGAGCCCCAGCTGAAATCCAAAGTAAGACAGAGAGAAGTTCCATGAGTTCATGCCCAGTGAGCTATGTGTGCAAGAGGAACAGGGAGAAATGTTCAGGAAAGACTATTGAGGCACATATTTTGGGCACACTACATTTTGTGCAAGACCAGTGGGGGTCTGCACACTGTGAAGTATATGATGATAACAACTGAAAACAGCTTTGTTGGAGGCACACAAGTTGCCTGTCTGTGTGTGAGATTTGGTTACATGTGCTTCTTATGCATATGTCCCTTTTCACATGAACCCTGACCACATATATTCCCTGTATGTGTGCTTTCCATGCTTATCTGCTCTTATTGATGGTATGTGTATTTTTAGGAAAGCATGCCTTATGTTGTGAGGAAAATGTTTCATTGGCCAATTTTCTTATTGTGCTAATTTCATTAAGTGCCCTTTTGAATAATCCAGATCTTTATGATTCTAAGTCCTTTGCAGTGACAGCTAGATGATAATAGTGGTGGTGTTAGAGTGTTGGACATGGAGACAGGAAGACATGAATTTGGTTTCTATCTCCAACTCTTAGTATCTTGTATAACCCTGGGAAAATCTCTTAACTTCTTTGCCTCAGTTTCTTTGTCTCTTAAAGGGGAATAATAATAACATCAACCTTATAGGGTTGTTGTAAACATGAAAAGACATAATTTCTGTAAGGAGCTTTGTAAACTTTAAAATGTTATTTTATACAAATGTTAGCTATATATTATGTATGTATCCACTTTACAACCCTGCCTTTACAAAAAGGGCACTAAGGAATATTTAGATAATCTTTGAGATGAGAAATTTGGCATATTTTCTAGCACTATAGGGATTTTCTAGCATTAGGTGCCTCCTGGAGTACAACAAAACATTTCAGTCTTTTCCACACCCAGCTCTGATTTGAAGATTGATCAGTTTAGTTGATCAATTCAGCTATACCATTTCTCCAAGATGTGATAATTAAAATGGGTTTGACAAATATAAGAATTTTAAAAATGTTTAATTTTTAAAATTGTTGTGGTTGCTATTTATAAAAATTAACTCAAGTCACAAGGCTATTAGTAGCTTTATTACAGCAAGGTAGAGATAGTAAAGGAGGAAATGTAGGAAGGAGATAGAAAACATAGCTTAGCTAAATTCCCTAAGTCTGGATCTGTTATAAGTAAGAGAGGGTTATAGCTTGAGAGGATGATCTGTAGGGCAGAGCCTGGTCTGAGATTAACACACAGACCACTCAGTAACTGGGCAAGTATTTTAATTAAATAGGGAAAGGTTGAAAGGGAAATAGGGTAACTCTGGTGTATGGGGTGCTCAGGGAGGGGTAGTATCTCTGGTATGGAGGGCTTGTCATGCCCTTCTAGGGCAGCTCTCTAGCCTCTGACCCCCACCTGACACCCAGCTCTCACTTGTGGCTCCCAGTAGCTGCTAGCATGCGGCGGCAGCGGCCACACCCCGGGCAACGGCTTCAACAGGCCGGCCAAAACTTGTGAGGGTAGCCATCGGGTCATCGACCCCTGGTGAACCAGGGCTTTGCTCACCCAGCATGTGAAGACTGCTTCAGCCGAACAGGAGGAAGAAACCAATAAGAAGGTTCAACGGCTGAGATGGCGACGCAGCAAAGCACTGTGGAGTGATTAGGGCGTGTTGGAGCACAAAAGACAACACAGCCATCCAATGCAGCTGAGGAAGTCTCCAGGTGTAATGATTTTTTGTGCCACTGGACCCAGGCTTCCAACGCCGAGAGAGTGGGACTGTCTCTGTACATCGACTTTTCCACTTAAATCTCCTTCACACACAAGTGTTTTTGTGCACACTCATCTACATCACAGATGAAAGCGCACAAAGACAAACGTCATCCTTGGTTACCGAGAGACTACTACTATTATGCTATAAGAAATGACAAACAAGGGGACAGCTAAGTGATTCAGTGGACTGAGAACTCCAGGTCTAGAGACAGGAGGTCCTGGGTTCAAATTTGACCTCAGACACTTCCTAGGTGTGTGACCCTGGTAAAGTCACTTAACCTCTGCTGCCTCCCCCTTCTGCCTTAGAACCAATATTTAATATTGAACGTCCCCTGTTCATTGACACAGTTGGGTGGATGGGAGTGAGGAGTCTGACGAGCACTCTGCGATGACTGATGAGCAGCCTCAGGTAATTAGCTCCCTCAATGTTCCTTGAACAAAATCCCTTCCTTCCAATCTGACTGGAGTTCAATATATCTTTAATAAACTCAAGGTATCTGGAAGTGGAGGGGCCAGGTTGAGGTTAAGAGGTGTCTTTATATCTAAACCCTAGGTCCTTTCTGGATACTTTGGGGCAAATCAGAAATTCTCCTCCCCTTCCCAGTTATCTTCAAAGCTAAACTAAGATATCAAAGGATTCAGGCAAAAGTAAGGCAGGTGCTACAAGTCTGAGGGTGGGGGTGCAGCTCAAAAACCATTGAGTCAGAGGTCCCTCAGGTCTGATGGGACCTGAGTCTCTATTCAGATGATGTTAGATATATCAGGCTATTGTAAAACTCTTCTTGAGAAGTCCCAAGACTGATTCACTTGGCTATCTCTCAGATGGCTCTTGAACAATCTTCAGCAGGGCAAGAAACCTCCTCTTACTTCAAGATCTAGTCTCAAAAGCCCCCTCTTTCCCTGGGATCTCTCCCAGGTCACCATTCTTTTCCCATGCTCCTCTGTGTCTTTGCCCATCAATCAATTCTTCTTCAGCATTTCATCCTTTCCCTTGCATGCTGCTCTTACAGGTACCATCTCCTTTTTTGACTTCCTAAAACATAGTTGTCAGATTATTTTCTTCCTCATGATTTCCCCCAAGCCAATAGTTCTTAGATTTTTAACTCCCTTTATCTGCATATCCCTCACTTTCATCTGAATGACTTTCAAATTTTTTCCTAGTAAGATTGTTTTCTAGGATTTTTTCCTCCTTCCATTCTGGCTTCTAGTAAAATAATCTGATTTAAAAATCAATTACAGCAATGTGTTTATATTTTATGTTCATTCATAAATTTCTGGATTTTATAATTTTGTCCTAAGATTCCTCCCTAGCATGTAATTACTTCTTCATACCAATCAATCAAAAAGTGTATTAAACAGTTATTATAAACCAGGCACTGGGAATACAAACCTCTTCCCCCTCCCAATTCCTTCCCTCAAGGAGTTTTCATGATGTTTTTGCTAATTACATTTCTTCCTTTAATTCCTCCAACATTTTTGTTATTCCTTTTATTCCAGTTTGAGACATTTCTAGTGTTGTTCCTGATGCTACTGTTGAGGTTTTAATACATTTTTTTTCCTATGGAAAAGTTTGCCTTGCCTTCTTTTTATCCACTATATTTTATCACTCTGTTGGAGTTCTTTGATTTTCTCATTCTTTTTATATTTTAGAATTTCTTTTATGTGTTCATTCCTAGGTTCCATTCTTGACTCTCTGAACTTTCCCTAATATGTCCCCAGGTACCTTCTCCTCCCCCTTCTCCTAACTTTTTTCAGCTTCTTTTCATGTCTTGCTTTCCATCTCTAGAATGTAGGCTCTTTGAGGACTATCATTCTACTTGTATTTGTATTCCTAGGACTTAGCACAGTGCCTAGCATATAGTAAGTGCTTGTTGCCTTGCCTCACCTCTGGCAGTTGTACTAGAGAGGGGAATTGGTGAGATAGTATTGGGGAAATCAAAAGATGTCACACCAGGAAGTAGTTGAATGAAAGAAGCTGAATCTTGAGGCCCTCCCCCCCACTTCCTCACCAAGCAACCTAATGGAGGGTTTCCTCACAGATGGTAAGTCAAATCTCTCTCTCTAATAATATATTCCTTTAAACTTATTTCTTTAGTTAAAGGATCTTTTATTCTTTTGGGGAGAAGGGAATAAGGATGATGCTGGGAATGAGGGAAAAGGGTTTCCCTAATTTTTTAAGTAGAAATATTGACAGAAGGCTTTGAAATAAGTCTCTTTAAAAAAAGGAAATTAAATATCTTCCTCAGAGGGAAAATGGAAATAACCCTGCTAGGATCTTTTCTGGGCAAGACTAACTATTTCTTCAGCTCACAATAGAAGTAGAAAGGTAATGGCCAGAGGGAAGATGAAGTGGTCTGTCTTCAAACCACCTTCAGGCAGAAGTGAAGTTCAGCCAGCTGGGGGGTCCTTTAAACTTCCTTGGAATTCTCTCTCTCTCTTTCTCACTTCACCTGATGATCTGGTTTCCATGTGCCTTTGCTCTCTTTGCTTTGGATGTCATTTCTTCTGTCTGTGCCCAAATTTCTTCAATCACACAGGTGTATTTCTTTTTGATCTTTTATTGCTACTTCTGAAGAAGATAGTAAAAACAGAGTAACTTGTGATCTCTTACTGCATTATTTCCCCAGAAATCTCAGCACTAGCATTCTCCCAATCACTATGCTGAAAAACGTTGTTATCATTTTTGATTGTAAAAATAAATTTGGTGAGTTATAAAAATAAAATATTTAGATGGAAAAACTATTCCAATATAGGTTAAAAACTATTTAACTCGCCAATCAGGTTCAAACTGTTTAGATACTTTTGATAGGTGTAATCAAAAGTATCCTCAGTGATGAAGTGAAGTTCAAATGTGAACTTGCCTTCAGGGCCAGGCACAAGAATGCCAGAGAGATTCTTATTCTTATTATAAAAATAAAATGTTTATTGAAATATATAAGGACAAATAAAGGATTTCTAATTCTAAGGGATTCTAAATCTACCCAAATAAACTCCCAGGTTCTGTGTTTCACAGTTACACTACTCCTCCCTTATCTGACTAACCCAAATTTATACTATCTAATTAAAAACTACTGCTATATCCTTATAAATCTTAGCTTCGCCTTCAAATTATAAAATAGCAAAGGCTAGCTGGTTGAGTCTCAAGAAGAATCAAGTTAGGACTCTGTAAATCTTGAAATCTTTCAGACTTGTGAATGTTAAAAATTTCCCCATCAGGGAATTCTTAATTGGAACAAATTCCCTACTGAGAAACATTTCCCATTTTGATGTGAGAACTCGCCAGGATCAGAAATGGGAGGACCTCTACTCCACCCATACTTAAGACTGCTTTAGGGGAGAAAACTCATTGCTAAACAAAGAAAGTACTTGGATCCATGCTTATGGTGGGGCAAGGAGTTCTTTGAGCCAGGCCTGTTTTTAGAATTGATACAATGGGATGCTAGGTACCTAAAAGGGTAGGGCAAGTTTTCTCTTGATGAGATTAGTTGACTCAGCTATGTTTTCTCTCGTTCAGACTTACTGAGGATCTTGGTCGACTTAGCAGGAATTCAGATGGGCAGTCCTTTGGAAAGCATCTACAGTGATTGGTAGATGTAGGGACTTAGGGGAGGTGACATGGAAAAAAAACCGCTATATAAGAAAAAGCAGAATCTCTTGAGGATATCCTTTTGGAGGATCTCTGATGAGGACCACTTGGGAAGAATCTCTTGAGAGAGGCTCTGGAGAAGGGAAGCTCTTGGAGGACAATCTCTAAGGAGGTCTCCCTGGAGCTCCTCTAAGAGGACTCTGTCCCTCTGGAGGCTCTGGAGAGAGGCCCTTTGGAATAGTCTCTGGCTGGAAGGCTCTCTGGTGAAGTCAGCTGAGATGGAGCTGGCCTGGTGTTACTAGAATCCTTGTTTAGTCAGACCTTGTGGTGAGTGTTAAAAAACTGACTGATTTCTCTCTTAAGACTCAGGTCTAGGCCATATTGACTTGAGGCCCTTCATATTTATTCCTTTCTTACTCTCTCTCTCTCTCTTTCTTTGATTACTCATTGTATTGTTAATTAAAATCTCTATAAAACCCAATTGATTGGGTATTTGAATAATTGGGAATATTTCCCTGGCGACCACCTTATATTTGATTTAAAAACCAAGACACTGTAGTGAAACATATTTTCTGTGGTCAAATTTACTCACCCTCTCTTATATCTATCACAATTTATATCTTCCACTATTTTAATCACTACAGTTTAAGACCTCAACCATTTTAAATCTCACAACTCTGAGTCTGACTCAGAGTCCAAACCAAAGACCAGGTTTTTCTTTGGTCTTCTCAAAGTTAAACAAACTATTAAAAACCACAATAGATATTCAATAATGTTTCCCAAGTTGGGAAAGGAGAACACTGAGCTCCTTCAGATCTTTCCCTCAGAGAGAGTGAGGCAAAGATGTTACCTCCTCCAGCCCTGGGAAACCCCAGTTCTTTTCTCAAGCCAGCCTCTTTACTTCTTATCCCTAAACTAATAAAACAATACTTATTTTCTAATATCATCCTTACATGATGCTTTACTCTCCACTGGCCCCCTTACCCAGTCAATGTCCAAACCTAGTTTATTTTACTCTCTAGGATCTTTTATATATAAGTACTCTTCTTTCAATTTTTATTGCTTATATCCTAGTTCAGCACACTATTACCTTTTACTTGGACTTTAAAATAACCTTCAAATGAGTATACCAGCTTTCAATCTGTCCCTTCTCCAATCAGCCTAGATGACTATTTTTCTATGTGCCTAGTTCAAATACTTTTGCTCTCTTGTTCAAAAATATTTTATTTGTACCCTAGTGTCTAATGAATGAAGACTCAATTTGTTATCCCCAAAGGCAACATTTTCTAGAATCTGGTTTCAACATACTATCCTAGCCTTTGCTATACCCTTTAAAAACTTAATATTTGAGGGGGCAGCTAGTGACTCAGTGGATAGAGAGCCAAGCCTAGAGATGGGAGGTCCTGGGTTCAAATCTGACCTCAACTACTTCCTAGCAGTGTTACTCTGGGCAAGTCACTTAACCCCATTGCCTAGAATTTACCACTCTTCTGTCTTAGAACCAATATCATTTCTAAGATGGAAGGTAAAGGTTTTAAAAACAAACAATTTTAGTATTTGAATGATAGCCTGAAGGTGTTTGGTACAAATCAACGTTCCCTGGGGTCAGTCTTCTTGAATACTCATGCAACTTTCTCTAATTGCTCTACTTGGCACCCTTCTGCCATTCCTGCCCCCTCCCCCCCCAATTCTCATAGCATTTTGTGCCTCTCTTAAGCATTCTTATACCCAACTTGGTTTTATATTTGTGTTTCATCAATTAAGTTATGAACTGCTGGAGGGAGGACACTATACCATTTTTCATTTTTATATTCCTTGTGCCCAAGAACACAATGCCTTGTATATGATTAGGTCTTAATAAATATTTATTGAATTGAATTTTGACTCATTATCTGAGACCATTTTATTATTTCTTTGAGTCCTGATCCCTTCAGAATCATTCTCTTTCTTGACTTCAATTTTCTCATCAGCACCAGAAGGTGGTAATATTTAAGGCTGACCTTAATTCTACTGGATGAGTGACTATTCCTGCCTAAGAGCAACCAAATGATTTATTGCTATCTTGTGAAAAAGCATTTTATCTTCTAGTGTACTGAGGCTGGTCACTGAGGCATTAATATCGCAGGAGTAATTGTCTGTAATCATGCCATTTCGAAAACGATATTGTGCTGCCCAATGTACTTGAACAGCAATGTGAAGGCAGAGTCACCAAGAAAAATGTTTAATGTATCATTTCCTTTGCCTGCAGTACCCAAATAATTATATTTCTACAGACAAGACTTAAGAGTGCAGGTTCATTACAGTGGTCATTATCTGCTGTCAGTGGTGTTATTAATTATTGAACCACAGGATGCTGTAGAGAACTTTTATATTTCAATTGAAGTTTGGCTGATTCAAGATCATTATTATATGGCATCTTTTCACATGAACTACTTAAATAAGATTTCTGAGGAAAAACTAGCGAAGTGATCTGGAGAAAAGAAGACCAAAGGGCTATATATTTGAGAAGCAGCATGGTATGATGGAAAGAACCAAGGACTTTGCATCAAGAGACCTGGGTTTGGATCCTACCCTAGATATTAATTAGCTGTGTGCCTTTGTACAAGTTACTTGATCTCTCAGTTTCAGTTTCCTCATCTGTAAAATGGGGATAATACTGGTTTAACTTTTTTATCTCATAATATTGTTATGAGAAGAGTGCTTTATAAACTTTAAGAAGAGTTGTGCAAATTTCAGATATTTGTTGGTTGGCTGGTTGTTGTCCTTTGTACTGGTAGAGGAACAAAATGACATTATTATATGTGAAGATTAAATTAACTCCCCTGCCCATTTTTAGATTTAATCACCAAAAGTATACACATCCCACTTAATCCTTAAGTGGGGAAGGTCTGTGACCCACATGTGTGAGAGTGGGTTCCTGGATTTTCTGAAGGGACTGGCCTCAGGAGAGACCTACCCTCTTGAGAGAGGCTCCCTGCATCCCCATGTCCTTGGCTCAAAGCCGAGGCCTCTCTGGCTAAGGACTAACTAGCCCTGCTGTGGTTGAGCCAGGGCCAGAGCAAAATACTTAGTGCTTAGGCTAGATATCTTACCCTATCCTCTCTCTGATTTTCTTACTTACACTCCTTCTATATTTTGTAAACAAATTGTTAAAATAAATCTCTTTGGAATTAATTAAATTCCTGGTGGCCTTATTCTTAAAAAATCCAGTCCAACCTTTTATAAAAACCCCTCACATTTTCTACCCCCATACATATGTCAGGCACAGCAATTCCTATAGGGGCTGATCAGACCAGTTCAGAAGACTACCAGAAGTTGGGCACAAATATCCTGTATGAGCATTTGGGATGGAGCGATTTCTAAACTTGTGCATCTCATGTTTCTTTTGAGCTACTGGAATTCTGCTTTGCTCATAGAGCACCGGAGCTTCTTTGATGTGGGCACACCATGCTGTATGGTCCTGTGCCAGTAACCCTCATGTCTCACAATTCAAACCAAAGTCCTTCAAAGAGACCTTGAGAGTGTCCTCATATGACTTCTTTTGACCTCTATGTGAGTGCTTGCCTTGTGAGCCATTATTATTGAAAGATAGTGACCAGTTTCTATTAATTTGTAATGAAGGTAGAACAGAGAGTTGCAGGATTAGGCACAATGACAATATTTGATATAAAAACAATACTTGATATTTATAGGATACTTTAATATTTGTAAACCAGCTTACATTTATTACATTCCACCTATACACCACTTTACTTTGACACATTATTGATGTGCTTGAATTAATATGGGAGAACCATTCACAGAAGATACTTTCAGATCTTAACTATAACCTTTTAATTAGCATATTGCAAAAGATAGATGAAATATAGAACATTTATTAAGTGCTTTCTTTGTACCAACCACCTTGTTAAACTTCAGGAATACAAATGCAATCAACTAAAGCATTCCCTCTCTATAGGAGCTTATGTTTTAATGAGATGAACAATAAAAAGGGAAGTTAGAAAGCAGAGGATGGGGTGAGCACATGTGTATCAGCAGAGTGTGGACATGGTTGGGAAAGTGAGTTGTAGACCTGGTTCTAGGCAAGATAGAATAAAAGCTCAAAGCCTGGCAAACCAGAGTTCAGAGTAATAATATCACAGGTACTCATGTATTAAAACAAATGTAGGAATGATAAATATATTATAATTTACATGTAAACCTAGGCCACACTCTTCAACTAATGTACTTAGAGTGCCTGTGGAAAATGGTGATTACACACTTATAGGCCTGATCAGAAGACACATTCAAGGAAAACTCATAAGCTGAGAGTAACTCACTGGAACTGAAACCTTTGGTGTTCTCTGTCTATTATAGGATTTATCCATAACAGTTCTTCATGAATATAGCTTCTGTGTTTAAACAGATGCTTCAGTTGTTAAGCTGAATTGATCTATGTAGCCAACACCTCATTGTGCATAGTGTCTTGACCAAACTATTTGATCCACTAGATGATTGCTCTGATTTTCTGCTTCCAAACTTTCTCTGCTCAGCTTGCCTTACTTCTTAATAGTGACTATAGTGTCTATCATGTCTAGCTGCAAGTTTGGATGATGCAGTTCTGAAATCTTTTTTACTTGTTCTCTCTCATTCATCTTTCTGGATTTGGACTCTGGGTCCTCTTGGTGAATTATCCTGCCTTACCTATGTCTAGTCACCAAATTCTCATTTTTTGTCAATCAGATAAATCACACTTGTCCCATATTCCTAAAATATTTCTGGTGTTCCTCCAGGATGCTGAAGCTTGTTATATTTAAAAAAATGAATAATAACTGTCTCAGAACCCTGAATGAGAATAGCTGTTTCCTTTAGAACTCTGATCAGACATATACCCCAGAGAAGAAAACTGTAAGTCTCTTAAAAGATTATTCTTTAACAAACAGACCATTTGTTTGGCTATGGAAAAGTTATTTTAACTCTCACTGCTCCAGGAAACTCTCTAAAGCTATGAGATTTCACACAGAGAATCTCCTTTCCACAATACTGAAATTACAGAGCTGGATTCTTCTATCTCCCAGTTTTGTAAACTTGAACAGTATCATGATTTTAAAAAATCTCCCCCTTGGCACTTAGCAGATATTTGTTATAATATATTGACAGAGCAGCATGCAAAATTTATCATAATTTTTGAACTCTACTTTTTTCTACCCTTGGTGTTATCTGAGAATTTTAGTAGGTTTAAAAGCTAATATGAATGTATAGTGAGATATAGTAGTAAAAGCTTGCTAATTTGATATTAGGCTGCACATTATGGTTTCTAGCAGGAGAGAGGTGATAGATTCACTGTAAATAACCCTATTCAGACAGCAAGTGGATTATTATGTCTAGTTCTGGGTACCACATTTTAACGAAGTTTTTTTACAACTTCCTTTGGATTGGTAATTTCAAGTGTTTCCTGGCTAAGGTGGCTTTTGTGCTCTTTTGGACTTCCACTTTGGAATTCCACTTCCACTGTTTTATATTAATTATAGTTTTTGCAGGAAACCAAGACAGTCAAGGCCAATATCTTTGACTTTTTTCCATTTCTCATATTTGGCATGATGGCTTATTTGAATAGGTCAGGTAAAAGTTATTACAGTTGTATGCAATACCTTCTTGTCTTCATAATTTTTTTCTAATTCAGTGTTGATTTTGACCTTTCGATGCTTCTCTTGAGGCTTGTGTTTGAATGTTAAGCTCCTTTGCCTTCTGGAATATCATATTCTAAACTTTTAGCTTCTTTTACCTGGTAGCTTCTAAATCTTGTGTAATTCTGATTATGGCTCCATATTATATGAATGATTTCTTTCTGGCTGCTTTTAGAATCTTCTTGACCTGGGAGATCTGGAATTTGGCTATAATATTCTTGGAAGTTTACATTTTGGGATCTTTTTCAGGAAGTGATTGGTAGAATCTTTCAATTTCTATTTCATCTTCTGGATATAAGATATTGGGGGCATAATTTCTTCTCTTTTTTGTTAATACAATTTATTTCCAGGTATCCCAGACCCTCCCTCCCTTCTCCACATCACAGAAGCCATCATTTGACAAACAGATATGTGTATAGTAATGTTCTCTCAGTTCTGTTCATTTCACTCTTCATTATCTTGTGGTTTTCTGCAAGTTTGAAAAATTAATCTGTTCATTATTTCTTACAGTGCAGTAATATTCCATCACAATCCACAATTTATTTAGCCATTCCCCAATTGATGAACAGCCCCTTGATTTCCAGTTCTTTGCCACCACAAAGAGAACTAGATGAGTATCTTTGAATATATAGATTCTTTCCCTTTTCCCCTCATCTCCTTGGGAAATCTAAGAGTATACATATTTTTATAATTCCCTGGACATAATTCCAAATTGTTCTTCAAAATGGTTGGATCAGTTCACAGTTCCACCAACAGTATATTAGTGTTCTTACTTTTCCACATCCCCTCCAATTATTTTCATTTTTCCCTTTTGTCATTTTAGCTAATCTGATGGGTGTTAAGATGATACCTCTGAATTGTTTTGGTTTGCATTTCCCTAGTCAATAATGATTTAGAACATTTTTTTTAGTATACCTCTATATGTCTTTGATAGCTTCATATAAAAAACTGTCTGTTCATATCTTTTATCCATTTATCAATTGAGGGATGGCTCTTATTATCATAAATTTGACAAAATTTTCTATATATTTTAGATATGAGACATTTGTCAGAGACTGTATATGAAAAATATTTCCCAATTTTCTGCTTCCTTTCTAATCTCATAATTTGTTTTATTTTGTGAAAGGGGTTTTCTCTCTCTCTCTCTCTCTCTCTCTCTCTCTCTCTCTCTCTCTCTCTCTCTCTCTCTCTCTCTCTCTCTCTCTCTCTCTCTCTCTCTCTCTCTCTCCCCCCCCCCCCTTAAGAGGCTAGAAAGCAGGATTTCTAAGTACATCAGAACTGACAGGAGTCAGTGAGCCAGAGCTGAGGATTCCATTACCAGGGAGACCAGGACTGAGGAGAGAAGTAGCTAGCCCTCTGACAGGAAGTTAGAGGGGGACAGTTGGTCAATGAGGAGAAAGGAAGCAGCATCTGACATTTGGGGATCTTTTGCCTCTAGGATCTCTGGAGAGCAAGAAGTCTGTCTCTGAGTCAAGGATCTGTTGGCAGTTGGCTACTGATAGTTGGGTTGCTATAGAAAAATGATTGAAGGAGTGAGTGAGTGAGTGGTGGCTATCTACTATTTTAGTGAGTTAGGTAGTTAGTGACTAATTTGTAAATAGAGTAGGAATAGATTAGGTCTGATGTGCCTAAATGTGCCAGACAAAAGAACCTGTCCTGAGAAGACAGAGATAGTTTTAGGAAATTTTAGGTAGTTTTAGGAATTATATATATATATATAGCATATAAGATTAATAATTTCTCTTTCCTCTTTCTAGCTGTACTCCTTTCTTAGATTAAACAAAGTTTCTATTAAACTTCTCTCCTTACTTTGTCAAACTCCTTAATTTAACCCTTATAATTTGCACAAAACACTGTCAACTTAATGTACTCAAAATCATCAATTTTACATTTTGCAATGCTCTCCATCTCATTTACTGATAAATTCTTCTTATCCATAAATATGATGGATAATATGCTTCCTGT
Organism: Monodelphis domestica; assembly: GCF_027887165.1. Taxonomy (NCBI): domain Eukaryota; kingdom Metazoa; phylum Chordata; class Mammalia; order Didelphimorphia; family Didelphidae; genus Monodelphis; species Monodelphis domestica. The sequence goes on from NC_077231.1 coordinate 151,764,562, forward strand.
TCGAATTTGCTTATGATATCTCCTTTTCTAGCAAAATTATATATCCATTTCAATCTTATCTTAGTGAATGGTATAAGATATTAGTCTATGCCTAGTTTCTGCCAAACTCCTTTCTAGCTGCCCCAGCAATTTTTATCAAATAGTAATTTCTTATCCCAGTATCCTAGATCTATACTTTTTTTAAAAATCAAATTCAAGGTACTATAACTTTTAATACTGCTTATTGTATGTCTGTTTTGTTCCATTGATCTACGTTTCTATTTCTTAGCCAGGACCAGATAGTTTTGATAATTATTGCTTTATAATATAGTACAGTTTAAAATTTGGTACTTCTAGACCTCCTAGAGCAGTAGTTCATTATAATTTCTTGAAAAATAATGTTTAGGTTCTCTTTTTGACTTTGGCTTTTAGGTAGTCAAATAATTGTTCAATTATCTCTCACTAATCAATTTTCCAGGTCATTTGTTTTTCAGATGAGGCATTTCAGAGTTTCTTCTTTTGATTTTGTTTTATTATTTTTTTTGATGTCTCATAGAGTCATCAGTTTTTACTTGCCAATTCTAATTTTTTTCTTAATTTTATTTAGAATATTTTCCCATGGTTACATGATTCATGATCCCCTCCTCCTTTCTCCTCCCTCCCTCCCAAAGCTGACAAGCAGTTCTACTGGGTTTTACATGTATCATTGTTTGAAATCTATTTCTATGCTATTCATATTTGCAGTAGTGGTACTCTGATCACCTCTCTATTGCACTATGTGATTGATCATATATTTTTCTAATGCATTTCTGGTTCTACAGTTCTTTCTCTGGATGTGAATAGCATTCTTTCTCCCAAGTTTCACTGGATTGTCCTGAGTCATTGCATTGCTGATAGTAGAAAAGTCCATTACATTCAATTGTGCCATAATGTATCAGTCTCTGTGTACAATGTTCTTCTGGTTCTGCTCATTTTGCTTTGTGTCAGTTCCTGGAGGTTGTTCCAGTTCACATGGAATTCCTCCATTTCTTTATTCCTTTGGGCACAATAATATTCTATCACCAACATATACCACAACTTATGCAGCCATTCCCCAATAGATGGACACCAACTCATTTTCCAATTTTTTGCCACCACAAAGAATGTGGCTACAAATATTTTTGTACAAGTCTTTTTCCTTTTGATCTCTTTGGGCTACAAGCCCAGCAGTGCTATGGCTGGGTCAAAGGGCAGGCATTCATTTAAAGCCCTTTGGGCATAATTCCACATTGCTCTTCATAATGGTTGGACCAACTCCACCAGCAGTGTATTAGTGTCCCAATTTTGCCACACTCCCTCCAACATTTATCACTTTCCTTTGCTGTTACATTGGCCAATCTGCTAGGTGTGAGGTGGTATCTCAGAGTTTTTATTTGCATTTCTCTAATCAGGAGGCATTTAGAACACATTTTTCATGTACTTATTCATAGTTTTGATTTAATTATGTGAAAACTGTTTATTCAAGTCCCTTGACCATTTGTCAATTGGGGAATGGCTTGATTTTTTTGTAAATTTCACTTAGTTCTTTATATATTTGGGAAATTAAACCTTAGTCAGAGTTTTATTATAAAAATGCTCTCCCAGTTTATTGCTTTCCTTCTAATTTTGGTTGCATTGCTTTTGTTTGTACAAACCCTTTTTAATTTGATATAATCAAAGTCATTCATTTTACATTTTGCAATGTTCCCTATCTCTTGTTTGGTTGTAAATTCCTTCCTTTCCCACAGATTTGACAGGTATACTAACCTATGTTCACTTAACTTATTTATGATTTCACTCTTTATATTTAAATCATTTACCCATTTTGAATTTATCTTGGTATAGGGTATAAGTCTTTGATCTAAACCTAATTTTCCCCATATTTTCCAATTATCCCAGCAGTTTTTGTCAAATAGTGAGTTCTTGTCCCAAAAGCTGGGGTCTTTGGGTTTATTGAACACTAGTTTACTGAGATCATTTACCCCTAGTCTATTCAATTGATCCACCCTTCTGTCTCTTGGCCATACCATATTGTTTTGGTGACCACTGCTTTATAGTACAGTTTAAGATCTGGTACTGCTAGGCCCCCATCCTTCACATTTTTTTCATTATTTTCCCTGATATTCTTTATCTTTTGTTCTTTCAGATGAACTTTATAGTTATAGTTATTTATATTTATATTATATTTATAGTTAAAGTTATAATTTTTTTATAATTCTATAAAACATTTTTTGGTAGTTTTATAGGTATGGCACTGAATAAGTAGATTAATTTGGATAGGATTATCATTTTTATCATATTAGCTCATCCTATCCAGGAGCAATTAATGTTTTTCCAATTGTTTAGATCTAGTTTTAATTGTATGAAAAGTGTTTTTTAGTTGTGAAATGAAATCCTTCCTCCAAAGGGAGGTAGATTATTTGGGAAAGGCCTAGATGGATGGGAGATGAGAAACACCCAACTAGGGACCTCCTCAGGACCAGCAAAGCACAAAAACCTTGGGCTTTTGAAATGAAGTTTATTTTGATAATTGGAATAAAGGGAAAGGGTAGGAAGGGTCCTAAAACTATATATCTATACTCAAACCTCCTTTTATGTACCTTGAGAGAGGTATGCTTTGTTGCTTCTGTAGGCCCTGCCTATCTACTCCCTGCTCTTACTTAAAGCCCCCAATGCTATCTGACTAGATGCTAATCTAACTACCCAGATTGTATTTAAGAAGGTTAAGGAGACAGGAGTCACTACTAGCCTGAATCCCTCTCAAGCCTGGGGTTGGTTTCCTAGGTAAACCAGAGTCCCAGGTGACAAACCATTGGGATTACCTTAGCCAAGTGGATCTCTGACTGGTAGCTCTGTGTTTTAATTTAAAATCCAAGATTTTTGATTTTTTGTTTGAGATTGTATTTTTATAAAAATCCAAGATTTTGATTTTGTTTGAGAAAAGATCTTCAAGGAAGAAGCTTGCTAACTCCTAAATCCAGAGTGAACTGTTGCAGAAAGATGCTGGAAAATCCACACTACATCAAGAAGATCAAGAATGAACTTTGGGTGTGGTTGATTGAACTGAAGTTTGATTGAACATTTATTATAAATGTAAACTTTTATGCCAAAAAGGGACTGCCCCTAATTTGGCTTTCTGTCAATGCGCCTAGCAAAACATTGGTTTTGCTTTCTTCTTTTCTATTTCTCCCTCACTACTCTAATTTCCTCTCAGAAAATTGAATATTGTATGCATGTGTAGTTAGAAGTGTGTTTAGGACTACAAGATGATTATGTTAAATGATCAATGGGGTGACTAGTCTCCCAATGATCATAAGGGGGTTGTGAATCTTAAAATTTCTCAGATTTGTGAATCTTAAAAATTCTCATACTCTACCTTAGAACATTTTTGGTTAAGGTTGCTATCCCTTATTTTTTTAATGAAGGGTCTTTAGTCAGGAATGTAGGTGGGAATTCTAACATTACTCCACCCATACTTAGGCATACTTTAGGGGAAGATAAAGTTGTAAACTCCTTACTAAACAATGAAAAGTCCCCAACCCATACTTAAAGTGAAGCAAGAACCCTTAACCTAGGTCTATTTTTAGATCTAATACAAAGGGGTGCTAAATACCTATGAAGATCAAATTAATCAGGCAACTTGCAAAGGACAAGATTAGTCTACTCAGGTGTGAATTACTCAAAAGTTTTAGTCTACTCAGGTGTGAATTAAGAATGGTCAGTCCTTTGCAAAACATCTACTGTGATTGGTAGATGTGAAAACTTAGGGGAAGTGACATAGGAGAAAATTCTCTTTAAAAGGAGGTCAGAAGGCCTCTGAAAGTTAATTCAGCTTTGGAGCTGAATTGGAGGTCAGGATTCAGAGAAGGCTGCTGGGGCTCTGAACTGAATTCAGCTTTGGTAGCTGAGTTGGAGCTTGGACTAGTTGGAGTAGCCAGATCTCTCTGAACACTAGAATCTTGCTTGGGACAAATCTTGTGATGAGTAGATTAAAGACTGACTGGTCTCTCTCTTAAGTCTCAGGCCTAGGCCAACATGGCCTTCATACTATACTTCTCTTATTCTCTCTCCCTTTTCTTAATTCCTTCATTTGTATTAATTAAAATCTCCATAAACCCAGCTGACTTGGGTATTTTATATTTCGGGAATTTTCCCATGGCGACCATTTTATTTTCTAATATAAAATCAAGACACAAAAAATTATCTTTACAGTTTTGGCTATTCAAAGTCTTGAAACCATATTTTCGTGGTCACGGTTTTAAGGCAGCCACTCTTTTAACTGTAACAGCTTTCAGACAGATGAATCTCCATACTCCAGGGAAAAGGCAGTCTACAAGAAGGCAAATTCTCCAACCCATGAATCCCTAACATTTCCACAACATTAGTTCTTCCTAGGGGATGCCAGAGCAAAGATTCTCCTTACAGCTCAATGGAAAGCCAGAATCAGGAGTGACAGTTAAAACAGTCAACTCCTAAGATCCTCCTCTCCTTCCAGAATCTTTCTCCCCAGGGCTTGTATCTAAATTCTCCTCCTTTCCTCTTAAATACAATCTATAAATGTTTCCCTATCACTTAGCATTTATCCTCTTTCTCCCCAGGGCTTGTATCTAAATTCTCCTCCTTTCCTCTTAAATACAATCTATAAACGTTTCCCTATCACTTAGCATTTATCCTTACAGTTGTGTTCATATAATTCCTGTGTTTGTCTTGGCAGATAGATTCCTAAATATTTTATATTGTCTGGAGTGATTTTAAATGGGGTTTCTCTTTCTAACTCCTACTTCTGAGTTTTATTGGAAATATATAGAAATGCTGATGATTTATGTGGGTTTATTTTGTATGCTGCAACTTTTCTAAAGTTGTTAATTATTTTCACTAGCATTTTAGTGGATTTTCTGGGGTCCTTTAATTATATCATATCATCTGCAAAGAATGATAGTTTAGTCTCCTCATTGCCTACTTTAATCCCTTCAATTTATTTTTCTTCTCTAATTGCTACTATTAGCATTTCTTTTACAATTTTGTACAAAAGAGGTGATAATGGGCATCCTTGCTTTACTCCTGATCTTATTGGGAAGGCTTCTAACTTAACCCCATTGCAGATGATACTTGCTGATGGGTTTAGATATATACTGTTTATTGTTTTTAAGGAATGGCCCTTCTATTCCTATACTTTCTAGTTTTTTTCAAAAGGAATGGGTATTGTATTTTGTCAAAGGCTTTTTCTGTATGTATTGAGATAATCATGTGATTGCTGTTGGTTTGATTATTGATATGGCCAATTATGTAAATAGTTTTCCTAATATTAAATCATCCTTGCATTCCTGGTATAAATCCTACCTGATCATAGTGAATAATCCTTTTGATCACTTGCTGGAGTCTTTTTGTTAGTATTCTATTTAAGATTTTTGCATCTATATTTACTAAGGAGACTGGTCTACAGTTTTCTTTCTCAGTTTTTGGTCTGCCTGGCTTTAGAATCAGTACCATATTTGTGTCATAAAAAAAAGGTAAAACTCCTTCTTTGCTTATTTTGTCAAACAGTTTATATAGTATTGGGATTAGTTGTTCTTTAAATGTTTGATGAAATTCATTTGTGAATCCATCTGGCCCTAAGTATTTTTTCTTAGGAGGTTCCTTGATGGCTTGTTGAATTTCTTTTTCTGAGATGGAATTGTTTAAGAATTCTATTTCTCTTTTTTTTAATCTAGGCAATTTATATTTTTGTAAATATTCACCCTTTTCACCTAGATTTCCATATTCATTACCATGTGATTGAGCAAAGTAGTTCTTAATAATTGCCTTAATTTTCTCTTCATTAGAGGTGAGATTTCCCCTTTCATCTTTGATATTGTTAATTTGATTTTCTTCTTTTTTTATTAGATTGACTAGTACTTTATTTTCTTTTCCTTTAAAGTACCAGCTCTAAATCTTTTTTATTAGTTCAATAGTTTTTTTAACTTTCAATTTGATTAATTTCTCCTTTAATTTTTAGAATTTCCAATTTAGTTTTTATTTGGGGATTTTTAATTTATTCTTTTTCTAATGTTTTAAGTTGCAAGCCCAATTCATTCATCTCTGCCCTCCCTATTTTGTTGGTATAGGCATTCAGTGATATAAATTTCCCCCTGAGTACTGCTTTGGCTGTATCCCATAGATTTTGGTACAATGTCTCCTCCTCATAATTCTCTTTAATGAAGTCTGTAATTGTGTCTATGATTTCTTCTTTGACCCACCTGTTCTGAAGAATTAGATTTAACTTTAAATTTGCCTTTCCATGGACCCTTGTTAATTATAATTTTTACCACATTATGATCTGAAAAAAAGTGGCATTTATTATTGCTGCTTTTTTACATTTGTTTGCAATATTTCTATGCCATAATACATGGTCAATCTTTGTATATGTGCCATGTACTTCTGAGAAGAAGGTATATTTCTTTTTATCCCTGTTCAGTTTTCTCCAGATAGCTATTAACTCTATATTTTTTCTAACATTTCATTTACTTCCCTTACTTCTTTCTTATTTATTTTTTTGTTTCAATTTGTCTAGTTCTGAAAGGGGAAAGTTAAGATTTACTAGTATGGTATTACTATTTATTTCCTCCTTGATCTCCTTCAATTTTTCCTTTAGAAATCTAGATGCTATGCCATTTGGTGCATAAATGTTTAGTAATGATATTACTTCATTGTTTATAGTACCTTTTAACAAAATGTAATTTCCTTCCTTATCTCTTTTAATCAGATCAATTTCTACTTTGGCTTTGTCTGGTATCATGATTGCTACTCCTGTTTGTTTTTTTTTTTACTTTAGATCATGCATAAGAAATTCTGCTCCAGCCTTTCATATTGAATCTGTGTGTGTCACCCTGCCTCAAATTGTGTTTCTTATACACATAGCAGGATTCTGGTTTTTAATACACTCTGCTATCTGCTTCCATTTAATGGGTGAGTTCATCCTATTCACATTAAGTGTTATGTTTGCTAACTGTGTTATCCCCTCTGTATCCTGTTCTATTTCCTTTCATTCTATTCCTCCTCACTAATATTTTGCTTTTTGTCTTCCCTCCAGTTTCCCCTCCCTTTATTCCCCCCACCCCCTTTTCCCTTATCTTGTTCCCCTTCTACTTCTTTGTAGGGTAAGATAGAATTCTATGCCCCACTGAGTATGCTCATTTCCCCCTCTCCGAGTCAGTTACAAAGAGAGTAAAGTTTAAGCATTGCCTGTCACCACCCTATCTTCCCCTCTCTGTATATCCCTCATCTCTCTATATTATATAATTTATCCCATTCTTTCTCTCCCTTCCCTTTTCTCTCAGTGTAACCCTCTCTTTCAGCCCTTGATTGATTTTTTACATCATTCATATGCATACATATAATATCATACATACATATCATTCCATATCATCACATTTACATATTCATATCATCATATATAGTAACGATCCTGCACATAGGCGGCCCACGGACCAGTGGTTGCTCAGCCCTGTAGGGCAGCAGGGAAGTTCGGCAGCATCCTGGGCGACTGAGCAGCCCTCTCTAGGACAGCACTGCTCACCCTAATCAAGGGAGGGGACTAGAAAAGGTGTCCCAAACATTGCCTGCCCTATTGTCAGCACACCGCAGCTGGCGGGTCATCCCTTTAAGCGGTTGAAATCAAAGAAAACAAAATACAAAGAAACTCCTACTAGGAGCATGGAACATCAGAACATTACTTGATTACTTGATAGAGAGAATACCCCAAGACCTGAGAGAAGAACAGCTCTAATCAGTAAAGAACTGGCGTGATATAACATTGACATCGCAGCATTAAGTGAAACACGCTTACCAAAAGAGGGATCACTCAGCGAACCCACCACTGAATACACCTTCTTTTGGAAAGGTAGCGTCACAAATGAAGACAGAATCCACAGTGTTGGCCTGGCTATCAAGACCAGTTTGCTCAAACAGCTGCCAGACTTGCCTGTGGGCATCAGCGAGAGACTCATGAAGATCCATTTACCTCTCAGCAAAGACCGGTATACCACAATCATCAGCACATATGCCCCAACACTGACCAGCACAGAGGAGACCATCGAGCAGTTCTACTCTGACCTGAGTGCCGTCCTGCACTCAGTGCCCACAAATGACAAGCTGATACTACTGGGAGACTTCAATGCCCACATTGGCCAGGACCATGAAAGATGGAAAGGAGTGCTCGGCAAACACAGCATGGGCAAAATGAACAACAACGGCCTACTGCTACTCAGCAAATGCTCAGAGTTCGAACTCACCATCACGAACATTGTGTTCAGAATGGCGAACAAATATAAAACAACGTGGATGCACCCATGATCAAAACAGTGGCATCTCATTGACTACATCATTGTAAGCCGGCGAGACATCCAGGATGTACAGATCACCAGAGCCATGAGAGGAGCTGAATGCTGGACAGACCACCGATTGGTTAGAGCGACTCTTCAAATGTGCATTGCGCCTCGCCATCCAAAACACGCCCAGACAGTTTGTGCATTTTACAACGTGAGTCGTCTTAGAGATCCATCTTATTTGCAAACATTTCAGTCCTGCCTGGACGACAAGCTGTCTGCCAAGGGACCACTCACTGGAAGCTCAGCCGAGAAATGGAACCAGTTCAGAGATGCAGTGAAGGAAACATCAAAGGCAGTCCTGGGCCCCAAACAACGCAACCACCAGGACTGGTTCCACGAGAACAACACTGCTATTGAAGACCTATTGAACAAAAAGAACAAAGCCTTTATGGAGTGGCAAAATAACCCAAACTCTGCTCCTAAAAAGGACAGATTCAAGTCTCTCCAAGCCACGGTGCAGTGTGAGATCAGGAAGATGCAAGACCTATGGTGGGAAAAAAAGACAGAAGAAAGGGGAAGTCCTATCTGGTGGAGAGACTTCCAATCGCTTCAACATCTCCAATGGCATGAAACAAGGCTGTGTCCTCGCTCCAGTACTATTCAACCTATACTTCACCCAAGTATTATGACATGCTGTAATGGATCTAGACCTGGGCATCTATATCAAATACCGACTGGATGGTTCAACCTTCGCCGCCTGACTGCAAAAACAAAGACAACAGAGAGAGTCATCCTGGAAACTCTCTTCGCAGATGACTGTGCTCTCATGGCCCACCAAGAAAATCATCTTCAAACCATTGTGGACAGGTTCTCTACCACAACAAAACTGTTTGGCCTGACTATCAACCTCAGCAAAACAGAGGTGCTGTTCCAACCTGCACCAGGGAGGCCAACTAACCAGCCGTGCATTATAATCGACGGCACACAGATTTCTAACATCAACACTTTCAAGTACCTGGGCAGCACCATTGCCAATGACGGGTTCCTAGACCACGAGATTAATGCCAGGATCCAAAAGGCCAGCCAGGCACTTGGGCGGCTGCACTCCAAAGTCCTCCAACACAGCGGTGTAAGCACTGTGATGAAGCTCAAAGTGTATAAGGCAATGGTCCTCAGCTCGCTCCTGTATGGTTGCGAGACATGGACACTGTACCAGAAGCACATGAAACAGCTGGAGCAATTCCACCAACACTCTCTTCGGTCAATCATGAGGATCCGATGGCAGGACCGAATCACCAACCAGGAAGTCCTCGACAGAGCCAAATCCACCAGCATCGAAGTAATGGTCCTCAAAACCCAGCTACGATGGTCTGGACACATCATCCGCATGGACCCACAGCGAATACCAAGACAGGTATTCTATGGTGAACTGTCAGCTGGACTCAGGAAACTAGGCCGACCAAAGAAAAGATTCAAGGATCAGCTAAAGTCAAACTTGAAGTGGGCTGGCATTACACCAAAGCAACTAGAACTCGCTGACTCTGTCAGAAGCAGCTGGCGAACCCACATTAACCATGCCGCCACCACCTTTGAAGATGAACGACGTCAATGTCCTGCCACTGTGCGTGAACGCCGACACCAGGCCACAACCGCACCTCCCGTAACAACTGGTGTCTCATGCCCCATATGCCACAAACTTTGAGCCTCAGTCTTTGGACTTCAAAGCCACATGAGGGTACATCAATAGATGATAATGCACAAAGACAATTGTCATTCTCGGTCACTGAGAGACTACCACTATTATCATATAACATCATATACATCATATTATCATAATCAGTTTACTTTTCCACCCTATTTCTGAGTAATTGCCTTCTATTCTACTACTGAGAATCATTTTTGAGAATTATAGAAATCCTCTTTCCATGTAGACATATAGACATTTTTACCTTAATGAGTCCCTTAAAATTTCTCTTTTTTATTTACCTTTCTGGGCTTCTCTTTTCTTGTATTTTGGCCTTCAATTTTTTTGTTTAGGTCTGGTTTATTCCTCGGGAATGCTTGGAAATCTTCTAGCTTATTGAATCATCATTTTCACCCCTAAAAGAATATACTCAGTTTTGCTGTATAGGTGACTCTAGGTTGTAAATCTAAATCTTTAGCCTTTCTAAATATCATATTCCATGCCTTCTGATCCTTTAACAAAGAAGCCACTAGGCCCTGAGTGATCCTGATTGTAGCTCCATGGTATCTGAACGCTTTCTTTCTGGCTTCTTGAAGTACTTTTTCCTTTGCTTGTTGACTCCTGAATTTGGCTATTATATTCCTGGAAGTTGTCAACTGAGGATTTCTTTCTGGAGATGATCTGTGAATTCTTTCAATTTCAATTGTTTTTACTTGTTCAAGGATATCTGGGCAGTTATTTTTGATAATTTCTTATAATATGATATCCAAGGTTTTTTCTTCATCATGGCTTTCCTATAATTCTCAGATTGTCTCTCCTGGTTCTATTTTCTATGTCTGTTGTTTTTTTTTCAATAAGATATTTCATGTTTTTCTCTGTTTTTTTTCCCCCTTTCATTTCTTTCATTCTGCTTTACTGTTTCTTTATTTCTCATGAAATTATTCGTTTCTAGATTTCAATTCTGATTTTTAAGATCTGGTTTTCCTCTGTCAATTTTTGGTTCTCCTTTTTCAATTGGCCCATTTCTTCTTGCACCACTTTCATTTCTTTTTGCATCACTTTCATTTCTCTTCCCCATTTTTCCTCTACCTCTAATAATTGGTTTTTGAAGTCTTTTTTGAGCTCTTCCAGAATCTGTGTCCAATTTTTCTTTTGGACTTTGGGTGTGTTTCCTTTACTTTCACTGGCCCCTTCTGTGACTGAACCTTGCTTTTTGTCTCCATAAAAAGTCTTTAGAGTTAGGCACTTTTTTGATTGTTTGTTCATTTTTCCTATCTAATTATAGGTAAACTCTGTTTTCTGGGAAGTTAGGGTACCCTCTTAAACTTCAATTCTTCCTTGATGTTATTTTCAGCTTATTTTCTGGGTTGTTAGTAGTTTACCAGATAGGCTGAGAGCTGAGAGCTCTGATATTCCCTTCCCTCTGCTGATTCAATTGACCCTTGAGATGCTGATATCTTAAAGACTTTCCTCAGGCTTGGGTGTAAGCTGATCTCAGTCTGAACTTGATCAGGTCAGGTGCTGATCAGATTCTAGCCCCAGGCTTAGTCTCACCTTTTTTTGGTCTCAAGCTGTTCTTGATTCAATCAGGCACACTCTTGATTTCTCTGTCCTGGAGCTTGTGGAAGAGGCATGAAGAGAGAAAGGTTTTGAAGGACAAGACAAGATGCAAGAGACTAAGCTGGGGACATCTTTTGTCAATCAAGACAAATATTCTAAAATGGAATGTTCCCAGGAGGAGTGGCAGTTGAGCTGATGAGGGAGAGGGGCTGAGAGTGTCATTCTCTCTCTCGCAGTTTAGGCTGGCAGTTGAGGCTGGCTAAATAACCTGATTGTGCTGGCTTGTTTCTTGTGGCTTTCTGATCAAAGGGAGACCCCTGCACTCTCTGAAATTTTGACTGACCAAGAGTTGGGGTTTTTCTGGCCACAGAGAGAGGAGAAGAAAGAGAAACTTGGCTTTTGAGTTGGTTATCTCTCTGAGAGTTTAAGCTGGCCAGGAGAAACTGAGAGACCTTGATGGTGTTGTAAAAGAAGAAAGAATGTCTTAGCTGTTGTCCTCCATTTATCTAACTGTCCCTCTTCTCACCTTTGTTACTGGACTATTTACATAACCCTCTCAAATTCCCCTTATAGATTAGGGAAACCCTCATCCCAATTTCCTCACTTTCCTATCCTGTAATCCCAATAAACCCCTATTTGAAAAGGAAAAGAAAAGAAGATCTTTATAGTTCACTTAGGAGGGGAGGGAAGAAGCCAAAGGCTTCAAGAAGAATTTGGAGGTGCAGGGGGGCAGGGAGCAGAGGCTTGGAAAAGGGAGGGAGTGAGGGAGGAAGGAGGTTAGGAAGTAGATTGATCCATCAGCCATTAATAGGGTTCAGCAGACAGGCAAAACCCAGAATAAACACCAGAGCATTCCTGTGTGGTGGCATCCCCCAGCATTTCTCTGTTCTACCTCCATTTCCAATAAGCAGCCTCAGGTCCTATTAGGAGTTCTCTCTAGTCACAGTCAGAGAGTAGAGCAGTCATTGCAGAAGAAACAGTTTCTCTCAGTTTACCTTTTACTATTTCAATGAGTAGTAGTTTCACTAGTTTCCCCTCATCTTACATTCTATTTCAAGCAGCTCTCTCTAATCACAGCCAGAGAGTAGAACAGTCATTACAACAAGAAACAGTTTCCCCAATTTTCCACTTCTATTTCAAGTGGCAACCCAGATGGGACTCCTGGGAACATTCTGTTTTAGAATCTTCTTGATTGACAAAAGATGTCCCCAGCTTAGTCTCTTGCATCTTTTCTTGTTCTTCAAATCCTTTCTCTCTTCATGGCTCTTCCACAAGCTCCACCCTTAGTTTTGGGCAAAAAGATCCTGGGGAGGCTCCCCCTGAGAACTGGGTCCTTGCCCTAAACCATGGATTATGTCTTCTCCCTAAAACCAGACTGGGATTCCTGTCTTTGCCCTGGGCCTACATGGATTGACCCCCTTTAGCCCAGATTGCTTTGGGCTGGGACTCTGGACTTCTCCACAGGTTTGCAATTTCAAGGGGGATCAGTTGGCTTGAACCTCTAGTTGCCTAGCAGGATATCAGGGTCTGACCCAGCCAGGGCTTAAGTTTGGAACCTGTGAGAGCAGATGTGTGGGGCAGTGGGAGTGTGTGACTTACTCTTGGCTTGCTTTTCACTTGCTGCTATGCCTCTTGCTAGTTCCACTTCTCTCTCACCCCAGTTCCCCAGCTGATGTCTGCCTACCTTTTAGGTTTTTATTTTTTGAAGGTTGTTTCCCTCTGACTCTTTGTTGTTTCTTTCACTCCTGTATTCATTTGGGCTATATTTTACTCTTTGCCAGAGAGGATTTTTGTGGCAAGCTGCTGCCCTAGTTACTCCTCCATCTTGGCTCCTCAAATTTTAATTTTTGAGGAATTATTTTATTTCGTTTTTAAACCTCTCTTTCCATTTTGCCTAATTTGCATAAAAAAGAAAACCCTTTACTTTGATTCTTTTTTTTTTAAACCTTTACCTTCCGTCTTGGAGTCAATACTGTATATTGGATCCAAGGCAGAAGAGTGGTAAGGGCTAGGCAATGGGGGTCAAGTGACTTGCCCAGGGTCACACAGCTGGGAAGTGTCTGAGGCCAGATTTGTACCTAGGACCTCCCATCTCTAGGGCTGGCTCTCAATCCACTGAGCTACCCAGCTACACCCCCTTTACTTTGATTCTAAAGTAGAAGAGTGGCAAGGGTTAGGCAACGGGGATTAAGTGACTTGCCCAGAATCACACAGCCAGGAATTGTTTGAAACAAGATTTGAACCCAGAACCTCTCATTTCTAGGTCTGGTTCTCAATCCACTGAGCCATCTAACTGTCCTTGCCTATTCTGCTTTTAGAAAGTTCTTTTCTTTGGTGAAATTTTGTACCTCTTTCACCATTTGTCCAATTCTGTTTTTTTAAGCTACCATTTTCTTCATTGTTTTTCTCTGCCTCTTTCACCAAGCTGTTAATTCTTTTTTTTTTGTATTTTTTTTGCATCTCTCTCATTTCTTTGCACAATTTTTCTTTTGCTATTTTATTTGATGTCAAAATAATTTTTTGTTCTTTAATTTTTTTCCAGAAATTTTGGATTTATGTCCAATTTGCAAGCTTTGCTTTTGGATGTTTCCATTGCATTACCTTCTGAGTTTGCATCTTGATCTTCCTAGACACCATAGTAGATTTTTAAAGTTGGGCTCTTTTTTTTTCTTTTACCAGTCAGGTTCTTTTTTTCTCTCTCACCATTTGCTCATTTTTTCCCAGCTGATTTCTTTATTTTAAACTTTATGTTAAAGTTGTGCTCTGCTCACCTGTGTGTGTGGGCACTCTCCCAAACTTTTTTGTGCTACTTTTTTCACAGGTAGTTCTGAGGGCTTGTAAGTTTTCCTTGATTCTAAGGTGATGTGATCTGGGGAGAGGTGTGGACGCTGCTATCCTGGTCTTACCTAGTGTGGTAAAATAGAAAACCCACAGACTCCATATAGACAATTTAAGTAAATAAAGTAAAAAAAGCCAAATTTCTCCAAGTCAAGGTAGAAAGTTAGATTTTATTGGAAGAGAGTCAAGTCCTCCAATAAAAGTGTTCCCTTGGATGTATTACATTGTTGGACCCCAGCAGGAGGCAACGCCCAGAGGCTGAGACCTGGTTTATATAACAAAATGGCATATCACAAGACATAACATCATATAGACCTTATTTTAGAAACTGTTACCCAATTACAAAGCTGATTGGTTAGTTAATTTCAGGGAGCCCATATTAGTCTTTGGACTAATGACTTAGTCAAGTCAAATGACCATTACCTCTCTCTCTCATCTGATCTGGGGGAAAGGATGACTATTTCCAAACAGGAAAGAGTCCATATGTTTGTGCCATTTTGGGGCATGAGATTCAGATAGTCAGCATCCTATGATAAAGGGAAGTACAAACTTAGGGAGGGGTTAAATATCCCTTTAGAAGCAGTTATTATGCTTTAGTTAGAAATCCTTGTAAAAATTATTAATTTTGCTGATTGTATTAAGATTATACTGGAATTTATACTAATCACTTTAGAATCACAATACTGCTTTTCTTAAACCTATCACTATCACTATAATCTAATCAAGTATAAGAGGGTAGGGGTCTGTTTTCCCAATATTATCCCTCCTCTGATCCAAAGAAAACTGCTACCAGTTTTCTGCTGGATCATTTATAATCTAAAAACGATGTAACATTTAACATGATAATGCCAACAGGCACACTTATGTCAATACATAGGAGATTGATTATATATTAATAAGTTTTAATAACAGTATATGGTCCCACAGTCAGCATGATCTTGTAGCATTTAATTCTTTCAAAAGTCTTCCTTCTTCTAAGTTGATAAATCTGCCCCATCCACTATTTTGGTGGATCCAGTCTGTCAACTTAGTCTCTATGTGAGTCACCATCCAGTTCTTAACTAGCTGAAACTGTGAACTTGTTGTAGAACCAATATAGCAGGGACCAAATACAGTGCTGAAATAGAAAAAAATCCCACTATACAACCCCAGGTGATTCCTTGTTCAAAAATCTCATCTGTGGCGTGATTAAAATATTTCTTGGAGTCTTGTTGTTACAGAAGAATTCATATTGATCTCCAGCAGAGTGCATGTCCAAATGTAGAGGATCTAGTGAGAGTACACCTGCAAAGAAGCTTGCTTCTGCACCCAATAGGTTATCATAACCTTTCTGTTTAAGTTTGCAGTTCACAAAATCAGCCACAAGAGCAGGGACATCAGTAGATACTGGAGATGCCTTTGGGAAGATAACCTGTTAATAATATTCATAAAAGTAAAAATTGACATTAAATGATATCTATATTTTCCAAGAGACCAAGGGCCATGAGACAGTAAGTGACACAAATCAAACAATATTACCTGTTAGATCTGGTTGGACTTACTATTTAATTTATGGTCACCAGGGATTTAATTTCTAAATCCCTAAGATGAATTACTAAAGTAAAATGTAATTTATGGTAGTTTATTTTACAATAGAGGGAAGATATTAAGGAAGAGAGAAAAGGGGAGAGAGAGGGAGAAAGCTCTGGCTTTTTCTGAGCCAGGTAGAAATTCTAAGGCACCAGTCAGGGGAATGGAGTCTCAAGTTGATGGGCCTTTCTCGGAGGTTCACACCTCCAGAAAGGGCAAGGAACTAAGTCAGCCTTTACACTCACCAGGGCGACTGTCTAAAAGAAAAGTAGTCTGAGGTCTCCTGCATGAGCTCCTCCAGGGGTCCAGTTCCACAGCCAAGTGTCTTCACTCTATGTCTGAGGTGTTTGTCTTCCAGTCTCTCCTCAAGTGTCTGTCTTCCCTCCAGCTCCGAGTGACTGTCTTGACTCCAAGTCTGAATGACTGTCTTCCAGTCCAACTCTGAGTGAATGTTGAATGATCACCACTCCAAGTCTGAGTCATTAATTTATTGATCCTCTTTGTGTCTCTGTTTCCACTATTTAAAGACCTTTTTCTTGTGTCGCCTTCCCTAAATTTTACATCTATCAATCACAGTCAATGCTCTTCTCCAGGACTGCCCACTCTTTCACACGTGGGGTCACAGACCTCCCACTCAATGTATGAAATGGGTGTTCATACCTTTTTGTGGTTAGTTCACACCTTTTTATAGTTAGTTCATACCTTTTTGTGGTTAAAATGGGTAGATCTACTTTAAATCCTGGGTTTATACTTTGGGGATTAAAATATAAAAATAGACAGGGAATTACAATATTATCATCACAATAAAGGAAGAGCTAAGTACCTTCATTGTTATAATCAAGAGAGAGCTAAATCCAATCTTCATATACCATAGTGACAAAAGCATAAAAAGTGTTGTTGCAAAGTTCCAAAGAAAGAAGGAAAACAACATTGCATACAGGGAAGACAAAAAAAACAACAAAAAAACCCCTCTTTGATGTTCTAAGATGCCAGCATTAATTTGGATTCCAGAAGCAGCATATTTTAAGAAATGACAATGATGACAATCAAGGAGAGTTTGAAGGAAATGGTGTCCTTGCTCATCTGTACAAATTCTAGTTAGTATAGTCCCTCTTCTGACAGCTATGATACTTCTTCTACAGAACGGATAACAAACTGCACACCATGGTGCATTCTTCTTTTCCTAAACCCATTACATATACAACACCTGTACAGAGATGTGATTATTATAGCTACAGAACCATTAGATAATCGATGTTAAAACATTTGCCAAGTAGGTGGTACATAAGGAGCCATATTTATCAGTAGGTACAGAGCCAGTTGATTCCATTCCCATAGTGTTTTGGGGGTCACTATGTATCCATTCCAAGGTATTTGTAAAGTGTTTCTAAGGTCCATAGAATTTCCAACAATATTAGATTAGAATTCAAATAGAATAGTAAATATTCCTCAGAACCTGCAAAATAAACCAGGATAGCATACACCATGCTCATACTTAGGATAACAAATATAATCAGGGAGTTCCAAATGATCATTTCCCAGAACTAAAGGCAACAGTAGTAAGCTTAACATAGTAGTTAAATCCCAAGTGCTATAGGCTCTCTTCAAGGCAGGTTGGGTTGTGGTTGGTTCTTTATCTACAACAGTCTATATTTCCTGAAAGTAGTGTACTGTGCATGATGTATTGCATTCCTTAAACACTGGAGTATGAAGGGCAGAAAGGACTCTAGCAGGTTTTAACCAACTCCCCAAATGCATAATGAGAGTGGAATTCAGTTTGAATGAGATTTTTGTTGTTGCTTTTGTTGCTGAAATTTGCATGTCCAATTTATTTTCCTACCTATTTCCAATTTCTTATCTATTATTATTATCTATTATTATCCCTCTTCATAAAAACTAGGGAACTATGTCTTGGAGGAGTAACTAGAATGTTGAAAAAGTCAGCCTCCAAAAAACTCTATGGAGGCAAAGTCAGCCTCAACCTGATATAAGATGTAAGGTGACAAACTGATCTAAACCATTTAGTTGGGAAGTAGAATAGACTTGAGCCTTAAAGGAGCAGCTAATTCCCATATAACTGCATGTTGTACATTCCACTGAAAAAAAATTTTTTATATAGACAAAATCACCAGGTTGAAAATGATGTAGTTCAAAAGCAATAAGGTCTGATTTAACAAAAGTTCCCATTTGTTGCAATTCCTTTAACCTGTGTTGCAATTCCCTAAGATATTTGGCAATTGTCATGTCACCCCCAAGCATAGAAGTATATACAGTAACAAAGGACTTGGCCTTTAGAGGCAGATGACCAAGTAACATTTCATAAGGAGAAACATGACAATTGGTAACAAAAGCAGCATCTGCCTTTGAGGCAGGTAGAACTTCTACCCAATGAGTCAAATGATCAATAATAACCTAGCAATATTTCCATTGAGCAACTTTGGACATATTTATAAAATCAATTTGTAAAGCTTCAAATGGGAGATAGGCTAGAGGGCAACCACCATATGCAACCTTTCTAACAGCATGTTGATTAAAAGCCAAACATTCAGAACAATCAACAGTGATTCCAAGAAGCTACCCATGTGATTCCAAGTGCTATCCAGCCCCTTTCTTATTGTATACACAATTTCTCATGTACAATAGTGACCACTTGCATATACTACCAAACACAGACCTGCTGCTAACATTTTTTTTTGGAAGAAATGGCTTGCCTTCCTCATTACTTACCCAGATCCCTGATACCTGCTTAGCATCATACTGCTTAATCCAAGTGTCCACTTCCTTGTCTTCATACATGATTCCTGTCTAATTTCCTTTAGGGAGAACAGAGTCTTTACCTGTATCAGGTTCTGCTTCTGGAGTAGCCAACATCATTGTGATCCTTGGCTGCTGACTTAGCAGCTAAATTAGCTCTTTTGTTTCCTCTGGACACTTTCCTTTTTGTGTGCTGAACAATATGAGATGGCCAAGGCTCTGGGCAATTGTATAGCTTCTAACAAGTCCGTTATCAGATCAGAGTGGGCTACCTGTTTTCCAGTGGAGGTGAGGAAGCCCCTTTGTGATTAATGACATTCCGGTGGCATGACATATTCCCATAGTATAGCAAGAATCTGAGTAGATGCTAACAGTCTTTCCTTTGGATAAGAAACAAGCTTTCTTGAGCACTTATATTGGAAGGCAAAGAGGCCACCCATAAGATTTCATAGTCTGTAACCATGGCTGTCTAAGTAAAACGACATCCCTGTTCAACAAAGGAAGAACCATCAAGCTCAGGATTTTCCAGAGGAATGTCCAACAAATCCTGAAGTGGTCTTTCTGATAGTTGTGTATATCTTTAGTTAGAAGTGAATTTAGAACTACAAAATGATTATGTTAAATGATCAATGGGGAGACTAGTCTCCCAATGATCATCAGGGGGGATTGTAAACCTCAAAATTTCTTAGACTTATAAATGTTGGAAATTTCACCATTGGGAAATTTCATACTTGAAAAATTTCCTATTGATAGTGGGTCTTGACTATTGGAATGTGAATCCCATTGGCATGGGAGGTTCCTTCTCCTTCCCTTCTTAAGATTACTTTAGGACAGAAACCCTTTGCTGAACAATGTAAAGGACTTTGACCTATGCTTAAGCATAGAACAGGAATTTCTTTGAGTCATGATTGATTTTAGAATTGATACAATGGAGATACTTGGAATCAATCTCTACCCTATTCAGTCCTAACAGGATTGAGTAAGGGCTGCAGCCTAGATCAAAATATAATTATTCCAATCTCTACCCTACTCAGGTTAACAGGATTTAGAAAGGGCTGTAGCAAAGGAGCAAAGATTTAATTATTTGAAAATATGACCTTCAATAGACATGTGCAAAGCCTCTGGGCGGTCCTGGGTTAAGCTAGAGCCTCCATTGGCACAGGGAAATTGATGGACAGGTGATTGGTAGATGTGAGGACTGAGGGGAGGGAACTTGGATGGTTTCCTTAAGGATAGGGGGGTCTGAAGACTCGAGGTGGTGGTTGAGAAGTTGATCGGTGTGGTTGGTGTGTGCTCTGAGAAGCTTGCTCTGAAGGAAGCTGAAAGTGGGGGCCTCTGAGACTGTTTCTTCATTTTGGTCACGTGAGTAATAGGGACTGATCTCTTTTCTTTGCCCCAGCTATCTAAGGGCTTGGGCCTTTTGGCCCAGCCTAAACAGAAGGGGTATTTAAGTCCTATTTCCTTCTCTCCCTTTTCTCTCTCTCTCTCTCTCTAATTACTTCCTCCTATTGTAATTAAACTCCAAAAAAGGTTGACTGCTGACTTGAGTTTTCATTTAGGAATTACATAGCTGAATTCCTTGGCGACCTTAAATTAATATATATCAGTCTTTTAAAAGTGATTTCCTTGTAACATTGTTCAGGAACAGATTCACAGTTATTCAAAGGTTCTCCTGACACAGGAAGGTCTGGGAGTAATGTGGAAGGATTTAAGGTGTTGCATCTCTTTATGGTGATATTCTCATTTGCTAAGAGTCACTTCATATCGAGCAATTCTCTGATCTGAAAATGTTCACATTCTGTGTCTTATCAATAGAGCCTCAACTTCATAGGAGTACTGGACCATCAAAGGACATCCCAACACTAGGTCTAATGATTTATGGTCTAGCTGAGCTGCTGCAGCCACTCTAGGCAGATAGGGAGAAGCTCCTGCTGCTACAGGATTTAGATGAGCTGAATAGTAAGCTACAGGTTGTTGGGAAAAAGCAAAAGCTTGAGTTAGAACTCCAGACACTATCCCACTCCTCTTGTGCACATACAGAGTGAAATGCTTAGAATAGTCAGGAAGCTTGAGGGTGGGTGCAGTCAATAGTGCCTTTGCTAGCTCCCTCAGAGCCACAAGCTGTTCTGATTTCACCTTCACAGACTCAGTGACCAAATGCTTTGTCAGTTCAATGAAAGGCTTAACAATTTCCTAGTAGGTTAGTATTCAGGCATGACAATAACCTGCTGCCTCTAATATAGTTCATACCTGCTTCTTAGACTTAGGAATGGATAGGTTCTGCAAAGCCTGAACTCTCTTTGGTGAAATAATTCTTTTTCCTAGTGACAAGATAAAACCCAAATATTTTACTTGTGACTTACACCACTGAAATGATTGTAGACAAATCTTGCTGTAGAATTTGGGAGGACAAATTTGGATGAATTGCCAAATTCCTGGAAACCTTATAAATGTGTATTGATGACCAAGCCAGGTAAATGCAAACAGGTATTGAGATTCTGGGCTAATAGGAATATAATGGATGGCTGAACATAGATCAAAAACAGAAAAGCAAGTTGTACCACACGTAATAAAGGACACAATAGATGTGGGTTTAGACACAACAGCGTGTAGAGGAATCACATAGTTATTAATTGCTCTCAAATCCTGGACAAATCAATATATTTTGGCTTACCTTCAGTGTCAAGTTTAGGTGTTGTTTTTTTTTTTACGGGAAGTATAGGAACATTGACTTCAGATCTACATGGAACAACAATTCCTTGTTTAATCAATGAATCAATCATGGGAGCAATTCCTGCTATTGCTTCTTTAGATAGAGGGTACTGAGGCACAGATGGTGGTTTCCCTCCTCTAGAGGCAATAGAGACTGGTATAGCTGATTTTGACAACCCAACATCAGTAGAGAAAGTTGCCCAAACCTTTTGAGACAAGGAAT
The DNA here is from genome assembly GCF_027887165.1 of Monodelphis domestica. Taxonomy (NCBI): domain Eukaryota; kingdom Metazoa; phylum Chordata; class Mammalia; order Didelphimorphia; family Didelphidae; genus Monodelphis; species Monodelphis domestica. Next base: position 151,786,205 of record NC_077231.1, read on the forward strand.
CAGGAATAGGGAGATCACACAAACTATCATCCTTTCAGAGGAGGTATAAGGCAAATCCTCAGTACAGTATTCACTTAAAACATTTACAAAAACAGGACAGTATTCACTTAGAACATTTTACAAAAACAAGAGTTGACAATTTTTCATCAGGTACATTCAATACAAGATTGTTATCAGACAAACAATGAATGACAATATTTAGTTTACACAGTAAACCTCAACCCAATAAGTTGACAGGTGATTGGGGTATGCATAGGAAGGAATCCATTATTGTAATTGAATCTATATTCACTTCTAGAGGTTACCATAAGGGAACTTGTTGACTTTTAACTATATTTCCTTTATCCTTAGAAATATATTTAAGAGCGTATAGTGAAGCTCCTGTATCAATTAAACAAGTAACCTTAACATCTTCAATATACAAATCCAGTTGGGGAAGAGGAGAGGCTAGAACGGGCAGGATAGGTAAAACTGAAACAGCAGTTTCAAAATCATTCTTCACAGCTGGAAAGCCTGCCCTGTGAGTCTCAAAGCCTGCCTCTGAACCTGTCCCTCCCTTGCCCCATCATGCTAGAGAGGTCTCTTTATTTTGGGGATCAGTATCTCTGCTCTGAAAATTTCAATCCCTGCATTTGGGTTTCCAAATCTGATTTCATGGATTCCAACCTCTATTCTGTGGCCAATTTCTGTTATTGTTTTCTACCTAAGAAGCTACATGTTTGTTCCTAAAGTTCTCATCTACTAAATCCTTCCTTTTCTGACAACACTCTTTCTGCATATGACCTATTGCAGGCCACTGTCTTTCTTGAAGCAGAGCTAGAACTGCCTTGGAACTTCGTCCTGGCCTTAGAAGCAGCTTCTCTATCTTTCACTTCGTCTTTTCCTTCAAACACATACAAAGCAATAGCTTTCAATTCACCTATTGACTTCTCATGCCAGCCTGGACAGTATTTCAGGAAATACTCCTTAATGTGTGGGAGAGACTGTTTTACAAATGCCGCATTGATTACTCTGCCATCCTAGGGTTAATAGGATCTAGCCTAGAGAATCTCTTGGCACTTTTATACAACCTGTCATAAAACTTCATAGGTGATTCATCCTTCTCCTGCACAGCTTCTTGAAACTTGGTATAGTTCTTTCTTTGGACATTCTGAAAATAATTTCATTCCCTTTTTTAGGTTATTTCTGGTATCAGCTAAACTATTCTGACCCCAAAAGTGTTATAATCCCATTCCAGATCTTGTAATGGCCAGGTCCTGGCCCCTCCTGTGTCTGCCACAACTCTGTTAGTGGTTTCTATCACCCCAGTCAGAGGGGGGTCTCATCAATAATGTCTAGTCTGCACTCTTTGCCTGATTCTGGGCAAAACTTTGTTCTCCACCCATATATTGGCAACGTTCCCAGAAAGTGGACTCTCAGCTAGGTGTTTGCTAGATTTTGATTTTGGACACTGCTCTTCCCCTTTTCAGTTTCAGAATAGAAAGGAGGGGCTAAGGGGGCTTGCAAAAATGGTCCCAGTTTGAAATCAAGTGATCAGGAATAAAGATTTCCAAAATAATTTTTCTTAGCCTCTTTCTCCTGCTCAATTAATTTTTCTTACTTTCTTGCTCAATCAGATATTTCCAATCTCCTAAATATCCAAGCTGTTTTCAATTTTCTTGTTTCTCTAAGAAGGTTTCTAACTTAATCATAGCAAAAATAAAATTTAGGGTCTCAAATTTTGGCCAGAAGTTCTTAAGGGCTTTAGATCAAAGAAGACAATACTTAATAGATTTGTCTCTATCTATTCCTTGTACAATAGGCAGATCTCCATTATCCCAAGCTTTTAAAAATCTCTCTAGGGGGGAGCCTTCTGGAATAGGTCCCCTCAAAAGTTTAGAGCCTATATTGGGAGGCATCCCTCCTGTCAGGGGTCACAAAGCTTGTAAAGAAGAAACCTTAACCCTTCTTGTACTTTAGACCCTATGTGCCGCATGAATATTCCTGTTTGTTTGGGGGGTCGAGCACTCCAAATGCCAATCTTGGCAAAGGCTTCTCAGGAACACCCACTCAAGGGGTTAAAGCTGAGAAACCCTTGCAAAGTTTCTTTGGCCATAAGACCAGCACTCTGATTTCCTTGGGAGTTTCAGTTCTCCCACAGTGTACCGCAACACACACACACACAAAACTACACTAAACTAAATGTGAGTGGGAACAATTTCAACACAATGTGAATGTCCCCCAAGCATAGACCTAGCCAGGGACCCTCTGGTTGCTGAATCTAGCCCTCTGACTCACCTTCCCCAAAACTTCTTGCTCAAGCATAGTTCCACACACAAAATTTAAAACCTGAACCATAAAAAATAAAAGCCTCATGCTATTTATTCACAGAGTCTGCTTTCCCTCATAGTGAGCTAAAAAACTAAAAAAAAATAAATCTGTTTTTAAGAGAGCATAACACTTAAACAAATAACCTAGACAGAAACACTTAATTTTCTTTCTACCAATTTACATATTAATTAGCCTAGGACATACAGAAAAAACTGTCTTCTTAATTTTAGTTCATTAAAAAAAAAAACAAAAAAAATTTCCTCATTTCCACAAACTACAAGAAGAAAAGTTTTAGTTCTTCTTTTTCACAAATGATTGGCTTATACCAAATTTAAAAGACAGTTGAAGAAAAATGAGAGATAGGTCTGGAAATATCTCCAAGTCTGCAGCTTTGAAGAATTCCAAATCTTCTTTCCTTACTTGGATTTCAGGATTCTTGGACTAGAGGAGCCATTGTCTGCCCACTGAAACTCAGCCTTTCTCTCATACAGAAAAAGAAACAGGAAGAATAAATCCTTTGGGTACCTTTTTGAGATCAATATCTTTCTGTATGAAGGAGAGACCCATTGGAGGTGACAAGGCTGTCACTCTAGTCCCACCAGAGTCACCAACTGTTATGAAATAGAAAACCCACAGACTCCATATAGACAATTTAGGTAAATAAAGTAAAAAATCCAAATTTCTCCAAGTCAAGGTAGAAAGTTAGATTTTATTGGAAGAGGGCCAAATCTTCCAATAAAAGCATTCTCTTGCATGTATTACATTGTCAGACCCTGGCAAGAGACAATGCCTAGAGGCTGAGACCTGGTTTATATAACAAAATGACATATCACAAGATATAATATGTAGACCTTATTTTAGAAACAGTTACCCAATTACAAAGCTGATTGGTTAGTTAATTTCAGGAAGTCCATATTAGTCTTTAGACTAATGACTTAGTCAAGTCAAATGGCCATTACCTCTCTCTCATCTGATCTGGGGGAAAGGATGACTATTTCAAAATAGGAAAGAGTCCATATGTTTGTGCCATATTGGGACATGAGATTTAGATAGTCAGCATCTTATGATAAAGGGAAGTACAAACTTAGGGAGGGTTAGATATACCTTTAGAAGCAGTTTTTATGCTTTAGTTATAAATCCTTGTAAAAATTATGAATTTTGCTGATTGTATTAAATATTAAATGGAATTTATACTAATCACTTTAGAATCACAATACTGCTTTTCTTAAACCTATCATTATCACTAAAATCCAATCAATTATAAGGGGGTAGGGGTCTTTTTCCCCAACATTATAAAGGGTCCCTGATTCCTTCAATTCAAATGAATTATTGTTTCTCTATGCCTTGGAAATGTAACCTGAAATTCAATCCAGGTAGTGGAGTTGCCATAAAGTATTTGATCTTGTGCCCAGGGCTACCACAGGGGTCCTATGTAATTTTTTTTCTAACTAGTTTTCCAATCTTCTTACTATCTCTGGGCTATCTTCGAAAAACTTGAATCAGGAAGTAGTCTTGATGGAAAGCATACCTAGTCTTAGTAGTAGGATGTAGGATAAACATCAGAATTAAAATAATACTTCAGTCATTGTATACAAATAATAGGTTGGCAAGAGAATAAAAAAGAACTTGATTTTGAATAAGTTTTTGTGGATTTGCAGAGGCAATTTAATTATAAACAAGGGGAAATGCACAGTAAGGGAAAATCCCTACTTAGGAATGATCCTTGACTATGAGGAATAAAAACAGCAAACAAGAAGAAGTCTTAAGAAGTGTAGAGGACCAAATGACTAGAATTGGTGGGACTAGATGTTGTGGAGGATCTGGTATGTGGAGGATCTGGTATGTGGAGGATATGGTATTAGAGAATTCCTCATGCTTTGACTATGACACTGTTAATATTAATTGAAGGCCTTTATAGGACTTTGAGTTATCATATATTCATTGCAGAATAGATGATAATTCTTAGTTTGTCTTTTCTGCAAATAAAAAAAATTTTTTTTATACTTTATGGCCAGCATACTTATAAATAGGGACTTGGCCAGTCTACTGTCTGATGAAGAGATATTTCTATAATTTCATCATTGTAGAGAGCTCCCTATACAGAAGCTTTTTTGGTGTGGAGGGTAGGTGAAGGTTAAGGCAAAAGAAGGAAGGCTTCTCCAAAAACCGTGGATGTTTTTGAATCAAGCATTATATGAATAAATACGCTGTTAGGTAAAGAGAAGTTTTTTGGTATGGTTGTTTGACATGGAAAGAAGTTGCTGAGAGAAATAGTGATAACTTCTCTAAAGCATTTTAGGAATAAAAAAAGAAACTCATTTTTTATACAAAATGCACAAGTTTGCTTCTGCCTAAAGACTGGGAGATAGACGGGATGGCTAAATTTGTTCCAGACTTAAGACTTTAATTTCATTATGTACAGTCAACTGTGGGAGTCAGGAAAGTATTGTTCTGGGCAAAGGGTTTGTAGCTAATTCTTAATTAAAACTTTGTCATAATCTACCTCTAGAGTTAGGTCTTTCTTTATTACATGGGGTAGAGAATCGATGTCTTTATTCACATTCATGCCCTGAATACCCTTGGCAAGGGGAATTCTTTACAGCCACCTCTGATTTAGTTTATTTGCAAAATTTTTTCCTTCCTCTTTGGGCTACATTCCTGGGCTTATATCTCTGTCAAGAACCAGAAGTGTCAGGACTCAGAAAGATCACTCTGTCCCTGCTGATACTTCTTCTGATTCATCAATTCCTTCCAAAATTCCCCATTTTAAGGTAAGGGGCTCTGTGGGCTGTGTTCACTCCCTTCTTCCTCTTTGGGCTCTGCTCTGTATTCTCCAGACTTTGTTGTCTTCTTCCACTAGAATGTAAGCTCCTTGAAGACAGTTGTGACCTTTCTTTCTTGCTTGTATTTATGTTCCCAGCACTTAGCACAGTGCCTGGCACTTACTCGTGCTTAATAAATGCTTGTTGACTTGACTTAGCATTTCATTGCTAGGGTTCTATCTGGGGAATATAATGGTTAAATTGACTTGTCCAGGGTCCTTCTATCAGTTACTGTCAGAAGCTGAATTTGCAATTAGGTCTTTTTGACACCATCTAGCACTCTTTCCTGTAACTGCTGTTTCTTTGTTCCACCTAATTTTTGCCATGAGATTTTGGGATTTTGGAATTGCAAGGTATCACAGAGACCATCATGTTCAAACCTCTCATTTTATATATGAAGAAAATTGAAGACCAGAGGATTTTAGAGGCTTGCCCAAATTCTTTTTTCAGTTGGTAATGTTTCTGGTAATGTTTTGATGATAGTTTTTTATTAAATCAAGGCTCCTGGGTTGGATTTGTATAGCTGAAAAAACTGGATCATTAAATCAATTATTATAAAGCAATGTGATGTCTTAATTATTAATGCATATCATCATATGATCAATTAATGTACAATGCTAGACATAGATGTGATATTATCTCAATTAATATGCATTTTTTGATACCATTCTGTGTCATGGCATTGAAGCATCTTTAGTACTTCACATTTTAATTTTCTCATTTTCTAAGTGGGAATAATAAGGCCCATCACTCATAGGTTATTGATAAGTTAATTCATTGAAGGTTATATTATAAATGGGAAATTACAAAGGATCATAAAGTATGTGTTTGAATAAGTCACATTTCAGTTACTGTAGAACATTAAGACTCCTTTTGCTGACAGCAGTAAAATAATTTAGAATTTAAAAACATATTTAGCTGGGAAAATTATTAGATGAATGGGAGGGAAGAAAAATTTACTTTTTTCTGTTTATTTGGAAATAGGTAAAATTTCATGTCAAGTAGCAAATGTTCAATGGCAGAGAATTGTTATGAATATTCTTTTTATCATTGAGATTAGAAAGCAAAGGAAAATGCATTGTAGTGTAAGATATTTCCATTTTCATGGGTTTTATTTGTCACATTGACTGTGAGTAACAGTGCAGATATGAGAGATGCAGAAATGAAATGATATATCCAGAGCAAATGGGGAAAAAGTAGGTCTCATTTCTGTAAATGAAATAGAGAGGTTAAGATTTAATAATAGTAATAATAGTTATCTATCAGCTCTGTTTATGCTCCATTATTTTTTTGTCTTTGTACCCCCAGCATTTTGCCCATTGCATGACATGTTGTAGGCACTTAGCAAATGTTTATTCATTGACTGATTGTGGTGTTTCAAGATTTAAAACCATACATGGCATATTACCAAAATAATATTTGTGCTTAAAAATTTGATCTTTGTATTAAGGAGTCGTTTGGGATTATTAAAAAATAAAGCAGGTTTCTAAATGTAATTTCTCTTTTCTGCTCCATTAAAATTGCGTCCAATTCACAGATTGTAGGAAGTGTCTACTTCAAATATATGTGCCATGGTATTAATTATCAAGACCTTGTCAAAATCTGGAAAAAAATACACTTAAAAAATCCATTCAGTTTTTCCTTTTTGGGACTGATCTCATTATGAAGAGCCTACAGTCTTATGAGTTTTGTTCAACCAACACAATATCATCAACATACATGAGGAGCTAGAGGATCTTACTATTTTATAGGGAACACCTCTTTCATTTGTACCTTGTGAAATACATCTTCCATGACGTATTGAAAAATGAGAGAGAGGAGACGAGTGGAGACCTCCCTCCTCAAAGTGGGATTCAGGGGAGACAGCAGATGTAATGGAGAAAAGGTTTGGGATTGGTAAAGGGAACAGGATCTAGGAGAGAGTGCTGATATTTAGGGTTGGCTCAGAGAGAGGAGAAGGATTTTGAAGATTTTCCCCCTTCTGCCTTCCTTCCTTAATTATGGCTGCTCTCCCAGATTTGCTCTTGTCCCTTTTGTCCCCCCCTCCACTACTGGAGACCAAAGGATTTCTTCTTTGGAAGATGTCTCTCCCCTTGATCTGTTCATTCACACTTGATCCACAGCTTGGGAAAAAGCTAACTATTTTAATATCAACTCAATCAGGGTAATACAAAGGAATAATTGACAGGGAAAAGAATGGGAAAGGAAAGCAGGAAAAGAGGTCCTTGTCTCTATCTAAAACCCTTTCCCCTTGTTCCTCAAGTTTGGGGGAACTCAGGCTTTGATAGCCTGAGCCCCCTGAGAGAAAGTCAGGTTGGTTGACCGTGGATTTGGCTCTTTGGCCACAGTTCAGACCCAGGGCAACAGGAGCTGAGGTAAAGTCTGACAGATATTCAAAATGCCTTTTCTCAGGTTTTCTCTTCAGTGAGTCTCTTCCATTGGGAAGTGTTGGGGAGAAAGATTTCCAGTCACAAGCAGGAAAAAGTGACTAACCCTCAGGAAAAAGTCTTATTCAACCTTTTCTCTTCGGCTTCTCCAGACTGAGAGACCAACTGCTCTTCCAGTCAGAATCTTCTCCTCCTCACGATTCCAATCTCCTCCTGGGACCCCTCTCCCCTCCAGGTGATCAGTTCCACACACTCTTCAGTCTGGCACTTTTCCTTTAGTACCAGCCTCTGTCACGGTACCTTGTGAAATACATCTTCCATGATGGGAAATACCTTTGGAGAGCACCACTATTTCTGTTCTGTCTCACTAGATGTTAGGAATCAGTTATTTGGCAGAATTAACTGTGGGCATTTTTGTTTTCTACTCTTTTCTCTTCAGAATTTAATGAACAACAATAACAAGAATATTTGTACATGTCAAGTAGAGTGGAAAAAATGGATTATATATAAAATATGGATATTACATACATTTTGTTTGAAAGAAATTAACATGTTATTTTCAAAGTTGTTCTATTTGGCTATGGTTCCTTCTGAATTTTCTTAAGTTCTCTTCTGTGCATTTAAAATGTTTTAATGCATTCTATTCTTCTTTTTTATGGTGATCACCAGCTCTCCTTTTCTCAAGACAAATAAAGAACCCTTACAGTTTTGGTTTCATGTTTCAGCCATTTATGAAGTGAACATATTTGTATAAAAGCCTTCTTGTTGGGAGGAGAGCCTTTAAGGTAGAATTTTATTTTATTGATTCAAATAATTTTAAAAAATCAACAATGAACATAGGATCTTCTATTCTTTGTACCTTTCAATGAACTATGTCTTTAGAGGTATAGGGAACTGTAGAGAATTGTTTGCGAAAACTTGTCTTTACTCATTTTCATTTACAATGCATTCAACACACAGGTAAATCCTTCTCAAAATGATTTTTAAGAATATAGGAAACCAAATATCCATTTGGTCAATCATTTTTTGTATTTCTTGGGTCATTTTCTTGAATATTATTATCTATGAATATTCCCCCCCACCCCTTTGGATAGTATCTTCTCCCTGAGATAACTATAGGATGATTCTTCACAATGATTACAAGATTGAGTCACTTCCTATGTGGATTTCTTCTGTGTTTACTGAGCTGGTTTAGTTGCTCTTCTGGACTGTCTTCCTATGTTCCATTTCAATTTCTTCACCCAGTTCTCCAGAAACTGAGAGGTTAAAGCCAAATGCCTTCAACCATTCCTCTACCACGGATGATGAAACTGGATCATTATAGAGAAGTTTACAAATTTGTTTCATTTTTCATCTATTTGTTGGTGGACTACCAGTTTCATCTATGAATACTTTTATCAGTCAGTCAATAAACATTCATTAAATGTCTACTATATACCATTCACTGTTCTACATGCTAGAATATAAAGAGAGGGAAAAGACAGTCCCTGCCCTCAAGGAACTAACAATGTAATGGGAGAGAAAACAAGAAAATACAAACAAACAAGTTACATATAAGATAAATAGAAAATAATTCAAAGAGGGATTCAAAGGTAATTCAGAGTGGCTAGGAAAGGCTTCCTTTAAGATAGGATTTTAAGGGGACTTAAATGCCAAGGAAACTAGTAGGGGGAGATGAGGAAGCAGAGTATTCCTGACAAGAGGGACAGCTAGAGAAATGCTCAGAGCTGAGATGGAGTGTCTTGCTCATAGAACAGGGGGGAGATCAATATTACTGGATTGAAGAGTACAAGATGAGTAGGATGTGGAGGAGGCTCTCATGAATACATTTGAATGTCAAATAGAGGATTTTGTATTTGATCCTGGAGGTATTAGAGGCCCACTGGAGTTTGCTAAGTAGGAGGAGGGTAGTAACATGATAGGATCTACTCTTTAGGAAAATAATTTTGGTGACTTAATGGAGAATAAATTGGAATGGAGAAAGACTTGAGGCAGACAGATTCATCGCTATTATTACAATATTACAATAATTCAGAAGTGAGGTGATGAGGGCTTTCAATGTAGCAGTATCAGAGGAGAGAAGTGGGGAAGATTTAAGAGATATGGTTTTTGGTATGATGTGGCTCATTTAGGTATCATTCCAAGCTTTCTTCAGATTCGTTTTTACTCCCACTGCTTTTCAGGGTGATGCTTATAATCTTCTACCATCTTCTTTTGTACTGTTTTACAAATGAGCTTCTATATTCTAAATCAGTACAGTTCTTGGCTGTCAGTGCTCTCCTCTTTATAAGAAGTTCAAATGTTGGCTGGCTAATATGTTTTTGGGGCTCCTCTGGCCCTCTCTTTGCAGTGTCTGCTTTATATCAGTTAAACTTTTGTAGATAATGGTGATAAATGTAGTCAATATTTTTGTCATTTTCTACTTCTCACTTCTTAGCTCTGACCATTTAAATAGTTCAGGTTGGTGCTATGATTGTTGTTTATAGCATCCTCATCTTTTCTTTATCTCTTTTCCTAAACTGATGTTTATTTGGACCTTTCCTCCTACTAGCTGATGAGCTGACTGCACATGCAAATAGATAATTGTACGGTGACTCCCACATCAGTTTCTAGTTGCTTCCTTTCTCAATATCATTCCTTTCTTCAGATTCATTTTTTTGGGATAATGTTTGGTGTAGACCATGTTTAGTACCTTCTGATTCTCTTCAGGGAGAAAATATAAATGTGCCTATTTAGTTATTTTTATAAAGAATAAAAAAAGAAGAAATTAAGCATTTATTAAGCACTTATTATATGTCAGACATTATAATAAATGCTGGGGATACAAATATACACAAAAGGAAAGATTGTGCCTGATCTTGGGGAGCTTATATTCAAATGAGGGAAGGAAACACACAAAAAGGGTCCAGAAAAGGGGTGGGCAGGAGGAAAAATGAAATAATCCTGCTCTAAGACAAGATTTTTGAAATTTGAGAATTAGGAGCAAGGCTGAGAAGGGAATGAAGGCTGACAGGCCTGGGTCCCTCCACAGAATGGAGGTCCTCAAAAGACCTCACCAATGGGAGAAGGGGTCTGGACTGTCAGAGAAATATTCTAGCATTAGGAGGCCCTAGGTTTTGAGGGAAGTTCCAGAATGAAACAGTTGCTGAGGCATGATTTTGAAGAAATATAATAAAGAGATGTGGGGAAATTAGAACATCTACATTGTTGGTGGAATTGTGAATTCCTATAACCCATTCAGAGGACAATTCAGAACCTTGCCCAAAGGGTCATACCCTTGGTGCATAGCATACCCTTGGATTCAGCAATATCACTACAAGATCTGTATCCTAAAGGGATCAAACATAGGTGAAAAGGACCTACTTGTACCAAAATATTTATAGCAACTCTTTTTGTGGTGACAAAGAACTGTAAACTGAAGGGATTTCCATCAATGAGTATTATCTGAAACAAGTTGTAGAATATGGTTATTATGGATTATTGTGCTATAAGAAATTACAGTCAGTAAGATCACAAAAAACTTGGAAAGATATTTATGAAGTGATGCAAAGTGAAGTGAGCAGAAGCAAAAGAATGTTGTATACAATAATAGTAGTAGTTCATGATGATTAAGACTTAATTATTATCAGCAATGCAAAGATCTGACAACTCTAAGGAACTCATGATGAAAAAGATTATCTATCAACATAGAAGGAATTGATGACATCTGATTGCAGATCAAAGCATGCTTTTTCACTTTTTTCTCTGAGTTTTAAAAAATTGAATATGTTTTCTTTCACAGAATGAAGGTTATGGATATATATATATATATACATATATATATACATATATATATATGTTGTATGACAGTACTAGTATAACCTATATCAGACATTTTACCACCCTGGGGGAGATGGGAAGGGAGGGAGGAAGAGAGAGAAAGAATCTGAATTACAAAATGTCAGATAACAATTGTCAAAAATTGTTTCTATATGTAATTGAAAAAAAATTAAGTTAAAAATGTAATAGAGTTTAAAAGGACTATAGTAGCCAAATTTAGTATATTTTGATTGTCTTAAATAATTTCTTAGCTTAATCTTTAATTACAAATTTACTATGGATTTTTATCTCAGGAAATGGAGCTCTATATGTTAATTCCAGTGGCTTTAGCACTATTTAGTATATCTTCAGTTCTTTTCATATATAGAACAAAACCTATTCTTGACCTTTATATAACATAGTTATATAAGAAAGTTTCCTGTATGGACTTCTCAGCCTATACTTTACACCTTTGCTCACTGGATCTTTATTTTCCAGTTTACCCAAATTAGCTCTTTATACTTTTCAGAGTCCTGGGCTACAATTGATCTGGAAAAATGCTTAGAGGTTCCTTCAATCTGTATTTTTTACTTTATTCCTCCCACTTTCCCTGGCACCTAACTCTCCCAGTAAAATCCTCTCTCTGTTGCCCTCTGGATTGACTTTTCTCCTTTTACTTAGAAACACAGAGATTGTTTAAGAATTCCTTCAATGGATCCCATTTCCCATACTCGTTAGTATCTAATTTCTGTCCTTTCACAGTCAAACTTCTTAAATGAATATTATTTATACCCTGTTGCCTCCACTTCCTTACCTCCCACTCTCCTTAACTTTTAAAAATTTGGCTTTCATCCCCACCACTTTACTGAGAAAGCTCTTCTTCTTTTAGCCCCCTAAATGTGGGTGTTCCAAAATTCTTATTTTATATATCCTCTCTCAGAGACCAAATCCAATACTAAAACTTTGTTAACATTAATATATGTTAGTTAGCCAATTGATACTGGGATGATAATTCCTGGTTAGAAGGTATTATGGAAACATTAATTGGCAATTGATAATTGAGGGAATTCATTGAATGGGACTCATGAGCCATAGTCCTAGAAAACTACCTCCAAGCCTCTCAAGTTCCCTTTGAACTATGAAGAGTGATTAGCTACCTGGGGCATTTAACCTGCTATTGTGAGTGGGAATTCTGATAGTGAGCCTAGAGTCAAACGTGTTACATAATGAAAAAAATAAACTGTCAAGAAAATATTGAGATCAACCCATACAGATGCATTCCCCATATCTAAATAAAAAGAGAAAGCATTTATTAAGTTGTCACTATGTTCCAGGCATTTTGCTAAGCATTGGGGCTAAAAACACAATCAATGTATTTGTCCTCAAAGAGCATATATTTTTTATCAGGAAGGACAACACTTAGCCAAGAATCTCAAAGAATCTCAAAACAACAAAAACAACAACCACAAGAGAAAATACAGGATTCTACTGTGTCATTTTTATTGGTTGATTATAACAAAATAAGTTAATTCAGTAGAGTAAAATGTTACTTTAACAGCTCTTTTCCTACAAGATGTTTTCTATGCAAATGTGAAAATACTTTATGATTACTTGGAAGAATGGTTACAATTTATTTGTTTTTAATATTAAGAAGTATAAAATAATGAAGCAAATACTTGTCAAGGGTGTTTTCAACTATAATTGAGGATTTCCAGTAATGATGTATTTCCTATAGATGATGAAGTACTCTAGTAGATCATATGTTTGAATAATGTTGTGTTAATTGCATCAAGTCCAAGAACACCAGTATCAGCACCATTAACAGCAGCAGCAACAAGAGCAACCAGCTAACATTTAAATAGTACAACAGGCTAAGACACTTCAAATATATTATCTCATTTGCTTTTTGGAATATTACAGACCCTCCTAAATGAAATTCATAATTGCTAAAAAAGACTTTGGCCTAACTATTGATCAGGAAAAAGTAAGTTTATGTAGAAAACCTATTGATGCCTTTGATATACAGGTGGATGGATAGCACATAGAGTTCTTAGAATTATAAATCTAGGGCTGATAGTTCTAACCACATAATTTTATAGATGAGAATACTGACATAAAGGGTGCTTAAGTGACTTGCCCAAGGTCACAAAAGTGGTAATCATCAGGGGAAAATTTGCAACCATATCCTTTGCTTCCACAACTGATACTTTTCCCACTATGATTTAAAAAAAAACGCCCAATATTCTCTATAAGACAAAAATACATTTGGTTGATGCAGATAATCTTCTAGTGAAAGTATATTGCTATGAATCATGGAATTCCAGACTCTCAAAGACATTTTAGTTCATCCAGAGAGCAATGGAGAGAGGCATTCTAAGTATAAATAGGCTTTAACACATTACAATGATAAAATATGGTCAAGAACAAAAAGTGTTATAAATTATATGATTGAAAAAATGTCTGGCTGAAATAGGTTAGCTAGTTGTAAGGCAAGACCAAGGAATAATACAGGAAATGGCTAAGTTTAACTATTATGTGTATAAGAATTTGAAACAATCTGTGGGTCCTCTTAATTAGGCATTAGTTTTCTGTCTTTGCAAATTCTTGGAAGTTTTCAGGTTTTTTGACTTTTCATATTCTTAGAGAACATGATCCTTAAGATGTCTCTGTTCATTTTTTTCCTTTGAAGTCAATAGCTTTTACTTGTTTAGAGTACACATACTCTTGTAACATTGTTGTCTTTTGCTTCTATTTGCTAGATTTTCTTTTAGTTCCCTTTAGTATTTCCCCAAATCTATTAAAACATCTTTAATTTCTTTGAAGAAACTCCTGGGTTTCAATTTTTTTCTAATCTACAAATTTAGTGAAAAAGATTTTTTTATATTAAGAGCTATAAATTTTGATACATATTTATCCCAATTTCTTACAGTTTTAATTTTTTTGACACGTGAAATTTCTTATTCCACATTCTCCTTCTATTCCACAGAATTCTGTTTCCATCGGTTCACTCTCCTTTGTTTTGTAATATTTGTTGAGAGCTTTATAATCCCTTTGAGAATTATGTATTCATCTTTTTTTAGTTTCCAGATCATCTTTATTAGCTTGTACTCTATTTTTAAATTTTAATTAAATGTATTTTAATAACAATTTTCCTCATAAGTTTTCTGAGGTTATATGATCCAGATTGTCTCCCTCTCTTCTTCCCTCCTCTCCTCCCCCTCCTACTGGAGCTGGTAAGCAATTCAGTCTGGGTTACATGTATTATCACACAAAGCATATTTCCATTTTATTCATTTTCGTAAGTGAATAATCTTATAAGACCCAAACCTTAATTCACATGTTCAAATAAACAAGTGATAAATCACATGCTTTCATCTGCATTCCTACTTCAACAATTCTTTCTCTGGAGGTGGATAGCATTCTTTTTCAAAAGTCCCTCAGAATTGTTCTGGATCTTTATATTGCTATTAGTAGCTAACTCTAACACATTTGATTGTTACCACAATATTGATTAGCTAGTACTCTGGATTTTTATTTAGTTTTCCTTCTTTTTGAAATATTTGTCATTTTTGCCTTTCTCCCTTAAATTTCTTTTCACTCAGTTTAGCAAAAAAAACTCCATTGACAGTGAATTATGCTCATGAAAGTTTTGACTGTAATTGCAGGGAAGAGAGTTCCAAGTTTGAAATTTGTACTAAATTTCTAATCTTAAGGAACATATTCTATAATTTTTCATAAGTTTTTATGCTTTCACAGAGATGTGAAAGTTTTTTAAAGTTTTATTTTTAATGTCATGCAAAACCCACTTCCATATTGGTCATTGTTGTAAGAGTAAAGTCAGACATAACCAAAATCCCCAAATAAAACCATAAATATACCAATATGAAAGACAACTTCAACAGTTCTTTCTCTGGAGGTGGATAGCATTCCCTCTCATTAGTCTTTCAGGAATTGTCCCAGATGATTGCATTGCTAAGAGTAGTCAAATTTTCACAGATAATCACTATCCAATTTTTCTATTGCTCCCAGTTCTGCTTATTTCACTTTGCATCAGTTCCTGCAGGTCTTTCCAGCTTTTTCTGAAAATCACTTTCTTTATCACTTCTTATAGCTCAATAGTATTCCATCTCCAATGTGTACCACAATTTGTTCAACCATTCCTCAATTGATAGACATTCCCCCAAATTTCAATTCTTTGCCACCCTAAAAAGAGCTGCTATAAATATTTTTGTACAAGTAGGTCCTTTCTCCTTTCAGATGTTTTTATCTATTTAGGATGTTTTACAGCTTTCAGAGGGTCCAGGAACAGGGTACTTTGAGAAGAAAGAAACATCAAAGAAGGTGCAACTTTCTTTATTTTCAGGAACTATTTAATATTCTTATAAGGTTTTCTAGAATTTTGATAGAGAACCTCTTAAGGTTAAAATAACATTTTGTATTCTTGAAGCCATCTGCTGACTTCTTGAATTAAAGCTGCCCTTTTTTGAATTAAATTACTGCCCAATTAAGAATCACACGTTTTAACATCTTTATCAACTTTTTAACTTTTTTTGCCTCTATTGTTAAGTTCACTTAAGGTCTGAATTTCAAAGCTGCCTCTGGGTGTAATAGGGATATAAAGTATGCCAACAAAATCTCTGTGGGAGAAGGTGATCCATCTAGAGGTCCTAGGCACAAGGACACAAGGATAATTTTTGTGTCCCTTCAGGTACGTGGATGCTGATGAAGGAAAGGTGCTGAGTGAGTAGTTTAAGAATTATTACTCATCACTATTTTCTCTTTTGCCTCATGGACTCAGCCATAACTATATCTGGTTTAGGATTCCTTTTTGTAAGAGTTCCTTGTGAGTTAGTGAGTTAGTGAGGACTAGAGAAGGTGACTTGTCTGCCAGCTTCCTGTTCCCCTAACTCTATCCATATGGTGTTAAGGGACCTCAATAATTTATGAGAAGACTTGGATAAGAGGATGAGAAAGCATGGATAGTTTGTGAACTCTGAAGTAGGAGAGAAAACTAACATTAATGATATCATAGGTCCATTTTCTGGCTCAGCAACTTGCATATGGCAAATCTACAAGTAGATTGTATTACATTTTAGATTTTTAAAAAAAATAGGATTGAATAAATTAAAAAGATACCTTTATGGAAACCTAGAATAACCAATTTGGAGCTCAGTGTTAAATGAGACAATTAAATTAAAATTAGAATGTTTGGAAGTACATCAGATAGAGATCATCTGGAGAGAAGGACAGGGTAAGACAAATTATCAGCAGGCATTTAAGAAAAATGAAGGAAAGAAATGTGTATCTTGGAAGTCTTACAGAAGGCAGCATAGATCCTACCTATTATCAAATTAAAGAAACATTTTCTTTCAAATAACTGTTTATTAAATACCTACTTTATGCAGGCACTATGCTAGGTATCAAGGATTCCATGAATAAAATGAAACCATCTCTGCCCTGAAGGAATTTCATTTTATTGGAGGAATATAAGACTTACACTGATAAATGTGATACAAGATAGGGGATGATGAAAAGAGATTATTTCAACAGCTGGGGAGCATCAAGGAAGGCTAGCTAAAGGATCTGTCCCATGAACTGGGCTTGGCAGACTAAAAGGAATATGAAAAATACAGTTGAAGAGAAGGGGAATTTTCCAGACATGCAGGACAGACTGTATAAAGTTATAGAAGCAAAAGACAGATTAGTGAAAAAAGGCTAATCATCCAGTTTGGCTGAAATGTAGAGTCCATGATGCCTAATTATCATGCAAAGGGAAATTAACTCTTTTAAAGGGCACATGCAATCCATCAACCTCTTTAAAGTACGGGGGGGGGGGGGGGAGCTAAAAAACCTGAGGAAAGAAATGACCTAGAGATGGCTAGTTTTCCCCAGAGATATGGCTTCAATAAAGCCCTCCAGCAGTGGAAGCAGCAGCAATAGCACCATCAACATATTTATATAGCATCCTAAGGTTTGCAAAGCCCTTTGCAAATATTACCTCATTCAATCCACCCAACAAACCAAGTGCTATTATTGACCCCATTTTTCAGATGAGGAAACTGAGCCATAGCAAGGTTAAGCAACTTGCTATAGGTGTCAGACATTATTGATTCCAGTTCCAGCACTCTATCTATTATGCTACTATAATTTCTTAGAGTCACTGCCCTCATATTCTCTCAGTGGCCTGGAAGAGCCACTAGCATAAGATAACCAGAGGGATTGGGAAATTTGTGGTTGGTTTTTAAAAAGAGATAGCATGAGAGCATGTCCCAAAGGGGCAAGGCAATGCTTGTGGCTAACTGCACACAGCTGGCATCCTGAAGTCTGAGACTGTTAACTGTTCATGATCACATGCAGCTTCCCACACCTGAGCATAAGCTCCCTGACCATAGACAACACTAAGTTGCAATTCAATTTAAGACCAACATAATTTCTCCCCAAATTAGAATAGTCATCCAAGGAATTAATTTCCCATTATGGGGGGAAGAAGAGTCAAGCAGAGGCTGGATGACTTTGTTATGGATGTTGTAGAAGAAATTCATAGAGTAGACAGAGAATTGGACTAGAAGATTTCTAAGAGCTCATCCAATTCTGAACTTCCATGACTGAATATGGTCAACTCAATTTATATCTTTTAAAACTCTAAGCTTCAAGAACCAAATAAAATGACAGAACTTCTATGGTATTACTTTATCCCATACTCATCCCTTAGCCAGAAATGTAATTTCTCAGCTTTTTGAACTCTCATGACATTTTGTTTTATTTTTATTCTGAATGCATTAAACAGCAAATAAAATCAGCACTTCTATGTACACTGTAAATAAAACTGAAAAGGAGGATTATACCCAAAAATATAAATATTTACTGGGCAAAAGCTTGCTTTTGGGAAAATTTGAGAAATTTCTCATGGGAAAATCAGGGAAATTGAGGTTACACTTTTCAAATTCAAAATAAATTTAAAATGTACCTTTCAAAACTGCATGTTCTCTGCAATTCTTTCTGCTTTGTGCATTTTTAAAGTGGCCCTCTTTTCTTTTCATTTATTTCTTTTCTCTTTTTGGGAGGGAACATTCTACCCCCTCCCTTTTTCTTGCCTCTCCCTACCCCCCTGTTCCATATACATATAATTAAAGAAAGAAAAGTAAAACTCTTGAAGCTAACAAACATAGTCAAGGAAAACAAGTTTACATATTAGCTTTGTCCAAAAATATATTGTCTTGTTCTATAGTTTGAGTCTATCACCTCTGTCAGCAGGTAGGTAGGTAACATGTTTCCTTACTGGCCTTCTGGAATATTGGTAAAGCATTGTATTTGTCAGAGTTCTTAATCATTTAAAGTCATTGACTTTATAATGTTGCTATATAAATATAATATACATATATGTATATAAAAGTTTTTAAAAAATGTTCTACTCACTTCATTCTGTATCAGTTCAACCAAGTTTTCCCAGGTTTCTCCAAAACCACCAATCATTTTTTCCCATATTTTTCTGGATGCTTTTTTTTCACATGACTAATATGGAAAAGTTTTGTATGACTACACATGAATAACATATCCAATTTTTTGCCATCTCAGGAAGGGAAGAGGGAAAGGAGGGAGGGAGAAAGTGTGGAACTCAAAACCTAAAAAATAAATGCATCCTAAAAATCATCTTTATATGTAATTAGAAAAAATGAAATATTATTTAAAAAACCTAAAAATAAATGAATGGGAATAATTTACAGGAGAAGACAGGAGGTGTTAGGATCCAGACTATATCTAGTGGATTTGATGTTGGTAAGGAGAACTGCCATCTTTTTGTCAGAGACTGAAGTGAAGGAGAAAATGGCAGATGAAATCAGAGAGGTATGAGTTGAGTTGAAGGACAGAGCAAAGAGCTTGTGGTGAATGGCATCAATTTTCTTGGTAAAGTAGGTGATAAGGTCCTCAGCTTAGAAGGTAGAGGAAGGAAATGAAATGGGAGATGTGAAGGAAGAATTTTGTAATTAACCACTGTGATGAATGGAATAGTTAATCAATAAAGGGAGAAGTAGCAGGATTGACTTGCTTCAGTGAGAGTTCAGTTAAGATGGCATAACATGATTTGAACTGGAACTTGTTAGTATAGTTGTATAACTTCCTCTGGTCTGATAATCATTATATGAGAAGGAATGAAAGAAGTGGATGCTGTTTTAAAAAAAAAGAGAGGGAAGGGAATGTACCCCCAAAGGAGGTCTGGGCCTTTTGGTATGGAGAGAGGGAAAGAGAAGAAAACTCCCTACTCCACAAAATGGGGTTCAGGGGAGACAGCGGATGTAACGATTTGGCTCAGAGAGAGGAGAGGGGGTTTGAAGATTTTCCCCCTTCTGCCTTCCCTCCTTAGCTAAAGCTGCTCTCCCCAATTCACTCTTGTCCTTCTTGTCTCCTCTCCACTACTTGAGAGAAGTGAGGGTCTCTCCAACCAAAAGGTCTCCCCTTGATCTGTTCACTCACACTCAGCTTGGGGAACAGATAACTTTAATGTTAACTCAATCAGATAATACAAAAGGAATAACGGGCAGGGAAGAATAGGAAAAGGAAAGTGGGAAAAGGGGGTTCCTGTCTCTATCTGAATCCTTTTCCTCCCTCCTCAAGCTTGGGGGGGAACTTAGGCCTTAGCAGCCTGAGCCCCCTGAGAGAAAGTCAGGTTGACTCACCCCTGGCAACAGGAGCTGAGGTAAAGTCTGCTCAGGTTTCTCTTCAGAAACTCCCTTCAATTGAGAAGTGTTGGGGAGAAAGATTTCCAGTAACCAGCAGGAAAAATGGGTAACCCTAAGGAGAAAGTCTTTCCCCACCTTATCTCTTCCACTTCTCAAGTCGGAGAGACCCTCACTGCTCTCCAGCCAGAGTCTTCTCTCCTCAGGATTCCACTCCTGGTGCCCCTCCCCTGTTGAGGTGATCAATTTCACATACTCTTCAGTCTGGCACTTTTCCTCTAGTGCCAGCCTCTATTACAATGGTGAGAATAATCCAAGGTTGGGATTTGACAGGGAGTGAGGGGGACCCTGACTTGGGAAAATACAAGGGCAGAGGGATTGCAAATCACACAGAGGATGAAAAATAAGCTCAGGAGTAGTAAGGCATAGGGACAAAGACATTGTAGACAAGAACACATTACAATACTGTGAAGGTGCCTAAATGACGAGTTAAGGAGTTTAGCTTTTATTCAGAATGTGTTGTGTTGGTATTGAAAGTTGTTAAGGATGGAAGTGATGTTATCAGACCTGTGCATTAAGGAAGATGAATCTGGCAGGAGTGTGTTGGATAGTTTGGAGAAGTGAGAGATTACAGTCAAAGACAACTCTAACTTGAGTGTAAAGTATGTTGCTGACATTGGGGATGAAGAAGAGAAGATTGATGTGAAAGATAAGACAGAGATACGATAGTCAGGGTTTGGTACCGGGTTGAGGAATGGTCATAAAGGAGAGTAG
Organism: Monodelphis domestica; assembly: GCF_027887165.1. Taxonomy (NCBI): domain Eukaryota; kingdom Metazoa; phylum Chordata; class Mammalia; order Didelphimorphia; family Didelphidae; genus Monodelphis; species Monodelphis domestica. Next base: position 151,806,971 of record NC_077231.1, read on the forward strand.
TTTAAATAAGGAAGTCAAGGGGAAGAGCAAGATTTTTGGGAAAAGTTCTTAATATCTCAGGAAAGGAAGAATAGAATTTCAAAGATGAAGTACTGAGTTAGCTTGAATAAAACAAAGTAGATGGAGGATATAATGACCTGAATATACAAGGATAACTTTGATGGCCCATCATTGTTGTTTTTTTTAACATTGTTTTATTTGGTCATTTCCAAACATTATTCATTGGAAACAAAGATCATTTTCTTTTCTTCCCCCCCCCCCCCCCCCCATAGCTGGCGTGCGATTTCACTGGGTATCACATGTGTTCTTGATTCGAACCCATTTCCATGTTGTTGGAATCTGCATTAGAGTGTTCATTTAGAATCTCTCCTCAGTCATATTCCCCCCACCCCTGCAGTCAAGCAGTTGCTTTTCATTGGTGTTTTTACTCCCACAGTTTATCCTCTGTTTGTGGATAGTGTCCCATCATTGATTTGAATTATTTTTTCAGGAGTGGCACTAGATTTTCAATGTTTCATCTATACTCTTTCGCCAAGGCCTTGTGAACAATGGTGCAGATTGTGAAGTTGCGGTTGGGGTTGGATATGCTCTCTCTGATCATGCTTAATTTCGAATCAGACAGCTTTTGTGGAGCTTCATAAACGATTTGGTTATTATGAAAACTTTGATGTATAAGAGAAATAGGTAGCACAGAATAATACTCTGTACCTTGTAATATACTCTTTAAAAAATAAGGACACTAAGGCATGGAATGGAACAAATTTGCCCAAATGAAAAAAACCAAACAAACCTGAATAGTACAAACTCTCCATGAGTTTCTTTGGCCTGTGGAGTCATTTAACAGACTGTCCAATTTCACAGAGAAACATAATTTCCCCTCTCTGATTCTCCCTTTTTAGTCAGTAGATCAATTTGTTCAGAAATAATAGGAGTCCAGTTGATATGTTTTTACTTTAAAAATCATTATTATTATGCAATGCTTCTAGTGTATGGGACCAAATTGAATAGGAAGAGGAAGGGAACAGGCTGGATTGTAGTCAGAAAATTGTACAATGCTTTTGATAATTCCAACCTTGTTCCTGGCACAAAAAGCCATTTTAATATTAACGTTCTTTCAGTGATTCTGTATTAGTGCAAATCATGGAATACCACAATTTTTTTTTCTGAGGAATCACAATTGCTGATCACCCAAAGGGCAGTAGAAAAGTATAAAAAAGGTTGAAGTATTTAACTAGGGATGATTCAAAGGTAAGAAGGGATATAAATAATATTGCTAAAGAGATGTTTGACCATAAAAGGAAGCAAGCTACTTAAGTGACAGGGGAAAGGCATAACATAAAACAAAAACAGCTAGCATTTATATAGTACTTTAATGTTTGCATAGTGCTTCACAAACATTATGTCACTTTATCCTCATAACAACGTTGGCAGTTAGATGCTATTATTATCCCCATTTTATAGGTGGAAAAACTAAGGCAGATAGAGATTAAGTAACTTGCTCAGGGTCAAACAGCTAAGAAGTGCCTGAGACCAAGTTTGAACTTGCATCTTTTTAATTTCAAAGTCTAATGCCTATCTGCGGTGTCACTTAGCTGCTGGTATGCTGTATGGAAATTCATGCAATGACTTCAGCTCTAAAAGAAGATATCTTGCAAGTTGGGTATGTTCCCTTTGGAGAATTTCTAGAAGGACATGGTCAAAGTTTAAAGTTTGGGTTGTGTACTATTAGAATGAATGTCCACTTTGAAGAGCTCCAAATCATGTTAACATATTTCCATCTTCCACCTTTCACCAGTACCTTTCATCAACTTTGAGGTTTTGCATTTTAAATGTTTATGTTCTGGAAAGGATTCCTGAAGTCAAGATGATGGCTCAGGATGATCAAACTAAGTATTTGTAAAGTTTAACCATCCTTATATTTTGTTACCTATTGAATTTAACTGTGGCTGATATTTGAAACAGTAGCAGAGAGCCAGAGTTGAGTTTGGCTCAGTCTCTGATCACAGGTTTTGGTTATAATTATCACATGTCTCTCTTAGTTAAGTATATTTAGTTGGACCTTTTGTTTCAACTCTGCCCCCCCTCCCCTGCCCCTAAGTGAGTTATAATTTAAACTGTCTTAATGTCTTTTGAAGTCTGGGTTCAATGAAATTTTACTTTGTTCCTCTCCTCACTTCACCTTTTCTTCCCTTGCCCTGCCTTGCCTCACCTTGCCCTTTCCTTTTCCCTCCAATTCCTTTCCTCTCTGATTTTGATACAAGTCCAGTTTTCATTTGCCCTTCATTGGGATTGTCATTTATGTAGATCCTAGTTGCATCTGTGACACTAGGGTAGACTGAACATCTTGGGAACTGCTTTTCCTGGTTGCAATCCAATGTTCTAAGAAATATGCTCTTTCCCTATACTTAATGTCAATGATTATACATCTAATTCAAATTGTAATTACATGGTTTTATGGCTACTCTGGGCAATTGTGAATATACTATAAATAGAATGGGGGAATGTAGGCATGTATGTTAGCAGATAAACAAGGACAAATAGATCGGCATCTACTTTCATGTTGTTCTAGAAATGCTGAGTGCAAGTGCTTTCAGATATATTGGCTATGTTGTTTAGCTACAAAATTCAGTAGTTTTCAATGTTATAGAATCACAGAATTTGAGGAAGAGCTGGCTTCTATTGCCAACTAGTTCACTATGTATGTGAAAGGAATCCTTACTTTTACATAGATGCTCATATATAGAGGTGGGGGGGAGGAGTCAACTACTTCATGGAATAATAGTTCAATTCACTTTGGTACAGCTCTAATTGTTAAAAAAGGGTTTATTTTGCTGAAATTTATACTAAATTTACATCTTTGCAACTTGTATCCATGGGCCAAGGTGATGGTAACCAGTTTGATAAAGGGTCTTGAGTCTATGTCATATTAGAATCTGTTGATCTAGATATGTTTAGCCTAAGAAGAGATGACTGGTAGTGAGGGACTTGGAGGGGATGGGAAGATGAAAAAGAACATGATAACTGTCTTCAAGAGTTTAAAGAGTTGTAGTGTAGAAGAAGGATTAAATTTGTTCTGTCTGATAAGTTCCTCTTACTTGTTCCTCCACTTTTTGAAGGGTGAAATTGTTACTAAGGTAAATCAAGAAATCAGTTATCTTTTTCTTCTAGGCTGATGGGAACGAAAAATAATTAAATATGAAAATTTCATGTTATTTTTCTCAAAGTTAAAAATGTAGCTCTGGAAGATATTTCTTTAACCAAGTATTATCCTTACCATGAGTCTAGGAGACTATAAATAAGCCAATAGATTTGGAACTAGAAAGGGCATTTTAGGTCACTTAATCCTGCAATTTTACAGAAGTCTACAGAGGTTAAGTGACAAGTCCAAGATCACAGTAGAAGTCAAATGACTTGTTTATGGACATATATAGAGTTAGTATTAGAGACAGATGGACTGACTTCAAGATCAGGGATATTTCTACTTTGCAAGACCTATCTGGTGATGTTATTGTTGTCTTCCTTCCTTGCTTCCTTCCTTGCTTCCTTGCTTCCTTGCTTCCTTCCTTGCTTCCTTGCTTCCTTCCTTGCTTCCTTCCTTGCTTCCTTGCTTCCTTCCTTCCTTCCTTGCTTCCTTCCTTGCTTCCTTGCTTCCTTCCTTCCTTCCTTCCTTGCTTCCTTCCTTGCTTCCTTGCTTCCTTCCTTCCTTCCTTCCTTGCTTGCTTCCTTCCTTCCTTCCTTCCTTGCTTCCTTCCTTGCTTCCTTCCTCCCTTCCTGCCTCCCTGCCTCCCTTCCTCCCTTGCTCCCTTCCTTCCTTCCTTCCTTCCTTCCTTCCTTCCTTCCTTCCTTCCTTCCTTCCTTCCTTCCTTCCTTCCTTCCTTCCTTCCTTCCTTCCTTCCTTCCTTCCTTCCTTTCTTTCTTTCTTTCTTTCTTTCTTTCTTTCTTTCTTTCTTTCTTTCTTTCTTTCTTTCTTTCTTTCTTTCTTTCTTTCTTTCTTTCTTTCTTTCTTTCTTTCTTTCTTTCTTTCTTTCTTTCTCTCTTTCTCTCTTTCTCTCTTTCTCTCTTTCTCTCTTTCTCTCTTTCTCTCTCTTTCTCTCTCGCTTTCTCGCTTTCTCTCTTTCTCTTTCTCTCTTTCCTTCTTTCTCTCTTTCTCTCTCTCTCTCTCTTTCTTTCTCTCTCTCTTCTTTCTTTCTCTCTCTCTCTCTTTCTTTCTTTCTTTCTTTCTTTCTTTCTTTCTTTCTTTCTTTCTTTCTTTCTTTCTTTCTTTCTTTCTTTCTTTCTTTCTTTCTTTCTTTCTTTCTCTCTCTCTCTCTCTCTCTCTTTCTTTCTTTCTTTCTTTCTTTCTTTCTTTCTTTCTTTCTTCTCTGATTCTCTGTTTCTTTCTCTCTTTCTTCTCTTTCCTTTTACCTTTTGTCTTATTATGAATTCTAAGACAAAAGAGCAGTAAGAACAAGGCAATCAGGGCCAAGTGATTTGCCCAGGATCACATAGCCAGGAAGTGTCTTAGGCCAAATTTGAACCTAGGTCCTCTTGACTCTAGTCCTGGTGCTTTATCCATTGTGTTGCCTACCTGCTCCTGTCTTTTGTTTTTGAAGAGGAACAATGACATCACAGGGTGATGTCTTGACTTGTGCATGGATTGAATTTAAAGGAAGCAAAGTTGCACAAAGCCATCAGTCTCACTCTCTCTTCCAGAGTCATCAAAGTCTAGTGACAAGACAAAAGTTAGGATGATTGGTAATGGCCTGGAATGCAGTAGATGACCTTGGCATCTTCAATTTGGTCAGACAAAAATGTCTGACCAAGCTCTAAGTGTTCCACAGCATCTACTTCAGCTTCCTTCTTGGCCATTGGAACAAATTGTTCCCATCCACCCATTTCTTTTACATGGGTCTGATCATTCTCCATTTTCCATTTTTACTGGCTTACTATTATTTACCAAACAATCTTCTTAGCCTGACCTCCAAACATTTCCACAATCTTTTCCCTTCATATTCTCTATTTCCATATTCTCCTTTCTCCATTTCACACTGAACTACTAGTTATTATTTTTCACATCATTACCTTTATTTTTTATTCTATTTTCCTCAATTCAATGTAGATAAAACTCTTACGGTTTTCTGACATTTTGTGATCCACATTCTCCCTCTCTCTCTCTCTCTTTCTCCTCCTTACTTTTCAAGATGGCATGCAATCTGATATAGGTTATATATATGTTCTATCATGCAATACATATTTTCATATTCATCATGTTATGAAAGAAGACCCATATTACTCATAGAAGAAAAAGGCATGAAGGAAATAAAGTAAAAAAATTGTATGCTTCAATATGCATTCAGACTCCATCAGTTCTTTTATAGTGGTAGAAAACCTTTTTCTGTAATAAGTCCCTTGGAGGTGTCTTGAATCCTTGCATTAGTGATAATAATAAAGTCATTAATAGTTGATTATCATATATTATTTCCATACTTGTGTAGAATGTTCTCCTGGTTCTGCTCACTTCATTTTATATCACTTCATATAAATCTTCCCAGGTGTTTTTTGTGATCATTCTGTTTTTTATTTTTTATGGCAATCAAATACCACAACTTGTTTAGTCATTCCCCAATTGATGAATATCTCTTCAGCTTCCAATTCTTTGCTATCACAAAAAGAATTGCTATAAATGTTTTTGCCCTTTCCTCCTATCCTTGATCTCTTTAGGATACAGACTTAGTAGCGGTATTTCTGGGGAAAAGGGTATGTACAGTTTTATGGCCTTTTACCCATGGTTCCAAATTGTTCTCCAGAATGATTGTATCATTTCATAGTTCCATCAACAGTGTATTAGTGTCCCAATTTTCCCAAGTCCCCTCCAACATTTGTCATTTTTCCTTTTTGTCATATTAGCCAGTCTGATAAGTATGAGACCATGCTTCAGAGTTGTTTTAATTTATATTTCTTTAATTAATAGTGATTTAGAGCATTTTTTAAATGACTAAAGATTTTTTTAATTTCTTCATCTGAGAACTGCCTGTTCATACCCTTTGACCATTTATCAATTGGGGAATGCTTTGTATTCTTATCAATTTGACAGTTCTCTATATATTTTAGAAATGAGGCCTTTGTCAGAGACACTTGATATAAATCTTCACTCCCCTCTCCAGTTTCTGTTTCCTTTCTAATCTTGGTAGCAAACCCTTCTAATTTAATGTAGTCAAAGTTTTCTATTTTATATCTCATCATTTTCTGTGTGCCTTATTTGGCCAAACATTCTTCCCATATCCATATGCCTAATGGATAAACTATTTTGTGTTCCCTTAATTTGTTTATTATATCCCCCTTTATTTCTAAATTGTATATCCATTGTGATTTTATCTTGGTATATGGTATAAAGTATTGAACTACTTGTTATTCATCAAAAATTTTTTTGAAGTTCTCCTTGTTGACATCTTTCACTGCCTTCCAGCCTCAGTTCAGGTGTTGTTTTCTTTATTAAGTCTTACTTGATTTTTCCTTAGAAGTAATTTTATCTCTTTGAAGTTCTCAGGCCACTGTCATCTCTCCTTAGTACAGTTGCCCCTCACTATATCATGGTTCACTTATTGTGGCTTCACTGTATTGTGGGTTTAAAAAAAATCTAATTCTGTATTGTGGAGTTTTTTCTATATCACAGGATTTTGTGAATGAATACTGTACTGTACACAATGGAAATGCAGTATGCCAGTACTGCTTGCTCAAGTTTGCGAATGTGAGATTGTACACAGCTGAAAGGTGACCAACCACACGGCACTGTGTTCTGGGTCCTGGGTGCTGATTGACTAAGTGTTCATAAGAGTGTGGGAAAGGTTTATAGGAAAATGGGAAGGATTTATAAAGTCTTAATATATATATATATACATGTATATATATATATAATAAAGTAAATATAATGCTGTTACTTCACGGATTTTCATCTATTGTGGTAATCTCTGGAATGTAACTCCTGGATAGGTGGGGAATCACTGTCTATGATTATTTTACAACTCATGGTTATTTGTGTCTACCAAGGGGTACTCATTTCCAAAGGAGCACTTTCTTTATATGCTCACTAAGAGGCAGAAATAGAGGGCAGAAAACTGAAGTGATCATGCAAAGTGGAGAACAATCAGCATTTCCTGTGTTTCTCAGAACTATTAGAGCTGAGCTCTTCAGGGTACAAGTCAACAGATAGTGCTCTAAGCTTGACTTCTGCTCCCTCTTTTTGGGGACATAACCAAATGAGACAAATCCAGAATCCCCATTTTACTTCCCCTACACATGTACAAATGGAATTTTCCTGGGCGACATAGCTGTAAGTCCTCAATCCCAGCTTTCAATCCTGTCTAGTTAAAGGGGATAAAGATTCTAAACAATAATTCCTAATTTTGTAATCAGTTCAGTTACATCATATTAGAGATTCTTATCTCTTCAACTTTATGTGATTTTGTTGTAAGGGTTAAATTAAGGAGTTCAACAAAGTGAGGAGAATAATTTAACAGAAACTTTGTTTAATTTAAGAAAGAAGTACAAAAAGATAGAAAGATAGAAAAGAGGAAAGAGAGATTACTAAACTTATACTCTATAAATATACTTAAAATTGCTAATACTACCTAAAATTTCCTAAAACTATCTTTGTTTTCTCAGGACAGGTTCTTCTGCCTGGCACATTTAGGCACATCAGGCCTAATCTACTCCTACTCTATACATTATTCACTAACTACCTAACTCCCTAAAATAATAGACAGCCACCACTCATTCACTTCTTCAATCAGTTTTCTATAGCAGCCCAACTATCAGTAGCCAACTGTCAACATATCCTTGTCTCAGAGACAGACCACCTGCTCTCTAGAGATCCCAGAGGCAAAAGACCCCTAACTGTCAGGGGCTACTTTCTTTCTCTCCTCACTGACCAACTCTTCCCCGTTAACTTCCTGTCAGAGGGCAGGCTACTTCCTCTCCTCAGGTCCTGGTCTCTTTAGTAACAGAATCTTCAGCTCTGGCTCACTGACTCTTGTCAGTTCTGATCTACTTAGAAATCCTGCTCCCTAGCCTCTTTAGGAGACAGAGGGAGAGATTAAGAAAACTCCTTGAACAATTTGAAAGGACAACTCACTGATAGAGTAGAATTGACTGAAAGAAATAGAAACCGAAAGATATAACATTATTATGTCCAGATAGCTGTGCCCTCTGGATCTTAGGTTTTGGAATTTTCAGCCTTATATTTGTTCCTCTCCCTACTTCCCAGTCCAGTTATATAGCTTGGGTATATTCAATAACAATTTTTTTTGGGAAATAACTACCAGAATCTTATTTTGAAAAGATTCATATAGTAAAAGAAGAAATCATCTTGATGTGGGCAGTCTTCATGATGAGGGGACAAGCTTTAGGGAGAGAGAGGAAGGTGATGGAATGTTACTGGTGATAGAGTTGCCACGGTAATGGAAATGCCCTGAGGGGTTTTCAGGAATGCTTTTTATCTTGCTTAGTTATTAAGGAAAGGGCCATTTGGGCAATTCTCTGCCATTCCCAAAGAACTGATGTCACTTTATCCCTAGTTCACCTAGGTCTACTTGGCCTTTCCTCTGATTCACCTTGTTTTCTCAGTGGGGGAAGGTGGTGAAAACCACAATGCAAACTGGATGCTAATAATATTAAACCCTGGGGCAACTTCAGTCAATTTTGCTTGTTCTGCACAGGCTCCAAGGAGGGAAAGCCCCTAGTACATTGTACCTATTTTGATTGGCCAGTTGCAGAATTCTTGCCTACATCCTTATAAAGCAACCTGTCATCATCTGTACATCAATTTGTCTGTATGGTGGCCCATATTGATTTCACTTTGATCTTGTTCTCATTGTAACTACATTCTAGTCTACCAACAGACACTTCAGCCAGCTATCCTAGAGATTGTGGCTGGGTCCTGTATCTTATCTCCTCTCTCTGTTCTTGTAAATTCTCCTTTGTTGCCTTCCAGCTTCTTTCTCATAAGGAATGTAGATTTTCTCTTCACAATGTCTTCTTCAGAGTCTGACAGTAATAAAGTTTTCTTTCTTTTTTTTTTATTTGAAAGCAACTTTTTTTTGAACCATCAGAGTTCAGTAAAAGTGTATGTGTATCTTATTAGGGGTAAAATTAAGTATTTGGATTTTGTAAGTGAGTGACCAGAATGAATCCTGTTATCCTTTCAGACTGTCATAGGCCCAGCTTAGAATTTGGAGCAAAAGCTACTGCTAGAATTCTCAGGTGGATGTAAGAGTTGGAGGTTTCCAACTGTCACTCTGGACTCTCTCTCTGGGCTAAGCAAGATCTGGAATCAGTTTTCCTTTAGCTCTCTGGCAAATTCCCTGTGAAACCTTTGGGAATACCAGATTGGCAGTTTGGGAAGAGAGAGAGGTAAACTGTTTGGCATTGACTGAAGTAAAAAGATTGATCAAAAGAAGAAAAAGAGGATCTTTTTCTTTGATATATGTGAGAAATCAGAGATAGGACAGGCTTTGGCCTACCCAGGCGGGCAGCCATTCCTGCCTCAACCAGAAACAACTTTTGGCTAGGCTGGAAATACAGCAGTTGTGGAAATAACATCTTGAGACAGTATTTTTTTTTAAAGACATATATAATTTTATAAAGATATTAGAAATAGGTTTATTTAGGTAGTAATTGGGTTATAAGGTAGAGATAAGGAGTGAGAGCAGGACTGCTTTACCAGACAGAAGTGGACCAGTGAGGGTCTTTGAATTTGGTGTGGTTTTAAGTTAGTATCCCATTAGTATAAGGGATATTTCCTGTTAAACTATTTACTTTTCCTACAACCCTTTTAAGTTTGAATAAATAGAGGTTATTTTTACATTTACCTCTGAGGCTCTTTACTAGGCCCAAGAGTCTACCAACTGCTCATCTTCAGTTAATAATTCTCACCTTTAATAGACAATCAACTGGCCTTTTTACCAACAAATAAGAAGAGACTATACAAATACAGTTATAGTTTCAATATTATCCTTATAGTATGTATGTATACATGCAAATATATAGGCAATGAGGTGGCACAGTAGATGGTGTTGGACTTGGATTTAGGAAGATATGAGTTCAAATATTATCTCAGATATTTATTAGATATGTGACCAGTGATATGTCATTTAAGCTCTTTGTACCTCACTTCCCTCATCTGTAAAATGGAGATAATAATAGTACCTACATTCCAGGTTTATTGAGACTATAAAAATCAGATATTTGTAATTTGATTTGCATACCTTAAACCATTATATAAATGCTATCTGTTTTACACACATACATATATACATACATACATACATATATATATATATATATATAAAAGAGAGAGAGAGAGAGAGAGAGAGAGAGAGAGAGAGAGAGAGAGAGAGAGAGAGAGAGAGAGAGAGAGAGAGAGAGAACAAAAACACACTGGTGGGAATTGGTAGAGAAGGAAAAGACATTATGTCTCGTCAAAAAGGGACCTTGTCCCTTGTCTCCAGTCACACTGGAGGGGTTATACAAGCTTATTAAACCTCCATTCTCCTGGTCCAGGTTACCACAGTATGAGTTTCTACAAGGATAGGGGAAAGTCCTCCAAAAGTTAGACTCATTAATTTCCAGAGGCCACTCAACTTTATAATGTTAATCCCTTAAAGAAAGGAAGAGTTCAAGGTAAAAGAAAAGCTTGTTGAAGCAGGAGATTATACATTTCTCCTCCCCTTATTAGACTATAAATTGCTTTGGGTCAGGGATGATACTTTTCTATCTGTGTGTCAGCACCTAATATGTATTATGTCTGTATGGTGACCCATATTGATTTGGTATTTGCTGAGTTCTGTTGAAGTTAATGACAGTAGCTCTGTTGGAATAGTAGGAATTTTTTTTGGATTCTAGCTTCTGTGACAAGGAAATCACTTTAAAAGACTGATATATATTAATTTAAGGTCACCAAGGAATTCAGCTATGTAATTCCTAAATGAAAACTCAAGTCAGCAGTCAACCTTTTATGGAGTTTTTAATTATAAACAGGAGGAAGAAAGGTATGAGAGAGAGAGAGAGAGAGAGAGAGAGAGAGAGAGAGAGAGAGAGAGAGGGAGAGAGAGAGAGAGAGAGAAAGGGGAGAGAAGGGAATAGGGCTTAAATACCCCCTCTGTTTAGGCTGGGCCAAAAGGCCCAAGCCCTTAGATAGCTGAGGCAAAGAAAAGAGATCAGTCCCTATTACTCACGTGACCAAAATGGAGAAACAGTCTCAGGGGCCTCCACCTCCAGCCTCCTTCAGAGCAAGCCCTCCTCTCAGAGCAACCTCCTCAGAGCAAAACCTCCTTGAACTCCCCAGTCCTCAGACCCTGCTATCTTTAAGGAAACCATCTAAGTTCCCTCCCCTCAGTTCTCACATCTACCAATCACTGTCCATGTCTTCCCTGTGCCAATGGTGGCTCTAGCTTAACCCAGGACCACCCAGAGGTCTGTGGCTTTGCACATGTCTGTTGAAGGTCATATTCTCAAATAATTAAATCTTGGTCTTTGCTGCAGCCCTTCCTAAATCCTGTTACTCTGAGTAGGGTGGAGATTGTATTTTCTAAGACCTGGTTCTGTCATTCCAAGTATCTCTATTGTATTAATTCTAAAATCAATCATGACTCGAAGAACTTCCTGTTCTATGCTTAAGCATAGGTCAAAGCCCTTTCCATTGTTTAGCAAAAGGTTTCTGTCCTAAAGTAGTCTTAGGTAGGGAGGAGAAAGATCCTCCCATGCCAAGGGGATTCACATTCCAATAGAGTTCTTACTATCAGTAGGAAATTTTTTCCAAGTATGAAATTTCCCAATGGTGAAATTTCCAAAATTCATAAGTCTAAGAAATTTTAAGGTTTACAGTTCACCATTTAAAAAAATAACTCTTTGATTAAACTTGCTATTTCTGTATCTATCTCCCTTTCTTATGATATGGTTCAGTGTCTCCCAGAGCCTTTGCCGTTGGCATTCTCTTTTCTCTTTACCTTGTCTCTTTGGCTTTTGCTCTTGGATACTTTTTTATTGATTCTTCCCCAAAGTCTGTGCTCAATGGATGATTGTTATGGTGGATTTCCTATATTTGGACCTTATCTGATTTGGTCTTGTTCATGCTGATTTATTTTTATGTTGTGTTCTGTATCAGAATGCAAACTTTTTGAAGACAGGGCATATTTTTGCTTTCTGTTTGTATCTCTATTACTTAGCATAGTGTTTGGCTCATGGTAAGTACTTAACAAATGTAAAAATGGAGACTTGAACTCCGGACTCCAATACCCAGGAGTCCTAGCTAGTTCCCAGAATGCCCTCTAATCTCACTGAGATTTCCACCTGGGCAAGGTCAAAAATTTCTATTTAACCTGGCTATAAAGGGTACTGGGTCTCTTTCCTGTTTCCACTTCCAAGTAGACGTGCCTCTTTCATGATGTAGGTGAGGTTAAATGGGCCTCTCGGCCCACCTAGCACGTGCTTCTCTTACTTGTATATTCTTAAATTCTCAACCTTTAATAAAATTCTAAAAAAAAATATAATACTCCTTGCAGAGAGAAACTGATTTCTACCTGCCTCAGTTTCCCCTAAATTTTAATCATAACAGTTGAATTTTAACTGTTACACAAATTCTTACTGGCTGATTGATTAATTGATCACAGATTTTTTTTAGCAGATTGTATACTAAGCTTCTGCACTTTGGAAAAACATATCCCATCTTTTCCCTACATTTCTTTCTCCTTTTATGGGTCTGTTACAGCTTTTATGCACTTGTATTCTTTGGTATCATTAGGCTGTTTGGATTCTGTTCAGCTCTTCCCACTGAAATATCTCCATTCAGGGTTTCACAATTAACCATACAGGTTAACAACAATGCCATTATCTTTTGGCAGTTACTGTTGTTTTCCCTGAAAATGTTTAAAATATTTAAGAACTCCGATTTATCATTTTAGGTAAAGATCTCTTGTTCTTTACCTAAATTCACAAATGTGTTTTGGGAAGGAGATATTTGTTGATAGTGAGGCATCTTTTTTAGCTCATCTGTGATTCCACTTTTATCTATCATTTGTCTATGTTATAGCTCTCTTGCTGAGAGATAGGCATTTTAAAAACTCAGAGCCTTATTGCTATTCTTGTTTGAGATGACTAAGGAGGTGGTCATCAAGTAGCAATTAAGGCATCACATCTGTGGGAGAGTCATTCCTATTGGTATTATGCACATAAAACCATTTTTGGAAGAAAATCCTGATATCTAATTCAGTTCAGCAAACATTTATTACTTACCTTCTAGGGGAAAGGCTCTGTGCCAGGACTCATGAAGTTGTACTTTTTACAATGTTATGTTAATTATATTAGGACAAAGTAGTGTTTAATTAGATGTTTTTTTCCATTGTGATTATTTCATAGCTATATGGGAACATATCCTGCCTTCTTTTGTTTTTCAATTTCTGAACTCAGTTTGAATGAATGGAATTTAGAGTGCTCTTTTCTTCTGACCACATGATCAAGCTTTTGTTGACTGAGTGTACATTATTGACAGTATTTTCAATGTAGTATCCACAGATGCACAAGGCACTTATGTTGAGAGCCATGTGAGAATAAAAGGATGAAAAATTTGTCCTTAGGGAGTTATAGACTTGAGAAAGACTCAGAGAATGGAAAAATGATATATGCTTGCTATTATCTAGACAATAGAAGGAGAACAATAGTCAATGTGGCTTAAAGACTTCATGGAACATGTGATATATTTGATCATATGTCAGTACTCTGCACAAAAAATTTCAATGACTCCAGTGACTGAAGGATAAAGCCTAGAGGGCTTGGCATTCAAGACTGTTGATCCAAATCTGCCTTTCTAATTTTTTTCTTACTACTTTCCAACATAAACCTTCTACTCCAGATAAACTGGTCTACTATCTGTTGTTTTAGGTGGGTTTTGGGAACACAATCAGATGTGACACCAATTAATTATTTTGGGCCAGTATCAGGGTTTCCACACTGTGGGTTGAAAGGACCAGCATTTAGCTCTGACCAGGTCAGAGTCTGGCACACAGATTTCTCAATCACAGAGATGGATAAAGTTAATGGAAGGTGTAGTTTATTTCCACAGAGAGGTTTGAAGGGAAAAGGGGAATCCCTGCCACTATTTCACTAGCTAATACCCCAGATCTAAACCTTCTCACAAAGGGCCTTCAGAGATTTGATGATCTACACTTGTCACCCTCACCTTTCTACCTATATCCAGACCCTGTTCTAGCTACCCTGCACTAAACAACCTCTCTTGATTATGAATAGAGGTGCTGTTATGTGACAGATTAGACAGGGACCCAAGGGTAGGTCCCAGGTCCAACTGGATCCAGACCTCTGTTTACTGACAATGCAGATAGCTGGGTGCTGATTCAGGTTAGTGTCAGGTTCACAGGATCTTCTTTCAAGGAAACACAAACAAGGACAGCACACAGGCAGGATCAGAAACCTCAGGACTTGACAACCTGGCAGTCACTCTCTCTAGGTTAACAGAGAGAGAGAGAGAGAGAGAGAGAGAGAGAGAGAGAGAGAGAGAGAGAGAGAGAGAGAGAGAGAGAGAGAGAGAGCACTAATAGCCCCTGAGTTCCTTCCTTCTAGCATTTCAGAATCTTCCATCTTCAGGACTCATGCATTTGTCCTCTGCAAACCTGCATCTCTTCTACTATGCTTATCTTTTCCTCATAACACTATCCTCAAATATATGTTATATTTTCAAATCCTATTCCTTTTCTTATTCCTTTTTCTGGAATGTTTTATTTCCTTCTCTCTTTCTATAAAAGTCCTTCATATCCTTTAAGGTTTGGTTGATGCTGTGGGAGGTCCTAAAGCACTCTTCCTATACTTCTTTAGTAATCTTACTCATTTGTGAACTCACAACTCTTTTTTGATAATTCGATTATTTGGCAATTAATCATGCATTAACTTGTGATGACTTCTCTTTTAATTCTTGCATTAATTTACCTCCCTATCCCTTATTTTCCACCTGAGAATCAATACTGTGTATTGGTTCTAAGGCAGAAGAGTGGTAAAGGCTAGGCAATAGGGGCTAAGTGACTTGACCAGTCACACAGCTAGGAAGTGCCTGAGCCCAGATTTGCATCTAGGACTTCCCACCGTTGGGCCTGGCTCTCAATCCACTGAACCACCTACTTTGTCCCCCCTTGCATTAACTTTTAATTTTTTCTCTTCTTTCAATCTATACTGATCCTTAGGGGCAATGACCATGTATCATATGCCTCCTGATATTTCTCATAGTATGTTGCACAGTGCCTTGCACATAATAGTTCCCTAAATGATGGTTGAATAAATATTTGAACCCTGATCAAATTTTTAAGGAGGAATTGAGGTTGAAGCATGGTAGAGAAAACAGAGGAGCCAGTATAGCTTATTGATTGAAATATCCCCTGAATCCACAAGAGTATTGAGTTTGGGTGCCTTTCACTTTTCTAGTCCTTCTCTCCTCTCACTCTCATAGTCCTAATAGGGAAGAGTAGCCAGAAAGTTAAGTTGAACAGAATAGAATAGATCTCTTTTATGGTCTGAGTTGAAGAGGAGAAGCCAAAGGTACTTCTAAAGTCTAATACTTTTATCAGTCAGCCCAAGCAATCTTTGAGCAGTCTCCAGGCAGTATGTTTTCACATTTGTATCACCTCCTCAGTTCCTCTGTTCTCTTTTGGATGCTCTATGAAAAATGGCAACCTACTATTCTTTTGCTCTCCATTTGGATAGGTGACTTCTCTTTTCTTGGATTATTTGGAATGGTATACTGTTATAGATTTATTTTTCCTTTACTTAGACTTTTTTACATCTAAGACTTTGATAGTCTATATTTCATCCAAAAATTATCCTTTATATTTGAAATTTTTTTGATGTTTTTGATTTCTCTTGCCAATTGAATCATATACCTCTTAACTCAACCATGCATCCCTAAGTGACCCCTATGTTTTTCAATCATCCTCTTCAGGAGGGTATGTAAAATTATTATTATTTTAAATTGCAAAGTTTAAATTCCTTTTGAGAGTAATTTAGGTTAAGAAACATGCTACCTTTCTGAATCCAGAAAGTGAACTGTTTGGAGAAGACACCATGAAGATGCCTCCACAGACAACACCCTGCACCAGAAGATCCAGAGTGAACTTTGGGATGTGGTGTTGGAATATTTTTGGAAATATTCTCTCTTCCAAAGATCAAGGAGTGGAAAAAAACTTCAACCTTTAGAATACCTGTGTTTCTCTTTAGTCTTTTGGGTCTCCTTTCTTCTTGCTCATCCATGGGGGCAGGGCAATCTGTGTTCTTCAAGATAAGAACTATACTCATGAATATATATGACACAAGGTAGAGAGGATGGATGGGGCAAAGGAGTCCAGATCAAACACTTGAGGTGTTGTTGAGATACAAAAACTTGAGGAGAAAGATAGCCAGGGTGGTTGGTAGCCATATGAATAAGGAAAAACTTCATGAAGGAAATGGCACTTGAGCAGAACTTTGGAGGAATTCAACAAGCAGAGATGAAGAGATTATGTTTCAAGCAGGGGCCAATGACATTCTTTAATTGACAGAGGTAGAAATCAAGGAACAACTTACCCAAATTGTCTGGAGCAGGGATTGCATGAAGGAAAATAAGACTGAAAAGGTAAATTGGAGCTAGATTGTGGCTGGCCTTACATACCAGACCAAAGAGTTTATTTTATAGTATAGTGAGTAGAGAGCTATTTATTATTTTTTGAGCAAAGAAATGATAAATCAGATCTGCACATTAGGAGGATGATTTTGGCAGTTGTTTAGGAAGATTAGAATGAGGAAGCTCTGTTTAGAGGATATCATAATGGTTTAGACAAGGGGTAATGAGCAGCAATGTAGGGTGGTAGCTATGTTAGAAAGGAAGGAGGAGACAGAGTCTTTAAAAAAATGAAATAAAATTAGATGCAAAAAAATTGGGGTTTGAGAGTTAAAATTCAGGAACAAGTGAAACAGAAAAAGAAAAAAGTAGCTTTGTTTATCTGAATTCCTATTAATTTATTGTGTACACATTGATTTAAAAAGAAAAACAAAATATACATATTAATTTAAATAAAATAGTAATAATTAAAACCAGATGAATATATAAGCAAATTAGCATGTAAATTGAATCATAATGGCAACCAGATTAAAAAGTAATTGGGAAATGTTTATTAGAATAAAAAATACAAAACAACATGATGATGCTAATTTGTGGTTGCCTGAATTAATATGTTGCAGCAGGAATTATTTCTGTTTGAATTTAATACTACTGCTCTATATGACTGCACATCATGAATAATCTCTAAAGAATCAAGAAAACAGGTAACTCGAAGGGCAATGGGAAGATGTATGATGCTCTGTAGCTGATTGCTAAGGAAGATTCAAGTATATCAAGTGGTAAAAAAGATATCATCAAAACAGTATGATTTGGAAATGAAGTTGATGGTTCATGTAGGAAGAGTAAGAGAAAACAAATGGACAACCTAAATGTTGAACTGGTGACAGTACAAGGGGAATTCACAGAGAATTGTAAAAGAAAAAACAGTCATTAGGTAAATCCTCTAGAGAGGACTGATGGAAGGATGTGGACACGACTTGTACAATATGAAAAGTTATGCCTTAGTTTTAATATGTACCATTGCCTACCTTGATGAGATTACAGGTCCTTAAACTATTCTCTGATTACTAAAGAGTTTGAGATACTTCTTTTATGTGGTTATTAATAATTTATGCTTCCTCCTTTAAGAATTGCCTTTTCACATTCATTGACCATTTTTCTGTTTGAGAATGGCTTTTATTCTTATTTATTTGCATTATTAGCAGGTAGGTTCTGAAATCAGGAAAGCCAAAATTTGAATCTGATCTCATATAATTAGTAGCTAATATGATCTCTCGCAAGTCATTTTTACTTGTTCTCAGTTTCCTCATCTGGAAAATAGGGACAATAATAGCTCCTAACCACAGAATTGTTATGAGGATCAGGTGATATATGTAAAGTATTTTGCATAATTTAAAGTACCATAGAAATGTTTACTATTGGACGAAGCGGAGTCAAGATGGCAGCATTGAGGCAGCAAATGTTCAGACTTCTGAAAATCCTTCCTTACCAATTATAAACTAAATGCTCCCAGGGGACTGAAAATCAAACCTAACAACAAGACAGAGCCAAAGAACCTTCCTGCTGGACTCAACTTAAAAGGTACGCCACCCCTCCCCCCCAGGCCAGAATTCTAGAACACTCTGGTTTAAGGGGAAGGAAGAAGGAAGGTCCCAGGACCCCTTCCCCACCTAGAGCGCTAAGCCTCCAGTGGCAGCTAGGATCTCTGGGTGGGCAAAGGAACTGGGCTGGAGGAAGTACCTTGCGGGCAAAGCTGTGCCAGGCTCAGTGTCCAACACAGGAAGTGGGGAATCAGATAGTGAAGAAATGCAGAGCACAGAGTGGGCAGCAGTTGCAGCAGCGGAGACACTCCATATTGCCCCCCCCCCCCTCCCCTTCCTGAGGCTTTGGTCTCAAGACACATCCAGCAACCTAACCAGACTTAATCCCATCAAAGCTTTCAGAAAGAAGGGAAACTGAAGTTCTAAAGTCCCTCCTCCACAGACTGCTGGACTTAATCCCATCAAAGCCTCCAGAGGGCAGGGAAGCTCAAGCTCCAACACCCCTCCCCCACAGTGCACTGAAAGATTTACTGACAAAACTCCAAGGGTGAAGGTGGAAATAAAAGCCCAAAACCACAAAAAAAAAAAAAAAAAGAGAAGAGCAAGAGCTCAGGCAACTGCAGGGAGTAAAGAAGGTGTAAATATGAGCAAATAACAGAAAAAGAAAAAAGAAATTACAATCGGCAGCTTCTATACAGGCTATGAACAAAAAGCAAACAGAATAGAGAAGGATGTGGGATCTCGAAGCAAAAAAACAGAAAACCCAGCAAATTGGATACAGGCTCTGGAAGAACTCAAAATATAATTTAAAACACAATTAAGAGAGGCTGAAGACAACTGGGAAAAGAACATAAAAACTAAGATGAGTCATCTGGAAACAGAGGCACTTGAACTAAAACGAGAAAATAGTGTCTTGAAAGCCAAAATCAACCAGCTTGAAAATGATGCAAAGGAGATGAAAGATGAGGCAAAGAAGATGAAAGATGAGGCAAAGGAGATGAAGATGAAAAAAAGAGGATGAAAAATTACTTCCAAAGAAAATCAGACTAGAAGGAGAAGGATGACCAAAAAGCCAGGGATGAAATCCAGTCTTTAAGAAACAGAATACAACAACTAAAATCAAGTGACTTTACAAGGCACCAGGACATTATAAAACAAAATCAAAAGAATGAAAAAATTGAGGAAAATATGAAGCACTTCATTCACAAAACAGAAGATTTAGAAAATCATTCCAGGAGAGACAACTTAAGAATAATTGGTCTACCAGAAGACCATGACAAAAGAAAAAGACTGGACATCATACTACAGGAAATTATCCAAGAAAACTGCTCTGATGTTCTAGAATAAGAGGGAAAAGTGGAGATTGAAAGAATCCACAGATCACCTCCTGTACTTAATCCCCAACTGACAACACCCAGGAATGTTATAGCTAAATTCAAGAACTATCAGACCAAGGAAGAAATATTACAAGCTGCTAAGAAGAAGTCATTCAGATACCATAGAACCACAGTGAGGATAACACAGGATCTGGCTGCATCTACACTGAAGGACTGAAAGGCATGGAATATGATATTCTGGAAAGCAAGGGAACTAGGTCTATAATCAAGAATCAACTACCCAGAAAAACTGACTATATTCTTACAGGGGAAAGTATGGTCATTTAACAAAATAGAAGAATCCCAAGCATTTGTAAAGAAAAGACCAGACCTGAACAGAAAATTTGATGCCCAAGCACAGAACTCAAGAGAATCATCAAAAGGTAATTAAAAAAAATAGGAAAAAAGAAAAACATCTAAAAAAACCTTTATTTTAAGAGACCCAATAAGTTAAAATGATATGTATCCATCTAAGAAAAGAGGTCATTAGTAACTCTTAAAACTTGTTATTATCACCTGGGCAGCTTGAAGAATTATACTTAGAGGGAACAGTGACAAACTGTATAGGATGAAATGCCATGACATAAATATGTAAATAGATATGTGTATGGATAAATACATATATATATGTGTGTGTGTGTGTATAAATATAAATATATATATATATATATATATATATATATATATACAACTAGAACTAAAAAAAGAGGTTAATACTAAAAGAAATGGGAAAAGAAACAAAAGGGGGTAAATTTATATGTCACAAAGAAACTCAAGGCAGGAGGGGGGAGAACATCAATACACTAGAAGGGTAAAGAGGTTGGAGATAGGAAATATTCAACTCTTACATGCATTGAAATAGACTCAAAGAGGGAAGAACAATCCAATCCATTGGGGCAGAGAATTGATTTGTGCCCTATAGGGAAGCAGAAGGGTAACAAATGGACTGGTGGGGAGGGAAGCAATTCAAGGGAGGGAAAGGGTGGGCGGTTGTTTAAAAAGACTGTAAAGAAAATAAGGGGGGGATAATAAGGGCGGGGGGTAGAAAGGGAAGTAAAAGAAGGGTGGGAACTAAGGGGATTGATTAAAAACAAACATTGGTGTAGAAGGAAATAGTGAAAGAAGAAAAGGCAGGACCAGGAGTAGAAATCAAAATGCTGGGAAATACATATCTGGTAATCATAACTCTGAATGTGAATCTAATGAAGTCACCCATAAAAAGCAAGAGAATAGTAGAGTGGATTTGAATCCAAAAACCCTACCATATGCTATCTACAAGAAACACACATGAGGAAGGTAGACACACATAGGGTAAAAGTAAGAAGATGGAGCCAAATCTATTGGGCATCAACTGATAAAAAGAAGGCAGGAGTCACAATCATGATATCTGACAAAGCCAAAGTAAAAATAAATCTAGTTAAAAGAGATAGGGAAGGTAATTACATCCTGATAAAAGGCAGTATAGACAATGAGGAAATATCAGTACTCAACATGTATGCACCAAATGGCATAACATCCAAATTTCTAAAGGTTAAACTAGTGGAGCTCAAGGATGAAATAGATAGAAAAATGATACTAGTGGGAGACCTGAAACTTCCTCTATCAGAACTAGATAAATCAAACCAAAAAATAAATTAGAAAGAGGTCAGAGAAGTGAATGAAATCTTAGAAAAATTAGAGTTAGTAGATATGTGGAGAAAAATAAATAGGGACAAAAGGAGTATACCTTCTTTTCAGTAGCACATGGTACATTCACAAAGATTGACCATGTATTAAGGCATAAAAACATTGCAAACAAGTGGAAAAAAGCAGCAACAATAAATGCAACCTTCTCAGATCACAATGCAATGAAAATAATAATTAGTAAGGGTACATGGAGATGCAAATCAAAAATTAATTGGAAATTAAACAATACAATTCTCCAAAATTGGTTAAAGAAGAAATCATAGAAATAATCAATAATTTCATTAAAGTAAATGACAATGATGAGATATCCTTTCAAAATCTATGGGATGTAGCCAAAGCAGTACTCAGGGAGAAATTCATATCCTTGAGTTCATATATTAACAAATTATAGAGGGCAGAGGTCAATGAATTGGGCATATAAATTAAAAAACTAGAAAGTGAACAAATTAAAAATTCTCAGATAAAGACTACTTTAGAGATCCTAAAAATCAAAGGAGAAACTAATAAAAATTGAAAGTCAAAGAACTATTCATTTAATAAATAAGACTAGAAGCTGGTACTTTGAAAAAACAAATAAAATAGACCAAGTACTGATCAATATAATTAAAAAAAGGAAAGAAGAAAACCAAATTGATAGTATCCAAGGTGAAAAGGGAGACCTCACCTCTATTGAAGAGGAAATTAAGGCAATCATTAAAAATTATTATGCCCAACTATATGTCAATAATTATGGCAATCTAGGTGATATGCATGAATATTTACAAAAATATAAATTGCCTAGACTAACAGAGGAAGAAATAGACTTCCTAAATAGCCGCATATCAGAAAAAGAAATTGAACAAGCCATCAAAGAACTCCCTAAGAAAAAATCCCCAGGTCCAGATGGATTCACAAATGAATTCTATCAAACATTCAAAGAACAACTAATCCCAATATTATACAAAGTATTTGACAAAGTAAGTAAAGGAGTTCTACCAAATTCCCTTTATGACACAAATATGGTACTGATTCCAAAGCCAGGCAGTTCAAAAACAGAGAAGGAAAACTATAGACCAATCTCTTTAATGTACATAGATGCAAAAATCTTAAATAGTATACTAGCAAAAAGACTCCAGCAAGTGATCATGGGGGTTATTCACTATGACCAGATAGGATTCATACCAGGAATGCAAGGATGGTTCAATATTAGGAAAACCATCCACATAATTGACCACATTAACAAGCAAAACAAAAAAATTACATAATTATCTCAATAGATGTAGAAAAAGCCTTTGACAAAATACACCACTCATTCCTATTGAAAACACTAGAAAGCATAGGAATAGAAGGACTTTTCCTAAAAATAATAAACAGTATATATCTAAAACCATCAGCAAACATCATCTGCAATGGGGACAAACTAGAAGCCTTCCCAATAAGATCAGGAGTGAAACAAGGATGCCCATTATCATCTCTATTATTTAACATTGTACTAGAAATACTAGCAGTAGAAATTAGAGAAGAAAAATAAATTGAAGTATTAAAATAGGCAATGAGGAGACCAAGTTATCATTCTTTGTGGATGATATGATGGTCTACTTAAAGAATCCTAGAGAATCAATTAAAAAGCTGGTAGAAATAATCAACAACTTTAGCAAAATTGCAGGATACAAAATAAACCCACATAAGTCATCAGCATTTCTATATATCTCCAACACAGCTCAGCAGCAAGAATTAGAAAGAGAAATTCCATTTAAAATCACCCTAGACAATATAAAATACTTAGGAATCTATATGCCGAGACAAACACAGGAAATATTTGAACATAGCTACAAAACACTCTCCACACAATTAAAACTAGATCTAAACAACTGGAAAAACATTGATTGCTCATGCGTAGTATGAGCTAACATAATAAAAATGACAATCCTACCCAAATTAATTTACTTATTTAGTGCCATACCCATTGAACTACCAATTTTTTTTTTTACTGCATTAGGAGAAAACCATAACAAAGTTCATTTGGAAGAACAAAAGATCAAGGATGCCCAGGGAAATCATTAAAAAAAATGCGAAGGAAGGAGGCCTTGCAGTCCCAGATCTCAAACTATACTACAAAGCAGTGGTCATCAAAACAATTTGGTACTGGCTAAGAGACAGAAAGGAAGATCAATGGAATAGACTTGGGGTAAATGACCTCAGCAAGACAGTCTATGATAAGTCCAAAGATCCCAGCTTTTGGGACCAAAGCACACTATTTGATAAAAATTGCTGGGAAAATTGGAAGACAGTATGGAAGAGATTACGCTTGGATCAACATCTCATACCCTACACCAAAATAAACTCTGAATAGGTGAAAGATTTGAATATAAAGAGGGAAACTATAAGTCAATTAGGAGAAAACAGAATAGTATACATGTCAGATCTTTGGGAAAGGAAAGTTTTTAAGATGAAGCAAGAGCTAGAAAAAAATCACAAAATGTAAAATCTATAATTTTGATTACATCAAATTAAAAAATTATTGTACAAACAGAACCAATGCAGCCAAAATTAGAAGGGAAGTAACAAATTGGGAAACAGTCTTCATAACAAAAACCTGACAAAGGTCTAGTTACTCAAATTTATAAAGAGCTAAACCAATTGTACAAAAAATCAAGCCATTCTCCA
Organism: Monodelphis domestica; assembly: GCF_027887165.1. Lineage (NCBI taxonomy): Eukaryota > Metazoa > Chordata > Mammalia > Didelphimorphia > Didelphidae > Monodelphis > Monodelphis domestica. The sequence continues at coordinate 151,830,847 of NC_077231.1, forward strand.
ATTGATAAATGGGCAAGGGACCTGAATAGGCAATTTTCAGTTAAGGAAATCAAAATTATTAATAAGTACATGAAAAAGTGTTCCAAAACTCTGATAATCAGAGATGCAAATCAAAACAACTCCTAGCAGATTGGTTAACATGTCAGCAACAGAAAGTAATGAATGCTGGAGGGAATGTGGCAAAGTTGGGACATTAATGTATTGCTGGTGGAGTTGTGAATTGATCCAACCATTCTGGAGGGCAATTTGGAACAATGCTCAAAGGGTGCTAAAAGACTGTCTGCCCTTTGATCTAGCCATAGCACTGCTGGGTTTGTACCCTAAAGAGATAATAAGGGAAAAGACATGTACAAAAATATTTATGCTCTTTGTGGTGGCAAAAAATTTGGAAAACGAGGGGATGCCCATCAATTGGGGAATGGCTGAACAAATTGTGGTATTTGTTGGTGATGGAATACTATTGTGCCCAAAGGAATAATAAAGTGGAGGAATTCCATGGGAACTGGAAGAACCTCTAGGAATTGATGCAGTTTTAAAGGAACAGAACCAGGAGAACATTGTGCACAGAGAATGATACACTGTGGTACAATTGAATGTTATGTCCATTAGTGGCAATACAGTGATCCTGAGGAAATTCGAGGAATCAAAATTGAGGAATGAAAAAAAACAGTCACATTCAGAGGAAAAACTGTGGGAATCGAAACACAGAAGAAAAACAATTGCTTGAATACATGGGTCGAGGGGATATGGCTGGGGATGTAGATTCTAAATGAACATCCTAATACAAACACCAACAACATGGAAATAGGTTCTGATCAAGGACACAAGTAATACCCAGTGAAATTGCATATCAGCTATGGGAAGGGTGGGGAATGGAAGGGAAATAATGTGATTCTTGTAACCAAGGAATAATGTTCTAAATTGACTAAATAAATTAATTAAAAAAAGAAATGTTTACTATTATTCCCTGAAAGATTTTTGTATTTGGATTTTTATTAGAATTTTTTTAACCACCCACTCAGTTACTTTTATTATGGATGTGCAGTTTTTTGTTTTGGAGAAGTCTTTTATTTTCATGTAGTTGAATTTTTCTTTTTTGCCCTTTATTGTGTCTTCTGTGTCACGAATGTCTAAGGATTTTTTTTACCATTTTTCAGTTGTAAAAGAGATAATATTCCATTATTCTCTCTTATGTATATTTTTATTTGTTTTATAAGTTGTTTGCTTACTCCTATTATTTTCACCAAACTGCTATTCATTTATCAAAGAGATACTGTTGAATAATGATTTACTTTCCAAGTATTTTGTGGTTTTCAGCTATAGAGCACTATAATACTATGCACATGCTCATGATTTTCTAATCTCTCCTCTCCTCTCCTACTTTTTATTTTTAAAAAGTCTACTAGCAGATAGAGATAGAAATACAGACTAGAACTGTTTTTATTAGTACAAAGAACTATCTGGTAAATAAATTCTCCATTAATATAAGCTGGTACTTTCTCTGAAATTTGTAGTCTTTGAATATTAACAAGAGTTCTGAGAAGTCAAATTATTTGCCAACATTGACACAGCCAGTATTGCTTAGAGGCAGGGCTTAAGTTTTTTTGTTTCTGGAACCAGATCTCTATCCACGAGGCTGTACTTTTGTTCATTGTAGCAAATAGTTTTTAAAAAGTATTTATGGATATCTTTTTTTTTTTTTAATCACCATAATTCCCCTGTGGTAGAGGCAGAAAGAGGATGCAAGGACCAAGACTGGAGACCTAGCTGTCAATCAAGAGAAGGTTCCAATGGAATGTTCCCAGGAGTGGCAGTTGGGTGTTTCTGGCCACATTGAGGAGAAGAAGCAGGATCTAAAAGGCTTTTGACTTGGTCTTTGGCTCTGGGCAGTTGAAGCTGATCAAGGGAGAAACTTTGGGACTTTGGTTTCTCTGAGAGTTGAGCTGGCTAGGAGGAGGATCTGATTTTCTCTCTAAAAGTGGAAGCTGGCTAAAGGACCCTTGGGGGGCTTGGCTTGGCTTTTGGGGCTTTGTTCTCTGAGATTTTACTAAGAGTTGGAGGAAGGCCAGGCTGAAGAAGAGACTTTTCTTGGTGAAGAAGAAAGAAGATTCAAACAGTAGTCTTCCATTCCTCTAACTGTCTAAGAGTCACAGTTTGTGACTGGACTACCTCCTCAAATGCTCCTAAAATTATCCCCGTAATTTAGGGAAATCCTCATCCCTCTTACCTCAGTTTCCCATCCTGTTATCACAATAAACCCCTTACCTGAGAAAGAAAATTAGAGTATTTTATAGTCCACTGGGGGGGGGGGGGGGGGAGAGGAAGCCAAAGGCTTTCAGAAGAAGGTGGTTAAGGGAGAGGGTGAGGGAGGAAGGAGGTTAGGAAATAGACTTGATCCATCAGTAGGGATTAGTAGGGAAAACCCAGAGCATTCCCCAGAGCAGTTCCCTCTGTACCAACATCTCTGTGTGGCAATATCCCTGGCAGCATCCCTCAGTATTTCTCAATTCTACCTCCCATTATAAATAAGCAGCCTCAGGTTCCTGTAGCAACTCTCTGTAGTCACAAGCCAGAGGACAGCAGTCATTTGCAACGAGAAACAGTTCCCCTCAGTTTACCTCTCTATTTTTAACAAGAAATAGTATAAATCAGTTTATGTCTTCTATTTCATCTCCCGATATCCATTCTCTTTTCCCTTCTAGAGAGCCATCTTATATGAAAAATAGTAATTTAAAGAAATAATGAAAAAGAGGGGAACATCAGCATAACTGATACTTTGAAAAAAGTCTGAAAATATGAGCAATGCGTAATTCTTGTAGACTCCTCTGCAAAGGGATGTAAATGGGAATATCTTCTCATATTTCTTCCTTTGTACCATGCCTGTTCTTTATAATTTTGAAACACTGAATTTTGATTCGTTTTGGTGGTTGTTCTTTCTATTTGCATTGGGGTAGCTGTTGTGTATATATATATATATATGTATATATATATATATATATAGTGTTTTCTTGGCTTTGCTTGCTTCACTTTTTATCAATTCATGTAGATCTTTCCTTTTTATGTTTTCATCATTTCTTGCATTCTTCTATTATGTTCATATTCCACAATTTATTTAGCCATTTCCTAAATAATGCTAGAAATAATATTTAATGATAATGATGCTAATAATAATAATAAAATGCTAATAATAACTAGCAATTATATAGTATCTATTGTGTACCTGGTACTGTACTAAGTAAAGGCTTTATAGATATCATTTCATTTCATTGCCTATGATTTCATTTGATCTTGGGAAGCAAATGCTCTTATTATTTCCATTTTACCACTGAGGAAACTTAGGCAAATAAATTAAATGACTTGCTCAGTTACACAGGTGCTAAGTGTAAGGAAGAATTTGAACTCAGATCTTCCTACCTCCAGGCCCAGCTCTCCATTGTGCATTAAAGCTGCCTCTTTGACAGGAATCTATTTTGTTTGCCATTCTTTGCTATCACAAAAGTGTTGCTATAAATATTTTGAAATATATGAAGACCTTTTTCATATAAATGACCTCCTTGTTTAAAATTAGTAATGGAATTTTTGGGTAAAAGGATGTAGAAATTTTAGTTATTTTATTTACATAATTTGGTCCTTTAAGAATAGTGTCACTAGTGTTATAACTCAAAATGGTCTCATATTGGTGAAGAAAACTAAGCATAGTGACAACTACAAATTAAAATAATTATACTAGGGGAAAGAGGATATAACATTTGGCCCACAGCTCCAAGTACACAGACCAGGTTCAGTCATAGGAGTAGCTCTATGTAATTACTGTTGGTTTATTTGTTTCCACATCCTTTTTCTACATCTACTCATAAGGCTTTTGTAATAATTATGTACATTGTTTTCCTAATAGCCACATTGCCATTCCTGGTACAAATCTAGCTTCATGGTACTAAAAATGCTTTGGATTTATTGCTATAGTCTTTTTGTCAATATATTGTCTAAAATTTTAAAAATCAAAACTCATTAGTAATATTGGCTTATCGCTTTCTTGCTCTGCTTTATCTTTCCCTAATTGGGGGTCCAAGGACTATTATTTGTCTTAAGGGAGTTCGTTAAAATTCATTAATTTCTCCATTTTAGAACAGTTTACACAGTGTAAGAATTGTTTATTTAAGTATTATATAGAATTCACTGGTCAATCTATTTTGACTAAGAATTCCCCCATCCATTGAGATGCTGCCTATCCATTATTCCATAGCAGTTTCCTGATGGGAGGCCAATAGCTTCTGGAAAAACAACACTGAATTTTCTTCTCAAGTATACCTGATACTATTGTAATAAAACACAACTTGACTTTTCCAGCTGTTCTTATTATTGCTCTTCCTAAGATTGGCTGCCTCAACCTTTGGTGCTCACCCTTCTGGAAGGAGTGGCTCTACACATTGGTCTATCTCCTAGCAGCATTGCTTTCAACATATTCAGTGGGACTTGATTAATCTCTTTTGGTCTTTGTGGCCTATATAAGATGAAAAGCCTTAAAGCTGCAAGAAGCTAACTTTTTTTGCCAAAAATGAGATAAATAAATTGGAAATTCATCTCCATAGAAGGGATAATTGAGATTCCTGAAGGACAAAATTTAGACTGAAAAGGAAAGGGGGCCAAGTTCGAAGCCACAGGGATAATAACACTTAATGAATGGTGGGGAAGATGGACCAGCAAAAGAGACATAGGAACAGTCATAAATAAAGGAAAGGGCTCAGAATACAGAACTATCACAGAAACAAGGATAGGAGAGAATATTTATAAAAATGGTAGTTAATAGTTTCAAGTGGTATAGAAAAATTGAGGAGGAGGAGAAGGAGGCCTGAGAAAAAAATCTTTGGATTTTGCATTTAGGAGTTGGTGACCTTGAAGCAAGCAATTTAAGAAGCCAGATTATAGGAAGGAAATAAGTGAGTGTGTGATGAAAAAATGAAGGTAGTAGTGAGTGATCTCATCTTACTGTTTTTGGAAAGAGGGAGGAGAAATATAGGACAATAATTTGAGAGAAGGGTAGGATCAAAGGAAATTTTTTTTTATCAGATAGGGAAAACCCAAGTATGTTTCTTAAGTATAATGAAAGCAATCAGTAAAAAGAGAGATGATGAGAGAGAGAAAGGGAGAGAAGTTCTCAGAGGAAACAGGTCAAGGATACAAGTGAAGACTTTATTCTTGATAGGGAAATGGGCTACCTGATTCTTTGAGACTAGGAACAAAGCAGAAAAGAATGGATGAGATAATCAACAATTCTTGGTCTTTGCTAAAAAAAGAGAGCAAGAGGGTCGGTAGAGTTAGGGCACTGTGAAGAGAGAAAAGATTCTTAAAGTAGCTTTGTACTCTAAATGACTAACTGACCTAAATGACTAACTGAAGGCCTAGGTATGGGGTTCCAAGTAACCTACTCTCCTCAATCCACCAGAGTCAAACATGAGCTTGATATCCAAAAAAGGTTTAGGTCATTTTGTCTCATGGCTTAGCACTCTAGGAATGAAGGAATTAAAAGAAATAGTTTATATTGGATTACTGAATTTTCAAAAAAGAAATTCTTTTAGTCTCTTAGAGAAAATCTCAGGGGCATCTGGGTAGCTCAGTGGATTGAGATCCAGGCCCAGAGATAGGAGGTCCTAGATTCAAATATGGCCTCAGATCCTTCCTAGCTATGTGACCCTGGGCAAGTCCCTTAACCCCCATTTCCTAGTCCTTATCTCTCTTTTGCCTTTGAACCAATACACTGTATTGATTCTAAGATGGAAGGTAAGGGCTTAAAAGAAAAAAAAGATAAAATCTCAGCGCTTACAAGAACTAACCTTTCCTCTTGAATGTAAGTCATAGACATGGCTGCATTGTTTACATTGCTTTCTCTCAATTTTTCATTTTTCTGTTTCTGAAAAAAAGTACTTTCTTAAAACCATCATATCAGCTGCTTTGGACATTTTACTTTGAAATGGAGAATGGGATACTATTTTACATTTTACCTTGAAGATTTTCTGAGAAGATCATAGCAATTGTCATCCAAATAGCATTGGCCGTAACTTTTCTAGTTCCAAAGTTACTGTAAATCATATTAGTGCAAATGTAATGCCGTTAAGTATTAATTCAAGCCTCATGTGTTCTGGAAAGAAAACAAGTTTCTTCCTTAATAATCTGACTTTCAAAATAAAATCGAGGGTAGGTTAACTTCCTAAAATAAGCATAAGTTTTAGCAAGGTCCATGGCTGATGATATTTGGCATTTCAAAAAGGCTGGCTAATGTATTATTGATTGTACTTTAAGTATCAGTTCTAGGAAGTAGGACCATCTCTAGGGTAATATGCAGCCCAGGAAATTCATAGTGCATCCTACTCCTCCCTAAATATTTTTATATAGGTGATATCAAATTAAAATAAATACCAATGACAGACTTGAAGAGTAAAAGAAGTAACAAGAGTATTCTGATTTGGGAGTGGGAAGATTGGAATGAGGAAGTAGTTAAATTTGATTTATTTTCATGATACAATTATGGGAACAATGGTATATGGGCTAAATAAACACATACAGACCTCTGGCCCCTTTATTTTTTGTTATTTCAGCACCAGTTGGAAAACCTACTTCCTTCTTGCTTGCATGGAATGCTGATCCATGTTCAGTTCCCATCTGTGCTCTTCTCACAGGCTGCTGCCCTGAATCATCACCCAACCTAAACTAGAATAGCTTGGATTTCCCAAAGCTTTGAACCTGTCAACCCAGTTTGTTTACCATAGGGTGGATTCAAGTCAATCTCAGATCACTACATCAGTACTCTAGCCATCCTACTCTTCCCACTAGAACCAAGATTCTGCTCCTGGGACTCTAAAAGCTAAGTTATTGCCTATCTGAAACTGAACCATTGCAGCATTTCTAGACATTTCCAAATCTTCATTCCATCCCCCTCCTCTTTCTAGATCCCTTTTGTGTTTCTCCATTAGAATGTAAACTATCTGTGGGTAGAGACCATATTACTTGCTTGTATTTGTATCCTTAGCACTTTTCCCAAAACTTGGCACATAGTAAGAACTTAATAATATTTAGAGCTTTTTCCTTCATGCTAGTCAAGTCAGTCTTTTACTGAGAAAGGATCACCAATTTGATGTCTTACATATTTTCACATTCGATATTGGAAGCTTTGTTTTCTCTCTTCTTTTCCCTCTACCCCTCCCAATAAAGAGAAAAAACATAGTTCCATCTCTCAAGAAGCTCATATTCTAATGGGGGAGACAACATAAAAAATGCATATACAAGATACACAGAGTTTGTGGCAGACAACTTGAGAAGAAAGGCATAGGAATGGGGGGAGGAAGGGGATTGATAAAGGCCTGCAGAAAGTGAGATTTAAGTTTAGTTTTGAAGGAAGACAGGAGGCAGAGGTGTTAGATTTAAATTAGTTTTGAGCATTAAATAGTTGTAGATAAGAGAGTGGGAGCCATAAACTGTGATAATTAAAATGTTTGGGAGCAAGGGAATTATATATATATCAATTATGACCGCTGAAGTATGTTTTCTACTGTGTCTTGGGTTTATATAAATATAAGATGGTCACCAGGGAATATATTCCCAATTTATGAATATGCCCAAGCCAACTGGGGTTTATAGAGAAATTTAATTTATAATACACTGATTAATCAATAGAAAAAGAGAGAAAGTAAGAAAGGAATAAGAATGAAGGGCCTCAAGCTAATAAGGCCTGGACCTCAGTCCTAAGAGATAAATCAGTCAGTTGGTTTTATCACTCACCCAAGATCTCTCTAGGTAAGGCTTCTCATGCCAACCTCAGGCTCCACCTTCAAGAGAGCCTCCTTTCAAGAAATGTTTCTAGAGAATTCTCCTCCTGATTCCTCCTGAGTTCTCCTTCCACGGCCTCCTTCAAGACCTCTCCAGGAGCTCTCCCTCCAGGACCTCTCTACTCTCAGACCTCCTTCAGAGCATCAACATCCTCAGTCCTCCTTCAGAGCAACCTCCTCAGTCCTCCTTCAGAGCAACCTCCTCAGTCCTCCTTCAGAGCAACCTCCCTCAGTCCTAAGACCCAGGACACCATCTAAGTCCCCTCCCCTCAGTTCTCACATCTACCAATCACTGTCACGTCTCCCCTGTGCCAATGGTGGCTCTAACTTAACCCAGGACCACTCAGAGGTCTCTCCCCTTTGCACATGTCTGTTGAAGGTCATATTCTCAAATAATTAAATCTTGATCCTTTGCTGCAGCCCTTCCTAAATCCTGTTACTCTGAGTAGGGTGGAGATTGGAGTTTCCAAGACCTGGTTCTGTCATTCCAAGTATCTCTATTGTATCAATTCTAAAATCAATCATGACTCAAAGAACTTCCTGTTCTATGCTTAAGCATAGGTCAAAGCCCTTTCCATTGTTTAGCAAAAGGTTTCTGTCCTATAGTAGTCTTAAGTAGGGAGGAGAAGGATCCTCCCATGCCAAGGAGTTTCATATTCCAATAGAGTTCTTACTATCAGTAGGAGATTTTTTTAAGTATGAAATTTCCCAATGGTGAAATTTCCAACATTCATAAGTCTAAGAAATTTTAAGGTTTACAATCCCCCCTGATGATCATGGGAGACCAGTCTCCCATTGATCAAACAACATAATAAATTTTGTAATTCTGAATTCAATTCTAACTATAGATATACACAATATTCAATTTTCTAAGAGAATTAGAATACTGAGAGAGAAAATAGAAAAGAAAAGAAAGCAAAACCAATGTTTTGCTAGGCGCATTAACAGAAAGCCAAATTAGGGGCAGTCCCTTTTGGCATAAATGTGTACAATTACAATAAATGTTCAATCAAAAGTTCAGTCCAATCAATCATATCCAAAGTTCATTCTTGATCTTCTTGATGAAGTGTAGGTTTTCGGCATCTTTCTGCAACAGTTCATTCTCTGGATATAAAAGTTTCAAGCTTCTTTCTTGAAGATCTTTTCTCGAACAGAATCAAAATCTTTGATTTTTTATAATAGTAAAATCTTAAACAAAATTCAAAATTCTTGGATTTTTATAGAAATACAATCTCAAACAAAAAAATTCAAAAATTCTTAGATTTTAAATTAAAATACAGAGATGAGGAGGGAGACCATTCCATGCATGGGAGATAGCCAGAGAAAAGGTATATATCTGAGATGTGACGTGACAGATATGAGGAACAGAAAAGAGGGTGATTTTGCTGGATCAAAGGGTTTGTGAAGGGGAGTGAAGAATAAAAAGATAGAAAAAATAGAAAGAAGGCTAATATAGGATTTCATATTTGATCTTTGTTAAATTTATTTGTGGTTGGACTCTGAATATATTATTAGGTGGTTGCCAGGGATTTAATTTCTAAATCCCAAAATGAATTACTAAAGTAAATGGAATTTATGGTACTTTATTTACAATATTTACAATAGAAAGAAGATATTAAGGAATGAGAGAGAGAGAGAGAGAGAGAGAGAGAGAGAGAGAGAGAGAGAGAGAGAGAGAGAGAGAGAGAGAGAACTCTGGCTTCTTCTGATACCAGTTAGAATCTCTAAGCCCCAGCCAGTGGAAGAGTCTCAAGAAGATGGGTCTTACCTGGATGCTTCACGCCTCCAGAAAGGCGGGGTCACTAAGTCAGCTTTTCACTCACCAAAGGTGACAATCTAAAAGAAGTCTGGTTGTCTGCCTTCTGGTTGCTCCTCAAGGGTCTGTCTTCCAGTCACTCCTCCTAGTCAGTTCCGGAATCTCCTAACGACTGTCTGAATGTCTGAATCCAAATATCTGAATCTGAATATTTTTTCTTCTGCCTTTTGGTCCTCTTTTTAAAGATCTTTTTCTCTTTGTGTCACCTCCCCTAAATTTTCAAATCTACCAATCACAGCAGACGCTTTTCTCCAGGACTGCCCATTCTTTAGTTCTCATCTTCTTTGGTTAGATTTTTTCAAGAACTGTCAGTTCTTGGAGAACAGATGGATGAGGTGTGTCTCTTTGTTAATCTCAAATCACTGGGACAATCAAAGGAGGATAATCCTCTCAGGGACAGATGTTTTGGATGGTGAGTCAGAGGATGTAAGGGAGCAAAGGAATTTCCCTGATAATAGTTTGACTAAGTTTCTAGGGGTATAATACCTGTGCCATTACTATGTGAAAGCCTGAATGATTAGTAGTATACTTGACAGTAATAGGGAAATAAAAAGGATGGAGGGGTGGGAGGAGAAAAGATAATGAGTTTTGTTTTGGACATGTTATATTAATGACATCTCCTGAATATACAGATCTATTTGTTTGAAAGGAAGTTGGTGATATACATACAACTAGAGCTCAGGGATGGATATATATATATATATATATATATATGGATAGATGCAGAGTGAAAAAAGCAGAACCAGGAGAACATTGTACATAGTCATAGCAATATTATATGATGATGGTGACTGGGAAAAAACACAGAACTATTAAATAGTCAAAATCACTCTTTAATCAAGGGCAAAAAGGGGTTCAGCACTAGTAGGCCTCAACACAGAGCTGTGTGCCACACACAACTGTACAGAGTCCGAGGATTGAATTCTGGCTGCCCTCTGGTCACTGATCTCTGGAAGTGCCATCACGCTAGATGATGACTCCAAGGAACACAAGAACTTGGGGAACCTATATACCATTTGGGGAATCCAGGGGCAGGGAAAGATGATTGACATCACTATAGCTACAAAGAAAATGGGAGTGTTCAAACTACACTGACAGGATATAATGGAGCTTGGGAAAGGAATCATAGCTAGAGACTAGGGTGTAAGAGAAGGGGCTATTTACAATGGATACTAAAGGATGGTTCCTGCCCTGGATCTTCTTGGGAAAGGGTCTGATACTATAGGGGAGACTACCTAAAACAAAGAGGGTCCTTAACTTATGCTTAGACCCACCCAACTAGGATTGTTATTCCCCTGGGGGTCTCCCACTCATTCTGAGACTGCTAGCCTGGGATTACCTTCAGGGTGGATTCCCACACAGGGAACAAGGTACAACTTTGGGGTCTCTAACCAAAACCTAGTCCTGAAACTTGGGGTTCATCAGATTCCACTAGGTCACAAGTTTGGGATTCCTAGATTCCATGTTGACAATGATCAACTGTAAAAACTTGGCTATTCTCAGCATCTGGAACAATCAAGAAAGACTTATGATGGGTAATGCTATCCCACCTCCAGAAAAAGAACTGTTGGAATTGATATGCCTGTGGATCAAAGCATATGATCTTTCACATCAGTGTATTTATGGTTTTATTTTGGGGTTTTGGTTATATATGAGTTTGCTCTTATTACAATGGCCAATGTGGAAGTATGTTTTATATGATAATAAAATTTTAAAATATCATTGGATAGGTATGGTAATTGAATACATAAGGGTTGATGAGATTATCAAAGGAATTAATAAAGAGGGGAAAAAGAAGGGGCCTGGGACAGAGCTTTGGGGGATATCCACAGTGGGCATGGCCTGGGGGGAGATCTAGCAAAGAAGACTGAGAAGGGATATAGTCAGTTGAGTAGGAGGAAGACCAGGGGACAGTACAAAGCCTAGAGAAGAGAAAATATCCAGGAGAAGAGGATGATCAACAGACTTCAGAGAGATGGAGAAAGATAGGAATCAAAAAGAGGCCATTAGATTTGGCAATTAAGAGATCGCTGATAACCATGAGGAGATCAGTTTCAGTTGAACATTGAACATTGGAAACTGATGTCAGAAACCTGACCAGAACATTTAGAAGAGAGTGACAAGAAAGAAAGTAGAGATACTAATTTGCAGATAGCCTTCTTAAAAAATTTATTCAAGAAAGGGGACACATCTATAGAGTGATAGCTAGTGGGAATTGAAAGATTAAGTGAAAAAATTTTAAGGTTGGGGATGGATTGGTGTATTTGTAGATAGTATGGAAGTAGCCAGTAAATAGATAGAGGGAGCTGAAGCTTAATGAGAGTTGTAACAATTAATTTTATCTCTAATAATAGATATTATATTTTGTGAGGTTTATTAAGGATTATTAGAAATCAAGGAATAAAGAAGATACAAAATAATAACCACGTGCCCATTCAAAAATCCCCATGCTTAGCTTACTTACTACATCATTGCAATGGAATGGAAGAAAAGAGAGGGAGGCATTACTGCCAGTTAAATACTAATTGTGATCTCGCCAACCTGGGTACTCAGGTGAGATTATAAAGAATTCTGGGAAACACCAAAGACTTCAGGGTATTGAAGTCTGGGATTCAAAAGCTCCATTTTTACAGAGTGGGGAGAGAGGGGAGCAATTTACTAGAGACAAGATGGGATGAGAGATTATTTGTAGAAATAGAAGGATTTTATTAGCAAAAAGAAGAGACCTACTTCATGTGAGACAGAGGTAAAAATAGTGGAAGAAGATATCTCAGTGGTCTGAAATGAAGAGGAGAGACAGAGAGGGAACTTTTGGCAAGTAGCCTCAATTCTTTCCCCCCGTGAAATATAAGGAAGTATTTTGGGAAGTTTGAGGGGGAGATGAAAAAGTTTGCTATAGTCGTTGTGGTAAAGAGAATAGTGAGTCAACTGGGAAAATGTAAAAGGAATGCCTTGTTGCAGTGAGGGTCTTATTGAGATTATGTAGCATCACTGTATAGTGGATCCAATGACATGCATAGGTAACATCTTCCTTTGTGGAATCATGTGAAGAGGGACTATAATATTTTGTTTTTTATCCTTAATTCTGTAAAGATTAAAATTTAGGGAGACTGAGGCAGGTAGAAATTAGTTTCTCTCTGCAAGGAGTATTATATTTTATGAGGTTTATTAAAGGTTGAGAATTTAAGAATATACAAGTAAGAAAAAACACATGCCTAGGCCAGAGGCATAGATAAGACCTCATCTACATTATGGAAAGAGCCACGTCTGCCCCAAAATGGAAGTCCAAAAAAAAAAAAACCACCTACGGGGAAGACCCTTTACATAAAATTTTGTTCTTGTCCCAGGTGAGTATTCAGTGAGATTAGAGGGCATTCTGGGAGCTAGCAAGGACTCCTGGAGAATGGAGTCCAGAGTTCAAATCTCAATTTTACATTCCCCCCGTTTGATCCTCTGGGAAGAAGTCCTTCCTCAAAGGATCATAAAAACATAATCAATTTAAAGATTACAATAATTTGAGGATAAGAGGAAAAAAAAAAGAACAAAACCAATAATTACTGGATGCATTGACAGAAAGCCCTCCTCCCTGTTCAAGCTCCTAACACGAACTGGCATCTAGCCCTGTCTACAGGAAGTGAGGGAATTCCTGAGGCTGCTCTCTCCTTCACTTCCTGTGCCTCACAAATGCCAATGGTGGCTCAAGCTTGGCTTAGGACAGCCCAGGTGGGCAGTTAGTTATTTCTGATTTGTCATTGACTCTAGCACATGCCCGTGTAGTGTGGGTGTGCACAATTTTGGGTGCTAGACCAAGATGGAGATTTTAAAATTCACAATTCCCTTTCATGAGATGGGAATTAGATCCACTAACTTGTAAATAATGAATCTTTACAGTACCCTTTGAAGATGGTACAGTCAGAAAATGTTAGCCCTCTTATTTTAAAGCTAGGAAATTGAGATTTGGAATAATAATAATTTACATTTGTGAAACACTTTAAGTTTTATTTCCTTTAAACTTTCCTTAAAGCTTGTGAGGTAAATAATTTATTATAACCTACCATATGCCAAGTATCATGCTAAACACTGGAGATATAAAAGAAGATAAAAGGGAGACCCCTGAATTCAAAGATCTTATAGTCCAATGGGAAATTAACACCAGAACTAGTGACAACATGATGAATAATCACATTGCAACTCATGTGAACTCTTATGAAAGTAGATATGATGGAAATTTTGCTAGGATGTTTTTGTGTGTGTATGAATATGTCAGCTAAGAAGTGGGAGAGCCATAGCTAGGCAGCTGTAGAACTTGGACTGAATTTCAGGCCTTTAGGCTCAAAGTCTAGGGCTCATTCCAATGCTTTATACTTCTTTTTTTTTTTAAACCCTTACCTTCTGTCTTAGAATTAATACTAAGTATCACAGAAGAATAGGAGATCTAGACAATTGGGGTTAAGTGATTTGCCCAGGGTTATGCAGCTAGTAAATATCAGAGGCTAGATTTGAATCCAGGATTTCCCAATTCCAAGCCTAACACTATATATTCCCCCACTGCTCTATATTTACAGATATCAAGAGCTTTCATGGAGTTCCCTGGGTAGAAGTTCCCTTTCAGTGATTATAGCAATTCCAACAGAGTCCACAACTCTAGCAATGAGGCTTGCTCTACTCAGAACTCAACTGCTAATACAGAGACTGACATTTAATAGTTGGTCTTTGAGTGTCTGTAGAGCTACAGGTATGTCCCTTTACTTTTGGAGGGCATCTTCAGACTTTGGATGCCAAATGGGTCAGAAGTACTGACTACATTTATCCCCCTTCATTTGTCCTGCTTCCAGCCAAATTGGACCACTTGTTCTTCCCAGGGTCTCCTTGAAATCAAGTGTTTCTTTGCATTTTCTCAGGCTATCCTTTGTGCCTAAAGAGTTTTCTCTGCTCATTTCCTTGAACCTCAACCAATTTCTCTTCTCTTAATGCCTAGAACAGGTATCATCTCATTCATGAAGGAGGAGAATTTCCCAAGGACTTTATTAGAGATAAGTATGTCACCACTGAATGACTTTCCTGATCTCCTTTTAAGGACTGATCCCTCCCTCCCTCCTCTAATTTCCTATGTCATGCTGTCTGACCAAATTTGGCTAACCTAAAGTCTTGAAGAGTTCCATCATCTCTCAATATCTCACAGTGAAAGTATTCTTTAATGTGACAAAATATTTTAATGTGATCAAATGTGATAACATATGTAAAGCATTTTATAAACCTTAAAGCACTGCCTAAATACTAGTTCTGATTTTAGCTTGTTTCTTAGGCACTTTTATATTTTAACTAATTTTCTTTTATAAAGTTAAATTAATTAATTTGTTTGTTGCATTAAAATACTACTCCCCTTAGAGAAGGCATCATTTGGCATAGAATTTATTTTCCATTTTGTGTATGTCTTATTTTCTCTATTCATAAATTCATTTCGTTAAACATTTACTAAAGGTATCCTATGAGTGAGTCACTGTGTCTGGTTCTGAATATATAAAGACATAGATTATATAGTCCCTGTCTTTAAGGAGATTATATTCTATTGGGAGATTGTGGGAGATAAAATATTTAATAGCTAATAGTAATTTATATGGTGCTTTGGTGCAGTGGATAGAGTGCTGGACTTGGAGTCAGGAAGAGGTTTATCTTCTTGAGTTCAAATTTGGTCTCATACACTTACTAGCTTTGTGACACTGGGAAAGTCACTTAACCCTGTTTACCTCAGTTCTATAAAATGAGTTGGAGAAGGAAATGGCAAACTCCTCCATCATCTTTACCAAGAAAACCCCAAATGGAGTCATGAAAAGTTGTATGTGACTGATACAAGTGAACAACCACAACAAAGTGTAGCATTTGATGTTCACAACAATTCCTGTGAGTTAATTGCTCTTACCAACCATATCTACATCTGCATCAGGAAACTAGTACCTAGTGAGGCTAAGTAAATTGTTCAGGGTCACACAACCAGTAAGTATCTGGGGTAGGATGTGAATTTAGGTATTTCTAATTCTTAATCCAGTCCTATATTCACTGTACTATCTATCTTCCTCAAATATATACAAAAAAGTACCATATAGGGAGATTTGAGAAGGGAGAGAGCACTAAGAATTGGAGAGGTGAGGAGTTGGGGAAGGCATTGTGGAGGAATTGGCTTGAGCTGAGTCTTTAAGGAAGAAGGTTTCTGGGAGGTAGAGATGGCTCTTTCAGGAATAGAGGAAGGCTTATTTGAATGAAAAAAGAACAATGTGAAATAAAGCTGGACAGATCAGTAGGGGTCAGACTGTGAAGGGTTTTGAAATTCTGGGCAAAGAATTTGTCTTATTCTAAGGCAAGGGAGAGCCATTGATAGATTTTGAGCAAAGGAGTGACATGATCAAAGCTCTGCCTTTGGAAAATGATTTTGGCAGATAAACTGAGGCTGGACTGAAGACAGGAGAGAATGGAAGCAGGGAGACCAATTAGGAGATTATTAGAGTGGTACAAGAGAGACATGGTAAAGATCCAAAAAGGGATATTATGTATATGAGTGGAGAGAAAGGAACAGATGTGAGAGATGTTATATTTTAGGCTTCTTTAGCATATGGACTGTGCCATTTTTCATCTTCACAACTCTAGTATTTAGTACAATGCCTTGCACTGAATACTGAATACTGAAGGTATTTGATAAATGCTTATTTAATTTAATTGGCCTGACCACTCACTTTATTCTTGGGGTCTTTCCTATGCCTAGCTAATGAATTTGGGAATTCTTTCCCAAGAGACTGTTTCCAATTGTTTTGCTAATCTTTTCCTCATCATCTGTATTCTTATTAGGTACTTGGGGATAAATGACCAGTAACTAATGGTTGTTGTTTACCCTGATCACAATTGGAATTGCTTTCTTAAAGATTCCTTAGGTATTGTATTCTGGGAGTAGCAAATTTATAAATTTTTAAAAGAAGAGATAGGAGAATAAAACTCAGAATTCTTGATTGATCAAAGTAGGTCCATACCACCAAAACCCCTGGGTCATTTTTCATGAACTGCTACTAAACAAGGCCTCTACAATCTGATATACTTCCTTTTCAATACAATTTTTTTACCTTGTTGGAATTGGTCCAAAGTTCAGTTTTGCCAATAAAATGATGACAATTGTTGTTTACATAGCACTTTACAAGTGATTCCCAACCCTCTTTCCCTTAAAACAATCTTAAGAGATAATTGTACAAACATTATTGTTCCCATCATACAGATGAGGAAACTGAGGTTCGAAGAGGTAAAGTGACCTGTACCTGGTCACATAGATAGTAGAAAGATCAAAGATCTGTCTTGAACTCAGGTCATTTCATTATGTGCTCTATATTGACACCTCTCAGATAATTATTGATTTTTATTATTTAAGCAATTGGTCAAACATGGATGACGATTTAGTTATGTGTCATCTTTCAGATCACTTACCATCACTCATTATTTCTTGCTTGGGGAAAGTTCTGATATTTTAGCATTTAATTACTTGAGTACTTACTGTATTCTTTTTAAACAGCTTTTCTTAATGACTTGGCTTTTATTTACTTTCTCTAAATCTCTCTATCTGAAGTGATAGGAATGGAAATTATTTATTCTTGGAACTCTTAATGTTAATGTAAATAATTAATGTTAAATAACTTGCAAATTGCTGAGTGTTTTTTTTCATAGTGTCTAGAGATCTTAGAACTGCATTTCCATGTGTTCCGGACATATTTTGCCTTGTGTAAAAGAAATGTTCCTGAAAAACTATATGTAAATCAACTTTTTTTTTTATAAGTTGAAAGCTACTTAAAAGGATATTGTATAATCACCTTTGTTGGCTTTTTAAAGATTAGATTTTGGTGTATCTCATTTTCTACTCTTGAAACTCTTAAATCTCATTCAATATTATAATATTTTAAATGCTGTGCATAAATAAATGTGTGACCCTCTTTGTTCTTATGCATGTTACTGAATGATCAGGCATGAAGTCACACAAACATGACTGGGACATGATTATAAATTTGTGTTACCTAATTCCAATTGAATGCTCAGTGCTGCATGGGAATTCTTTTATTCTTCCCCTACTGGACTCTCTATTGCATTTCCCACAGTGGTTGTTTCTAAACCTATTCCTTTCAAGCTTTTATAAATCCAAGACCCTAAATACCCATGTCCCCATCTTTCTTGGCAAGGATCTTGCCTCCAATAATGGTGTGCATCTCAACTGGGAAAAAGTAAAAAAAGAATAATGACATGGAACAAACTGCATTAAAATGTTTAATGTGTAATTTTTCTTATTTTTCTGCAGTTACTTGTTTTACACAATTTTGCCCAGAATTAATAGTATTTTGATATGTTCTTTAACTTTTATCACAACACCAGACTTTTATCACATTGAATATTAAGCCTATGCTTGATGACTAGTTCATTTCACTTTAATTTGGGGGAGGTAATATATGCTATGGTACAAGTTTGTGTCACATTATTCTAACTCCTTTTGGGAATTTCTATAATTCTAGAATCATTCTACTTTTTTCAATATATCAGTATATTCATCAGAGTTCCATTATTTCCCCAATAAAGACAAGACTTCCAGGACTATTTGAAGCCCAAATTCTAAAACATCTTGTGCAGTTGATATTTTATAGTCTCATTAAGATCTTCAGATTCTGACTCCCTTTGATTTTTTTATAGTTTTTGCATATTCTAGACTAAAAAGTGAATTCCATCAGTAAAAATTAATGTTTCTCATTCTTTACTTGTCAGGTCTTCATATTATCTCGTCTAGATTGGCATGATATGGTATCTAACACTTAACTGACAGAGAACTAAATAAAGGTGAGGAAAATAACATAATCTAGCTTTACTTAGCCATGGTCAGACATTCTGAGTCAGTTTAGTGTCAATATTTTTTCTCACAAAATAAAAGTATATCATAATTGCTTCTTGTCCCAAGTAATTTATTCATTTCTGTACTTTACTGGTAAAATTGTCTGTCTTTTGTGTCTCATCTACTGGTTCCCTCTGTGTTGCTTACAAAATGGTTGAACTTTCCCTAATACTAAAAAAAAACAAAACTTTCTTTTGGTCCTACCATCTTCTCAAGTTATCATCTTATATCTCTTCTCCTTCCATTAGTCAAACTTCTAGAAAAAGTCATTTAAAGTCCTCACCTTCCCTTTCCATCTTTCAAATCAATTCTCAAACCCTTAAAATTTGACTTCTGATCTTACCACTGAGATGAAATTGCTCTCTTGAGTGTTACCTATGCTTTCTTGATTGCTAAATAAAATGGCTTTTTATGAGTCCTCACTCTTTCCTGACCCATCTACAGGACTGACAGTTTGACTTGACCTTCCACTTGGATACTCTCTCTTGGGTTTTTGTGATGCTACCATCTACTAGTTCTCCTTTTGCTCATGTGGTCACCCCTTGGTTTCTAGCAGGACTTCCAGGCTTTACACATGAACTCTAGGTCCTGGGGTCTATTATTTTTTCCCCTTTAAAACCTCTTTAAAACTATTCTCTTGGTAATTTCATTAGCTCCCACAGGGTGAATGATTATCTTTCTGCAAGTGTTTTTCAGATCTATATGTCTAGTCGAATTCCCTTTCTGAGCTCTAATCTTGAATCAACAATTGTCTGTAGAAAACTAACTTGATGGTTTTTAGATATCTCAAAATAAAGATGTCCAAAATAGAACTTAATATTGCTCCCCTAAAATCATTCATCCTCTGAGTTTCCTTAGTTAGTAAATAAGACTTGAAATCTTAAAATTATCCTTACATTTCTGTAGCATACCAGGCATGTTAGCATCTGGAAAGTATGATTGATGTATTGCAAAGGACTAGCAAATTCCTGAGCTGGGTGTTGACAGCCAGAGTCCTGGCTCGGACTACATTCATTTGCAAAGCATGGGTTGGATTAATCTCCACCTCTTTGATCTTGTCATTGTCAATTCAACCAATGTTAAGACCTATGCCATGTTACGCATTCGTTGATCTCCCAATCCACATTCCTAAAACCTCCAATAAATACTGAGGAACAAGCATGAATTCCCTCTCTTCCCTCCTCTTATACTCTTTCTTCCCTGTATCTTTTAAGTGCTCTGTCCTATCTTTTCCTGTTGTTCCTCGCAACACTATCATCCCCATGCTTCCTATTAATCCTTGGACTCTATTGTCCATAGGAGGCATTAAGGAGTTGTTACTCCCCACGTATTTTCTTATTCCTCATATTTCCCATTAGCTCTCAGTGGGAAATAATATCGGAGTTCGCGCCACTCCCCATATCTTCTAAATTGTTGTCTCTGAGTCTTTATTATTCACCCATTTCCTTAGTCTCCCTTCTACTCCTCAGGTTATTACCCACAGGTAAAAATCACATAGGGACTCCAGGCCGGGTCTCTATAATTTCCCTTTCTCCTATTCCACATATCTGATCAGTTATTGAATCTTGTTCATTCTGTCTTCACAATATCTCTCATTACCAAAGTCAAAAACCTAATTCAGGCCTTTTTCATTATTTAGCTGGAATATTTGCTATTTGGTCTCTAATTTTTCATTCTTTATCCTCCATTCTATCCTCTACATACCTATTAAAATAACATTCCTAAGGTAAAAGACTGATAATATCACTTTCCTATTAAAAATTTTCACTGGCCTTACCATTGGCTCTAGAATAAAATGGAAATTTCTCACCTTGGCATTGAAAGCTTTTTATAATATAGCTTCATTCTACATTTCCACATGTATTATATGTTTTTTCCCTTCAATCAGTCTACATTATAACCAGACATTTATTTGCCATCCCCCAAACTTGATATTATGTCTCTTACTTTGTATCTATCACAATTTGTCCTTTATTCCTGGAATGCATTTCCTCCTCACTTCTACCTTCTAGAATTGCTTGCCTTCAATTAGCTTAAATTCTGCTGAGATGATGCAATATAGAGAAGAATGTCAATAAAAATGGATATTGAATAAAGAAGCATAAGTATATACATGACAATTTGAGGGGAAAGACACAATACTAACAATAAAAGGAATCAATAAAGGTTTTCTGTATAAGGTGGCATGTAGCTGAGCCTTTTTCATTATTCACCTGAAATTTTTGCTCTTTGGTCTCCCTATTTCCATTCTCTATCCCCTATTATCTCCTCTACAGATCTATCAAAATGACATTTCTAAAGCAAAAGACTGATGATATTACTTTCCTTTAAAAAAACTTGGAAGCTTCTCACCTTGGCATTAAAAGTCTTTCCTCTTCACCTTCACCTTCTCAAATTCCCACCTTCTTTCAAAGCTCAGCTCCAAACCACCTTATACAGAAAACTTTTATTGATTTCTTTTGTTGTTTGTATCACCTTTCTCCTCAAATTATTCGATATATACTTTTCATTTTCTCTTTGCGCCATTCCAAGCACATTATGCTTTGCACATAGTAGATGCTTTATAAGTGTTTGTGGCGTAAGACTCTATGTAATAGACTTCTTAAACTATTCTTTCCCAGAAAGTAAATTTTCAGCCTTGGTCATCTGACTATCTTTATTGTTGTGATACCTTAAAAGGAGATGAAGGGAAGGAGATTAAGAAGGAAATGAGGGAAGGCAAAACAGGAGGCAAACTGAGCTAAATGAGACTCATCTAATATTGCAGAGAAAATCCAAATTTGGAGACTTTAGCATTTAATAATTGAAAATGGATCTGCTGGGGGAGGTTGTTCCAAGAAAGACTAGCTTAATATGGCCTGATCTCAGAACTCCCATTAGCAATGGTATAATGAGCATAGATGGGCATAGTACATATTGAACAGATGGCTTCTCTGCAGGAATTAACTTTTACAGCAAAGATAAATTTTTTCATACTCAGTTTTTCATCCTATGCTTTGTTTCAAAAGCAGCAAAATGGTCCTCATTGAAGGGGGTGAGAAAAGAGGCATATTTCTGAGTGCTTGCAGTTAGAGTGATTTAGAGGCAAGTTGGGAATATCACCATGGACAGCAACTGAGGAATACAATATCTTGTCAGAATTTCTGAAACTGGCAAAGAATTGAATAAGGAGAAACATAACCGGGAGAAGAGCTATTAGGAAGATAGGAGAAACAGTGGTATCAGGTAAAGCCTGGGCAAGGTAGACATAAGACCATGATGGGGAGAGTTTACACATTAAGAAGTACTCCACTATTCTTTTTAGATAGTCAATTTTTTTCTAAGAACTAAGAATCTAGGGGATAGGAAAGAATTTACGGATAGGTATTGACAAAAGAAAACCCGTTCCTTAGAATATCATTGAATAGTTTGGTAATTTAGTTTAGTATTTAGTTCATCTGTCTGCTTTGCTTGAAATCCAACTCTTCCCTGATAATGGCATATATCTTACAAACCCCATTATTAAAAGCTACATCTTTCACTATCTCCAAGTCACAGGACCAGAGGAAGAGTGGTTCCCATGCTCCTCATTGTTGCTTCTAGACTATTCCTTTTATTTTATCTCTCAATAAACTTTCCTTTTTTTGAAGTCCATGTCTCAAAATGTTACACTGTCTTTTCTCTCACCCTATTTACTGTCAACTACTGACCCTCAGGCCACTATTTTAATTTTTTGGATGACTTTCATACTTGTCTCATAAGCTTCCTCTTTCCCTACCATCAGTTGAACTTCAGTAGTTATATTGATAAGTCCCATAACATCCTGAACACACAATTCCCTAAAGGCTTCAACTTGAACAGCATTCTTTTTCTTATTACTTTAGTCAAATGCTGATTTGGTTTCACCTTAGATACACCATCTCAGAAACTGCATCATCCCCATGACCCATAGGTGGTTTCTATAGGTCACATCCTACAATCTGGAGTTTTGAAATTCCATTTCCCTATCACAAGCTCTCATCTTTCTATTTATATTACTTATACTTCAGTTCCTAGACTCAACCCTATTCTCTCAGCCCATTCACTGACTCTGGCTTTATTTGTTTGACTCTGTGGTCTGTCACTTAAAGGTTTCAGTATTTTCCTAGAATTCCATAACTGTCTGATTTTTTGCCACTTTCAAACTGTTTATCTTCATGATTGAATAACCCCAGTCCTCTTTTTCCTCTCCAGTTCAATGATGAGTCACTACAGTCACAAAACTGAGCTAATTTCATTTATTATAAATTTATGGGACATAACCTCTGATGATCCTCTATTGTTGCTAAGCATTTCTCCAACTCCTTTATTGACTGTCAGTGTTCTTTTTCATAGTGATTATTTCAAAATGTATCTATTTTTCCTTTTGATTTTCCTCTTCTCATCTCCCCACTACCTTTAAATAACATCTTTCTACTTCAATGATTATCAAGGGTATTGAAATCCTTTTATAACCTAACTCTCTCCTACTTTTCCAGCCTTCTTACACTTTACTCCCCAACACGTACTCTTTAATTCAGTGACACTGCTCTCCTGACTCTTCCACAAACAAGACACTCTATCTCTTGGGTCTGGGCATTTTTTCTGGCTGTCCTCTATCCCTATAATGTTCTTCTTCTGTTTTAACTATGGACCTCCATGGCTTCCTCTAAAGCCCAGATAAAGTCTCACCTTCTCACCTTTTACAGGAAGCTTTCTCTAACCCCTCTTAATTCTAACTCTGTTGTTGATTATTTTCTTTTTATCCTGTATATAGCTTGCTCTCTGTATATATATATATATATATATTTGTTTATTGTCTCCCTCAGAATTCATGCTCTTTAAAGACAGAAACTATTTTTGCTATTTTTTTATTCCTATCGCTTAGCACATAGTAGGTACTTAATAAATGTTTGTTGAATGACTGATCATTTGAAGTTCTCTCCTTCTCAAATCTTCTCAAGATCACTCACTATCTCCTCTTCTCTATGGTTATATTAGAAGATGTTCTTCTTGCTCTTTGAGAAGAATAATCCATTTATTTATATCTTTGACATGATTCTTGTTTCCTCCAGCCTTCACACATATTCTCATACATCTTCAGCCATTTCCTCTTTTCTGACTGTCCACAAATATACTCAGTGTTCTCAAATCTATTCTCTTAAGTCTTCTATTCCAAACACCATCCCACTTATCTCTTTTCTCTCAATAGTAAAAACCTCTTGATTATTTACCCTGGATACTTCTACTTGATATTGATTTCCTTCAAACCCTTTTAAACACTGACTTGGTTGCAATTTAGACTCACCCTTTATGGGAATGGCACCATCCCCTTCTATAGGTCACATCTTATAATCTGGAACTTTGAATCTGAAATTCCATTCCACTATCACCAACTTAATCTTTCTATTTCTATTACTTACATTATAGCTCTCCTTCCTCTTATTGTGACCTTCTTACCCTAGACTCAACTCTATTATCCCAGCTCACTTACTGACTCTGGCTTGACTTGCTTGACCCTTGGGGAATACTTGCCCACTCCTAATAAAGGGTCCAGCCTGAAAAGAAGACAGGAATGGATCATTTTGGAAGGTAGAACCAGAAGAATATGAAATTTCTGAAGGCAAGTGAAGAGAAATAATCCAAAAGGAAGAAATGGAGAGGGAGAAGGCAGGGGAATAAGCATTTATATCATGCCTACTGTGTGACAGACTGAGTGGGTAACATTGTCAGAAGTTGAAGAGTCATCAAGGAGGATAAGAAGTAAAAAATGGAACCAATGGATTTGTCAATTAGAAGGTTATTAGCAACACTTAGGAAAGCAGTTTGAGTCCTTCCCTTAGGCATCTTTCCCCCTACCTCCATCTACAAACTCTTCTTGATAATTACATTTAGTTTTACTACTTCAATGATAATATCTATATAGATGACTCTTAAACTTATGTTTTTAACCTTTTAACCTATCTTCTCTGTCCTAAATTCTAGATACATATCTCCAAGTGCCTGCATGAAGAACAGCTCTGCCTGAGTGTCCCATTGAATCTCAAATCAAACATTTCCAAATACAGTAATATCTTTTCTTTCTAAACCTGCTTCTTCTTCTGAATTCACAATTTCCATTTGTATCATTATCATTTATCTATTCTCCCTGTAATATTTATTGGGAAAGGAAATGGAGGATTGGAAAACAGGGGGATAATGGGAGATTTGTATGTGGTATGGAGGAGTTTAAGGGGAGAGAGGGAATATTGCTCTGTGAAGCAAAGGAGAGAGATGCCCCCTGCTGAGAGGAAGCAACAGGGGTCTGATAATGACTGTTGTTGAATGACTGAACTGAAGTTCAGCTCCCTCTATGACCAGAAAAGATAGTCCACTTATCTGACTGCAAATTCAAATAATATAATGTTTAATAACCAGTTGGGATTGGAGATTTTTCCTCAGCTTCAGAGTTGAGGCCAGGCCCTGAGTCTGGTGGAGGGTTCTTCCACTCCCGTCTACTCTATATCAGTCCTGCTTTGTCTAATTCAGAATCTTAGCAGTAGACAGAAAGCAAAAAAGAACAATTCTGACCTTCAGAAGAGATTGGGCCTGAATCTTCGGGCTGAACCAAGAAGAGGCACACCACGCCAGACTGGGCTGAACAAGCTCCTCTCTCCTCCAACACCCCAGGAAGCAAGTCCCACCCAGCAGGAAAGAAATGCTAGTCACAAGATCCAACTGACACTCCCATATGCCCCTTCCCCCACAAACTGTCAATCTTATTTCTTTTCCACAATCATCCCCTTTTTTTGTTGTGACCTTCCCAAGGTCACTTATTTATATTATAGTTACTAATTTACTAAATCTACTCTAAGGAATTCTTAGCAGGAAAGTTTGGGTAAGGGTAGTTTTGGGGTTTTACAAGAAATTCAGTACATTAATTGTTGAAACAAAACTATTACAAAAAATTTGAATCTTAATGCTAATACTACTTACTCTATGTTAATTGGGGTGTATGGGGTGCTCAGGGAGGAGTAGTATCTCTGGTATGGAGGGCTTGTCGTGCCCTCCTAGGGCAGCTCTCCAGCCTCTGACCCTCACCTGACACCCAACTCTCACTTGTGGCTCCCAGTAGCTGCTAGCATATGGCAGCGACCACACACCGAGCAATGGCTTCGACAGGCTGGCTAAACCTTGTGAGGGTAGCCATCAGGTCTTCGACCCCTGGTGAACTAGGGATTTGCTCACCCAGCATGTGAAGACTGCTTCAGCAGAACAGGCGGAAGAAACCAATAAGAAGGTTCAACGGCTAAGATGGTGATGCAGCAAAGCACTGTGGAGTGCTTAGGGCGTGTTGGAGCACAAAAGACAACATGGCCATCCAATGCAGCTGAGGAAGTTTCCAGGTGTAACGACTTTTCGTGCCACTGGACCCAGGCTTCCAATACTGAGAGAGTGGGACTGTCTCTGGTCATCGACTTTTCCACTTAAATCTCCTTCACGCACAAGTGTTTTTGTGCACACTCATCTACATCACAGATGAAAGCGCACAAAGACAATTGTCATCCTCGGTTACCGAGAGACTACTACTACTACTATGTTAATTAAAACTAATACATTATTTACAGAAATTATTTACATATAATACAATACATATTGTTCCAGATCATGATGTCAATCAAATAGAAATATCTATTGATCTATTTGCCTAAGACCTTATGGAACTAACTATATACTTATTTATATTTTGTATAAATACAATTTCAGACACTTGTTTATATAAGCAAGTTCTCTCAGTATGTCAGTTTGTGATTTTGTGTTTTGTGTCTAATAGTGTTGTGTTGAATTAATATTTATCAAGTTTCTTCAAATTTCCACTTCTCATGTTGACTGATGGATCTCTTCTTTCTTCCATGTTATGTAGTGATGCATGCTATTTCCCTAATATGTGAAATTACTTTTGTTTTATTATTTCAACACACTCTGTCTTACATATAAATCTCATTTTTGATCTGTCCTCTAATATAAACAAATTTACAAAGTTCAAAGTCTTAGCTGTCCATTTCAGCTTTTTTTTCCCTTGTCTCTAGCAGCTTTTCTTGATGCTTTTCCTCTGGGCTGGTTTCAAATCTTTTCCTCTGGGATGCTTTTCCTCTGGGATGCTTTTCCTTTGGGTTGCTTTTCTTCTGGGTTGCTTTTCCTCTGGGCTGGAAAGTTGTCTTGAACATTACGTGTCACTATTATTTCTTTGTATTGTACTTTTTATGTTAATCAGTTTTTGTCTTCATTTCTCAGCCCTATCTTTTGTCTAATTCTCTTCTATGCCAGTGGTGTAGAATTTTTTCTGGTTTTACATGGGAACAATGAAACCATGAGTCTTTCCCTGCAACTTTTATAGCTGTTGGGGTAGTAAGCAATACTTCATGTGGTCCTGTCCATTTTATGTCTGTAGCCAATTTTCTATTGAAAAATTTTAAGTATACTATATCTCCTGGTTTGATGTTGTGCAAATTGTAATCCAGGGGTACTGTTTGTTGTATTAAGCCCATTTCATGCAACTCTGCTATTCTTGTTTGTAAAGCTTGTATATATTTTGTTAACTGACAGTCTAGTTTGTGAGAAGTTCTATGTCAGAAAAAGGAAGATGTGATAGGATCATTACATTGTTTGCTTCTTCTTCTTTTTGTTTTGGATCAGGTATATGATTTTCTTGTACTGCAAATTTAATGTCTTTATCTACTTCCTCATACTTTTCACAAAGTTCTTGGTAATTCTTGACTCCTAATGCTGCCAGCATTTCTTCTAATGAGATTGTGTAGTTTATTTCCTTAACTAACTCTTCTGACTGGATCGTTTGTTCTTGATTTGAGTTGTTAATGTAATTATCTGTCTCCTCTTGTAAAGCTTTGTGATTTTGATCGTAAGGTTTCATATATTCATAAGGTTCTTGGTCTTCTTCATTTTCTGAATCAAACATTATTGAATATAGCGATTCTGTGTGATTTGTGTCTTGCATTGACTCTTGCTTGGTGATTTCTATATTCCCCAAGTCCTTTGCAAGCTCTTTAACTTGTATGTAACTTCCCCCCAAACTGTCAGTCTTATTTCCTTTCCACATCCCATGTTGGAGCCATCTCTCTGTCTCTCTGTCTGTCTGTTTCTCTCCTTAAGGCAGTGACATTGTTTTACAGGTATTTATATGATCTAAATTACCTAGTACAGGGCTTTTCAGGCAATAGTCATACATCCATCTTTGGAACAAATAAATACTTTGGACAAGAACCTCAGGGATGTATCTCTTGCTATTCTGAGGTCAATTCAGGAAATTATTATTTTCAAGAGAAATATTGACTTTGGATCTAAAAAAATCAAATTAATCTGAAAGTCACTAGTGAGAATAAACTGTGGGTTTTAAAAATTAATAATCAATAACTAAATATATTTTATAAGGTTTTATTAATAATAACAAAACCAAAAGAACTGCCTGACTTGAGCCAGTCACAGGTCCAAGAAAGGAAGAGGGAGAGTTACAGCTACTTAATTACAATCACGCAAAATGTGGGGACACAGGAAAAGGGAATTTTGGGAAATTCTAAGGGACTTCTTGGGGATGAAGTCCAAAGGCTCAAATTCTCCATTTATACATACCCCACTGTTGCAATAATTTGTGGATAAAAGGAAGAGAGAATAAAACCAATGACTACTAGGTTGACAAAAAGCCAATTTGGGGGCAGTCTCCTTTGGCATAAGAGGATACATTCAAAACAAAAGTATTTCAATCCCCCATAGTTCAATTCACATCCCAAAGTTCACTCTGGATCTTCTGGTGAAGCATGTAGTCTCTGCAGGCATCTATCTTCATGGCGCATTCTGGGAGATAGCAAGTTTCTTATCCTAAAATTGTTCAAATTTAAATCAAAGTTCACTACAATAACTTGGCCCCCCTGAGGTGAATAATAATAAAAGCAGGAATCACTCAGAGATGTGTGAGATTTAAAATGGTTGAGGTCTTAAACTGTAGTGAGTTAAAATGGTGGAAGATATAAATTGTGATAGATATAAGAGAGGGTGAGT
The DNA here is from genome assembly GCF_027887165.1 of Monodelphis domestica. NCBI lineage: Eukaryota > Metazoa > Chordata > Mammalia > Didelphimorphia > Didelphidae > Monodelphis > Monodelphis domestica. The sequence goes on from NC_077231.1 coordinate 151,859,438, forward strand.
AAATTTGACCGCAGAAAATATGTTTCACTACAGTGTCTTGGTTTTTAAATCAAATATAAGGTGGTCACCAGGGAAATATTCCCAATTATTCAAATACCCAAGTCAACTGGGTTTTATAGAGATTTTAATTAATAATATAATGAGTAATCAAAGAAAGAGAGAAAGAGTAAGAAAGGAATAAGTATGAAGGGCTTCAAGCCAATATGGCCTAGACCTGAGTCTTAAGAGAGAGAATCAGTCAGTCAGTCTTTTAATACTCACCACAAGGTCTGCCTAAACAAGGATTCTAGTGACACCAGGCCAGCTCCATCTCAGCTGACTTCACCAGAGAGCCTTCCAGCCAGAGACTGTTCCAAAGGGCCTCCCTCCAGAGCCTCCAGAGGGACAGAGTCCCCTTAGAGGAGCTCCAGTGAGACCTCCTTAGAGATTGTCCTCCAAGAGCTTCCCTTCTCCAGAGCCTCTCTCAAGAGATTCTTCCCAAGCGATCCTCATCAGAGATCCTCCAAAAGGATTTCTCCAAAAGGATATCCCCTCAAGAGATTCTGCTTTTTCTTATATAGGGGTTTTTCTCCCATGTCACCTCCCCTAAGTCCCTACATCTACCAATCACTGTAGACGCTTTCCAAAGGACTGCCTATTCCTGCTAAGTCGACCAATCTCCTCAGTAAGTCTGAATCAGAAAAAATGCTGCTGAGTCAACTAATCTCATCAAGAGAAAACTTGCCCGACCCTTTTAGGTACCTAGCATCCCATTGTATCAATTCTAAAAACAGGCCTGGCTCAAAGAACTCCTTGCTTTATTATAAGCATGGATCCAAGTACCTTCATTGTTTAGCAAATAGTTTTCTCTCCTAAAGCAGTCTTAAGTACGGGTAGAGTAGGGGTCCTCCCATACAAGGAGTTTTCTCCCCTAAAGCAGTCTTAAGTACGGTTGGAGTAAAGGTCCTCCCATTTCTGATTCTGGCGAGTTCTCACATCAAAATGGGGAATGTTTCCAGTAGGGAATTTGTTCCAATGGAGGATTCCTCAATGTGGAAATTTTTAACATTCACAAGTCTGAGAGACTTCAAGATTTACAGATGCATGGCTGAGTTATGAGGTATATGAATCAATTTGCAAAAGAAAATTAAAAAAACATGAAAAAATCCAAATAAAAGAGAAAAATAACTTGTGGATGAAATATAAAATGTAAAGGTCTTATGTCTAAAAAAATCTAAGTAAAGGAAATACAAATCTATAAGAGGTCCTTGAATTAGGGTCCAATTAAAAGGATTTAAGCAATTATGCATTTACCCAATCAGTAGCCAGGACTATAGAAAGTTTCCCATATCATGAAAGACAGAAATGGGACTAGATTTCAGCAGCAAATGGGAGCCAGGATTGCAGCGTAAAGTAGGTGCTTGATAGAATGTGACTCAGAGGAAGTCCAGCCTCTGACATATGTCAAAACAGCTGCAACCTCAAACCCCAAACAAGATGAAGTCCTCTTGTCTTGGCTCAAAATTACATCAATCCCACTGGGATCTGGTCTCTTTGACCTTGTGCTCCATAGGCACTATGCAGGTGCTCTGTGCTTCTTCAGCACTGTACAGTGGCTCTTTTGTATATTCCCTTCTTCTGACATCAGACAGAATCATGTAGAAAAGTCCCATAAATTTTTTAAACAATCAATGGCATCATTTTTATAGTCTAAAGATTTTTGGGTTTGCATTAATATTGGAACAAATGTATTTAAAACTTATATTACTGCAAAATAAAAAAAGATTAAAGAAAAATCTTCTCAATACTGTTGACATGTTCTTCAAATATAAAAAGGAGAGAAAAAATAAAATTCAGATATTATATTGCACATGCAAGGAAAAACAATAATAAAAAAGTTTTAAAAATCAAAAATATGTAGCTTAAAATTAGTGACACACTGTGTCAGCCATGTGTGAGTACAAATGATTTTCAGAATAAAACAGTAACACAGTAGATAATGCACATTCAAAGAAGTACCAAAGTCCCCAAAATTCACAACAGCCCAGTTAATTACAATAGCAAAGAAACCCACTATTATATTTCACATAAGTTGCTGTATTACATAAAAAACCTATGAACTGATGGATATTTGTCACCATTTTTACAGATGTAGCAAATCTTTCAACCTTGGCAAGCATATTTTTAAACAAAGTACAACTTATTTGGGTCTAGAACATCATCAAGAAATTTAGATTGTTCTGCTGGAAGTAAATTAAAATGAAGAGTTTTGCAGGAGGTCTTTTTTTCAGCTTTATGATTCATAGAAACACCTAGGTAGGAACATTTCTTTGTTTCTGTACCTTTAATACAACATTATATATCATCCATTCAGAAACTACTAGTTACTAAAGTTATTTCTGAAGACCCCTTAGAATTGCCATTTAAATTCTTAGCTCATTAAATTATCCAAATGTTGTATACAATTTAACCAGTTTTGTTGAAATTCATCCATCATCATCTATGTGACAATTAACAAAGGCAACATGTGATCTCGATGGATCTAGTGACAAGGGTTTGGGCAAGATGTTCATGGGTTTATTACATTGATATTTTGTTCTTCAGCAAAGGTAAAAGTATAAATTAAAGACCAATATAGGGAAAACATAGTGGCTTAAAATGATTCAGTATTATAGAAAGGTATGGACTAGATTAAAACAGATAAACTTAAAAAATTTTAAACCTTAAAGCCATCAGAAAATACAATAATATAAACAAAGGTGCAGGCAGGTGGTGCAGTCAAAAATCCTTTTCACCAATCCCAATAGACTTGTTCACTATTAATAGTGAGAATAAACTCAAAATAGTTAGCAAGAAACTTCCAGATCTCTTTTAAAGTTTCCTTCCCCTCCCCCCATATTTGTTATCCATTTACATTTCATTTGTCAGAGGTCTGAATTTCCTCATAGAAGCACAGGACAGAATCTCCACTTTGCATGTTGAGAGCAGTTAAACTTTTAGAACTTTGTCAAAATATTTCTTTTTTTGGTTGGTCTGTAGCATAAACAGCCTAGCTTGTGGCATATTCTTGAGGAAAAGTGTTAAGAGTCCGGGTTGTCACCCACCACCACTGAAGACCAATAGACAATGCAATTAAGCAAAAGGGTCGTTTATTGATCTGGTGTGCACCAGGGGAGCTCAGCACAGGAGTTCCAACTGTAGTCCTTGAATGCAGAGGTTTATATACCTGCTAACCACCAGCATGTATGGCCCCCCAAGTCCTTATCTGGTATATACTATTGTTGGAACTTTGACATGTTTATGTTTTCTGCCAGGGGTCTGCTTGGCCCCTAAGTTCTTATCTGGTACATACTGATGCTGAGACCTTGACATGTTTTTGTTTTCCATCAGGGGTCTGCTTATGGATATTCTGAACTTCCAAGGCCGGGCAGTTTCCTGCTCAGGCCTCTCTCAGAAGGAAATAAAGTGGGATATCTCCAATGAAAATAAAAAAGTCCCAGGATAAGAATTAAGCAGATCCAAACTGCACTTTTTTGCTCTACCAACTCAAACTGTTGTTTCAGAGTTTCAAGCATGCTTTGCAATAGCATTCCCCCCCCCCCCCAAAGAGGCTGAATGGGGGCTGTTTAAAGGGTAAACAGAAAGAAGCAAAACTTAGAGGGAAAACAGTAATGTATTTGCATATGAGAGAAAAATGCTTCTCCTTTGTGTTTGGATCTAGAGAAAGAAGGGGAAAAAACCAGGTTTATTTCCCAAAACTGACTTTAAATGTACTGATTTGGACTCTAACTGCCCTCCCTACAAAAAATCTTTAGTAACAGCCTTCTAAACTAGGAATCCAGTATCAGCTTTAAAAAAATCTGCTTAAAAATTAGAAGGTGTGAGGTTTTCTCCACACTGAAAATGGCTATGGCAGGCTAGAAAGACACATGTGGAGTGTGGAAAGGGATTTGGGTGGAAAGATTTTTATATGTCACCCTCTATGGAAAAAAATGGCTGGGATTCACAGGCTCTTGTGGTGGGTCTTGTCTCGGCCAGAGGAGGCTCCAAGCTGGGTGGGGAGCAGTGACGAATGCTGGCCAAGCAGATGGACAGAAGAAACAGCAGGCAGTGGCAGGTGGCAGGGCAGGGCAAGAGCTCAGGCACACCCTGCCACCGGATCCTTGTGGTGGTCAGTGACTAGGCAAACTTACTATCTTTACTGAAAGGCTATCTGCTCAAAAATTTTTGAGAATTTGTAATTGCTTCCTGGTAAGCCAAAATGTGGGTTTTAAAAATAATTGGGGTGTATGGGGTGCTCAGGGAGGAGTAGTATCTCTGGTATGGAGGGCTTATCTTGCCCTCCTAGGGCAGCTCTCCAGCTTCTGACCCCCACCTGACACCCAGCTCTCACTTGTGGCTCCCAGTAGCTGCTAGCATGCGGCAGCGGCCACACCCTGGGGAACGGCTTCAACAGGCCGGCCAAACCTTGTGAGGGTAGCCATCGGGTCGTCGACCCCTGGTGAACCAGGGCTTTGCTCACCCAGCATGTGAAGACTGCTTCAGCCGAACAGGAGGAAGAAACCAATAAGAAGGTTCAACAGCTTAGAGGGCGATGCAGCAAAGCACTGTGGAGTGCTTAGGGCGTGTTGGAGCACAAAGGACAACATGGCCATCCAATGCAGCTGAGGAAGTCTCCAGGTGTAATGATTTTTTGTGCCAATGGACCCAGGCTTCCAACACCGAGAGAGTGGGATTGTCTCTGTGCATCAACTTTTCCATTTAAATCTTCATGCACAAGTGTCTTTGTGCACAAAACCACACAAAGACAATCGTCATCCTCGGTTTCCGAGAGACTACTACTACTAATCAGTAACTAAACATATTTTATAAGGTTTTATTAATAATAACTAAAACAAAAGAACTGCCTGACTTGAGCCTGGTCTCAGGTCCAAGAGAGGAAGAAGAAGGAGTTCCAGCCACTTAAATACAATCACGCAAAATGTGGAGAAAGAGGAAAAGGTAATTTTGGGAAATTCTAAGGGACTTCTGGGGGGTGAAGTCCAAAAACTAAAAATCTCCATTTATAAAAAACATAGGTTTATTTAATTTATTATCATCTTCTTAGGGTTCTTATTCTAGAGATAAATGCAGGTCAAATACCAGGAAACAAGTACCTTTCCTTTTGCAGATCCATCTAAATGAAACTTAACATATTTGCTGTCTGCCTATCATGTGTTTAGAACTGTACTCTACTATGTGATAGTTAATAATATCTATAATTTTTATAGATCTTTAAGGTTTTAAAAGTGCTTTACAAATATTACCCCATTTTATCTTCATGTTATCCCTTTGAAATAGATTCTATTATTGTTTATATTTTACAGATGAGGAAACTGAGGCTAAGTGTCTTGCTCAGGGTTGCACAGTTGGTAAATGTTTGAGTCCTGATTTGAACTTGGGTCTTTCTGTCTACAGGTCTAGTGCTTTATCCATTGTACAATCTAGATGCCCACTGTTATATTTTGAAATAATGTAAATCTATCTTGAGCGAATGATTGAAGCACAGCTGGAAAAATAAAATTTCACAGATATGAATCAGAATGAAGAAGATTCATTTGCTAACAATGGTGAAAAGAACAGTGGTTATTTTCAATAACAAAGGTTGTAATTCTAAGTTTAGAAATGCTAGCTTTTAAGTTTAGGAGGAAAGTTTTTGGAGTCTGCAAATGTGAATATAATAAAATTACTACAAAAATCTGAAAGCAGTTAAGAGCAAAAAATGAGCCTCTAAGGGCAGCTGGGTGGTTCAGTGGATTGAGAGGCAGGCCAAAAGATGGGAGGTCCTAGGTTCAAATCTGGCCTCAGAAACTTCCTAGCTATTTGATTCTGGGCAAATGACTTAACCCCCATTGCCTAACCCTTACCACTCTTCTGCCTTGAAACTAATATGCAGTATTGATTCTAAGACAGAAGGTAAGGGTTTAAAAAAAATGAGCCTCTGACCCCAACCACTCCATATTTTATCTTATCTAAAAGAAATGAAAGATTTCTAGGCTGAAGCCACATGTTAGGGTTTACTAATTACTGGATAACAGGCAGAAAAACTGGAATACTTTGCTGGATTATTCTGCAGAATGCTCTTTGATAGTAAAAGGACATTTTCTTGATATTAGTATCCTGTTAATATCATTTTAACTTTATCCCTCTCCCAATTTTTTTTACTCTTACCTTCTGTCTTGGAGTCAAAACTGTGTATTTGTTCCAAGGCAGAAGAGTGGTAAGGACTAGGCAATGGGGGTCAAGTGATTTGCCCAGGGTCACACAGCTACGAAGTGTCTGAGGCCAAATTTGAACCCAGGACCTCCCATCTCTAGGTTTGGCTCTCAATGCACTGAGCTACCTAGCTGCCCCCTCTCTCAATTTTTTACCTAATTTTTTGTTATTTCTGCATTAAAATTAATTCCTGATTTTTCCCTTTAAAATATATATTTTCAATTATATGTAAAAAGTTATTCGCTTTTTTTTTTTACAATTTTGAGTTCCAAATTCTCTCTGACTATCCAATCCCACTTCTTTATTGAGAAAGTAAGCAAGTTGATATAGGTTATACATGTGCAATCATGCAAAATATATTTCCATATTAGTCACACTGGGAAAGAAAACAGACAAAAAACCATAAAGAAAAATAAAGTGAAAAAAGTATACCTTGATCTGCATTGAGATTCCATTGGTTTTTTCTTTGGAGATGGATAGCATTTTTCATCATAGGTCCTTCAGAATTGTGTTCAATCTTTGTACTGTTGAGAATAGCTAAGTAATTCACAGTTGATCATTGTATAATATTGCTGATGCTGTATCCAATGTTCTCCTGGTTCTGCTCATTTCACTTTGCACTGGTTCACATAAATGTTTCCGGGTTTTTCTGAAAGCATCCTGCTTATAATGGAGCATAATAGGATTTCATCATAATATGCCACAACTTATTCAGACATTAATTCCTCTTTAATTTAATAAGCTATTAACTTCTGTCCTATGTGAACACAAAGGACAACTTAGTTCAATTTATTTAGAGTTTTTCATATTTCTTATAGTGAAGAATAGACTATTAGGATTCATTTAACTAAACTAATGACCCAGTACAGAGAGACTATTTTTTCTAGGAGCTAAGTTACTTATTTGCATATTTTTGAAAGGTAAGGTGTTTTATTTATTAACTTTTATTTGGAGGCATTAGATTGACTTTGTGAAATTGTAGTTTGGTTATATGATCTTAGATTTTAAATAAAGAGCTAAAAGGACCCCAGAGACCATGTAGTCTGTCTGTCTTTTTTTTTTTTTTAAACCCTTACCTTTGGTCTTAGAATTAAAACTGTATATTGGTTCTAAGTCAAAAGAGAAGTAAGGGTTAATGAGGCAATAAGGGTTAAGTTGCTCATGTCACATAGCTAGGAAGTGTCTGAGAACTGTAATAAAGTTGATAATCTTTGGAACTATTTCTGGTTGCTTTAAATGCATACTCTGGCTTATGACTAGAGAGAACTACTAGGGGAAACTTGTGAGTGCCTAGTTATAAATGGAGATAGAAGTACTTCTGAGAGATAGAGGGATAGAGAGATGCTGCTAGAGGGCTTACTCTGGGGTTGCTAATTGATTATTATTGATGACCAATAGATCAAACTATTTTCTAACCTCCTCTTCCCTTCAATCCCTCCCTTCACGACCCCCTTCTTGAAGCCTTTTGGCTTCACCCCTCCCCCCTGAGTGGACTGTGAGATTTATGAGGAAAACCTCCTTTCTTTCCCTTTCTCAAGTAAGGGGGTTTGTTGGGAACAACAGGATGGGGATTGAGGTGAAAGGGATAGCGATGTCCCTAATCTATAAGGAGAATTAGGAGGATTATGGAAAATGTCAGTCCTGTCACAATTGTGACTCAGAGACAGTCAGAGAGATGGAGGACAACTGTTAACTCTTATTTCTTCTTCCAATTACACAAAGCCACCAACAAAAGTTAATTTCTTCTCAGCTAATTCCAGAAGCCCCACCCCCCACCCAAGGGTCCTTCAGCCTGAGACAGAAGCTAACAGGGATCAGTTCTCAGCTTCTTCCCCCTTCAGCCAGAAGCCAAGGAAGTCTCTCCCCTGGTCAGAAACCCCCAGAGAAAAAGTCTCCCCTCTGGCCAGGCTCCAACTGCCTTTTCCGGGAACATTCTGTTTGGAATCTTCACCTTGACTGACAGATGGTGTCCCCAGCTTTGTTTCTTGCATGCTTGAAATTCTCTCTTCCTCCATGCCTCTTCCACAGGACAGAATTGAACCAGGACCTCCTATCTTTAGGTCTAGCTCTCAAACCACTGGGCCATCTAGCTAACCATAGTCTGCCTTTCTAAGTTCTCATTTTATAGGTGAGAAAAACTGAACTCTAAGGAAATTAAGTGACTTTCCCAGGGTCTTGGAGTTAGTGAGCACAAGATGGAACTTTTGAACCTATGTTGTCTGACTTTAGAACCAGTGCTTTTTCAATTGTGCCATGTTCCCTCTATAAGAGTTTTTTTCTTTGCATCAAAGTGGTTACTGAAAAATTAACATTCTAGCTACATATTATGGTTAAGAATTAGACAACAGAATTATTTATTATAGACTCAGTCTCCCCTCACTGTTATTTGAGAGTGGATTCTAGTTTTTCTAGTGTCAAGGTTGTTGCTGTTTCTAAAATAAATCCTGGGAGAAGAATGAATTAACTGGGTTTATGAGACTCAAATATTTCTGGTAATGGTAGAACATCACTACATCAGACCTGTTTTTTTTTTTTAAGATTCAAGTTTATTCTGTCAAATGCAGATTGTGCTTCTTTACTTCTAGTCTGCCAGATGTATATTAAATTGTTATCTAAGGCCCAGAGAAGTTAAATGATTTGCCCATATTCCCACAGCTAGTATTATGTCAGAGTTAGGAGGTGAACCAAGATTTTCCTTACTCCAAGTTCAGCACCCCAGTTATTATGCTATTCCATGAAAAACTGTTTGATTTCCCTTTTCCCTAGGACACTAGGGACACTTTTACATTCTCCTTTTAAGTTTGGTGATTTTACATGCTATATCAGTTCTTCAGGTCTCTAATATCCTATTTAGCAAACACATTTATTTAAATTTCCTCATTAGTTTTTTTTGAATTAGGGTTAACTGTATGGCAACATTTAAAATTATGATTTGTCAATCTATATTTTAAGATTCAGATTGATTATTGATAGCAAAATGACCAAGATAGTAACAGACATACTTAGGTCCCACATTGCAAAAAGTCCATGAAAATATAACCCCTGCCACTCATATGGTAAAAAATAAACAAAAAACCCAAACCAAACCAAAACAGAACCACATATTTTTTGAGTTGGAATTGATCTTTGGAACCATATAATTAAACATTTCTTCTCATCAGTGAGGAAACTGAAGCCCCCAAAAAGGGAACTGACTTACTCAAGGTCTAAAACTAAGGAGGGGCTGACCTGAAAAAAAATCTTGATCTCCTGACTTCTGGGCCAGCACACTTTTCCATAGTATCACATTAGTTCCAATGGATTCTCTAGTATTCTAAGGTTAGGTACAAATTGAAACATTTCTAGATCTGTCATTAGACCTGAAGAATCATCCAGATTTTCTAGATGACAGATAGGAAAAGAGATTTTATGCTCAATACTGTACATTATCTACAAAAGCTATACAATTAAGAAAGATACACACGTAGGGTTAGTATCCTATGAACAAAAGCTTTTAACTTTTATACCCAGATTACATTTCATATAAAGTAGCCAGAAATTTTTGAGTATCAATCTGGCAAAGAAGGGAACTGACTTTTTTCATGTAAATTTGAGAAAAATGTAAAGGAAGTTGAAATGAACAAGGATAAGTTTTGAAGGAAACAAATTACTCAGGAACAACACAGTAATTAATAACTTTGTTCTGGACTGTGCCAGTCAAATGAAGGGTTTTGTTAGACAGGATTGTCCCTTTAAGGGGTTCTTAATATAGTGGGGAGATATACCAAGGGAAGATCTGAGATAAAAGATGATATGGCAATTTAGTGTAGCCAGAGACCACTTAAATTGCTGAACTTTCAGTGCCATGAGCAAAGTCACATCTGAAAGGATGTCTTTCATGCCTCAATGTCAGATATGTATTCAGCTAAGACTATGATAAATTTGTACACACAGAGAATATAAAATAAAGATGGATTTTATAAGCCTTATGACAAATATTTGCCTTCAATATAAGCCTCATACATATAATTCTAATTTCCAAGGTTCCCATTGGATGCAAAGAGACTGAGAACACTTTTTGGATTTTCCACGTCTTTAACTTATTCCACTCCCATCTCCATTTTAGGGTGAATCTGGAATTGTTCATTTCTGTCTGCAAGATTAAAAATTAATATCCAATACTCCAAATATTATATTTTATAAGATTTGTTAATAATCACTTGAAGTAGAGGAAAGTAAATACTGTCAGTAAAGAGAAGTTTCCTGGACCTTGAAAGTGGGAGAAGAGAGAGAGAGAGAGAGAGAGAGAGAGACAGAGAGAGAGAGAGAGAGACAGAGAGACAGAGACAGAGAGAGAGAGAGAGAGAGAGAGACAGACAGACAGAGAGAGACAGAGAGACAGAGAGACAGAGAGAGAGACAGAGACAGAGACAGAGAGAGAGAGAGAGAGAGAGAGACAGACAGACAGACAGACAGACAGACAGACAGAGAGGGAGACAGAGAGAGAGAGAGAGAGAGAGAGAGAGAGAGAGAGAGAGAGAGAGAGAGAGAGGGAGACAGAGACAGAGAGAGAGAGAGAGAGAGAGAGAGAGAGAGAGAGAGAGAGAGAGGGAGCAGAGCTACACAAACTTATCTTCAAAAAGTTAAGGGCATAATGTGGGGATGAAAGAGGAATGCTAGGAAATGAAGTCCTGGGTACAAAATTCCAATTACACATGCCTTTCTCTAAAGAATAGTCACTAGATTCCTTTATAGTCAACCAGTCAGTCTTATAAGGCTAAAAATATAGTAGATTTTTATTTGTAATTTAGTAGACAAAGAATGGACTTGCAAATAAGTCCCTGGAGAGTCCAGATGTTTTTCTCTTCTCCCTGTCTTCTCTCTGTTTAATTCTCTTCCCAGAAACCTGTAAAGTTTTTTAAAACCTTTACCTTCCATCTTAAAGAAATACCTGGACAGACCTACATGAACTAATGAGAAGTGAAGTGAACAGAACCAGGAAATCATCGAACATAGTAACAGCAATATTATATGATAAGCATCTAGGAATGACAGGTATTAATAAGCTTATTAATTTTTCACTTTCTGCTGTCAGAGTATTATTGTCTTCATATGTAAAATTGTTAACATTTCTTCTGGCAACCTTAATTCTGACTTTTGATTTATCCAACCTAGCATTTTGCATGATGCACTATGCATAGAAGTTAAATAAATGAAGTAACAAAAATTTGTCATACTCCTTTCCCAATCTTCAACTAATCAATTGTTCCATGTTTGGTTTTAACTGTTTCTTCTTGACTTGCATACAGGTCCCTCAGGAGACAAGTAAGTTGAATTGGTACTCCAATCTCTTTGAGGGCTTGTCACATTTTGTTGTGATTCACACAGTCAAAGGTTTTAATGTAATCAGTGAAACAGAAGTAGATGCATTTCTGGAGATGGTTTGCTTTACTCTGTAAACCAGTGAATGTTGCAAGTGTCTCCAGTTCTTCTGCCTCTTCAAAAATCAGCCTGCCCTTTAGTATTTCTCAGTTCACATATTGCTGAAGCCTTGGTTACAGAATCGTAAGCATAACCTTGCTGTTATGTGAGGTGAGTACAATTATTCAGTAATTCAGTAATTCGTTGGGATTGCCCTTCTTTAGGATGGGGCTGTAAAGTGATCTCTTCCAATCCAGTGGCCTCAGTTGAGTTTTCCAAATTTGTTGACATATTGAGTACAGCATTTTAACATCATCATATTTTAGGATTTTAAATAATTCAGATGGAATTCTATCATCTCCACTAGCCTTATTTTTAGTAGTACTTCTCAAGAGGTCACTGACTTTATTCTCTAGGATGTCTGACCCTAGAATAGTGACCACATCATTGTAGTTATTGATATTGGTAATTCTTGTATAGTTCTTCTGTATATTTTTATAATTTCTTTTTATTATGTTCTAATTCTGTTCATTCTTTACCATTTTATCTTTTATCATGCCCATTTTTGCCTGAAACATTTCCTTGATATTTCTAATTTTCTTGAAGTGATCTCTTGTTATTTTATTGTTTTTTTCATTTCTTTACATTGTTTATGTAAGAAAACCTTCTTACCTCTCCTTGTTCTTCTCTCAAATTTTATATTCAATTGAGCACATCTTTCCTTTTTCTTTCCTTTTCACTTTCCTTCTTTCCTCAGCTATTTGTAAAACTTCATCAGTCATTTTGCTTTCTTGATCTTTTATTTTGAGATTTTTTTGCTGTTACCTCCTATACAATATATACAAAAGTTTTAATTAGGATGATAGGAATAAATAAAATATTGTGAACCTCTGTCTGTAGTTCTTCAGGTACTCCAATTACCTTATCGAACCTTTTAAATCTATTCATCACTTCTACTTCATATTTGTAAGGTCAAACCTATATAGTCTGATGCTTTCCCCTACTTTCTTCAACATGTCTGAATTTTGCAATAAGAAGTTCATGATATGAGCCAGAGTTAGCTCCAGGTCTTGCTTTAACTGACTATGAGCTTCTCTACCTTTGGCTGCAAAGAATATAATATATTATATATATTAATAATTTTGTTATTGACCATCTGGTTATGACTATATGCAGAGCTACATTTAGAGCTGTTTTAAAAGAGTGTTTTCTATGGCCAGTTCTATTTGGGGGGAGCTTTAATTCTCAAAAAGCTTTCTTTATATAAAACTCAATTTGCTTATCTCTAAATTCTACCCATTGTTACAATTTCTGTCTTTAGGGGTCAAGCAGATTAAAAGTAATCTTCTTCCACATAATACATTTTATTCTAGAGGTAAAAGGAAGCCACTAGGGTTTATTGAGGGTGGGAGAGAAATGGTTAGAAATGTGCTTAAGGAAAATCACTTTGGGAACTATGGGAAGAATGTATTGAAATTGGAGAGAGTCTTGAGGTAGGCAAAATAAATTAGCAGACCATTGCCATAATCTAGGTCAGTGATGGTGAACCTTTTAAAGATTAAGTGCCCCAAATGCACCCTCATGCTGCATGTGAACCACCCCCTTACCTGTAAACCTTAAAATTCCTTAGACTTATAAATGTTGGAAATTTCACCATTGGGAAATTTCATACTTGGAAAATTTCTTACTGATAGCCTATTGGAATGTGAACCCCATTGGCATGGGAGGTTCCTCCTCTTCCCTTCTTAAGATTACTTTAGGACAGAAACCTTTTGCTGAACAATGGAAAGGACTTTGACCTATGCTTAAGCATAGAACAGGAATTTCTTTGAGTCATGATTGATTTTAGAATTGATACAATGGAGATACTTGGAATCAATCTCCACCCTACTCAGTCCTAACAGGATTGAGGAAGGGCTGCAGCATAGATCAAAATTTAATTATTCCAATCTCTACCCTACTCAGGTTAACAGGATTTAGGAAGGGCTGTAGCAAAGGATCAAAGATTTAATTATTTGAGAATATGACCTTCAACAGACATGTGCAAAGCCAGAGACTTCTGGGCAGTCCTGGGTTAAGCTAGAGCCTCCATTGGCACAGGGAAATTGATGGACAGTGATTGGTAGATGTGAGAACTGAGGGGAGGGAACTTGGATGGTTTCCTTAAAGATAGAGGGGTCTGAAGACTCAGGGGGTGGAGTTGAGGAGTTGGTCTGAGTGGTTGGAGTGTGCTCTGAGAAGCTTGCTCTGAAGGAAGCTGAAGGTGGGGGCCTCTGAGACTGTTTCTCCATTTTGGTCACGTGAGTAATAGGGACTGATCTCATTTCTTTGCCCCAGCTATCTAAGGGCTTGGGCCTTTTGGCCCAGCCTAAACAGAGGGGGTATTTAAGCCCTATTCCCTTCTCTCCCCTTTCTCTCTCTCTCTATCTCTAATTCCTTTCTTCCTCCTGTTTGTAATTAAACTCTATAAAAGGCTGACGGCTGACTTGAGTTTTCATTTAGGAATTACATAGCTGAATTCCTTGGCGACTTTAAATTAATATATATCAGTCTTTTAAAGTGATTTCCTTGTCACATACCCCAGACAGAAGAGTGGAGAAGAGCTCCCATGGTGCTGCTGGATAGAGGGGGAGGTAATGTGGAAAATTGTCCTCAAGAGGAGAGGGGGAAGGAAGCAACCCTCTCTGGCATGTGTGCCATAGGTTCACCAACACAGGTCTAGGTTACAGATGATGAGGTCTTGAATTAGATGTTGGCTATGTGAATACAGAGAAGGAGTCAGATAGGTGAGATGTTGTAACAGTGGAAATGGCAAAATTTGGCAACTAACTGGAATTGTAGTGTGAGGGGGGAGTGATGAATTCAGGATAATGCTAGAATAATAAGTCTAGGAGACCAGAAGAATTGTGATGCCCTTGACAAAAATTAGGAATCAGGAGAGGTCTGGTTTTGGTGAAAAGAAAACAAGTTTTATTTTGGGCATGTTAGGTTTTATGTCTCTGGAATATCCAGTGTGAAATGTCCAATAGGCAGTTTATAAAGAAGGAATAGAGCTCAGGAGAGAGATTTGAGCTGGATATATAAAGCTGTGAATTATAGGGATGATAATTAAAATGGGAATTTACAGTGTGGAAAGGAAACAAGAAATAAGTTCTGAACTTTCTGCCATTGTTTTGGAACAAAATTATTAGCAATGCAATACATGCAAAAGGACTATGGAACCCAAGCTGCGATCGATTCAGTGAGACGATTTTGGACAGCACCAGGAATATTCTCATATGCCATGAGAGTTTGTCAAAAGTGTAAAATTTGTATGCAGTTCAATCAGGGAGTTTATAAAACCAAAGGGTTAGGAGGTCATCCCTTAGCATGTACTCCATTTGAATGCATACAGATAGATTTTATAAATATACCAAAAGACACAGGGTTTAAGTATTGCCTTGTTGTCATAGACAGACTGACTAGATGGCCAGAAGTTTTTCCTGCCAAAAAGAACAATGCGGCATTTGTGGTCAAAATTCTATTAAAAGAAATCATACCTAGATTTGGGATTCCCTCAAAATTGGACTCAGACTGTGGAAGTCACTTTACTCAATGTTAAATGAAATTTATAAAAATCTAGGAATATAAACAACATATCATGCATTGCATCATCCTCAAAGTTCAGGGCAAGAGGAGAGATTAAATGAAGACATCAAAACATTGATAGGAAAATTTTGTGCAGAAACACACCAAAAATGGACAGACATTCTGCCATTACTTCTGTTCTGATTTGCACATATCTCCATTTGAGATGCTAAATGGACACACAATTTTGGCAAGGAAGGACTTGTAAATCAGCTTACATGGCAATGATAGGTGGAGGCTGTCAATTAACAAAATATATACAAGCTTTACAAACAAGAATAGCAGAGTTGCATGAAATGAGCTTGATAAAACAAACAGTACCCCAGATTACAATTTGCACAACATCAAACCAGGAGACATAGTATACTTAAAAAATTTCAATAGAAAATTGGCTACTGACATAAAATGGACAGGACCACATGAAGTATTGCTTACTACCCCAACAGCTATAAAAGTTGCAGGGAAAGACTCATGGTTCCACTGTTCCCACGTAAAGCCAGAAAAATTCATCACTGTAACAGACATAGAAGATAATTAGACAAAATGAGAAATGAAAACAAAAACAGATTAACATAAAGAAAGTACACCACAAAGAAATAATAGCGACACATAATGTTCGAGACAACTTTCCAGCCCAGAGGAAAAGCATCCCAGAGGAAAAGATTTTTTTAAAATTAAAAAACCCTTACCTTCTGTCTTGGAGTCAATACTGTGTATTGGCTCTAAGGCAGAAGAGTGGTAAGGGATAGGCAATGGGGGTTAAGTGACTTGCTCAGGGTCACACAGCTGGGAAGTGTCTGAGGGCCAGTTTTGAACCTAGGACCTCCCATCTCTAGGTCTGACTCTCAATCCACTGAGCCACCCAGCTGCCCCCAAGAAGAAAAGATTTGAAATCATCCCAGAGGAAAAGATTTTAAACCAGCCCAGAGGAAAAGCATAAGAAAAGCTGCTAGAGAGAAGAATCAAAGAGGGAAAGCTGAAATGGACAGCTAAGACTTTGAACATTGTAATTTATGTATATAAGAAGAGGACAGATGGAAAATGAGACATATATGACTGAGTGTGTTGAAATAATAAAACAAAAGTAATTTCACATATTAGGGAAACAGATGCATCACTACATAACTTAGAAGAAAGACGAGATCTATCTGTCAACATGAGAAGTGGAAATCTGAAGAAACTTGGTAAGTATTAATTCAACACAACAGTATTAGACACAAAATACAAAATCACAAACTGACATATTGAGAGACCTTGTTTAAATAAACAAATGTCTGAAATTGTATTTATTACAAAATGTAAATATGTATATAGTTAGTTCCATAAGGTCTTAGGCAAATAGAAAGATCAATAGATATTTCTATTTGACTGACTTTAGGATGTGGAACAATGTATATTATTGTATTATATGTAAATAATCTCTATAAATAATGTATATATTATAATTAGGTTAGTAACAGTGATAGAGTCTGTATATATTTAGTATAGCATGTATATATGTTGTATATAAGATAATAGTTATAATAAGTAGGAAATAGATTAGGAGTAAGTTAAGTTAAACATAGTATAGACAATTAGTTATACAAAGGAATAGACTTAAGCTGAATTTGCAGATAGTAAACTTTTAATTGTTTATTGTAAAGCTGATGTTGAAATTGTGTTTAATAGAAATATATATATATGTACATATATATAAGATAGTGTGTAAATAATAATTATATATATATAATTAGGAAAACTGTTTTAGTTAGCTTAGCAAAAGTACTATTAGTATTAAGATTCAAATTTCTTGTATTAGTTTTATTCAAAACATTTATTGTACTGAATTTATTGTAAAACCCTAAAACTACCCTTATCCAAACTTTCCTGCATAGAATTCCTTAGAGTAGATTTAGTAAATAGGTAACTATAATATAAATAAGTGACCTTGGGAAGGTCACAACAAAAAAAGGGGATGATTGTGGAAAGAAAACTAGAAATAAATTCTGAACTTTCTGCCACTGTGTTGGAACAAGGAACAGTGGGAATATCAAGAGAGAAGAAATTGTCAAAACTGACAGTTGGTGGGGGAAGGGGCAACTGGGAGTGGCAATTGGGTCTTGTGACTAGCACTTCCTTCCTTCCAATTTCACTTCCTTCTTGGTGTGATGCTAATACTTTGTTCAGCCCGAAGATACCGGCCCAATCAGCTCTGAAGGTTGGAATTTTCCTTGGTTGCTTGCTGTCTACTGCTAAGTTTCTGAATTTGACAAAGCTAATACAGATATAGTGTAGATGGGCATGGGAGAAACCCTCCACCAGCCTGGGAGGCCGGACCTCAGCTCCAAGCTGACAAAGGCTCTAACCTTATTTAGGGACATCCCTCGTCACTCTTTCATGATACCTCTCCAATCCAAACTGGTTATTGAACTTTATCTTATTTGAATTCGCAGTCAGATAAGCGGACTATCTTTTCTGGGGCATAGAGGGAGCTGAACATCAGTTCAGTCATTTAACGATAAACAGTCCTTGTTGGACCCCTGCTGCTTCCTCTCGGCAGGGGGCATCTCTCTCCTTTGACTCACCGAGCAATATTCCTTCTCTCCCCTCAACTCCTCCATACCCTGCTACAAACCTTCCTTTATCCTTGTTTTCTCAATGCCCCCATCTTTTCCCAATAAATATTACAATAGTTACCGAGAGAAAAGAAAGTGAAAAGAAAAGAGTTCAGGATACTGCTAATTTCTCTGGACTTGTTCTTCTTCATAGTTGAATCTTGACTGCCAAAATTAATTCTCTCTTAATTCCATAGTTGGTCATGTTCTCTATAATGCCAGGGTTATACTTTTTGGAGTCACCTTTTTTGATCAACTGACTCTCAATCACTGATTCATAGTGCCAAAGCCAATAGAGAGGAGAGAGAAATCACTTCTCCATTTCCTGCTGTCTTCCCTGGTAGAGGTATAAGGAGAAATACAAAGAAAGATCCTTTCCCAAGATCTGAGTTCTCCTTCTATAGATGGCTTTACCCTAGATTGCCAAAGGTCACATGCCATAAAACTCTCTGGATTTGATTCTGGGTTGAGAACTGACAAACTTGCGTTTTAAGAGATACCTGGACCATATCCAATTTTTTGTCAGTCATTTCTAATTATTCTTCTATTACTTAAGCTTTATGAAGATTTCTGAACAACTTATAAAGGTAACAAAGAGTGTGTAAAAAATAAATTTATCTCTAATAATAAAAATATTATATTTTATGAGTTTTATTAAGGATCATTAGAAATCAAGGAATAAAGAGGATACAAGATAAAACCCACATTCCCATGGCTGGATAGCCATTTCAGACATCTCCACCTTACCACCATACTTGCTGCATCATTGCAAAGGAAGAGAGTGTGGGAGGCATTACTGCCAGTTAAATACCAATGGTGATCTTGTCAATGTGGAGACACAGGAGAGATTATAGGGAATTCTGGGAAATACCAAGGACTTCTGGGGAATGAAGTTTAGGGTTCAAAATCTCCATATATACACTCCCCCCTGAGACCTGCAGAGGACTAGTCTCTCCAGTGGGTCTTATAAACATACCAGCTATGAAATTACAATAATTTGAGGATAAAAGTAAAAAGAGAACAAAACTAATAATTGCTAGGTTCATTGACAAAAAGCCAATTGGGGGCAGTCCCCTTTGGCATGAGTGTACATATAAAACAAATTCACTCAAACCCCACAGAGTTCAAATCACCACATCCCAAAGTTTACTCTGGATTTTCTGGTGCAGCTTATGGTCTGTGGAGGCATCTTCATGGTGTCTTCTCCAAACAGTTCACTTTCTGGATTCAGAGAGATAGTATGTTTCTTAACCTAAAATTATTCTCAAAAGGAATTTAAACTTTGCAATTTAAAATAATAATAATTATACATACCCCCCCCAAAGGGGGTGATTGAAAAATGAAAAACATAGGGATCACTTAGGAATGCAAGGCTGAGTTATGAGGTATATGAATCAATTGGCAAGAGAAATCAAAAACACAAAAAAATCCAAATAAAAAAAAGATAATTTCTGGATGAAATATAGACTATCAAAGCCTTATGTGTAAAAATTCTAAGTAAAGGAAAAATAAATCTATAACAGGTCCTTGAATCATGGCCCAATTAAAATGATATAAGCAATTAGCCATTTACCCAATCAGTATCCAGGACTACAGAAAGTTGCTAGATTATGAAAGACAGAATAGGGACTAGATTTTAGGAGTCAGGTAGGAGCCAAATTTGAGATACTTGGTAGAATGTGGAACAAGGAAGACCTGCCTGTAACACATGTTATATAGCCTCAACCCCCAAACATATTTAAGTCCTCTTGTCATGGCTCAAAATTTTCATCACCCCATCAGTATTGGTTGGTCTCTTTGACCTTGTGCTTGATTGGCACTATGCAGTTTAGCTTTGTGCTTCTTAGCACTGTGCAATGGCTCTTTTTTTTTGTATTTTCTTGTCCTGGAATCAGACAGAATCATTAAGCAAAGTCCCATAAATTTTAAAAAACAATTAATGGCGTCATTTTTTTTATCATCTAAAGCTTTTGGGATATACATTGACATCATAGCAAATATATTTTAAATTTATATTACTGCAAAATCAAAAAAAGTTAAAGAAAATATTAATACTGGTGACATGTGCTTCAAATATAAAAAAGAGAAAAAATAAAAAAAACTGAAATAGTATATTGCACGTGCAAGAAGAATATAATAATAAAAGAGTTTAAAGAATAAAAAAATATATAGCTTATAATCATTGACACACCATGTCAGCTAAGAAAATGTAGAATACAAACGTTTCTTACCAAAAATGAGATCCATTTCCTTTTCATACCTGGTCATGATCCACTGTGAGTACAAGAAAATGATTTTCACAAAGTAACAGTTTTTTATAAAGAAGAGTAGTACAACATGTAATGCATATTCAAAAAGTATCACTATCCCCAGAGTTATAATAGCCCATTTAATGACAATAGCAAATAAACCCACTATCATATTTTACATGAATCTGCTGTATAACATTTAAAGAAAATGGATACTTGTCACAAGTTTTTCAGATGTAGCAATGTTTCAACTTTGAGATGTTTTAAAAAATCTATTACTGTTATCATTACAAAAATGTGGCAGGGGAATCTAGAAAGAAATAAACCTCTGTTCTGTTTCTGTTCAGTCTAAAAATGTCACCAAGAATCTAGAGCTCATTCTGGTGAAAGGGTAAAGTGAGCTGAAGAGTTATAAATGAGAGATGCTCCCTTTTTGGGAGCCATCCAGGGATACCATGCCCTGGGATTAACTTTCCAGATCCTTTGGTATGAGACTGTGATGTCCCATTCATTCACATTTTTATAAATGTGGGAGGTGGGGATTATAATAGTATTTAACTTCAGCTACTAAAATGGACCTTACCTCCTGTTAGAGGCAGGAAAATTGATCAGAGTGGTTGAAAAAAATCTAAATGTCTAAAAACCCCTTAAAATCAATTTGAGATATTTAGATCATTAAATTTTTCCAAAGGTTGTTATACAATTGTAACCAGTTTTGGTGAAGTCCATCCATCCTCTCTGTGTGACAATTTACAAAGTCAAAATAGAAAAAGGGATGTTTTTATATATGGGCTTATTCAATAGTATTTGTTCAGCATAGTTATAGGGGAAAAGCAACAGAATGTAACAGTAGTTAAAACCCAGTACATTAAAATGATTCAGTGTAACAGAATAGTATTGAATACATTAACATATGAACTTAAAACCACAAAATTAAATCTTAAACAAAACAATCATCAAAATGCAATAAAATACAGAGACTTTTATAAAACATTGGAGTATGAAAAGTCTTAAAAATATAACCTCCAATCTCTTTAAAATTCGTTTTTTTCTTAATCCATTGAGATTCCTTTTGTCAGTACTGCGGTATCTTCCATAGTGAGGGAGAACATGGGTTTTAGGAATCCCAAACTGGGCACGCCCAAATGGTGAAGAGTTGTTGCAGGGAGATGAATTTCTCCCTAGAATCTCAGGCAAGATAAGTAAAAGCATCAGTGAATTCATGAAAAAAACATCCTAAAGATGAAAGCTGTCTGAAATAGGTAATGCACTGCTCTCTCATAGAATGGGCCATGTTTATAATTAACTTCCTGTTTGGAAGAGTCTCTTCCTTCTCTTCTTCACCCCCCTCCCCCAAGGTACCCTGCTACGTGGAGGCTAATTGTTGACTAAGGAAAGAACACCCCAGTTTTTACCAGCTGGTTTGTGATTCCGAAGACACAGTGGCAGCTACCAGCAGCCTGGGTCCTAGGACTGGGCCTGGGGTTGGATGAGCGATCTGGATCAGAGTCCAGAGATCAGGAGTAGTGTTTCTGGGGTCTGAGGTTGGGGTTGGGGCCTCCGCGTGAGTGATCTCAGTCAAAAAGGTCAGGAGTGAATGGCTGGAGGCAGGAGTGGGCAGCAGGAGTGAGCTGAATCAGGAGAAGCAGCTTTGCGAGGATGGGTGGGGTGGGTGAAAAGCATTGGCAAGAGAAACGTGTCTTAAAAAATTTTATCTAGGCTATCTTAAAAATTTTTTGAGAGTAATTCTTGTCCCTTCTGGTCACCAAAACTGTAAAAATTAAATTTATCTCAAATAATAAAAATATTATAATTTATGAGTTTTATTAAGGATCATTAGAAATCAAGGAATAAAGAGGATACAAGATAAAACCCACATTCCCATGGCTGGATAGCCATTTCAGACATCTCCACCTTACCACCATACTTGCTGCATCATTGCAAAGGAAGAGAGTGTGGGAGGCATTACTGCCAGCTAAATACCAATGGTGATTTTGCCAATGTGGAGACGCAGGAGAGATTATAGGGAATTCTGGGAAATACCAAGGACTTCTGGGGAATGAAGTCTAGGGTTCAAAATATACATTTATACAAGTGTAAACACTCATATTTCTTTTAAAACCATAACATTTTGTCAATGTTGTACTATATGTATAACATTTTTAATCCGAATGGTAGAAATAAATGAAAGCAAGTTAAGACCACTGTACCTGGAGTGCATATTCTCAACTTGTGACACATAGTGATTGCCTGCATCAACTCCACATGTGGCCAGTAGTGAAAAAACAAGAAAATTCAATTCCCTATTTATCTCAGGAAATAGTTGGAAAAGCTTTCATTCAAAGTTTGTGGCACAATAGAAGAAATACTGTCTCATTAGTCTGAGGTTCTGCGTTCTAATCTCACTTTTGACACTAGG
This sequence comes from Monodelphis domestica, assembly GCF_027887165.1. Lineage (NCBI taxonomy): Eukaryota > Metazoa > Chordata > Mammalia > Didelphimorphia > Didelphidae > Monodelphis > Monodelphis domestica. The sequence goes on from NC_077231.1 coordinate 151,881,961, forward strand.
GTGATATCAGGCAAGTTACAACTTCTTAGGGCCTCAAAAATTCTTCCTCTAAACTAAGGAGTGTTGGAACTACATGGCCTCTTAAACTCTTTCCAACTCTAAACCAGAGGATCAAAGCTTTTGAGACAGAAGTGAAATTATTTTTTTAAAATATATTTTATTTGATCATTTCCAAGCATTATTCATTAAAGACATAGATCATTTTCTTTTCCTCCCCCCCACCCCCCATAGCCGACGCGTAAGTCCACTGGGCATTAGATGTTTTCTTGATTTGAACCCATTGCTTTGTTGATAGTATTTGCATTAGAGTGTTCATTTAGAGTCTCTCCTCTGTCATGTCCCCTCAACCTCTGTATTCAGGCAGTTGCTTTTCCTCGGTGTTTCCACTCCCATAGTTTATCCTTTGCTTATGAATGGTGTTTTTTTCTCCTGGATCCCTGCAAATTGTTCAGGGACATTACACCACCATTTATGGAGAAGTCCATTACGTTCGATTATACCACAGTGTATTAGTCTCTGTGTACAATGTTCTCCTGGTTCTGCTCCTCTTGCTCTGCATCACTTCCTGGAGGTTGTTCCAGGCTCCATAGAAGTCCTCCACTTTATTATACCTTTTAGCACAATAGTATTCCATCACCAACATATACCACAATTTGTTCAGCCATTCCCCAATTGATGGGCATCCCCTCGTTTTCCAGTTTTTGGCCACCACAAAGAGCACAGCTATGAATATTCTTGTACAAGTCTTTTTGTCCATTATCTTTTTGGGGTACAGACCCAGCAGTGCTATGGCTGGGTCAAAGGGTAGATATTCTTTTGTCGCCCTTTGGGCATAGTTCCAAATTGCCCTCCAGAATGGTTGGATCAGTTCACAACTCCACCAGCAATACATTAATGTCCCGACTTTGCCACATCCCTTCCAGCATTCATTACTTTCCTTTGCTGTTATGTTAGCCAATCTGCTAGGTGTGAGGTGATACCTCAGAGTTGTTTTTATTTGCATCTCTCTGATTATAAGAGATTTAGAACACTTCTTCATGTGCTTGTTAATAGTTTTGATTTCTTTATCTGAGAACTGCCTATCCATGTCCCTTGCCCATTTATCAATTGGAGAATGGCTTGATTTTTTGTACAATTGATTTAGCTCTTTATAAATATGAGTAATTAAACCTTTGTCAGAGGTTTTTATGAAGATTTTTTCCCAATTTGTTGTTTCCCTTCTGATTTTAGTTACATTGGTTTTGTTTGTACAAATGCTTTTTAGTTTGATGTAGTCAAAATTATTTATTTTACATTTTGTGATTCTTTCTATATCTTGCTTGGTTTTAAAGCCTTTCCCCTCCCAAAGGTCTGACATGTATACTACTCTGTGTTTACCTAATTTACTTATGGTTTCCTTCTTTATGTTTAAGTCATTCACCCATTTTGAATTTATCTTGGTGTAGGGTGTGAGGTGTTGATCTATTCCTAGTCTCTCCCACACTGTTTTCCAATTTTCCCAACAGTTTTTATCGAATAGTGGATTTTTGTCCCCAAAGCTGGGATCTTTGGGTTTATCGTATACTGTCTTGCTGAGGTCGCTTTCCCCCAGTCTATTCCTCTGACAGAAGTGAAATTATAAGACAAAATTCAGCCTCCTCAATTCATAGATGAGAAGGATGATACTCATAGAGATTGAATGATTTGAATCCTGATATTCTGATTCTAAATCCAGTGGTGTCTCCACTCTAGTGATATATGAAATCACTTACTCTCTCTGGGGCTAGTTTTATCATTCATAACATGAATGAATTGGTCTAGACTAGAGTTCTTAACCTTTTTGTGTGTCATAATGATGCATATAGGTCCTTTCTCAGATCAGTATTTTAAAATGCACAAAATAGGGAGGTGGAGTCAAGGTGGCAGCTAAGAAGCTGCAGAAGCCTAATCTTTTGACTATCTTTCTATAGCAATAAAAAATGGTGCTTTAAAAAAGACAAAAAACCAAACCCAACAACAAGATGGAGACACAGGACTCTTCTACTCAATACTACTTGAAAGGTAAGCAGAAAAAATTGAGTTCTAGAGCATAATGGAAAGACCCAACACTCCTCCCCCACCTACTGTGCTGAGACCTGCAGTAGGACTGGGACTGACAGTGGGATCTCAGGGTGAAGGCTGCAACTGTGACAAAGTACCTTGGTAACACCATGTGAAGCTCAGGGCTCTGACAAAGGCTGGCAGGAAGGTTGCTGGCAGAGAGGAGCATAGGGGAGGTTACCTTCAACCTCCACATCTTCACCTTCATTCTCTGAGGGCAGCTGGGAAAGATTTGGCCTCTGGACAGATTAGTCCAGCAGGTCAGCTCAACCAGTCTAATCCAGTATACTAGCAGAGCAGAGAAAAAGCCCCTTCAGGGCAGAAAAGCTCAAATTCACAGATCCAGTAAAAAAAACTAGGGAGCAAGTGGACAGCCTACAAGGAGGGGGAAAGAAGGAAAAAATATGAGTAAAGAACAGGAGAAAAAAAAAGAAATTAGGATCAAAAGCTTCTATTTGGATGAAAAACAAAGAACAGATGGAACAGAGGGGGACCAAGGAACAGCAAGCAAAACTTCAAAACTCCAGTGAATTGAACTCAGGCTCTGGAAGACCTAAAAAAAAATCACAAAATAAAATACATAGGATCACAAAGGAAACCAATTATATTGATAAAGTTATAGTTTTTTTTAAAAGTCTACAGACCTTCCCCCTTTCCCTCCTCCTTAAGAACCTCTCATTAGTATGTCCTCTGAGATCCCTTTCAGCTCTAAATGTTTTGATCCTATCTTAGCTTCTCTTGAAGAGATCTTTTGTTTTTCCATCATTGTTTTCCTCCATTTCTTTGCATTGTGAATTTAAGAAATCCTTTCTCACCTCTCCTGGTTCACATTGCAAGAAGTTGTAGAACTTTCTTTTTTTCTCGAGAAGTTGGCCGCAGGTGTGGATCAAGTAGAGTGCCACTAGACATGATTTTACTTCCAGGAGACATCATTTCCACCCTGCCCCTGTCTTCCTTTGTTCTCCCAGTTTCCACTTCTCTTTCTCTCTTACTCTCAAATGTTAATTTTGTCTCTTTCTCTTTAATATGGGGCAAGTCTGAAGGAGGTTCTCCATGGAATGTAAGCTACTTGCATATCACAGTCCCACAATTCCACTAGTTCTATTGAGAGCAGGACAATTATTCCCTAACATTTTTTCTTCTTGTTCAAAATGTGTTTGTTTAAAGAACAACTTTGCCCGGGTTTTCTCCATCACTTGTACAGCCACAGGCACACTCTTGGGACTGTGAGAGTTCCTGGTCCTATATGGGAGGACATCCTGTCCAAAGGCAGAAGCAGGGAGTTGTAAAGGGCCCTAAATGTCTAAAGGAGGAACCTGTAGTTTATTCTAAAAGCAATAAGGAGGCACTGAGGAGTCTCAAGTTGGGATGTTACATGGTCATACCTGTGGTTTAAAATGCTGATTGGATTTCTGGGTAAGCATGGCAGCCAGATAAAAGTGGCTTACTCACTCTCCCTGACATACACCAACATACACTGATAAGGATCACCCCCAAAAGACCTTAGGAATCTATATCAGAGGAGCGGAGGAGCTGTAGAGCAGAACGCATCAGTGAAGGTGTGTGGGATCCAGGCTTTACCAGCCTATAAGAGGGGGGAAGGGCTTCCACACAAATGCGAGTGGATCCAAACTCCACCACCCTCACCTATAGGGCTAGAGCCAGTGCACGCTGAGACGAACGAGCAAGGGGCACCTCTGAAGCTGTAAAAAATAGACTCGAATACAGGACTACAATCCCCATGAGCCTTTGCTCCACTTCCCCAGAATGCCTTGTAATCTCACCTGGGCCGAGATCGAGAAGGTATTTAAGCTGATTCAAAGGCTTTTGAGGGGCTCTCTCTTGGCTCTTTTGGACTTCCGTTTTGCAGCAGGCACGTCTCTTGCGTGATATGAGGTTATTTTGTCTAGGCCTCTGGCCTAGGCACATGTTTCTTACTTGTATATTATTTAATCTTTAACCTTTAATAAACCTCTAAAAAATATAATACTTCTTGCAGAGAGAAACTAATTTCTACCTGCCTCAGTCTCCCCATCTCCCCTAAATTTTAATCTTTACAAAGCAAAGAGAGGGCACTTCTGCTCCCTTGGGAGCTAACTAGGACAGCAGTGGGACCCCCCCCCCCCACCGAAGGCAGCTAGGCAGAAAGACTCAAGATGTGAGAAAGCACAGACCCCAGGTGTCCAGAGCCAGTGCGCCCACTGCAGCCAGGGAGTGATCCAGGAGTGCCTCTGGAATGAACAGGGAGCATTTTTGGGTCCTTGGGAACTGACTAGGACAGCCAGAGAATCCCTCCCTCCCCCCTCCCACCAAGGCAGCTAGGCAGAAAAACTCAAGACGTGAGAGAGCGTAGACTTCAAGTGCCCAGAGCCAGCGCACCCACCAGAGCCAGGGAGTGAGACAGGAGTCCCTCTGGAACGAACAGGGAGCATTTTTTGGGTCCTTGGGAATTGACTAGGTTTGCAGGGGACACCCCCCTAAAAGTAGCTAAACAGAAAAACCAGGCAGGCAAGAGACCACACTGAGTGCCCCCTGGAGGAAGGTACCAAGAAAAGCCACAAAGGACTGAGGAAAATCTAGAGCCTGCTCATTAACTCCATACACAAAAAACTGCTCAGCAGACTCTGATTTCTGACTAAAGAGGGAACTGAAAACATCCAGAAAAAAATGGCTAACTGCACAGGAGCCTCAAAATTCCACCAGGAAATCAAAAAAGAAAGCTGTCACCCTCGAAAATTTTTATGGAGGAAAAACCCAGGCTACAGAGGAAATACTGGATGAAACTCAAACTAAGGCAAAACAAAAAAAAAAAAAAGAAAATTGTTCACAAGCCTGGAAGATGGAGCTTATCATCAGAAAGATGGAAGCCCTCTGGAAAGAGAAGTGGGAAATGGTTCAAAAAGAAAACCAACAAATTATATCAGAAAACCAAAAAATTACAGCTGAATGCCAAAAGATTAAAGCAGAAAACTAGGCCGTAAGGACCAGAATAGAGCAACTGGAAACCACGGAGCTTGCAAAACAGCAAGAATTAATAAAGCAAAGTTAAAAAATTAATGAATTAGAAGAAAACATAAAATATCTCACTAACAAGGTGACAGACCAGGAAAACAGAGAAAGGAGAGTCAATTTGAGAATCTTTGGTGTACCTGAAAAATCAGAGATTAACAAAAATCTCGATGCCATACTACAAGAAATCATCAAGGAGAATTGCCCAGATATTCTCAAACAAGGGGGAAAAATAGAAACAGAAAGGGTTCATAGAACACCCTCTACACTAAATCCCTAAAAGACGACCCCCAGGAATGTAATTGCCAAATTCAAGAGCTTCCAAGCTAAGGAAAAAATCTTACAAGAAGCTAAAAAGAGGAACTTCAGATACAGAGGAGCACCAACAAGGATTACACAAGACCTAGCAGCAAACACACTAAGAGACCACAAAGCCTGGGACATGATATTCTGAAAGGCAAGAGAACTGGGTCTTCAACCAAGAATCAGCTACCCATCAAAGCTAACTATATACTTTCAGGGGAAAGTATGGGCATTCAACAAAATAGAAGATTTCCAAGTATTTGCAAAGAAAAGACCAGAACTCATTGGAATGTTTGACATCCAAACACAAAGAGCAAGAGAAACATGAAAAGGTAAATATGAAAGAAAGGGAAAAGGAAAAAAGTTTTTTTTTTCCATTTATTCAAACTCTCTTCTATAAGGGCTACAATTAGATCAAATTATATATACTAACATATGGGGGGAATGTTATGCGTAACTTTCAAAAATTGTATGCAATAATAGAGTAACCAGAAAAATCACTCATAGGGAAAGATTGAGGCATTAACATGATTTGGAGGGGGGTGGGAAAGAAAGATAAAGGGAGGGGGGAAATCAATGAGGGTACTAAGATATACTTGAAGAAAAATAAATAAATAAAATAATCTTTGTCACACAAAGATACACACAGGAAGGGGAGGGGAAGAATTCTCTTATAAGAAGGAGAGGAAAAGAGTGCTAATTGGTATTACTCAAACTTTACTCTCAGTGAAATCAACTCTGAGAGAGAAGAGCATCTAGATCCATTGGGATATTGAATTCTATCTTATCCAACAAGGTAAGGGAAAGGGGAAACTTAGGGAGGTTAGGGGGTAGGGAGAACAAAAAGGGAGGGAAGGAGGGGAGAGGTGAAGGGAACTAAAAGGAAGGAGCCAGAAAGGGAAGCAAAACAAGGGAGGGGACTAGGGGGACTGATTTAAAGTAAATCACTGGTTTAAAAGGTTATAGTAAAAGAAGAAAGGTCAGAATTAGGGGAGGATATCAAAATGCTGGGAAATTCACAAATGACAATCATAACATTGGGTGTGAATGGGATGAACTCACCTATAAAACCTAGACAAATAGCAGAATGGATTAGAATCCAAAACCCTACCATATGTGGTCTTCAAGAAACACACATGAGGTGGGGAGATACTCCCAAGGTCAGAATTAAAGGTTGGAGTAAGACCTATTGGGCCGCAACTGACAGAAAGAAGGCAGGAGTAACAATCATGATATCTGACAAAGCCAAAGCAAAAATAGACCTGATTAAAAGGGATAGGAAAGGTAAATACATCCTGATAAAAGGGAGTATAGACAATGAAGACATTTCACTAATCAACATGTATGCAACAAATGGTATAGCACCCAAATTTCTAATGGAGAAACTACTAGAATTTAAGGAGGAAATAGATAATAAAACTATACTAGTGGGAGATCTGAACCAACCACTATCAAATTTAGATAAATTAAATCAAATAATTAATAAAAAAAAGAGGTAAAAGAGGTGAATGAAATCTTAGAAAAATTAGAGTTAATAGATATATGGAAAAAAATAAATAGGGATAAAAAGGAATACTCCTTTTCAGCAGCTCATGGCACATTCACAAAGATTGACCATACACTAGGTCATAAAAACAAGGTATACAAATGCAGAAAAGCAGAATTAATTAATGCAACCTTTTCAGATAATAAGGCAATAAAAATAATGATCAGTAAGGATACATGGAGAGCAAAATAAAAAATCAATTGGAAATTAAATAATATGATGCTCCAAAATTAGAGAACAAATCATAGAAACAATTAATAATTTCATTGAAGAAAATGACAATGGTGAGACATACATTCCAACTTAATGGGATGCAGCCAAAGCAGTATTTAGAGGTAAATTCATATCCCTGAGTTCACATATTAACAAATTAGGGAGGGCAGAGATCAATGAATTGGAAATGCAAATCAAAAAACTTGAAAGAGAACAAATTAAAAACCCCCAGAAGAAAACCAAATTAGAAATCCTAAAAATTAAGGAAGAAATTAATAAAATTGAAAGTGATAGAACTATTGAACTAATAAATAAGACAAGAAGTTGGCACTTTGAAAAAACAAACAAAATAGACAAAGTTCTGGTCAATCTAATTAAAAAAGGAGAGAAGAAAAGCAAACTAACAACAGTATCATAGATGAAAAGGGGGACCTTACCTCCAATGAAGATGAAATTAAGGCAATCATTAAAAACTTCTTTGCCCAATTATATGGCAATAAATATGCCAATCTATGTGATATGGACAAATACTTACAAAAATACAAATTGCCTAGACTAACAGAAGAAGAAATAGAATTCCTAAATAATCCCATATCAGAAAAAGAAATCTAACAGGCCATTAAAGAACTCCCTAAGAAAATATCCCAAGGGCCAGATGGATTCACAAGTGAATTCTATCAAGCATTCAAAGAACAATTAATACCAATACTATACAAACTATTTGGCATAATAAGCAAAGAGGGATTTCTACCAAATTCCTTTTATGACACAAACTTGGTACTGATTCTGAAGCTGGGCAGGTCAAAAATGGAGAAAGAAAACTATAGACAAATCTCCCTAATGAACATAGATGCAAAAATCTTAAACAGGATACTAGCAAAAAGACTTCAGCAAGTGATCAGGAGGGTCATTCACTATGATCAAGTAGGATTTATACCAGGAATGCAGGGCTGGTTCAATATTATGAAAACCATCCACATAATTGACCTTATCAACAAGCAAACCAACAAAAATCACATGATTATCTCAATAGACACAGAAAAAGCCTTTGATAAAATACAACACGCATTCCTATTAAAAACACTAGAAAGCATAGGAATAGAAGCATCTTTCCTCAAAATAATAAACAGTATATATCTAAAACCATCACCTAACATCATCTGCAATGGGGATAAACTAGATGCATTCCCAATAAGATCAGGAGTGAAACAAGGATGCACATTATCACCTCTATTATTTAACATTGTACTAGAAACACTAGCAGTAGCAATTAGAGAAGAAAAAGAAATTGAAGGCATTAAAATAGGCAAGAAGGAGACCAAGTTATCACTCTTTACAGATGATATGATAGTCTACTTAAAGAATCCTAGAGAATCAACCAAAAAGCTAGTCGAAATAATCAACAACTTTAGCAAAGTTGCAGGATACAAAATAAACCTGCATAAGTCATCAGCATTTCTATATATTTCCAACACATCTCAGCAGCAAGAATTAGAAAGAGAAATCCCATTCAAAATCACCTTAGGCAAAATAAAATACTTAGGAATCTATCTCCTGATACAAACACAGGAACCGTATGAACACAACTACAAAACACTCTCCACACAACTAAAACTAGACTTGAGAAATTGGAAAACCATTAACTGCTCATGGGTAGGATGAGCCAATATAATAAAAATGACCATCCTACCCAAACTTATCTATCTATTTAGTGCCATACCCATCGAACTTCCAAACATTTTTTTTTACTGAATTAGAAAAAAACCATAACAAAGTTCATTTGGAAGAAGAAAGGATCAAGGATATCCAGGGAAATAATGAAAAAAAATACAAATGAAGGTAGTGTTGCAGTCCCAGATCTCAAACTATATTATAAAGCAGTAGTCTTCAAAACAATTTGGTACTGGCTAAGAGATAGAAAGGAGGATCAATGGAATATACTTGGGGTAAGTGACCTCAGCAAGACAGTCTATGACAAACTCAAAGACCCCAGCTTTTGGGACAAAAATCCACTATTTGACAAAAACTACTGGGAAAACTGGAAGACAGTGTGGGAGAGATTAGGTTTGGATCAACACCTCACACCCTCCACCAAGTTAAACTCAGAATGGGTGAATGACTTTAACATAAAGAAGGAAACTATAAGCAAACTAGGTGAACACAGAATAGTATACATGTCAGACTTGTGGGAAGGGAAAGACTTTAAAACCAAACAAGACATAGAAAGAGTCACAAAATGTAAAATAAACAATTTTGATTACATCAAGTTAAAAAGTTTTAGTACAAACAAAACCAATGTAACCAAAATTAGAAGGGAAGCAACAAAATTGGGAAATAATCTCCATAACAAAAACCACTGACAAACATCTAATTACTCAAATTTATACAGAGCTAAATCAATTGTACAAAAAAATCAAGCCATTCTCTAATTGATAAATGGGAAGGGATATGAATAGGCAGTTTTCAGCCAAAGAAATCAAAACTATTAATAAGTACATGAAAAGTGTTCTAAATCTCTTATAATCAGAGAGATGCAAATCAAAACAACTCTGAGGTATCACCTCACATCTAGCAGATTGGCTAACATGACAACAAAGGAAAGTAATGAATGCTGGAGGGGATGTGGCAAAGTCGGGACATTAATGTATTGCTGGTGGAGTTGTGAATTGATCCAACCATTCTGGAGGGCAATTTGGAACTATGCCCAAAGGGTGATAAAAGACTGTCTGCCCTTTGATCCAGCCATAGCACTGCTGGGTTTGTACCCCAAAGAGATAATAAGGAAAAAGACATGTACAAGAATATTCATAGCTGCACTCTTTGTGGTGGCAAAAAATTGGAAAATGAGGGGATGCCCTTCAATTGGGGAATGGCTGAACAAATTGTGGTATATGTTGGTGCTGGAATACTATTGTGCTAAAAGGAATAATAAAGTGGAGGAATTCCATGGGGTCTGGAACAACCTCCAGGAAGAGATGCAGAGTGAAAGGAGCAGAACCAGGAGAACATTGCACACAGAGACTGATACACTGTGGTACAATCGAACATAATGGACTTCTCCATTAGTGGCAATGCAATGTCCCTGAACAATCCGCAGGGATCAAGGAGAAAAAAAAACAATATCCTCAAGCAGAGGACAAATGGTGGGAGTAAAAACACCAAAGAAAGGCAACTGCGTGACTACAAGTGTGGAGGGGATATGATTGAGGAGAGACTCTAAATGAACACCTTAATGAAAATACCAACATCATGGAAAAGAGTTCGGACCGAGGACACATGTGATACCCAGAGGAATCACACATTGCCATTGGGAGGGGTGCTGGGGGGGGGGGGAAGAATATGATCTTTGTTTCTACTGAATAATGTTTGAAAATGACCAAATAAAATAATGTTTAAAAGGGAAAAAAAGTAAATGACTTGAGAGGAAGGATAGAGTGAAAGGAGAGAGAAAGACAAGAATATACAGTATAAAAGTAGGATGGAGGGAAATGAGGCTATGGGTGAAGTTCTCTCTTCTTTTGTTTACATCTTTTACCTTTGATAAGGACTGGAATGGTGGGCCAAGGTCTTTGTTTTATCTCTAAACAAGAATTCTCTTAGGTACTAATGTCAATCAGTTAGCCACCATAGTGAGAAACATACTAGTCATTCTAAAGGCTGGATGGTGATTCCTGGTGTCCAGAAGACCCATCTCTTGTCTTGATTGAGATTTGAGTCCTCCACTTAGTGAGGTTTTGGAAACAGACATCATGAAGATGTAAATCTTGAAATTTCTCAGACTTGTGAATGTTAAAAATTTCCAAATTGAGGAATCCTCCATTGGAAAAATTCCCTACTGGAAACATTCCCCATTTTGATGTGAGAACTCGCCAGGATCAGAAATGGGAGGACCTCTACTCCATCTGTACTTAAGACTGCTTTAGGGGAGAAAACTCCTTGCTATGGGAGGACCTCTACTCCACCCGTACTTAAGACTGCTTTAGGGGAGAAAACTCCTTGCTAAACAATGAAAGTACTTGGATCCATGCTTATGATGAGGCAGGGAGTTCTTTGAGCCATGCCTGTTTTTTAGAATTGATATAACGGGATGCTAGGTACCTATAAAGGTCGGGCAGGTTTTCTCTTAATGAAATTAGTCAACTCAGCTGTGTTTTCTCTGGTTCAGACTTACTGAGGAGATTAGTCGACTTAGCAGGAATTCAGATGGGCAGTCCTTTGGAAAACATCTATGGTGATTGGTAGATGGAAGAACTTAGGGGAGGTGACATAGGAAAAAACCTCCTACATAAGAAAAGGAATCTCTTGAGCACGGGATCCTTGGAGGCTTGGAGAGGCTTGGAGATCCTTGGAGATAGATTCCTTGGAGATAGATCCTTGGAGATAGATCCTTTTGGAGGAGGCTTTTGAAGGCTTTGAAGGAGATTCTTTTGGAGATCGCTTGAGAAGGAACTCTTGGAGGAATTCTCTAAGGAGGTCTCTCAAGGGAGTCTGACTCTGGCTGGAACTCCCTCTGGGGAGACTCTGTCCCTCTGAATTCCTTTCTTGGACAATCTTATGGTGAGTGATAACTGACTGGTTTCTCTTTTAAGTTTTAGGCCTGGGTTGGCCAGGCCTGCCCTGGGCCAACCTATTCTTTTCTCATTAATTCCTTTTCTCTCTTCTTCGCCTTTTCTTTAATTCCTCATTGTATTATTAATTAAATTCTCTATAAAACCCAGTTGACTTGGGCATATTCATAATTTGGGAATATATTCCCTGGCGACCACCTTATATTTGATTTAAAAACCAAGACACTGTAGTGAAACATATTTTCTGTGGTCAAATTTACTCACCCTCTCTTATATCTATCACAATTTATATCTTCCACCATTTTAACTCACTACAGTTTACAACACCAACCATTTTAATTATTACAGTTTAAGCCCAACAACTATTTTAATTCTTACAAAGAGCAGAAATTGGCAGAAGGGACAGGAAGTTGCCGTTCTTTACTGGAACCAGGGCCTCAGGAGGATGCTGGAGCTGGGACTGGCTCTGGGCTGGCTCAGCATGCTTGAGGAGGAAGATACTGAATGAGCTAGCTGGCCACACGTAACTTGTGCTCTTTCTATCCCTATGTTTTTTGCTATTTAATCAATAATAATTATAAAATTTTAAAAAATGATGTTTTTGGTAGTAGAGTGGAGGATGGAGGAGAAGGGAGTAGTGGAGCTGGAAGTCATTTAGGAGTCTATTGCAGTAGTCCAGGCAGGGAATGATGAAGGCCTGAACTAATGGGGTAGTGAACTATGTTAGTGAATAGAAGAATGCTCCATGACATAAAACTTGAAACCAGAGCTTACTGATTCCACAATTATCACTTAATCCAGAATACTACTCTGATTATCTTTTGCCTTGTACATATGAGATATTTAATAATTGTTTGTTGAATGAAATTGAGTGATTTTTGCCTTTAAACAGAATAAATTGAACTCTGCCAAAGGGCAAATTAGTTCTTTAACCTTTCTGAAAAACTTCATTTTAGTTTGGTACCATGATATATTCTTTCTACTCACAATTAGACTTCATAGGGTATTCTGTTTTTAAAGAAATATTGGAGTTGGACATTTGCTTTGAAAGATACCAGTGCTCATATTGGGAAGCTTTTTATTAAGCTTATTTCCTTTACAATGGCATAATTCCAGTCTCCCTATAAATATATATATCTCTTCAAACTACCCTTGATGTGGGTCTATTGAGGTTCTTAGAAGATACTCATTTGGCAATAGTCTTATAAAAGAAACTGTCTTCTTTCTGCATATTAGGGCAATTTTCTTCTCTAGAAAGTCATCCAAGGGAACCCTAGGTTTCCTAGGTTGAATTCTGGTCCCACCAAACTAACTGTTCAATAAAATAGGCTTAATTCAAATTCTGTAAGGCATAAAAAATTATTAGTGTCTTTTTCAGGCTTATAGATTATCTGTGGATTTCAATTGTCCATGATGTCCCTAGTCCTGCCTCTGGATAATGATGTTTTCCCCCTAAGGCTGAGATTTCCTTGATGCTAGACCACTGGGCTCAACTTTCAGAAATTACCTTCCACTGTTACTTTCTACCTTCAGGAAAAAAAAAATACATTTTAAAAGCCATTGTCAAACTGCCAGATTGCCTTCTGGGAATGATCTTTGCTTGACTTCAGTTCACACTCTTAAAAAAAAAAAAGATCTCTAGTTAAAATTTCTAATTACTCTCTAACATATTATGATTTTGTATTCATTCAGTGTTCCTTATTAAAATGATTATTAATAACTAGATATTACCAGCCCCTTTTTCTGTTTTAGAATGGAAAGTTGCATATGCCTTCTCAAAATTAAGCCCCACAATGACATCTATGGCATGTCCTTTTTATCCCCTTAATTACTCATTTTATTCTAGAGGAGAAATTAGTTTGAATCTATTCTTTTTTTTCTCCAAAAGAATAAATCTGCATCTTTCCAGACATCCTAGCCTTCTTTGTATTTTCCTTTAGGTCCTTCCAGTGGATCAATAGACCAGGAGTTTCCCTCTCCTCTGGGTCTTTTGATATTTTGTGGATATCAATGGCACATCTGGGCTGTCTCATTATCATCCCTTACTCTCATTAGATGACTAGCCCATTTCCTTTTCTGGTTATTCTACTAGCAGAGGACCAGGAACCAAAGCTTGAAAGGTCTAAGAGAGAGAGGGGACAGATAAAAAGAAGCACTACTTCCTCTCTTAGATAGAGTTACATAAGGGAAGGGGAGAGATTTGATAAAGGTCCAGAGCTGAGAGGTAAGGAGGAAATCCCCTTCAGTCTCTGGTTTCTGGCTTCTTCCTTTGATAGATATTATCCTGATCCCCTTAGCACAATAGATTAATAAGTTATTCAGTATTTTCTAAGTAACAAGGTCTGTTTATTCTTTGGATTATTTAGGAATGGTAAGGTTTAGGGTAGAAGGAAAATTAGGAATCCTTAATTACTATTTTAACCTAAATTCCCCTCAGGGATTGACGGCTCAGGTCTGGGGACCTCAGTTCCTGTAGAGTTATAGAGTCGGGCTGTTGGATTTTCCTGATCTAGAGGGATATACAGTTATTGAAGAGGTCAAATGAAAATTGTCTTGGGTGGATAGTCTCTTCTCTTCCTCAAAGGGAAAAAATCTCTATCCACTACTGGCTAATATGATTTTCTTTAGATAAATGAAGGACCATAACAGGCTGAACTCAGCAAGATACTCCTCTCTCTTCAAGTTCAAAAGAGAAAAGAACCTTCTCTCCAACTGCTGATCTACTTTTCTTGGCTAGAGGTTCTAGCCCCATCCCCCATTGACATCCTCTTTCTGCATGATGTTATCTCAACAAGTCCTTGAAATGCAGTCTGTAATCCTCTCATCCACATCATCCATATCTTTGATGACACCTCTATACTTCTTTTAGATAGAAATCATTTTTGCTATTATGTTGCAACCTGTTTAAACCAACCATCCATCCATATTCTATTGCTCTTTGAATCACCTGTAATTCTGATTCTTCAAAGATTATGTCTGAAACAAGGAACTTTTTATAGTGTCACCAGGAAATTATTGCCATTAGAGAAATGGCCTTTTTAGTGTGTGCCAGAGAATAGATTGGGGTCACTGAATATACGGCCAAAATTCTTAAACACATAGGTGAGAACTGTTAAGGTGTAAGGGTTATAGGAACATTTGAATTTAAATTGTAGACCTAACTATTGGCCTTACAGACCAAAAGTAGCAAGGCTTTGGAGTATTAGTCTTTTCATTGCAGAAACCTGGATTAAACAATTATTTTTCTTCTGTTGAGGCACAAGTTTTATTAATCAATTAACTAACATTCATTAAGTACTATATCCTAGCTTCTGGCAGGCAACTAGGTGGCACAGTGGATAGAATACTAGGCTTGGCCATTATGAGGAAAGTGGATGAGATACTTACATATGTATGTGTTTGTGTGTATATATATGTATATATATACACATATATACATGTTTATGTATACACAGATATATTTGTGTATATATATATATATGTGTGTGTATGTATATATATGTGTGTACCTGTGTGCTGTAGATATCTTGGATACTAAAGCTATCAAACTTTCCCCCCTATTGTCCACTTCTCTTCTTATCCTAGATACATTAATTTTGTTTATACTAAACCTTTTCAATTACATGTATTTAAAATATTATAGTTTATCTTTTGTAATTGTCTGAATTCTTTGTTTGATTCAGAATTTATTTTTTATTCATAGCTAGGAAAGGTATATATCTACTTCTTTTCTGACTTTTTTACATCGTATGATCTTTAATATTTATGTCATGTATCCATTTTGAACTCATTTTAGAAATATGGTATAAGAACATGGTCTAACCCTATTATTTTCAAAATTTCTCAGCATACATTTTTTTTGCACAGAAAACTTTCTTAGTAATGTGCTTTCCAGCTAATTGAATACTAAGTTATTGAATTCCATTATTTCTTTTGAAGAATAATGGTAAGGACTAGGCAATAGGGGTTAAATGATTTGGCCAGGGAGTATCTGATGTGTAAAAATAAATTGACAAGTTATAAAAATAAAATATTTAGATAAAAAAAACTGTTCAATATAGGTTCAAAACTGTTTGGATACTTTTGATAAATGTAATCAAAAGTATCCTCAGTGATGAAGTGAAATTCAAATGTGAACTTCCCTTCAGGGTCAGGCACAAGGATGCTAAAGAGACTCTTATAAAGATAAAATATTTATTGAAATATATAAGGATAAAGAAGGATTTTTAATTCCAAGGGATTCTAAATCCACCCAAATAAACTTCCTGGTTCTGCAAGGAACGGCTTTTCCTGTGTTTCACAGGCTACACTAATCCTTCCTGATAGAACTAATCCAAATTTATACTATCTAACTAAAAACTACCACTATTATCCTTATAATTCTTAACTTCACCTTCAGATTATAAAATAGCAAAGGCTAGCTGGTTGAGTCTCAACAAGTAGGACTCTGAGACCAAACCAAAGACCAGGTTTTTCTTTGGTCTTCTCAGATATGAACTGATCTATAAAAACTGCAATAGATAATCAATAGTGTTTCCCAAGTTGGGAAAGGAAAACACTGAGCTCCTTTAGGTCTTTCCCTCAGACAGAGAGGCAAAGATGCTACCTCCTCCATCCCCGAGATAGCCTCTCTGAGTGTGTGTCTCTGCCAACTTCCAGAGAGAGTAATTGACATAGAAAAACAGTTATAACTGTCACATCTGAAATCAACATGCTCTCTCAGTTTCAAACTCAGCTCTTCTCTGCTTCAAACTCCAATTCTTTTCTCAAGCCAGCCACTTTACTTCTTATCTCTAAACTAATAAAACAATGCTTATTTTCTAATATCATCCTTACAGAGGCCAGATTTGAACCTATGTCTTTGTGACTTCAAGCCTGGCTCTTTATCTACTAAGCTACCTTGCTTATTTCTGATTCTTCCTTGTTTAATCTCTTTCATTGATCTACTTCTTTCTTTTTTAACCAGTGCCAAATGGCTTTTTGATATTTGGAGTTTTATGATAGAGTTTGAAGTGTGGAAGTTAATGTTATTTATTTATATGTAATTTATATGTATAAGTTAAATGTAAGAGGTACATGGACAAATGAAGAATATACAAATGAGGGCAAAAGGATGGCAAAGATTCTAGAAATGGTTTTAAGAGATGTTGGAAAGAACTAGGAATTTTTGATCTCTAGAAGAGAAAATGAATTAGAAAAGTGATGTGTGAAAAACATATCCTATATTACTCGAATGAGCAGAATTAATGGGTAGAATTTATAGAGGGGTTGATTTGGCTCAAAAAAGGATGATTTTTCCATCAACCAGATAGCTTTTTTAGACCAGGGACTATTTCATTTTTGTCATTGTATCTCCAGCACCAAGCATAACAATTAGAACATATTAGGCATTTAATAAATGTTTTGAAATCAATTGAATATAATGGGCAGCCTTTTTTGGGCTATGATTCTCAGCATTGGAGATATTTGACTGTTTAAAGAGACATTTAAGATATTTAATATTAATATTATTATTATTTTATATAATTTAAATTAAATGAAATAAAAATTTAATTAATTCATTATTTATTTATATAATATATAATAAATATCAGTTGTTATTATATATTTAATATTTAGGCTATTTATTAAGAGATATTTGATATTTGACTCAATATTTAAGATATTTAAGATGTTAACGTCTACCAGGAATCTTAAAAAAAAGGGATTTTTGCATATGGTGAATAAGATAATCTGTAAGGTTGACTCTAGTTTTGAAAGTCTGTGCTCTGTATAAGAGAGTCTTCCTGTCCTCATATGCACAAAAAAGGTACCTATTTATAGCTACATGGAAAAAGGTAACTTTCTAGTTCAATTATTTCTTAAGTATTCTGAATTAGGGATTAGGAGGGGTGGGAGCTCTGGACATGGACTATTCAGTGTATGAGTAAATTAATTTTGCATTTAAAAGCAAGAAAAATTACATTTTAGATATATAAACAGGGCTCTCTAAGAAGGGGTGAAAAGAGCTGGACTGAAGTCAAAGGCTTGGATCTGGATGGAAAGATTAGATTAACAACAATTAGGTGGGATTAGTTTTGGAAGGCTTCAGCTGCTTGAGTGGTCTTGAAGGGAGAAGATAAGATATGACAGAAAGAAGAGGGTGTTTCAAATGGCATGAGCTAATTGTGACAGTTCATTTTCAGATGCTAGTGGAATATTAAATTGTAGACATTCTAAAAGTATTGAAAAACGTGAGACCAGAAAAAGGTTTGTTCATAAAGCTTGGATACAGAAATCTGAAAGTGTGCCACATTCATAGTTGTATTTGAAGTTATTCAAAGCATTCTATTAAGCATCAAGGGGGAAAAATCTCCTCTGCAGTATTAATTTTTTTCTTTGTGTTTCTCTCAATACAAGAAGACTAAAACTCATAAATACCTGGAAAGTTGTCCACAAGATTATGAATTTCAATGGTTGCAGATTTAACCTAGACCAGTGTTGTTGGTGAACCTTTTAGAGACTGCATGCTGGGATAGAGACATGAAGAGAGAGAGGTTTTACAGGACTTGGGGGCCAAGATACAAGGCTAGAGACCTAGCTCTAGCTGTCAATTGAGAGAAGATTCCAATGGAATGTTCCCAGGAGTGGCAGTTGGGGTTTTGCAGGCCACACTGGGAAGAGAAACTTGGCTTTTGCACTTTGTCTCTGTCTCTCTGTTGTCTATCAGTTGAAGCTGATAAGAAAAAAGAAACTTGGCTTTTGAGTTGGTGGTCTCTTGGAGAGAGTTGAGCTGGCCAGGAGAAACTTAGAGACTTTGAACTTTGTTTTTCTCTGGGCTTGAAGCTGTGAAAGGAGACAAGCCAGGCTGAAGAAGAGATATTTCTTGGTGAAGAAGAAAGAAGATTTAAAAGGCTATTATCCTCCATCTCCCTAACTACCTTAGAGTCACAGTTTGTGACTGGAATACTTCCTCAAACCTTCCTAAAACTATCCCTGTAGTTTAGGGAAATCCTCATTCCTCTTACCTCAGTTTCCCATTCTGTTATCCCAGTAAACCCCTTGACTTGAAAAAGGAAAGGAAAAGAATATCTTTATAATTTACTCAAGTGGGGAGGGAAGGAGCCAAAGGCTTCAAGAAGAACTGGGTGGAGAGGGTTGGTTAAGGGAGGGAGTGAGGGAGGAAGGAGGTTAAGAAATAGATTGATTCATCAGCCATCAGTATGGATCAATAAGCAAAACCCCAAAGCAGACCCTAGAGCAGTCCCCTGTACCAGCATCTCTGTGTACCAGTATCCCTGTGTGGCTTCCCTCAGCATTTCTCTGTTCTACCTCCATTACAAATAAGCAGCCTCAGGTCCCTGTAGAAGCTCTCTCAAAGCCAGAGAACAGCAGTCATTGCAAGAAGAAAACAGTTTCCCCTCAGTTTACTTTATCCATTTCAATAAGTGATAATTTCCCTCAGTCTACTTCTTCTATTTCAAGTGGCACCCTTAGTCTGACTGTACCCAACAATCCCACAGGCAGGAAAGATAATAAATATGTTCAAACAAGTAGTTTTTGGTGTGGTGGTTTTGGCAACCATCGCTTGCTTTTGGGTTTACCATATTCTATACAGCAAATTGACTCAAATGGTAGTGGAAAGTGTGGATTATGTAGGAAACTTGACAATGACTGTGTTACAAATACCATTTCAAAATGAATTAGCTCTCTGGCAAGTCCTGGCACAAGTATATGTACTCTTCATGGCTGTGCTGCAGACTTTAACCTGAGTGAAGAAAGTATTCAGATTTATGGTACCCCTTAAGGCAGAGAAGGTTATGGTTATTGACAACAACTTAGACAAAATGATTAAGGCAGTGTTTGAACAACTCATTAAGGAAAAAGGTCTAGATCTAGTTTTGGGTAAGGACAATGGGCAACCAGAGAATGTACCTCAGGAAATTGAAGGCAGTGATAATGAAAACCAGGCTGCTAGTGCCCCTGAGAAAATATGTCCATTGAAGGAAGTCACCAAGCTAACAACTAATTCTGGTGTTATTCACACAAAGACCCATAGACAATCCACTCCTTAGGAATTGAGTCCATTAAACACCATTTTCCAAAATTTGTGGACAATCCTTTTAAAGCCCACAAGGAGATGAAGAGAGCATTTTGGATCTTTGATCCAGATTTTGAAGATGTTGAATTTCTTTTATCAGAACTTTTAAGCTCCCATGAGCAAAGGGAATTTGTGGAGACAACTAGATCTGAAAGCACTTTGACAAGATGGCCTACTATTGATCAAAGAATGGATTTTGATTTCGCCAATCCAACCTGCATGTCATACCTTAAACGGTGCAGAGAGGATTTATTTCAAGCCATTAAGCAATGCTCTTCCAAACCTGGTGCATGGTCCAAGTTTGACAAGGTTAGGCAGGAAAAAGGGGAACATCCTGCCACATACATAGACTGTCAGAAATGGCAGAGGCAATCTTAGGTTTAGAAGCAGATAATGATGAGACAGCTGGTCATGTTCGTAAACAATTTCTGAGGGAATTCACACTCAATTTAAGGACATTTTTAAGAACTATTTCCCAAAATACAACTCAGTTTCCCTAATTGAATTGAGAGAGGCTACAGGTTACCTATTTGAAAATAGTTCAGATCAGAGCAAGGAAGTTCAAGACCTTAAGGAAAAGTTAGAGAGGACTGAAAAGGATTTGAAACAGAAGGAAAGTGAAGAAATAAAAAATTTGAACATGGTTAGAACATACACAAAACCTGTTTTCCAAACCTAGTTACCAGGCAAGATCAGTGCAAAAAGAAACTAGGGAGTGTTTCTTTTGCCACTGTAAAGGGCATTTGATTAGAAACTGTTTCTTGAAGAAGAAACAGGAGAATAATAACAGAGAAAAACATAATGCAGGAACTAGGTACAAGAAGTCAACTTGCTGTTCACACTGCAAGTTGAAGTTCTCACAACAAGCTCCTGATTTGAGGGAAATGCAAAAAGGCAATAGAAACTGGAGCTAAGCCAAAATATTCAGAAATGGTTAGAAGGGAATTATGAAGCCAGGCACTTGGAGATAGAAGAAATAGTAACAAAGGGGCTGCAGACAAAAATAATAGAAGAAACTTAGGAAATATTGTAATATTGGTACAAGAAAGTGATTCTGTGAATGAAAGCCATTGCAATAAGGCAAGAGAAAGGCAGAGCCAGATTAAAGAAAATGAGGCAGAAATTAAAGAAATAACATCTGAAATTGCAAATGAGATGAGAGAATTTGATAAGTAACCACACAGGAAAAGTCTGTAAAGGGAATCAAATCATTCCTAGAAAACTTTTTCCAGTGCAGAGTGGATAATGGGATTGAATTATGCAAAGGAAAAAGAAAGAAAGAGTCACAAGAACTCAAGAGAAAGTTAGTGACTCATACAAAGACACATAATTTCAATTCCCTAATGGTTATTGTTGATAAAGATAATAAGGCTCTAAAAACATTAACAGAACCTTTTAGAGACTGCATGCCCAAATTGCACCTTCAAGCTACCTATGAGCCCCCTGCATTACCCTACACAGTGGAGGGAGGAAGCGCTCATAATGGACTGCTGGGCAGAGGGGCAGAGCATGTGAACATTGTCCTCAAGAACAGTGGATAAAGGGAACAGAGCAGCCCCCTCTAGCATTCTGGGGCACATGTGCCATGTCTTTGCCAACACAGTCCTAAGCTATACAATTTGAGAGAACATATCTATATATTAAAACCATAACTCCTTGAACTTTTGAAGTAAACATGTCAAAATATAAGAAAATTTGATCCTCTCAGTCACAGGATCAAAATATTAACATTAAAATCATTCTATCTGTATAAGACTGACTAGCAGCAATTACTTTCATGTATATTTGTTAAATATGACAAGTTATTTATGTTGATAGCAATGACTAAAGTGAATGTAAATTAGAATGGTTATGGTCTTTTTGTTATAATAGTCATGAATATATTTTCAACAGCCTTTGGTGATTAATTGTGAACTATCGTGAAAGCAAAATTAAACAAATGCCAACACAGCAAAATTAAACACATACTGTTTTGCATCAAGCTCATTTAGATGATCAAACAATGACTATCAGCTCTGTAAATATCTTGGTGATGATCCAGAATGATCAAAATAATGAATGTTGCTAGTACATTTGGAAACTCTATTATCTGATGGAAGTTTTGAGCTTTAGAAGATTCCACGGGAGAGAAAAGATTTTTAAAATTTGGCCTCTTGGAGTGAAAGGGATATAATTTATTAAACATCAAAATGTTAAGAATTAAATGAAAAATATGTAGCCAGGAATGAAATATGGAATTCTATACTTGAAATGGAGATAACCTGCCAGTTCTTAATGCATTAGAGATTTTATAATTTGCAATTGCCTAGCTGACTTGGATTTAAATCACCTGGTAGCCAAATGGTCTCCTCAAAGGTATTGAAAATAAAAATCCATGAAGCTGGTGATCTGTCAAAGCTTCTGTGAATTTCATAGGCCTTTGGGGGCATTGGTTCAATGTCATGGAGATGATCCCAGATGTCTCAGATGGGAGCATAAGGACTGCTCATGATGTATGAGTTCCCAGTCCCTTTGACATATCAAAATTTCTTTCCTATGTCACTTTTGTCAATTGAGTGATGGTAGTGAATAAATTAGTTTAGCCTGAGATAAACAGAGTGTTAGAGGGAAAAGATGTTAAGATAGAACTGTGGCAAGAGCTGAATTCTAAACTTGGAGAGTGGGAAAAATAGGAAATAGTTTTTATGATTAGTAGAGAAGATGATACTTGTGAAACCAGGTCTTTGGTAGTCCTTGGATGATAGGTAGAGAACTTTCACTTGCCATTGATTTCTTATAAAGAAATGTCAATCAGTCAACAAAATTTAAGTACTTGTTTTCTGCTAGCCACTAAGCTAAATGTTAGGAACACAAAAGAAATTTTTGCAAGAAAGTGAAGATATGCTAGTCATTTGGTCAGATCAGACAAGGGGTTACAGGCAGATAGGTAGCATGCAACTTTGTCATTGGAGGATAAGAGTTGTACAGCACGCATGTCAGGAGGGATTGTGATTTGCATCATTGGAGGGGCCATTCAAATAGATAAGTCATTTAAATATCAAAATAAATTATAAAATTTGTGACAGGGTGATGGCCAAAGTAGTACCATCCAATCCATAGCATGGTATAAATGAATGAATAAAAAAAAGAATGAATAAAAAAGTAGTTGTGGACAGGGCATGGAGCAATGTGTAGGGTCACAAGTAATCTCCATATTTGATACTGGTTAAAAGGAGTATTTGTGCCTTTTCCTTCTATGAAAGGTAAAGCAGTAACTGCATATCTTTTAGTTTAATGGAACTGAGGGATTGGGGAAGAGAAAGACACTCATCTAGGTTTCTATATCAGGTCTGAAATATAGCCTTCAATTTCTGAGAGTCTCATTTAGGGTTAGTGACTGGATATGTGATCTGATTGGTGTAAACTTCTGGGTGAGGAAATTTCCTCTCCCCATGTAGGTTGACCCCTTCTTTGCAATTTATACTCTAAAAAAGATGGCAATGTAAACTACTGGTCATACTTACTCAATGTAAATGTAATGCCATGTAAATGGTATTGAATTGAATAGGCTTATGATAGCATCAGTCTCTAGCCTCTGGAAAGCTCTACTGGCTAATCTTGAAAGTAAAGATTTTGTCTTCACAGATCATTTTTCTTCACTGCATACCTTTCATAAGAAGTGTTGTCAAAAGATTTCTAAAGGATGAATTTCTTAGCTTGGGGGATGCTTGAGAATATGCCGGAAAGGGGCAAATTTTAAAAATCTGAATGATAAGGGAAAAGAGCATTAAGTTCTAATCATAATATAGTTATATTTTAGAAAGTATCAATGACATTTTATGCTATGGAAAAGCCAAAATTCAGTTTTCCAAGCAAAAAATTGAACATGTTTATGATACCACAAACAGTGAACATAATTAATATTCCTGTAAGGTGAAGAAAACTGGAAAATGGGGGAAAATATGACTCTTGCATTTCTCAGACCAGGGAACAATAGCTAGTAGAATAGAGCCACCACATAGGAAAATGATACAATAGATCCATTTTCAGACAGAGAATACAAACTACAAACTAAACCATGTATCAAATTCTATTCCCAAAATCATTACACTACAGGATTCAGTAAAAATTACAGTTGCAACCTCATTATTGAGTTGAACTGAGCAATTCCCTTCTCTGGGGGGAAAAAAACCACACCAATCAAATGACCTTTTGTTTTTCCCGGGGGGATGACAGCATATGGGTTCCTTTAAATAACATTGTAAATTAGGAGTCTGTTTGATATGACAGAAGTAGAATCTGTAATTAATGAAATAGGTGGGAAATGCTATTTTTATCCAATTCTAAAGGGTAGTTTAGAAATATCAAGTATTTTAAGCTTGAAAATTTTACTAATGCCCAATTTGGGTTTAAACTATGTAATAACTTTGTATATGGCATGAGAAACACTATGACAGAAAGGGTAGAGTGCTTTATGCTCTTGGAACTAGTAAGATCTAAGTTCACATTCCTCCTCTGAAACAAGTAGTATGACCATGGGCAACTAAAACCCTGGTAGCTCTCTGACATCACAAATTATAAGTGGACTGGATCTGTACTGAGAGCAGGTAGGTGGTGCAGTAGATAGAGGAGTCAGGAAGACTTCTTTATAAGTTCAAATCCAGCCTGACACTTAATAGATGTGTGACCCTGGGCAAGTCACTCAGCTCTCTTTACCTCAGTTTCCTCATCTTTAAATGAGCTGGAGAAAGAATGGCAAACTACTCTAGTGTTGTTTTTTCCCCCCAGAGAAGGGAATTACTTAGTTCAACCCAATAACCAGGTTGCAATTGTAATTTTTACTGAATCTTGTAGTGTAATGATTTTGGGAATAGAATTGAACACATTGTTTAGTTCTTTTTAGAATTTAGAATTTAGAAATTAGAATTTAGAATACAAATATGTTTGTATTCTCTACCTGAGAATGACTCTATTGTATAATTTTCCTACATGTTGGCTGTATTCTAAAGAGCTATCATTCCTTGATCTGAGAAATAGAATAGTCATTTTTTTCCCAGCAGAAAGTAAGCTCCTTAAGGGCAACAACTATCTCATTTTTGTCTTTGAATCTATAGTACCTGGTTTATTGCCTAGTACAGTGTTGGTGAACCTTTTAGAGATTGAGTGTCCAGACTGCACTTTCAAGTTGCCTATGAGCCTCCTATATTACTCTAGACAGGGGAGGAAGGAAATGCTCCCATTGGGCTTTTAGGCAGAGGTGTAGGTGATGTGAAAAATGTCCTCAGGCACATGTGGAGAGGGGGAAGGGAACAGCCCTCTCTGGCATGTGGAGGCATGCATGCCATGCATTTGCAAACATGGGCCTAGTACATTCCAAGTACTTGATAAATGTTTGTGGACTTATTAAAGACATTTAGCTTTTAAACTTGGTTTACCTCTGCCAAATTGAGATAATACTTGGTGCCTTAGGAAGGCTTTCTTTGATAATAATAAGAATATGGACATAGTCTTTTAGGTAAATATATATGCTTATGCATATATATGTGTGTATATACCTATATATATATATTAGGTCATTGACTGTATTCATTCTTTTTTTAAAAACACTTACCTTCCATCTTGGAATCAATACTGTGTATTGGTTCTAAGGCAGAAGAGTGGTAAGGGCTAGGCAATGGGGGTTAAGTGATCTGCCCAGGATCATATAGCTAGGAAGTCTCCGAGACTAGATTTGAACCTAGGACTTCCTGTCTCTAGATCTGGTTCTCAATCCACTGAAGTACCCAGTAGCCCCCTGTAGTCATTCCTAAATTGATGTCATGATCCCATATCCTAAGGGATCCATTATTTTGCATGTCAAACACACAGGTGAATAAAATCAACAGCACTCAAATTCAGTCAGAACCAGATTAAAATGCCACTGGGAAATATAACAAAAATACAATAAAACATAGATAATATTATATTTTAAAGCTAAGCCAAATGTGGCTAACAGAGATCCTTAGATATGGTATAGTGGTCCCCATTTCTCTTAGATACCACTGTTTTAAGGCAAGAATTCTGCCCAGACACTGAAATGTTAGAAAGTGAACTTAAAAAAGAAACCCTATTTTAAAATGGACTCTTCTGCTCTAATTTGAGATGTTTAAGGAAAGAAAATAGTTGCTAATTTTTTTTTTTAGTCAGCATGTGCAAATTACTTTGCAATTACTTAAATTGTAATTCTTTTTTTTTTTAATCGGGAAGATGGTAAACACTGGAAAAAGACTACATTGTCTCAGACTTATATGTTTTTCTGACAGTTATGTTTTCATGATAGTGAATTTGTCTCTCATGTAATGCCAATATTAGTTAACAGATGGGCAAAAATTGACTATGTAGTTCCCTAACAACTCTTCTACGGTGGGAGCAGTCTTTGAATAGTATATCTGATAGGACAGTATTGAACTGATATTGCCCATTTATGGGAAGCACATTGGCTGTTGTTTTCAAAGAAACATTTAGAATTACTATTAATGTTTTTATTTCTGATTCTCAGTATTTTCTTTCATACTTTGCGAAGTCTTTCCTCATTTTTCCTATTGGTAATGTCCTTCAAACTACTTTGTATTTATTTTATTCTCTACATATTTAAATATATTGCCACCATTGATAAAATATAAGTTCTTTGAGAACAGGCTTTTAAAAAATTTTAGTGTGCTAGTCACATAGTAGGTACTTAACAAATGCTTGTGGATTGGTTTGTTGATTGATTCCAGGCTTTACAATTACTATGAAGTAAAGGACCGTGACACATCAGGGGATCTTATCCCTTGCCTTTTGGCAGAATAATGTTTATACTTTCCAAGGCAGAGACCAATACTAACTCATTTATATAATGATTGATTTATTTTTCATAAAGAATTAACTTTGCTTACAACATTGTAAGATAATAAAGTAGTACAAAGAGATCTGGAGTCAGTTTTTTTTTCTGGAAGATTTCCAAACCTTCCTCTTCTTATGATTGAAATTCTCTGGAGAGCACATATTAATTTATATTTATTAAATTATAAAAAAGGGGTTAGAGAAAGAGAAGGCACCAGTCATATGTGGCCTATGACCTTCCCTTCTGAAAGCCTGGCCCAACAGCATACCTATTCCAATTTATGGTCTGTGTCACATGCCTTTCCCAAGCTTCTTTGATTAGAGCATTTCAGTCTCACTCTGGATAAAAGACAGGTCTTCCAGACAACAAGATTCAGGAGACTTGGCCGCACAGTTCCCAAGTCCACTTTGCTATGCTATCTTAAGATGTTTGTTTGCAAATAAACAAAAAAACCTTGAATTTATCCTTTTTCAGCAAGGGGAGTAGGGGAAGAAGCACCTTGTAGTGTCAGTTTTAAGGTTAGGGGATAGCTCAGTAGCTCAGTGGATTGAGAGCCAGGTCTAGAGATGGGAGGTCCTAGGTTCAAATCTGTCCTCAGACATTTCCCAGCTGTGTTACCCTGGGCAAGTCACTTAATCCCCATTGCCTAGGCCTTACCACTCTTCTGCCTTAGAACCAACATGAAATATTGATTCTAAGATGTAAAGTAAGGGTTAAAAAATTAAGATTAAACATTCCCCCGCCCCTCTTTAAAATCTAAAGGTTGTCTTGGAGTTCTGAAAAAGGGGTACAGGAAAGATTAAATTTCCACACCCTGGCAGCCTATTTATATGCTTACTACTTTGAATATAAAAGTATTATTCATTTCCAATTGAAAATATTTCTTTTGCACCTTTAGGACATGAAGCATAAATGAACATCAAGATCCTCCAAAAACAAAACATGTGTACTATGCTAAATATGTACTTCTTTTTTTTTTTCAGGTGAAACTTTTTTTTAAAGCAACCTTTTCCCATGAGGTCTATTTTTTTCATCCCTTTAATCATGATTTTTATTCTTTGAACCTTTCCTAGTATTTATCACATATGGTGAACAAAAGACACACTATACTCTATTAGGACTTAATTCATCCTAACTGAAGTTATGGTAGTACTAAGCTCTTCAGTTTGACTAAGAATTCTTAACAACCTGGTCCTAACCTACTCTTCCATTTTCACTATCTATTATGCCTTTTCCTATATATTACCATCTTGCCAAATTGGCTTTCTCTCTGTATTTCACATGGAGAACTCCATCTCATATCTCTGTGCCTTTGTACAAGCTGTTGCTAATGCTTAAAAGGCACTCTGTGGTCACCTCTTCTCCCAGAATTCCTCCCTCCCTCTCTTTCTTCCTCCCTTCTCTCCTCCTTCTCCACTTCCTTCTTGCCTCAACTCAAGTACCACCTGTTACATAAAACCTGTTCTGATCAGAAATCAACCTGATTCCTCCCCCACCAATCCTACTGTTTCCCTCTCCCTAACTACTTTGATTTTATATATATATATATATATATATATATATATATATATATAAGATATGCACATATTCAGGCCTTTAAGGCCAGAACCTATTTCATGTCAGAGTGTTAGAGCCTAGTACAGAATAAATGCTTTAAAGATATTTAATGATTGATGATTTCCCAACTCTTACATGTCACCCTCCTTCTAACACTTTCTAGTATGCTTTTTACTTAGGTACCTTGATTCCCCCTCCCCCCTCTCTTCTTTCTGTTATGGTCTTAAATTCAGCTTGTCTTCAGCTATGCTTTAAGGTGCTTTTCTTACATTTTTGTGCCATTTGTATACACACATTGTTTTTTTCTATTGGGAATTCAGGATCCAGTAGGCTCAGTCAATGATAGTAGTGTTTTAAGTCTGACCTTACTATTTTCATTGGTAAGCTACAACAGCACTTCAAATGAAACTGAAGGATCCAGTAACTTAATTGTGCACAAAACTAATGCTCATGAATTAGACAAAACAAATATAGCAACAACAAAATTCATAGGAATTTCTGATAATTGATTTGGATAAACTGTTAAATAGATGAAAGTAACTGGATAATCTACATTTTAAAACTGTAGGCCTTGTCTTAAGTATAAATTTATTTTGTTGTGTTATAAAATTATACAGGAGGCCCTCAGAGCTTTCTTGGAATTCCCTACCTCTGGCAGAAGGCAAGTCTATACTCTCTTGTTATTGAGAATAATCAGATCAAATTTTAGAGGTGAAATCAAAATAAAAAGAAGCATGCTTGGAATAGTGGACTGCTACAACTTTTCCTCTATAGGGTAGTTATTTCATTGGATTGTTATATAGGCAAATGACTTAAATTTTTTTTTAAATTAATTTTTTTACAAGGGAAAATGTTTTTTAGCATATTGTGTCTTCCTCATATAGCATTTTTTATTAATGAATATGACACATGGCATGTTCTTTAAAATGACACTGCTGGATACTCCTATGGGGCCTTAATTTTGCCAAATCACCTTCCCCTTCCCCCATTTAAATCTCAAATTACAGGGTGAAGTGTTTTGTTGTTGTGGTTTTTATTTTTTACAGTTATCAAAGTTGTTATATAATAGAGAGTTCCTTGTCGTCAGGCCATCCTATCTGATTTTGGCCCACCTAGTTTAGCTTTCTCAATTTCAACTATTTAACTAGAATTTGGGCTTTGTCTAGCTAGCTTATTATTATTTTAAAATAGGATCCTTGTCTTGGAAAAAATGTTTCTGAAATGGCTTGTTTGCTGGAGGCTCTCTTGTCCCCTTGTGCTGTACAGCTGCAGGAGGCGGATGCTCCCAGATGGTTGAGAGGCCAGGGCAGGGGCACCACCCAACTGGGTTTCCCCCACGCCCTTGCCATCTCCGTTCCCTGGCAACCCCAGGGAAGACTATCCTGCATTAGGAGGCCCCGTATCCTGCCTTGGAGCCAAAGCTCAGCTGGGCAGGGAGGCTGCGGGTGACTGCTTCTTCTTGGCCCCCTAGTTCCCACACCACCTGCTATCCTCTCCCAGCACAGCAACCTCTCTAAAAGACAGCTCCCCCATCAGTCCCCTCCCTCGAAGCCATCTCCGCCAACCTTCCCCGCCTCCGGTGCCAGCGCAGGGCCCTTTCCTTCCCTTCCCTTCCCTTCTCTTCCCTTCCTCCTTCTCTTTCTCGTTCTCTCCCTCCTTCTCCCCCACCCCACCCCCACCCCTAACCCTCCCTTCCCTGCGTGACGGAGGCGACCCGCGCTATCAGCCTGACAATCCCGAGGGAAGTGGCAGCGGCTGGAGCAAAAACAGCAGTAGCAAGCAGAGGCCAGGTGGGGTGCGCGCTGTGGAGAGGAGACTAAAGGTTGCCGGCTCGCCCGCCCCGCTCCCTGCCGGCGGGTCGGCTGCAGAACCACTCCGGCGCCGCGCGAGGCATCTGGATCTTCCACCCTCCCGGGAGGTTTCCTGCCTCTCCGCTAGTTCCCCAGCCCGGAGCTAAGATGCAGAGGCTGGTCAGGGTTGCGGCGCTCAAGAGAAGCAGGGGGCTGCCATTCCGGGCACTCCGGAGCTGGGGTTCGCCGTGCTGGAGCTCCGCTTGGCTCTGCTGTTGGGCACTGGCCGCCGGCTGCCAGGCGGCTTGGGCTGTGGACCTAGCCGCTGCCTCCAGCCTTTCATTACCTCCTTGCCAGGAGGTGAGCAGCGCCTGCCCTAGTCGCTTAGTACGCCCTTTACCTGGAGCGAGTGAGAGTGAGTGTGAGTGTGACTCTGTATGTGACTCTGTGTGTGTGTGTGTGTGTGTGTGTGTGTGTGTGTGTGTGTGTGTGTGTTTGTTTACGCTGGCTGGTTCCCACCCTCAATTCCTGCCTTGCAAGATCCGGGGTTTCATCCGTTTTGGGGTCAAGCTTGTGCTCCAGGCTGGTCACTGGGAGAGTGACTTATAATAATTCTGATGTTTGTGGGGGGGGGGGAGGGGGCGGGGAGGGGTAATGATTCTTAAAATTTGTACGTGCACATTTTGGGGGCTCTGAGGAAGTCCGCAGTCCTCTCCTTGTTTATTCCAGGGTTGGGGACCGTGAGTCAAAGGAGAGAATTTCGTGCTGAAGGAGATGGGGGAATCCCTCCACCAGTGGGATTTGGAGTACCAGCTTCTCTTAGTCCTCTATAGAGCCCTGCATGCATGCAGGGAATTAGCTACAGTGCATGGAGGGCTTCCCCTCTCTTCCTGCCTTTGCCTATTCCCACCACTCACTCTCCTTTCCCACTCCTCACCACGCCTCCTCCTAGGGGTTAAATTGACTTGCCTAAGTAGATCTTTAGTGTTTATTGGGATTTTGATAAATATGGAAGGTGAATAGAGAGGGAAAAGAGTATGTGTTGGAGTTTGTGAGAATGGGAAAAGGCGGCTATAATAGCATTTTGCCTTTGGGGAGTGCTATGTGCCCTGGCTGAAGAGGTTAACACGGTATATTACTCTGTCTCGATCACTCTCTCTCCAAGTAGATTTATTGAAACAGGGGTGAGGGAAGACTTCTCTTATGGTCCTTAAGCTTGATTGTTCCAAGAATTCTGGCTGGGTGTCATTGACTACTTGTTTGGAGTTTGTCTATTTTTCTTTTTTGATTTCCAAAGAATGTTTTCTCTTAATAAAAAAATAAATGTCAGGAAGCAGAATTTCTCACTTTAAGAGACAGTGGGGATTCAGAGAAGCAAGCCTATTTTAGGATGCCTATAATGAATTAGAGGGACAGGTCAGTTAATTTGCAAGACAAAAACAGATGCTGTTGTCCTTCTGTGTAACTGGACCAGACCTATCCCCGGTTTATTGCTGTAACATTAACATATTATTCTAGCTCTGATTAAGCAGGCATTTTGCTCTGGATATCCTTGGGTGCCCATCTGCCTTCTTTCCCCAGTACATGTATCATGAAGAAACAGTCACTCACTAACACAAGGTATCAGAGTAGGCTGGGTTGGATTGAAATGAATAGAAAAACAAATAAGAGGAAAGCCTACTAGCTCCCAGATGTACTTTAGTTGTGGAAATCTGTGGCATATCTCAACAAGCAGCTGTGTTTAATTTGAGTTTATCAGGATCATTAAAACACACACACACACAACAAAAATAACCCCCAAATCCCAATTATCATGAGCCTAATCTTTAATCTCGCCTCTCCAGCTTTCATGTTAATCATATCTAGAGAAAACCCCAGCCTTCCAGGTTCCCTAAAACTGCTTCTTCAAGGTTAGTTACATGAAAGAAAAAGCATCTTCAATAAAAACCCTAGATTCCTTATACTGCATATATGTCCATATATATGCAAGTACATACTCATATATTTTCAGCTTCTCAAATCTTAACTTACTTGAAACATTATCCTGTTACTGGAGACTTGCTAGAGGAAACAGACTGATAGAAATGAATGAAGGTCAGGGTAATGGCCCTGCAGGGGTTGTTGTGGTGATAATGAATTAGTCACTACAACTTCAGCAGTCATGTAGGTTAGAACACAATCTGCACTCAGAGGAAAAGTAGATTAACTAAATCTGGTACCAGAAAAAAGGACCTGAAAAACACAGGTTAATCAAGAATCAAAGTTCAGGAAAGCTATGCTCCTTGGTGTATTAATTTTAATAAAATTTAGTTAATAAAATATGCAGGGAGATTATATCATTGTAGTGTGTGTGCTTACAATTGTTTTTCTTGCTATGCTGATGCACTGTGCCAGAAGGTGGCTAGAAAGTTGTCAAGGCTAACCCCTCCACTTGCACAAGGGATTCCATTCTCTTATCTGCTCTAGCAGATTGCTTCCTGCTCATTCCTATTCTTTCACTAATCTTTAACATCTCCCTCTCTGCAGTTGGCTTCCTTACTGAGTATAAACATGTCTCCTCTATTCTTAAAAAACTCTAAGTTGTTCTGTGGATTCCTGCTAGCCATCATTTCAGTTCTCTCCTCCCTTTTGTTGATGATCTCTTTGATAAGGCTGTCTAAAACAGGTGCCTCCACTTCCTTTCCTCTCTCTTTTAACTTTTTGCATTCTGGCTTCTGACTTCATTATTCAATTGGAACTTCTTTCTTCATTAATTCCAAAGATCTCTTAATTGCCAAATCTAATTACCTTTCTCCATTCTCATCTTTCTTGGTCTCTATGCAGCCACTGATATTGTCAGTCACTCTTCTTGATACTTTTTTGGGTTTTGTTACATTTCTCCATCTTGGATTTCCTCCTGCCTTTTTAACTGTTCCTTCTGAGTCTTCCTTGCTAGATCTCCATCCAGATCATTGCCACTGGCTGTGAGTATCCCCTAAGTCCTTGCCTGTGGCCCTCTTCTCTTCTTCCTTTTTATTATTTTGTTTGGTGATTTCTTCAGCTCTCATGGATTCAGTTATCATTTCTTTGTTGATGGTCCCCAGATCTACTTATCTAGCCCTAACATTTCTCCTGACCTCTAGTTCTGCAGTTCTAACTTGTTATTGGGCATCTTGAACTGGATGTTCAGGAGAAATCTTAAGCTCAATGTGTCTAGCAATTAACTCAAGCCCCTCCCTCCTCCCCTGTCCCAAGCTCTTTCTTCATAATTTTGCTGTTATTATCAAGAGTACCACTATTTTGCCAATAACTCAGGTTTCCAACCTAGGTATCTTCAATTCTTGTTTCTCTTTTCTCCTTCCCCAATATCCATTCTATAAGTTGTAAAGTCTTATAACTTCTACTTTCATTATATCTTTCACATATGTCCCCCTTTCTCCTTTGACACTGCTACCCTTGTGGTCCAGATCCTCATCACCTCTCACCTGGACTACTGAAATGGTCTTTTAGATTTTCATTCTTTCTCAAATCTCTCCCTACTTTAGTCTATCCTCCCCTCAACTGTCAAGATCTCCCTATTCAATGAACTCCAATGGCTTTCTGTCATCTCCAGGATTGAGGGAAGGCAATAAATATTTCTATATTATATGCTAGGGACTGTTTTAAGTATTTTTTAAAGCAATATCTCATTTAAGCCTCCCAACAACTCTTGAGGTAGGTGCTATTATTATCTCCATTGTACTTTTGAGGAAATAGACAAATAGGCTAGGTAACTTATAGAATCACAGAGCTATTAAGTGTTTGAGGCTGTATCTGAACTCAAGTTTTCTTAACTTGAGAACCAGCACTCTATCCACTGTGCCATCTAGTTACCAAAGATGTTAAGTTCAAACTCCTTCATAACTTGGCTACTTCATACCTTTCTAGTCTTCTTATAATTTTTCTCTTACCTCTTTTCCACCATATTTTGCAATCCAATGATGCTAGACTCTTTGCTATTCCTCACACAAGACACTATCTCTCAGTTTAGTGCATTTGTACCTCATGTACCTCATCTAAAATCCCTCCTTCTCTAATAAATCTTTCCTTATCTGCCTTAATGCCAGTGTCTTCCATCAAAGATTGTCTCCAAGGTATCCTGTCTATAATTTGTTTATATGTGATTGTCTGCAATCTCCATTGCGATATACATTTTTTGAAAGCAGGGACTTTTTTTTTTGCCTCTCTTTGTGTCCTCAGAGCTTAGCACAGTACCTGTTACTTGTTAGATATTTTATAGATTATTGTTTTTTGACTGTGTTATTTTATCTGATCCTCTTCCCATAGTTGCAATATGATTAATTGACCAAGGGTGGGTGCTTTGAAATTGAGCAAAGCTGATTGAACCTTGTAGAACTTGGACCTTCAACTTTGGGTTCATTGAATTAGTAACATAGTTTAACTAGTTGGTTGAAGATCTCAGACTGAATAAATCTAGTTAATGTATAGAGAGCTCTTGATGTGGCCTCATCAGTTATTAGTCCTGTGACTGTGTTTCTTGAGGATTAGTGATCAGTAAAAGGAGGATAATGATTTACAACCTTAGGGCTATTGGGTAGATCAGAACAGTTAATGTATGCAAAATGAGGCATCATGTTAAACGGCTACATAAATATGAATAGTTTTATTTAGTATCAAGTAAGGAACAGAGTGAATATAATGAGTACAGTGAACCATATGAAAGAGGACATTGTAATCAAGACAGTGACAGGTGATTGAAGTTGGAAGTTATAGTCAACTCTTAACCATATGAGAAAAAAAGGGAGCTTGGGGGTAAATTAAATGCAGGGATTGATCATCATACTATTAAAATTTGGGCCATCACCTTCTTTAGCAAATTTATTCTTTTTAAAACAAGTACTAAGAAGTCAGTCTAACATGGTGATTATTACTTGTTGAACTTCATAAACTTTACCTTCCTTTTAATCTCCTTATGAAGGTGTACAGGGCAACGGCTTCAGGATCAGTAGGGAGACTAAAGGAGGAAGAAATAAAATGAAGGGCTTTTGAAGTCCTTTCATTGAGTGTTTAGCCATAGCATAAACAAGAGTTGGTGTGATTGGTTGAAGTCTTTAAAAAGGAAACTAGGAAATGGCCCATGGTTAGAAGCTGGAGAAAAGAACATTAAGGTAAAGTTTGTTAACTTTAGTTTCTTCTGCCTTTGGCTATGGAGTAATGTGAAGTTAAATAGAAAACATTCTCTTGGTAAACTTAGTTGGTGATCAAATCCATAAGGTGGGGAAAAAAAGCACAAATAGGAATAGAATAGTTGGCAGTACAAACATCATGAT
Organism: Monodelphis domestica; assembly: GCF_027887165.1. Lineage (NCBI taxonomy): Eukaryota > Metazoa > Chordata > Mammalia > Didelphimorphia > Didelphidae > Monodelphis > Monodelphis domestica. Next base: position 151,917,259 of record NC_077231.1, read on the forward strand.
CAGGATAATAAAAGCTGATGAAAAGCATGGTTAAACTGCAACCGTGGTTGTACTAGAGACTTCAGTATGTAGTTTTTTAACAGTATAAAGTCTAGATAACAGTGAAGAATCAAAGCAATAGATTGATTCTGTTCGGCCTTCTGAAGTGAAGCCAATAAATATGTGAAACCAATAAAAAATTACGATTAGCAATGGCTCCCTTTATCTGTGTCCTAATCTATAAAATGTAGATTTAAAAAATCTAATCTATTGATATTATGAAGATAAAGTGAGATAATACATGTAAGAGCAAAATGTATTATATAATTATGAGAGTATGGTAAGATGAGTTATGAGAATGAATATATAAAACTGGTATTTCACAAATGGTTCTGCATCTGTACAGTGGAGACAAAGATGATAGGTCAGTCTGAGTTGGAATGGAATTCAGAAATGCTCATTATAAGCCTAAGCCAGAAAAAGAAAGTGGAAGAGAAAACTGATTGAGTTTGGGAGTTAGAGGAAGGTTGGAGACTTTAGTCCAAATGGATGATGCCTGCTTAAGAGGAATAGAATTAGTAACTAAGTGGCCAACACATGTATTATTTAAGTTGGGAAGCCCTGATCAATTTTTAAAGAAGCTTGTTAGTTACCTCTGCATTTGCATCATGGGTCATGGTATGCAACTACTGGCTTTGAATATGTATTAGTTGATACTTTTGTAACTTGCAGAATTAAAAACATAAAAACAATTGTCAGTCAATAAACATTTATAAAGACAATGCTTATGTACCAGGCATTGTGCTAAATTTTGGGGATACAAAGGAAGGTAAAAGATAGTTTCTGCTTTTGAAAATCTCACAGACTAATTTGGAGAAAACATACAGATAAGCACAAAGTACCTAGATGATAAAATGGAAATAATCAACAGAACAAACATACTAAGATTAAGGAGGACTTACCCAAGTCTTCTTGTAGGAGGTAGGATTTTAGTTGGAACTTGAAAGAAGCCCAGAAACCAATCTATCAATACAGTCAATCAGACATTTATTAAGTGTCTACCTACTCTGTGCTAGACTTTGTGCTAAGTCCTGGGAGGCCAAGATGAGAAGGGAGAACGGCACAGGGATGGGGGACAGCCAATGAAAACACCCATGGTTGAAAGATAGAATGTCTTGTTTAAGAAACAGAAAGGAGGCTAATGCCACTGAATTGAAGAGTATCAGGCCATTAAGATGTAAGAAAACTGGGGAAGTGCCAGGGGTTATGAAGGACTTTGAATGCCAAACAGAACATTTTATATTTGATCCTGGATATTTCTCTTTCTTTCCTGAGTTTTATATCCATTGTCCTTATCTTTAAAAGCCTTCTTTGAGTTAGTTCTTTTAGCCCCAGTAAATCACAAGATTTTGAGATAGAATAACTGTAGATTCTACAAAGTCAGATGGGATCTGGCAGGTAAAGAAATAGTCTTTCTGTGGGAGGATATAAAGGAACACTCCTATCTAGTACTTAAACAAACCCTTAATACTTAAGAATTGGTTCCAGTTCAGAAGAATGGCAAGAGATAGGGAATCGGGGTTAAGTGACTTGCCCAGGGTCATACACTAAGAGTGTCTGAGGCCATTTTTGTACCCAGGTTCTCTTTTCTCTAGGCCTGGCCCTCTATCCACTGAACCACCTATCTATCCCTATATAGTACTTTAAAAGCATTTTCTTTACAACTACTCTTGTGAGGTAGATGGTACAAATATTATTAATTTCCAATTTATGGATGAGGAAATTGAGACCCAGAGGGTAAATAATTTGCTCAGGGTTACACAGCTAATGAATTCTGTACTGGGTCTCTGACCCAAGGTCCTCCTGACTTCAAATTAGTCATTCGCATAACAGTATACTGTTACACAGGGCCATGAACTACTTAGAGTAAAGAGATCTAAGCTCCTGTTTTGGAGTAGTGACCATAATAAAATGATTTTCCAGGCTAGTGGAGGCAGAATTTCCATTTAAAATTGTCTATACTCTAAATCAAGTTCTCATGTTTTAGGAAAATGTGAGTGAAGTCTTTACACCATCAATATTTACAAAAACTGAATTGACACATCCGTGAAGTGTCATATTTGAGCATAGATGAAAATAGCACAGTACAGTGCAGAATCTCTAGTCTTCTTCTTATTAGTCTTCCTCCAGTAGAGTTATAGGTCTAGTCATTTCTTATTGTTAGGAAGCTCCATCATATTAGATACTTTTTGATTTTAAGGGACTGTGTATAGTCATGCTTCTGCCTGGTCCTTTGGCCCGGATAGAAATTCAACCCTTCAAACTCCAGTTAAAATCTCTGTTCCTTCTCAAAGCTTTTCTTGAACATGAAATGCATTTTTCTTTCCCTTCTCCAAATTCCTTTGCTGCTTATCTATACTCTACAATGTGGTACTTGATTACATTCCACTTTGTTATTTCTTATTGTTGTCATTTTTCTCTAACTAGATTTTAAGTCTTCTTAACTTATTAACCTGTAAGCAAACTCCTTTAGGATAGGGAAAGCATTTTCTTTTATATTTCCTCAAGATCTGGTGCATTCACTGTGTAATAAATATTTATTGATTTTATTTATTATTATTATATATAATTATGTATTATATTTTATTATATATAATTATATATATATAATTATGTTATTATTATTATAAATATTTATTGATCCAAAATTTAACAATAAAGTTAAAAGTATTTGGAATTGTAGGAGATGCCAAAGCAGGGTGTTTTAGGTAGAAAATGCTTTTTGTAGATTTAAAAAGACCTCCCTTTCCTATCAGGAACAGCAAGGTGGATAGAGGAGCTGGGCTTGGAGTCAGGAAGTTCTGAGTTCAAATACAGCTTCAGATAGTTTGTAACTGTGTGTCCCTGGGTAAGTCACTTAATTTTCTCTGCCTTTTTTCCTCAACTGTCAAATGAGCTGGAAAAGGAAATGGCAAACCACTCTAGTATCTTTGTCAAGAAAACCCCAAATAGGATCACAAAGAGTAGGAAGTAACTAAATAACAATAACAAAAATATTTGTTAACCAACATTTTAGGTGAAAAATACTTTTGTAGACTTTAAAAGACTTCTCTAATCCTGTTAGTAATCTGAGAGAAATTAGTATTCTCTTTGATATGAGACCTTTAGAAAGCAAAAGTTGTCATAGAGTTAGACCTAGATATAGCTTTAGAGACTAGATAGTCCAAACGCCTCTCTTTATACTTTAGGAAACAGGTCTAGAGAGGAAAAATGACTTGCCTAACATCACACAGATTCAGAGATGGGATTTGAACCCAGGTTCTATGGCTATAGCATATTTTGAGTTTATATCGCCATTTCCAAATATATTCTTCCTCATTCTCTTGCATAGTGAGTATCCTATATAATAAGCAATAAAAATGAAAGAGAAAAGGGAGGAAAAAGCAAAACCCAATATAGTCCAACCTATATGCAAAGGATGACTCTCCTTTAAGCATGTTTGGTGAGAAATGCTACACATGGGGGCAGCTAGGTAGAACAGTGGATAGAACTCAGGAAGATTCCTTTTTATGAATTAAAATCTGTCCTCAGACACTCACTAATTATGTGACCTTGGGCAAGTCACTTAACCATGTTTGCCTCATCTGCCAAATGAGCTAGAGAAGGAAATAGCCAAAAACACTCTAAATGGGGTCAGAGAAGTGGACATGACTGGAACAACTGAACACAATGCTATCCAACAAATAGAAGTCCTGTAATATAGTATATGTATGTTTTCCAGGCAGAGCCCTCCACAGGTTAAAAAAAAAGGGAGAGGGGGGGCAACTAGAGAGCTAGACCTAGAGATGGGACTTCTGGGGTTCAAATCTAGTCTCAGACACTTCCTAGCTGTGTGATCTTAGGCAAGTTGCTTAATTCCCATTACCATTCTTCTGCTTTGGAAACAATTATATATATATATATATATATATATATATATATATATTCTCTCTCTCTATGTCATATATATTGAATCTAAGGTGGAAGGCAAGGGTTTAAAAAAAGGGAGAGAAATGAGTATCTTGTTTTAAGTCAATATTGACACACTAAAAGCAGAAGACAAATACCAATCAATCCATCAACATTAAGCAGCTATTATGTGCTGGGCACTGTGCTAAGCACTGGATCTATAAAAAAGAAGCAAGAGACAGTCCCTGCCCATAAGAAGCTTACAGTCTGATAGGGGAGACAACATGCAAATAAATATGTACAAAGCAAGCTATATACAAGATAAATAGAAAATAGAGTGGAGGCACTGGAATTAAGAAGGATCGAGGAAGGTTTCCTATAAAAGGTTGGATTTAGTTGGAGCTTAAAGGAAGTCAAGGAGGTTAATGGTTGGAGTAGAGAAGGAAGAGCATTCTAGGCATGGGTGGACAGTCAGAGAAAATGGCCAGGGTTAAGATGGATTTTCTTTTTTGTGGAATAGCCAGAAGGCCAATGCACTGGTTTGAAGAGTATATGTTGGACAATAAGGTAAGAAGACAGAAAGATAGGAGAAAGCTAGGTTTTGAATGCCAAACAGAGCATATAGTCCCATCTTCACTATTTTACAAATGAGGAAATTGAAACCTAAAGAGATTAAGCATTTTGCCATAGGTTACATAGGCAGTAATTTACAGAAGCAAATTTACATCCACATCCATAATTGGCCGCCCAATTTTATCTCTGCAGATAACTCACTTGGTGATGCTGAGTGGTAGTTGGGGGATTTTTGTATAATGTGAAATGAACATTGGCTCTTGCATGGCCTCTTTGTGATTTGCCTTTGGGGAAAAGAGCATAAAAATGAATTAGTGAAATGGTCTTCTTGATTCCAATTCTAGTACTTTATTCATTCTCCTATACCTTTTCTTTTCTTCTTCTTTTTTTAAAATTTAGAATACTTCTCCATGCTCACATGATTCATGATCTCCATCTCCCCTCCCCACACTCTTTCCTCCCTATCCTGAAGCTGACAAGCAGTTCCACTGGGTTACACATAGATCATTGTTCAAAACCTATTTCCATGTTATTCATATTTGCAGTAGAGTGATCTTGACCTTTTCTTTTCTAACTGGTCTTCCTGATTTTATTTACTTGAGTGTATTTAAAGTTCCTCATATGGTCCTTCAAATACTAAGGTTTCAGAGTCTGGCTGTCATGTTATCATTGCCATCAATGAGGAGAATAGACTGCCACAGAAACGCTGGCAAATCTCTTCAATTTCATGGCTTCTCGTCCATTTTCCAGGATATGTGTAAATGCACTTGGGATGAGCTACCTCTTTTGGCATTTTTTTCTCCTGAATCCTCAGCACCTCACACACAAGTCTTTGAACATTTTGTCGTTGAGTCTGATGCCAAGATTTCTGCATACTCATTTTTCCTTCTACTACTTTTCACAGTTTTCAGAAGTAATGCTGTTCATAATCTTCAGTAGTCTTAGTCCATAGTGTTTTACAAATAAATACATCTTCAAAATCACTGGAATTCAGGCTGTAATGTGTATCTCCTAGCCAAAGATATTGTTGGTCAAGGTAGTTTTGAGGCTCCTTTGACCTAATTGTGGTGACGTTTGTTCTGCTGAAATTTCTTTAAGAAATAGTGATGATCAGAGCCACTTTCTACTTTTATTTCCTTTCAATGGCTTTATAGGATTATAGACCTAGAGTGGAAGGAATCTCAGAGGTTATCTGATTCACCAATGAGGCAACTGAGGTCCAGAGATGTTAAGTAACTGGCCCAAGGTCACATGTTGTTAGTATCAAAGATGGAGTTCAAAGCCATATCCTCTTACTCCAAAGTCAGTGTTATTTTTGTTGTACCATGTTGTAGTTTTGTATCATTTTTCAGTTGTATCTGCCTCTCCTTGGCCCCATTTTGGATTTTCTTGACAAAGACACTGGATTTGTTTGCCATTTCCTTTTCCAGCTCATTTTACAGATGAGGAACTAAGGAAAACAGGGTTAAGTGACTTGCCCAAGGTCACACAGCTAGTAAGTGTATCTGGCCAGATTTGAACTCTTACTGACTCCAGGCTCAGGGCTCCATTCATCTAACTGCCCAGTGTATGATGCTAGTCAAGATGAAAAGCAAACTGAAACCAGGCAACATTGAAGCCAAACCCAGAGTTCTAGCCACTATATATGCCATCTCTTTGCATAGAATAGCAACAGTTACATTAATGTTAATTGGTCATCTTAAAAACCATGATTCCTAGGACACTCTATTCTTTTTTTTTCCTGTCTATTACAATCATGCCAGAAGTGATAAAGAAGCCATAAGACTGAAGGCCATTTTTAATTTCATCTGTTTAGTGGTTTAACTTGGACAAAGACTTTCTCATCTAATGATACTGCTGATTTTGAAGCTCTGTGCACTTAGATAGGTTGATCCATACTCAAAACCTTTCTAGTCCTATACAGTTTATAGTGGACCAGCCCATGTGGGTTTAATCACCTATGGAGGGAAGCTGAAAGCTGGGAAAACAATGGGTTAAGATTAAGAACTAGAGAAATTGAGGCATAGATGAAACGGAGACAGAGCACAGAGAGAGAATGTTAGAGTGGTGTCAGCAGGTCAGCACTCGGGAGTCAGAGAGTGGGCTGAGCAAGCTGCACTGTTTATTCTAGACTTCAAGGATAGGGGGTTTGTGGGCGTCAATCAAGCAAGTGAAACAATAGAAGTATTAACATAATATTGACAATCAATTGCAAGATAAAGGAATGGATAGCAAGAGCAGGGTACCCCAGAAAGAAGCTCTGCTTATCAAACCTTCTTCCTCTAGAACATTGGCACCAAGCTATACAGATGCTAAATGTATGTTTTTGACATCACAAACAACCTTCTAAATTCCAGACTGCAGATAATAATAGAGGTTTAATTTTTAAGTTCCACAAAATTTAAATCCCATCCAGTTTAAGGATTCAGAAATCAATTGTGGGAAATATTAGAAATATATCCATAAGTCTGGTCCATGAACACTTTGCTCATTAGAGCCAACTTTTGAATACATCTCTAATACCTGTTAATCTGTGCACTTCATCATTTGTTATAACTGAAACCCTTCACAGTTGACCAAAGTCTGTGCTATGCTGCCTGATATTATAGTTTCACTTCCACTGTTGCTGGGCATCATGGGAGTAGTATTTGTGTGGAAGAAGAATTAACAAAAATAGCAGCCCATGCACATATAACACTTAAATTTTTTTGTTTACCCTGTAGTTGTATGAATTCAGAAGAGAAAAAAATATTTGAATAATTATTTTTGTAATTATTTTAGCAACTCTAAAAGGAATAATTTTAAAGATTTACTAAAGAACCCTTTTGGGAAAGATAATAATAGCTCAAATTTATAAGAGGTTGTAAATTTTGTAAAGCACTTTATATAAACCATCTCAACCTTGTACCAAAATGCTGAGGTAAGTGCTATTTATTATTTCTACTTTAGAGATAAGGAAACCAAGGCAATTCTCAAATGTCTGTGGCAGAATTTGAACCCTTTTCTTCCTGACTCCAAGTTGTAAGGGGAAAAAGGGGCTAATTATAAAAAATAGGACTGGATTACTTAAAATAGGGGCACCAAGAATTTTATAAAATTCCAAGGAGATTCATTTAACAATTTATTTACAAAATATAGAAGGAATGAAGTAAGAAATCAGAGAGAGGATAGGGTAAGATATCTAGGGTAAGCACCAAATAATTTACTCCTGGCCCCTGGCTTAACCTGGGCAGGGAGAGCTAGTACTTGGCCCAAGAGGCCTCAGCAAAGCTGAGAACCTGGGGAAGTCTCTCTCAAGAGGTAGGTCTCTCCTGAGGTTAGTCGCTTCAGAAAATCCAGGAAAAGAGTCAGCCTTTTTTCACATATCACATGTCAGTCCAAAGGGAGAGATTTAAGGACAGTCTCACCAGAAACAGGGTCTCAGGTCCAGTCATCAGATTCTTCCTCAGCCTCCAACTCAAATTCTGAACTCCAGAAGAAGTTCAAGTTTAACTCCACTTAGGAAGTTGTAACTCCCTTTTAAAGACACTTTCTTTTGCATTCACTTCCTGTGCCTTCCCCTAATTTTGCACCTACCAATCACAGTTGAAGCTTTGCTTAGGATGGCCCATGGGGCAGTCAGTTTGATTCTGATTTGTCACCCACTATTGTACACATGGGTCACAGACCTTCCCAATAAATGATTAAGTGGAATGTTTACACTTTTAGTGATTAAATAAAAAAATGGGCAGGGGAGTTAATTTAATTTTCACAACCAGGGGAAAGTTAATTTCATTTTCACAATCAGGGTAGAGTTAAATTTAATCTTCACAAAGCCCAGTGCCTTGCCTTCTATTTCAAATGATGTCTTTAGTTATACGAGTTCAATGGAGAAAATTATTTGAAAAAATTTTGTATTTATTTCAGCAATGGTGCTGAAAAAAGTGCTCTCAAAGATTATAAAAAAACAACTCTTTTCTTATTGAGATGTTATAAAATGAAATAGTCCCCAGTTGATGAGTTCCTTATTGTTGGAAGTATTTAAGCAGAGCCTGGATGATCATCTGTGAGGAGTGTTGTTAGAGAGGGCCTTTTTTGGGTTGGTTATTGGACCAGATATTTTCTTCTAGGTACCTTGGAAGATGGTATATATGTTTCTTTTACAATTACACATTCCTCTGAGAGTTGAAATGATTATCCATGATCATACACTATCATAGGAAAAGAAATGATTAGGTAAGATTAGGTTTCTATTTATCTTTTAGTTCATTACTCTGTGAGTTTTGTTCCTTGATATAAGCATAATCTGGAATTTAGCTTACAGCTGATTCATAGTTTCTGTGTATTCTGTTACTAGTTGCTTTTTGCCTAGACATTGTTCCTGAATAGGAAATTTTGTATGAAGGCCAGCCAGCCCTTCCTTAAGAGCTGATGAAGTAAATACACAAATGTACAGAAGTTTCCTCTACTGAATTAATATAACTATACTTTTCAGTTGTTTCAATTGTATTTGACTCTTTCATAAGCCCATTTATTTAGGATTTTAATGGCAAAGATACTAGAGTAATTTGACATTTCTTCTTCCAGTTCATTTTACAAATTTACGAACTAAGGCAAACAGGATTAAGTAACTTGCCCAAGGTCACACAACTATTAAGTGTCTGAGGCTAGATGTGAACTCATATATATATATATATATATATATATATGTATATATATGTATATATATACATATATATATATATATATATATAATTGATTCTTCCTGACTTTAGGCCCCACCCTTTATTCACTTCACCACCCATCTATAGTACAAACATAAAATAGTGCATTGGTCAGACTGTAGTTATACATATTAGGAACATAATTTTGAGGCAGAAGGGAACTTGGGAATTTGAAAGAACCTTAGATGTTATCTGGTCTAGTCATCTCATTTTATAGATGGAGAAACTAAGACAAAGTGACTTGCTCAATAAAATATCTTAATGCAACTTCTTAAATCCAAAAGCCGACCACTTAAAATACAGGTTTTGGGGCAGCTAGGAGGCATAGAGGCCAGAGTACCAGACCTGGAATCAGGAGGGTCTGGGTTCAAATCTGTCCACAGACACTTCCTAATCATATGATCCTGGGCAAATCACTTAACCCTGATTTCCTAGCCCTTGGCACTCTTCAGTTGTAGAATCAATACTAAGACAGAAAGTAAAGGTTTTAGGGAAAAAATTCAGATTTTACTTGAGAGGCAACTTGTAGCTTGAGCATCCTTATGAAACAGAGATGTTAAAATCTAGAGTATCCTAAGAGCTCCTTTGGTTTAAAATAACAATCCTTATGGAAGCTAGAGCTTGTTGGTTTCATATTTTTTGTATCTGCCATCTTGCAGATCTGCAGAAAGTAGTTTGGCAGATTCTCCTCAGCCCCAGGAGCTATGAGCAACCATCATACCCAAACTCCTAAAAAAAGTAGTGCCAACTCTACTGCCCTTATTATAATCTTCTTTAACCCAGAGGCGCTAATTAGTGAGAATGCTTTCTTTTGGCAGCAGTTTAGAATGTGGCCTGTTTATCTGCCCTCCCAGGAAGAGAAGCAATGTTGCTTTCTGTTGCTCTGGATTATCATTTATGGTCAGTTTGAGATTATCAAGGCATTTGTTTTTGAATCTGTTGGTCACTCAGGCTAGTGGTTCTGCTCCTGCCACCTCCATGCGAATGTTTGTATCTCTCAGATGGGGCAAGAAGAAGAGTGACTCACATTTAAGGCACCAGAATCTGATTGGCACTACTGGTTACTTGGTCAGGACTTTTCAATAATTGAATTTTTTTTTATATGATTTCAAGTAATTCTGGTCCTTATTAACTCTCTTTAAAATACCCTTCCCTTTCATCTTAGAGTCAATACTGTGTATTAGTTCCAAGGCAGAAGAGTGGTAAGGACTAGACAATGAAGGTTGGTGACTTGCTCAGGGTCACACAGCTAGGCAGTATCCAAGGCTAGATTTGAACCCAGGACTTCTTGTTTCTAGGACTGGCTCTTAATCTACTCAGCTTCCTAGCTGCCCCTTCTCTCCATGTGGCAATATATAGACCAACTAAATATCAAACTATAAATGATATCTACTACCATTATTAACATGGGTAGTTAAGCATTGGTTGGACTGTAGTTATACATGTTGGGAGTATAATTTTGAGGCAGAATTGAACTTAGGAACTAGAAGGGACCTTGGAAGTCATCTGGTCCAACCTCCTCATTTTATAGAGATGAGGAAACTAAGGCAAAGCGACTTTCTTGAGACTATACAGGTAATGCCAGGGCTGGACTTTAAATCTAAGTCTTTTTGGTCCCAAACCCAGAACTCCTTTCACTGCACATTTCTGCTCTTTGAATTGTTCTAGAAAGCACAATCAGACAGATACATTTATTGAGCTATCATTTTAGGAAAGTTGGCTTGGCTGACCTGCTCACATTTGAAGCAAGGCAAGATTTGATGAAATATGGCTATGCTTATGAAGTTAGTAGTGGTTCGACTATTCCCTGGCCCTGTGTATGTATTAAAAAAGAAAAATCCCCAAAGCTCCAGAACAAGTTGTTATTAGACTCAAAACGGGTCTCCAAATCTGTACAACACAATAAACATTTCTTTAAAAAAAAAAACAAAAAAAACCTTACCTTCCATCTTGGAGTCAATACTGTGTATTGGTTCCAAAGCAGAAGAGTGGTAATGGCTAGGCAATGGGGGTAAAGTGACTTGCCCAGGGTCACACAGCTGGGAAGTGTCTGAGGTCAAATTTGAACCCAGGACCTCCTGGCTATCAATCCACTGAGCTACCCAGCTTCCCCCACAATACACATTTCTTAATCATCTACAGGGCATAGTGGTAGGTACTAAAGATAAGATGATAAATGAAAGACTCTAAGTCTAAGAAGTTACCATTCTACTGGGGAATCCATCATGTAAATAGATAAGATAAAATGAGATCATTTGAGGAGGAAGAGAGAACTACTGTCTGGTAAAGATGGGGTTAAGGAGGGTAATGCAGATCAGGATACTCCTGGAGGCCCATAGACAGTCACTTCCAAGCTAAGCCTTGAAGGATGCCAATTATTTCAGCAGATGAAGGTGAAGAGGGGGTACATCACAACCATAGTGGCCAGTCTGATGCAAAGGCATAGAGAGAGGAGGTAGCCTGGCAGACTTAAGAAATCAAAATTGAGGATGTCAAATTCTAAGAGGAAAGAGGCTGGAAGCAATCAGTCCAATTAAAAGGTGAGGATCTGAGCTGGGAGAGAAATGGTATGAGTGGAGAAGAGGGGACAGACATAAAGGATGTGTTAAAATTGATGAGTTGATCTAACTGATTGCTTCTATGACTGTGGATGTAGGATTTGCTTATTAGGTGGAGTTCATTTACTACAGTCTTGATAAGACAAGTAAAAATACATTTTTTATCTGTGATTCAGGGAAAAAGATAACTAACTCCAACCAGTTAGTTTCATATCTGTGGTGAAGGAAATTAATGAAGGCAGCTCAGTGCCTTCAGGCCCAAATCTAATTCTGTGAATTAATGTGGAACAGAACCAGGGCACATGAAGGATGATTATTAACTATTCATATTAGTGGAAAGAGTATAGTCTGACACCAAAAGGTTATACATTTCATAGCACCTTTTTATTTCATAGGATTAAAGATTTAGGGGTGAGAGGGATTTCAGAGGCCATCTAATCCAACTCCCTAATTTTACAGATGAGGAAACTGAGGCCTAGAAAATATCAAATGGCTAGTCTAGGTCATCATGATACACTCAAGCATCAGAGATAGAATTTGAACCCAAGGCCTTTGGGAGGCTGCATGATTTGGTGCATAGAGTACTAGATTTGAGATCAAAAGAGATTAAAAAATACAAAACATTTTTAATCCTTACCTTCTGTTTTAAAATGGCTACTTCATAGCAATTCTAAGACAATTAGTAAGGGCTAGACAATTGAAGTTAAGTACCTTGCCCAGGGGCATATGGCTAGAAAGTGTGGGAGGTCAGATTTGAATCTAGGTCCTCCAGACTCCAGACCTGCTTCTGTATCCACTGTGCTACCTAGTTGGGTTCAAATCTTGCCTCAGGCATTTAATTGCTCTGTGATCCTGGGCAAGTCACTTAACTCTTCTGTTCTTCCATTTCCTCATTTGTAAAATGAGGGGGTTGGACTTGATATCTTCTAAGATCTCTTCCAACTTGCTATGACCCTATGTTTCTGATTGCTGTAACATACTGCTTATTTGGTGTAATTTAAAATTTCTGAACCAACCACATTATTCTATTTAAAAATTAGAAGTATAGTACTGAGCTTCTTAACACATTTAGTTTTCCCATAGGCAAAAATTAAGTGATTATGGAGCAGAAACCAAGAAATTACTAGTCTGGTGATCAATACCACTTATCACTATTTGCTAGCAGAGTAGCAATATTGCTTCCATATACATGAGTGTGTCTAGGTGCAAATTAGCCCCCTCCCCACACACACACCTTGTATTATTTCTTACACATTGTGTCATCTGGTAATTATTCGTCTGGGAATTCAAGCAGAATGAGCTGAGGCTTTGGGGAGAAAGCTGAGGACAACATCTAGAGGGAGTTTTTAGTTAAGGAAACCATATTTTAAAGCACAGATTGAAAAACAAAAGTATGTCTAAAGGAGGGTGCCCAAGCTAGATAAGCTGGCATATAAGGAATGGTGGAAGCTTGGAGATAAAAGATTTAGATGGAGGAACCATAACAGCCGACTTCAAATACCTGAAAGACGTTCATGTGGAAAAAAAGATTTGACTTCTTCTGTATAATTCCAGAGGTGAGGATTAGGAGCCATTAGAGGGAGGAGGATTCAGCTTAATATAAGGAAGACCTGTCTAACAATTAGAACTGCCCTAATGGAAATGGGCTGCCTTGTGACAGTGAGCTCTCAGTCATTGGAAGAATTCAAGAAAAGGCTTGATTACTATCCATTTTTGGTGGGGAGCTACACTAGAGGCTCTGGATTGTCTTCTAGTAGTGATATTTGATTCTATGAAGAGTCAACTTCATATTTGTCTCTGGTCTCCAAGCCTAGAGTTTTATATATCTATCTTTCTTAAAGTAAAACAAACTTGTATTCACTTTTTAATGCAAATTAATTATTATCTTTTAGTTCAAGAATCATTTTTATCAGACTTTTTGCTTCCTTAATTCCTTCCCAATCTCACAAGTCCTTTTAGCCTTCCTCTTTTTCAGTAATCTTTCCCTTGCTGTGGCTATATGTTTTGCTTTTTTTCCCTTTGGGTGATACTTATACTCAGGCAATGGACACCCAATTTTATTTCTGTAGCTTATGACTCACTTGGTGATGCTGAATGGTGTTTGGGGGATTTTTGTCTGATGCAAAATGAACATTGGCTTCTGCATGGCCTTTTTGTGACTTGCTTTTGGGAAAGAGAGCATAAAAATGAGTGAGTGAAGTGATTTTCTAGCAACTTCACCTGAAAATGGGGTCAAATTGGTTAAAAGTTTATCATATTGGGGCAGCTGGGTAGCACAGTGGATAGAGTGCCAGGCCTAAAGCTGGGAGGATCTGGGTTCAAATTTGGACTCAGATATTTCTTAGTTTTGCCATCCTGGGCAAGTCACTTGAGTTAAGGGTTTAGCAAATAGAGTATAATGGTTTTTTTCCCTAGCCTTTTCAAAATAAGATTGTGTTATAGAGTGGTGAAATAGCTGAGCTTGATAACTGGAAGCTCTTCCTGAGGAAACAATGGAAAAGTAAAAGTTTTCTGGAAATCCCTCCAATAAGACAAGAGGACAGAGGATATATAACCACATCTGCCATACTACTGCCTGTCTGACTCAGACTGTAGGGGGATAAAAATTAGGAGTTATTGACTGAGTATATGTGATACTAGTGGTCACCAGGGATTAATTCAATCCCAATAAATTCCTCAAATCAGTTTGGGACTTTTATGGTAGTTTTAATTACATTAGAAGGAAGAAATTAAGAAGAAGAGAGGGAGGAAAGGGAAATTGGACTGCTCTGGCAAGCCAGATAGGAGTTCAGAGGCCTTCTCAATCTAGCTTGGCTTCCAGTCACAAGGCCTCCTCTAAGATGAGGGGTCTCCTTGGAAGATAGTTTCCTTTAGGAGGTAAAGGAAAAGGAATCAGCCTAACCACTCACCAAGCTTGCGAAGAGCTTCTCCCAGTTACTTCATCAGCAAGCTGCAAACTCCAAACTGCTAAGATGCCAAGCATGCTGCCTTGAGCTCCCAACTTGGAAAAAAAACTCACATCTCCAAGAGCCATGGCAAGTGTGCCTGGAGAGAGGAAGTGACGCGAAATATATAGACTGTTCTTTACATCACTTCCTGTGTCTCACATGTACCAATAGTAGCTTAAGCGTTACTTAGGACAGCCCAGGGGGTCTGCCAGTTGTTTCTTATTTGTCACTTGCTAGCACATGTCAATCATAGACCATCCTCCTCACAGTTAATCCTTAAGTGGGGGTGTAGACATTCCTTGGTTGCTAGGATTTTAAAGACTAATCAGGGTGGAGAAAATCTAGAATTCACAGGGTCAAGTTATTTCATCTTTCTGGGTCTCAGTTTTTTTTTTTTTTATCTATAAAATGAGATTGGAGATGATTGTTTCTGATGATCCCTGGGATCTCTCCCAAATCTTATATTCTACAAGGAAATAGCAAGAAAAAAAAAGCACCACTATTTATATATGACCTGCTTTGCCAGGAACGTGGTTAGTTCCTCAAATTTAGGTCAGTAGAAAGATGAACTCTAAGTCAATTCAATCACAATGTGAAACATCAAGAAGAGTGTTTCAAGGAAATGCAAATTTGTCCTGATTGTTATTATGCTTCTTGATTCCTTATCTCAAGCCCCTCATCCTCAATCACCACACCAGCTTTTTTGGCTTAGTGCACCAAATTTGGCAGGGGGATGGATGGTGAAGAGGAGTAGGGAGAGGTGAGGTAGATTGGAAGGGGTGGGAAGTCAGATGGGTAGGAAGGAATTTCCATAGCATACTACTAAATCTATGAGAGTTATTGGTCTTGGATAAAGCTTTCTGGAAAGGGAGTTAGCAAGAAGCATCTGGCTTATGGAAATGTATCTAAAATTTTTTGAGTAGCAGCAGTTAGGTAGCACAGTTGGATAGAGTGCCAGTAAGTGCTGAGTCAGGAGGCCCTGGGTTCAAATTTGACCTCATTTATATCCTAGTTGTATGATCCTGAGCAAGTCACTTAAACCCAATTGCCTAGCCCTTATAGCTCTTCTGCTGTAGGATTGATACTTAGTATTGATTCTAAAACAGAAGGTAAGGGTTAAAAGAAATCTGGTTGTCCTCAAATAAATGCATCTTTTGCTAGGCAAGTCTTGAGTTGCAATATTCATATTATTAAGCTATACCTTCTTAAAAAACCATGAAATAAAGCCTTCCCTTAGTGCTACCACCCTTCTGAAGTTATCACATATTCACCTGTTTGGGTATATACAGTGTTTATCAATAGATTGTAAGCTTCTTGAGAATAGGATCTGTTTTAATTTTGACTTTGTATCTTGTAAAGTGATTTCCACACCCAGTAAGTGTTTAATGTTTGTTTAATTGGACTGTAGTTTTTTAAGTTTTGCATCATATTTGACTTAACTGATTTAGTATGTAATTTTAGACCACTTTTTGAACTTTGACTAGTTCACTGAGTATATGGGGCACACAAGTCTTCTCTTTTTACAATGAAGTAAAACAAAACTATTCTCAAATCCAAAGATCAAAACTGACATTAATTTAGATACTAACTAGATTAAAGCTGACAACTTGTTAAACTGTATTATTTTTTCTGGTCCCACTATTAATTAGGTTGAATTTGAGAATATTTTGCATTCATAAAATAACAGTTCTTTGGGTCCTTTTCCTCTTAACTTCTTCATACAATTCTATAGTGATTTTAGAAATGCATCTTTTTCTTAGTGCTTACAAAAATCAATGTACCAGTGGGGAGAAAAAAAACAACACCAAAGGACATATGGAAGCAGAGACACACATAAACCCTAATTATATGTTTTGATAGACTGGTTCATTTAAACAAATACACGGGAGAACATTTTTGTTTAAGGATTATGTGTGTATGTGTATGTTTGCATACACACACCAGCTGTTTCTATTTTCTAATTCAGACTGCCAGAGCACATATTATACCTTTGTATTAGACAAAGGAAATCTTTTCTTTTGACACATTGCCTTTCCCCTGGCCTCCCTAATGGAACAAATGGCTTCTAAGCAAGATATAATAAACATCTAATATGTTTCTCATGTGAATTTTTTTCTTTTTTAGAGACTCAAGGAAACTCAGAAAAAGTTATAATCTATTTTATTTTCAGTTCCAAATTTTCTACTTCCCTCCATCCCTTCCCCAACCACTGAGACTGCAAGAAATAGGGTGCCCATTATATATATGAAATTATTATTTTAGGAATTTCAAAATATTTGTGTAAGTGCACATTAGGTAGTATTAAAATAACTTTTCAGTATCATTTGCCTATTGCTTATGAAATCAGTGCCTAACACATAGGCTTAAATGATCAACAAATAAGGAATGAATGCATTTACCTTATTTGTTTATAAATAAGCAATAAAAAACATAAATATATAACATAAAATAAATATCTTTTATAAAACTATAATAAATAAATGATGAATATATACTTATAGAAAATAAATGATATCTATAAAATAAATGATATCTTTTACTTTATATTTTTCAATTTTCAGAAGAAAATGTATTAGTTTTTTTATCCTTTTTTTGAAAGTTCTTTCTAGGATATTAATTTACAATAGGGTTAAATAAAATTATGTGTGCTTTACATGACATTAGATTGGTCACAAGGGGAGCAAAGATTCTAACCATTAGGAATTATGCCTAGCTTGACTATAACTGTACCTCCATGGAGCAGTACGGATTATCTCTGAGGACACAGATGTATAGTTTTATGATTTACAGAAGATAAGCATTGTTCAGAAGAAGTGAACAAAAGAGCTGGTTGGTACTGGTCTGCTCATTTTCCCATTCCTTTCAACTGGTTCTGTGTTTCCTAGATGAATGGTTTTATGATCTCATCCAATCTGGCAAGCTAAGTAAGGTCAGAGCTTGGATCAAAAACTTGTCAGGATTAACTTAACATGTATTTGAACACAGCTTTACTACTTTAATAAGGGTGTTTGTGTTCTATAAAACCCTGGATTTTAGGCTGCCCATCAGAGTATAGGAAAATGGTATGGATTACCTTCTACAGGTCATTCACAATATAGCTTCTCTTTACAATGGAAGATAGTACTTACTTGAACCCTACATGACAATAATTTACCGAGTAAATAGCAGTATGGTGAGACTTAAAAAAAAAAATTGGCACGTGGTTCAAGAGTCTGAGGTAAAACTGAGTAAAGATGATTCTACTAGAGATTAATGATATCAACATACTTGGAAAGGACCCCAGAGGCCATCTGGTCTAGTTCCTCCATTTCATAGATCAGGAAACTGAGGCCCTTGGTGGTTAAGTAACTGCTCTTTTCCAGTTTCCTTTTCTGTAAAATGGAGATAACAATAGCACCTACTTCCCAAAGTTGTTGTGAGGATCAAATAAGGTAGTATTTGTAAAATGCTTTGCAAACTTTAAAGTGCAGTTTAAATAGTAGCTATGATTATGATTCAATTTTACATAAGTGGTAGGTATTAGAGGTGGGCCTCTGGTCTCAGTGTAAGGGCTCTTTCTTGAGTTTGTATGGAGAGTTCAAAGTGAATCATCCCAAGTCCTGGAAAAAATGAAGCAGAACCATGGCAGGTCATTTAAGTTGTCTTTTGAATCTCTGCCTCAAGGGCCAGTGTTCTTTCAACTATACCAAATTGCCTACTGAAAGCATAGTAAAATTTTTCTTTAGCAAAATCCTGTTTTGTTGATGCTGGCAAGGGAGTTTATCCACTGTTTAATAAGTTATTTTATTTCCCGAGGCTGCATTTTTCTCATTTGTTAAGTTATTTGTCATGAAGCAGTTCCATTCTCATTCTCTCTCCTCCCTCCCTCACTTCTCTCCCTTCCTTCCTTCCTTCCTTCCTTCCTTCCTTCCTTCCTTCCTTCCTTCCTTCCTTCCTTCCTTCCTTCCTTCCTTCCTTCCTTCCTTCCTTCCTTCCTTCCTTCCTTTCTTCCTTCCTCCCTTCCTCCCTTCCTCCCTTCCTTCCTCCCTTCCTCCCTTCCTCCCTTCCTTCCTCCCTCCCTCCCTCCCTCCCTCCCTCCCTCCCTCCCTCCCTCCCTTCCTCCCTTCCTCCCTTCCTCCCTTCCTCCCTTCCTCCCTTCCTCCCTTCCTCCCTTCCTCCCTCCCTCCCTTCCTTCCTCCCTTCCTCCCTCCCTCCCTCCCTCCCTCCCTCCCTCCCTCCCTCCCTCCCTCCCTCCCTCCCTTCCTCCCTTCCTTCCTTCCTCCCTTCCTTCCTTCCTTCCTTCCTTCCTTCCTTCCTTCCTTCCTTCCTTCCTTCCTTCCTTCCTTCCTTCCTTCCTTCCTTCCTTCCTTCCTTCCTTCCTTCCTTCCTTCCTTCCTTCCTTCCTTCCTTCCTTCCTTCCTTCCTCCCTTCCTTCCTCCCTTCCTCCCTTCCTTCCTTCCTTCCTTCCTTCCTCCCTTCCTCCCTTCCTCCCTTCCTCCCTTCCTCCCTTCCTCCCTTCCTCCCTCCCTTCCTCCTTCCCTCCTCCCTCCCTCCCTCTTGTCAGCATCCATGGATTGCTCATTAGGTTATATATTTTCCTTGACAGATTTGGTAAAGTGTCCTTTATTATTAAAAACCTTATCTTATCACTCTAGTAGGCTTTTGCCTCAGAACAAGTTCTAATCAGGATTGTGAGTAGACCTTATTCAATCTCCAAAATAATGTTAAATATTACATCATGTGCACATTTATTGGGAAAGAAAAGCCAAGTCTGGATAAATTCATGGATTTAGAGTTGGAAGGAATCTTAGAGGTCATCTAGTCTAATACCCTTGATTTATAGATGAGGAATCTGAGGCTTCACTAGTTTTTAAGGTTTTCCTTCAAATTACCTTCTATTTATTTGTCTGTTTACATAGTACTTTTCCCAGTGGAATGTAAGGTCCTTGAGGACCAGGACCCTACCATGTATCACCACAACTATCACAGAATTTTTCACATAAATGACTTTAAAAAAAAATTTCACTTAGTCAATTTGGAACATTATTCCTTGATTACAAGAATCATATTCTTTCCCTCCCTTCCCTCTCCCCACCCTTCCCCTAGCTGACATGCAATTCCACTGGGTATTACATGTGTTCTTGATCAGAACCTATTTCCATGTTGTCGATGTTTGTACTAGGATGTTCATTTAGAGTCTATATCCCCAATCATATCCCCCTATACCTATGTAATAAAGCAGTTGTTTTTCTTCTGTGTTTCTACTCCCACAATTTTTCCTCTGAATATGGATAGTGTTCTTTCTCATAGATCCCTCCTGGTTGTTCAAGATCACTGCATTGCCACTAATGGAGAAATCCATTACATTTGATTGTACCACAGTGTATCAGTCACTGTGTACACTGTTCTTCTAGTTCTGCTCCTTTCACTCTGCATCAATTCTAGGAGGTCATTCCAGTTCCCATGGAATTCCTCCACTTTATTATTCCTTTGAGCACAATAGTATTCCATTACCAACATATACCACAATTTGTTCAGCCATTCCCCAATTGATGGGCATCCCCTCGTTTTCCAGTTTTTGGCCACCACAAAGAGCGCAGCTATGAATATTTTTGTACAAGTCTTTTTCCTTATTATCTCTTTGGGGTACAAACCCAGCAGACAGTCTTTTAGCCCCCTTTGGGCATAGTTCCAAATTGCCCCCCAGAGTGGTTGGATCAATTCACAACTCCACCAGCAATACATTAATGTCCCGACTTTGCCATATCCCCTCCAGCATTCATTACTTTCCTTTGCTGTCATGCTAACCAATCTTCTAAGTGTGAGGTAATACCTCAGAGTTGTTTTGATTTGCATCTCTCTGATTATAAGAGATTTAGGACACTTCTTCATGTGCTTATTAATAGTTTTGATTTCTTTATCTGAAAATTGCCTATTCGTGTCCCTTGCCCATTTATCAATTGGAGAATGGCTTAATTTTTTTGTACAATTGATTTAGTTCTTTGTAAATTTGAGTAATTAGACCTTTGTCAGAGGTTTTTGTTATGAAGATTGTTTCCCAATTTGTTGCGTCCCTTCTAATTTTGGTTGCATTGGTTTTGTTTGTATAAAACCTTTTCAATTTGATGTAATCAAAAGTATTTATTTTACATTTTGGGATTTTTTTCTAACTCTTGCTTGGTTTTAAAATCTTTCCTTTCCCAAAGATCTGATGTGTATACTATTCTGTGTTCACCTAATTTACTTATAGTTTCCTTCTTTATATTCAAATCATTCACCCATTCTGAGTTTATCTTGGTGTAGGGTGTGAGATGTTGATCCAAACCTAATCTCTCCCATACTGTCTTATAATTTTCCCAGGAGTTTTTTTTTTTTATCAAACAGTGGATTTGGTCCCCAAAACTGGGATCTGTGGGCTTATCATAGACTATCTTGATGAGGTCACTTACCCCAAGTCTATTCCACTCATCCTCCTTTCTGTCTCTTAGCCAGTACTATATTGTTTTGATGACCACTCCTTTATAGGATAGTTTGAGATCTGGGACTGTAAGGCTACCTTCCTTTGCATTTTTTTTCATAATTTCCCTAGATATCCTTGATCTTTTGTTCTTCTAAATAAACTTTGTTATGGTTTTTTTTAATTCAGTAAAAAAGTTTTTTGGTAGTTCAGTGGGTATGGCACTAAATAAGTAAATTAATTTGGGTAGAATTGTCATTTTTATTATGTTAGCTTGTCCTACCCATGAGCAATCAATGTTTTTTCAATTATTTAGATCTAGTTTTAATTGTGTGGAGAGTATATTGTAGTTGTGTTCATATAGTTCCTGTGTTTGTCTCGGCATATAGATTCCTAAGTATTTTATATTGTCTAGGGTGATTTTAAATGGAATTTTTCTTTCTATTTTTTGCTGCTGAAATGTATTGGAAATACATAGAAATGCTGATGGCTTGTGTGGGTTTATTTTGTATCCTGCGACTTTGCTAAACTTGTTGATTATTTTGACTAGCTTTTTAAGTTGATTCTCTAGGATTCTTTAAGTAGACCATCATATCATCTGCAAAGAGTGATAGCTTGGTCTCCTCCTTGCCTATTTTAATGCTTTCAATTTCTTTTTCTTTCTCTAATTGCAACTGGTAGTGTTTCTAGTAAAATGTTAAATAATAGAGATGATAATGGGCATCCTTGTTTCACTCCTGATCTTATTGGGAATGCATCTAGTTTATCCCCATTGCAGATGATATTAGCTGATGGTTTTAGATATATACTGTTTATTATTTTTAGGAACAACTCTTCTATTCCTATGCTTTCTAGTGTTTTTAATAGGAATGGGTGTTGTATTTTATCAAAGGCTTTTTCTGCATCTATTGAGATAATCATGTGGTTCTTGTTGGTTTGCTTGTTGATGTGGTCAATTATGTGGATGGTTTTCCTAATATTGAACCAGCCCTGCATCTCTGGTATAAATCCTACTTGATCATGGTGGATGACCCTTCTGATCACTTGCTGGAGTCTTTTTTAGATGTTCTTTTATAATGATCTAAAAGGTGATATCTGTATGACTCAGGCTGAGTGTCCTAATAGAAAATCCAATTTTATCTTGAGCTATGCTTGCAAATAACACCTGGATCTTACTGGTTTGCAGCTAGAACTGAGGCTGACCAGATAGCATGCACAAGGAGATACTTGAAAATGGACTTTTTACTTAAGTGAAAAATGCTGCTGTGGAAAGGAAACAAGAACAAGTTCTGAACTTTCTGCCACTTTATAGTGCCTTTCCCAGTGACAATTACCCTTTTATTTAAATTGCTATCCTGAGTGGAGAAAAGAAAAGGATAAAGGACAGTTGCGTATGAACTAAATGGTTTAGTAGAAAAAAAGCATCAGGCCTGGATTCACAGGACTTTGGTTCTAATCCTGGCTAGACTACTATTCTTGTATAACCTTGGATAAGTCATTTTACCTATTTAGGATCATAGATCTCAAACAGGAATGAATTGCAGAGGTCGTATAACTGCCTAACTTTACAGATGAAGAAACTGAGGTCTACCCAAGGAGGTTAAGTACGTGGCCTAAGGTCACATATGTAGTAAATATTGGAGGTCCTCTGACTCTACTGTTCTAAACTGATTCCTATATAATGGGACATGAACATCTGAATAAATCATAGATGGCAAATACCTGGTTGCATGCACTTCCTAATGTTCCTTGGAGTAGATTGAAATGTAATTGGGAAATGTTTAACAAAATACAAATATAATAAAACATAGATTATGTTTTATTTAGGTTAACCAGCTGGATAGAGTGCTGGGCCTAGAGTAAGGAAAACTCATTTTCCTGAGTGCAAATCTAACCTCAAACACTTACTAGCTGGGTGACCTGGGCCAAGTCATTTAATGCTGTTTGCCTCAGTTTCTTCACCTGTAAAATGGAACAGGGAAGGAAATGCCAAACTGCTCTAGAATCTTTGCCAAAGAAAACTCTTAATGGGGCCACAAAGATTCAGACACAACTGAAAATAACAAATCAATAATAATAATTTATTTTAAAACTAATTCTGTATGCAACCTGCAGTAATCTTGATGCATGGTTAGTTGTCTCTGTTTTTTATTTGTGTTTGGCACCCCTGGACTAGAGTTTTTTTAAGGTCTATCTCTAGCTTCAGAGATCTCTGCTGTTCATTCTTTCTGGTGAAGTGCTGATTTACAGGTGGCTTGCCTTGAGTAGATCTTTGAAGTAGGATTTTAAAGACCTCCTCTGACCGTGACTATTCTGGATTTCTAACCAAATGTCTTTGATTATCCTTTCCCCCTTTTAAAGATAATGAGTGTTAGAGTACACTGATATTTGATCATCTCGTATCCTGATCTTTACTCTAAAGGCAGGGTGCTATTATCTGTGAAATGATAATAGAATTTATCTAATTCTTTGGAATTTTCACAAAAGGAAGAACATTTGGCAATGAATGTAAAGCTTGTCATTGTGCAATACTGCATCAGTCTAGGCAGGGGTATAAGTACTACAACCAGCTTCAACTGGCAGAGTTGATTGTTAAATTTTCAGTATGCACATTATTCCTAGAAAATTGGCAAATGCTACAAATCATGGCTTTGATTTATTGTTTTGTGAATTGTGTAGGGTCCTAAGAAAGTAGAGAAAAATATTAATACTATAGGTGTAAAATTAAAAATGTGTTATACATATATTTTCTCAGAGAATTTATTATTAAACATTTACTAGTACACCTCCAGAAGATGGAGATATGCTAAAAAGCAGGGTGAAATATCACCCCTGAAAGCTGATCAGACAACTGTTAATAGTCTATATTGACTTACTATTTCCCCGTCTCCAAATAAATAAACCAAAAAGAATTTAAGAGTCTACTATTTATTTGTCATTGTTGGAATACAAAGATAAAAAAATAGACTCTACTTTCAATGAGTTTACATTCTAGGTAGGGGGGAGATCACATGTCCCTTTCTCTCTGTGTATGTGTTGTGTGTGTGTAGTTGAGATTATTTGTGGGTGGGAGGGAACTAGAAAAATTTAGTGCATGCTGGAAGTCTTGCTATTTTTCTATTATATCACCTAGGTCACACATTTAATTTCCAGTTCTTAGCCTATGTTAATTCATTCTGCTCATCCTTAAGAGGATCAGGAAAGGAGGGTTGGGTATCCTTTAACTTATTCATTCTCTTAGAGATCTCTGCAGCTAGTCTGGTCTGGAATGAACTTCCTACTATGCCTCTCAATTGGCACTTAAAATGTTTTGGGTTAATATGGGCATGCTTTTGAAGAAGGAAAAGAAGCTAAGTTGATATACCTGGAAGTTGGTTATTACTGCAAGCCTTAAAAGGTGGAGTATTGTGTGTGAGAGGAACATAACAAGATGAATAGAAGTTGCCAATATCAGATTAGATATGTTTGCAAGGGATCTTACAGTCAGAGAAGGATCATTAGCTTTAGAACTTGAAGGAAACTTAGAGATAATGTATTCCAGTTCTTCATCCCTACAGAGTCTTCCAGCCCCCATTACATAGATGAAGAACCTGAGGTCCAAGAAGTGAAGTGCATTGCCTCGGGTCACACAGGAACCACAGGAGAGAGCTACTGTGTCCTATTCTTAGTGACCCCATTTGGAGTTTTCTTGGCAAAGATACTGAAGCAATTTGCCATTTCTTTCTCTAGCTCATTTGACAGATGAGAAAACTGAGGCAAACAGTGCTAATTTTACCCAGGGTCACATAACTAATAAGTGTCTGGGACTAGGTTTGAACTCAGGTCTTCCTGTCTCCATGCCCAATGCTCTATTCACTGCAACACCTGACTATCTTCAGGCAAAGAAGTGATTCTATCCTAAAATAAGTTCAGGGATAAGTAGTAGCTCCTGGCAGGATTGGATTATGTTATGGTTTACTATCTCATGCTTATTATATTCTGAATACCGTTGGAAAAAGTGTTTATAAATTCATCATGACTATAAATATTTCTAAAAGGTTGGAGGGCTGGAAGCCTTCTCACTGTGCTTGACGAATTTTACTGCCTCTAGATGAATCAGAATAGTATTTGTCTCAGATTTCAGTAGGGGCTGCAACTTTGAAACATCATCACCTGGCACTGGCTTGCATGTGTCTACATGTAAGCATATCCTATCTTATTGGAGCATAACAAGAAAGGTAATGAAATATCTTCTTTTTTAAACTGTCACTAATCCAGAAAGAAGAATGGATCCTTTTGGATAAGCGGCCTTCTTTGGAGGATGATATCATTGTTCCAAAGTATATTCTTTGAGTTATTCCTGAATTGTCCAAATCTAGCCTCAGATCCTTACTAAATGCGTGACCCTTGGCAAGTCTCTTAACTGCTATATGCCTCAGTTTCCTCATATGAAAAGGGATATGATAATAGTACCTACTTCTCAGTGTAGTGGTAAGAATAAAATAAGAATATTTGTGCTATATAAATGCTAGCAATAATGATGATGATTCCAGCTATTGTTATTATTATCCATGAATGAGCCAACATCAAGCACATCCATTATAGTCCTCCTGGATAGAACCATACTTTTGAGGCTTGTAGTGATATAAGTGATCTGAAACAATGTGATATAAGGTCATTGATTTGGGTCTTAAAGATGATCTAGTTTACCTCCATTTATTGATGAAGAAATTGAAGGCTAGAGATGTTAGAGCCAAGACTGACCTCATTCTAGATGATGAGCTGTTTCCAATATGCCACACAGTTGGAGAGACTGGAGAATTGCCAGGGAAGTAGCATCAGAACTTGTGACCAGCCCAAACTCAGTAAAATCCCAGAAGGTAAAGAAATCCCATTTAAATTTCTAAAACTCATGTGTAAATATTTTTAATTCTTTTATCTAGGTTATATGTTTGAAGGGTTTGTTTTTTTGTGCAAGAACATAAACAAGGCATTCTCTCAAATTGAATTTTCCTGATTCTAAATGAATAATTCCATTTGAGAAAAATATAATTCAGCCCTGAAAAATCATGGTTTCCTTATCACAAAACCACAGTTTCATAACTGGAAAGAACCTTAGAAGGCATCTAGTCCATCTCATACTTCTACAGAAATTGCTTTTTTGAAATTATCATCCTTATCATCAGAGAATCTACCATGTCTTTATTGGCATTTAGATTTGAAATAGGTTGCAATATTTTTTTTAGCAGATTTTGCCATCCTAACTACTTCTAAGTCTAGTATTAAAATTCTTCTGTATTTTTAAAGTACTGTAGTAGGAATCTGGGAGAATTTAACCTGGCTGACAGTTAATTTATAAATAGGGGCAACTAGGTGACAGAGTCAATAGAGTATTAGGCTTGAAGTCAGGAAGACTCATTATCTTGAGTTCAAATTCAGCCTCAGATACTTGCTAGCTGGGCAAGTTACTATTTGTAATTTGCTTCAGTTTCCTCATCTGTAAAATGAGCTAGAGAAGGAAATGGCAAACTATTCTAAGATCTTCATCAAGAAAACGCCAAATGGGGTCATGAAGAGATGGATGTGACTGAAAAGTGACTGAACAACAACAATTTACAAATGCTATCATTCATTGGATAATTTGGTATTGAGCATCTCATTTGTTCACTCAAAAATTCACAACTATAAAGGATGGACATAGATTTCATTAGAAAATTTAGCTAAAAAACTGTGGGAGTAAAAACACCGATGAAAAGCAACTAATTGACTACAGGGGTTGAGGGGATATGACTGAGGAGAGACTCTAAATGAACACTCTAATGCAAATACTAACAACATGGCAATGGGTTTGAATCAAGAACACATGTCCAGTGGAAGTGCACGTGGGCTATGGGAGAGGTGGTGGGAGGGGGGGGGGAAGGAAGAAAAGAAAATGATCTTTGTTTCCAATGAATAATGTTTGGAAATGACCAAATAAAAATTTAAAGAGAAAAAAAAAGAAAATTTAGCTAAAAAGGCACATAAAATTTAAGTGAAAAAAATCACTTTTTTGATCTTTTATCTAACAAACCTATATATATTTTTTGAAAGCCTTGGCTACCTGATACAACAAATTCTGTTTCTTAGCATTCTACCCATTGGAATTTTCTGATCCACAAATCCCCTCAAGCTGCTTATGAAAAATTATTTATTTAATATCATATTTAGTAATCAGTGTTGCTTAGGATAGTGACTTTAAGGCACTCTTAGGATGCCTTCAGGCAACCCCATCCCATTTTTTAACATCAAGAGCTTTTTGAATCATCAAAGACAGTTTGGGTTGTGTTGAATACAGTTTTATAAGTAATTGTGTATTTTATTGGATTCTACTTAAATATTTTAAGAATTTGAGGTCTCTGACTATAATATACAGCATGAGACCTTCAGGTACTCTTGTCTCAGTATAGACTCAATATTTGCCTAAATTGTCCAACTCTCCATCATATTAGTAGTTTTT
Organism: Monodelphis domestica; assembly: GCF_027887165.1. Classification (NCBI taxonomy): domain Eukaryota; kingdom Metazoa; phylum Chordata; class Mammalia; order Didelphimorphia; family Didelphidae; genus Monodelphis; species Monodelphis domestica. The sequence continues at coordinate 151,944,879 of NC_077231.1, forward strand.
GTTTTCTTGGCCATTATTTCTAAATGTGTCATTTTCCATCAGTTCCACTAACCTATTCCTTGCTTTTAATGTAGTGTCACCTAAAAAGACCTAACAGTTACCAGAGAGAATCCAGAGAGCTTGTTAAATCAGTAAGCTTAATTTTACACACAGCTCCCAGTCAGTGGCTCCTGTGTGAGGACCAGAGAAAATATATTATCTTTATAGTGGCTATTCTCCTTTCCCATCAAGTCCTTGACTGTGCTTTGGATGGTTGAATTTGATAGAAAAATGATCTCTGGGTAAATAAGGATGTTTTTTTCTATCACAAGCTAGCATCTCAAACTTTACCAGGTGCCTTCATAGTTAACTGTCAATTATGATAAAAAGGAGCCATATGTTATCTTTTATTTGTTTGTGTGCATCATTGCTATAGTAGCTAATTGCTACAGAGAAACTAAGGAGTGGAAACATTAGTCTAACATTCTAGCCTGGGCATGGCCAAGTGGGGAAGTTTGCCAAGTTTTTATCAGCACTGTGTCTAATTGAATGATAGCCACATTTACATATGTTTTTGATGTGTTTCCTATGGACATTTCCTACTAAAAGAATCTGAATTCTTTCAATTTCTTCTGTAGAATCTCAAATTCCTATTTCTTTGACTCCTAAATTCCCTTAGCAGTGGCAGATTACTTGGTCTTCTCTCTTGCCTTCCTGGCTCTGTTACAAATTTAGGATACAATCGTATCCAAGTGCAGAAGTCAGATCAGATTTTTGTTACACTGTCTTCATTCAGGTTGTTGTCCTGTATGCACTTGCACTGACTTTAGACATTGCTGCATTTTATATTAGTGCTGTAAACTGTTATTAGAAAAGGCAAAACATTTAAATCTAAGAATCAGTATACAAGAATATGCTACTGTTCCTAGTGAGAACACTGGATTAGAAAGCTGGATCCTAGGCTAACCTATAACTACTCTAGAAATCCCTTAATTCTTTGGCTGTTTCCTCATTTGTGTTATCTGTATCCTATATATATGACATATGTGTCAAGGAAGCTCATCCCCTCCCCCTTCCTGAGTAACTTTACCTGTCTACCACAGTTGTACCAGGGTTGTGTTGGTGTACGTTCTGTATGTCAATAAAAGTTAAGGTTTGGGGCAGAATCAAGAGACACCAGAGAGACCCGGGGGAGACCGATGAGAAGACAATGGGAGAAGCATGAGAAGAAGAGACAGAACAGGCAGGTGAGGGGGGAATAAGGAAGAAACTGACAGGCTAGGCTCCATGCAGCCAGGTTACTTAGGAATGATTGTCTACCCTTCCTAATAAACTTTATAAAATATATATCTCTGGGTAGAAGAAATATTATTAATAATTTAAATTATTACACATATATGACATATGATATATTATATGATATATACATACCAAAAATGAGAAAACATATATATATATACACACATATATATAATCATGTATTATTGGGTTGATTAGACATTTAAATGATGCTGTAGAAAGAGTGCTGGAGCTGAAGTCAGGAAGAGATGAATTTAAGTATGACCTCAGACCCCAACTGTATGGTCTTGGATCTTTTCATGCTTCAGTTTTCTTACCTGTAAAGTGGGGACAATGATAGCACCTACCTCTTAGTGTTGTTGAGAGAATAAGAAGATATTTATAAAGCATTCTACAAACAGGAAAGTACCGTTTACTATTATATTCATGATTATTGTTATTGTTATCTTTAAGACTCCAGTTCTGACAATCTCTGACTAGAAAAAGGATATCAATGATTTAAAGCATCTTGATTAGGGAAACAGCAAAGTAGAAAGAGTACCAGACTGGGGGGGGGGGTTTAGGTGTTTAGAGATCTGGTCCCGTCTATCATTAATTAGCCTCAAGCCTTTGAATATTTTTGTAGGCATTAGTTTCTTAATCTTTAAAATGATTTAACATTCTGTCTAATTCAGAAATGCTGTCATTTTATGATTTGCATATTTTGATTTTCTCTACCTTAACCCTTTCCTCCCAGCCTACTTCTCTTATTTTTCCTATCACTGATATCACCATTTCCCTCCAAGTTACTCTGCCTTGAAAATTCAAAATTCCCTTCTCTTTCTTTTCTGTCCTATCCTTCCCCTCATATACTTTCTCTGCATGTCCAATCAGTGTAGTCAAGTTCTGTCAATTATACTACTGAAATAGCTGTCACATCAATCCCCTCCTTTCCATTCCCTAAACTAGGTTCTCTTCATCTTTATCTGGACTATTGCCATGGTTTCTTAACTCTGCATTTGGTAGAATTCTGACATCTCTTTTTGATTTCCTTTGCTCTCTCTCCATTCCCCATTCCAACCACCAAGTTCTAGACGGCTTCATAATATGTTTTAAGGTCTGGAAATACAAAAGTATCTTCAATTGACTATTTCCCTCCCAGCATGAGCCTTGATATCCTTGCTTCTATATCCCTCCCCCCAAAAAAATTACTTTCATTACATTTTTTAGCTAATGCTATGAATAATCCCTTAGGTATTTAGAGAGTTTTTACATCAATGTTACTTTAATTTGAGGAATATTGTCATTTTTTACAATAGTTATACAACTAAGATAATTGAATTTCCCTCTAATTATTTACACCTTCATTTATTTCAGCCATTATGATTTTTATAATTTTTCTTTAATGACTACAGTAGTTTAATCTAGGTAAATTTAAGTAAGTTATTCCTCAAAAATTTCGGGGGTGTTATTATAAATGTGCTAGCAGTACTAGCAATCAAACAATGAAGGTAAGAAAATATAGCAAATACTTTTAAAATTGTTCTCTTAATTTTTATTGCTAGTAAGTAAGAATATAGATTATTTTGTGGGCTAATTTTGTGTCCTGCTGAACTCATTTTCTTGATTTTTGTTTTAGTTGAGACCATTGAATTTTCAAGCTGATTTGCCATGTCATTTACAGATGATGATTTTTTCACCTTCATTTTTAGTCTTAATCCCTCAAATGCCCTTTCCCTGTCTTATTGCAATCGCTAGAATTTTGAGAAGTGTGGCAAAAGTAAGTACCCTGTTTTGAACCTATTGGTTTAATCTTTTCCCATTGATTTCCATGTTGATCCTTGGCTTAAGGTAGAGTTTTGTATTAAAAACCCCAATAACTATTTTTTCAGTAGTTTTAAAAACACAAATGAAGACTGAATTTTATCAGAAGTTTTTTCTCTCCTGAATCTCTTGATATGGTTGTTTTGGGCATATTTCAAGAGGAGTAATTTTTTTGTTAGTTTTAAAAAAATTGTGTTTGTTGATAGTTTTTAGCTGGTATACCTGAAATAAATTCTACTTAATTACGATGAATAATTTGTTCACTTATTTCTGTATTCTAGTAAATAGTATTTTATTTAGAATTTATTAATATGTGGTTTTATTTTTCAGTGTTATCTTTGTCATATCCTAAAGTCACCACCTTTTTTCCTTATAAAGCATTTTGGGTAGTATTTTATATTCATGTATATGATTTAGGAGTTATTTGTTTTTCAAAAGTAATTAAAAAATCAATTTTTGTGTGTATTCTTTGGTAATTTACTCATGTTACATTTTTTCCCTTTCCTATGTATCATTGTTAGATGTTACCTATCTCAAATACAACTCTGATTATGTGATTCCCTCTGCTGAGAAACCTTCAAATAGCATCACAATTTATTGCCTTTATAGTGAGGTCCAGAATTCTAAGGAAGATGTTCAAGATATAATTTATATAACTTAATTTAATCTTTCCTGTTTTCTTCTACTACAGAATTCTCCTCATCAACTCCATACTCCAAGAAAGCTAAAATCTTTTTTTCAAAATAAGTTTTATGCTTGTCTACTTCTAAGATTTTGTTTTCCCTGCTCTTCCTATCTGGATTTCCTTTTTTCTTCAAATCCATCACTCCATATTCACTCCTTGGAATTTGATTGATCCTTTGAGGCTCAGTTCAAATGTAAAACCTTCCTTGGTTAGTCTCAGACAGAAATCTTTCCTCTTATCTCTCCAGTAGTACTGTATATGTTTCTCCTGGTACTTATTGAAGCCTACCTAGTGTTATAATTATTTACATGTCTTATTACTCCAACTTGCTTACAATGTAGTAAGTGAAGACATATATTGTGATCTGTTCAATTTTAAATTCCAGGTAGTATTTATCAATGTCCTATATATTATAGATGCTCAACAAATATTTATTGAATTGAATTTCACTCAAATTTATTGAATATGTATGTGCTTATAAAATATGAGCACATGCCCCTGTTTTCTCTTTGTTTTCCTAATTGGCTTTTTTCTCTCCTATATTGGTCTTCCTTAGAAGAACAGATAAAAAGTATACGACAGCATTATTGAACTGAAGAGGATCTGTAGTGTAAATGATCCCTGAATGAATGGCTCACCATATTTTTAATCATAGATATTCTTTCTTGTGAACATTGGATTCTCTCCCAAGGTCTCATCAGACCAGTGAAAACCAAATAATCTATGGTCAATAATTTTTGTTTGTGGAGACTGAATTAAGTTCACTTATATGTTTTAAGATTTCTGGGGAGTAGAAAAAAATCTCTCTTAAAATTACATTTATGGGAGTTTGAAAAGGGATTTTCTCACTTTCCTGATCCTAGTATCTGACTACAGCTACTTTGGAATTATTTCTTTTTAACTACATAATTGAGGCATCGTGGCATGGTGAATAGAGATCTGGTCTTAAAGTCAGAAAGACCTTGGTTCAAATCTCACTTCTAAAATAATACTGACTAGGTGATCCTAGGCAAATCACTTTACTTCCCAGTGCTCCAGTCAACTAAGACTTATCAAATTACAGAGAAGGTGACAGCCTATTTGTAGGCCAATGGAATTACAGGTCTAGTCTCTATCCCTATCTCTGAGGCCATAATTATGACTATGAGTTTTTATTGGGGTTTCAGCAGATTCAGCAGTGATATGAAGGAAGGAGGAAAGGAAACAGCCCTTTATTAAGCACCTACCATGTGCCAGGCAGTGGTCTATGGATTTTATATACATTATCCTTCTGATTCTTACAACAATTCTGAGAGGTATGATATTATTATCCCTGTTTTACACTTGACAAAATTGAGGCAGGTACAGGTTGTGACATGTCCAAGACTCCACACTCAATAAGTGGTCTATTTGACTACAGATTTAGCACTCTATCCAATGAACTACTTCGATGCCTCTAACAAATGGTTGGGGCAGGGGCCAGTTCTGAAGAAAGCAGATTCTATTTGATAGAGTTTATTTTTAATCCATTATGTTGTTTGGCAAAAACATCTAGTCCAGTTTTGATTTTCTGTAAAACAGTGATTCTGTGGTGGTGGTCTTAGGAAGAGATTTTTGGAGTACCCACAGTGCTCTTGGATCAGTGAGTGAAATAAATGTTGCCATGAAAACAATCATTGGCAGTTCAAATTAATATTTGAACTAAGAAGTTCCCATTGGGGTAGAAAGGCACCTAAGTAATATGATTATGAATGGAAAAATCAAGTATTGGCAAGGCTTTTTTTTCCATTTTCATTTGTGTGTGTATTTTGAATATAAATCCAAGGTCATAAAGCATTAATGCAGTCAAAAAATGTTTCTGTGAACAAGTTTCAACAAATCAGTTTTGTAACGAGTATAAATAAAATTGCTAATTTTTTTTCTGGACAATGCCAGTATTTGGAGTTTTAAAAAAAGTAAATTTCTTATTAATGGAAACTAAATGGTGTTCATAGCATTTTTATCATATGGCAGATTCCATCTATTCATCGTACTTTTCTGAGTTGTCCAAATGCAAGTACATGTTTTTTACCTATTGGTACTAGGGCAGAAGAGCAGTAAGGGCTAGGCAATGAGAGTTAAGTGACTTGTCCAGGGTGATACAACTGAGAAGTGTCTGAAGCCCTGGACTTACCATCTCTAAGCCCAGTGCTCTATCCACTGAACCACTTACCTGCCACCCAAGAGTTGTTTTGCTATTAAAATACATTAAATGAAAGAAAAAAAGCTAACATTCAGAACTACAAATAAGCCCTTTGGGGAATAATCCCTGTATGCAGCAGTTTACAACTTTTCTGCTGAATTCTTTCTGTGGGAAGTTCTGCTCTGAATTTCTATTAATTTTATGTGATTGGCCAAAATTCTGTTTTTTTTTTATGTGAATACCCTTTCATCTCCTTTTTTTTTCCTTCAGGAAATAGACTACAGAATTAAAAAAAAATAGAATATAAGGAGGCTGTCAAGTGGATAGAGTGTAAGACCTGTAGTTAGAAAAACCTGAGTTCAAATGTGGCCTTAGATTGTTACAGACTATGTGACCCTGAGCCATTCACTAAACTTTGTTTGCTTTAGTTTTCTCATCTGTAAAATGAGCAGCATCTTTGCCAAGAAAATTCCAAATGGGGTCATGAAGAATTGGACATGGCTGTAAAATGAGTGAACAACAATAACAGCAGAATGTAAGCTTTTTAGGGCAGGGATTATTTCTTTTTTTGATGTATCATTTGGATAGAGTGTGACCTTAGGATCAGGAAGAATGGGGTTCCAATCCATTCGTTGACACATAACTGGCCATATGATTCTGGGAAGTCAGGTAATCTTTTCCTAGGCAACTCTCCAAGACTATAAGTTTGCTGCATAGTTGCATGTCTGCATTGACGGTGGTGGTGCGAGGGTTCCTCCCTAGGAGTTCCCTACTCACTGAAATAATAGAAATAGAAATGGCCCCCTTCTCACCATTCTCCTCAGCCCTCAGTGCCTATACAGCATCTTGTACATTTTAGTTACTTAATCAATGCTATTCAATTTCCAAGATACTGGTCTTGTTCTTCACGAATTTTCAGCTTTAGTTTGGCTCTTTGCCTGAAATTCTTGAGTGTTTTTTAATGAAATATTCATTTTAATTCCCTGAAGTTGGTTTGCACTGTCCAGACCTAGAGTCTGGGAATTTCTTACTGTCATGTTGACTTTGTAGCTTCCTGATCAAGGGAAGAGAAGAGGGATTGGAGAAGTTTGAGAAATATAATGTTTGGCCAGGAGTAGCTACATTTCCTGGGGCATAATGAATGTGTGTCTTTTTTAAAAAGTTCTTTTTACCACTGGTACAATGCTGCACTTGGAGGTAGGAAGAACTGCATTCAAATTCTACCTCAGATATTTACTAGCTGTGTGACCCTGAGCAAATCATTTAACTTGTTTATCTCAGTTTGTTCATCTATAAAATGGAGATAATAATGGCACCTGCCTTCCATGGCTATTGTGACAATCAAATGAGACAGCATATCTAGTACTTTATTTATTTATTTATTTATTTTGAACCCTTACTTTCTGTCTTAGAATCAATATTGTGTATTGATTCCAAGGTTGAAGAGTGTGAAAGGTTAGGCAATGGGTGTTATATAATTTGTCTAGGATCACGCAGCTAGGAAGTATCTAAGGCTAGATTTGAACCTAGGACCTCTGTCTCTAAGCCTGGCTTTCAGTCTACTGGGCTACCTAGCTGCCTCCTATCCAATATTTTATAAACCTTAAAGTGCTATATAAATGTTAGCTATGATGATAATGACAATTGGCCATTTTGTCTAGGGCCTTGAGACAATTTACCACCCCTAAAATCTGAGAAATTTTGCTACCTCCTCAATTTTACCCTCTGTTTAAAGGGAGAAAAATGGGCACTTTAATTTCCAGGCTAGAGAAGGTCTCAGAGAACCAGCATTGAAAAACTGATATATGTGATGGCAGAGTCACTATTATTGATCTTTTAAAAGATCATGGAGAGTGGGAGAGGGCTGCAGAAGGTCATATGTTGTCCCAATTTTCACAAAGAGGAAGATAGTGAAATTACAACTTATAGACTCATGCCTTTGACTTTTATTTCTGGAAACATCACAGAATATATTATTAAAAGGTTTTTAAATGAACATCTAGAAAAGGAAATGGTGATTCCTAAGAGCCAGCATGCCTCCATTAAGAAGAGGTCATAGCAGACTAACCTCATTTCCTTTTTTTAGACTTATTTGTTAGCTCAGGAAATGTCGAAGGCATGATTTACTGAGATTTACACAAAACATTTGCAACATTCCTCATGTTATTCTTCTTCTACATTTCCTTCCCCTATCTGCAGCTACTGAAAACCTTCCTATCCTTCAAGATGTACAGATGTGGGCAGGATGGCAGAATGCAGATTTGGAAATGTTTGACTGGATTTAAAGAGTAGTCATTAATGGGTCTATGTTAATCTGGAGAGGGTTTCTTTACTTGTAAAATGAAGAGATTGGATTAGGTGACCTTTAAAGCCCTTTCCAGCCTCAAATCCTATAATTCCAAAGGGATTGACATTGAAGGCCAAACAGAGGATGAAGACCACTGTAGTGAGGGAACTAAAGACCAGGTTGATGAAAGAATAGTTGCAGGAATTGAGGATGCTTAGCCAGGAGAAGAGAAAATTTAGGAGGAAATAGTGTAGCTTGATTTGAAGTCTTTGAAAAGCTGTCACATAGGAGAGATTTTCTGGATCCTAGAGGGTTGTACTAGAAGTAATGGGTGGAAGTTTTGGTGTTTCAGATTTTCTCTTGTTGCAAAGAAAAGCTTCCTAACAATCATAGAAACCCCAAAATGGAATGGACTGCTCCTGGACATAGTGAAGACTACTTATCAAGGAATTTGTGAAGGGGTTTCTTATCCAGGTATGGTTTGAACTGGATAACCAATGAGGGTCCTTCCAACTTCAGTTTTGTGATTGACCCTTGATTTGCCATGATTAGGGATATGTGCATCTATCAATGTTGGTGCTAATTTTGTAGTCAGAAGTAAAAAGTCGGACTGGCATTGAAAACAGAAAATTTACAAATGTGGGTTGGTAGATCGGGTTACTATGTTCGTTAAACTAAGATAAATTGACGTCTTTATGTATAGGGTACTGTTGTTACCTTGTACAGATCTGTTTACCTCATCTCAGCTTTTGGTTTTTGAATGACAACTGTGAATGATGGCTTATTTGGCACAATTGGCAGGCTTTCTATGAGGACTTTGTTTAGAAGATCCTTTCATATTATCGCCTATATATAGTGCATTGGCTAAAATATTGTTATTTCATTTGGAGAAACTGAAGCACAACATTGTGGCAACTGCAATGCTGAGTATTTTTTACCAAAGAAACACCTCCAAACCAAGCCAAGAGAGCAGAAGTTGGGTTTTTATTCCCCTCACATATCTAAAATTCATCCTTTTTCTCATCATGGAAGAAATTCTGACTAGATTTGACCAAGTATTTTGTGGCCTTCTAGCTGATGTGTAAAGTGTTGCCAGCATGCAAATAGCCCTTGACAAAGCTGCAAATTATCTATGTAGACTGTGTGCCTGAACAGGAATGAGGCTGACACTGCCATTGCAGATAACAATGTATTTGTTTCCTCTCATCCTTGCTAGTCCTGATTAGCTCAAATTAAATGTGAGGTTCAAGGATTCTTGTTAGTAACCTGGCACAAATGAGAAAATAGAAAGTACTCAGAGATTTGCTTTGAAATTGCTTGCTCTTGGGAAGAAGAGTTTTATGTTTATTTGGATATATTAAAATCAGTAGTGAGATGATGATATTTAGATTTATGACTTAGATACAGCAGAAATCTCTTGTTAAGTTTAGGCAATATATCCGAGAACAGATTTTACTACCCTATGTAAAGAGAGCAAGTAATTTCTGGAAGCATGAAATACTTTGGACCTTACATTGCTATATTAATTATCTGAAAGCTTTTAATAGGTAGACACCTCTTTATCTGGATCTAGAAGAACTTTTTAAAGATAGGGATTCTCACAACAATATAAAAAGGAAAGAACAATTCTAAGTCAAAAAAATCAAAATTAAATATAGCAAATTATAAAGAACAGGCAGGATTTGACTGAAGAGAAGTGAAGAATTAGAGTACCCCAGGTGTCTTTTTGAATTTTTTCATTATATTTATCTATTGTTCTGAGTTTTGAGTGTATATTTACCCCCCACTTGAAAAAAATGCAATATGTCAGATGCAATGATTTTCTGGTAGGTGTGGGGAAATGCTTTTTTTGGGATTAACTATGGTGGTAAAAGAAATAGCAAACATCAATAAGAACTTATTTTAAAAAACAAATAAAAATAGGGATTCTAAAAGAAGAGGCAGTGTGGAGCAGTGGAAACACACTCAGTTAGGAGACAGAGAACCTGGGGTTGAATCCTGGCTCTGTTACTATCTACCCAAGTGACCTCGGTGATGCCTAGCTTACTTAAAACAAACCGAAGACACTTAACCTCTTTGGCCCTCAGTTTCTTCATATGTGAAATAATGGAGTTAGACTAGATGACCTGTGTGGTACCACCCAGTTTTAAATTGGTGCTCTTATAAAAGCTAAATCTTCTATAGCTGAGGGCATGGGGGAATTTACATTGGTATCCTTTTAAAACTTAATGAGCTTATAGGAGAACATAAGAGCCACTAAATAAATAAATCAGTTTCTTTTTGTTGTTTAAAGTCTTAATAGGTTGCCTTAAGTGAGAACTTTAACTGCTTTTTAAAGCTAACTTCATGCTTGTTAGCCAGATAGTGCAATAGTATACAACTTGAAAAAACAATATCAACCACCACTCCCTATCTAATGTGTGAAAATGGAAAGCAGTAATGGTTTGTTTTCAGAGGTGAGAACTTCTACTGGCCAAAGGATCAGGAAATGTGGTCTCATTTTCCATGTACTACACGGGTCTGAGGTTTTGTTGTTGTTCAGTCATTTCAGTTTGACTCTTTGTGATCCTGTTTGGGGCTTTCTTGGCAAAGACACTGGAGTGGTTTACCATTTCCTTCTCCTGTTCATTCTATAGATGAGGAAAATGAGGTAAATAAGGTGAAGTGATTTGCCTAGGACATATAGTGAGGAAGTGTCTGAGGAAGGATTTGAGCTTGGGTCTTTTTGACTCCTTGCCTGGCACTCTTTCCACTGTACCACCTAAAGGTCCATGGGTCTGAGCATAAGTTCCTCTCTTATTATTTATGAGTATGAGTGTAGACCCTTCTTTTATCTTAATTTAGTTTATGTAATCCCTAGGTAGATCAGTTGGCTGGTGCAGTGGGTAGAGTGCTGGGCCTAGAGTTGGGAAGGCCAGAGCGCAAATCTGGCTTTAGATACTTAGTAGCCACATGACCCTAAACAAATCACTTAAACCTGTTTGCCTCAGTTTCCTCATCTGTCAAATTACCTGGAGAAGGAAATGGCAACCCACTTTAGTATCTTTGCCAAGAAAATTCCAAAAGGATCATGAAGAGTCAGACATGACTGAAAGGTACTAAACAATATTTGCTAAATATGAGATAACTAGGTGACCCTGTGGATAGAGTGGTAGGCCTGGAGTCAGGAAGATTTGAATTCAAATCCAACCTCAGATACTTCCTTGGCTGTGTGACCCCTTAATTTCTATTGGCCTTAATCTACTAGAGGAGGAAATGGCAAACTATTCCAGTATTCTAGAAGCCAAGAAAAGCCCATAAGGAGCATTGAAAGAATATCAAGGAAAGTTATGTAGAACAGTGATGACCAAAATAAATAATACATTATAATTTTAATTGAAAGGAATGTAAAAGATCTACATTTAAAAAAATCCCTAAAACCCCCCAACTTTTGCAGTAAAATACAACATTCCTGTAAATACTGATCCTATTTAAAAAAAATGTTCCCAGTAAATATATAGTTCCTAACATGGTAATTTTATGTAATAATTTTTCAGTATATACCTATGAATTTTTCCTTTCTAAGAGATCTTTTAGAACTACTGCCAGTATTCATACATACATGTCCAATATTTGGCCAAATACAGTACTTAGAAGCAGAATATTAGAACCAGGAGGGATCTTATTAATGTGTGCCATTGATCTTTAATTTACTCTACATTTAAAATGGGCATTGGATTTTGCCTCTCTGCTTACCTTCTAAGGCTAAATTGGAACCACAGTAAAAGTCTCATTATATTAGATTCCACTAATTTATGATTCATGATATTTTGAAAGCTTACTGGTTTATGTTTACACCAAGAAAAAAATTAATTTGACAAGCAAATGAATAGTGTCAAAATATTGCACAGGGGCTATTTACTTAAAACAAACTTTTAAATGAAATTTTCATTGAAGACAAGCATCATTTTATTAAGCTCTTACTATATGCATGTGAAAGCCCTTGGTAGTCTTGGTCTCTGTATAAATACAATAATTAATAATGCTTCTTATATATTCATTAGAATCTATCCAGTTCTATCTCTAATGAGCAGTATTGGATTTTAAGATTTATAGTTGAAGCTAGGGGATACTGAAAAATTTATAGCTGAAGCTAGGTGATACAGTGGATAGAGTGCTGGGCCTAGCACTGGGAATATCTGAGTTAAATCCTATCTCTCCAAGCTTATTTTTTTCAGTATCTGTGACTACCCATGAGGAAGGCAGGATTGTAATTAGTTGTTTGGCTAATGATGGCCTTATCATGTGTGCCTATGAAACCCTTCATCCTAAATGCCTTGATGTCCACAGTTAGGTAATTGTGACAGAAAGTGGGCTGTGCAGATGTTTTTCTCCCTAATCTCCTAGAGCTGAGATAGAATAATGGAAGATGACAAAGCAGGCAGATTGGCAGACAAACTCTAAGGTGGAAAAGTATCTTGTGTTTCTCTGTATATATCTGGTGTCAAGGATGCTAAGATCTTGTGGTGGAAGCTGCTAATAGTGGAATACATCGAATTGAATTATTATGGAACTCATTATTTTTTAAAATTTAATTTAATAGATTAAAATTTAAGTTTATTTAATTAACTAATTTAGAATATCTTTCCAGGGTTACATAATTCATGTCCTTTCCCTCCAATCCTTCTACCCCCCCTCTCATAGCCAATGAGTAATTCTACTGGGTTTTATATGTGTCATTAATCAAGACCTATTTCCATATTATTTATATTTGCCCTAGGGTGATCGTTTAGAGTCTACATTCCCACTCATATCCCCATCAACCCATGTGATCAAGCAGTTGTTTTTCTTCTGTGTTTCTCCTCCCACAGTTCTTTCTTTTGATGTGGATAGCATTCTTTTTCATAAGTCCCTCAGAATTGTCCTAGAATATTGCATTGCTGCTAGTAGAGAAGTCCATTACATTAGATTGTACCACAGTGTATCAGTCTCTGTGTACAATGTTTTCCTGGTTCTGTTCCTCTCATTCTGTATCACTTCCTGGAGGTCATTCCAGTTCCCATGGAATTCCTCCACTTTATTATTCCTTTGAGCACAATAGTATTCCATCACCAACAGATAGCACAATTTGTTCAGCCATTCCCCAATTGAAGGGCATCCCCTCATTTTCCAGTTTTTTTTTTTTTTTGCTACCACAAAGAGCACAACTATGAATATTCTTGTACATGTCTTTTTCCTTATTATCTCTTTGGGGTACAAACCCATCAGTGGTATAGCTGGATCACAGGGCAGGCAGTCTTTTAAAGCCCTTTGGGCATATTTCCAAATTGCCATCGAACTCTTTTTATAAGGATAAAGCAAAGTATATAATTGAAAAACAAGGAGAGAAATATTAATTTTTACTTTTTGCCTGAGCTGAGACATTGTTTCTTTCCTCCATTCTCTCACATGAATGATTCTTGGCATTTCAACATGCATTTGTTGTTCATTCACTTTAGGTTAGACACAAGTACAGTCTCCTTCCTCTTTCTTCCCCTCCCATTCTGGAAAAGGCACATCTGCTAATGCATCCATTATTTATCTGTGAGAAACAGTTTTACTTAATTATCTTTTCTGTTGCTGGAGGCTGGGCTCAGCTCTCTCTCCCCTTTGAAAGGGTAATGTGCCTTTGTGCTGGCTAATATGTTTTAATTAGTTGGATCTGGCAGAGTCAGCCTGTCACACTTGTCATCTTCAAAGAGAGGGAAGAGGAAAGAGAATGAATGATTCTCAGTATGGCTGTGCTTAAACCCAAGACCCGATGAAATGTATCCTTTCCATAGTCTCATTATTCTTGATATTTTACTGATGTGGGTAGAGAGTTCAGTCTTTCTCTTTGTTAGACGCCATCCATGGTAACTGCCTTATGGGGGACTTAGGGACAAGTCCATGGACAAGAGGAGCACCACAGGACTCTCATGAATAACAAGCCACAGCTCAGGAAGCATATCCCCAAGAGGGGCTTTGAACACCACTACCAGTCAGAGCATATCTCTCCTCCAGTCTACTACTGAATGCTGCAGGGTCAGTGATATAGTGGCTATGAATCTTTATACCATCTTATCTTTGCCTAGGTTTGTGACCAGGACTGTGTTTTCTAACAATTCTGTGACACTTTCCCCATTTAAACAATGAAATGCATAAACCAATAATAAAGAAACAACCTAGTCCTCATTTACGTATAGTTTATTCTCGTCATTATTTTATCTTGGAATTGCAAACTCTCCAAATATAGTAGCTTGATCTTTGTTTTGAAGCAGGTGAAACTCTAGCTTGAAATGTGAAGCCTGTGGGTAAGGCTCACATTTAACTGCTAATTCCATAAACTCTGAAAGTTCACTGTTGGCTTTCAACAAAGGCTAATAACAGAGACAGAATAATGAAAATATTAGCAGTAAAATAAATGGCTTGTCCAAAGCTCCAGCGCAAATCAGTGATGTTATAGCAATGACTCAGATGGAAAGTCTGCGCCAATGAATATGTCCAGTCATTACTTTTCTAGACATCCATCTGGCCTCTCTGGCTAGCACTCTGTTTATGTGATGCTTTTATATTTTGCAAGGAGGGTCACTGTGGGGAGAAACAAACAACGCAATAATTGTTGTTATTCCTTTTTTTGTGGGCAAAATCATACAAAAAAACTGTCAAGAAGAGATTCAAGAAAAGTCATTTTTTGAAAGATTCTAATAAGTTTAGACTAAATGGCCTATAAGGGAGAATGCTACAAGCACATGGGTATATCATAAATCCTCTAGCAGGGTACACGTACTGCAGTCAATATTGCTAGTATATTGGGGGTTCATTAGCTTCTCTATCTCACAATATACCTTTGCCTATTTATTTTTGTAAAGGGAGCTGGTTGGCAGTTATTAGAAAATCCTGCTCTCATTGCTCAATAAGTGACCTGGGGGCAAATGACTCAGGAGACACAATGGGGCATGATGGATGAGAGCTAGCCTCAGAGTCAGGATGACCTGGGTTCACAATCTGCTTCTGGCATATATTGACTGTGTGTGCATCCCAATTTCAAGCACTAAGCATCAAGTCCATCCTAGACTTTAGAGCCTGAGATTATTCTCTAAAACTACATATTTGCCAAAATAGTTGCTCATCTGCATTGGTAGAGAGTTTCCTCACAGGATGAAAACACAGATCTGGATCAATCACTCAATCAATGAGCATTTATTAACTGACTACAGTGTGTCAGTTGCTATGCAAGGAACAAGAAATACAAACAGAGCAATTGCTGTCCTCAAAAAAAAAAATTCACCGAGATGATTCTATATAGAGCAGTGTGATTGCTCTTCTATCTGGGAAATTTCAACATGACCTTTTGAATTATGTAAGGATAACTATTGTTCTTTCCTTTATTTCTAGGATAGATGATCTGGCTATTTTTGTTTGATTCCCCCTCCCCCCAGTTGAATTCAGTTTATTCCATATGGCTCCATTCACCATGTTGTTGTGAATTTGCCTTAGAGCAGGGGTCCCCAAACTTTTTACACATGGGGCCAGTTCACTGTCCCTCAGACCATTGGAGGCCCAGATTATAAAAATCTAACCCTAACTCCAACCCTAACCAGGCAGCAGTATACACAGGGCAGAATCCTCTCCCCTAGATTGTTGCTCACCATGCTGATGTCTTCCATTGTGCAGCCACATAATCCTTTGCATGGTGCCTCCTTCTAAGGTGTCACACAAAGGATTAGGTCACCAGAAATAGTACTGTACATGAGTGATGCTGCGCTTTACAGTACTCCTCTCACTGACTACCAATGAAAGAGATGCCCCTTATGGAAGTGCAGTGGGGGCTAGATACTTAGCCTCAGGGGGCTGCAGTTTGGGGACCCCTGCCTTAGAGGTTAGATTTCTCAGTCAGATCCACAATGAAATAATATACAAGCAATAATCTTGTCATGTGGAAAAGGTGAATTTTTCTTAGTAATTTGATTATGGTGACTTACATCAAATACTTGTCATCTTAGATGATTCAACTCTTCCATAGTATATAAGGGTTTACTTGAAGTTTTTGGATCTGTTCATTGCAGGTCCTTATAAAAAAGTGGTTCTAAAACTTGACCAAAACGAGTTACTGAGTGACAAATCTATAAACCTCTTGCTTCCTGATTTCAGGGTTGATTTTTTTTAAACTACACCACTCTACCAACCCCTAGTTATATGATCTTAGAAGAGATATTCAAGTTTTTGAGGTCTCAGTTTCCTTATTTGTAAAATGAGGGAATTGGATAAGACCTACTTTATAGGGTTATTGGGAAGACCAAATGAGACAACATATAAAAATATAATAGTGAATGAACTTTTGATTTTCTTATTGCAGGGAGTATTTGAATGAGGAAACTCACTCTTCAGATTCAGATGGACATCTCTACAATTTGATTATCTAAGGCAGTGATGTCCAACTCAAATTGAAATGGAGAAACCAAGCAGTATATAGAAATCCCTTGGGTTGGGGCAGCTAGGTTGCACAGAAGATGGAGTGCCAGGCCTGGAATTTGGGAGGACCTGGGTTCAAATGTGACCTTGCATACTTTCTCATTGTATTACACTGGGTAAATCACTTAACCCCAAATGCTTAGCCCTTTTCATTCTAAGACAGAAGGTAAGGGTTGGGTAAACTTAGAATACTATAAATTATCATCATCTGTGTTGTACTGCATTTTTATCTATTTTATTAAACATTATACTTGAATCTGATTTCTCACTGCCATTGGGCTCTCAGAGATTAAATAACTTGTTCAATCACACAGACAGTAAGTGCCAGAGGTGGGACTCAGTTCCAAGTCTTTGTAGATATTCCCTCTGTTGCTAACTCAAAACATATATAAAACACTTTGCAAATCTTAAAGTGTTATATACATGCTGGATATATTAGCATCATGAAAGAATCATGGATTTAAAATGGGATGGATGATGACACTTAGATGTTATCTACTCAAACACACACACACACTTATTTTTTGAGGTAGCTGAGACTTGTGTTTAAAGCCCCTTTAAATGAGAACATCTTATGATTCTACAAGCTATTGAACTCCTTATTTCTTTTTTTTTAGTCAATAAGTATTTATTGTTATAATTACAGCATTGTAACTATAATTATAATGAGCCTTCAGTCGTTCTTGGAGCGTTGTCCATCTACTCAATGCATTCAGCTTAATATAGAGCATGCCACAGCTTTTGGAGGCAGTAGTCTGGGTATACTAACAAGCCTAGTCAGTTCTTTGTGTAGGACCTCTATTTTATTTATTTTTGAGAAACACTATTGTATTGGAAGGAAACAAGGCTCTATTAAGCATTTTCTGTGTGCCATGCATTTCCTAACTGCTTTACAAATATAATGTCATTTTATCCTCACAACAACCCTGGGAGAAAAGTAGGTGCTATTAATATCTCCATTTTATAGATGAGGTAATCGAGGCAAAAAAGGTTAAGTGATTTGTCCAGGGTCTCATAGATAGGAAGCATCTGAGGCTAGATTTAAATTCAGGTCTTTTGGACTCCAGGGTCAGTATTATGAGACTCCTGGGTTCAAATCCTGGCTTTGGGGGAGTCACAAACTCTCTAAGCCTTAATTTCCTCATTTGTTGGGTAAGGATAATAAGATTTTCATTACCTGATTCAAAAGGCTTGTGTGAACCTTACAGGCACTTATGTCAATTTGAATTATTGTGAGAAACTTAGAGTACAATATTAATGTAAACTGTTCATTGCTTTCTCCATTTGTCTCTAGCACGGGGCTTTGTAACTTTGTATGCTCTGAATGTATATTTGTTGGGTAATTATAAAAGCTGGTTAGGTTGTTTGTATTATCTGTGTTTCATATGTCTAATAAGCAGACATTGACCCAGCAAAAGCAGACCAAGACTCTGTGATTATGGAGACTGACCCAGTTTTCTGCTGAGATCTGAAGAACCTGTTATTTATAGCCTCAGAATTAGTTTGCATATTTTAATAATCAGGATGATAATTGATAGAATATTTCATTTAATAATATTTGCCTAGGATAACTGGTGATTTATTGCTATGGGGGAGAATTTTCCATTATAATTATTTCCCCTTTAGGATTTTGTTGGAAAGGTTTCTTTGTACCTCTAGTATGTTATAATGCACATGATTTTGGAAATTAAAATAAGGCTGTATTGCCAACAAAAGCTGAGATATTGAATTCTGAATGCTGTATAGGAGTCACCAAGTATAAAGTGGAAGCACCATGATGAAGCAAGAGTTATTGTGGCATAGTAGAAATAATAACAAATGAACTCAAAATAGATGCATCCAAATTTTGGCTCTGTCACTGGCTCTTTGTATGACCTATATCAAGTCACTCACCCCTCTTTAGGGTTAGAACTCAGTTTTTGCATTTGTAAAATGAAAATTTTAGCTGCTAGATGATCTCTAAAGTAATGTTCACATTCAGTTATTCTGCAAGAGCAGATGGTCTTCAGTGGATGCTTGGGGGCACGGAAGAATACAGAGTATAAGCTTGGCCTATATTCATCTCCTATACTGGTTAAAAATGTTTACATTTTTAGATATATAGAAAAGCAAGGAATGGCTAGAATTAGCAGTGGTGGCTTCATCAAGAATGATCCATACCAGACTAATATAATTTCCTTTTATTTGGACAGTTACTGTGATCTTGGGCAAGTTGTTTAATGCTTTTAGTTATGGTTTTCTTCTCTGTAAAATGAGGAGGATAGACTAAATGGTTATAGAATTAGAACCTTAGAATTCATCTAAGCTAACTCACTCATTTATATGGTAATTAGGCACTGAAATATCAATGACTTGCCCAAAGTTCCTCAGGTAGTGAGAGGCAGAATTTGAATTTGAACCCAGAACCTTAGACTCTAATTCTAGAACTTTTCCATGGTGCCATGCTGTCTTGAGTTCATCTAGACCTGCTTACTTGAATTCATCAAAAGTCACTTAAATATCTCTTATCACCATACTTACCTTGAATATCAATTCCCCTTCAGCTATCTTTATTCTATTTTCTCTAGTTCAAAGGGAAGAAAGAGAAAAACCAAATTAAATTCAAGTTGTTCTGCCTCTTTTCCATTGTGAATTACCATTTTCCCAACCATCCTATGCTGTGGTCCTTTTTCTTTGATTCTTTGCTTTTCCTGAATATTGCTAATAATTGTAATGAATTCAGTTCTATTTATTGTCCTTAGAATTACTTGAAAGACTTGGTTCATTTTTGAAGTTTTGCATTTGTGACTTTTATTCTTACAGGACTGTGTAATGCTATTTGTTTCCCTCCTCTTGCCAACCCTTGAGTCCATCTTCTATTTTAAAAACAAAATTTTAAATCTGAGTTGGTTGTATATTCATATTCATTTCTTCACAAGACTTCTAGTAAAGCTACACAACAGATCTTTGAGCTTTTGGATAGCTTGAATTGTTAGACCATTTTGCCCTTCATCAAACCTAAGTCTGTATCTTTGTGATTTCCACATGTTGCTCCTATGTCTGGGACCAAATACTTAATTGTTCTTCCATATGACAGCCTTAGAAATATTTCAAGACAGGTGTTACTTACCTAGCTAAACATCCTCAACCCATCTCCATATACATGGAAAAAATAGCTTTCACCATTCTGGATATTTTTCTCTGTATGTTTTTCAGTCTAACAAATGTCACATCATATAATTGACTTATATTAAGAGTTATTTTTACCCCTCATCCTTTTTCTATCCATCCATCCATCCATCCATATTTCTCCCCAGGACTCGAAATCCCAACTTCCCATGTTCCTTCTCATGTTACATGCTAACATAGGGGGGATATAAATTTTGTGTAGCTCTGCTCTCTTGCTCTCTTCCCCTATTTGTGGCTGCGGAAGCTGGCTTTGAGCCAGGCAGGAGAACTTACATGATCTTATTTTTGTTAGATAATTAAGTTTTTATATTTCTATTTCCTTTTTATTCCTTCTACTTCAAGTGATTATTAATACACTTTATAAAATTAATACTTGGAGTTATTGATTTAAATTTTACACATCCATCCATCCATCTATCTATCTATCAATCATTTATCCCTCTATCTATCTCACAAAGATGTTTAAGTAAATTACCCTAAAGTGAAGAAATGATATGGTGGTGGGAAAAATATTTCATACTTTGCTATTCTTGCGGAAAATACAGAGAGATTTGGCCTGGATAGTAGTATAATTAGATTCATTTAGAGGTGGTTGGAATCAAAGAGTAGTCATTAATGATTCAATTGCAGCTTAAGAGTAACTTTCCAGTAGAGTACCCCAGAGATCTGTGCTGTTTAACATTTTTATCAATGACTTAGCTACAAATCATAGACATAAGTCTCCTTATCAAATCTGCCAATGGCTAAAATCTAAAAGAGCTAGCTAATGCACTGCTTGATAGAGTCAGGACCCAAAAAGATCTTGAGAAACTTGAATGTTAAGCTGAATCTAAGAAGATGAAATGGACTTCTCTAGGACATGATGAGAGAGGCATAGTTAGACATAAGTTTCTTTTTGAAAAAATATCTGAGGATTGACAAATAGTTCAAGGACATGAATAGGCAGTTTTCATGTGAAGAAATCAAAACTATCAATAAGCTCATGAAAAAGTGTTCTAAATCCCTCCTGATTAGAAAAATGCAAATTAAAACAATGCTGAGGTACCACCTAAAACCTAGTAGACTGGCTAATATGGCAGCAAAGGAAAGTGATAAATGTTGGAGGGGATGAGGCAAAATTGGGACACATACACTACTGGTGGAGTTGTGAATTGGTCCAGCCGTTCTGGAGGGCAATTTGGAACTATTCCAAAAGGCTTTAAAAGAGTGCTTGTCATTTGATCCAGCCATATCACTGCTGGGTTTGTATCCCAAAGAGATAATAAGGAAAAATACTTGTACAAAAATATGTATAGCCATGCTCTTTGTGGTGGCAAAAAATTGGAAAGCAAAGGAGTGTCCCTTGATTGGGAAATGGCTGAACACATTGTGGTATCTATTGGTGATGGAATATTATTGTGCTGAAAGGAAATGGTGAACTGGAGGAATTCTTTGTGAACTGGATAGACCTCCAGGAATTGATGCAGGGTAAAAGGAGCAGAACCAGGAGAACATTATACACAGAGATTGATACATTATGGCACAATTGAATGTAACAGACTTTTCTACTAACAGCAATGCAATGACCCAGGACAATGCTGAGGAACTTATGAGAAAGAACGCTATCTACATCCAGAGAAAGAGTGGGAGTAGAAATGCAGAAGAAAAACATGATTTGAATGGGGATATGATTGGGGGTTTGATGTTAAAAGTTCACTCTACTGCAAATAGGAATAACATGGAAATAAATTTTGAATAATGATAAATGTATAACAAACACAGTGGAGTTGCTTGTCAACTCTAGAATGGAGGAGAGAAGAGGGTTGGGAAAAATCACGAGTCTAGTAATCATGGAAAAATATTCTAAATAAATAAAAAAAGAAAAAATATCTGGGGATATTAGAGTGGTGACTCCCAACTACCAGAGAAGCTAAGACTGGCAGGTTTCTTCTGCTCAGGAGTTCTAAGATACAGCAGGCTAAGGTGATGAGTTATCTGAACTAAGTTCAGCCTTAATAGCAAACTGGGCCAGATTGAAAATATAGAGAGCAAATCAAAGCTCCTATGCTGATTGGAATGGGATTGACTATGAGCAGTATCTTTAACTCAGAAGCTTGGGGGATTTAGAAAGAATTAGTCTTAAAAAAATGAGAAAGAATGAGTGAGAAAGAGAGAGAGAGAGGTGATGATGATGGAGAGATGCACAATAGATATAGAAAGAAAGATATATATATATATACAGATAGAAATAGATATAGAAATAAAGATAAATAATGGATAGATGGATTGATATATATATATAATAGAAATAAATGTAAAGAGATAATGGATAGATATACAAATGCATATCTACATTATAGACAGAAATAGATTAGACATACTAAATTCAGTATAGCAAGGTATGAAATATTTTTCCTTCCATCACATCATTTCTTCACTTTAGGGTGATTTACTTAAACAATCCTTGTGAGGCAGGTGGTGCAAAAATTATCATTTTTACTTGGCAAATGTGGATATTCAGGTTCTGTGAAATTGTATGGCTTGTTCAGGGTCATAATGTTAATAACTAGTAGAACAAGGTCTTGAATTTGGGAGTTCTGAGTTTCAAGGTCAATGCTCAATTACACCATTATTCAAGGCTTTCAGAGTGAATCACTATAAAATGGTATGGACTATGTGAATGTCCAGGAAATCCAGGTCCAGATCTTATGTAGATTGGTTCCAGGTTATTCTTGATCTGAAGAACTCCTGGGAGTGCAGGGGTCAGATTGTTCTAGAATTATTGAGTAGGGTTTAGGTCTATGTTTGATTCTGTACAATACCTGAGTTTCTGTTTAATACATGAGTTTCTGTTTGATTTGAAATCCAGTGAACCTCCAGGAAGAGTTGGTGGGATGCCTTTGGCCTTGTGGTTTCCCACTTTAAGTTATTGAGCACCTTAGAGTAACCCTTGGGAAGGAGGTTTTGTTTAGGCTAATAAAACATAGAGATCTTTGTGGATAGAAGACATTACAGCCTAACAACAAAGTCATTCCTTTGACTTTGGATGAACAATTTGACTGAAGGATACCACTGTAAAGAAACCATTCAGAGTTTATGGTCCCTAGTGACCTTCAGTTAGGACAAAGTTCCTCTAAGGATAAAGGAACAACAGAGGGGAAATGTTGGAAGCTTATGATATTTCCTTTTTTGTTGTTGTTGTCAAAATTTAGATTTTGAGTTTACTTGATAAATCATTGGAGAATGATTTTCTTCCTCAGGAGACATATGCTTTCATTTAAATTTGTATGTGAAGGCTACTCCCCAAATCTAATATCATTTAAATTTTTCTGTTACTTTCTAGTCTCTTCCACAGGGTAACTGACTTCCAAAAAAATCTGTCCCATCTTCCTATCAGCCACTCATCAATAAATGTCATACAGTACAACAAACCTTTGAAAATGACTTGGTTTTTTTTTATATGCGTTATTTCTATTATCTATATATCTGTGTATATAGTATATATATGTTACTATTTAATTCATGGCAAGGTTAAGAAGTAGGTTGGGGAAGGAAAAGGTATAAGAAGAATGTAATTATCAAATTTTAAGATGATTTGATAATGTTAAAGTTAAAACACTGATTGTTAAACTTCATGCATTTATAAAAAATAACAGGTAAACTCCCTGATAGAATGGAAATTTCTTAAGTGTAAGGACTGTTTCATTTATGGCTTTTTGTATTCTCCACAGTGCTTTACACATATTTTTGGTGTTTAATAATAATAGGTAACATTTACATAGTGCTTACTATGTGCCAAGTACTTTATTATTATTGTTATTGTTATTGTTTTCATTTTTTATTATCTTGAAAAACACACTTCCATATTGGTCATTGTTGCAAGAGCACACTTATCCATAACCAAACCCCCCAATAAAACCAAAGGTACAGTGATATGAAAGATGACTCCAAAAGTTCTTTCTCTGGAGGTGGATAGCATTCCCTGGCATAAGTCTTTCAGGATTGTCCCAGATCTGTGTAATGCTGAGTATAGCCAAGTTTTCACAGATGATCATCATCCAATATTGCTGTTATAATGTATAATGTTCACGAGAAACAATTTTGACAATCTTAGAAAAAACAAATTCTGCTAATGCACTAAACTTTTTGAACATTTATATGAGTGTTTGGCCATTAAGTCATTTGTCTATGCAATTAGTAAGTAATTTTGTTGTAAACAAAATATCACCAATCAAAGATTTAGCATGAAAATAATTTAAAGGTAATAATAATAATACCACAGAGTTATGAGATCATAGATCAAGAGCTAGAAGGGACCTAAGAAGTCATTTAGTTCAATATCTTTACTTTATATATACAGAAAATGGAGACTAAGGACAGTTAAGCAACTTGTCTAAGATCATATAAAAAGTGGCGGAGCCTGAAACCAATTTGGAGTCAGAGACTCCAATCCAGTGATCTTTTCAGTATACCACATCCTCTTCCTTTTTTGCTATAACCTGCTCCCCCTTCCCCTGCCATTTTCTATTTTTACATGAACCCCAGTTAAATGCTAGGAAGTTTCCAAAGAATACTGCTCATTCTTTTAAAAAGCTATGGTTCTTGAACCCAGGTCTTCTGACTCCCTGGTTCAATCATACACGTAGTAATGAAATAATTTAACATTAGCACTTGATGAATACACAGCAAACCTATAGGGCACCTCTATGAGAAAGATCAGGAAAGTATTACTTTTCTCATTATACATACAGATAATGAAATTGACCCGTAGGAAGTTCCCATTACATAGATAAAGAAACTGATTCTCATGGAGATTGAGAAACTTATTCAAGGCCTCTCATATCTTGGGGATGTGCTAATATCAAGAATTATTTAGGGAAATATGTCACAACTCAGATAATAGCCACAGATTGTTCTACTTGATTAAAAAATCAATTACACAAATATAGAATGAGTGAGAAGTGGACTAACAACAGTTTACAGAAAAAGGACTCAGGAGTTTTGGGAGATTGCAAAATCTCTATTGAACCAACTGGTGAGCCTTTGCCAAACAAAACCAAACTATTTTGGTCATAGACAATATTAATGTCCAGAGCAAGGGACATTGCTATATTCTACTTAGACCACATCTGGAGAATAGTTTCCTGTTTTTTTCATTGCCACATTTGCAAAAGGATATTGACAAATTGGAGTGCATCCAGGGAATGGCAACTAGTTTGATGAGGAACCTGTGAATCATACACTCTATGTAAGGATAAATTAAAGGAATTGGAAATGTTTTGTCAAGAGGAGAGAAGACACAGGGCATAATCATTGTAGTCTCCAAACATTTGAAGAGTTGTAATATGGGAAAGGAATTGGGCTTATTCTTTGTAGTTCTGACTATATGAGATGAGAAAAAGGGCAAGAGAGAAAAATTCATAATTCTGGGACTCATCACATATGTGGACTTTAAGATGTTAGTTTGTAAACTACAGGTTGAATATGTAGATTGTGTTCTCAATTCCGATACTGACCTCACAAATTCATGCAATTTAATTCAAATCAAGGTAATTGGTGGAAATTATGGTACACATTATAGGGGAACAGACTTTAATTCAATAGATAGGGCTGGAGACTGCCTGAACTTGTGGTTTTATTAGTATGAAAGAGAACTCCCAAAGTGGAGAAGCTTCCTTTACCAAAGCAAGTTGGCATCTTCTCTGTAACTTAAAATTTTAGAAAGTTGCCTAGTGCATTGAGAGGTTCAATGACTTGCCCAGAGTCACATAGTCAATGTTTATCAGTGTCAGGACTTGAATTCAGGTCTTCTTGGCTCCATTGCTAACCCTCTATACACTGTCTCATGCTGCTGCTTAATTTGAGTCCAATATAAAGATGGCATTTCTAACCCTTAGAGTGTGAACTCAGTGCCTTTTAAGGCTGTTTGTTCCCTTTTAAAATAGCTATTTAACAGAGCCAGGCATTAAAACACTAGGACTGTTTAGGCAAAGTTTCCATGACAGTTTGTTGAAGATGTTTTCAAGGGGATTATTGAATTGGGAGCACAGTGGGATAAAGTGATCCCTAATGATTTTTTCTATAATTTTTAAAAGTATGTTATGTTTATGAGTATTTGAATGTGAGTAGAGCTGTTGTTTCTTTTTCTCATCATTTAAATATCAAGGATAATGACAGTCATGGTTTTACAAGAGCATAAGTACCTTATATTTATTTGGCATCTTTCATCTGAAAATTTCAAAAGACGTGACAAATTTTTATTCATTTTTCTCCTTAATGCTTTATCTCCAGAGTGGTTTTGTAGAAGTTCAGCCCTTGTCTTTGACCCATCTAGTGAGTTAGATTAGAGAACAGAAGGTAGGAAACAAGCATTTATTAAGTACCTGCTATATGCCAGGTATCTTGTTAAATACTTTACAAATATAATTTTACTTAATCCTCACAACTCTCTTAAGAAGTAGGTGCAATTGTTATTCCTATTTGACAGTTGAGGAAACTGAGGTATCAGTTAAATTATTTGCTCAGGGTCATATTGGTAGTGTTGAAGGATGAATTTGAATTCAAGTCTTCATGGTTCTAGGTCCAGTATTCTAGCACTCTCTAGCTGTCTAGTGAAGACTTGGTCTGCTTTCCTTCCAAATATAGAAAATATTGTGAGACAACTCTTCCCCCATTCTCTTCTGGCTTCCCCTCAGTGCTTTGGCATTCATTTAGTCATGTTAATTGAGTGCCTAATAACCACTAAAGATACACAGAAGTGAAGACCATGTTCTTGGCCTCCATTGTTTGCTGATTTGAATTAAATTGTCTAAATGTGTGTGGGTAAGTATTTGATTTGAAAATTGAATTCAGGGACTCAACTTTCACATCACTGATTAATTGCCTAGAGGTCACTACTCTGTATCAGGGTGCCATTGATTATATGTGCTGAGTCTGAGTTATGGATTACTCTCAGGATCTCAGTGTTCTTATTTGTAAAATGAAAGGATTATATTAGATGATAGTGTCTATCATCCATTTCCACACTAAATTCGAAGGGCTAGATGTCATTTAGCATAGTAAGAACCTTTATAATATTAATGAACTTGGTGAATTTTTGTGTAATTTCACATAGAAAATCATCAAGATTTGTCCAAATTTGATGGATGATTACCTATTGATTAGCCACAGAATACCCTTGCTTCCAGATGGCTCATTAAAAATGTTGGGAGTGCCTCTCATGGATGCCTTGTTGGTCATGCTGGGCTGTGTGTGTGTGGCGAAATGAAATTCCAAGAGAGGAAATGTGTAGGATGGGCTAATTAGTGGGTGCCCATTCCTGCCTTATTCTATTTCTTTTGATAAAACCCTAACCCACTGTATAAGATAGAGTCTTTTACATCATGATTGTCCTTCAACAACTGAGTGCTAACGTCAATTTAAGCAAAGAAGACAAGGACAGGCTAATCATGGGGTTTGAATTCTTTCTTTTGCCTCCTATCAGTCCAAGCTAGAAGAATTCCATCTGGGGAGATAATATAGTAGAGTGAAAAGGTCACTTTTTCTATAGTCAAGGAACTTGGCTCATTTCCCACATATGACATATACTACCTGTGAGATCTTTGATCACTTAAATTCTCTGGGCCTTAATTTATTAATCTGGAGGATAAGGGATTGTGCCAGATGGCTTCTGATGTCTCGTCCAGTGCTAGAGCTATGATTCTCTGAATTACTTGTAGGGGATGGAGAGAGGAGGAGGGAAAGGACTTTTTCTCAGGAATCTTTTTTTTTTTTAATGGGGAAACATTGAACTTGATTATAATTTTATTTTAGGACTATTTCCCATTCAATTCATTGCATAAATAAATTTTACCAAGTATATTTCTTGTTAGCAATTGCTCTTTTTTGAATTTCCAGACCCTCTTAGTGATAGACCTTAGAAAATATAATTTCTAATTTTAAAGTTATATCAATTTCTGAGTCACTGTAATTTTTATATCTAGTATTTTCTAAGATGATGGAAGAACTTGAGAATTCTTTTAATTAGTGTAATATATTCATGAAATCTTTTAGTGTCTGTATAATTTCACTAAAGTTTAATTTTGTGAAGTTAGTTTGAGTGAAATAATCAGTTACTAACTTGATTGGAAATCAATTAATCAGTGAACTATAATTTATTAAGTTCCTACTATGTGCCAGGAACTGGGATAGGTGCTGGGGTTGCAAATAAAATAATTTAAAAACATATTTCCTCAGAAAGTAAATATAATTTTTTGAGTCACCACATAGGTACAATTCATAGGGAATGAGAAGGGAAGATGGATTTGATTTGTTATGGGAAGAAGAATTGAATAGTGTTGAATAAGAAAAATTGCTTTTGGTAATCCAAAGACAAATTTTAATCTTAGGACAGAAATGCATTCATATCAACTTTATTGGGATTTTGTCTTTACTGAGACTGTTGAGTTGATGAAAAAAATCCAGAAACCTTGAAGCACATCATGTTGTCTTTAACAGGCAGTTTATACTAGTTATTCTTTTTCTCAAGTAGTTTTCTTATAAAGTTCCTGCTACAGTTGAAGGGAACTTCCTTTTCTTTAGCTGTCCTTCTTTAAATATTTTTGGACAAGTTGGAAAAGAGACATAATTCATTGCCCGAACAAATAACTTTGTTACTCAAAGGCAAATCATTTAGAAATCATTTAGATCATTTCCCTAATTTTACAGAGAAGGAAACTGAAAGCCTAGCATCAAAATTCTTTAAATGGACTTCCAAATTTTGATTTGCTCAATTGTTTTTGTGTTAGATAACAACATGTTTATGTGTGTATGTTGACTTAATGCTGAGTTTGATTTAAAAAAATTTTACCAACATTTGAAAGGATCTTTAGTCCAAAAAAATTTATGATAGTTTGTGTAGATACAATTTTTAATTATTTTTCTAATTTTTTTTTGATCCATGTCTTCCCCGCTACCCCCACTACTTCTCCACCAATCCCACCAGAGGCAGGTAATATGATAACACGAGCTCTCATGTAATACATATTTCCATGTTTATCATACTGTGAAAGAAGACTTCAATCTGCATTTAGACTCCATTAGTTCTTTCTGTAGTGGTAGATAGTCTTTTTTTGTCATGAGTTCCTTGGAGTCATCTTCTTGGATCCTTGCATTTTTGATAATAGTTAAGCCATTCCCAGCTGATCATTGTACATTATTACTGCTACTGTGTACAACGTTCTCCTGGTCCTGGCCACTTCACTTTGCATTACTTCATGTAAGTAAAGGGTTTATTTATTTTTTTGTGATTGTCCTTATAGTAATTTCTTATGGCACAATAGTATTCCCTTATAATCATATACCACAATTTGTTTAGCTATTCCCCAACTGATGGAAATCCCTTCAATTCTTTGCCACCACAAAAAGATCTTCTATAAATATTTTGTTGGGTCATGGGATATGTACAGTTTTATGGCCCTTTGGCCATGGTACCAAATTGCTCTTCAGAATGGTTGTATCAGTTCAAAGGCCAACCAACAGTATATTCATGTCCCCATAGCTCTATCCACTGTGCCACTTTAAAGATAGGAAGGAGTCCAGTTAAGAAGGGCTTTACAAGTCAAATAGAAAATTTTATATATAATCCTGGAGGTAAAAGTGCCACTAAAATTTATCCAATAGTTTTAATGAATGTAGAAGACACAGAGTGAGACACTGGAGAACATGAGACATATTTATATTTTTAAAAATATGAAAGATTCCATGTGAAGACAGAAGCCAGCAGAAGCCTCCTTTACTTCAGAACCATCCTGGCTTCTGCTCATTAT
This sequence comes from Monodelphis domestica, assembly GCF_027887165.1. NCBI lineage: Eukaryota > Metazoa > Chordata > Mammalia > Didelphimorphia > Didelphidae > Monodelphis > Monodelphis domestica. Next base: position 151,974,518 of record NC_077231.1, read on the forward strand.
AATGCCCACTTTCAAGGCATCATCCTACAAATCTCTCCCATATCACTGTTATATTTAGGACCTTGAGACAAATTTAATCTGTAAGATATTTTCTACTTCTATTTCCTCTACCCTATGGCAAATAAAATCTTAGTCCTTATCTAATCTCTCAGAAATGAAAAGCCTTCTGCTTGGAAAAAAAAATCTCCTTTTCCTTCCTACTTTACCTCAAGTTTTAATGGATTATTTAGTACAACTGTTTCCTTCCTCAGTTTCTTCATCTTTTCTTCTCTAACATAGCTTTCTGTCATCTAGCATGGAAGCCTGGCTTCTCCAGAAGACACGCATCTCATGTCATACTCTCTAGAGCTGAAAATTCATATTCATATTTCTATCAACTCACAAGGCTTAAAGGAGGAATCAGTATACTGGTTATTCCCCACTGGTATTTTCCCCTGCCTCCATTATAGGATAGATTCAGAACTAGAAGGGACCTTATAAAAATCTTATCCAACTTCATTTTACAGATAAGACAAATGGGATCTATAGAGGGGAATGGGATCAAAGATTTAAGTCTGGAAAAGGGTCTTAGAAGTCATCAAATTTAACTTTCTAATTTTACAGATGGTGAAAATGAGGTATAGAGATGGCAAATGACTTGTCTTATAATAGGATTTAAACTGAGGTCCTATTGACTGCAAGTCCAGAACCCTATCCACCATGCTAAGCTGCTTCACCTTTAGATGTAGGTTCTGAAATCATAATAGAAGCCTTGAATGTGAAGGAGATCCCATGGATTGGAGGAGGAAGTAGATAGTCAGATGTAGGGAGAGTAAAGGACAAAGTAGGAGAATAGTACTGGATGACCTAGCTTGAACTAAAGAAGGAGAGAATTTAATGCAGATGCTGGCACCCAATAGCATTAAGGACTACTAGGGAGGGGGGCAGCTAGGTGGCTCAGTGGATTGAGAGCCAGACCTAGAGATGGGAGGTCCTGGGTTCAAATTTGACCTCAGATACTTTCTAGCTGTCTGATCTCAGACAAGTCACTTAACCCCCATTGCCTAGCCCTTACTGCTCCTCTGCTTTAGGACAACTACACAGTATTGATTCTAAGAAAGAAGGTAAAGGTTTGTTTAAAAAAAAACTATTGAGTGGGTCAGAGTGAATGAAAACTGAGATAAGGTAACTGGAAGTGGTCATTAGTGATTTTTGGAGACAGGCATTTCATTAAAGCTAGTTTTTTTTTTAAATCCTTACCTTCCATCTTAGTATCAGTACTGTACATTGGTTCCAACGAAGAAGAGTGATAAGGGATAGGTAATGGGTGCCCAGGGCCACACAGATAGGAAGTGTCTGAGGCCAGGCTTGAACCCAAGGCTTGGCACCTCTAGGCCTGGTTCTCAATTCACTGAGCCACCCAGCTGCCCTCTCAACAAATCTGTTTTGAGTAGAAGACATGGAAATGGAAGAGAAGTGGGAGGAAAACAAAGATTGGGGATGGGAGCAGGGATGCTGGAAGCTTTTGGAAATTTCTTCCCATACAGTTCAGGAGAATATTGCCCTGGGTATGGAGCTTTGCATGAGAAGTTGGCAAACCCAATTTGAGTTTAGCTTTTATATTTGTATTCAACTAAGATGAAAAAAAATTACTTCATTTGTCCCTGTTTTCTAATATGACTAAGCTTAAAAGGGAAAATTGCTTTCTTCTGGCTATTTCTTGTCAAATTACTATTTTTTTCTAGCTTTCCTCCCCTAAAAGGCTGACATAATTAGTTCTTAAAGGACTTTAATTTTGTTTCACTCTCTTGTCTTCCCAAGGTCTTTCCTCAGCTCTTTTTTTGATGGTATGAACAGAGAGAAAGAGATAGGAAGATCTATTCTTTTACTCCTGAAATTATGGGCACAAAATTCTGATAATGGGGGCAGAGAACAAATTATACATATATCATACATATATCATATACATATATCATACATATATCATAAAGCATGTAATTGTTCAAAGGAAGAAAGCAGAATGGGAAGAGAACTGAATTGGGCTTCAAGAAACCTGGGCTTTCTTGTTTTGAAACATTATGGAAGTCATCTATCTTCCCTGAGCTTCTTTTTCATCATCTATGACATGAGGGTGCCAACTATATGATTCTTTAAGGTCACCCTCCCCAACTCTGAAGTTCTTGATGCTTTCTAGCTTCGAGGCATAATGACTTCCTGCCCCTTAGCTCCAGAATTCCGGTCTGGGATTATAGATAGTTTTACTTAAGCAAACCCTGTGAAGCCTCTCTGCTGAAAGGCAGAACCACTAAACATCAAAAAGTTCTGTAAACAGTGGCCAGCTTTCTCAGGAGGGAGATGTCACATTTGCCTCTCCAGAGAGCAGGTCATGCATGCCTCTTTTTATCTACCCATGTATTTTCAGCAACAGCCGTGATAGTGTATCATGGTTGTCACTTCTGAATAGGAAAGTGAAAGAGGTGAGGTATTGAAGATGAAGCTATATTTGTATGCTTATTTATAATTCGTCCACCCTTGTTGATTTGGAAGCATTAAGCGAAAGCCTTAATTCACCGCCTCACAAACACTTACTGGTGGCCAATCTGTTTCAGGCAACTTTTAGTTGTGGGCCAAGGTAGCTAAATGCTAGCAAGCTATAATCTCCTGTCTTAAATATGTGCATATTTTGTTATCTGCCTCGTAGCTAGACCGAGTGAGCATTTGGAGCACAGACCAGGCAGCCTGCATAATTTAAAAGAGAAAGTCAACATTGAATGAAGCCCTAGGTTTGAAAACTAAATCTGCATTAAAAAAAATCTGGCAATAGGATAGAAGGAAAACAGGAAATAAAAGACCAAGGTGTGTGATTAGTAAGCCTTTGGGTTTTTGGTTTTATCTCCAGGACATGAGAATATTTAGTTGAAATATTCATTTTGGTTTAATGAAAACCTTTTCTGGTTGTGTTCAGTTATGTTACATTTATGGCTTCATAATGGTACAAAAATTAGTTTGTGTTTACTCCCCAAAAGAAAGCTGACTTGACCATAAGAAATTGGATACTTTACCTAAATGATCATAGAATCATAGATTCAGAGCTAGTAGGGATCTCAAATAGTAGGGATCTCAAAGCCCAACAATTCAACTTACTTATATATATATATATATATATATATAAGGAAGTTTAGGATCAGGGAGGAGGGTTGGGTCATGATACTTGCTTAGGATCATAGTGACAGTAAGCACAAAGAGAAGATTTGAACCTAAGTCATCTGACTAAGGAGTCAGGACTACCTACTGTTCCATATACCTATCTCCCTCCCTCCCTCCCTCCCTCTCTTCCTTCCTTCCTTCCTTCCTTCCTTCCTTCCTTCCTTCCTTCCTTCCTTCCTTCCTTCCTTCCTTCCTTCCTTCCTTCCTTCCTTCCTTCCTTCCTTCCTTCCTTCTTTCCTTCCTTCCTTCCTTCCTTCCTTCCTTCCTTCCTTCCTTCCTTCCTTCCTTCCTTCCTTCCTTCCTTCCTTCCTTCCTTCCTTCCTTCCTTCCTTCCTTCCTTCCTTCCTTCCATTTGGTCATAAGGATTTCATTCATCAATGACTTTGGGCAAGTCATTTAACTTTTCTTAGCCTTTTAGTTTCCTAAACTATAAAATGGGGATAATAATAGCACCTGTCTTCCAGGGTTGTTTGGAGGATAAAACGAGACACTATTTTGTAATGTACTTTTTAAATTTTAAAACTCTCCATAAATATTAACTATTATTATAATATGTAACTTTAGGGGGAAGGTACTCCTAGTTGGGAGTATCAGGAAAAGTATTACTTAGAAGTTGGTTCTTGACCTAATTGGTACTGTATTAATGCAAAGACATCATAAATACAGACATATTTTAAAGGAGATTAACTAAATGCAAAGGTGAAATTTAAAAAAAGTTTGAGGAGCTGTAGTTTTAGTAGCTGTGAGCCATATACTTGATGTTAAATATCAGTGTAGGTCAAATTATAAAAAGCACTAAATCGTAGCCCATGGCCAATTAAAGTAAAGTAATATTTCATACATTTCCAGTATAACAAAAGAATCTGGACAGTTTCTTGGGGCCCGCTGTAATGAGATTTGACCTGCATTGCATTGCTGATAATGAGATCATGTAACCCATTACAATGAATTGATTTTCCCTGCAGCAATTCCATTCTATTGGATAGATGCAGTAGATGGAACACAGCTGGAGACACTTCAGTCAGACCTCAGGAAGAAAGTTTGGAGTGTAAGAACCATTTGATACTATAATTCATTGCTAAAGGAAGCTGTGAAGGTTCTGGAAACTTTAGCAGAAAAGATATTAGTTACTTTTCTGAGACAATTACCTCTAGTTTTCCCCTGGGGCAAAGAGATAAGAGTATATTACATCTTAAGATCCTTGACAGCTCTAGAATTTTGGGAAAGTATTATTTCTGGTGTTCAATTATTGTATTTATTTTATTACCAGGAGAAATATAGTCTCAGTTTTATCAACAACTTACTGGTTGCCTAGCACTGTGACCTAAGGTTCATCCCTTGGGTATAAGTCTGCTGTGATTTCCTTTCTTACATTTTTTTCTCTTCAGGGCAAATCACAAACAGCCAAAGCACCAAACCCTGTGGGAGCAAGCTTCTAGTGTACTCCCAATTTCCCTTTTTTTGGAGCATAGGGTGAATAATATTGACCTAAGTTTAGAGAGTTAATTGTTGGTGACAACTTCCATTACTATAGCTTAGTATCTGTGAGCATAAATCGTTAGAGAATCTCACAAATATTTGAGTAGGAGATCCAAGCAGTGGATGCAGAAGTATTCTAATATGAACTCTTTTGTGAGAGTGCCCTATATGTTAGATTCTCAAACTTGTCTTATTTTTTGGTTAATTTTGCAAATCACACAATCATTGAATTTGAAACTTGGAGGGAACTTCAGTCATCATATAGTCCAACCCACATCTGAAAGAGATGCCCTTTATAATGTATTTGACAAGTAGTCATCTAGACTCTGAAGACCTTCGAAGAGGGAGAATGCACTAGCTCTTGTGACAACCCATTTCATTTTAATAATGTTAACAATAACTAGAATTTAGATATTACTTCAAATTTTGCAAAGTGTGTCACAAATGTATTTTCATTTGATACCCACAACAACTCTAGGATATAGGTACTGTCATTATCCTCATTTTATAGAGGAGGAATTTAAAGCTGAGGGAGCTAAATGATCATACAATTGGTAAGAGTCAGATACAGTATTTAACCAGAGGTCTTCTTGACTTCAAGTCCAGCATTCTATCTATAATGACATAATTGTTAGGAAGTCTTTCCTGACATCAAACATAAATTTGCCTCTTCAAAGCTCTCGCACATGGTCCTGGTTCCCACCCTGTCAAAAAAGATCAAGTCTAAACCTGCCTCCACATCATATCCCTATTTGAACCCAGCTAACAAATCCCACCTAAGTCTTCATTTCTTCAGGCCAAATATCTTTCATTCCTTTAACCATTTTTCATATGACTTGGACTTAAGGCCCTTAGCCATTTAATTGTCTCCTTCTGGATACTCTCCAGCTTATCAATGTCCTTGTAAACCATGGTGCTCAGAAGCAAACACAGTTTTCCAGATGGCCATATTCGTTTTTGGGTCTGTCCATCAAAGAATTCTCAACTTATCTGATGGTATTTTCTCTTGGTCCACATTTCTCTGTCTTCTTCACAAGAACAAAATGTGACATTGTATCTAGGATCTACATTAAACACATCTACAGCTTTCTCCTTACCAACAATTGAATAATTTTTTCAGAAAAAGAATTGAGGGTAGTTTGGCATGATCTGTTCCTGATGAAGCCATGCTGGTTCTTTGTATTCACTATTCCTTTTTTCTAGATGTTCATCATCTCTTTGATTCCTTAAAAAAGTCTACAGCAGATCATTAAAGTCAAACTTACTGGTCTATAGTTTTCTGACTCTTATCTTTCCTTTTTAGAAAATCAGAACATCTGCCCTTTCCCACTCTTTTGTGCTCTTTTGTTTGAAATATATGAATAGTGGCTCAGCATTCACACTTGCAGGTTCTCTAAGTATCAGAAGATGTATTTCATCTGGCACATGTGACTTCAATTCATCAAGGGCAACTAGGTGTTCTGTTAATCTTTCATTAGTTATCTTAGGTATTAACTCCCTGTTATTTTAACCTTGTTTCTGGTCTCATTTCTCCAACCTTAACTCTCTTAGGTTAGTCTCCAGATGATGGTAGGCTATTACTCTTCCCAGAATTTTAAGGGTTAACTCTGATGGGTGGGGGTTTCCAATACTGTTTTTTTTCTTAAACAATTTTTAAAATTATACTTCTCTGGATTATATGTAGATACAATTTTCAACAATTGGTTTTTGACATTTTATAGTCCTTTCTTACTTTCATCCCCATTCCCTGAGATGGCAGGTAATATAAAATAGGTTATATATGTGCTATCATGCAATACATATTTCCATATTTTGTCATATTTTGAAAGAAAATAATTATATAATGTGAATCTTGAAATTTCTCAGACTTGTGAATGTTAAAAATTCCCCATTGGGGAATTCTCCATTGGGACAATTCCCTACTGGGACCATTCCCCATTTGGACAGTGAGAACTCTACTTAGATCAGAAATGGGAAGACCTCTACTCCACCCACACTTAAGACTGCTTTAGGAGAGAAAACTCCTTGCTGAACAATGAAAAATACTTAAACCCATACTTAAGCCATGCCTATTTTTAGAATTAATACAAAGGGGTGCTAAGTACCTATAAAGGTCAGGCAACTTGTAAACTTACATGGGACAAAGAGGTAAGAAACTTACTCAGAGATTCTAGCCTACTCAGGTATGGATTACTAAAAGGACTAATCTACTCAGGTGTGAATTCAGAATGGGCTGTCCTTTGGAAAATGTCTACTGTGATTGGTAGATGGAAGAACTTAGGGGAGGTGACATAGGAGAAAACCCCCTATATAATAAAAGGACAGGCTGTTGAAAAAGATCTCTGGAGCTCTCAAAAGACAGTCTCTAAGGAGGTTGTTGAGAGAGGACAATCGCTAAGGAGGTCTCTCAAGGGAGGCTGACTCTGGCTGGAACTCCCTCTGGGGAGACTCTGTCCCCCTGAATCCTCGCTTGAACAGATCTTGTGGTGAGTGATTAAGGACTGACTGATCTTTTCTTTTAGGACTTAGGCCTGGGTTGGCCAGGGCTGCCCTGGGCCGGTCTATCCTTTTCTCATTATTCCTTTTTTCCCTCTCTTTCTTTAATTCCTCATTGTATTATTAATTAATTAATTAAAATCTCCATAAAACCCAGTTAACTTGGGTATACTTCATAATTGGGAATATTTCCCTGGTGACCACCTTATATATTGATTTAAAAACAAGACACTGTAGGGAAAACATATTTCCTGCGGTCACAAATGTACTCATCCTCTCTTATATCTACTACAATTTATATCTTCCACTATTTTAATCACTACAGTTTATAACCTCAACCATTTTAATTCTTACAGTTTATGGCTCCCACTCTTAAATGCCACAGTTTATGGCGACCATGATAATTTAAGTCTTCAACTCTTTTAAATATCACAATAAGAAAAAGCTCATGAAGGAAATAAGGTGAAAAATGGTATGCTTCAGTCTGCATTCAGGCTCTCTATTCCTTTTCTGGTGGTGGATAGCTTTTTTTTGTCTTGTCTCTTGGAGCTGTCTTGGATCCTTGCATTGTTTATAATAGTCAAGTCATTCCCAGTTGATAAATATGCATTATTGCTGCCACTGTGTACATTTTTCTTCTGGTACTGCTCATTTCACTTTGCGTCACTTCATGTAAGTCTTCCTAGGTTTTTTCCAATCATCTTGTTAGTTATCTCTTATGGCACAATAGTATTCCTTCATAATCAGATACCACAGCTTGTTCAGCCATTCTCTAATTGATGGATATTCCTTCAGTTTCCAGTTCTTTGCCAGAACAAAAAGAGCTGCTATAAATATCTTTGTACAAATTGGCCCTTTCCCCTTAGTTTTCCAGTATTGTAAATCACAACCCCAAATTAATGTTCTCCTTAGCAACGATCTTCCACATGACTTAGTTAGCATTTTACAAAAAGACATTTGCTAAGTTGGTATAATAAGGATAGTTGATATAAAACATTTCCCCTCCTTTCCTCTATAGCCTGAGGTGGGTGTACTTTCCCACCAAAAGCACATAGAATTTGTGGGAGGGGTGAGTGGTCATAAACTTAAAGTACAATTGTGGAGAGCACATGTGGTAAAGGGATACCTCCTGATTCCTTGTCCTGTAAGTGCCTTTTTCCCTTTTGTGGAATCCTTGTGAAGTTTACTGAGAGAGATGCCTTAGTTGATGTATGAGTTTCTTGGCTGCTTTTTCACAGGATATGGCATCTCTGTAGGATGCTTCTTTCCACTACTGGGACAGGTTGGTGTGCTGCTGAAACAGACCACTCTGCCTTCTTCTGGGATGGGCCACTTCCCTACCATTGCTGGCACTCTCCCCTTGCCTTCTGCTTAGGTGCTAGGGGAAGGCAAGACACCAGCTGTCATTCTGCAATCTTTCTAGACCTTGAAATGTTCACAAGGTCAGTGGCAAAGTCTGTTCATCTACAGATTGCTGGGTGGTCATCTTTTGACTTCTGTAGTTGCTTTTCTAATGATGTTGGACTTTCTAGTTGCTGATTAGATCTCTGCAACTCTTGAACTCACAAGGATGAATAGACATTTCCATTTAAGAATACTCATTTACCTAAGATTAGGAAGGAACAGACACAAAAGAAACTGGCCTCTTATATTCAAGGACAAAGCAAGTAAGTAGGCAGGGAACTATAGTCAGCTGTCTTCCCACCTGGCAACTCAAAATTTTCCTTTGTCATTCACCATGAGGAAGAAAAGAGTCATGAAGGGGTGGGCTGCCATTTTTGTATATTCATTCAGTTTTGACTCAGCAGCCCTTGAGTCATCAGTTCTACCTCCACACTAAATCAGAAAGCATTTCATCAATGCCCTGAGTCATTCTGGTGGTTACAGAGACTGAAACCAGGCAGGTTTCAGAACTGTCCATATAAGCTAGTCAATCCATGCTACATATCCACCTTTATTCTATCATCTCCAGTTAACAGTTAATTCTCAGAAACAGAGAAAACAAAAGCAAAACAATAATTGAATAGCTCTGCTTTCTCTCTGTTGTCATTTTTCTCAGTCCCAAGCAAAGGTCCTACCCTTTCATTGATGATCCCTTTTCCCTTGATATGGGTTTCTTCTCCATCCTTACCTTATTCTGAATACTGGGATTACTGATAATAATTTTTTTTTTTAACTCTTACCTTCTGTCTTAGTATCCTATCTAAGACAGAGTTGCCACAAAGGGCAAAGCAAACAGGTTTAAGTGACTTGCCTGGGGTTGCACAGCTAGGAAATGTCTGAGGCTTGATTTGAACCTTGGCCTCTTGATTACAGACCTGATGCTCTCTTGACTGTACTACCTAGCCACCCTGATAACATTTTTTTAATAGAATGTGCCATGGCATATGTTTATGTTTACTTGGGTTCTGGGCAAAAGGACAAATTGGAATAGGAGGACAGGGTACAAGGTTATCCATGAATTTAATATTGGAAACTTTGCTTGGACCTTTGACCCTCACCCTAAAGATATTGGAGATATCATTGTGATAATCCTAGTTGATGTTTGTTATTCATTTTTTTCCTCTTTTTTCTTTTTCTGTTTGATGTTTGTTATTCAAATGAAGGAGCAGGTGAGCTTCAAGGGTCATGCTTAATTATAATACTATGCCAAACAAAGGAAGTTAGTATAATGACAGTACTACCTTGCTTTGAATTATTAGGTTCCTCAAACTCTGCAAGATTAATTTTGCCTTAAAGAACTCAGCAGGTTATGAGTTCTAGGCATTCTTTATCATTTGGGTTTCAGGTGTAAATTTTTATTTTCCCCATAATTGAGAAAGCATGGTATAGATAATGAAAAAAAGGTCTGATTTAGAGTCAAAAGGCATGGATTCCATTTCTGGTTCTTTATCTGGGTAGACCTTGAATAAGTCTCAGTGTTTCTGAACTGTAGATTCCTCATTTATAGAACATGGGTAATAATACCAGCACATTTTTATAAGGGATGCTAGGGTAGTTGTGAGGAATCAAATGAGATAAAGTATATAAAATGTTTTATAACTATAAGATCCTATGTAACAGCAAGTAGTTGTTATAATTATGCTGATGGACATTCTTATGGCTCAGAATTATTAAGTAAAAAACCTACTGATGGAAGTGATAACCTAATAGTTTTTATAAGAATTTTACTTCTTTTAAATACTTCTGAATACTTCTTGAGATGAAATCTAGGATGGAATGTATAGGAACTGAGATCAATATTATACTCTTAGTTTTGAAGAGGACCAGTGCCATAATGGAGTGATGTCTCAAAGTGGATTGGAATCAAGTGAGATAGAGCTGAATAAAGTTGTCAGCCTCCTCTCTCTTCCAGTCACTGATGTCCAGTAGCAGGACAAAATTCTGGATGGCTGGCAATGTTCTAGGATGCAGTGAATGTCTTTAGTATCTTTAATGTCTGACCAAGTTTTAGGCATTTGAGAGTGCCTGCTGCAGCCATTTTTGTGGCCATTGGAACAAATTTTTCTTATTTGCCCATTCCATTGTGGGAAAACTTCACATGCTTGACATAGAGCTTATCCCTCTAAGTCACTGACAAATTTAAGGCATGTAGGTTACCTTCCACCTGGTTTATTAGTACAAGATTTATAGAAATTTTATTTTATTTCCTGATGTCATGGATTTCTATAAGAAGGAATTGGTTTTCCTCTCCTGGGTCTTCTATTTTTTCTATGCTATTGAGATCTTATCACCTCTTATGGATTTCATGATTATTTCTATGATGGTGTTCTTCAGAATTATATCCAATCCTACCTCTTTCCTAACTTCCAGACTCATATCTTCAATGACTTATTGGATATATTGAAGTAGATATCCTATAGATCAGCGGTTCTCAACCTCTCAATTTGTAGCAATGAAAATAAATAATGCATATCAGGTATTTACATTCCAAATCATAACTGTAGCAAAATTACAGTTTTGAAGTAGCCACCAAAATAATTTTTTGGTTTGGGGTCACTGCAACATGAGGAACTGTATTGCAGGGTCACAGATTTAGGAAGGTTGAGAACCACTGCTATAGATATTTTAAATTCAACATATCTAAAACTGAACTCATCATTCCCCCCCATTAAATTCCTCCTCTCATTTTAATTTTCCTATTACCTTTGAAGGCAATTCCTTTTGATTTTTAAAATTTGTTAGTTAATTAATTAGTTAATTAATCAATTGAGAATATTTTTCCATGGTTCCATGTTTCATGTTCTTTCCTTCCCCTCCTTCCTCTCCCCCTCCCAGAGCTGATGATCAATTCCACTGGGTTTTACATGTATTATTGTTCAAAACCCATTTCTATATTATTATTATTTGCAATAGAGTGGTTGTTTAAAGTCAACATCCCCAATCATATCCCCATCAAACTATGTGGTCAACCATATGTTTTTCTTCTGTGTTTCTGCTCCCACAGTTCTTCCCCTGGATGTGGATAGTGTTCTTTCTCATAAGTCCCTCAGAATTGTCCTGGATCATTGCATTGCTACTAGTAGAGAAGTCCATTATATTCAGTTGTGCCACAGCCTATGTGTACAACATTCTCCTGGTTCTGCTTCTTTTGCTCTGTATCAATTCCTGGAGATGTTTCCAGTTCACAAAATTCCTATTGATTTTAACTTTGTAATATTTATCTTATATGCATTCTTCTCTCTGACATTGATACCAAACTGGTGTAAACCATTGTCATCTCACTTCTGGAGTTTTTCAATAGCTTCTGGTTGGTTCCTATGTCTCAAGTTTCTTCCCCACTCTAATCCATCCTCATTTAGCTACCAAATTAATCTTCCTATAGTATAAATCTGACAATATCACATCTTCCCTCTTCCTTTCATCCCACTTACCAGCTATTGAGTAAACTTTATCCATTCCTCTTATTTCCTAGAGTAAATATTAAATTATCTCTTTGGCACTCAAGCCCCTTCATAAGGTTTTTGATATAATATCTGCCTCCTTGCTGTTCCTTCAATAAGATAGTCTATCTCCCAACTTCAGGCATTTTCACTGACTGTCTCTTTTTCCTGAAATTTTCCTCCTCCTCATCTTCACCTTCTGACTTCCTTTAACTTCCAGCTAACGTCTCACCTTCTGTAAGAAGTTTTTCCTGAACAATTCATATCCTTTGATCCATTTAAACCACTACTAAGTCTATTTACCAAAGAGAGCAAAAAAAAGGGGAAAGGACCTACTTGTACAAAATATGTATACCAGATATTTTTGTAGTGCTAAAGAATCAGAAATTGAAGGGATGTCCATCAATTGGGGAATGGTTGAACAAATTGTGATAGAATACTACTGTGCTGTAAAAATGATGAAGTGGATGATTTCAGAAAGAGCTGAAAAGACCTACATAAACTGATGCAGAGTGAAATAAGCAGAACCAGGAGAACATTGCACAGTAGCAGCAATACTGTGGAATGATAAGCTGTGATAGACTTAGCTACTCTCAGCAATACAATGATCCAGGACAATTCTGAAGGACTTATGACAAAGAATGCTATTCATCTCCAGAGAAAGAATTGTTGGAGTTAGAATGCATATCAAAATGTGATTTTTAAACCTAATTTTATTTGGGTTTTTGGTTTTATATGATTATTCTCTTACAAAAATGAACAATATGGAAATTTGCTTTGCATGATAATACAATATGACCAAGAAAATATTTTCCTGATATTTCTTAATGCTAGTAATTTACCTTTGTGAGTATCTGTTTCATTATAGATCTCAATGCCTTTCTGTGTCATGCATGAACATAGTTGTTTGCATGTCTTCCCCTCTATTAGACTGTGAGGTCACATAGTAGGCCTTTAATAATGTCTTATTGACTCTGATTTTCTCAGGATCAGTGATCATATGGAACATTGATTCTTAAGTTCAACTTTATGGAAATCAGCACAATTTGGGGAAACTAACTAAGGCTGAAGCTTGAGAACAAGCAAAATCTTCTGAGACTGGGTGGGGTTTTTTCTAAGTCTTCCTAGTGAGGATCTATCTTGATTTATCTGAATATATTTTTTTAATTTAAGAGTACAATATTATTGATAAATTTTGTTTTTATATCACCTAGATGTCTGCTCATATTCATCTTCCCCCATTTCAGAGAATCATCCCTTATTACAAATATTTTTTTAAATAAAAAGGACAAATAAAAAAGGAAAGAGGTAAAAAAATCAGTAGATAATCTATATACAGAGGTAATATCTGACATATGCAATATTTGATATCCATCTTTCTCAGTGCCCCACCCCCACCCCCAGTAAAGGAAATAGAGAGAGGAAAGGGTCTTTTTATTTATCTTCTCTGAAATATTTTAAAATTCATGGGTTGGAGTGATGCTCTTGAGAGTGCAAATCATTGTTGGCTACATTCCCTTCCATGCCGGATGACTCTAGATTTGGAAGAGCAAGGTGCTTTGAGTTTGACCAGGATAAAGCTTTGAGATCTACTGAGAGGTTCCCAAATAGATTGGTTGGGGAAATCTGCTCTGGGTAAGGATAAGTTTCCTCAGGTGACTTTATGGGAACAGGCACTAAATGTATGATGAGTTCATTTTTAATAGGCTGGATGACTAAAGTATGTATTTTAAAAATCCTTGCTAATAAGGATCATTGTTATGACAATGTGGCTGAGGCTATGGCACTCTGGGGTTAACTGAGTTCCTAAATTAAAAATTTGAACAATAAAACTATATGTTTAGAATAACTTTTGACCTTTTATGTCAAATTTTCTTGGAGTCATTTATAAACTTACGTTATTTCTCTAATCATCATTTGTAAGTCAAACTCCATTCTAAGTGGAAACATAGCTATGGGTTAGCATTTGCATTTAATGTGTATTTTGCATTTAAATTGTATTTTATAGTCTTTTGTACCTGGATCTATATTTCCAGTCTTTTAGCTAAACATAAAATTAGATTCATAGCATCAAGGCTTACTCTGAGCAAAAAAGAGGAAGTTATGAGATTTAGCTTTAATGCCCTTCTATCCTCCTTTTGGAACTTTTCCCTCTTTACCTGTATTAGATTTCAGAGCTTTCTTATTGTGATAGCAGTCCTCACACTCCTACTTCAAAGTCCCATCTAGGTCATATCCCATGCTATCAATTTTTCTTCCTCTTTTGCCTTCATCCAAATTAAACTTTAAATCCAAGTTATTTTTAGTAGGGCATTGGACACTGAAAATCCTCCCTCCCTCCCTCCCTCCCTCTTCATTCATTGGTTCCTTGGTTCCTTGGTTCCTTGGTTCCTTGGTTCCTTGGTTCCTTGGTTCCTTGGTTCCTTGGTTCCTTGGTTCCTTGGTTCCTTGGTTCCTTGGTTCCTTGGTTCCTTCCTTCCTTCCTTCCTTCCTTCCTTCCTTCCTTCCTTCCTTCCTTCCTTCCTTCCTTCCTTCCTTCCTTCCTTCCTTCCTTCCTTCCTTCCTTCCTTCCTTCCTTCCTTCCTTCCTTCCTTCCTTCCTTCCTTCCTTCCTTCCTTCCTTCCTTCCTTCCTTCCTCCCTCCCTCCCTCCCTCCTTCCCTCCCTCTCTCCCTCCATCAATTGAATACCTTGACCTCAAACCAGTCTCAAATATTTTCACAGGTTTTCCTAGAGCTCTTATCTACTCTATTCCTTGTTCTCTCCCCACCTTCCCCCAACTCAAAATACTATCTCTCATTGATTACTTCCTTACCTCTGTCCTTAAGAATCCCTAGATTCCTTAAAGAGTCAGTGGTAACTACAACCTCTGTGAAACCGTTTCTGATCTCCCTACTTATTAGTACTATCTTTTTCCTGAAACCACTTTGTAATTACTTATCAGTATGCATGCAGTCTACTTCTTCCACTGCCATTCTAGTTCTCCAGTGACTGACTGTAAAGTCCTTGGGGTTAAGGGTTGTTTTATTTTTGTCTCTATGGTCCCATTGTCTATCAAAAATGCCTGCCAAATAGGGATAGCAATAGTGTTTGTGCCCATGGGCTCATTGATATATAAAACTCCCTGAGGAAGAAATCCCTTATATAAATGCAGGTTGACCCCTTCTGTTCAATTTAGAGTATTGCCTGTTGAGAATTTAAGTGACTTGTCTAGGGTCACATAATTGTTGACTAAATTGGTAAAATAGGAATGAAGGTACTTTCTCACTTTTAGCATGATTTTTAGTTGAGTAGCCTATCAGGTTTGTTGCCCCTCTGAATCCTGTTAGATGCTTTTCTTCTCTTCTGGGGTACATTTATTTTATGTACAGTCAATCTAATTATCATAAGCAAATATAGTAAACATGAGAGTCTTTAAGGATTTGATGTTCCTCATTAGGCAGACTAGGCTCTTATCTGGTTTAGCTACAAAATAATGAAGTTAAACTGAGCAAATTAGGTGGCACAGTAAATATAGTGCTGAGCCTAAAGTCAGGAAGAAATCTTCCTGAATTCAAAACTAGCCACAGACACCTATTAATTGTGTTACCCTGGCAAAGTCACTTAATCCAGTTTGCCTGGAATTTAAAGTTAAAGGATGTAGGTTCAAAGCATGTAGGCTCTGCTATTCTATATCTTGGGCAAATAATTTAGCTTCTCTGGGCTTTAGTTTCCTCAATTTGAAGATGTGGGAATTAGACTAGATAACCTTTAAGTTCCTTCCATTTCTAAATCTGTGGCCCTGCTAGTATAGATAGAATTAGGATTGTGTGGTGTGGAAAACGATGGTATAGTTGATAAAGCAATGAATTTAGAATCGGGAGACCTGGGTTCTAATTTTCCATTTGCCACAGTCTTTATGTTTGTTGGAGAGTGATTTAACCTCTGTATCTTATTTTCCTGATGTGATTTGTAATCCCTGCTTTGGTCACTGAGTTTTATCAAACCAAGTGAAATAACCTATAGAAAAAAAACATTCTGAAAAGCGTAAAGCATTTAAAAATTTAAGCTATAATGTACATATTACATATTAAATTAGTGACATATTAAATAGTGACAAATTATAACTAATATCAGCTACAGAGGAAGCTACTGCAGAGCAAGGTAAGTACAAGGCCTGAAATGGCTTGGGGAAATGTCCTAGAAAATACCATTAAGGAATAGGCAGCAGTGAAATTAGGGTGGGAGAAACTGTTAATAGGTGGGAAGACAGATGAGCTAGGGCTACAGGGTAGGTTACCTAAAATATCCCTGAAATATCAAGTGTGAGAGGAAAGCTTAGCATAGGGCCTATAACATAACCTACATACACACACACACACACACACACACACACACACACACATATATATATATATATATATATATATATTTATTAATTTAATTAATTGATGGGAGGTTGTAGAACAATCTACGTTTGGGTTTCAGGGTTAATGATGAAGAGAAGTTCCAGATTATTCTCCTTCAACATTCTCTTTATTTAAGGTGGGCTTTTCGGCTTTTCTTCACCAATCTGGAACTTCTCTTCATG
Organism: Monodelphis domestica; assembly: GCF_027887165.1. Classification (NCBI taxonomy): domain Eukaryota; kingdom Metazoa; phylum Chordata; class Mammalia; order Didelphimorphia; family Didelphidae; genus Monodelphis; species Monodelphis domestica. Next base: position 151,991,130 of record NC_077231.1, read on the forward strand.
ATAGGATTAGAGGCAATACTATATGGATGAAAGGGAAGAAAGTGTAGCGCTTTGTTAATGACTTTTTTTTTGTTCCATCAAATAATTTATGTTCTTTTTTTTCTTGTTTACACCTGGTTTCCTTTGATTTAATTGGTTAACTTAATGCAGAGTCTAGGTAAGCTTCTCTCAAACATAAATGAGGAACCTCAGTCCAGGAAAAAGAAGGCTTTCTTTTTACCCCCAAAGGACACATAGTGACACTCAAACCTAGAGTTTAGGTCTTTTGGCTGTCACTCAGTACTCTGCATAGTATGTTATTAGATTAGGCCACCCAACTATAATGATTAAAATTTTCTTGGAGACTATCTCCAACCTCTTTCCTTCCTCCATTGTATTGGTCTTCTCCCTCCTCGCCCATGCCCTTCTTTATGAAATATAAAATTACCCCAATTTATTTCTTTTCCCATTTCTCCTAGTATTATCTTCTTTTTTTAAACCTAATATATTGACATTTCATCCTATACAGTTTGTCACTGTTCCCTCTAAGTATACTTCTTTTAGCTACCCTGATGATAATAACAATTTTTAAGAGTTACCAATATCATCTTTTCTTATAAGAATATAAATCATTTGAACTTATTGGGTCCCTTAAGAAAGTCCCCCCCACTTTCCTAATTACCTTTTGGTGATTCTCTTGAGTTCTGTGTTTGGGCATCAAATTTTCTTCTTAAGTCAAGTCTTTTCTTTAGAAATGTTTGGAAATCTTCTATTTTATTAAATGATTATACTTTCTCCTACAAGAATATAGTCAATTTTGCTGGGTAGTTGATTCTTGTTTATAGAACCAGTTCCCTTGCTTTCTGGAATATCATATTCCATACCTTCAGATCCTTCAATGTGGATACAGTCAGGTTCTATGTTATCCTGACTGTGGCTCCATGATATCTGAATGGTTTCTTATCAGCAGCTTGTAGTATCTTTTCCTTGGTCTGGTAGTTATTGAATTTGGCTATAATATTTCTGGGTATTGTCAATTGGGGATTAAATGCAGGATTAAATTAAAAGTGGTCTGTGTATTCTTTCAATCTCTACTTTTTCCTAATGTTCAAGAATGTTGGGGCAGTTTTCTTGGATAATTACCTATAGAATGATGTCCAGGCCTTTTCTTTTGTCATGATTTTCCAGTAATCCAATAATGCTTAAATTGTCTCATCTGGATCTATTTTCCATGTCTGTAGTTTTATCAATGAGATATTTCACATTTTCCTCAATTTTTTCATTCTTTTGATTTTGTTTTATAGACTCTTGCTGCCTTGTGAAGTCATTTGTTTTTAGTTGTTGGATTCTAATTTTTAATGACTGAATTTCATCCCTGACTTTTTGGTCATCCTTCTCCTTCTGGTCTGTTTTTCTTTGTAGGTAATCTTTCAATTTCTTTGCCTCATTTTCAAGGTGGTCAATTCTGGCTTTAGACACTATTTTCTTGTTTTAGTTCATGTGCCTCTGTTTCCAGAAAACTTTTGCTTTTAAAGTTCTTTTCCCAATTGTCTTCAGTCTCTCTTAATTCTTTTTTGAATTGTTTTCAATTCTTCCAAAGTCTGAGTCAATTCACTGGAGTTTTTGTGTTTCTGCTTGGTGTTCCTTGTTCCTTTTCTGTTCCATTTGCTTTTTGTTCATTACCTGGACAGAAACTTTCAGTTGTAATTTCTTTTTTCTTTTTCTGTTATTTACTCATATCTCTCCCCCCAAAACCCCCACCCCACCCCTGGTGGCATTGGCTGTAATCTTACTCCTCTGATTATTTGCTGGATCTATGGGTTTGGGCTGTTCTGTTCTGAAGGGGCTTCTTCTCTGCTCTGCTGATTGATTAGATTAGGCTGATTGAGTATTAATGAGCCCTGAGGTCAGATCTTCCCCAGCCAGCAGCAGAAGTTGAAGGTGTAGGTGTGGAGGCTGAAGGGAGCTGTGATTTCCACCCTTTTATCAAGGTATTCTGCCATGGTTGTAGCCTTCTGCATCTTGACTCCACCCCCCATGAGCAGCTTTTTTTAAATAAAGGAAGAGTAGTGAAACTCACATTTATGTTGGTGGATTTGCTCCTTGAGTTGAACAGAGGTTTACAAAGGAAGAAAACTCATCTAGGAAAGTGCTGCTCGTTGGAGGGTAAACAAATCTATGTCTTAGTGTTTCTGCTAGGAAATCAGTGAAAAGTTAATAGAGACAATTGTATAGCATACTGATCTCTCTCTCTCTCTCTCTCTCTCTCTCTCTCTCTCTCTCTCTCTCTCTCTCTCTCTCCTTCCTCTCTCTGTCTTTTTGTCTCTGTCTGTCTCTCTCCTCTTTCTCCCTCCCTCCCTATTTGTCTCTCTGTCTCTGTCTCGCCCACCCTCCACATCACTTTTCTAGATTAAATATTATCCAGATTATTCTGGATAATGATGACAGTGGCGGGACCTTAAGAATCATTTCATCCAATTCTTTTATTTGAAAAATGATGAAACACACTCAGGGAGGTCTCCTCTTGCCCAAGGTCATACTGAAGATAGTGAAGACTGAGATTTGTTGTGCTTTAAGATTTGTAATACATACTATGCTATCTCATTTGATCCTCATAACAACTATATAAGAGATAATATCCCTATTTTAGAGATGAGAATTTTGAAACCTAGAGATTTAAATGACTGGTTTGTGCATGGTCATTAGTAAATGACTAGTAAGCAACTGAGCAAGAATTTACACTAAAGTGCATTGATGACCAATCCATTGTGTTTTCCATAATGCCACATAGTTCTTTGGTCATATTATACACACCTGGAGTGCCTTATAGGTTGCCTCCCTGTACTAGAGTGTGCTTCTTGAGTTTCTAGAGAAAAGGGACAACTGGCTAGAAAAGTGAATAGAGATATGGACCTGGAATTCAGAAAACCTGAGTTCAGATATGACCTTAGATGCTTAATCTGTATAATGGGGATAATAATAGTACCTACTTCCTAGGGTTGTTGGGAGGCTAAAATGGGATAATATTTGTAAAGTTTTTATAAATCTTCAAGTATTATATAAATGTTAGCTTTTATTTCCAGTATCTAGCACAGTGTTATGAATATAGTAAGAGCTTGATAAATGCTCTTTCATTTATTCATTCACACACATACATATGCATATTCTCTGTCTCTTTAAACATTTGCATCTCTCTGTGATTACATTTACAGTATATGGTTGAATATTCATCTGATATTTTTTATTTTTGCATATTGATTTTATATATGCTAAGAGATATAGGATTAGGTACATGTTGATTGTAGACTGCATACTGCTTAGCATAACATTCTGTGGCCAATCAGATGCCTAACAGTAGCACCAGCAGCTTCTGGTCCTAAATTTGTATTCTTTTAATTAATTCCTTAACTTTTGTTGCTTAATAGAGAATTTTTCAAATACTTTTTAGAGTTGTTTTTTAAATAATTCTTGATGTTCCAAAGTCATCTAGTTTCCTTATTTTCCCCTCCCCTCTCTTTCTCTTTCCAGTTCCCTTATCATTTCATTGTCAACACACCCACTAGATTATCTGAAGGAGTGTAATAGTTATATATTTTTTAAAAAGCACTGAGGTGAAAAAATGTCTAAAATTAGAATTTAAAAAATTATTTGTATATGTTATTTCAATGATTTATGCTATCACAAATCCCTCTAACAATGAGAAACTGAAGAGTGATTTGTAAAAGCTTAAAACAGGCATACACAATTAGAAAATTCACAAGCCTTTTTTCTTATACCACATTTCTTTTGTGTATAGTTGAAATACAAATTGTGGTTTAAATACCGTTTTACTTGTAGATCATCTGGCTAATATCCTACAAGAAAATGATTGCTTCTACTTTCTGTGGTCATGTGAATGGATATCTTGTTTTAAAACCTCATTTCCTTCATCTTGTCCCTAGCAATGATGTAATTATACTATTTTTCTCTCTGAGCAATGACCATGTGGGTATGAGTGAATGTTAAATCTGGAAAGGGAGCTTGAAGGTCCTTTAGCCAAACTCTGTCATTTTCCTGATGAACTGATACTACTTGAATGACTGGCCAAATGGCTTATCTTTTTTGGCTTCATCATCATCTGATGAAGATGGTTAGATTAGAAAGCCTTTTAGTTTCTCATTCATATATATGATCCTAGAGAGAAGAAGTAATTTGTCTATGGTCAGGCAGATAATAACGTGTGTTCATAGATCGGAATAATATGTAAGGACACTGGAAAGGAAACTACTAGTTTGCAAAGAGCTTTACAGTAACTAATAGAGGAATTTATATTTTAATCCTAGTGATAATAGGGAATCACTTGAATTTAATTAAATTCTGTAATTGAGTTAAAGGATTACACAACCCCTCCATGAGGGCTAAGATTTGAACCCAGATATTCTTATTCTAAAATCTACATTACGTCTGTTGCACTATATATGCAACATCAAATTGTTCAGCCCCTCATTTTTGCAGAGAAAGAAACTGAGACCCAGATGAGTAGGTCGCTTGCCCAAAATGAAGCTAGTTATCACTTGCAGAAGATAGAAACAGAACTCTAGACTCCTGACTCCAGATCTTACCCTCCTTCCAATAATCCATAAAGTTTGAATGGGAAAAAATCCATAAATTTGGAAAATCATAGGGTATATGATTTAATTAATGAAAAAGAATGATTTTAAAAGCAATACCTGAAAACACTACATTTTTACCAAATGAGGACAAGAGACATGCATCATTAACCAGGCAGGATAACCAGAAAAGATATGTGGATCTTTGCTCGGTTGTGGGTTCCCATGGTAACTTTAGTAAATTAAGTTTCTTTGTTAAAGAAAAAAATCTGTATTAAGATGATCTACTCTGTATTGTTCTTGTATTCTTAATGATGTAGGCTAAAGAAACTTTTAATTTAATTTGTGCATGTCTCGCTTATGTATTTAGGATTATTATTCCCTTAAACTTTTCACAGAGGTGAGTGAGCACCCTCATTCATCTGAATTAGAACTCTACTCAGATGGTTCACTGGTCCAATTCTTTTCAAGCTAAGTGTGCAAAGGACATTGACTACTTTGAGTCTTATCAGATTAAAAGGTTATATTGTTCTTGGGACCCACATTTGACTAAAATAAGAAAGTACAAGAAAAAAACGAACATTTTTGTGAAGAGAATGTGTTTATTCTTTTTTGTTCCTCCCCACTGAGTTCCCTGAGCTATATTAATGAAAATTCTTTGACCAGAGACTCCTCAACTATCCCTACCTTATTTCTCCTCCTTTTGTTTAATCCTGTAGTGGCATTTATCATTATTTGCTGCATTTTCTTTTAATTAATATCTGTTGACCTGAGCAATGCCCAGTGCATCTCCATTTTGTTTTGATCTACTAGAAAGCCTGGGCAAGGAGGAATACACAGCTGCTGTGAGCACTGGCAGTTTGCCAGTTAAAGTAAGGAGAACAGGAATCTGTTTGTTCAGTGTTTGTTATGAGGATCAAATGGGATAATGTTCCTTAAAACCTTTTATAAACTAAGTGTTGTACAAATGTAAAACAGCGTGACTTTGACATTTGGATGAATCTGGGATCTCAGTGATGTGCATACCCAATCAATAAGCATTTTGTTAAACTCCTACTATTCACCAGGAACTGTGGGAGGTGCTGGAAATAAAGAGACAGAATTGAAACATTCCCTGCCCTCAAGAAGCTTACATTTTCATGGGTAGAATACACACACACACACACACACACACACACACACACACATACACACATATAACTAGACAGAAAATATGCAAAAGAAATACTAGGTACTTTTGGGAGGCATTAGTAGCTAATAGAATAAAAAATTTCATGTAAAAGATGGCATTTGTATTGATTTTTGAATGAAGCCAGGAATTTCAAAAGGTAAGGGGGAGGGGATATGCATCTTGCATAGGGGATAGCCAGTATAAAAGCAAGGAGATAAGAGATGGATGTGGAATAGCAAGTTGGCCACTATGCACTATGACTAGAATGTAGAATTCATAGATGATAGTAATATATAAGAACAGTAGAAAGGAAAGAAGGTATGAATTTGTGAAGTACTTTGCAATGACTAACAAAGGAGTTTATATTTTGATCCTAGAGATAAAAGGGAATCACTCGAATTTAATTAAATTGAATAATTGGGTAAAGGGTTTACACAACCCTTTCTAGTGGCTCAACCCATAAATGCCTTCTCATTGTGGTTGACATATATATTTGTTTGAATTTATCCCCTTTATTTATAAGCTTCATGAAAGCATTGTTTGTGTCCTAGCTTTGTATTTCTGGTATCTTGCCTATGGTAAATGCTTAATAAATGTTTTTTGGATCTAACTGAATCCTCTCATCTTTGTATTCTCAGTTCCCAGCACAATGCCTTTTATACAGTCTTGATAACCTGACATTCATTAAGCACCTGCTATATGTTAGTCATTGTGCTAAGTGTTAGAGATACAAAGAAAAACAAAAACAGTCCCATTTCTCACAGTCTAATGGGGAATACGACATTAAAAAAAAATCTATGTTCGGGAAGAAATGGACAAGATAAATTGGGAGTAGTCTCAGAGAAGCTGGAACTTTAGCTGAAACTTTAAGGAAACCATGAGTCAGAGGTGAGGAAGGAGAAAATATCTCTTAATAAATGCATACTGAATTCAGTTGAATCGGAAGACTCAGCTAGCTCAACTGTAAACTCTAGTAATCCTTTTGGGATTAACCCCTAGATTATTTTTTCACAAGAAATCTTTCCTAAATCACTCCAGTCTATTTATTTCTCCTATTGACTCTCATTTCTAAATACCTATGCATAGCACTTAATCATATACTGTTTTATAATATTTTTGAAGGGTTTCACATCTTTATGTTCTATTCCTCCCAACATTGTAAGCTCCCTAAAGGTAGGGGCTATGTCTTATACTTTGTACATCCTTGCCTCCCCTTGCCCTGGGCCTAGTATTAGGTATATAGTAACTTAATATGATAAAATTAATTGAAATGAACATGTGTAGAATTTTGATGGTCCTTTGCTGGCGTTTAAAAATTGCTTCTAAATGGGGAGGGGTGAGTGGAGGATAATAGAAAATTTAGCCCTCTATCCCACCAAAAAACCAAACTCTCTCTCTTTTGAGAGTCTAATGATGACCTGTATTAATTAGAATAAAACTTAAATGATTGGGAATCAAGAAGCAGGACTCTATTCAAACTCTTTTTTGGACTTATTTCAGGTAGGGTTGATAAAGTTTTCTACCATGCTCACAGGAATATAGTTTATTTTCATAGAATTCTCGATTCATAGCTGTAGAGGTAGAAAGAATTGAAGAGGTTTTCTAGTTCAGTCCCTTTATTTTATAGAAGAGGAAACTGACCCCCAAAGAGATAAATTACCCAAGGCCTTCAGTCATTATATAGCAGACTGTAATTTGAACTCAGAATCTTTGACTAAATCCACATTTTTTCTTCTGTATCACCATTTTGATGATGGTCAAAGACCTCTGTGCAAACAGAAGGCATGTCTGGAATGCATTAAGTACTTAATGCTTTTATTTATTCCTACATTCTTATTTATACTCCATTCTTTATCAGTATTAAAAAACAGCATTTAAAAAAAAAACAACCCTTCTATTTCCCATCTGCAGTATAGTAACTCATCCATCTATTACTTAATTTTTGTATGTCATTTTCCACATGAATAGAACACCAGGTTTCAATGGGAATACTACTTAGATCAATCTAATAAAGCAACTTGAGCCTATAGGTCAGAAATGATGACTGGCATAGCATCATTTGTTAGGGAAATGGAGTGGGAGGAGGTGGTGGTAGAGAGAAAACAGTTAGTTTTCTTATCCAGGAATTCTGTGACCTGTTTCTGCTATCTTTATCACTTCAGATAATCTTTTAGAATAAGAGTCCAAAATAGTAGTAGTAATTCATTCTGTCCAATGAGGAAAGAACACTGGACTTGAAGCCAGAAAGACATGGATTTAAGTCCTGCTTAAGAAATACCCTTGGTGAGGCTTTTAAAGCATCAGTTTTCTCATATGTAAAAGGAAGATGTAGATTCCATGGCATATTAGGTCTTTTATGGTTTTAAGCCTGTGATCCTATCATCAATGTTCCTCCCTCCACAGATCATGTTTTTAGAGAATATATGTGTATATATATATATATATATATATATTATGCTGTCCTCTATGATAGTGCCTTGCATAGTGTGAGCACCTAATGGATGTTTATGGAATTGAATTAACTTAGTCTTCAATTGTCTAATAAGATTGTAAGCTTTAGGCCCTGGTTCAGTCCCACTTTCAGCAGAGATGGGAGTGAGGTTAAATTGAAGCAAGGAAGAAAGGTTTTCACCTTGGTGTGCTCTATTCTGTGTCAATTTAGTTCATAAGCATCTTCCAATGGAACTAGAGTGGTCGACTGGCAAAAGCACTTACCTCTGGAATGACAGTGATGATGGCCACTAATTTCCTCTGTGATCTTGAATATGTCATCTAACTCCTCCAAACCTTAATTTTCTTATTTATAAAATGAGGAGGATGGACTAGATCTCCTTTGGCCTTTCTAATTTTGAGAATCTGTGTTTATTTGGTCTGATATGCTGGGCCAAGAAGAGAAATAATAGGCTACTTCTTTTTCCTCACTGCTATTTCCAAACCTTCTCTTCTTTCACCATTCAGTAACTCTCTTCCTTGGAAGATAATTCTCTCCTTAATGTCACCCAATCCAGATCCTTGTTGCAGCCATCTAACTGACTCCCAGGTCATTTTCCCTCTTTACTCAAAGAGTTTAGTAGCTATCTTATAGTCAGCCACTCCCACCCAACTCTTTATTCTTCAGGTTTTTAACATTCACATTGATAAATCTTAAAACACCCGGGCTTTCCAGTTTTATAATTTTCTGACTCCTATCACCTATGGTTTCGCACTCAGTGATAGCTAGATTTTGATATTATCATCATCCCAAACCATTAGTCTCAATGAATTTAGATTCCTGGAATTCCTCTTTGATAATCTTCTTCTCTTCCATTTCTTTCTCTCCCTTATGCTTCTTAAACTTTTTCTTTGCTCTCACCAAGACCTATCATCACTCTATCTTTCCATGTTCTCCCAGTTTATTACCTCTGCTCTGGTGTAACATTATTTCCTTACCTTTCTTGATGCTTTAATAACCAACTTAAACGATACCCCTTTATTCCTTTACCTTTTGTTTGTTGATGCTAATTCTTCCTAGACTTTATTTCTGAATTGCTACTTCATCATTCACTTTTTGTATTCCATGCATGCTATTGATTACTGCTGGAAGAAGTCACACAAGCATGCTAATGTTGTTCACTGTAAACTTTTGCTATTTATCTGAACTAGACTTTTATTAGTGCTGCATGGCAATCCTTTTATTTTTCTATCATTGGTTCCCTATCCTACTTCCTGCAGTGCTCTCATTTCTCTTTATTGTTCTCTAAGCTCCCCACTATAGAGCTGTCCATAAGTTCAGTGCTGAAGGATAACTATTCTCAATCAAAGGAAGTTTGGAGAATCACCTCACCATTATGTACTATAGGTGGTTACCTAGGAATTATTGTATTTGCTTCTTTGTAGATGGATTTCAATCTTTGTTGATGAAGGAGTTCCCACCTGGGAAGTCTTTATTCATATATCAATTTCTTTACATGTTTATTTCCCATAGTTTCCCCTAATACTATACCCATGTAACACTGTAGAAAGATTCGTGGACCTAAAGTCAGAAGACCTGGGTTTGAATTTTTTCCCTGTGGCTGTGTGACTTTAGATAAGCCAGTTAAGCTCTCTGAAATTTAGTTTGATATGTCTGTTAAATGAAGATTATAATTAATATCTGTCCTTGTGGGTTTGTCATAGGAATTAATGAAAAAGAAGGGCAAAGCACTTAACAGGCACCTACTATATGCCTGGAATTATGCTAAGTTTTCTAAAAGTATTATTCCATTTTATCCTTACAACAACTCTGGGAGGCAGGTGTTCTCATTATTGTCACCATTTTACAGTTGAGCAAACTGAGAGAGTTAAAGTAGCTTGCCTGATGTCACACAGCTAGAACACATCTAAGTTCAGATTTGAACTTGTCTTTCTGACTTCATGTCCAGTCTTCTATTTACTGTGTCACTTATATGTGTTTGTTAAATGCAAGAATGTATGTATTGTGTTTATAATTTAGTGTATGTACAGGTTCTTGGATTATAAACAGTAAAGCAAATAGAGGATATTAACTTCTAGCAGGTGAAAAGGAATGAAGATGGTTAGTATGACTGCCTTTTCCCTTCCTTTTTTCTTTTAATTTTTATTATCTTTTTAAAACAACATCTACATTTCTTAGAATGTCCCCCCCTCCCAGAGTTACCTCTTATAAAAAGAATAAAAAAGGAAAAAATTGAACAGATCTAACTAAAGTATTTGAAAAGCCTGACATTACAGGTAGTATGGTACTCTGCCTCTGCAAAGATGGACCTTCTTCCTACCTTTAAATTTCACCTCAATAAAATACACATTATTTCCTTTGGTGTTAACCCTAATGCCATTATCATCATATTTTGGAGAAAAGAGCTAGGAAAAAGACAAGGAAAGATAAATTTGAATTTGATGTAATAAAGTTTCAAGATGGATTTAAGACTCCCCTACCCACACTTCTCCCTCAAATGGTGAGATGACATTTTTTAAACCAGCTTATCTTCGATCATAAGTGAGGTGTAATGTGCTTGCTGATTGTGGAATAGCAAAGTGAGAATTTGTAGCATCAAATAGAAAAGAGTGTTTTGGCTCAGACTTGTAACTGATGTTCTGCAAATGTACTGAAAAATGGCATGTTGGGGGTGGGTGTGTGTTGAGCTTGTGTGAGCTACTTAAAAACTTGGAAAGTCTTTTACTCACTGTTTGGATGATTAATTCTTTTACCCTCTGTCAGGTTTTAAGCTGAATGAGAATTAGATTAGGACATGTTTTCTTTTTCCTTTCCCTCCCTGGGCCAAGCACAGGATTAGTGGAGGATGGTGCAGCAGGTTGAGAAGGAGGTGATGGCAGGTATTTTCATCCCTGTCTAGGGTGGACCAAGGAGAGATCATGATACCTCTTCTAAATGCCTGAGATAGAGCTATCTAGTTCTATCTTTTTCTTGTTTGAAAGGAAAGGATTATAGAAGAAAGTGGGAGAAAATGGAAATTTGGGGGCCTGGTGAATTGTGGGAAAGATTAGCTAAGATGAGGATGCAACATGGAAGAATGAATAAGCATTTGTTAAGCACTGACTATGTGCCAAGTGTTGTGATAAGTGCTGTTGATACAAAGATACTAAGAAGGAGCTCGCATTCTATTAGGAAAGGTCAAAGAGGCAGGGGTAGGAGGATCCCTAAGTGTCCAAAATGGGAGTCTGAGTAGGGAAAATTCAGATTTGTGATGACATGCACTCTTATGAATGCTTGCTGAAATGAATAATGTGTTTTTGTCATTGTTTGCAGAGAGATTACCACTTTGAATATACGGAATGTGATAGCAGTGGCTCCAGGTGGAGAGTTGCTGTTCCCAATTCTGCAGTGGACTGTTCTGGACTGCCTGACCCTGTGAAAGGGAAAGAATGCAGTATGTTTGGACCTTTTTGACTTTCTATTTTTTGAATAAATCACAAGTGTTTCATGTTAGTTCGAACAGAAAAATAGAATAAAGACAGAGAACTTTGCAAAAGGGAACCCCCTCTGCATTCATGCTTGGAAAGACAAATAGGGCCAGGTGTCTCTGTGCCTGAAGCCAGCAGTGATTTAAACCTAATGGGAAATAATGTTATTTTTATCTAATTTATTCTCATTGTTGCAAGCTGGAGGGTGGAGTAATAGTGTTTTCATTTTATTGAAGTTTTTTAAGCTGCTGAAAGCTCTGGAAGTGTACTGTATTTCACCCCAGCATTTCTACTACTAAGGTTTTCGGAAAGCTGCCTAGTATCCTGTTATTAATCTGGTGGCTCAGCACATTTAAATACCTTGTCTTGTGTTTACCAACAAACTTGTTGGAAAACGGAAGCATCGCTAATTAAAATGGAAACAAACCATTTACATATTTTTTCTTTTGTAAATTCAGACTTTTAGTTACTAGTGCTTCAGTTTGTGAATAATTTGAACTTCTGCTCAAGATGAATTTTCTTTTCTCATTTCAATCTCTGTTGCAGAAACCTGTTTACCCTTCCAGGTTAGAAGAATAGACTTTTTTGAACTAAAAATGTTTACATTTTTACATATATGTATACATGAAGGAGAATATGTAGAAACAGCCAACTAGCAAGAGAATTTACTAAGTACTTATTATGTGTTGGGCTGCTAGGTAGCATGCAGCTGTTTGGCCAGGGGACAGGAGGACTCAAGTTCAGGTCTGGCTTTAGACACTTACTAGCTGTGTAGCTGTGTGATTGCAGTCAAGTCATTTAACTTTGTTTGCCTCAGTTTCCTTATCTGTAAAATGAACTGGAGAAGTAAATGGCAAACCATTCCAGAGTCCTTGCAGGAAAACCCAAATGGGGTCATGAAGAGTCAAACATGACTGGAAAAAAACTAAACAATAACAAAATACCATCTGCTATGTCCTCTGCTAAGTGCTGGGAATACAAAAAGAAGCCCTTCTTCCTTTCAAGGAGCTTAATGGTGGAAGACAATATATAAAAGGGAGTTCTAAATAGGAGTGAGGAGAAAGTGGAAATTCATGGCCTGATCTGAAAAAAGACACTGAATTTGAGATAGTCTTTGACTTGGAAGGAACCTCCAGGTGTCTAGTCCAATCCTTTCCACTGCCCCTATTCCTATCGAAATTTGGATTGACTGTATTAGCCTTAATTATTTGTCACTCTTTTGTTGTTGCTGCTGCTATTACTACAATCACTACTACCCAACATTGGTATATTACCTACTATGTGCTACGCACAACTCTCACTTTACAAATCTTATTTAATTCTCCAAACAACCTTTGGAAGTCAGTGCTATTATTATCCCCATTTTACATATGAAGAAACTAAGGAGACAAAAGTCAAATGATTTGCCTAGGGTTATACAACTCATAAGTATTTGAGACCAGATATAAGCTTCAGCTTTCTGACTCAGAGACTCCTGCTCTACCTCTCAGATTCCATTCAGTTTGAAAGCAGACGAGGAAATCTAAAATCCAGGCTCTCTTTCTACTTATATGCTGCAATGGGATATATTTAGATAACTTTAGTTTTTCTGAGCACGTTGTTCCTCTCCATGGAGGTAACCCATGGTTCTCACAGGCTCTATCTTTGGAGCACATGCTCCGGCAGGTCTCACCAATTTGGGTAGGTTTAGATTCCAGGCCTAGGGGCAGCTATCTAAGTTTGGAGAAGCTCAGTACCAGAAAATTATCAGTTGGTGATAAATTTTCTTCAGCCACATCTCCCAAAGATTGTTTAAGATTGTGTGGAGGAGTTGTTATTTGAGTTAAGGAGTGCCCAAATGTATAAAATCACAAATCCTTGGGGATATTATTGGGGCTTACTCAAGAATTTGTGATTTCACAAGTGTGGGAACCTTTCCAGTGTACAGATTACATCTATTTCCAGTTATAAGGTAAGTCTTAGGAAGATGCTGGAGGCATTGGGAGGCTAAATGGTTTGTCTGGGATTCACATCACCAGCAAGTGCTGGAAGTGGGTCTTGAATTAACTTGAAGGACTATTTTGAAGGTCTGCCTGTCTCCAAACCCAGTGCATCATGCTATGTTGCCTCTCATTTAGTTCTCAATTTTTGGTACTTGAGAAAGAAAGTAAGGAAAGAAGGAAGAAAGCAAGCAAGCAAGCATTAATTAAATGCTTGTTATGTGACAAGAACTGTGCTAAACACAGGAAGATTCAAAAAGGAAATCAAGGTATACATTAAACATTTTTTAAGTAAAAAAAAAGATTTGAATTTTTTTCAACTGTAGAAATTTTATTTTTTTGGTCCAGATCTCTTATTTCACCAGTATAGTTAGTAAAGTATAGATCTCTACTCTCAGCATTTCTCCCATCTATATCTAGCATCTCATCTATAACTTATGGTCTTAAGATAGTTTTCTAAGGCTGTGTTAAGTTGAGAACTGTCCAGGAGAATGTATTAGAACTGGGACTTTCACAAGTCTTATCCTAAGGCTAAATCTTTCTACTTTATCAAGTTGCCTCTTCATTTAGAATAGAATGAATGCTCATTTTTTCTTTTCTTTTTTTTTTTTGAAGGCGGAGATCATATGTTTTATTCCTTTGTATCTCCCACCCCTAACACTGTGCTATGCCCAGAACAAACCCCTTTGAATGAATTTTAGTACTCTTCCATTGAAAGTTTTGATGCCCCATTCCTCTGTGCATAGAGGAGAAATAATCTAGTTTTTAAGACTCTTTGCTGTGTCCTGTATGTAAAGAGTTGTAGATCAGATGAAAAAACCCTTTCTCCTGCCTGGAGCCTTTATCCTTTTCTGAAATGTAAAGGGCTAGAAACTTCTATCTCCTATGCATTCTTGCTGATTGTTAACTCCTGGCCTGCAACACCAATAGTAGGAAATCAATTAAATTCATTTAAGTAAGACTATCTTCTCCTCTCCACTCTGCCATCTAGAAAACATCTGGCCCTGTTCAGGATTTAGGTTGCCTTTAATTTTCTCTCATATATGCTGTGATCAGTGACTGAGGAATTTCACCCATAGAAATAGTAACAGTTGAATGGAGTGGAATGAATGTGCCAGTGAATGGGGGTAGTCTCTCCCAGACCCCTGTGGACTTTTTCTGTTTTCTCTGAAGATCCTCATGACTGAAGTTTGCTGACAAAAACCCTTGGGTTTATCCCTTTCCTGCCCTTTGCTTCTATTCTAGAAGTATCAAGTGTTGCCTTGGTTTGGTGGTGAATGCTCTGTTTCAGTTTTACAGGGGTTAATTGATGCCCATGTGAGGTGGTGAATGCTTTTCTTAGTGCTCCCCACTCCCTCATAGTTCTTTCTTCACTATCATGCCTTTTTGTCTAGGATGACTCTATGTAATCTATTTAGATTTCTCATAACTGTGCCACATAAAAGGGCTGACTACTATCAGTACTGGCTTGCTTTTCCTCTGAAAAGTCCCATTTGATTCTCAGCAACAGACCCAAATAAAGAGCCCAAGGAAACTAATTTTTGCCTGGTTCATCTTGAAAGGGTATTGTTGGTTTTTGTTTTTGTTTTTGTTTTTTTCATTTTGAAATGTGCCAGCCAAAACAAAGGGAAATGTTGGACTGAATTGATGGAGAAGAGATTATTGAAAGGCAAATAGGTCTAGAACCATAGGAATGTATGTTGAAAATAAAAATGAGATAGGAGAGGGATGGCAAGTGATATCAAGAGAGCTGGTGAAGTACATTTGGAAAGTGAAGAAAGAGAATTGTGAGAAAATGATTCCACAAAATTCAAGGTCAAAGAGGGAGCTAAGGAGTGGGGGTTGGATTGACAGTAGACTGACACTTTCCAAGGCAGAGGAAAAGTGAAGGATGATAAGGACTGAGGAATCAGGATGTAATTACTACTCATGAAAACTGATTTCCCAGACCCATTCTTCCCTATTATTTGGTGATCTCATAGGCTCCTTTGTGACCGTCACCTCCCTTGACCTTCCTTGTAGCTTTGCCTGTAGCCACCATATGTTAACCTATGCCAAACACACGAGCAATATGTTTATCCCTCTCTGTGTATATGTATGTATATTTCCACTTATCCATATTAGCAAAATTATGACCCCAGCCTACATCTGAATTATTTGTTTTCTTTTTGAAATCAATGAAAAAGTTTCCATTTCTCTTAGAGGCAGTTTTTCTTTTAAAGAAAAGGAATCTTTCAACCTATTTTTTATTTGCAGAATGATCACCTGGAGGATATAACATGGATCAATTTTCCCCCTAGTATTAGAGGGTAAAGTCTTTATCATCCTGGTATATGAGAAGCTTATCCGAGGCTAGTAGTGAGTTTTTTTTAAGACATGGCAAAATCACTTTTATATAAAATGAGTAAAAAGTCATTGATTCCACAAACATTAAATATGCATAGTATACTATTCCAGGTGTTTGGGAAGACACAAAATTCAAATGGGACACAGTATTGGCCATATTTGAGCTTATAGCCTAGTGAGGGATCAAGCAGAAGCATCGATGACCATATGATTAGAGGTACTTTACAGGGTTATTGTGAGGATCCAAAGAGTTAATAAATGTAAAGCCCTGTGCAAACCTTAAAGTGTTCTTTTGCTGTTGACTATTAATACTGTTGTTAAAAACACTTCATTATAATTAAAATAAGAAGCACAGAATCAACTGCTATGTGAAGTCTAAGATAGAAAGTCAGTGCTTATAGGAGGAGAAAAGGTGACCAGGAAAGGCTTGATGTGGAGTTTGGCATATACAATGATAATACTGATCTCTCTAATAGGGTTTTTGTGAAGACTTTGGAAAGGTGGGTTCTAAATTATCAGAGGTGCAAAGATACTTTAAGAAGTTCTTTTTCCCTAACTTTTCTTAACTGTTATCTTTCCCCAAACCAAAGTAAAGTACTGTAAAATGCTAATTTATAATGAATAATGCACTGGAGATAACTATCCATCCCAAGTAACATTGCTGGATTTTCCAGAATCATCAACATAACTGTAGAAAAACCCTGTTATAAACTACCTTGCCATATGGAGTGGCAACATCGTATAACAGGGGAAAAAAGGCTTTGAAATCAGAAGATTTGTAATATAGTCTTGACTTTGCTATTAATTCATTGTGTAATTCCCCTGGGCCTCTGTTTTCTCATCTGCCAAAGTGAGATAGTTGATTTCCAAGATTCTTTTTGACTCAAAAGTTCTGTGACAGCCCTATGAAAGGAGACCAAGAAAAGGATACAGAATCCTTAGGCAGACATGGAGGAAAGTCTTTCCTAAGAGAAAGCCTATCAATGTGCCTTCTGAGTGAGACCAGAGTAGGGAATGTACATAAGATATCTATTACAGCTCAAATCATAACCTTTTATATATGATAAATTCTGCAAGAGGCTTGGATATCGTAAGCAGGAGAGACTTTACAGATAATTTAAGCCAAGAATTCTTTATCTTTATTGTGTTTTGGATTCCTCTGGCAGTTTGGTGAAGCCTATGATCAGGCAGGTTGGTGGCAATAAAGTGTGTTGGTCCTTGATCCAGAAAGACTTGAGTTCATGTCTAGCTTTAGTCACTCTAGGCAAGTCACTTAACTTTTTTGATTCTATTTCCTATCTGTAAGTGGGTGTAATTATAGGGCTTACCTTGAAGGATTTTGTTATAATCAAATGAATTCAGTATTTGTAC
Source organism: Monodelphis domestica (assembly GCF_027887165.1). Lineage (NCBI taxonomy): Eukaryota > Metazoa > Chordata > Mammalia > Didelphimorphia > Didelphidae > Monodelphis > Monodelphis domestica. Next base: position 152,008,484 of record NC_077231.1, read on the forward strand.
AAGAACTTAGCAAGTGCCTGACATCATGAGTTGGTTGGTTGTTGTCCTTTGAATTCAAAGAGGACCAAAATGACATTACTGTGTTGGGGTCAATATATAATGTGTCTGGCTGATCAGACCAATGTGAATTTAGAAGGTTCTACTGCAGTGGGGCACAAATAGTCCATATGAACATTTGGGATGGAGATGTCTCCAGATTTGTGGATCTCATGTTCTTCTGAGCTACTGCAATTCTGCTTTGCTCATAGAGCACAGCTCTACATAGTAGGCACTATATAAAGGCTCATTACATTCCCTTCCCCTTTCTTTACCTCCATACCTTCTCAAAAGAATTTTTGAATGCATGAAACAAAGCACACAGGATTATAGAGGAAAGCAATAAAATATAGTTCTTAGGACATTTTAAAAAGTTATGATTATATTTCTAGGTTAGGAGACCCTGCTCTAGACTAATCTATTCATTTTACAAATGAATAGATTGAGACCCAGAAGAGTACACTCATATATATGTCTAAGGACATATACCTATTAATTAATGTATAATATAAATAATAATTTGATTTGTGCTCTATTTTTCATGAAGGTGTAGATACTGCATTTTCCCCCTTAGGGCTGCATCTCATAATACTTCCATTATATGGGGGCCCTCTTGTCTCTGTCACCTGCCATATCTGCATTTGCTTTTTACTGACAGTAATAAGACAATATCTATAGCTGGTATGGTGTTGATGGGTCTACACTCTGCAATTAGTCACTTTCTTTCTCAGACTGAATGTGGCAAACAGCTGGGAGTAGACAGCCTCAGTTGTTGCTTTACAGATTCTGACAAGCAAAGCAACTTCCTGTAGCAGCAGGTGGTATGATCTGTCCAATAAAAGAAAATAAAAAAGTACCCTCTTAGGCTAAAAGAGGATAAACTTGACGACTTGCATAGAACATCATCACTAAGGAAGGCGAATCATTTGAATATAATGTTTTGTGGTTCTTCTGTCTAGAATGGATGGTTGCTTTCTTTTGTGTTAAATAAGTCCCCTCTCTGTCAAAGCATGTTACACCATAAGGGACTGAATAGGTACTACCCCAATTAAAAGTAGTATTCCATAGTCACCAGCACCAGCAATTGAACACAAAGATCTAAAGCCTGCTGTGTCTTCAGTATGGTTTTGAATTCCCTTTAAAACCATTTCCCTCTTTTGCTTTGTTGATTTGGAACCTGTACTTTGATAATAATCTGACAGCATTTCAAGTAGTTATGTTTTTGGTTAGCATAGGATGACTCTATATTTGAATAAATCAAGGTAAAGCAGTGGCTGAATTCTTATTTTTTTTAAAGGTATGTTAACCTCATGTGCTTTACACTGATGCTGGGATGTTTCAGGCAATTGATAGTCTAAACAACTGCAGCCTTGTCCTATCTAGCTTATGCATTAGTTATTCTAAGCAGTTATAGGTGTTTACCTGAAAAGGTAGGAAAGATCCCATCAGTCATGCTTATTTTGTCTTTCAGGATAACTGTGAGGCTGTTCCTCATGGTGAGAATGCTAATGACATCTGGTTTATACATCCCAGACATCAAATGTTATGCCATCACCAAAAAGGAAATGCAAAAATAATTCCAGGATTTCCATGCTGTAATAAGAGACAATGGAAGTATTATTTTATACTTCTTTGTTTTAGAAATAATGAGTCACTCATTTTTTAGAGTCTATATAGCATCATTTTTCTCATCAGCAAATAATTTCATGCCTCATGATTGGGTATTATACTATGTCCTATGAAGCTTTGCTTAAATTTTGGTATGAACCTGTAATGTTGTTGGTATAGGGAATTCTTGGGGAGGAAACTCTACCAACAGAAAGCAGCACTGTTTTGCTAACTAGAGTTGAAGTGATCAGATGCAGGACCTGAAACTATATCTTTTTGTTTCTTTACCTATCACACTTTCATGACCAGGAAATTTTAATCTTATTTGGGGTAATAGAATAAGGATAATGGCACTAAAAGGCAATGACTATTAGATATCTTAGAATTGTCTATTTCAGAGTTTCAGGTGACCATAGGGGTTATCTAGTCCAACCCACACCTAAACAAGAACCTGTCCTATGATGACTTATCCAATAAATTGTCATTTCTCACATCAAGTCTTCAAGCAGACATTACATTTGTATCAGCTAGTAAACATTATTATATAGCTTTATGTGGTTGTGAAACACCATCTAATCATTCTTCAAATTTCATTGTTAGATATTATTGCAATATAAATAGCAACATCTTCCCCAACTTGTTGATTCTGTTTTAGTTTTAGGAGCAGTAGCCCTGAGATTGCATCTTTTGGGGTATATTCTTGAGGCCTCATAGACCATAAAGAACACCACGTTTCTGATCATGGATAGTCTATTTTATGTGTTTCAAAATGGGCTATTCACTGCATAATAATCTCTGTTTGGTTTATACCAAACTCTTCAATATACTTCCAAGGGAGTAAGAAAAGTACAGATCTGTTCAGGTTATGGAGTGGAAGCCATATTCAATTTCTGACCAGTAATACATGAGAATGGAGTCTATTTTTTTTTACAGTTTTCAATTTTTCACATGATCATATCCTAGTTTACAAAGCAGACAAATTACAGTTACTAGTAAACAGGTGTGGAACCAAAAAGCCTTCAACAAAATTGAAATTTATTGTCAAAAGGCTACTGTGGAAATCACTGCAGTCAGTATGCAACCACAAGAACTGAAAATGTAAAAAACAAAAAACCCACTAAGGACTGAAGGGAATTCTGTAAACACTGGATCATATATAACACATGGAATAAAAAGTATAAGGCACTGTTTGTTGTGATGAAATTGTCACAGGATGCAGGATATAAAATAAGCTATGTACCTGTAAGCTATGTTGTCAAAGACTTCTCTGAATCCAACTCCAAGGACCCTGTTTCATAGAGGAAAAGAAAAGAACAGGAAAAATGTTTATAGTACAAACAGCTTTGCCCTTTAAAATAATACTGACCCAAATTACAGTAAACCATTTTGTTGTTGTTCACTTGTTTGAAATTATGTCCAGTTCTTCATGACTCAATTTGGGGTTTTCTTGGCAAAGATATTGAAGTGGTTTGCCATTTCCTTCTCCAGCTTATTTTGGATATGAGGCACTGAGGCATCCGGGTTAAACAACTTGTCCGTGGTCACACAGCTAATAAGTGCCTGAGACTGGATCTGAACTCATTGACTTTATCTAGCCATGGCTCTATTTGCTCTGCCACCTAGTTGCCATTTTGAGCAAATATTAAATATTAATTAAAATAAAATAAATGGCATTTTTTCACTTTTAGATTTATGGGCTAGACTCTCAAGTACCAATTTCTCAGGAAAACTTCCTTTATCATGGTAAATTACCTGTTCTGCTTCCCCTTATATGTTACAAATATTACGCTGCATAAGTGGAAGTGAAATAAGCATTTATTTATCCAATGCTCAATTGAACCTTTGCTCTTGACACAGTGAATGGAGTTATAACCTTCAATAATCTTGATGGTTCTTGCCCCATTCAGGCTATCCTTAGAAATATCAGAGTTTAACTCATATTATTTAATTTCCTTGCAAGAAATTGAGATAACAAATCATTAGATATAGGACTGGTTTAATTAGTAGTTGTCTTTAAATAAAGGAAGATCTCCTCCCCTTTACAGAAGGCAACAAACCTCCCTCCCATCTCTTTGAAGCTCTATAGCCCTGATGGTGAACCTATGACAGACATGTGTCAGCACTGACGCATAGCCATTTTTGATGACACACGGCTGCATGTGGGCTCAGTGCTTCGAGGCCCGGGAGCTTCCATGTGCCCACAGCTGTGGCCATGGCCATGCCCCAGCCTGGCCCAGAAAGGGTGGGGGGCTGCTCCACGCCCTGGCCATGGGGGCGGAGGGGCAAGAGGCGGGCAGTGCATAAGCCAGGCGGCTGGGGCGTGTGGTGTGGAAGGAGCACCTGCAGGCAGTTAATATCATAACCAACAAAAGAAACAGGTTGACAGATGAAGTTAGTAGTGCTTGCTTGGGCTTGAAGTATACAAAATACCGACCTTAGCCAATGAAATTCAGCAACAAAAAAGTCACTAATAGGCAGGTGTGTTAAAGAATTCCCCTCCCCCTCGTTTATCTTAGTTCATGGCACCCCACACAAGTTAAATAATATCAAGACCAACAAAAGAAACCGACTGACAGATGAACAAAGAAGTTACTAAGCAGGTAAGTTAAATAATTAGATTTTGGTTTATTAAATACAGTTAAATATTACAATGATACATTTTTGTTATTTAAAGTATAAATATTGTGAAATTGTGGTTTTTTTTTTCTCGAAGTGATACACCACCCGAGTTATGCTCTGTTTTTTGGTGAATTTTGACACACCAAGATTAAAAGTTTGCTCATCACTGCTCTATAGATACATGACTCATTATGCCAGCAAAGGGGCAGGTTGAGATTGCTCCTCTATGTACATGGTTCTCTGCTCTATTGATTGTCTTCTTCTTAGGGACCATTCAAATGATTCAGTCTGCTGAGCTCTCTCTAGGTCCTTGTACTTACTGTATTTCTTCTGTATATATATTATTCACTTGCCCTTTGTCTTCTTCCTACAAAAGAATTCCTGATCTTATTGGGAAGGCTTCAAGTTTATCTCTGTTAGAGACAATGCTTTCTCTTGGTTTTCCATAGATACTACTTATCATTTTAATAAAGGTTCTATTGATTCACATGCTTTCTAGTGTTTTTAATAGGAATGGGTCTTGTATTTTGTCAAAGATTTTTCCTGAGTCTATTGATATAAATATGATTATTGCTGTTATTTTTATTGTTGTGGTCAATTATGCTTGTAGTTTTCCTAATATGGAACCAGCTTTATATTTCTGGTATAAATTCCACGTGATCATAGTATATGATCTTGGTGACATATAACAGTACTCTCCTTTCTAATATTATATTTAAAGTTTTTGCATTGATATTCATTAAGGAAAATGGTCTATAATTTTCTTTTTCTGTTTTTATTCTCCCAGGTTTAGGTATCAAAATCATATTTGTGTCATAACAGGAATTTGATAGGATTCCTTCTTTACCTATTTTTTTCAAATAGTTTATACAATGTTGAGATTAGTTGTTCCTTAAATGTTTGTCAATTCACCTGATCCTTAGGACTTTTTTTAGGGAGTTCCTTTATGGCTTGTTCATTTTCTTTCTCTAAAAGAGGGATATTTTACTAGTCTAATTCCTCTTCAGTTAATCTCAGTAGTTAATATTTTTGTAAATATTACTCATTTCACATAGACAATTAATTTTACTGGCATATAATTGGGCAAAATAACCCCTAATAATTGCTTTAATTTTATCTTCATTGGTGGTGCAGTCACCATTTTTAATACTAGTAATTTGGATTTCTCTTTCTTTTAAAAAATTAACTAATGGTTAATCTCCTTTATTAATTTTTTTTTTAAAATAAAACCAGCTTCTTGTTTTTTAAATTAGTTTAATGGGATTTTTTACATTTGATTTTTTTTGTTAATCCCTCCCTTGATTTTTTTTAAAACCCTTACCTTCTGTCTTGGAGTCAATACTGTGTATTGGCTCCAAGGCAGAAGAGTGGTAAGGGCTAGGCAATGGGGGTCAAGTGACTTGCCCAGGGTCACACAGCTGGGAAGTGTCTGAGGCCAGATTTGAACCTAGGACGTCCCGTCTCTGGGGCTGGTTCTCAATCCACTGAGCTACCCAGCTGCCCCCTCCCTCCCTTGATTTTTAAGGATTTCCATTTTGGCATTTAATTGGGGATTTATAATTTGTATTTCTAGTCTTTATGCTCATGTGTCCAATTTATTGTTTTGCTCTTTCTCTCTTTTATTGTTTTATTCATTAAGAGATATGGAATTTCCCCTAAATATTGTTTTAACTACATTCTGAAAATTTTGGAAAGTTATTATTTCCTTGTTGTCATTCTCTTTAATAAAATTAATGATTTTTGTATGATTTGTCCTTTTAACCACTCATTTCTTAGAACTAGATTATTTAGTTTCCAATGAGCTTTTTTAATCTCTACTTTCTTGACCTTTTATTAAATGTATTTTAAAAATTGCATTATAGTCCCAAAAGGATGAATTTAATATTTCTTCTATTCTGCATTTGATTGTGAGTTTTTTCTGCCCTAATACATGGCTATTTTTTGTGAAGATGTCATTTATATCTGGGAAAAAGGAATATTCTTTTCTGTTCTCTTAAGAGGTCTATTAAATCTAACTTTTTCTAACATTCTATTCATTTCTCTGCTTTTAAATTTATTTTATGGTTAGATTTATCTACATTTGATGGGAGAAGGTTGAAATCTAACACTAGTGACACTGCTATAATTTTTTAAATTTTGAGTGCTTTGCCATTTGATGCAAAATTTTCAGTTTATTTAAAAATATAATATTTTATTTCTTCTTCCCAATTTCTTCCCAATTACATGTATAAGCAAATTTTAAAATTCTTTTTGTCGTGGTCTTCTGGTAGTCCAATTATTCTTAAATTGTCTCTTCTTGAACGATTTTCTAAATTGTCTGTTTTGTGAATGAGATACTTCACATTTTCCTCAATTTTTTCATTTTTTTTGTTTGTTTTATAGTGTCCTGCTGCCTTGTGAGGTCACTTGATTCTAGTTGTTTTACTCTGGTTCTTAAAGATTGGATTTCATCTCTGGCTTTTTGGTCGTCTTTTTCCTTCTGGTCTGATTTTCTTTGAAGATCGTCTTTCATCCTCTTTGCCTTGTCTTTCATCTCTTTTGCCTCATCTTTCATCTCCTTTGCCTCATTTTCCAGCTGGATGATTTTGGCTTTCAGGACACTATTTTCTTGTTTTAGTTCAAGTGCCTCTGTTTCCAGATGACTTATCTTAATTTTTAAGTTCTTTTCCCAATTGTCTTCAGCCTCTCTTAGTTGTGTTTTGAGTTCTTCCACAGCCTGTATCCAATTCGCTGGGATTTCTGGTTTATCATTTGCTGATCTCCCCCTCTGTTCCATTTGGTGAGTAGAAGCTGTCTATTGTAGTTTCTTTCTTTTGTTTCTGTTGTTTTTTCAAATTCACCCCTTTACTCCCTGTATTTGTCTGTGCTCTTGTTCCTCTCATTTTTTTTGTTTTTTGGGGACTTCTATCGGTCTCCCCTCTTGGAGCTTTAACAGAAGATCTCTTGGTGTAATCTCTGGGGGAGGGTTGTTGGCTGTTTGAGCTTTCCTGTCCTCTGGAGGCTTTTGATTGGCTTGAAGTCCAGCAGTCAATGAGGATGGATGGGGAGCCTGGGCTTCCCTGCGTTCTAGAGACTTTTGATGGGATTGAGTTCAGCTTAGTTGGGCTGGGTTTACTCTGAGTTTTAAACTTCCTGGACGGCTGGAGCAAATATGGAGGATCTCCAAAGCTCTGGCCAGGCTGCCAGGTCTATGCTCCTTCTAGGCTGCCATCTTGACTCCACCTCTAGGTTTCTGTTTTTTCAGAAGACCCTGCTCTCTAAGGGGGGAGTGGTTATGGCTTGCCTGGGCTCTGAGGGCTCCTGATGGGATTAGGTTCAGCTGGTTTGGGCCGAATGAGCCCTGAAGCAAAAAACCTCCTCCTCCACAATCTGTGTTGAATGCCTGGAGACTGGCCTGGGTTGTTTTCAAGGTAAGCCCTTCACCGGCACTGAGGTTTTTGTTCTTTCAGAAGCTCTGAGGGCTCCTGATGGGATTAGGTTCAGGTGGTGTGGGCCGAATGATCCAGAGCCAAAAAAAGGAAGAAAAAAAAACCAACCTCCTCCTTCACAGTCTGTGTTGAATGCCCAGAGACTGGCCCGGGTTACTTTCAAGGTGAGCTCTTTGGAGCAACCCCTTTGCCAGCCCTGAGTTTTCTGCCCTTTCAGTAGCTCTGAGGGCTCCTGATGGGATTGGGTTCAGCTGTTGCCCTAAAGCTGGGACCTCCCTTGAGACTCAGATGGTAGGACCCAGCTGGGGGCTACAGGCTTCCCCCTTCTCTCTATGTTTCCCTGCCGTCCGTGTTGGGCGCTCCAGAGACTGGCTCAGGTTGCTTTCAAGGTGAGTCCTCAGAGCCCTGAGGTTCCCGCTGCTGCCATGGGCTCAGTACTCTGGGTTGGGAGGGGGATGGGTCCTGGGACCTTCCTTCTGCCTACCCCTTAGATCCGAGTGATCTAGGGTTCTGGCTTTTGGGGTGCGGTACCTTTTGATCCAAGTCCAGGAGGAGGGTTCCCCAGGTCTATCCTGTTGTTCAGCTTGAATTTCGGTGTCCTAGGAGCACTCTGTTTGCGATCGCTAAGGAAGGGTTTCCTAGGTCTGAACTTTCGCTGCTTCTACACCACCATCTTGACTGGAAGTCCAAAGGGGAAATTTTAAAATTCTTAATAATTTTGAGGGACAGAGCCAAGATGGCGTAGGTGGTACACAGACCTACCTGATCTCTACTAAATTTGTCTCCAAACAACTAAAATACCTCAAAATGAATTCTGGAGTAACATAACCCACAAAAAAGATGAAATAATTTTTCAGCTCAAAACAACTTAGGACAACACAAAAGGCCCATTGTAAAGGGATGAAGTATAGTGGAAAATAGGCTCCACTGCAGCAACAGGCATAAGAAAGGTTGAATTGGCAGCAAAGGCTTCTAGAACTCTCAGCCACAGAGTGTAAGGGGAGCCAGACAATTGCTATGAAGAAGATTACAGATTACTTTGCTGTTCTTGGGTGCAAGACTCTTGTCACACTGCCCATGTGCAGACCGCTGGTCTCAGGGTAAGAAAGAACACGGACACACAGTGCTTGTGTCCACAAGCCAAGATTAAAATCTGGTTGCAGGTCCATGGCAGAAAATAGTTGTTGTGGTTACTCACAGATCACAGCAACGGCTAGGAAAATACTAAACCCACCTCTCTTTACATCCTACCACCTTGGAAGGACAAGCTTATAGATCCTCAGACCTAGTTCTAAGGGCAGCTGCACAAAGAACCTGAAGCTTAGAATGCTTCACCACAGTTACAGAGCTCAACTTTAATAGGTTATTAAGTTAAAAGAAAAGGAAAACATTGGAAAATGAGCAAACAACAACAAAAAGAAACTCAATGTAGAAGGATATTTTGTTGGCAGGGAGGAGACAACACAAACTTGAAGAAAACAAAGGCAATATTGCTGCATCCAAAGCTTCCAATAAAAATATGAATTGTTTTCAATATCTCCCCACAACTAAATAGAGAAGTCCAGAGAAGATTTTAAAATCAGAGAGGTAGAAAAATTGCAAAAAGAAATGAGAGTAGTTCTGGAAAACCATGAAAAATAATCAATAACATGGTAAAGCAGGAACAAAAATACTGAAGAAAATAATACCTTACAAAGAAATAGGCAAATTGGTAAAAGAGTGCAAAATCCACTGAAAAGAGGAATTTCTTTAAAAAGTAGAATTGGCCACTTGGAAAAAGATACACAAAAATGCATTGAAAAGAACTTTTTTTTTTAACCTTTACCTTCCATCTTGGAGTCAATACTGTGTATTGGCTCCAAGGCAGAAGAGTGGTAAGGGCTAGGCAATGGGGATTAAGTGTCTTGCCCAGAGTCATACAGCTGGGAAGTGGCTGAGGTCAGATTTGAACCTAGGACCTCCCGTCTCTAGGTCTGGCTCTCAATCCACTGAGTTACCCAGTTGCCCCCTGAAAAGAACTCTTTAAAAGGCAGAATTGGCTCTATGGAAAAAGAAGCACAAAAATTCACCAAGGAAAAGAACTCTTTATTAAGTAGAATTGGTCAAATGGAAAGGAGGTACAAAAGCTCATTCAAGAAAATCTTGTCTTAAAAATTAAAATTGGGCAAGTAGAACTAATGACTCCATGCAACATCAATAAATGATTAAACAAAGTCAAAAGAATGAAAAAAATAGAAGAAAATGTGAAATATCTCATTGAAAAAACAATTGACTTAGAAAATAATATAGCCATCTTCAAAAAAAAGAGCTTAGATATCATCTTTATTTTTATTTTTATTTTTTTATAGAAACCCTTATGTTTTGTCTTGGAATAATACTGTTTATTACAGAGAAAGATACACTGTGGTACAATTAAATGCAATGGACTTCTTTACTAGCAGCAGTGCAATGATCCAGGACAATTCTGAGAGAATTATGAGAAAACACATTCAGAGGAAGAACTATGGAAGTAGAAATAGAGAAGAAAAACAACTGCTTGATCACATGGGTCAATGGGGATATGATTGGGGATATAGACTCTAACTGATCACTCCAGTGTAAATATTAATAATATGGAAACAGGTCTTGATCAATGACACATGTAAAACCCAGGGGAATTGTGTGTCAGCTATGGGAGAGGGGGAAGGGGAGGGAAAGAACATGAATCTTGTAACCAAGGAAAAATATTCTAAATTTATTAATTAAATAAAATTTTCCAAAAAAAAAAACTATCAAGAAAAAGTGCCCTGATATTCTAGAACTGGAGGACAAAATAGACATTGGAAGAATCTGCCAATTAACTCTTGAAAGTGATCTCCAAAAGATAACTTCCAGGAATATTATAACCAAATTTTAGAACTGCCAGGCCAAGAAGAAAATATTGCAAGCAGCCAAAAAGAAGAAATTCCTATATCATGGAGCCACAGCCTGGATAACACAAGATTTACTAACTTCTGGTGCACTAAAGATGTGCAGGTCCTGGAATCTGATATTTTAGAGGGCAAAGGAGAAAGGACTTAATCACTTACCCAATAAAACTAAAAAATGGATATTCAATGAACTAGAAGACTTTCAAAGATTCCCGATGAAAAGACTGGATCTAAATGGAAAAATTGACCCTCAAATGTAAGACTCAAAAGAGGCATAAAAAGGAAAGAGAGAAATCATAAGGGATTCAATGTTTACATATCTACACGAAAGAAAATTCTTGTAATTCCTAAGAACTTCATAACTTTTAGTGTTGTTAGAAGCAGTATACATATAGAAAGAGCAAGGGTGTGAGTTGAATATGAAGGGATGGTATCTAAAAAAAATAAAACTAAGGCATGAGAAAGAGAAATTCATTGGGAAGAAGAGTTAAGAGAAAACTAGAATGGGCTAAACTATTTCACATAAAAGAGCTCTTACAGTAGAAGGGAAGGTGGGGAGAGGAGCAAGTGAACCTTACTCTCACCAGAATTGTCTCAATGATGGAAGAATATACACAGTCAATTCGATACAGAAATCTATCTTAACTTACAGGAAAGTAGGAGGGAAAGGGAATTAGAGAAGGGTGATGGGGCTGATAAAAAAGAGGGCAAATTGGGGAATGTGGTGGTCAGAAACTAAGTGGGAAATAGGATAGAGAGTAATATACAGTAAACATAATGGCTCATTTTTTATAAGTTTCTCTAATAAAGGCCTCGTTTTTAAAAATACATAGAGAAATGAGTTGAATATAGTTGAACAAGTCACTGTCCGGTTGATAAATGGTGAAAAAAAGATATGAACTGGCAGTTTTCAGACAAAGTAATTAAAGCTCACTATAGCCATACAAAAGATGATCTAAATCACTCTTACTTAGAGAAGTGCCAATTAAAACAACTCTGAAGTACCACTTCACATCTATCATATTGGCTATTATGACAGAAAAGGAAAATGACAAAACCTAAAGGGGATGGGGGGAAATTAAGATATTAACATAGTTTTGGGAACTGATAACCTTTCTGGAGAGCAATTTGGAGGTATGCTCAAATGGCTAGAAAACAATACCCTTTGACCTAGCAATACCATTACTAAGTTAAATCCCAAAGAGATAAAAAAAAACATAAAAAGAGGAAGGATCTATATTTACAAAAATATTTAAAGCAGCTTTTTTGTGGGGTTAAAGAACTGGAAAATGAGGGGATATCCATAAATTGGGGAATGGGTGAGTAAATTGTAGTAAATGTAATGAATTGTAATTACTATTGTGGTGTAAGAAATGATAAGTAGGAGACCAGAAAAATCTCAAAAGACTTACATAAATTGAAGTAGAGTGAAGTAAGAACTAGGAGAACAACATACATAGTGACAGGAATAATGTATGATGAAAAATTGTGCATAACTTATCTATTCTCAGTAATACAATGATCCATACAAGGGATCATAATAAAAAGGGATCCAATACAAGGGATCATAATAAAAAACGCCATCTTCTTCAGAATAATGGAGTCTGAATCCAAACTTTCTTAAATTTTTTGGTTCCAATTTCCCTCCACAAAAGGATTAATATGGAAACATGTTTTATACAACTGCACATGAAAAATCTATTCCAGATTGCTTACTTTCTTAGAGGTGGGGTGGGAGGAGGGAGAAAATATAAGACTCAAAATTCCTTTATAAACATTGTATGTTTTTACATGTAATTGGCAAAAAATAAAAGAAAATTTAAAAATAAAAAAATTGAGTTTCAAATTCTCCATCCTCCCACCCCCACAGATGGTAGGCAATCTGATATAGATTTTACATGTACAATCATGTAAAACATTAAAATATACTATACTTTGTTGTCTGGGTTCAGACTCCATAAATTCTTTCTTTGGAGGCAGATAGCATTTTCCATCATGAGCTATTTGAGATTATTTTGAATTGTATTTCTAAAAATAGTTGTCATTCACAGTTGTTTGTAATACAATATTACTGTTACTCTGAACAATGTTCTGATTCTGCTTATTTTACTCTGCATCAGTTCATGTAAGTCTTTCCAGGTTCTTTTCTGAAATCACCTTGGTCATCATTTTTGATAGGTGGTATTTCAGAGTTGTTTTAATCTGCACTTCTCTAATCAATAATTGTTTAGAGCATTTATTCATTTTGATTACTTTGAGAATTGCCTCTCCATATCCTTTTTACTATTTATTGTTGGAGAATGACTTATTTTCCCATACATTTAATTAATTTCTCTATGTTTTTGAGGAATGGGGCCTTTATTAGAGAATCTTGCTGTGTATTTTTCTTCACAGCTATGATTATGATTTATTTCTCACTTTCCTATTTTTCCTCATGTTTATCCTACTTTATTTCTTTCCTTTCATTCTGCCCATTCTCAAAAACTGTTTTGTTTCTGACCACTACTTCCCCAGTTTTTATTTCCTTCTATAACATTCCTCTCTCCATTCTCTTCCTCTCCTATTTTTCTGTAGGGTAAAATAGATTTCTATACCTAAATGTGTGTGTATGTGTTATTCTCCCTTCAAGCCACTTCTGATGAGAGTAAGGTTCAAGCCCTTCCCCACCCCAACTGCCTCATCTTCTTTTCCACAATAAAAGTTCTTTTGTGCCTCTTTTATGAGAGGATAATTTGCCCCATTCCACCTTTCCCTTCTCCCTTTTCCCAATGTGTTCCTCTTTCTCACCCCTTAATTTAATTTTTTTAGGTATCTTCCCATCATATTCAGCTCAAATTCATGCCCCTTATATATACTCCTAAGTGCCCCAAAGATGATAAAGTTCTTAGGAATTGCAAGAATCATTTTCCCATGTAGGTATGCAAACAGTTTAACCTTATTGAATCCCGTATGATTTCTCTTTACTTTTTCCTTTTTTTATTCTGTTCTTGAATCTTGTATTTGATAGTCAGATTTTTCTATTAGCTCTCATGTTTTTATCAGGAATGTTTGAAAGCCCTTTATTTCACTGAATATCTATTTTTCCCTCTGAAGGATTACACTCACTTTTGCTGGGTAGGTAGGTGATTCTTTTTTTTTTTTTTAAACCCTTACCTTCCATCTTGGAATCAATACTGCTACTCCCTAGGTAGGTGATTCTTGATTGTAATTTTAGTTCTTTTAACACTCCAGAATATCACATTTCAGGATGTTTGATCTTTAATGTAGAAGTTGCTAAATCTTATATTATCTTGATTCTTACTGCATGATACTTGAATTGTTTCTTTTTTTGGTGGATTGCAATATTTTCTCTTTGACCTTCTCTCTTTGTCTCTGTTTCTCCCCTCGCCCTACCTCACCCCCAACCCTCCACTAAGGTCCATTTTGCTTCTGACCCCTGCTTCTTTAATATGCCTTCCTTTAAGTACCCCTTCCCTTTTTCTTATCCCTTTCCCCCTAATACTTCCCTAATGGGCAAGATAGATTTCTACTAATAATGGAGTGTATGTGTGTTCAGGTATCCTTTCTACATCACAACTTTTTTCCATCATGGTTTTGATATATTGTAGGTTAGAATTAGAAATTGAATGGGAATTATTGGGAAGTTTTGCAGAAGCTGCAGTTGACATATGGTGGTCAGCAAACAACATAGAAATAGTTTAGAAATTATAAGGCCTATGACCAAATACTTTACCCAAATTTTACAATAAACTATTAAAAACACCTCATAAAAGAAAAAAAGAACAAATTCAGATTTTTACTCTATTATGAAGGGGAAAGCCAAATTTTTATAGGAAGATTTTCTAAATTATGGGGCAGCATGCCTCTAATCCCCACAATGTGAAAGTGACACCTGTGTGTATATTTCATTTTTTGAACCAATTTAAATGTCTGTGAGGTTTAAACATTGTCTTTCCCTCCCACAATTCACTCTCCATTGTAAACATTCTTCCTTGTACAACTCTTCTATGTGAAGTAATTTTCCTCATTCTTCTTTTCTCTTCCCCCTTTTTCTCACTTACCCATTTAAACAATTTTTATCCCAATGTAGTAAATGCACTTATATGCTCTCTTTCTGCCTTAACAATGATAAAATTCTTACAAGATATATGTATCGACTTCCCATATAGAAAGCTATGCAGTTTAGTTTTGAGACTCTTATAGTATCTATTTCATGCTTATTTTTTATTCTTTTTTTGTCTCATATTTGAAAGTCAAATTTTTCTCTTCAGTTCTGACCTTTTCATTAGGAATGCTTGAAAGTCTCCTATTTCATTAAATATTTATTTTTCCTCATGAAGTATCATACTTGATTTTTCTGGACAAATTATATTCTTGGTTGTAATCCCAACTTTTTTTGCCTTCTGGAGCATCATTTTTCAAGCCCTTTACTCCTTTAAATAGTAGTTGCTAAATCTATTGTAATCCTGACTGTGGCTCCATGGTATTTGAATGTTTTCTTTCTGGCTATTTTTAATCCTTGACCTGGAAGCTCTAGAATTTGGCTATAATATTCCTGGAAGTTTTCATTTTTGGATCTTTTCCAGGAGGGGATCAGTGGATTTCTGTTTTTCCTTCTAGCTTGAAGATGTTGGGGCAATTTTCCTTGATAATATTTGGAGATATGTATATCTCAAATTCTTAAAATATGATCCCTGAGATGTCTTAAAGATAAGGCTTTCTTTGATTATGACTTTTAGGTTATCTGATATTTCTTAAATTAATTTCTTGATCTGTTTTCCAGATCAGTAGTTTTTCTGATGAGATATTTCACATTATTTTTCTATATTCCCATCCCTTTGAACTTCTTATTATTTATTAATTTCTCATAAATCATTAGCTTCTATTAGCCCAATTTTAATTTTCAGGAAGCTATTTTCTTCAGTGAGCTTTTGTACTTTTCCCATTTGGACTAATCTATTTTTTAAGAAATGATTTTTATTAAAGAATTTTTTTTACCTCTTTTTCCATTTGGTTAACTCTGTTTATTAAGGTGCCATTTTTTCAGTAATTTTTTATGCCTCTTTTTTATCAAATAATTAATTGTCTTTTAATAATTTTCATCCTTTCCTTTAATTTCTCCATTTCTTTTAATTTCTTTGCTTAATTTTCCCTCTACACTGTTGTTTGATTTTGAAAATACATTTTTAGCTCTTCCAAGAATTCTTGTTGTGCTTGTGTCAAGTTCATATTTTTCTTTGAGGCTCTGCATGTAGCTATTTTAAAAAATAAATCCTTACCTTCTGTCTTGGAATCAATACTGTGACTTGGTTCCAAGGCAGAAGAGTGGTAAGGGCTAGGCAATGGGGGTCAAGTGACTTGCCCAGGGTCACACAGCTGGGAAGTGTCTGAGGACAGATTTGAACCTAGGATCTCTAGGCCTGGCTTTCAATCCTCTGAGCTACCCAGGTGCCCCCTGCATGTAGCTATTTTGACCTCATTGTCTTCTGAGTTTGTGTCTTGATCTTCACTGTCACCATAGTCACTTTTTAAGATCAAGTTTTTTTTTGTTATTTGTTAATTTTCCACCCTATTTCTTGATTTGGAACTTTATATTAATGTTGGGTTCTTTTCTTGGCATTATGGTGAAGGAGGAGTGGACTTGTCTGAAGATTCAGGATTTTTCACAATTCTGTTTTCAGATTTTGTTTGGGGATTTTGAAATTTTGTAATGTTTTCAATGTATGGGGTGATTTGGGGAGACGGATGGTCAGTACTCTTTTGATTTGCACTCTGCTTTTTACCCAGGAAAGGTCCATGATCCCTTGGGATTGAAATTGATACTTTTCCTCAGGGGTAATCTCCCTTGGGACCAGAAATGATACTGTTCCTCAGTTTCTATAGGGTCCTTGATCTGTTGGGCCAGAAGTGATATTGCCCCTTAGTGTTTCCAATCCCTCTTGACTAAAGGTCTTCTCTGCCCTTGAATTATGATCCAGAATTGAGTACAGGTGATAGCATTGTAGAACAGTTATTCCTCAGGGCTCCTGTTCCCTCTTGACTGAAAGTGCTCTTCTCTGCCTTTCAACTATGACCAAGAAGAATGGGCAATGGAGTTCCCAAACAGTACCTGCTCCTGTGTCCAGTAGTAGCAGAGGGATATTCTGTAATCTCTTCTTGACTAGTTGCCAGGTCCTCTTACTATTTCTGGCAAAGCTGTTGCTTCTTCTGCCACTATAATTTAATCTCACCACTGTTGTTTCATCCTTGTGGGATCTGGGCTAGCCTCTTCCCCCATGTCACAGATACCTCTTTCTGAGCTTCTATGTTTTTTTTTTTTTTTGGACTGGAAGAATGTCTCCCTCTTTCTATTGGCTCTGCCACTCCAGAATTTGTTTCATGGCATTATTTTAAAGTTATTTGGAGGGGAATGTTAGAAGAGCTTGGCTGAATGCATCTCTACTTCACCCTCTTGGCTCTACTCCAGAAGTTCCAACTGCAGTAACTTCAACTTGGCCCTTACTAGGTATTATTATATAGGGGTTTTTGTGTATGTGGTGGTGGTGGTGGTGGGAAAGATATAAAGGTTAAACAGATAGGTGGTATCTAGTTATGGTCTTACTGGAGTAGTGGATAATTCTACCATAACTGCTGCTTCCACATTGGGAATAAGGAGAAGGTGGGTTTCTAGGGAAAAAAACAACAACATGATGATAAGAACTTGAGCAGTGGCAAGATAGTCAAAGGATTGGTTATGATATATTAGAGTATAGGCCACCAGAGACAGGGTTATAATGATATTCTTTCCCTAATGGATGTTGGTACCCTGTGGGAAAGACATTTGCTTTGTGTAATTCATTGCTCTGCTTAAACCTCAGTTTTCCCCATCTATTATTTGTGGATAGAATAATACTTTCTAATTGCCAAACTCCATGGTCACAAATGAGTTGAATAGTAGTATATAAAGAACTTTGGAGTCAAGAAGACCTCTGTTCAACTTCTGCTCCCAATATTTATTAGAGCATGGCACTGGGCAAGTTATTTGATCTTAGTCGCTCAGGCTACTCTTCAAAATGATAAAGTCTGTAGACCTTGCCAGTCTGAATTGATGGAGGGTCTAGAGAGGATAATCCACTAATGGTTAGAGTTGCTCAGGGAATTCCAGAAAGAGGAGTTCCTTATAATAATGAAATGACATTTTGTTCTCTTTCTCCTTAAACAAGTAAAAACCTGATTAATAATCATGAAGGGAAAAAGTCCTATTTTCTTTAAGTATAATGTATTATCTTCATATACTGCTATTTAAAGTAAAACTAAAAAATTCTACAGTACTGATCTTCCTCTAGTTTTCTGGGGCTATGATATTTTTTAAACCTTTACTTACTGTCTTAGACTTGATATTAAATATTGACTCCAACGCAAAAGAGTAGGCAGTTGAGGTTAAGTAACTTGCTCAAGGTCAAACAGCTAGGAAGTGTCTGATATCAAATTTGAACCCAGGACCTCCTATCTCCAGACCTAAATCTCTGTCCATTGAGCCTCCTTAGCTGCCTCTCAACAAGCATTTATTAAGTACCTACTACATGCCAGGAACTTTGCTGATTATTGGATACTGTCAATAATTATGAAGAATAGAAGGTAGAGAAAGACTTCTGGGAAGTGATAGTAAGTAAAATCAGCCACCAAAAAATGTACACATTGGCTGCTACTGCATAAAGAAAGAAACATATGGAGTTGAAAAGTAAAAGAATAAATACCTTATTTATTTATTTTAAAATTCTACTTTATTAAAATTGAATACTTTTAAAACTTGTTAATTTTATTATTTTGTTTTCATTTTATTGATGTTATAAAATTGATAATGATGGTAAATTAGTAGCAGCAGCAGCACCATCTCTGATGAATATAGTGCTTTTTTGACAATGAATGATGTGAATTATTGTTCTGATTACTTAATGCAAAATTTGCTTTTCTTTGATTTATGGTTAAACATCCTCTGCTTTTCTATGGGGGGAAGCATTCTGTAGTTAGGGCCTAATCTGTTCTTCTCTTTGGGGTGTTTTTTCTTCCCTTCTTTCTTTCTTTTTTTTTTGAAGATAGCTTAGGGACTTAATATATTCATATTTTAAAGAGTATTTCAATTGGACAGACTTGCCCTCCTCAGATCCGAGGGTGAATAATACCACAGCCTAACAGATCTTTCCACACCAACATCTCAATAAGTTTTTATTGAATGAATGAATAATAACGCTGAACCAAAACTAAATAGTTTAGTAAAAAGGCTGGCTATTTTTCATGGTGTATATGTTGATTTCCTCTAGAAACAAATCTTAAAACAATTATAAAGCTTGGTCTTAGTGCTAGTAAGGTGGGGAAAATAGGCAGGTTGGATTTTTCTCAGTTATATAGTAGAGTATGAATAATTGAGTAATTATGTTCATGGTTTTTCCAGTAGAACTCTTGGTTAACAGTACAGTATTTTAAATGGTAGCCTACTGTTGCTGTCTTTGTGCCTGATTACCCTTATGACTAATTGATTGTAAATGATTCTTTTTCAGCCTTCTCCTGTGCTTCTGGTGAATACCTAGAAATGAAGAATCAGGTTTGCAGTAAGTGTGAGGAAGGCACCTATTCCTTGGGCAGTGGTATCAAGTTTGATGAATGGGATGAGTTACCAGCAGGATTTTCCAATGTCGCAACATTCATGGACACAGAAACGGGTCCTACTGAGAATAAACCAGATAGCTGTGACAAGTAAGAAACTTAAAGCAGCCAGTTAATATTGATGACGTGATAACAGAGAAAAATATACTTGATAATCTTTTGAACATTATAACTTTTTATGGTGTTGATTGATGATGGGCATTTAAGGTCTATCAGAGGAATTTTATTCTAAGAACTTTGAGAAATAGATACTGCACATGTAAAGAAATAGGACAGGACTGATAGATTTGGGTGCTTCACATTTGAGGTAATTCTTCTCAAATTCCCCAATGTATCATAAGCATACGTAGAATCACAAATGTTATAATGATTGAAATTCTCAAGAGGCAGTTTTTCTTAATTTTAAATTATTAATTAATTGGCTGGTCAAGACATCCCAAGCTAGTCAGTTACCTCTCTCCACAATCTGGGAAGGTGAAAAAAGAGCTTCCCCTCCCTGGCAGAGGCTTATATACCACTTGTGAACTCTTTCAGTTCCTCCCATTAACATCCTCAATACATCTCTGATTGGTAAATAACCACCGAGAAGGTGGACTGGGAGACCTCAACTCCTACTTCATTACAAGAGGAGAGGAAAATCTTAACACAGTCAGCCTCTTTGAATCCTATAGGGCTGCTAGAGTTTATTGACTTCCCTTAATCAGGGTTCACCATGGCTGCTTAGCCTGGTCTTAATTCTTTTATCTTTGACAAAGACAAAAGATCAGGACCTGTTTTCATAGCCTGAGGGGAAACTAGAAGTCTGGAGTTTTGTACCAAGTTTCAGTCTAACCTGGGGGAGGAGAGCTAAAGGGAAAATTATTTCAAATAATATCACAATTCAGTACTAATTTTTCACAGTGTAAATTAGCTGGAAAGGACCTTAAAGGCCATTTGTTTCAACAACCTCATTTATCAATGAAGAAACTGAAATTCAGGGAGTTTCACAGATTCATAGATGTAGAGTTATTAGGAGGGACCTTTCAAGAAGCCATTTAGTATAAAAGCCTTATTTTTCAGATGAGAAAAGAGAAATCCAGGGATATTAAATGAGAGTCAGAGCCAATTTTGAAGTTGGAAATCATGTTTCAGTTTAGCATTCCAGTACTCTTCCTTAGACCATCTTGAAAGGCCTATTCAAATTCCAGAAAGTGAATTTTTGACTTATGTATATATACATATACACATGATACATACACACACATAATAGTTTGGCCAATTTTTTGTGTGCATGGAAAGAATCGTCACAAGATATAATATAAATAAAATTTAAAAATTGTAGTTAGCCTTTAAAATTTATGTACTTAAAGGGAAAATGGTATTTCTTAATAAAAATCCTCAAGAAAAATTATTGCTTTTCTGAAATCTTTTTTAAAACACTGATTTTAGACCTATTTTCTTGAAAGGAAGAATAGCTAACCTTTAGATATTTCCTCATTTCAGATTAAAAAAAAAACTAAGATAGACACATCATCATTGGACTTTCTATCCATATTTCAAATTTCTTAAGTGAGCCATTGACTCTAGTAGGGATGGTAAACAATGCTTAGTCTTTTAAAAGAAAGTCCTTTTCTTGTCTTTTGGCCATATGTAGCTTTGATATATAAATGCAGTAGTTAACTCAAATCTGGCATCTCCATATTCAAAGTCCAGAGATTAAATGTCATTTTGGGAAGGGGTTATTCTTTGGGGGTCTTTGCCCCAATTCCAACCTTCAGGTGCTCTTTCCCTTTTAAGCTTCTAGGATTCTCTGAGAGACCGTGAAGTTCTTGAAATGCTTTTGGCTTGATACCTATTCTGATATATTTTCTCCCATATCTATCACAGATATAGTTAGTATCTCCATTATAGTCATCTGTACTCCATCAGTGTCCTAGCATCATCTCACTTATTAAAATCAATTCAATTTTACAAAGGGACAATTGTTGAGAGAATAGAGAGAAATACCAAGTATTTCTCTGAACTGGGGGCATTCTCTTTTCTATTAAATCTAGGTTCCTGGTCCCTTCATTCTCATAAAGTTGAAAACTAGTTCATTTTGTCTCATTTTCTTAACTAAAGGCAGGAAAGAATAGACATGATATATACACAGGAGTAGGGTGGGTCATCTGAATGTGGCATCATGTAGGCTTGGGTGGGAGAGACCTTGAGCTTGGGGCTGGTTTTGTCTGTCTCCTCAGCCAGATGCTTACAACACTCTTTGACTCTATTTGAATGTAACCAGAAGGAAAGAAAGAGAAACATCTTTCTTTTGTTACTTAATGCCTTCTGATAGTCCACCAAATTCTGGCTTAACAACCAATCAAAAGTCCGATTGTTTACCACATCCCAGATAGACCAGAAAAAGTCCTAACATCCCTGCTCATAATCTAAATTGGATAGTTTATTCATTATGTGTACTTCACCAAATATCCTTATGCTCCTAGGACTGATCCTTCACTGTCCAATCTCTTCTTTCCTCTCCCCTCTTATAAGTGGACACTTAGCACTCTTCTTTATAGGATCGTCTTGTTCATTTTAATCATGTCAGACTCCTTGTCCATTTGGGGTTTTCTTGGCAAAGATACTAGAACAGGTTGCCATTTCATTCTCCGGTTAATTTTACAGATGGGAAAATTGAGGCAAACAGGGTTAAATGATTTTTCTAGGGTCATATAACTCCTAAGTGTCTGAGACCTGGTTTGAATTTAGGATTAGGAGTCATCCTGATTTCAGGCTTGGTGCTCTGTCCACTGTGCCACTGACCTACCCAGAAGAATCTCAATGATCAGAAAAATTCACAGTTAATCTTTACCTAGATGGAGACTCTTTAGCAAGGATCTTAAAAGAAGGTGCTTGCTTGCATATTTGATTTATAGTGAGTGTTCCTGGGATCAAACCCTACCTCTGCTACTTACCAAACTTTTGAAGCTTTAGGCATACTATTTAAACTTTTAGTCTCAGCTTCTTCTTTTGTAAAATGAGATGAACAAGATGATGTCTAAGATTCCTCCCATTTTAAATTCTCTGATTTTAAGGACCTATGTTCTGGGTGACATAACTGACTAATCTAGTCTCTGTTCCCCTTTTCTGTCTTTAACAAACTAGATTACCAGTTTTATCATATGAAGTTTTCAACCACCTAGCAGGAAACTCATGTTTTCATGGTGTTTATTAATGGGGGGTGGGATTCACCTGTTGTCTACTGTCTTTGAACAGAAGCTGCTCAGTATCTTGTGATATGAAATCCATCTCTTGCCCCTGACCCCTTGAGGAGATCTACTCTCACATTTAAGACTTTAATTTAGAAGAGTACTGTAGTGCAATGGTTCTTTATCTTTGGAGTTATGGCCAGATGGCATGCTCAGAAGGGATGCTCTCATATATTACTTCTAATGATTTATATATTTAGGAAACTGACTGATATCTAGTGAATGTAGTTTGTTAATGTAGTGTTTTCTTGGATAAATTTCTCAGGGTAAATTGCAGCTTGATGGTACCCTCAGTGATTTCTGAAATGTATTTGTAGATGTTATTTCTAACATTCTTGAACACTGACAGCTACTTGGCACAGCAGATAGAGAGCTGGGTCTGGAATCAGGAAGGCCTGAGGTGAAATCCAGCCTCATACACTTAATAGTCATTTGACCCTGAGCAAATGACTTAATCTCTGGATGCCTTAATTTCCTCAAATGTAAAATGGAGATAAAAATAGCACCTGCTTCCCAGATCAAGTGAGATAATATTTATAAAGTGCTCAGCATAATGACTGGCACAGAATACATGCTTAATAAAATGCTTATTTTCTTGAACTTGGGCAAACTATTAAGCAAATTCATTACCAAAGATTATCTGTTAAAATGTTTTATTATTAAAAGTATTGATTTAAGGTATCTTTGGTTTACTATAGTTATTAACAATACAGTTAGAGAGAGTAAACTTATTTAAATTTCAGAAGGTTGGGTGAATCACAAACTTCATGTTTTCTTTTATGTATACTTTGGATAATGGAATTTCTCAGTACAGTTGTTATATTATTTAAGCTAATAAAAATGGATCTTTTACAATAGAATTACAATAACAGTCTGATTAGTAAATTTCCCAGTAGCCATTCTCCGAATCCTTAGAGAAAAGGTAAGTTGCAGTATGCTTTCTTCACAATGTTATTAAGAATTAATATAGTACTAATAATGAGGAACAGAAAAAACATGAAAAAACCCCATCATATCCTTATAAATGCTATTTGGTGCACTCCAAGGCTACTTACTTCTCCCATTTTTAAAGTTTAGTCCTGTGTTTCAATGTTCAGACTTGAGTATGGACTGTTAAAGTTAAAAATTTTTTTTTCAGTTCAAAATTCTCTCTTTTTCCTTCATACTTTCCCTCATCCATTGAGAGAGTGAGAAATATGATAGCCATTATCAATGTGAAGTTATGTAAAACATTTCTTCATTAACCATGTTCTGGGGGGAAAAACAAGAAAAAAAAAGAAAGGAAAACTATGCTTCAGTTTACCCTCTGAACCCATCAGTTCTCTCTCTGGAGGTGTATAGGTTTTTACTTCAAAAGGCTTTTGGAGTCATGTTGGAATATTGTATTGATCAGAATTACTATATGTTTCACATTGATTAGCTTTACAACATTACTCCTACTGTGCAGATTGTTCTCCTGGTTCTGTTCACCTAGTGTTTGGACTCTTGATGGCCATTCCAGGGGAATGCAAGTACTTGTAGATCAGGGCAAGCTAGAAGGGTTTTAAAATATGTATCTGGAGATCTGACTTATAAGGACTAAGTTAGCTAAATTCCAAAGGGAAGGGAAACTATCATTTATTGAATGCCTATGTGTCAGGTACTGTTCTAAGATCTCTGCAAATATTATCTCACTTGATACTTACAATAATCCTGCAAGGTAAGTGCCATTATTATTTCCATTTTATAGTGGAGTAAATTGAGGCAGATAGAAGTTGAGTAACTTACACAGGGTTTTGCTGCTAGTAAGTATTAGAGGCCATAATTGAACTCAAGACTCTAAGCCTTGTGCCCTGCTAGCTCCTTTGGTCCCCAGGTGATAAATTTTTTCAACCATTGTTATTTATAAAGAACACCTACAGAAGTGTGCATGTTGGGGTATTATAGTCCATATCATTGGAGAGAATTTCCACATGGTGAAACCACAGATCTTTGAAGTAGTGACAGAAGATTAAAAATGAACAAGAAAAGCAACATTGAACCTTAAGAACTGATATATTGAAACACATTAAAAGCAGATTAATGAAATTTATATCAGAAAACATTTTCAACATGGTTTGACCAGAGAAGGACTGAGGGTGACTAAGGATGTATTTATTAAATTTAACTTTTTTTTCTGGGTGGTACTCACTATAATAACATATCCTGCATCCCACTTGCAGAAGTACCAATAAGAAGGTTGCAGTTTTGACATCTGAACATCTTGGCTAATTTTGTATGTTTGAATACTTGAAAAAATATCAATGTGAAAGATGTAAAAAGGATCAAAATGAAGTTCAATGCTGTTTTTGAAATGTTGTCAGTAGTTAATTCCTCTTGTGACCTTAGGCAAGTTAATTCACCTTTCTGTGTCTCATTGGAAAATGCATTATATAGATTTAAAGTATGATGCAGTGGAAAGAAACGAATTCTTGAAATCAAGATATCTGGGAGGAAATGTAAATTCTTGTCATATATTGCCCATGTGTCATGGGCAAATCATTTAATTTCCTTAAGACTATTAATTGCCCAGGAGGTGTTGGTAGAAAGAATATCCTCATTGGCATTTCCCTATACTAATGAAAGGGCAGCTAGGTGGCATAATGAATGGAGTGCCAGTCCTGGCATTAGAAAGACCAGAGTTCAGATCCAGACTCAGATAATAGCTATGGGACCCTGGGTAAAACTCTTAACTCTATTTGCTTCAGTTTCCTCATCCATAAAATGAGCTGGAGAAGAGAATCCCAAATGATTTGGACATGACTGAGATGACTTAACATCAAAATATCAGTGAATCCAATTTGATCTCCAAAGTCTAAAATTAAAGGGTAGGGGTAGGGAAAATTCTGTAGTAATGAACTCTTCACTTTTCTCTTGTAGTTAGGATTTTATAATTTGGAATATATTGCTAAACAAACTTCCCTTTCTGCAGGAATTGGAGGGATACATCTTTTTACCTGAAATTTCACATAGTGTTCATGTTTGTTAATTCATTGTTAGGAAGTATTAAGCTTAGAATTCCGAGATAAAAATTACTCAAGCAAAAAGCCCAAGGAATGTCCTTATGTTGGGTATTATTAAAAATGGAGCTAGACAACTAGCTGTAGGACTCTGAACTAAAAGAAATACCATTTTAATATTCCTTTTGGCCTTACAATTCCAACTCCTCTGCTTGTAAAGAAAAGTATCTGAGGGAACAAACCATAAGCTACAGCCAAAAGATTTCTGGAGAATGCTCTTATTGTCTCAAGAGAAGTAATTGTTAAATTTTCATTTGAGCATTTCCATCTTCTAGAATGGTTAATGCTACTAATCTGGGCTTGATTTATTGTTTTGCTTATTGTCTAGATATGAATAAATGGAAAAAATTTCATAATGTAAATTAAACTTTAAAGTGTGTACAATACACATTTTTGGGGAGCTTGTTGTTAAACATGTAGGTTGACACTGACTACAGCCTTTCCAGTCTAATGACTTTGAAGTTAAGTATATCTTTAAGGAAAGTGGGACTTTTGTGTGGCAGGCTATGAATAAATGAATAAATAATAAATAAATTAATATGAATAAATTAGAAATTAGTGAGAAGAATGCTTCTGTCTTCCATCCTACCTAAGAAGAATGAACATTTAAGTATTTCTAGAGATCACATTTGAGGTTACTGTATCCTTATGCCCAGAGCTTCTCCCCAGGATTCAGGAAGTTAAGTGACAAAGAGAATTTTTACATTTTCCTCTAAAACATATGGACTTTGAAGGTTGCTGGTAAAACTATGGCTCATCTCTGCAGTAATGACCTTCTTAACCCAGTCATATGTTTGAAAAGAGAAAGTAGTCCTGTTACTAACATGGTGTTCTTTTTGGCTTTGCTTCCACAGCTCTTCTTGGATCCCTCGTGGAAATTATATTGAATCTAATCGAGATGACTGCACGGTTTCTTTGATCTATGCAGTACACCTAAAGAAGTCTGGTTATGTCTTCTTTGAATACCAGTATATTGACAACAACATCTTCTTTGAATTCTTTGTAAGGGGTTTAAAAATCTGGAATTTCTCCTTGTCTTTCTCCTTTCCCAAACTTCAGTAGATACTTAGCTTTAAAGGGGAAGATATAGATGAATTTTGATATCTTAAACCTTGCCTCTCCCTTTTATCCTTCAACCTTTTGCCTATGAGTCAGGATTCTTCTATTCTCTTATAGCTTTGGATTTTATTTGCTTTTAAACTACATATCTTTTAATCTAATTTACTGTTTCTTGGATTGGTTGATGCTTTACCCTCTTTCTACTTTTAGATTGCTAAGGAAAGTGAAATAATGTGATTTGAATTCATTAAATCACATTTCCATTTTGTGAAACAGTGACAATTTCACTTTCTTTTTGTAGCTTCTAACACTTGGCCTTTTGTTTGAACTTTTCACTTTATTGATATTTCCTGGGAAGTTCACTCTTATCTGGAGTTAAATCATAGGTACTACTTTGTTATAGTCTTATTGTGGGTATTTATAGAACTTTCATGTTGGGTCTAAATGACTCTTCTTTTCCCATTATAATTTAAAATGTGTTTCTCTGTGGAGATTTAATTTGTTATGTAAGCATATTCATATGTAATATTTCAGAAATGCTACTGGGCAAAGGATTTTTGTGTTTGGGATCCAAAGGACTGGCAAATGGTAGTACTGATCATCATAAAGAATAGTAGTTATTTAAACTAATTTATCTACTTTAGTTAAAACATTTGCTTAATTGTTATAAACTGGAAAATGTCAGTTGTGGCTCAAGTGACTGCAAAAACATTGAACCGTTGCACTGAGTAAATGTGTTTTCTTTCCTTTCATTGTCTCTTCTTTCTTTCACATCCTGTCATTTCCCCCTTCACTTCCCTTAATTACAAAAATAGTTTTGAAAATGAGGAATAAGATTCCATGATGTGTAAATCCCATTCCAGCTCTAAAATTCAGTGAAATATTTAAACTGCTAAATAATACCCAAGTTACACATTTCCTCCTATAGCAGCCACTTCATTTGTGAAATGTTTCCTGGAGTAGATGAAAACCTTGTGGTTTATGCTTAGTGCTATCCAAATCGGGTTACAGGACTGAATAATGACTGAACAAATTGGAGACTATCAATACATAATTAAAATGAACTTAAGAAGAGAGACAATCATCCTAGTAGTAAGAGCTTCCTTCCTTCCTTCCTTCCTTCCTTCCTTCCTTCCTTCCTTCCTTCCTTCCTTCCTTCCTTCCTTCCTTCCTTCCTTCCTTCCTTCCTTCCTTCCTTCCTTCCTTCCTTCCTTCCTTCCTTCCTTCCTTCCTTCCTTCCTTCCTTCCTCCCTCCCTCCCTCCCTCCCTCCCTCCCTCCCTCCCTCCCTCCCTCCCTCCCTCCCTCCCTCCCTCCCTTCCTTCCTTCCTTCCTTCCTTCCTTCCTTCCTTCCTTCCTTCCTTCCTTCCTTCCTTCCTTCCTTCCTTCCTCCCTTCCTTCCTTCCTTCCTCCCTTCCTCCCTTCCTCCCTTCCTCCCTTCCTCCCTCCCTCCCTTCCTCCCTCCCTCCCTTCCTCCCTTCCTCCCTCCCTCCCTTCCTCCCTCCCTCCCTCCCTCCCTTCCTCCCTCCCTCCCTCCCTCCCTCCCTCCCTTCCTCCCTTCCTCCCTCCCTTCCTCCCTTCCTCCCTTCCTTCCTTCCTTCCTCCCTTCCTTCCTTCCTTCCTTCCTTCCTTCCTTCCTTCCTTCCTTCCTTCCTTCCTTCCTTCCTTCCTTCCTTCCTTCCTTCCTTCCTCCCTTCCGCCCTTCCTCCTTTCCTCCCTTCCCCTATTCCTTTCTTTCTCTAATAGGCTTAGCAGGCTAAAATTAAAAAACAATCACTTATATCTGTGCTTTGTACTGGCTGGATAGGCAATTTTTTTTGGGGGGGGGAACTATTCTGAATCAACTTTTAAACTTCTAAATCTAACCTCTTCAGTTTCTTTAATGCTACTTTAATCAACAAGGATTCATTAAGTGTTCACTTATTATGTGCCAGGCACTCTACTATGGCTTAGGAATACAAATACAAAGAAAGTAAAAAGAAAAATAGTAGCTCTTTGTCCTTAAGGAGTTTACATGCTAATGGAGGAAGACAACCTAAGAATAATCTGAAAAGTTATGGGAAATGTATGGTACCCAACACAGGGATGTAGTAGAGGAAGTCTTTAGGCACCTTGGCTATGAATGAGCCATGGTCAGTCTGGGCACCCTCCTTAATGGAGGTTTTGGAAGGAGACATTGTTAGAGGGAGAGGCAAAAGAGACTGAGAGTACTTCCAATGAGTGAATTATTCCAGGGCTGGAGTGAATTACAAGAAGAACTGAGCTACAGTAGAGAAGGTCCACTGTGCTGCCTGGAGAGGAATGAGATAGGGTCAGCTTCAGAGCCCTCCCTAAATGCAGATTCTAATTTTACCTTTCACACAGGAGTCTTTGCTATGACTGTTAGTAGTGCTAGGGAGACATAAAGTTTTGTTCTTTGGCATTTATAGTGGTAATGCTTTTGTTTTCCCTGTTAATTGTCAGAAGGAATGTTGATGTCTAGTACCTCTATTTCCTTGTTTTATCTGCCCAAGATTTACAGGCTGCTTCTGTTTTTGCCTTAAGTGCAAATTCCCTGACTCATTCTGTTGATCCTTGATGAGTAATAAGGGAAGAAATGACAGTGATTCTCATCAGCAGGATGCTAACAAATTGCAGTGTGCTTTGTTATCTAGTACACATGAAAATTACTCGACTAGGTACCTGGGAAAAATATAGGATGTTAAAGCAAGATAATGTTAGAGGAAATTAGTTGTCTTTCCATTTACAGAGGATGAAACTGAGAGAAAGAGAAGTTAAGTGACTAGCCTGAGATCCCCAAGCCAATTTTTTTGCCAGCTCGACCTAAAGCTCAGGTCCTCTGATTCTCATTCTTTCTACTATACTTACTAGGTCCTGACTTATGCCAACAAATAATTCCCTCAGGTGGTCGAATTATTTGAATTTACACTACATATTTCTATTGGGCTAAAACCAATCACCATATTTTAGACAATGACAATTTTTTTTTAAACCCTTACCTTCCATCTTGGAGTCAATACTGTGTATTGGTTCCAAGGCAGAAGAGTGGTAAGGGCTAGGCAATGGGGGTCAAGTGACTTGCCCAGGGTCACACAGCTGGGAAGTGTCTGAGCCCACATTTGAACCTAGGACCTCCCATCTCTAGACCTGGCTCTCAACCCAACTGAGCTACCCAGCTGCCCCCACAATGACAAATTTTAATAGTGTTGGCTCAAATACAAATGACTTCAGGGGATTCCTTATTGGCACAAATCAGGAGCTAGATTTACTGGGTTTGCACTGTAGCATGAGCTGCTTCTAGAAGACTAAAAGAAGAGTTAGGAATCTAAGCCTTATTTTTACCTTGGGTACATTCAGATTTCTGTTTGTTTTTTAATGACAGATTTGGAGTTGGAGAACCTGGATTTGAATCCTGCCCCTACCAATTAGTAGAATATTCAGGGTTAGACTGCATATTTCCATTGGCCTAAAACTAATAGAACCATATTTTACATTTTGCAAATCAGTGACCATATTTTACATAAATTAAACTTTGAATAGTGTGAAGCTGACTACATGTCTACTTTGGGGGATCATTATTTGTATTAACTCTTCATGTGTTATTTTCTCCCATTTTATTTTTTCTAGTAAATAAACGTATATTTTATCCCTTCCCTATCTAAAAGGAGAAGAAAGAGAAAAATACAAACTTTTTGTTACCAATGCTGAGTCAAGCAGAATCTATTTCCATACTGTTTATGTCCAAAAAACATCTCTCATTCTGTATCTAGAGTACATCACCTTTTAATCAGGAGATAGTTAACATGCATTGACTCCAGTCCGCTGGAATCATTATTGATCATTTCTCTGATCAGCAATTTCAAGGCTTTCAAAGTTGTTTGTATTTATAATGATGTTGTTTTTATACAACGTGTTCTACTATAAGTAGCACTTTGAAGTAATCTCTTTTCCCCCTTAATGTTGTTGGGCTAGGGACCAAGGAGAGGTGGAGAGAGCTAGAGAAGGTAGGAAAATGGTCACATAAGGTAAGGAGGAAATGATAAGAATTCTGATTTCTAATCTCAACTCTGTTTGCTAGTCAAACAAGAGCAAATTTTCACTTTGTTTTTTCCTCTCAGATTCCCTCAATTCCCCATTCTTCATAATTTCTTGATACTTTTTTCTCATCTGGAGGCTTGGAAACATGATGTTATAAGAAAGAATTTTATTAAGGAAAAAGATGTTTTTGTTTTTTGGCTGTGGCATTGATGCAAATGCAATCACATTGATGTTAAAAAGAACTATATGATCCTAAATAAGAGGAATGTTGGGAGAATCATGTTAACTATAGTCATCATTAATTTTTTAGTGATTTAGCATTAATGTTTGCCATAGAATAAAAATTTAGGACTTTGACATAGGGCTCAGTCACTAACCTATCTATTCACCTTGTTTAAGTAGCAAGTTGTTGTAGGAATATGGGTTGTGGGTAACATTTTGATGAGCTGGTTAACTTTTGGTTCATATTAACATGACTGCTTTATTTAGTAATTTTTCTGCTCTAAATACTTTCCAAATGCTTACTAATACAGCCTCTTCATGCTTTTTACTGTCATATCAATTTCCTTACAATAATGTCAATTCCTAGCTGTAGGCAACCTACATATAGCTGTAGGGCATAACTGTTTTCTTAGTCACCATTTAAGTACTTGAAACTTTGCTATGTATCCTTCCTGGAATTATTCATAATGAAGGATCTCTGTTTACTAAGTATTGATAGAATTTCTTATGGGTAGTCCTGTGCTGGCTACAAAAGCAAATGGAGACTATTTTTCCAGATGCTTAAATAGAGCCTTTGTGTTTAATTCACAGATACAAAATGACCAGTGCCAGGAGATGGACTCCACCACAGAGAAGTGGGTAAAACTGACAGACAATGGAGAATGGGGTTCTCATTCTGTAAGTCTTAGGGTCTTTTTCCTCCCTTATTCCCATTATTTTCATTTTTCTTTCCCCCTTTTCACTCATATTTCACTTTAAATGATTTGACATTTAATGCAGGAAAAGAAACAAAAATGGAAGCAAATTAGAAGTAAAATACAGTAATTCCTAGTTAAGAAAGAAGTTGCCTTTAAATTTTTTTAAATTTAAAGAATTTTTTAAATTCATAGAATTTATTTCCAAGTATCTCAGTTCCTCTCTCTCTCCTCCCCCATATCACAGAAGGCATCATCCAGGAGGTAGATATGTATATATCTATATTTTATGTTTCCATTTTTTTCAGTTCATTCTCTGGATATAACATTTACAATTTATTCTTAAAAAAAAACCCTGACCTTCTGTCTTAGAATCAATAATGTCCAAACAATTTCCCCCAAATAGTTATTTATTATCCCCCAAACTTGAATCTATGCTTTTTAAAATATAACATTACTATAATTTTTACTATGGTTTATTGCATGTTTGTTCTGTTCCACTGATCTACATTTCTATGTTTTAGCCATGACCAGCTAGTTTTGATGACTGCTTTATAATACAATTTAAAATCCAATATTGCTAGACCTCCTTTTTTATTTTTTATTAATTCTTTTGATATTCTTGATCTTTTGTTCTTACAAATGAATTGTTTTTTTTTCTAGGTCAGCAAAATAATTTTTTAGTAATTTAATTGGGATGTCACTGAATAAGTAGATTAATTTAGCTATTATTGCTTTTAGTTTTAATGAAGGGAAAGGGGAAAGAACATAGTTAAAAGAGCACAACTCAGGAGTCAGAGTATTTGGGTTCAAATCCCAGTTATGCAGCTTAGTACTTGTGTGACCTTGGAAAAGTCAATTATCTTCTTTAAGTCTTTATTTTCTCAGCATGGTTTAGACTAGATAGGCTCTGTGTATTAGTTCTAAGGCAGAAGAGCAGCACCAGTTAGGCAATTGGGATTTAGTGACATGGCCAAGGTCACACAACTATGAAGAGGCTTAGGTCAGATTTGAACTGAAGTCCTCCTGGCTCCAGGTCTGGTGCTCTGTCCATTGTGCTATTTAGCTGCCCTTTGAGGTAGATTTTTATTTTTCATACCAACCTCCATTCTTGTAACTTCTGCTTCCAAGCAGAGTGGGCAGAAGATTGGGTCATGCAAAATCAATATGCAAAAATGTTGAGGAGTTTAAACTTACTGATGAATGATATATGTTGATTTATTATCACTTTCACCAATGAAATACTTTTTGAAGAGCTAAAAGCTAGCATAACTAACACAACCTGGATTTGGCTGGAGCCAGCTTGAACTAAGCTGATTTGAAAATGTTCAATGTGTGTATTTATTTATATCTCAGAAACTAGTCAATCACAAATCAGGGTTTGGTTTATCATTTTATTTTATAAATTTTTTTTAAATTTTATTTTTAAATTTAAAATTTAATTTAAATTTTAAAATGCGGAAAATGTTACTAATCAGATTAAACTTAAAAGTTTGTTGTGGGTATATATATATATTCCCCCCCCCCCCATTCCTCATTCCTCAAACATATTTGCCTGCTTGTGGTTGCATCAGCAACAAATTCTTTGAGACTTAATGGAATGTACTGCTCAAGGGCATTTCTTTATCTCTAGCCCCTGAGTGATGGTAATGTTTTATTAAACTCACTTATATGAATGTTCCTTCTAGATTGTGAAGGTGTGAATGCCACTTGTAATCCAGGAGCTTTCTTTGCCTTTCCTGGCAAAGTACTTTTTTCATGATAAGTACTTTTTTCATTCTTGGGCAAGATAAAATGAGTGGCTGGTGAGGCTTTCTTTAATGGGCTGTTTGGCCAGCTCAAGCTTGCACATCAGAGTAAGGATATCTGATGGGATCCATGAAAAATGTTCTCTTCTCTGAACAAATCTAAAATGCAAAAGGAAAATTAGCTTAATTTATAACTGAGAAGAGTGCCTCTAGTGGTAGAAATAGTTCACAGCAAATAACGTTAGGTACCATCGGAGTCAGAAGTGGCATTGCCAGGGTCTGGGGAAGATTCAGTTGAGGGATGATGAAGGGATGGGGAATGGAGATCTGAGCACATTGAAGAGGCCTTCTTGAACCACCTTAGTCAGTGAGCACACCCCTGCCTGGCACAGGTCCTCAGGCCAGGTACGTCTGTCCTAGTTAGAACTGTCATGTCAACATGGAGGTAATATAGGAAGTTAACAGGATTTGGAAGTGATAAGAACAGAATCACTGGCTAGGAAAATCAAACCTAGAGAAGTACACTTTGATAGAGCAATCACACTACCCTCTTGTCATTTGCTATATTGCTTCCATTCCACAATTTAATGAGATGACTGATTTTGAAATAAGCAAACAAACTCATTATTTACCTTTTTTTTTGTTTTCAGAGCTCTCAGAGGCAGCTTTGAGTTGCTGCTAATTGTATAGATAAATATAGGGTTGAGACTTTCACACTCTAAAAAGAGGCTCATAGTGTAAAGAAATATTTTAAATAAAGGACTTTGCTATCACTTCTTTAGCCTCTGAAAAAAAGTTCACCTTATCTTTGTGTTGTTCACTCAGTTCAATTGCTTGGTGAACTTTTTCTATATAGATAATATTAAAGTCAACTTCAGTGGAGCCTCCATAAATCCTATGTCACTAGTTTTGAATTAAATTGGTAGATTCTAGATGAATGAGCTTGATATGTTCTAGTAGAAAATGGTGTTGATCCAACCATTTTGGAGAGCAATTTGGTACTATGCCCAAAAAACTATAAAATTTTTGACATAGCAATATCACTAGCATGTCTATATCCCAAAGATATCAAAGAAAAAGGTCCTCTTTGTACAAAAATACTTTTAGCAGGTCTTTTTGTGGTAGCAAAGAATTGGAAATTGAGGGGATATGCATTAATTGAGGAGTATTTGAACAAGTTGTAATATATAATTGAGATGAAATATGAATTTGCTAAAAGAAGTGATAAGCAGGATGATTCCAGAAAAAAACCTGGGAAGACATATACGAACTGATTCAAAGTGAGGTGATGACTAGGAGAACATTATACACTGTACCAGCAATATTGTAAGATGAACGACTATGTATACCTTAGTTATTTTAATTAATACAAATACCTAAAACTATTTTGAAGGACCTGAGATGAAAAATGCTACCTTCCTCCAGAGAAAGAACTGATGGAATCTGAATGCAAACTGAAGTATAATTTTTTTAACTTGCTTTTTCTTTTTGTAATATGGTTAATTTGGAAATATGCTTTACACGATTTTACATGTTTAATTGATATTACATTTCTTGCCTTCTTAATGGATTGGGAGAGGTGAGAGGGAGAGAGAATTTGGAACTTAAAATTTTTTAAAATGTTAAAAACAAATAAATGACACATTAAAAAGACAGTGGCATAAGTGAATAAATTGTTAACTTTCTTGTGTATTTAGAAGCAACATAGACTTGCATGATTATAGTGACTTTCTTTTATCTTTACAGGTCATGTTAAAATCAGGCACAAACATACTATACTGGAGGACCACAGGAATCCTCATGGGGTCCAAAGTGGTGAAACCTGTACTAGTGAAAAACATCACTATTGAAGGTATATTTATCACAGAAACCCTTCCATATGATAATTAATATATTCAACTTTTATATTTATTAGTAGATAAGACACACTTCTCTATTATGTTCTTTAAATTAAAAAAAAAACCTGTTTTTGGCAGGGTAAGCTAATATATGGTATCTATCCTCTAACTATCTATAAATCTTACATAGAGCTTGATATGATTAAAAAAAAAGATGAATCAAAGTGAATTAGTGCATTGTGTGCCAGGTAAGGAGAACCCAGGCTTGTTATTTGCCAAATGTTTTTTTTCCATGTAGGATGTAATTTTTTATTTAAGTGCCATTTGTCACACACTAAGAAGACAAATAAATGTCTCAGAATTTAACAACCATTTATTCAGAGCCTATTATGTAGTACCATAGACACTTGCAGCAAATACAAAGATTAATAGTTCATATATCTGTCCATAAGGATGATATAATCTAATAGCGGAGATAACACATACATAAAATGTTAGGGTTGATAGGAACTGATGGTATTGCATCGACCTCTACTGGAACTGATCTATACAACATTCTTGATCTCCAGTGATATAAGAACTCATGAGCTCCCGTGGTTGTCCATTCTACTTTAATTTGTATTGTTAAGAACTCCTCACATCCTTACTTTTAGCTTACATTTGCTTCTCTAATTTCTATCCCTTGTTCTTAGGGTTTCCTTTTGAACTAAAGCAGAATAAGTAAGGTCTTCATTCTTTATCTCCTTTTTGTCTTCTTTTCTTCAAGATAAAAGAATCTGATTCAAAATTTATCTTCAGATAGCATTTTTTTTGAGGTTTCTCACCATTCTCATCATCTTCCTTTGGATGTGTCCTCCTCTAGTTGTTCAATGTCCTTTCTTACATGATAACTGAGAGGCAAGATTCAGTCCTAAGAGCTCAATGCAGTTCCCCAGCTATGGTTCAAGTGGAGCAGAGCCTATTTATGCTTGTAAGAGAGGCCCAAAGTGCTATCTCTGGCAGTCTAGTGAAGGAAAAAATAATTTTTGGCAGGGAAATGAGGTGCAGCATCATGTAGAAGGTAGCACCTGTATTGATCTTGAGAGATGAATAGGACTTTAGTTGGGAGAGACATAAAGCAGAATATTTCAAGTTATGGCAGCAGAGAAATTCAAGATGTGCTTGGAGGATAGTGAAGTTTTCTTCTTCTTCTTAATCATTGTGTATATGAGAGAGGGTATTGGGGAAAAAACCTGGGAATAATCATTGGATCTAGATAAGGGTCTTGAATGCCAACATGAGAATTTCAATGGATAATTTAGAAGGACCCTATTGAGACTTTGAACCAAAAGACTAGTGATTATATTTCTACATTAGGAAAATTAATCTGACATATATATGAAAAGACAGATCAGAAAAGAGATAGAATGGAGGTGTGGAGAGGCTGTTGTGGTAGTTAAAGTGAGAAATCAACAAGGTCTGAATTCCATTGATAGCAGTGGGAATGAAAATGGGACAAATGGCAAGATGATGAAATCTGTATTTTTTTTTTTAGGGTTTTTGGTTGGAGGAATGAGGCAGGATGTGTAGGTACTACACTATCTAGTAGGCAGTGGAAGAAAGGAACCTGGACCTGGGAGTGGAGATAAAGATTTCAGAGTCCTCTGAATAATTGTCTGAATACTGCCATTGTTAAAGGATGAGGCTAGCAGGGGAGAAAGTGTAGAGAGAAGAGAGAGAAAGAGACCAGGGAAATTTTCCTTCTAGAAGATAGAAGAAGAAAGTAGAGCCATCAAAGTAGATAGAAGGAACAATTAGAGAACCAGAAGTATTACCAGGAGAGCACAGGGTCATAGAACTCAAGGGAAGTGGTACACCCTAAAAAGAGCATAGTATAAAGAGCATAGAATTTGGAGTCAGGTGACCTGGGCTCGAATACTATCTCTACCACCTCTGTTGGTGTACTTCTCTGGACCTCAACTTCCTTTTCTGTAAAATGATGCATCTGGCCTAGATGACTCTTAAGGTCCATTCCAAGGAAGTTAGGTGGCAGAGACAGACCTCAAGTTACTTAATCTCTCTCACAGCCTTAGTTTCCTCATGTGTAAAATGAGGACAATAATGACTTCCCAGGGTGGTTGTGAAGATAAAAATTATATATATATACATACATATGTATGTATATATATATAAATATATATAAAGCTCTTTGCACATAAAAACACTATGCAAATGTTAGTTGTTACTCTTAATAACATCTTATTATCAGTAAGTTTATGATCCTAATGATACTAAAAGGTAGTTGGAGTGAGGATAAAGGAAAATATACTACACAAACACCAAGGGCGACTCAAGGATAAGTCTAAGAGGAAAGGGTATCTGATTAGGTAATTAGGAAATTATTGGTGAGTTTTGTGGGAACCGTTTCAGAAAGATGAGAAGGGGTGGAAGCCAGACTGCAAGAAATGAAAGGCTATGGAGATAATGGAGAGAAAACTTGGGTGACTAGCTCTAGAAAAAGCATTTTTATTTTAAAGGAAATCTTAGAATGTTCATAGGCAATAGATGAGAAGGGATACTAAAAGGAAGAATGATTTAAACTGTTAATACATGGCTATGGAAGTAAAGATAAAACACTCTCCCCTTCCCCTTGGACTTATGCCTTAAGTGGAAAGTTCAGTGCTCCCCTATTGTCTTCTGTGGTTCTGGCTATTGCAGAAAATCAAAAGCCAAAACATGCTGACATAGACACCCTTCAACTCAGGCTTCTCAAAAGATGCTTTTTATTAAAACAGGGAATCTCTTAAACGTACCGTTTATTCCATACTGGAATTCGAGATCAGACAGTTACAGTACAGAGATGCTAACATTGGTGAATGAGGACATCTGCTGGCTAAGTCAGGGATCACAAATTAGGACAGAAAAAGTTTTATCAGTGTTACAACAAGATTTACAAGTTGGAATGCCCTTTAGAAACCCTGTAATTGCATATGTATACTAGGAATAGTGTGGAGCCTAACGCTCTGTTTCTCCATCTGTCTCTGTGTCTGTCTGTCTTTCTGTCTCTCTCTTTTTGTGTCTGTTGCTGTCTCTCTGAGCAGGCTCTGTTACCCCAACCTGTAGGATTGGTGTTGGGGAGGAGGGTTTGCGGTATAACATAGCATTTGACTGTAATTCACTATTTATTTTTTCAGAATCCTGGATGGTAACAGTGTAGCAGGAAAAGGAGACTGGGGGGGGGGGGGGGGAGAGACACAGAGAGAGAGACAGACAGAGACAGAGAAACAATGAGACAGAGAGACAGAGATTGAGAGAGTCATATGTTGATAGTTCCTGAGTTAGCATCAATGTATTCCCTCTTTTCGGATGGTGACATCATTGACTCTAAACCATAGTTACTAAATGATTAGACAAAAGTAACAAAATAATAGTCACAATATTTCTTCAGAAGAAAAGGTCAGGAATAATTACAAATTTTATTTCTGATAAAATAATTATGAACTTTACTCTTACAGCAGCAATATTTTGTTGCCCTATAAACCTTGATTACATTCTTCTAGTAATGTATGTGGTTTCTATGGGAAACAGGGAATATATATATATGTATATATATATATATACACACATACATACATATATACATATACATATATATATATATATAATTCTAGAAGGAAAACACAGGAATAAGGAAAGATATGCCAAGGCAACTCACATCTCTGAAATGTAGGCTTTCGTGTCTTTGGTCCCTTCAGGAATAATTTGGACTACATGAAGTTACTTCTATGCAAGCACAGACACTTCTGGTCCTCCTCCCTTCTTTCTTTTTAGACAAAGCTAACTCTTTGACTCTGGAGCTCATGAAGCATGTTAAGTTCCCAGTCACCCTTAACAGGAAGCTGAAAAAAAAGATGTTCCATGTTTTTCAGTGACAAGTAGTTCCCATAAGCCAGAGAGCTGCCAAGCTTTTCAGATCCTCAAATGGCAAGGGAATTTTGCTTTAATCTAATAGGCTCTCTGCAGAGCCAGTGCTCTTTTTACAGCAAAGCAGATGAAAAACCTATGCCACCCCCTCCTTTTTTATTTTTTAAATTGGAGAAGGTTGCAACCAAGCACCCCTGTGAAGTTTTTCTTCTTTTGGGCTATAGATGGCATTAGAAAACCATAAACTCAATTGTCTAGCAGCTATAGGATTCAGCTCTTCTCCCTTTAACCAGCACAGAAAATTGAAGAACTCTCAGGTGACCTAACCTTTTCCTAGCTAAACTGGAAAGAATTGCCTCTCTTGTAATCAATAGATCTCCTGAAATGTAGCTAAAAAGCCTTCTGGTTCACTGGGCTCCTGTCAGTTCTAAATTCAGTCCTAACACTCTCCTGACTTCTCCACAACTCAGCTTACCTTCTCACTGCTTTTGTTTATCTCTTCTATGATTTCCTGATAGCTTCTTTTTTATACCTTCAAGTTAGTGCTTCTTGGAACTCAATGACTCAACCTACAGGTAAAACTTGAGAATTCCACTTTTGTGTCATATAAGAACCCAGAAGTCCTTTTAAAATCACCCCATAAATCCCAAACAGTTCTTTGGCTTATAATTTTGTCAGGCACAAACTTTAAAATTCTAAAAAACAGTCATTTGCAAATGAGCTGATGGCCCACAATGCTGGGAAGCTATCTTCACCAATGTTATTTCACTCCTTTGAAAGAAGTCCTTATAGTACATTTATCTGATGAGGTGTCTTTCTGTCCCTCAGGACAATTTGTGTCTCTTTGATATTTTATTTGAGAGACTGTGCTTCTTCACAAGCAGATTTTATTAGTTTTCCTTGTATGATTGTTGGGATAGCTAGGTGCATAGTGGTAGTGGATACAGTGCCAGTCCCAGAGTCAGGAAGACTCATCTTTGTGAGTTTAGATCTGGCCTGTGTATGATCCTTGGCAAGTCAGCTGACTCTGTTGGCCTCAGTTTCCTCATATGTCAAATGAGCTGGAGAAAGAAATGGCAAACCACTCCAATATCTTTGCCAAAAGAATTCCAAATGGGGTGATAAAGAATCAGGACTCCACAATGACAACAGAACCATTATTATTTTTCTGCCTTTATCAACATCTTGAAAGAGGCAGTGACTTATATTTAGGTGAAGAAACTGTGATAGAGAGATTGTGATTTGGTCCTAGAGGTATAGTATGACTTTAGACAAGGGAAATATAAAGTGAAGCATTTTTAGAGTACTCTAATCATCTGACTATCATATGCTTATGGTTAGTTGATTTTCTAAATTAGTGATTGCCAGATTTTAGGTCTCTTTCCCCATGTTGTATAATGTGTTCCTATAATATGCTCCATGAACCTCATTCCAGTAGGAATAAAGGTTAATGTAAAAGACCAAGCCAAAAATAACCATGAGGGGAAATCTGTTGCTCCTTCTCCCTCTCCCCAACCCAAATAAATAATTCCATATAATGATTTTTAGTGTGCTAGACTTAGAATTAGGAAGATATGGGTTCAAATTCTGCCTGAGACCCTTATTAGCTCTGTGAGCCTCAGCAAGTAATATGACCTTCCTGGACCTAGTTCTTTCCATGTAAAATGAAGAAGATGGGTTCAGTGGTTGCTAAGGTCCCTTGCAGCTCTAAATCTTTGATCCTAGCATCTAAGAAGAAGAGCAATGATTCAAACCTAAATTCTGTGACTAAAAGTCTAGTGTTCTGTCCATTACAAATTTGCCAGGTGACCTTATTCACTTGATTGAGTAAACAGACACTGGTGGCTTATAGTCATATAGATAAATAATTTGGTTTTAAAAATAAGACCTAGATTTAGGGCTAGAAGGGACTCTAACCGCTCTCTAGTCCAAATAGAAATGAAGAAAACGAGGCCTAAAGAATTGTGACTTGGCCAGGGTTATATGGGTAACAAATGACAGAACTATGTTTTGAACTCAGTTGGTCCAGTTCTGAATTCAGCAAGCTTTTACTTTGTGCCACTCCAGATGGGGAATATGACACAGTGGAAAGAAAGAACCCTGTATCTTAATTCATTAAAGTTGTTCCATCAATTAGTTTTTGGGATTAGATGATTTTCAATAGGTTACTATTAATTAACCATCTTCAATGCTGTCAGCTATAGGACACGAACAGTTCTGTGCTTGGTGCTGGGTATTCAAAAATGAGATGACACTGTCAGGGAGCTTTCATTCTAGTGAGAGAAGACAAATTAATTCAGTTCAGTAATTCAAACATGAATTAGTTATTATGCACACATACAAGAATAACACCAGATTATTTGATGAGGGAAAAATGCTGACAACTGGCACATCGGAGAGTACTTTGAATAGGAGCTGGCATCTGACCAGTACTGTGAGAAAAGGTAATTCTTTTGAAATGCGGAGTTTTTGGTATGAGAGGTGGTTAATGCGAGAGCACAGAAGCAGGAGATAGGATAATACCAAATTTTAGAACTGTGTAGTGTGCAGTTTGGCTGGAATCTAGTATGAAGGGGATCCTGAAGTAAGGCTGGAAGGATAGATTGGAGCCAAATTAGGGTGGGTTTAAATGTCAAGAGGAAGTTTGTTTTTTATTCTAAAGGCAATAGGGTTCTATGGAAGGTTGTGAGCAGGGGAGTGGCATGGGAAGAATTGTGCCTTTGGCATCTGAATAGATGAGGTTGAAAAGATAGAGACTGGAAACAGATAGCTCAGTGTAGAGGCTATCACCATCACTGAGGAGATAACCATTAAGAACTAGGCTGGTGACTGTGTGAATGGAGTTAAAGGCACAGATAAAAGAGGAAATACAGAGTTAGAGCTGACAACTCTACAACATGAGGGATGGCAAATATGATTGCAGTTATTTGAACCTGGGTACCATGAACTGAAATGGAAGAAAGGAATAGGTTTACAAGGAAAGAAGATGAGTTTTATTTTTGATATACTGAATTTTGGAGACTTCTGGGACATTCTCATTATGTCCAGCCAGTGGTTGATAATGTAGGACTAGAGTTCTGAAGAGAGAATAGAACTGGAGATACAGATTTAGGAATCATCTATGTGGGGCAATCTAACAAGAGGGAAGAGTGGCCAAAGGAATCATAACTGATATTCTGATAAATGTACCGATCACCAAAAGGGCTAGGTCAGTGCTCAATATATATGAGTTCTAGAATTACCAATTCTTTTTTCCAAGTAGGAGGCTTCATGGAGTACTGGAATCAGGAAGACGAGTTTAAGTCTCATCAGCTGTGCTACTTTGAGCAAGGCATTGAACCTCCATTGATTTAAGCAACTCTTAGACTACGAAATACAGAGAAGGTGTTGACATGAATTGGGAGATGAAGTTTCATGCAGTTTCCTCATCTAGGGACTTCCCTGGTTCTATCTCTATCACGATCCTGCCTAGAGGTGATAACTTGATATTTGGAGGGTAGATAAGATTATCAAGAGAGTTCTTAACCCTCAAAGTTTCCATGGATAGATTTTAGGAACTCAGTAAGGAAAAAAATTACATCTTAAAAAAATATCATCTAAATGAAATTTAACATTTCCTTTTCCAGTTTCCATTTTAATTCTTATGATTAAAAATAAACAGTCTGAGAATGGGTAGGTTTTACTAGACTTCCAAAGGTATACATCCCAGTGAAGTAAGGTTTTTCTTTTTTATATTGTTTTATTGTTGCCTTTTCTTTTATCAGTAAAATAAATGTTATTAATATACATATTTCTATATATGCTCATCTCCTCTCCCTTCCCTCATTTGAACCTTCTCATATAATAAAGAGGAAGAGTTGTATGTAAATACCCCATAAGTATGCAGTATTCTTCAGCATTCTCTGTGTTGAGAGGATACTTATTTTTTATTATCTGTTCTCTGGGACTATTAGTGGTTTTTCATTTACTCATTAGTGACCTTTCCCCTAACATTACCGTAGTTGTGTGTATATTGTTCTCTTGATTCTGCTTATCAGATGTATTGGTTTGTATGTGTCTTTCCATAGTTTTCTGAACACCTATTATTTGTCATTTCTTATTGCACAGTAATATGTCATTACATCATATATACTGGGATTTCTTTAAACTCTTCCCCCACCTGATAGGCATCTAGTTTATTTCTAGTTCTTTTCTATAATAAAAAAGTGCTGTTTGGAATATTTTTTGCATGAATTGGAACTTTGTTTCTATCTTTGATCTCCTTTGTATAAATGCTCAGTAGTTACATGAGTACCAAACCTTGTTTTGCTAGAAGGACCACTTCATTCTTTGTACAATGGAAAGCGCACACTGGAAATAGAGCACCTGGCTTCAAGTCTTGCCTCTGACTATTACAGTCTGTTGGTGTCATGTAAATCATTTAATCTTTTGGAGCCTCAATTTCTTCATATATAAAATGAAATACTATCCTCGATGTTTCCAGATCAGTGATCCTTAGGGACTAAAGTAAATGCAAAGAGCATATGAAGATATAAAAGGAATTTGAGATCTATGGAGTAAAGAAAATGAGAGAGGTGATGGCTTTTTTTTCTCTCCCTTAAATTACCATTTGGTAAGGTTATTGGCTGAGAGATAATTAGGTGGAAGGCAGTAAAAGTTAACATGTAAATTTGTAGAAAGCAAGGTGTTATGGAAGATTAATAACAGGAATGATCCTGTATAGTTAAGGGAGTTAGGGAAAGCTTTTTGGAGAAGGTAGTACCTGAGTACCTGAGCTTGTCCTTGAAGAAAGGGAAGGATTTCAACATGTGCAAGTGTGGTTGAGAGATCATTCTAGGAGGGGGAAACAGTCGACACAAAGGTATTTTGGCTTTATCACATAGCTACTCTTTTGGGATAAAGCTATACATTTAGCTTAAGTCAGGTTGTAGAGGGCCTTTGAGTATTTATTTTATTCTAGAGGCAGCAGAGAGCTCTTGAAAGTTTTTGAGAAGGGTTGTGGTATTATATTAACTCTATGGATTAGAAAGACTTTTCCCAGACATGTAAAATTTGGATTGGAAAGGAAAGAAACTAGAAGCATGGAGAATGATTAGGACACCATGAAAAAATTCCAAATGAAAGCTAATATCTGAACTAAGATGGTGGCAGGAGGAGGGAGGGAATATAAAAGATCATAGGATCATTGATTCAGCCATGGAAAGGTCCTTAGACTTCATCTAGCTTAAATCTCACATTTTACAGATGATGAAACTGAGTCCCAGAGGTAAAGTGAATCTCCAAGGGGTAAGTGGCAGAACTGGGATTCCAATTCAGTTCCTCTGACATGAAATCAAACTTTCTTTTCAATGTACCATCATATTATGGAGATGAAATTGACCTGTTAGATTGTATTACATCTTTCTTCCCATTAAATCTGTGTTCTCATTTTATTTCACAG
Organism: Monodelphis domestica; assembly: GCF_027887165.1. Classification (NCBI taxonomy): domain Eukaryota; kingdom Metazoa; phylum Chordata; class Mammalia; order Didelphimorphia; family Didelphidae; genus Monodelphis; species Monodelphis domestica. The sequence continues at coordinate 152,052,936 of NC_077231.1, forward strand.
GTGTTGCATACACATCAGAATGTTTTCCCTGCAAGCCAGGCACATTCAGTGACAAGCCAGGTTTATCCCATTGCCAGGTTTGCCCTAGAAACACCTATTCTGAGAAAGGAGCTAAAGAGTGCATAAAATGTAAAGACACCCAGTTTGCAGGTAGGGATATTCTTATAAGGAATTATGTTTTCTTTCTTGAGCTGTCAGAATTTTTTATAACCTGTAAATGAAGTACAAAATATCAAAATTGAAAGGGGGACATAATATATTAAAAAGCTGGCAGAACAACAAAAGGAGAGCAGTTTGAGTGCTCACCATATTTTTTTGTGCTAAATTTCCCCTTTGTTACTACACTGTTTTCTGCTCTAAAACCTTGGGAGTCTAGCATTTTCTGTTGTCTCCTTGAAACAGAGAACTCTGAATCTCTGGGCAGAGTAAATGTGACTGGAGTTAAGGCAATACAATTCTCTCAAGAAAAGGTTTATCATGATGTTAAAATAATTGATTTGTGATTAAAGATGTTTAAGTAGTGTTGGAATTTAGAAAAAGAAACTAATTTTCCAATATTCTATCAATCACTATAAAAGAACTGAGAAAAATAAAGCTTCCCTCTTTTCTTAGAAGGAATCAAAATCCAATTTAACCTCACTTCCTGATTCTTTCTTTCTTTCTTTCTTTCTTTCTTTCTTTCTTTCTTTCTTTCTTTCTTTCTTTCTTTCTTTCTTTCTTTCTTTCTTTCTTTCTTTCTTTCTTTCTTTCTTTCTTTCTTTCTTTCTTTCTTTCTTTCTTTCTTTCTTTCTTTCTTTCTTTCTTTCTTTCTTTCTTTCTTTCTTTCTTTCTTTCTTTCTTTCTTTCTTTCTTTCTTTCTTTCTTTCTTTCTTTCTTTCTTTCTTTCTTTCTTTCTTTCTTTCTTTCTTTCTTTCTTTCTCTTCCAAAAGGAAGTGCTCCATGACTGAACCTCATTTTTTGCATTACAGATGAAGGATCAAGCCAATGTTTGGAGCGTCCTCCTTGTACTCAAAAAGACTACTTTCAGATTCATACTCCATGTGATGATGAAGGAAAGGTACAATTGTTATGAAGACTGCTTCAACCCACCAAGCTAAGCATCCTGGGATTTAGCCATCAGGGAACTAAAGCTACCCTATAAGAGACCCCAGGAGGCCATCTGATTCAAATTTTTTTTTTTTACAAATGAGGAAACTGAGATCAGGGAGGTTAATAGATTTGACAAAAGATCACAGAGGTGATAAACATCAGAAGTTTGCTTTGAACCCCAGTCCTCAGTTTCTTGCCAGTGACAAGAGGATGGATTTAAGCAATACACATTAAAGAGCTAATGTTTTTCAGAAAAAAGTCATTTCTAAATCTGGAGCTCCAAGTTTTATATTTTAAATCATGGAGAGCTAATGTCTTACAATTCCTCTTTAATTTTTTGGTACCATAGTGGGTTTCATCAGTTAAAAACCACACAGCTGCTGGGATGCAGTTTTTGGCAAATAGCAGTATAATTGCATTAGCAAAAGCAAAGTAATCAGCATAAAACCCTACTTTGCCAGAGGGAAAATGTGTCTATAGACTCAATAAGTTTCCCTGCCACTCTCTTAATTAAAGAATCAGAAGACATTGCGTGAATAAAGCAAAATTAGCATTAAAAATAACAACAAATTCCTAGTCTGTTTTTTGCATTTGGGAAATAAATGTATTGCTTCTGAACTTATTTGATGGTGAATTCAGGGCAGAGTTAGTTTCTTTTACTTATTAGGTCTTACCTTGCAGTTATATTTTTAATAATAATAATGCTTTAATTAAAACTTAGTTTATCAAGTTTTCAAAGACTTAATTTTAATTTTTTAACAGTAAGCTTATATTAATGTTCATAATATGGTAAGACTTCATCATTTTAGAATAACTCAAAGAGACAGGCTTATTTGGACTAGCTAAATATCTAAATTATAATATTTTCTAAAAATACCTACTGGTTTATTATTTCCAAATGCATTAACTCAGACTAACAACTACTAACAAAACATTCTCAAGAGAATTTCCTGCTTTAACAAGCAAATAAGAATTATATAGCATGTTATTTGGAGTTGAGTTGGATAATAGGTCATAGGGTTAGAGAAAAATGTGACTTTAGATTATTGAGTCCACTGTTCTTATTTTTAACTTGAGGAAATTAAAGTATAGAACAATTAAGTGATTTGGTCAAAGTCACTTAGTTTGTAATTGTCTAAAGTGGAACATGAACCTGGGTCTCTTTGATCGAGAGTGCAGAGCTATATCCACTAAACTATGTACAAAGGTGGAGTAGAAAAAAAGTTTTTCTTAAGTTAAGCATATGCTCTGTTAGTTTAATTGTATTAACATAGTAAATTATACTTTTCATAACTAGAAAAATAAATTTCAATCAAATCTATCTCAGAATAATCATGAATTTAATATTCACTAATCTCAAGTCAAGAAGATTTTGCTATATCTTTTGGATATGTCTTTATTGTATTATAAGAAAGAAACATGAAAGGCTCAGATCATGTCTGATGGGAGGAGAGCTGAATTACACAAATTAATAATGGACCTGAACCCAATTGAAATGAGCAGTGGATTTAAAATATATTGAATATGTTATCTTTCTTATTTTTCTGTTATTACATATTACCATTTGGCTGTATAATCATCTAGAACAGGTGGGATGACATTTGTGAATGTGGTTAGTATCTTTGTTAAGAAAACTCCAAATGGAGTCATGAGGAGTCAGATGCAATTGAAAACTTCTGAACAACAGCACCAAACATTCTGGACCTAGTATAATTTTCCAGCTTTATTTTGCCTTACTTTCTTTCACACATCCTCTTTTACAGTTAAACTAGACTACTTCCCTGAACTTGGTATTCAATTTCCCTACTCTCCTTTTGAAAAGTTCATTCTCTATGTCCAGAATCTGGTCCCTTCTAGCCTCCACCTGTTAGAATTCATAGCTGCCTTCAACTCTTAGCTTTTGTGCTACTAACACAGGCAGAGAAAACATCTCTTTCTCCTTGGATGAGGATTCTTAACTTTTTTTCTGTGTCATCAGGAAGGATCTTCAGCAACTGTTTTTCCAACCTATGGCTAAGAAAGAATTTTCATTATCACACACACACACACACACACACATATGTATATATATGAAAAGTTCTGGCAATTTGGTGAAGTCTATCAACTCCTCAGATATTTTTAAATGAATAAAACAATCCATAGGATCATTAAGGAGATTAAATATGTTGAAATAAAGTTATCAAATTTTTTTTTAAGTTCATAGGTCCTAGGTTAAGAACTCCTGCTAGTCATAGTGTTCTTTCCTCCCTCAAATTATGTTTGTATTTATCTCTTTATATGTTGTATCCCCACAGCATGGGCAGCTATGTGGCTCAGGTAGAGTATTGGGTCTGAAGTCAGGAAGACTCATCTTTTTGAGTTCAAAGCTGGCCAGAGACATATACTAGCTGGGTGACCCTGGGAAAATCACTTAACCCTTATTGTCTCAGTTTCCTTATTTGTAAAATGAACTGGAGTAGGAAATGGTCCACCAATCTAGTAACTTTGCTGAGAAAATGTGAATAATTTGACATGACCAAAATGACTGAATAACAAGAACAACAATCCCCACAGTAGAATGTAAGGTTCTTTAGAGCAAGAAATCTTTTTTTATTTCAACTTTGTTTCCTAGATCCTAGCACAGTGCCTTATACATAGAAAACTCTTTAAAATGCTCATTGAATTAGATTGGATTTTGTTTGTCTAAGTCGATATAAGGCAATTATTTCTATGATGTCTATGCCAGGATGATTATATGTTCTAATTTCATTTTTTACAAAGAAATTTAATCCTAATTTAATAGATTGGATGATTTGTACATGGATGATTGTGTGATATTCCCCCTGTGGTTTAGCTAATTTTATAGTTCTGGAAAGAGGCAGTGGTTCTCAACCTTTTTAATGCCGTGACCCCGCAATACAGTTCCTCATGTTGCAGTGACCCCCATACCAAAAAATTATTTTGGTGGCTACTTCAAAACTGTAATTTTGCTACAGTTATGATTTGGAATGTAAATTCCTGATGTGCATTATGTATTCTCATTGCTACAAATCAAACATAATTTAAACATAGTGATTAATCACAAAAACAATATTTAATTACATGTTGAGAAATATTAATCCAGCAGGAGGCAGCCTGAGCGCTGGGGCAGGAGGTAAGTACTGCCTGGGGAGGGGGTCCGCAGAGGCTGCCTTCTTCCTGTCATCTCCCTCCAGCTTGAGCTGAGGCTTCATTTTCCTGGGGTTACTCGGCTCCGTTATCCACTCCAGGACTCGTTCTTAACCCCTCTGGAGCCAGCGCCCCGGGTGTTCTCTCTGGGTCTCTGTTTGAGTCTGGTCTCCAGGCAACAGGGTAAATACATAGCTCCTCATAGGGGGAGGGCTGCTGATAGGTAACTAATATTAGTACAATGTGTGGGCAGCAGGGTCCCCGTTCCTTCTGAGATCTTGCTGTAAAGTAGTGCGATTTCTCAGTGGCTAAAGTCATTGGAAATATGTATTTTCTGATGGCTTTAGGCCACCCCTGTGTTTTGGTTGCTAGACTCCTACCGGGGTCGTGACCCACAGGTTGAGAATCGCTGCTCTAGTGTTCATAGTCATTTTTGTCTCTCTACTTCCTTCCATGTGTGCTCCCGTCACCTTTTAGCAAGAAATAATTTTCAGGCATGAAAAAGAAGTTGTTGGCTTTTGTGTCTATTAACTCTCCCTTCCCACAAAACCCCATTATTTGAATACTTTGTGTTTTCTTCCCTTTGATGGGAAATTCTTGGGCATTAAAACAAATTCAATTTGATTCAAAAATATTTATTGATTTTATATGACATATAAAAGTCTATCCTGATTGCATAGCCCCATCATTATTGTTATCATTACATTGTTGTTAAATGTCTGCTAAATGCATAGAAAGGCAGCATGATAGAGATCTAGCTTTGAATTCAGGAAGGCTTGGGATCAAGTCCCACTTTCAGTAATGTAAAAATTAAAATTGGTTTTGCCAATAGATGTAAGGGTGAAAATTTGTTTGACTAAATATAAAAGATAAAAAATGAGATTGTAGTCACCATTTATAAAATAATTAACCCATAAGTTAAAATAGCTGTTAGTAACTTTTAACAATTTAGTTTAATATAAATATAGTAAAAAGAGAGAGATGTAGGAAAGAAGTAGAAAAGACTGCCTAGCTAGATACCCTATAATTGCTGTCCAAAGAAGTCCAGCTCGCCACTCGTTAAGAGTTCCCTCAAATCCCAATCTGCACGTGGAGTCACAGTAATATCTTCAGCCAGAAGTCCCAGTGGTGTCTTCAGCAAGAGCTCCACCAACACAAGGCTCTTCTTCAGTTCCAATCACTCACCCAGCATGTCTCTTCAGTGCAAAAATCTCCAACCTAGAATGGACCCATGAGAAAGGTCTCTTTCAAAAAGCCTGGGAATCCATCCACAAGAAAGTTCTCTCCCAAAAGACCAGGAATGAATCAATATTCTTTTGGGTTTCACTTTTTTATACCCCTTTTTCCCATGTCACTTCTTGTCTCTCCCCCTCTTCACAGGAACCAATTTTTACAGCCTTTCAATTTTTCTAGCAGTGCCCAGGGATTAATACTTGTGGCCTTTGGGATTGAGAACTTTTTCTATTCATGATTTACTCATTGTTAAGTAGGGGTACTTTAAGTTCTTGACCAATTAACTTAAAACAGACAAAGAGAGTTTTAATTCTCTCTTAACAATAGGTACTGGTTGTGTGATTGACCTTGGACAATTCACTTAACCTCTCAGAGCTCTAGGTATCTCTCTAAGACTATAAGTTGTAGAGAAGGTACTAGCCTGTATTGGAAGAGGGAGTTTCCTATTCCAGGAGTTCCCTACACCAATCACATTGCAGAACCAGTCCCTATGTCATTCTTGAGGCACATAGTAGCAGTTTGTTGGTGTCTATTGTTAAATAACCTATTAGAAAATTTGGGGTTCTCAAGAAGTCTATAGCCTAAATGAGAGAAACATGATAAATTGTCAGACAACAGTATGGATAGGAATAAGTAAAGAGAAATACTATATACTGGTTCAACATAAAATTCCCCCAGTAATTTAACAAGGAGACTAAGGGGTATTTATTGGCTATGGAGTGGCTAGGTGGTGTAGTGGGTAGAGTGCCATACCTAGAATCAGGAAAGACTCATCTACCTGAGTTACAAGCTTTGTGATCCTGGGCAATTCACTTAACCTTTTATCTCAATTTCCTCATCTGCAAAATGAGCTGGAAAAGGAAATGGCAAACCATTCCATGGCCTTTGCCAAAAAAAAAAAACCCAAATGGGGATATGATGAGTCAAATACAACTGCAATGACTGAGCAGCAACAACTTTCTAGGGTGATTAGATTCTGATCTCAGCTCTACCCCTAATTAACTGAATTTGCTCAATCTTCTAGGTCTTAATTTTCTATTCTGCAAAATGAAGAAATTTCTTTTAAACCCTTACTTTCCATCTTAGAATCAATACTGTGTATTGGTTCTAAGGCAGAAGAGTGGTAAGGGGTAGGCAATAGGGCTTAAATGAATTGCCCAGGGTCACCAAGGCCAGATTTGAACCCAGGACCTTCTGTCTCTGGGCCTGGCTCTCAGTCCACTGAGCCACCTAGCTGCTCCCAAGAAGTTGTTTTAGATCATATTTAAGAGGCAGAGCCAGCCACTCTACTATCTTTGCCAAGAAAATCCCAGGGACCATATTGCCATGCTCCTGTCTATGGGATCATGGAGAGATAAATACCTCCAAACAACAAGAAAGGTCCTTTGTGGCTGATTCTTGTTGAAAAGATGGAACAATCATCAGTATTTATACATGCCTATTCTGTGCAAGATCTTGTGATACTACATGCTGGGAATGCAAGGAAAAAGTAATAGTTAAAGCCTTCAAGGAACTTAGAGAGAACTAGGATGAGAGAATTCTATTAGGAGAGAACTAGATGATGAGATAATTAAATGGTCGCCAACTAAAGCAGTTGCTCAAAGAATGTCAGCAAATGGATTATTGTCAAATTGGACAGTGACACGTCAAATACCTTTAATCTGCAATTTGGATGAGGAAATAGAAGGCATGCTTGCTAAATGTGAAGATGGCTCAAAGTTAGAAGAGTCAAAAATATCTAAACAGGCAGGAATGGCTGAAACTAAGAAAGTCAACATGTCAGTTGCCTGGCTGGAAGAGAAATTCCACAAAATCAATGCAGTCTGATAGGGATAGTAGCTGGTAGATTGTTTTATTGAAATGCTAATAATTGAACTGTGGTTCAAATCATATTTATTCAGTTAATGATGCCAAAAGGCATTTTGGTGGGGAAGAAAACAAGAATAAGAAAGAAAATACTATCTGAAAGACCATCATGATTGTGGTAATATTGCTCTAGAATTTTTATTATTATAAACTATAGACAAATGCTCCTTTTTTTGCATTTTAATAATTTTAGTGTGTCCTAGTTAAGAAGCCTTAACTGTCCTCTATTATTTATATTCATCTAGTTAGTTTTGATACAATAAAATCATTAAACATTTTCATAGAACCAAAATAATTTCCTGGCTTGTTAAAGGAGGAATAATGTTAGTTGATTTTGCCTACTATTGTGAACCAATTAGGTCTGAGTGCTGTTACTCTTGATCATTCCCTTTCATCAAGCCATCCAGCTGTTGAAACATCTGTCTCCAACATGAGTAGAGGCAGGGAATAAACCCATCATGAAAAGCAATAATTATTATCAACAAATAAAACTCCTATTACACAGCTTTTGAAAATTGACTTCTTATTTTTGGGCTAATGGGGCAAATCTGAAGGTTTCTTAAACTGGTTGTTTGAGATGCAAAATCATTCTGTTGGTAAAGATTTCTAGCCAGGTTACATCTTATGGATATTTTTTCTCACTTTTCCTTCAATAAAGTTGATCAGGAAATGTAGCTTTGGGATAGAGATGAAATAAAAAAGCGACTTTCATGGGGGAATTTTGATTCCCATTAAAGTGTGAAAGAGGAGCGAAATAAACACACACCCATGAGAACATGTATGAATGTGTGTGTGTGTCTTAGAATGTAGAGCTGAATATGACTTTGGCAGTCACCTTCTAAACCATTTCCTAGATCTTAAAAATGAGAAAACTGAACCACAGTGAGTTGAAATTCTTTTGGTCACTGTCATACAAATAGAAAGTAGCAGAGTAAGAAATCAATCCCATGCCCTCTGGCTCTATGTTCAGTACTCTTTTTGCTACCATTACACACTTAGAAAAATGGTCTTTGGCTTTGATCACAGATTTAATCCAAATGAATATATATTATGTTCTTAATTTTATCTTTCCCAAGAAGGGGTTATATATTTGTATGCTCTGAATGGATTTGGATCCTTTAGGATCTTAAAAAAATTGAATTTAAATATCAATATGCATAAAGATTATAATACACTATAGTCAGTCATTTTGTAAGCATTTATTAAATGTGTAGGATATGTTGAAGACAGTGCTAAGGCATCAGAATACAAAAACAAAGACAGACATTGCTTTAAAGGAGCTCAATTTTTTTTTGGGGGGCAAGTAGGGGGTGAAAGCTTTAAGTTGTTTGGTATTACACAAAATATACATAAAGTAGATGAACTACAATCTGAGAGGGGAAGGCACTAGCAGGTAGGGGGATGGAAAAGTTCTTTGTGGAAGGCAGGGTTAGGATCTAATTTTGATGGAAACCACAGAAGCCAAGAGGTGGAGTTGAGGAGATGGATGAGTGTTGTATTGAGCGACAGCAAGCTTCTCAACACTAGGATTGTTGTATGTGAGGAAAGTAAATAGGTCATTGTAGTTGGATCAGTAGGAAGAAGTCAAGTTCTTAAAAAAGTGTGTGTACATATATATATGTATATATATATATATACATATGCATATATATGTGCATATGGGACAAGGCCCTGTATGTTGTGAGGGCTGTTCTCTGCAGATAGCATGGAAATGTAATCCTGTGGCTCAAAAGAAGCAGAATAGATATCTCTAATCACTTCTCTTCCTACCCTTCTCCAGGAGATACTAATTTCTACCAGGAGGGGAATAGGAAGTTAGGACTAGAGGCTATTTTGCTTTTCTCAGTTTGAAGGTGTACCGGGTTAGAATTATATCTATCTGCTTCTTTAAATATTATTAATCTAAGAATGTTTTTAGGTACAATTTAAATTCTGATCACTGTTTCAGTATTGGGGGGAAGGAGGTCTCCAAACTCTATATATGAGGATTGACCCTTTTCCTAATAGTAATAGTAATAATTATTTTATTTTTAGTAAACATTTTATTTTATCAATTACATATAATAACAAATTTCCACATATGTTTTCTGAAGTTATTTGAGCCAAATTGTCTCCCTCCCTCCCACCCATCCATCTCCCATCCCAGAGCTGGTAAGCAATTTGATCTGGGTTATACATGTGTTATCATACAAAACATAGCAATAGCAATTTTAAATGAAAATTCATTTTTCCAAATTGGTAACAAGGTAGAAATCAGAGAAGATAAAATAGAATATATACTAGACAGTAAAGACTGGAAAAAAAGGCAGCTAACTGGTTCAGTGGATAGAGAACTAAGCATTAAGTTAGGAAGACTTGAATTAAAATCTGGCCTCAGACACTAGCTATGACATCTTGGGCAAGTCACTTAACCTTTGTTTCCCTTAATCCACTGAGAAAGAAATGGCAAAGTATTTCAGTATCTTTGCTAGGAAAACCCCCTGGACAGTATAGTCTATGGGATCATGAAGATAGGACACAACTAAGTGACTGAACAACAGCACTAACAACAATAACAAAATGAAGGAGATCTCCTATTGGGAGTGAGATAAATCAACTTCAGTGAGAGAGATAGTTTCACCCAAGGAGAAGTTCTCAAAGTTTCTAGAATAGCAAGTTGGGGACTGGCATGCGATGGAGACTGGTAGCTCCTCTCATATGTTTCTAGAATCTTTTCTTTTAGCAATCTGAAGTGATTTTGGTGTCATCCATCCTCCATCTTGAAGCCAGAACTCTTCTGAATTCTGAAAAGACTTAGTGACTTAAAGATGTTGATGAAGACTTGAGAAGAGTTGATCTCTATCAATAAGGAGATATTCCTACACCAATGGACTTTGGGACTGGGGTTACACACACATACACACATACACATATACACACACATGAAACTGAACTATTACATTGTTTTTCTCAAAAGACCATGCTAAATTTAACATGTTAGTAGCAAAACTCTTCTGCTTAGTGTCCCCAGTATGCTTTCTTTTTCACCTTGTGAGTTGATTTGAATTGTAACCAATGCTCTTTCATTTAATTAAGTTCTTGGATTTTTCTAGGGAGTTCAAATTCCTTTTAGAGAAGCTAACTGATTCAGTATTTCAGCAAAAAGGCAAAGTGTACTCCTTATTTTATAGATGGCAAAATTGAAGTAGACAGAAGTAATGACTGGTTAAAGTGAACTGCTTAGAGAGGCCAAAATGTGAAAGCTGAAAGAGCTGAGATTGTTTAAGGAAAGAAAAATATAATTGTTGAGCAATGTGTCCTTTACTAAATAACTTTGGTGAAATAAGATGACTTTTATTTCTTCCAATGGGGATTCTTGAGGAAGAAGTCAATGACCTACAAGAACTTTCTATTACTGGGTTTCTCTCACTAAAAACAGCTTTTCAGAATAGCTATTGAAGTTCTGATTTATGTAGAAATTCTGATCAATCAACCCCCCTTCCAGTATTAGATTTGTTTTTGAGTGTTTCCTGAAGGGGACAGAATTATTGGATCAGCCTGGATTTTTAAGGAAAGGAAACTTAGTTCTCTTGCAGCTGAAATTTTGATCTCCCTTCCCTCTGTTTTATATGGGCCATTCTCTTTGATGTCTTTGAGATATTTATTGGGGAGCCTTTAAACAAACTGTGTTCTTTAGGAATTGGTAGTTGGCTCAGTGGATAGAGAGTCAGTCTGGAGACAGCAGGTTCTGGGTTCAAATATGACCTCAAAAAGATTCTAGCTCTGTAACCCTGGACAAGTTACTTAACTCCCATTGTCTACCCCTTACTACTTTTCTGCCTTGGCACCAATATTTAGTATTGATTCTAAGATAGAAGGTAAGGTTTTAAGCAAACTATGTACTTCAAAAACTCTCTTCTCCCCCCCCCATTTTAAAAACAGAATGATTATCAGATTAAAGAAGAAAATTTAAACCAGACTACCTTATGAAAGTTCCATCTGGTAAATTAATAATAAAATATTTAATTTATTTAAAAACACATGTGATTACTGTTTTTATGCTCTTTGCAAAAATTAAAGAAAAACTCCCCGTTTCCAAATGCCTCTAAGTGAAAGATATAGTCTAGCCATCTCCCATCTCCCATCTCCTGTTCATGTACTTAATATTAGGTCTTACAAAGACTGACTAATTTCCAACTGTTATGAAATAATAAAATACCAATGAAATGTTAATGATATTTGATGTGTTTTCTTAACGACTGTTTTCTTGAACTGATCATGGAAATGATATAGGGAAACAGAGACACCTTCAACAGAGGTTATAAATTAAGATTCCTCCCTGGCTCCTAAATCTCTTTCTCTGCCCTTCTCATGATTTTATACTGTTTTCTATCCATTGTTTTATACAATGTGTCTATAGCCTGCCAGTAAATATCATATATCCCAGCTATGTTTCAACTGAGATCATTTATGTGGTTCAGATTTTAACATAATTGAGGCATAATATGTAACTTAAATGCTTCTCTTTGCAGACACAAATAATTTACAAGTGGATAGAGCCCAAGATTTGCCAGGAGAACCTCTCAGAAGCTGTTAGGCTTCCCCCTTCTGGAGAGAAGAGGGATTGTCCACCTTGCAACCCAGGCTTTTATAACAATGGCTCATCTTCTTGCAATCCTTGCCCACCTGGAACGTTTTCAGATGGAACTCAAGGTAAGTAAGTATTTGGCTCTTCCCACAATACAGAAATCCTTTCATGAGAGACCATCTGTAAATGATGCAAGGGTTTTAACTGTTCTTCATCACAAACCCTTATGGAAGTCTGATGAAACCTCTGGTCCCTTTCTCAGAATATTTTTAAAGATATAAACTAGAAAACATAGTTTTCCAAATGAAATGAATTACATAGAAATATAATTATTCTATCCATCCATATACCCATTCCTCCATTATTCCATTTATCTGTCCATCTATGCATCCATCTAGCTATTCCTCTCTCCTCTCTACCTTTCCTTCTCTCCAACCATCCATTTCTCCATTCTCTTTCTTTCTCTCTGTCTCTCTGTCTTTGCCTGTCTTTGTCTGTGTATATTTTTGTCTCTCTGTCTCTGTCTGTCTGTCTATCTGTTTGTCTCTCCTGTCTATCCATCCTATCTTAAAAACCAAGTTTCTGGACCTCAGGTTAAAAACCTCTGGCTCTAAAAGGTCTTTTCCTTGGTTCTGGTGTCTTGCATTTAGTAGTCATGTAATAAATGATCATTTAATTAAATTTGAATGAAAAATGTGTTTAGATCAAAGTCCTTTCAAGTCAAAATAATTCTTACTAATATCAATAACAACTTGGAATGGGGAGGATGATAACTATTGATCGAAAAGAAATTAAAGATGTAAATATCCAGTCTTAAATGGTATCACTTTAATCTACCATGAGTAAAGACATGTCATTAAATGTGTTAGGTGTTTAATGAGATTTTGTGTGGAAGTTAGGGCAGTGGGACAAACTTTTGTTTTCAGATACTTACAGAAAAATCATGTTCATTTTAGTGTTAAAACCTTCCTTAATTGTGGGGTGATGGTGACAATAATGCTAAAATGGCAAGGTGGGAAGTGATTGCCTTTGTAATTTAGGTTTATCCTTGTATGAAAGAGAATTAATTTATGGAGATTAAGTGAGGAAATAGTTTTAAAAGGTCACTCATTGGTCCTTTCTTTGCCTTTTGATCATAAATATATGCATTTTTTCTACCTTAATATTTTCAAAGTTTTTTTCCCCCCAGACTTTTTTGGAAATGTCAATGACTCTTGAAGTGCTTAAGAACTTCTAGAGGCTTCTTTTTTACTTCTTCTTCCAACTATTTCTCTTACTCCCCTATTCCTCAAAAGGACCATTAATAATACCAATGAAAAAAAGGAGAACTTTTGGTACCACAGCATAGCTGCATAGTTGGTGTTATTATCTTCCTCTCACTTGTCTCCCCTAGAATGCAAGGCATGCCCAGCAGGAACAGAGCCTGCTCTGGGATTTGAATATAAATGGTGGAACATCCTGCCTGCCAACATGAAAACCTCCTGCTTCAATGTTGGAAACTCAAAATGTGACGGAATGAATGGTGAGTCCAAATCCAGAGCTTCCTAGTATATTGGACATTTCAGGCAACTGTTTTCTGACTCATCTCTGAATGAATATATAAACGATGGTAAGCAGGAACTTAAAATGATCTTACTATTATTTTTTCCCCACTTGAAATCTGGCTATTGTGGTCAAAGGATTATGATCTCCCCCATGGTGATAAATTGCTTCATTTTCTCATAAACATGGCATGTAAAAGTAAGTAATTAAGTGCTTAAGAGACAGTGTAACATGGTTGAAATTTGAATTGAGAACAGAAGATGAATTTGGTCATAGTTCTGACATTTTTTATTATTTTCAGTTATTATTATTATTGACATTTATAGACAGCTTTAAAATTTAAAAGCACTTTATATCCTCTATCCCTTTTGTTCCTCACAAGGATCCTGAAAGAGGCAGTATGGTATAATAGATAGATAACTGGCCCCAGAACAAGGAAGATTTGAATTCTTGTCTCTGACATGTACTGACTATTTGACCCAAGGCAATTCTCTTAACCTTCCAGTGTTCTAGAGTGAACATTTTTTAGGACTATGAGTTTCAGGGAAGGGGCTGACATGCATGGATAGAAGAAGTTTCCTCATCTCAAAGTTTCCTATATCAGTGAAGTCACATGTTCAGTCCCTATCTCAATATCTCCATAGACATGAGCACTGCTCTGCTGTTCAAAAAAGTTTTCCTACCAAATTTTCTACCAAATAAAGTCCAGGTTCCCTTGTCTTAGCATTCAAGACTTTCCTTGATCTCATTGTAATACTTTATGTCTAACCTTGTTTTACATTATTCTTCCTTCAAATATTCAATGTTTCAACTCCTCACCCTTAGAAAACAAAACAGAACCAAGAAAACAAAAATATACAGCATCCCTTAAACACACATTGAGCTTTGTTCTCAACATAAAGCACTTCACAAGAGCTAACTTTTCTTTGGAGACTTCCTTTGGGGAGAACCAATTATCTACTGAGGCTACCCATTTTGATTTTGGAAAAAAAAATCTCTGAGTGAATTTTTTCCTGACCTCAAGATTAATTTCCTTCTTTTCAATATCCAACCATGACTTTGGGTTCATCCCTCTATGGCCAAAAAAAGGACAAATTTAACCCCTCTTTCATAGGACAACTCTTCAATACTTGAACATAGTTATGCCTTCCCTAAGACCTCTGTCAATCAGACTACACATGTCTATTTCCTTCAAAAGATCCTCATATGACATAGATCCAGGGCCACTCATGATCTTGGCTGTCCTCTTTTGAAATGCTCTCCATCTTATTGATGCCCTTCTTAAATGGTGGCACTCAGAACCACACATGTGGTCTGACCAGGTTCATTTTCTTATTTTTAAAAATTTGCCTCTCTTAGTGTGGAGAATTATTTATTAAGTAAGAATTATTTATTAAGTAAGAGTTCATTAGGAAATATAGTCAAGTAGCATAAGTTATTGATAGACACATAACAGATTTCTAAGCTAGATTTCTTTAAAAAATCTGAATGGAATCTCAGATGGACTCATGGGTAAGAGAGAATTTTCCCACAGTGCTGTGGGAGACACTTATCCAACTGACTCTTTGGGCTGATCTTGTCCCAACAGGAGGTCTTAAGAGCTGCTCGATGAGAATCTCAGTGTTTTTCCATCTAATATTCATCTAAAAGACCTGACAAGTGAAGGAGATTGTTGAAACATTGGTGCAAGCCCAACTGGTTTTCTGGGTGAATGGAGAAGGCTGTGGAGATTCAAAGCTGCTTGTTCATCTATACAGCAAGGAAGAGAGAGGCCCAACTTATTTCTCTTGTGTATAATTTAGATAAGGTAGATAGATTAAGGTTTTGGGGGATTTAGATAGAATAGGAAGAGAGAGTAGCCTCAACTCGGTTGGAAAAGAAGTAGATCCATGAGGATCAGAGTTGGTTGGTTGGAAATTTTAGCTTAGGGACTTATGTGTCATAAGAATTTCATTTTTACTTGTTTCCTTATACTATTCCTTTCATTAGTATTATCCATATTAAAAATATATTTTTCATATATCTGGCTGAGTTGGAATTCTTAGGCTGCTCTGAGAAGTCATATTTCTCAAACAGTCAAATCCAACAGCCTGTCCAAACAGGACATAATTATTGGTATTAACATTCTATACCAGTAATCAATAAAGGTTAGAAAACCCTTTTAACATTAATGCAGCTCAATACTGAACTATTTTTTTTTCTACCCAGAACAGTGTGCCTAGTACAGTGCTTGGAAAGGAATGTAGTACATTCTGTTTATTGAATACACGAATAAGTTTACTCATCAGTAAAAGGAGGGCAATAATCATATCGATAGTGCTTCCCTCACAAGTTTGTTTTGAGGACTAAATGAGGTAGTATATGAGAAGCACTTTGCCAAGTGCTACATAAACATAAATCCTCATAATAAGAGAGGCAGTATTCCTTAGTGGATATCGAACTGCTCTTGAAATGAGGGAGAACTGGGTTCAAGTTTTACATCTGACACATACTCTCTGTATGACTTTGGGCATGTCCCTTAACTTTTCAGGGATCCTGGTATAAGAATTTAATGTGTTCATTGGCTGGGAAATCTGAGTTCTTTTATTATTCTCATAGCCATTTGTCTTTACCCATTAATTATCCTATTCTAAATGCTTATGCTTTTGCCCCCTTTCAGTTCTTCCTCTTGTCATCTCTGAGCAACTTGAACAGACTGGCCAATCATTAGTGGTCCAATTGCCTTCTATGGCTTATGCTATTTTGTCAGCCAAGTATGGGGAACACTTCCATGAGGAGGATGGTTTTTTCCTCTCTTTCTCTCTCCCTCCCTTTTCCCCCTCTCTCTGAGTCTTGGTCTCTATGTTTCTCTTTCTCTTTCTGACTCTGACTCTCTCTCCATCTTTCTTTGTCTCTGTCTTTCTCTCTCTGTTCCTCTTTGTCTGTCAGACTATCTTTGCATCCTCTCTTCTCTTTGGCAGTCTGATGAAACGTCTGGCCCTTTTCTCAGAATAATATTTTTAAAGACACAAAATAGAACCCATAGTTTTACAAATGAAACAAATTACACAGAACTACAATTATCTATCAATCCATCCATCCAAAATTCTATTCATTGTTTTATTCAATCCTCCCTCTATCCATCCATCCATCCATCCATCCATCCATCCATCTATCCATCTATATATCCATCTTTCCCTTCTTCTCCTCTTCCCTCCCCTCAGCTGAACTTCCCTCTACCAAGATCTACTAGACAAGATCTACTAGACAACTTCAAATTTCTTCTCACTAATGTTGATTTAGAGTGAAATTTCAAGTGCAATATATCAGAATTTGAAAAAGAAATCTGTTTTACTTTAGAAAATCTAGGCTATTAGAGATTGTTGTTGTTCAGTTGTGTCTGACTCATCATGACCCCATTTGAGATTTTCTTGGCAAAGATACTGTAATACTTTGCTATTTCCTTCTCCAACCAATTTGATAGATGAAGAAATTGAGGCAAGTGGGGTTTAGTGACTTTGCCCAGGGTCCCACAGCTAATAAGTGATTGAGGTCACATTTGAAACCAGGTCTTCCTAAATCCAGGCTCAATGCCCCCCCTCCTACCTAAGTACCCTCAAGAAGGTGAAGGTACAGAGTTATTAGCTTTCTCATTAAAGTTTTTTTTTTCTCAAGGCAAACCTTCAACTGTTTTCTCAGGGAGAATTTTGCAAGGAAATATCTTTTTTTGGGATCAGAAAACCTTTTACCACAGCATTTAATTTACAGTTGAGGTTGATGAATAGCACTTTTCCTTCAGGAGCTGTTAACTTTGATTCACATGATGCTGATGCTCTTTTTAACCTCAGCTGAAATCATTGCAGGATAACATTAACTATGTAGGAGTGAATTTTTTAGTAGGTATTTTTACATTTTAAAAAAGATGCACAATTGTTTGATGAGGAGCAGCCCCATGACAGAATAGACAAAACTGTTACCCAGGAGTAAATATATCTGTTCACTAATCCCAGCTCTACCTCTTAACTGGCTTTGTGACCTTGGAAAGATCACTATGCCTCTCTGTACTTCAGTTTTTTCCTCTGCAAAATGAGGTTAGACTATATGATCCCTATAGCTAAGGTTCCATTATCTCTAACATTCTATGATGAATCTTTTGACTACTTTTCTACATGATTTAGTGAAGGCTATTGCATTAAGAGTTAGAACATCTAGCAATTTGAATCTAGCTCTGATGCTTAGCTCATTGGAAAATCTTGGACAATTCACTAAACCTTTTAGAACCTCTGTTTCTTCATTTGTAAAATGGGGATTATAGCACTGGTATTGTCTGTGAGAACAGTTAGATAATAGACTGTATGGAATGTTGATCCTAGAGTTAGGAAGATGTAAGTACTAATGTAGTATCAGACCTGGTTAGGTATGTGACTGGGTAAGTCACTTAATTACTGACTATCTCAGTTTCTTCATCTGTAAAATGAAGGTAACAATATCTATCTCCTAGGGTTGTTGTAAGAATCAAAGGAGATATTTATAAAGCTCTTAGCACAGTGCTTGACACATAGTAGGTAGTTAATAAATGCTTGTTAAGTAAAAAAAAATTAAATTTACTTCATTGAGTTGTCATAAGGAAAATACCATGTAAATTTATTAGGAAAATACCTATAAATTATTAAATGAACTGATCTTACTGTTATTTTTTTGAAGAGCTGTGATTAAGATATATGATACCATCAGTTTGAGTAGCTTACTGGGGAGAGGAGGGTACTTCTCCATTTATGCCATTCCATAGAAGATGGCAATTTATGATCTTAGAGATTCCTCCAAGTTTATAGACAGCATGTGTCAGGGACAGGTTTTAAAGAGGTATTCTTGACCCTAAGGCTCACTATATACTATATTATTCTCCATTTCATTCTTCTTACTAAAAATAAAAACTTGGCTTTTACATTTGCAGGTTGGGAGGTGGCTGGAGACCACATCCAGAGTGGGGCAGGAGGCTCAGACAATGATTATCTGATCTTAAACTTGCATATCCCAGGATTTAAGTAAGGAAAATTACTTATTCACTACCCTTAAATTTTTTTGTACTATGTTTCCTGTAGGAATATGTGAAAGAGAAATTTCTTCATATATATAAATATATTAATATAATAGTCTATATATCAACTGAAATTATTGAGAAATAGTATCAACCACAAGAAAATGATTTACAAAGTATTCCATAGGATTGATGATCAGAGATTATTTTAACTGTTAATCCTACCCTAGTCAATTCCAGGAAGTAACAACAGATATGATGTCTAAAATACTGTAGTAACACAATTTTTTGATGTCTTAAAGAAAGAGAATGAATTACTGGTTAAAGTTAATGGCAAGAATATTTATGTCTTTTCTCAACTCTGCTCTTAAATTACAAAGGCAGCTTGTGTAAATCAACTGGCTCTCATTTGTTTTTGTTTAACCCTTGTGATGGCAGGCATTTATGTCGGTGGTCAAAAGAGATTTGTCCCATGATAATAGTTTTGGATGTTTCAATGTATAATGGTGTCATTTGTGCTGAGAATGGGACATACCCAGATTTTGCCATCAGTCTGTAGGTGTCTATGACATTCTTTATTGTAACTTGTACTAAACCCCGAAAAAGTTTCCATTCCATTCCAAAAATGGAATGAGTAACAGCAGGAGGTCAGTGGAACTGAAATTTTTGGCTGTTGTCTTGACTAAAAATTTGAGCCTAAGTTGTCTTCAAATTGTATTGGGAACACATTGTAAATATTGCCTTTCTGCTTTGGCAACTAGACCTCCAACATCTATGACGGGAGCCACAGGTTCTGAACTCGGAAGGATAAGTTTTATTTTTGAGACCATCTGTTCAGCAGACTGTGTGCTTTACTTCATGGTGGTAAGTGAAAAGAGCATCTTCCATAGCACATGATTAAGCTTGCTACTATATTTTCAAGAAGGAATTCATTGCTATTCAGATATGCAGAAAATCTCATGATTTTTAAATTTTCTGTTTTCCTTAATTGAGAATGCATCTTTTCAGTGATAAAAGTCCCATTCATGTGTGAGTCAATTTCAGAATTACACAAGAGCTAAAGATCACCCACTTAATGGGGTATAAATCCCAAATGAGAAAAATAGAAAACATGAGAAGTAGTAAATATTCTCTGCTGCTTTGCTCTGTCTCTCTTTCCCTTTGCTGTACCCCAACCCACACTCATATCAGAAGCCTGGAAGATAGAAATGATTGTGGGTGGAATGATATCATTAGGTAGAGATAAAAATAAGAGTGGTAGAAAGAGAAGTAAAATGAATGGAAGATAAAAACAAATTTATTGAGTAGGGAGTATTAAAGATGCTTACCTCTTTGTTCTCCATTGCAGAAAGTGGAACAAAGTTGTTATTTTTAGGTTCAAAGTATATATGTCTCAACTGTTAGGCAGAATACCATTGTGTTATTTTGTGCATAATCTGCTCATTTCTCTATCCTTAACAAACATTAGGCAGAAAGTGGCCCTTGGCCAATATGTCTGTTATGACTAATGATGCCAAATCCATAAATCAACAGTCTTTATTTTGAAGGATAATAATTTGTCAGCTTCATTAAGAGTATATTTTGATTCAATCTTTCACATAATTTGATTCAAATTTTCATAATTTTTCACAGTCAATATAGCAAGGATTTGTGATTATTCCATTCATAAAGCAAATCACAATCTATCTATGGGTTAAAAGATAAGCCTTGGAATAGGTATTCTTAACCTGAAGACTAAGAACTTGATTTTGGGAAAAATATATGAATGCATACACACACACACACATACACACATACATATTATATAAACTACATTTCATTATAATTACTTTGTAGCTCTATGTATTTTATTTTATACATTTAAAATATAAATCTGAGAAGGTCTTAAGGTTTTACAATACTTCCAAAGGGATCAATAAAGCCAGTTACTTGAAACTCAGAGAGGTCACACAGCTAGGTAGGGACAAACATAGGATTTTAACTAAGGCTTTCTTGATTCCAGGTCTTATACCCTATTTGCTACTATATGCTGCTTCCTTTTCGTCTCCCTCCTCTCCTCCCATTAATAAGGTACTACTATATGAAGTTGGGCAGCTAGATAGTGTTGGCCCTGGAATCAGGAAGACTCATCTTCCTGAGTTCTAATCTGGCCTCAGACATCTCTTACCTGTGTGACTCTGGGCAGTCAATTAACCCTGTTTGCCTCAGTTTCCTTATCTATAAAATGAGCTGGAAAAGGAAATGGCAAACCACTCCAGATCTCTGCCAAGAAAATCCCCAAGTGGGATCAAAAAGACTTGGACATGACTGAACAAAAACATTTTCTACTTGGATAAACCTTTGAAAGACAACTTTAAAACAATTGATTACTGAGTCCTAAGGTTAATAGATAGTTGCATATTTGTATAGTGTGTAGAGAATTTGGAAGGCCCAAGATTTTATGAAGGGAGGCTCATAGTATTATTCAGAGTATTTAACTGTACAATTCATTCACTAACCATGATTCTTTCCTGAAGTTTTAATATAGTGCCTGGTTAGTCCTTAATAAATACTTTTCATTAATTCATTCATTTGTTCACATATTTATTCTACCAGCATATGTACAGTGTGTTCCCAAAATCTTTGTTCAGTTTTAAGCTTTAGTAGCTTAAAATTGCAATAAAATATGGAGTTATTCTGAATACACATAAATACATAATCAAAATCCTATTATTGTTATTTATCTTTATTTAATATAATGAACTTATATTATTATTGAGTTGGTATTGACTTATATGCATTTTTCCTTTTTAAAATTTAAGCTTTTGAAATTAATCTTTTTGTTGGTTATATTATTATTACTAATTTAATTCCTTCCCTCTCCTCACTGCACCATAGAAGGCATCACTTGACAAAAAAGAAGTATATATAAATTATCTTTTGAGTTACTGTTTACCAGTTCTTTCTTTGGACGTTGGATAGTCACAAATTATTCTTCAAATATTCTGTAGCTATATATAATGTCCTCTTGGCTCCATTTGTTTTCTTCTTCATTATTTCACATAGATCTTTCCAAATTTTTAAACAAAAAAAATTAACCTGCTCATCATTTCTTATGGCTATTTTTTCCAATGCTTTTAAGGATATTAATAGAAAAAGTACCAACGTGGTGGAATCTTGGGGTGGAACCAAAGAAAAACAATCTTACACCCACATTATCTTCAAGAATGCAACATTCACATTTACTTGGGCCTTCCAGAGAACAAATCAAGGGCAAGATGTAAGTGACTGTTACCTGTTCAGCTTCAGCGTAGTGCTGTCTTTCTTTGTCATTCATGATGCCCAGAATAGTCTGTTTCACTTTTAATTTATTTGGTAGTGACAGCATGACACGGGAGGAGGAATGAATCTATACTTAGAGGAACTGAGTTCTAATACTTACTCTGCCACTTGAATGATCTTGGCAAATGCTTTATCTGTTTGGACTTCAGATTTTTCATTTGTAAAAGGGGATTGGGCTTGATGACTCCTAAGGTACCTCTTCACTCTAAGTCTATAATGCTATGTGCTTATGATCAGGGATACCACTGATTTCAAAGTCTGTATTCTTGTTATGTTATAATTGACCAACTTTCTGGAATAAACATGTTGGGAGAAAATAGAGGGGCCAATAATAGGATATTGTCTTTATACATTTCTTAATCTTATATTCTAAGAATATTTTTTAGAGAAAAGATCCTCATTTTCAGTTGTTTCAGAAGTTGATTAATATCTTTAGGATATTTCATACATTAACAGATGATAGCATCAATTGGAGAATGGCTGAACTAGTTATAGTATAAAAATGTGATTAAATACTATTGTGCTCTAGGAAATGATGAAAAGTTCCAGAGAATCCAAGGAATACTTGTGTAAGCTGATGCAACATGAAATGAACAGAATCAGGAAAAAAAACTTTCTACAATAAAAACAATATTGTAAAGATAAATAACTTTGAAAGACTTAGGAACTCTGATCAATGAAAAGACTAATTATAGTTCCAGAGGACTCATGATGAAACAAGCTATTCCTTTCTAGGGAGAGGGCTTGTAGACTCTGAGTACATATTAAGACATTATTATTATTTTAAAATATGACTGATGTGGGAATTTGTTTTATTTTAGTATGCATATTTGTAACTGAATTTCTCTTGCTTTTTCAGTGAGGGACTAGGGAGGAAGAGGTGGGAGAGAGAGAAAATTTTGACCTGAAAATAAAATAAAATTGAATTTTAAAAGAACATTAAGAAGATGGCAGGACCTTCAACCCTACCAAAAAGCTATTTATTTGACTCTGATATGTGTTATAGGATGAATTTCATAAACCCCTCCCCACCTTTTTTACTACTGAGGCTCAGAGATGTTATCTGACCCAAATTAGTTGCAGAAGCAAAACTTCAATCTATGTCTTTTTTATTCCTAGTCCATTGTGCTATTAGATCATACTTTCTTATCATATGCCAATAATTTTTTTGTTCTTTCTGGTAGTTTGCTTTCTGGGCGGCTAGGTGTCCCAGTGGATGGCATGCCAGGCCTGGAGCTAAGAAGACTCATATTTGTGAGTGCAAATCTGACCTCAGTCACTTACTAGCTGTGTTACTCTAGGCAAGTTGCTTAATACTGTTTGCCTCAGTTTCATCATCTGTAAAATGTGCTGGAGAAGGAAATGGCAGATTATGCCAGCATTTCTGCCAAGAGAACCCCAAATGGGCTCAGAAACAACTGAAATGACTATAAACAACAAGCTTGGTTTAATGAATAGAATGCTCAATTTGGTTAGGAAGTACACTCATCTCTTCCATCACAGCAGTTAGGGGCATGACACCCCCATAATCTGGAAAATCTGCATAAAATATTTTGGTCCTCACTTCTTATCAGAGAAGAAGTCTGAATTTTTCCTTTTTCTTTTATGGAATATTTACAGTACTTTATTATAAAATTTGGATTAAGTATGTATTTCTGAGTTTCTAAAATTATTCTGTGTCATCCACTGACCTTTGTGTGTCATCTGTGGCTTCCAACAAAACTCCTCAAAAATTCCCTTTTAATTTCTTGCACCAATCGTCAAAATATCAAAACCATGATGAGGAAAGTCATGATGTAGAAGGGATAACTGTACTTCCTTTGACATTCCCCCCTGTGTGGCAATAATTATCTCTAAAACTGTTCAGATCTCTGACTTCTTATCTCTAAAACGAGGATGAGAATGTCGAATGTGCTGTCCCCATAAATTCTTTGTGAGATCAAGTGAAATCAAACCTTAAGGTTGGTTATTTATAGTTTCACTATTTTTTGGATTCAAAGATAATGTATTTTCCCAATTATTTGAAATAATAATCTTAAATATATATCTTCCAAAGGCATAAGTTCCAAATGCACCATTTTAAAAACCACACATGCTTTTAATAACAGAGAATGCTCAGTGTGAGACTCCCTCCCAGTGCAGATGGGCTCCTTCACCTGAAGGACTTAAACTTTGGGTGTCATGACTTCTAGGTAAACTTACCTGCTGTGCGATGCCTGTATTTTTAGTCAGTCACTTAACTAGGATTTATTCTGCTCTTACTAAGTGCTCTGCCAAGCCCTATGCCAAGTGATGGCTATTAAAAATAAAAGTCAAACCAACAAATACAAAAAACTGCCTTCGCCTCCAAGGATTTGTCTAATAGTAGAGATAGCATATAAACAACTATGTAGATATAAAATATATAAAGGGATGGAAAGTCTGTTTCAGTATTTAAAGCTATTTTGGTCTTGAGGTCTAAGGATATATCCAAGTATGTTCATGCTAGGGTGGCCTCATGGCAGGAAGGGAAGGGAATGTGCATTTATATAGTATCTCCTATGTGCAAGTCACAGTCCTATGTGCCTTTTCTAAATATTAACTCATTCAGTACTCTCAACAACCCTGTGAGATAGACACTCTCATTTCCCTCATTTTACATTGAGGAAATTAAATTTTACAGTTGTGTAAACTGAGGCAAGCAGGGTAAGTGATTTGCTTAGGGCACACAGCTGGTAAGTATCTGAGGCCAAATTTGAATTCGGGTTTTCCTGAATCTATTGCCCCACTAGCTAGCAGAAGAAATTAAACTCTAGGAACTCTATTCCTCTGAATCCATGGTTATTAGAGCATTGAGATAAAAAAAATGTGAATAAGAGGAAGGACGTCTATGATCTTATACTGCAAGGTGACATCGTGTTTCTTTTGATAATTTTTTTCTCAAACAGGTAACTAGGTTTTATGCTTTTTCCCCTAAGAAAGGAGTCATTATTCTCTGTTCTCCTTCCAGAGTAGACGGTTTATCAATGATATGGTGAAGATCTATTCTATCACAACTACAAATGCAGTTGATGGAGTGGCTTCATCTTGTCGGGCCTGTGCCCTGGGCTCTCAGCAGTCAGGCTCATCATGTGTGCCCTGTCCACCTGGGCATTACATTGAGAAAGAGACCAACCAGTGCAAGGAATGCCCACCTGACACCTACCTGTCCATACATCAGGTCTATGGCAAGGAGGCTTGTATTCCATGTGGACCAGGAAGCAAAAGCACCCAGGTAATCAGTCTCACACTTGGTACTTAGTACTTCAGTTTCACTCCCTTCTTTGTCTGCTGAGTTGCTGTTGATCCTTCCACACTCAACTCAAATGATATTTCCTTTAGTCTTCCCCAATTCCTGCTCTGTGTGTGTGTGTGTGTGTGTGTGTGAGAGAGAGAGAGAGAGAGAGAGAGAGAGACAGACAGAGACAGAGACAGAGACAGAGAGAGAGACAGAGAGAGAGAGAGGGAGAGAGTTAGAGAGGACATGAGCAACTTGTACTGGATTGTTCCTTCTCCAGGAGCCCAAAATATGAAATCAAAGAAGGCCTCTAAGAAATTAGTTAGAGCTTCTTCAGAGAATTGATTGATTTACTTACAGACAATATGACTTGGTAGAATGCTGGAAATAGAATTGGGAAGAACTAGGTTTAAATCCTACCTCTGACACTTACAGACTGTGTGACCATAGATAAGCCATTTACCTTCTCTGACCCTTGGCTTTCACATCTGTAAAATGGGAATAATAATATCTCTAGTATCTACCTCACAAGGTCATGAGACTTTGATGATATAATAATAATATTAGTAATGGTTATAATTTATAATGCCCTGACCTGGATGGGGAAAATTTCAGTGCTGTGCCTTTCTTTTGCCCCAGTATTACTGGATTGAGGAGTTGCTGCTCCTTGTTAGGAAGTTCATTTCATTTTCCATTGCTCTCGACTTCATACTTAAAGCACTGAGAATTTCCAGAGGAGTACAGTGAAGGAGACTTCAGTTCCTTTACATCACTTCTGTATTCACATTGTTAATCCTTCTATAACCTTACTGAGTGTTTTTTAACTAAACTGACAAGGCTCGAATGAACCACCTGGTTGTTGTGGAAATCACCTGCAAGAACATGAGGTTCTTTATTACACACAATCTAACCAATGTAACCTTAAAGAAATTTGGAGAAGTATGGAGTTTCCACAGTTGTAAGAACATGTGAAGCTACTTATGACATAGCCCTTGTGGAAAAAGAAGACATCCAGGCTCCTGATTGGCCTTTGGATGATGGAGCACCACCGCCCAATCACATTGTCGATGACTGGCTAAACTTGGTGAAAAACTAAATTTTGTGAAGAGCCTGTTGGTTGCATTGCTGTTCATTGTGTCGCAGGTTTTGGGAGAGCTGCAGTGCTTGTTGCCCTTGCACTAATCGAAGGAGGAATGAAGTAGGAAGATGCAGCACAGTTCATGAGACAAAAACGTCATGGAATCTAACATCAAGCAACTTCTTTTCATGGAGAAGTATCCTCCTAAAATGTGGCTGCACTTCAAGGACTCAGATGGTCACAGAAACCCCCATAGCATTTAGTAAAGCTGACCTGCCTATATTATTGCCTTGTAAGCAGAAATTGGAGACAGAATCCAGGGCAATTTATATCACATACATACTTGCCATCAAATAGCAGGATGAATAAGTCCAATGAAGTTTCCATAGGAATATTTTAAAAACAATTTTATAGGTTACAAGCTTGGCAGAAATGCAGCTTGTGTCTTTGTGTTACTAACAGCCTATTCCAACACTCTTGCTGTTCAGCCTTTGGAACTTTGTATCTATTGAATTTTCCTGAAATCATGCAGTATTGAGTTACAAATCTTAATCTAATCTTATCTCCCAATACCAGAGTCTTATCAGCAAACATGCAATTTAGAGAAATGAGGTGCCAAAACACTGTATCATACAGAGTTAGCATCCTGGGATCTACAGACAGTAACCTGAAGAACCCTGTGTGGTTCTTAGTCTTTCAATCATTTCAGTATTGAAGATAGAGCCTGTGTGGTAATTGCTTGCTCACTGGATGTTTCCATCTCCCACAGTCATGCTGGAATATCAGGATTTGCACAATCATTCATTTTGTTGAATTTTACTGAGTCTTATGGTGATACTTTACTGTCTTTCTGTAAACCTTTGTCTGTTATTAAGACCTGCATTTTGAAAAAAAAGACCATAATCCTCTGGTTGAAAATCCATGTAAAAATCTACACATTGTACAGTAGCATACAAAGTCTTTAATGTCTCACCTTACAGTTAATTTAATGTTTGCACAAATGGGGTGCAACTTGACAGGGAGGGCCTGAAAAGGATGGGAGGGAGCTATTAAATATTTCTAATAAAATGTTGCTTTTGTCTTGTGCAGGAAGTATAGACTGTGCTCTTTACTTCAGTAAATATTGTTTTTAAAAGGCAGAGATACTTGGTTATTGTAGCTAAAGCAATTCTTAATCATAAAATTTCTGAAAATCTTGTAAATTCTTTTACTTGTACCTGTTGAAAGTTATTTACCAAGTATTGCTTTTGTTGAAAGTGATTTTTTCCTCTTTCCCCATTCTTCTCTTCCCCACTGCTCTGGGAAAAAAAAATTGGGTTCCTGCTATGAATTAATCGTCATCCTCGGTTACCGAGAGACTACTACTACTATGAATTAAGCAGACCGCTAATATTTTATATGCCTTTGAAGCTGTGTAACTTAATAGTTGGATACTTGATAATTTGTTTTATTATATAATTGATAAAATAGCGATGTGTATTAATGTTAGTTCAACCATATATTTATATTGTCTTGAGACCGTGTGGTTATAGTTCTGTGGGAGAAATAATTTTGCCAGTGTTCATCAGCTTATAAAATCTAGTGCAAAAGCTTAAACATCTAAACAAATAAGCACTGAAGTATTTTTTAAAAACATAGGGCAGCAACATGATTGTTTAGAGCCTCCAGACTTGCATCTCTTGGCTGCCCACAGATTACTCAGGTTTACTTAGGGAAGAAGGAGCAGCCGGTCCCCACAAAGATCTGACTGTGGAACGGTTGCATCATGACAAGCTGCAATGACTGTCTTGTGCTTCTTATTAGAACTTCTGTTGTTGGGAAGCCTGGCTTGTTCTCCAGAGGGGATAGCCACATGTTGCTATTCTCAGCTGAAAAGGGAAACTTAGTTTGAGGTATTTTGTTCATAGTTACAGACACAGTTCTCTTCTTACACAGTTGTATATTTATCCCTATCTCATTTCCTAAATTTGAAAATGAAAGGCATGAAAAAACCCCAAAAGATGTAAATGTAAATACAACATTTTTAGACCATCAGACTGAAAAATCTGTGACAACCTAACTTTCTGCTACAAAATGATTTTCAAAAGAAAAATCAGATTTATTTATTTATTTATTTTTAAACCCTTATCTTCTGTCTTAGAATCTATACTAAATGTATAAATAAATCCAAAGCAGAAGAAGGATAAGGGTTAGACAACTGGGCTTAAGCAACTTACCCAAGGTCACAGAGGTAGGAAGTGTCTGAGACCAGATTTAGACTTAGATCTCCCTGTCTCCAGTTCTGGCTCTCCATCCACTGAGCCACCCAGCTGCCCCACAGATTTATTTTTGATGCTTAGTCTTTTCTACTCTTTCAGGAGTTAATAAACTGAGGTCCATGAACTTGTTTTTTTTTTTAATCTTTTGATAACAATATTTTAAAATAATTGGTTTTCTTTGCAATCCCATGTGATTCATTTTATGCATTAAAAACATTGTTCTATCATACATAGTGGTACACTTATAATTCCTGCTATACCTATATTAATTACATTAAATTGGCCAATCTGCCCACTTTTCCATGTAAAAACCCTCATACACACATATGTCCATAATATATAGTACAAATGCATATGCATAAACACATACTGATATACATACCTAGCAGTATATACATGTACTTATAATGTATACTCATATACACCCATAACATACATGTAGGCATGCAACATACATATAACACATAAGTGTGGGTATATGTATATTTCTTTTTAATTTTTAGATTTATTTTTTTTAAAGGACTTCATGGGCTTTACCAGACTGTCAAATAGGTCCATGACACAAAAAGGTCCAGAGTCCCTGTCCTATTCAAATGTAGCCAGCTCCTTAAGTGGGGTAGGAGACCATTTAGTTTTTGTCTTTGTAGCCGTGGTGCTTAACACAGTGCCTGACTTATATACTGTATTTAACAAGGGTGTATTGAATTGAGTCTAAAACCCATCTGGGAAAAAAGAGACAGAACTCAGGAATTCTGGGGAGAAATAAGACAAAGACTGAGACTTTCTGAAGCATCTTTTCACATAGTCTGTAAGAGCTTGTTACGAGGTCAGTTGTTGAGTCGAATGGATTTTTGGATGTTTTCCTTCTCCCTCAGCAATGATCTCTGCCATCTTATTGTTTTTGTACTTGTCTTTTCATCTCCTACCAAAGGACCACACGCTTTGCTATAGTGACTGCTACCTGTCCTATGTGAAAGAAAATCAGAGTTTGCACTTCGACTTCAGCAACCTCAGCAGTGTTGGCTCACTGATGAATGGCCCGAGCTTCACATCCAAAGGAACCAAATACTTCCATTTCTTCAACATCAGCCTGTGTGGGCATGAGGTGAGCTCTGAGACCTGTCAAGTGTGTTTCTATGTGCGTGTTAGAAGGTATTGGGCTTGGTGGGGAGGTATTGTAGTTGCTTTTCAGCTTTAATTGAGTTGGTATTTCATTGTTTTAGCAAGGAAGCAAAAGACTTTCTGAAAACTCCCAGGAAAATGTCAAGACGTGAGTTCACTTTGCTCAGAGTCACTTGTTACATTAGAGTTGTCTCGTTCATGATTTTCTTGAGTCAAAAAAGAATTCTCCCCCAGACTAGAATTAATGGGTATAATGATGGGCTTATTGTATAGAAGGATTCCTTTAAAATAAAAAGACCCCCAAAACAAAAGCTATTTCAGTTTCACCATCACCAGTTATTTCTTAGGTCTCCATAATTTTAATTTGTTGTCCTATTTATTCTGTTCATTTTATAGATTGTATGATTTTAAGGTTAATTAGTTAATAAGAAATCAGAAGCAATTGATCTTTTAGAAGGGCATTTTCTAAATCAAAATAGAGAAATACTATGGAATGACAACTATAAGCATCAGGGAGAGATAGCATGGTCCAACAGAAAAGCTTTGCTTTGAAGGCCAGAGGACCTGGGTTCAAATCCTGTATCAGCCTCCTATAACTTATGTCTACCAAGTTTCCTAGCCTCAATTTTCTTGTTGTTCAGCTATTTTTTTGAGTCATGGCTACTTTTTGGGACCCCATTTGGAGTTTTCTTGGCAAAGATATTTGAGTGGCTTGCCATTTCCTTCTCCAGATAATTTTATATATCAGGAAACTGTGTCAAAAAAAAAGTTAAATGATTTGCCCAGAGTCACACAGCTAGCAAGTGTCTGAGACCAAATTTGAACTCCTAAAGATGAGTCTTCCTGACTCCAGGCCTGGCCCTCTATCCATTGTACCACCTAACTGCCCAGGATCAATATCCTCATGTATAAAATGATGAAAGAGTAAATGAATTCTGGGGTCCCAAATAGCTCTAGATTTATGATCCTCCAATCTTACAATTCCATCATACTCCATGGTGATTCTGTTAAAGCATAAGAAATAAATCTGATTTTTAATTTTGAAGGTCATTTGGTAGCTGAAAATTAGATTGTCATAGAATTTTATGTCTGATCCTTTAGAAAAATTTTATTGGTATCTTTTCTTTTTATATTATCTTTATCACCAAATATCTTCTTTCATCCTTCCTACAGCATAGAATCATCCTCTGTGCCAAAGATTAACAATAAAAGAGAGTGAGTGGGGAAGCATTTCAGCAAAACCGATTAACATATCAATTTAGTTTGATAGTATAGACATTGTGAATTGATTTCTTCCCCTCTCCATCCCCTTTTGTTGCAAGTTTGGGAAGAAGAGACTTGGAGATTTATGTCTCTTCTGCTTGACTGTGAAAAGAATTTGGCTCTTCACTTTATTTCTTCTTCTATCATTCATACCCATGACTCTAGGTATTTTTATGTGATACTAGTTGCACTGTGATATTACTGGGTCTTATACAAAGGTAGTAAAACTGAGACTGTGACCATCTAGGAGGTTATCATCTAAAATATACTTAGAAACATAAACTTCAGTGTTATATTCTTATGTGGTCTACGAAGGATGTTATATTTTATTTATTTTAAAATATTTTTATTTATTGTGTTAAATATTTTCTAATTACATAAAAAATTCCTAGCATTCATTTTAAAAAAACTGAGTTCCAAATACTCTCCCTCACTCCCGCTCCTCCCCCATTTCTTGAGAAGGCAATCAATATAATATCGACTATACTTGTGAATTCATGCAAAGCATATTTCTATATTAGACACATTGCAAAAGAAAACACACACACAAAACCAAGAAAAATAGAGTGAAAAAATTATGCTTTACTCAGTATTTAGAGTTCATTAGGCCTCTTTCTGAAAGTGAGTAACAGTTTCTATCATGGGTTCTTTGGAATTGGTTTGGAATATTGTCTTGTTCAAAATAACTAAATCTTTTGCAGTTGATCATTATTACAATATTGTCATCACTGTGTACAATGTTTCCATGTTTTTTTCTGAAAATATCCTGCTTGTCATTTCTTATAGCACAATAGTATTCCATCACAATCATATAACAGCTTGTGTATCAATGCCCCTAATGATAGGAATTACTTTGATTTTTAATTCTTAGCCATCACAGAAAAAGGTGTTATAAATATTTTTGTACAAATAGATACTTTCCTCCTTTTCTTTGATCTCTTTGGGATAGAGATCTACTAGTGGTATTGCTAGGTCAAAGGGTATGAAGAGTTTTGTAGCTCTTTGGATGTAGTTAAAATTATTCTCTGGAATTGTTCAATCAATTCACAATTCCACCAACAGAGTGCATTAGAGTCCCAATTTTTCTACAATCCCTCCAACATTTATCATTTTCCTTTTCTGTCATGATAGCCTATCTGATAGGTATGAAGTTGCATCTCAGAGGGTTTTAATTTTAATTGCTCTAATAGATAGTGATTTAGAGCATTTTTCATGTTACTATTAATAGCTGTGAATTTTTATTCTGAAAACTGCCTGTTCATATCGTTTGATTATTTATCAACTGGAGAATGGCTCTTAATTGTAATAAATTTGGTTCAGTTCCCTATATATTTGAAAAATGGGACTTTTATCAGAGAAACTTGCTATAAACATTTCCCCTCAGTTTCCTATTTTTCCATTTTGATTTCATTAGTTTTGTTCATGTAAATTTTTAAAAATTTCATGTAATCATAATTATTCATTTTACTTTTCATGAACCTCTCTATCCCTTATCCATGAATCTGACAGGTAACATATTTTTCAGGCTCCTCTAATTTGTTTATGAAATCACCCTTTATGTCTAAATCAGTTATTCATTTCAATCCTATTTTTGGGATAAATTATGAGATGTTGGCTTAGCTCTAGTTACTTCTAAATTACTTTTCATTTTTCCCAGCAATTTTTAACAAATGGTGATATCTTGCTCCCAAACCTTGGATCTTTGGGATCCTTTTGTTTATTTCTATTATTTCTCACCACGTAATGCCTTTTTTCTTTTCTTTCCTCCCTTCCTTCCTCCATCCCTCCCTCCTCTTTCCCTTCTTCCTTCCCCCAGTTCGGCCTCTTTCTCCCTCCATTCCTCCCCCCTTCCTCTCTCCCTTTCCTTCTCCCTGACTCCTTCTCCCTCCCCCTCCCTCCCTCCCATTTGTTTCCTTCTCTTCTTTTCCATCTAACTTCTACTTTAGTTTTGCCTCTCATTCTAATGTTATTAATTTTAGTGTAACATGTCTTCCAGAGTACTTATTAAGTGCCTCCTAGAGGCATCTAGGTGTCTCAGTGGAAAGAATGCCCAGCTTGGGATCAGGAAGACTTCTCTTCCTGAGTTCAAATCTGGCTTCAGAAAGTTACTAAATATGTGACCCTGAGCAAGTCACTCAGTCCTGTATGCCTCAGTTTCATCATCTGTAAAATAAGTTGGAGAAGGAAATGGCAAACCACTCCAGTATCTTTGCCAAGAACATCCCAAATGGGGTCACAAAGAGTCAAACAACAACAAAAAATAAAAGCATGGAAGCAGAATATGTACAGGGCACAGACATTAATTTTATTTAGTTAGAGACACATCCATAAAATAAGACAGCAAAGATAGGGCAGAATTAGGATTGGGAACAAGGAAGAATGAAAACCATAGAACAGTTGAATCATTAATTCTTTCCTTCAACAAATATTGGTGAAGCATATTATATAAGTCACTGGAGATTCAAAGATGAAAAATGGTGCTCTCCTTTCTTTCAGGAAGCTCATAATCTAATAGGGAGAATATAACATGCATGCACACAAACAGTATTCTAGAAGGTAGAATGTTTAAGTTGCAAGATTTAGGAAGAATACACCTGGGAAATAGGCAAGTGGATGGAATCAGTAAATGGTGCTCTGGTCTTGGAATCAGGAAGTCCTTAGTTCAAATCCTAATTTAGTTACTTATTAATCTTTGTCAGTCTCAATTTTCCCATTTGTAAAATAGGGATAATAATAGCACTTACCTCACTGGCTTTTTGTGAGGATCAAATGAAATAAAATATTTAAAGTATTTTGGAAATCTTAAATCACTATATAAATGCTTGATATTATAAATATAATGGAGATCCATGTTTCCTTCCATTTTCTCCATTGCCTCTAGGATAAAATAAATATTCTTTAGCTCAGTATTATTTTAAGCCTTCTACAATCTGGTTACCACCTACTGTAGCAGCCTTATTTTATATTGTTCCCCTTCACCAACTCCATATTCCATCTATAATGCCCTGCCTGTTTTTTGCAAAGCTGAACGTGCCATCTGGTGCTGAGATACTTTTTGCATAGGTTGCCCATCTCTGTATCTGGAATGCATTTCTTCCTTATCACTTCTGTCTCTTGGAATTCTCATATTCCTTAAAGATTCAGCATGGGAGCCCCTTCTATGTTAAGATTTCCCCCAAATCTCCCATTTGCTAGTGTTCTCTCCCACCTCAAATTACTTAATATTTCTTAACTGTATATGTAATTTTTTCCTTACAGAATGTAAGTACGTTGAGGTCAGGGACTCTCATGTTTCTTTTGTGTCCTTACTGAAAGACCTAACAAATAATAATGATAAATAGTTAGTTATTGAGATGAACTGTGTGTGTATGTAAGCATGATGGAAAATACTCATGCTTAACCTTACATTTCTTGCTAGGAACCCTGGAGAAGAATTAATCTTTTGCAGGACCTCTCAGTATATTTTATCACTGCCTTTTAAACAAAATTTATTTTGGTTACCAAGATATTTCTGCTTGGTGTCTTTGCAAAGATGTATTTTGAGAAGAAGGGTCATTGGGGATAAGAGTAAGAAAGTTTAAATATATTTATCATGTTTAGTTGATTTGTAACTGAATATGAAAGGGAGTGAATGGATACTTTTGGTAAGGAAGTGACCATCCACTTAGAATTCTGCTCTGGTGTCACGATTTTGTTGAAACCTTTGAGTGACTGGCTATAATTTGATTTTACACTTTCCTCCTTCAGTTTGACAAATTGCTTTTATGCTAGACTCAGGCTAAGATTGAGGAGAAGGAGGATTAAATTTATTCTCTTTGTTCCCCCACAGCCTTCTGAAGTTTGATGCTCCTTTTATAGGCGTTGTTTTTAGACTGTGTTTGAAGTCACTGACAATCACTATTTCCCTAAATTGGCCTCTATGCAGCAGGATTTTCTCTTGTGATGGCTATATTAATGGGGTCTTGTATTACACCACTGATGCTCTCTTGGTCTCAGAAATCTGTAGAGGGAGAAGGTTAGTGAATTAGAAATATAGCCTTTAGTTTCTTCTCCATTGAAGCCTATGTTTTCTCACTTTATTTTCTCAGGGGAAGAAGATGGCAATTTGTACTAACAACATAACAGATATCACCGTGAAGGAAATGGTAGCTGAATCAGAAGATTACACCAATTTTGTAGGAGCCTTTATATGTCAGTCAACTATTATTCCATCTGAAAGCAAGGGCTTCCGAACAGCTTTGTCTTCACAGTCTATCAGCCTTGCAGATATCTTTTTGGGTAGGGTCAATATGTGTGTTTTTTGTATAGGTATAACTCATCTAATGTCTTCAATTGGTTCAAAGTTAAGAAAACAGGATTAAAGGGGGTAATTAGAAACAATGAATGCCATGATCTGGCAGTGAACTCGATGATGTTAAAGCATTATTTGGTAATGGGTGTTGGTTCTAATGTTTTGAGATTCATACACTGCTAGTTTTTTCAGCCAGCTATGTGCCTGTATGTATCCTGGTAAATGATTAAACTGAGAAGTTTTTCAGAGGTCTTTCATTGTCTGCCCTTAAGGCTAAATCAGTGAGAAGAGGTATGTAAGTCTATCCAGGCTCCTTCCTTTAACGTTGTTACAGCATATCTCTCATAACTCCTTACCCATCTTCAAATTTAAATAAGGAGTAAGCATCTATGACTCATAATTTTGAATTCAGTAAAGTGGCAATGCAGTTAAGTATAGTTGGATTTTAATTTTTCAAAGGCTACTTTACGAGCTATAAAGCCATATAATGTTACTTTATGAGCCATTTCTTTGTTTTCTAAGGTAATTTAGAACAAACTGCTTCCAAGATTTTCAAACTCATTAGAGTACCAGCAAACTTATTTTAAGGAAAAAGGTATTCTCTGGGTAGGGAGATGTGTGCTTATAAATGTGCACCTATTGTAAGCTACTCCCGACACAGCCTCCTCCTGCTACCTTCTAGATACTATTTAAATTTATTCATTATTTCATCCATCCCATTTATAGCTTTTAATTGTCCAAATGGAAATCAGGGGATAGGTAGGTGCTATTATCATTCAAACAGCCTTAGTTCCCTTAGAGTCATGATAGTGAACCCATGGTCTGTGTGCCAAAGCGGGCACACAGAGTGATCTCTGTGGGCACGCATGTTACCTGCTAGAGTTCATTGCTAGAAAGGCAGAGGGACTCAGGTGGACCTGCTCCCCTCCCCCTCTCTACTGTGCCTGATGACATTTTTTTCACTTTAGCCACCCCTCTACCTAGCAGCCCAATGGGAGTGTTTTCTCCCTCCCCTGTGTGTGGCAGAGGGCAGGGCACATGCAGCACTAGGTCTGAGGTGGGTGCAGGGCACGGCATGTGGTCTCTAAAAGGTTTGCCATCACTGCCTTAGAGCATCCAGGCTACTACCCACAGGGAGTGCCCCAGAACCTTTCTCATTTTGGAAGCAGTGGGAAGTAATAGGAAACATGGTGGCTTTGGACTCCCAGGAGTGTGTTGGAGTCAGCTCACATTGACTACTGAGAGCTGATGGTTAAATTTTATTATGGAGTACTTGTGTTGGTATGTGTACAAAACAGTCTCAAAATGATAGTTCTGCCAACTCTCATATATATATATATATGTAGTATAATGGATGAGATTAGCATGAATAATTTATATTCACAGGTAACATCAGTCCATTATTTGAACCATGACTTTTTTTGGGGTGGGTAATTTCCTTTTATAGTGTTCACAAATAGCAAAACTGATTTATGTGGTTTTCACCATGCTTCAGTCCTTTGGTGAATATATGAAAAAACAGAGGCATTAAGGAAGGAAAGGGAAAACCAGGCACCAGGCTACTCTGCCCATGGCTGAGTGGTACATAACTGCACATTTTAGAAACAGGGTTAAATACAGTCTTATGTCTGGTCCTTTGACCTGAGTGTCTTGAACGCTGAAATTTCTTACTGTTTAGACTTTGAAGTTAGGGCTCCCAGGCTTCCTTCCAGCTGCTAATTTGCTAATTGCCACTTGATGCCTTTCCTGAACATTTGACAATATATGCCTTCTTGTCCCTTTTCTTTGAATGCATCTAAACTTTGTACCTATCTGGTACTAAGAAGGTGTTTGAGAAATAAATGCCCTCAGGGTCTCTGAGAGCTATTCAAGCTCAGGATGACATTATTTTATTTATGACCTTTTCATTTTGCAGAAAGAAATCTTCCTTTTTTCTTCTAAGGAATGCTGACACAGAGACACAAGGAAATATAGTCAGAAAAAAAGAATAATTATAATAGCAAGCCAAGGAAGGATGTTTAACTCAACATATCTTAGTTCAGATCAGACTTACAATGGCATCCAGAAATTTTTAGGTCACATGAATTCTGTTAGTTTCACTAAAGCGTGCTGAATTTGGAGCCACAGTACCTATTTCAAATCTCATTCTTTTAAGTAATAATCCAGGGCAAGTCAGTTTCCTGGTCTGGGCCTTGGTTTCTTCTGTAAAATGAGGCATTGGGACTAGATGACCTCTACAGTTTCTCCAAACCTTAGATCTATGATGCTCTGACCATTGTGAATCATAAGAAATTCTAAAGTAGTCAGTCATAGTAGACTGAATCATTGGATAGGAGCAACTCGGGCAGGAGCTCTTTCTTTTGTTCTATGGGACGTGATTTGTTTCCTAGTTTTGCCCAGAGCTTGCTTCT
This sequence comes from Monodelphis domestica, assembly GCF_027887165.1. Lineage (NCBI taxonomy): Eukaryota > Metazoa > Chordata > Mammalia > Didelphimorphia > Didelphidae > Monodelphis > Monodelphis domestica. The sequence continues at coordinate 152,090,397 of NC_077231.1, forward strand.
TACTTAAGGCAAAGTAGATAGAACACCACAGTTGTGAAAGCCGGTTTCTTTTCTTTTTCTTTTTTTTTAAACCCTTACCTTCCATCATAGAATCAATATTCTCTATTGGTTCCAAGGCAGAAGAGTGGTAAGGGCTAAGCCATGGGAATTAAGTGACTTGCCCAGGGTCACACAGATGGGAAGTGTTTGAGGCTAGATTTGAACCCAGGACCTCCCATCTCTGGGCCTGGCTCTCAATCTACTGAGCTACCCAGTTGCACCCATGAAAGCCCATTTCTAATGATTCTTACTTGTGTGACCATAGGTAAATCACTTGACCACCTTAAACCTCAGTTTCCTCATCTGTAAAATGAGAGGGTTGGACTAAATGACCATTAATGTATGCCTCTTTCAGCTCTAGCTATATGATTCTAATAAATAATAACAATTAGCATTTATATATCACTTTAGTGCTTTTCATATGTTAACTCATTTTATCTTTACAACTCCTTAAAGTAGGTGCTGTCATTATCCCTACTTTACTGATAGAGAAACTGAGGTTGAGAGGTTAAGTAACTCACCTATATAGGCAATAGCATATAAGGCTTTCTTTAAATTCATGCCTTCCTAAGTGAAGAAGACTAGATGGTATTCAAATGCATAGACACGAAGTAAACTTCATTTTAAAAAAATTATTCAATGTTTGTTTCCTTCTTTTTAAAAAAAATCATATCAGGAGTAACCGTTGAAAGCACATTATACAATATCAACATCAAGGAAGATATGTTCCCAGCTCCATTAAGGCAGATACCTGATGTGCATTTCTTTTACAAGTAAGTAGAGACTATGCCTTTAGTCAGTCACTTGAAATTTTAGACAAAGGTATTTAGAGTCAAGGTTATTTTTCCCCTTTAAAACATGTTCAAAGTATATATATATATATATATATATATATAAATATGGTGGACATTGGGCAGTGATGTGGCACCATAGTACATAGAGCACCAGTCCTTGAGTCAGGAGGACTTACCTCTCTGAGTTCAGGTCTGCCATCAGACACTAGCTGTGTGACCCTGGGTAAGTCATTTAACTCTGCCCCAATTTCCTCATCCATAGAATCAGCTGGAGAAGAAAATATCAAACTACCCTAGTAGTTTGCCCTCAAAATGGGGTCACAGAGATTTGGACATGACTAAAATGACTAAACACAGCCACAAAATGGGGAACATTGGTTAATAATTGTAGAAAACAGTTTTGGTCAGAAAGTTTGATCTCAGAAGCTCTTTGAAGCACTTCCTAGTTTAATCACCTCATTTGGAAGCATCTCTTCCTTCCTTTGGAGTCCTATAAAATAGATGACCTAGATTTACAAAGGTGTCAAATTTAGGCACACCTGCACAGAGTATGTCAAACCAATTTAAAATGTAATTGAAAAATGTTTAACAGAATAAATAAAAATCCATTGCAACTTGCATAATGTCAATTTGTGATTTTCAAAGTCAGTATTCAACCTTCAGGGATCCACTTTCCATTTGAGTATGACACTAATGGGCTAGAACAATTTATATGGTTCTCATCCCATGCTTATTTGGGCATGTGTTTTACTTCTGCTTGACTTAAATGAGATAGTGGGGCAGGACTATGCCATGCATCTTTATGTCTCCCACAGTGTCTTGCCTATATAGGTTGCCCCCAAAATTGGAATACAGTCTTTAATAATTTAAAACAGTGTCAAGACTTTTGAGACACCCTGTATTCAGTGCCTGAAATATTTGTTGAATGAATTGGCAGAAAGACTGAATTATTTAGAAGATGGATAACTTGATTACTTTTGAAAAATACAATATTACAAACTGGGCTATGTCCAGTATTGCCTAAGAGAAGCTCTGCTTTAATAAATATATAAGACTTTTATAATTAACATACTAAAACATGAGACTATTGAAATGATGGTTTTTGTCTCTGGTGAACACTTGTGAAGTGCTCGAAAACAACCTTTTCTTTAAAGTAGGAAAATATCCCTCCCCATGAACTGAAATCTTCTTTCAAATATTAATTTGCACAGTAATTTTCTTGGCCATGGATCTTTTAAAAGTAAACTTCCGCCTGACCCCTGTAATAATCGCAAATGCAAATTAGGGAAAATTGTGTGAATGAGGTATTTCTGGGTCTTTGCTAGTCCAGCAAGTATTCAAATGTCAGCATTTGTTTGTGCCTTTTTTGACATGTCTGTTTGATGACTTCTCATTTGACTTCACATTAGGTCCTCCACAGTAACATCATCTTGCTACAATGGACGAGTGGCTGTTGTCACTATGAGATGCAATCCCAGCAAACCCGGCCAAGGTGTGATTTCAGTCCCCAGGTATTTATGTCTCTGTATGATCATTTTGTATTTACATTATGGTACAAGGGAGGTATTGGGTTCTTACTTCTTTGAGGGACCTTGTTTTTAATACTGAGCAGAAAGGGAAACATGAAAAGAATGCAAAGATGAATATTTGCTTTTTAGATCTTCACCAAATGCTAAAGATGAAGAATAGGCTTCTCATTTTTAATTGCTCCCTACTTCCTCAAAGGCATTTTCTCAATCTACTTTTGCTGAGTTTTTAATTTTCTTTCCCCACTGATCATATATATTTCCCCATTAATTTAAGTTGAAGTTTCTCATGTAAATACATTTATTAATAATGCTATTTTTTTCTTTTTCAAGAGCATTGGACTGGCAATTGGGTACTCTGGGTTCTAGTCTTAGCTAGGTAGGCTGTTAGACAAGACATTTAATCTTTGTGCCCCTCAGCCTGCACATCTATAAAGTGAAGCAGGTTAGACTGAATCTCTCATGTTCTTTTCAATGCTAAAATTCCATATTTCTTAAAGATATAACCAATACTGAGTCAGACCTATAAGAAATTCACACTACTGTTAATTGCTTAGCTGTCAGTCATTCAATAAATAATTATTCAGGACCTACTTTTTATTGACTGGTAAAGTTTATTGTTCTATTGTCTTCGATATGTATATGTTTTTGATATATTATCTTTTGAGAATTTGAAGTTCTAAGACTCAAATGCCAGATAGGATATATTTGAAAAATTTTTTAAATTTTATTTAATTGATTAATTTAGAGTATTTTTCCAGGATTACAAAAATCATGTTCTTTCTTCCATCTTAGAATCAATACTAGGTATTGGTTCCATGGCACAAGAACAGTAAGAAGCAGTAGGCTAGGCAATGTGGGCTAAATAACTTTCCCGAGGTCACATACTTAGGAGGTATCTGAGATGTGAACCTAGAACCTCCTGTCTCTAGACCCAGCTCTCTATCCACTAAGCCACTTAGTTGCCCCCTGGACCTACTCTTAATAAATCCTTAAAATTTTTTGTTTTTTTAAAAAAAAAACCAACCCTCATCTTCTGTCTTAGAATCAATACCAAGTACTGGTTCTAAGCCAGAAAAACAGTACAGATTAGGTAATTGGGGTTAAGTGACATGCTCAGGTTCATATATCTAGGAAATGTCTGAGGCCAGATTTGAGGTCGGTCTCCCACTCTATACATAGGGCATTTGGGTTCTAAATATAGGATCATTATTAAAAGCAATACTTTAAGAAATTCCTGCAACAAAAAGATGTCTTCTTAATAAATATTTACTGAGAGCCGCAGGGTTAGACACTAGGTCATACAGAGACCAAAGTGATTTTATTCTTTGCCATTGAGGGTCTTACAGAAAGTTTATGAGGCATCTAGATGACAAAATAGACAGAGTGCTGGGCTTGGACAGAAGACCTGAGTTCAAATCTGATTCCAGACATTTATTAGATATGAGATTCTAGGCAAGACACAACTTCTGTCTACCTCATTTTCCTTAACTATAAAATAGGAATACTAGCAGCACCTACATCCCAGAGTTGTTGTGAGGGAGGATCAGATCAACCAAATATCTGTAAAACATTTAGCTCAGTGCCTCAAGTATTAATAGGTTCCAAAAAATGCTTGTTTCCTCCCAAATTGGGTTGGGGTATGCACCATGTTCACAGATATGTTATAATCTAAAAATACAAAGTTCTTTTGTTTGTGATGGGAAGATGGCACAGCAATGGAAAGAATCAGGAAAGGTTGCTTGAAGAGGGAGATGGAGCCAAGCCTTGATGGGAGCAGGGTTCCAAAGGGCAGAGGTGGGGAGGGAAAGCATTCTAGATATGAAAGATGGCTTCCATAAAGGCACACAAGCAGGATGTCCTGTATGGGGAGTAACAGAGTTGGACAATTTGGCATAAATGAATAGTTCACGGATATTGTTAAAGTATTATAACTTGGAGCTTTCCCCATCCTTACCTATATCCTAGTGTTCTTTGAAACAGATTCTGATTTCTCAAATGGAAGGGGCTATTTTTTTTGTTCCCAAAAGGATGATGTTCACAAATAGACAATTATTTTGCATGTGACAAGAGAGAGAGAGAGAGATTTATCCTTTGTCCTCTAATAGCTTCCAGGCCCTGCAGTCATTACCCCATCTGCCCTTCTGTTCTAGACTATAAGAGTCTTCTTCTTGGGGAGGAGAGGCCTAAATATCAAAAGGAAAATTGGGGTCATTTCTGGTAGGCTCTTCCTTCAGGCTACCTATGATGAGACCACAAGAGGGAGCTCAGTCACCAGAATACTGTCAAATCTGTTGGCAAGCTGTTGGACTCTATTCGTAGGTGGCAGTAGGCACTTAGAATTGGGGGGAACTTTCCAGGGTTTATAATGTGAAAAACAAAGAAATGAACTATAGAATCATACCGGTTACTTAAAATAATTTATAACACATTAAAAAAGGAAACTAGGTTTATCGTTCTATTATTTTTATTGGCACGTTTTATCATTTAACTGTGTTATTTAAATATTAAACAAATTAAGACATTAATAAGACTATTTTAGAACATGAAGACTTGCAGATTCATTAGGAAAAACTGAATTAGAAAAATCCTACAATTAGAGCAGTAACCAGCATTTACTTTATGTATTTATATATACTACATATATATATAACTATATATCCAATATATCTCTCTATATATATTACTTTAATTTATATTTGATTTTAAGGTTTGCAAAGATATTGCTGTGGTCATGTTGTTTTCAGCCCTGTCTGACTCTTTGTGACCCCATTTGAGTTTTTCTTAGCAAAGATGTGAGAATGGTTTGTCATTTCCTTCTCTGAATCAATTGATAGTTGAGGAAACAGATAAACAGGGTTAAGTGATTTGTTAAGAGTCACACTTAGTGTCTGAAACCAGACTTAAACTCAGGAAGAAAAGTCTTCCTGACTCCAGAACTGAATTGCACCACCCTATCAATTATAAACTGAACAAATTTCATTTCAGTTGTAAACTATGAATGAAAGTGTAACAGACACAAAACCAAAGTCAACCAATGCATTGACAAGCATTTATTAAATTTCTGCTATCTTCTGGGTACTGTGCTTGGCCCCAGAGATCTAAGTTAGTTCCTGCTATCTGGAGCTTATATTTTAATAGAGGAAGGCAACCCAAGCTGGAAACAGAGTTTTTGTCTATGTAATCACAGGGATTGTACATGTAGCCGTGGGTGGTAGATTGTCCCATACTTTAGTGTTAGTGGTAATCCTGGCATGGATATTGGTTGCAGCAAGAGAAAAAGTAGAAAGAAGAGAAGAGAGATGGGTGGGTACACATATCTTAAGCCTAGTCTCGGTGAATGTATTTAATATGAAGCATCGACTGGGGGCTCGCTAGATAACGTGGCTTAGGTAATTTTTCTCTCATTCACCTGCCTGATCAGGATAGCTCAGCCTCAGAGAATAATGATGATGATGATAATAGTAATAGTAATTCAAAGTAACCACTAGCATTTATATAGCATTTTAACGGGGGCAAAGTACCTTGCATATATTGCGCTATTTTATCCTCAACAACTCTGGAAAGGAGATGATGCTATCCCTATTTTATAGATGGAAAAATAGAGGCACAGAGTGGTTAAATGAGTTGCCTAAGGCCACCAAGCTTGTGTTTGAGGCCATATGACTCCAGGTCCTCTTTATCTTCTAGTTGCCAAAGCCTTGAGCTTGTGTGCTTAGAAGGGTGGAGATAGATAGGATGGTTTCTGGAAGTTCTTGGTCATAGGTTCACACTCTTTCTGGTGGTGAGTTGTTGTTGTTGAGTCATTTTAGTCATGTCTAACTCTTTGTGACCCCATTTGGCTTTTTTTTTTTTTTGGCAAATATACTAGAACAGTTGGCCATTTTCTTCTCCAGCTCATTTTACAGATGAGGAAACTGAGGCAAATGGCATTAACTGACTTGGCCAGAATCATACATTTAGTAACTGTCTCTATCCAATGGGCCACCTAGCTACTCCTAAAGTTCTGGAAGTTCTGGTCCAAAGGTTTACACTCTTTCTGGTGGAGAAAGTAGAAGGAATTCGAGAAAAGCTTCCCTTCCATAACAGCATAATGTGTCTCACATATTGCCTACAATACCAGTGCAGATAGGCACAAAGGATACAACACTGGGCCTCTAGTAGTCTTCAGATACTTATTATCTGTGACCCTGGGTCACACTTAACCTCTTTTTGCCTTAGTTTCCTCAACCATAAAATGGGGATGATGATTGAATAAACCACATAGAGGTGGGAACAATGAAATAATCTTTTGTTGTGGGATGAGATATTTGTAAAACACTTGACATAGTGCCTGGCTCATAGTAGGTGCTATATAAATGCATTTCCCTCCCTCCTTTTCCTAACATCATCACCAGATTCTCCTTTGGGAAATGTGAATTGCACAAGTGGGAAGCACAGAGTAGGAAGAGCCAAATTGGGATTGAGGATGAGTCTGTGCCCTTTGAAGTAGTACCAGGTTTCAGCCTTTTGGCAACTGGGGGCACCAGGAAGGCTGTGGCTCCCAAGAATGATTATTACCTGACTTTTGTCAGAAAGTACTCCATTGGGTTAGGAAGACTGAGGTTTTTTAGAACATAGCAAAAGAGTAGTGGGTGGAGAGGGCCAGGTAATAGCTAGAACATGAAGAAATGATTTGAATCTTGTATTGTGCATTTTTATTTCTACTAGCTTTGAACTTTGAAGATTCCTAGGAGTCTCTTATATACCTGCCTATTCTTGGGTTCTTATCTTGAAATCTGTGAACTTAAAATTTTATCTTTAATTAAGTCTAATAGGCATTTTACCTTATGCATTATTCTGAGAAGAGGTTTAAAGGTTTCTGCAGACTTCCAAAGGCTTTCTCTGACTCAAAAAGGGTTAAAAACCCTTGAGGAAAATCTACTATTTAAAGGTCTAGAGTTACCTATAAGCAGGGTTGGGCTATCACCATAACTTAACCACATCTCTAGCCTTTCTTTTTGTAGGAGCAAGCACTCATTTCCTTAAATAAGGTTTCAACATGATGGGAGCGGGTTAGTTCTGACAATGAAATTCCTAAATAAGAGAATAGAAATTAATAGTAGAGTTATATGTGCACACATGGCCCCTGTAAACCTCAAAATTCCTTAGACTTATAAATGTTGGAAATTTCACCATTGGGATATTTCATACTTGGAAAATTTCTTACTGATAGTCTATTGGAATGGGAACCCCATTGGCATGGGAGGTTCCTTCTCTTCCCTTCTTAAGATTACTTTAGGACAGAAACCCTTTGCTGAACAATGGAAAGGACTTTGGCCTATGCTTAAGCATAGAACAGGAATTTCTTTGAGTCTTGATTGATTTTAGAATTGATACAATGGAGATACTCCACCCTATTCAGTCCTAATAGGATTGAGTAAGGGCTGCAGCCTAGATCAAAATTTAATTATTTCTAAATCTCTACCATACTCAAGTTAACAGGATTTAGAAAGGGCTGTAGTAAAGGAGTAAAGATTTAATCATTTGAAAAATATGACCTTCAACAGACATGTGCAAAAGCCAGAAACCTCTGGGCGGTCCTGGGTTAAGCGAGAGCCTCCATTGACAGGGAAATTGATGAAGAGTGATTGGTACATGTGAGGACTGAGGGGAGGCAACTTGGATGGTGTCCTTAAAGATAGGAGGGTCTGGAGACTCGAGGAGAGGGTTGAGTTTTTGGTCGGTGTGGTTCCTGGGCTCTGAGGAAGCTTGCTCTGAAGGAAGCTGAAGGTGGGGGCCTCTGAGACTGTTTCTCCATTTTGGACACGTGAGTAATAGGGACTGATCTTTTTTTCTTTGCCCCAGCTATCTAAGGGCTTGGGCCTTTTGGCCCAGCCTAAACAGAAGGAGTATTTAAGCCCTATTCCCTTCTCTCTCTATATATATCTCTAATTCCTTTCTTACTCCTATTGTAATAAAACTCCAAAAAAGGCTGACGGCTGACTTGAGTTTTTCATTTAGGAATTACATAGCTGATTCCTTGGCGACCTTAAATTAATATATATATCAGTCTTTTAAAGTGATTCCCTTGTAACACCCCATCCATATGTTCATACTAGATAGGAGAAGCATGTGCAGATAATAAATCCCTTGAACTGAATAGAACATGTCTATACTTCCTGATGCTGGGAAAGATTGAAGGCAAAAGAAAACAGAATGGCATGAGATGAGGTGGATAGATGGGGCCATGGAAACAACAACCATGAACTTGGACAGATTTTGAGATAATGGAGGACAGAAGAGCCTGGTGTGCTATGGTCTAAGGGGTCATGAAGAGTCTGATGTGACTAAACAACAACAACAAATCCTTGCTAGTCAGCCTAGCTTCCCATTGGGAATCTGAGAATCTTGGAAAATCTTTGCCTATGACACCTGCCTTGGAGGAAAAGCTGCAGACAATTGTCATAGCACATATTTGTGCAAGACATTACTGGAATCCTTGTGGCAGACTTTTAGAAAGACATAAAATAAGTAATAGCAGATGGTTAAGCACAATTCTTCTCTCTTTCACTGTCTCATAAAGTTTGTCCAAATTCATGTTTGTTGTTTCCATGATACTATATATCCACCTCAACCTCTGCCATCCCTTTCTCCTTTTGCCTTCAATCTTTGCCAACATTGGGGTCTTTTCCAATGCATCCTGTCTTCTCATTATGAGACCAAAGAATTTTAGCTTCATCTTCAATACTTGACCTTTTAAAGAATAGTATTGATTTTTTTAAAGTATCAACTAATTTGTTCTCCTTGCTTTCTGAGAGACTCTAAAAAGTCTTCTCCATCACCATGATATGAAAGTGTTGATTCTGCAGAATTTAGCTTTCCTTATTGTCTGACTCTTATAGCCATACATTGCTACTGGAAAAACAATAGTTTTAATTATATGGAAATATAATTATATGGAAATTAGAATTTCTAAAACATTCGATCTACAACAATCACAAGGAGGATAGTAGAAATATTAATTTTTCCCATTTTATAGATGAGAACATTAAGGCTGTGAAGGGTTAAGCGACTTGTCTGAGGTCATATAAACTACTAAGTATTTAAAATAGAGTATATCCCTTTAATTGAGGCTTAGTCTTTTTTTTTCTTCAATAGTACAACATGGATAGAAAAGGATGTTTCCTTTGGCTGTACTTGCTTTAGAGCAGAAATTTCCAACATTTCTAAAGCCCTATATTTAATAAAGCTTCCTTTATCCCTGTCCAGCATCAAAGGGTATCAATTCTTGAGTATATTATCCATTCAATTCACCTATCTATCTATCTATCTATCTATCTATCTATCTATCTATCTATCTATCTATCTCTCTATCTACAAAAATAAAATAGGGATAGGAACTGGACCTATGTATAAGGAACTCCAGGATGAGAAAATTCCCTTTACCCACACAGATCAATACCTACTAAGCAACTTGGAATTTTAAGGAGTTGCTCAAAGCCCTGGAGCAGCTAGGTGGCTCAAGTGGATAGAGAGTTGGACCTGGAGAGAGAAGGACCCAAGTTCAAATATGACTTCAGACATTTACTAGCTGTGTGACTCTGATCAAGTCACTTAAATATGCTTACCTCAGTTTCTTCATCATAAAATGAGTCAGAGAAGGAAATGGAAAATCATTCCAGCATTTTTGCCCAGAAAATTCCAAATGGCATCATGAAGAGTTAGATATGACTGAAATGACTGGAACACAACAAATTTAAAAATTAAACAAAAGCAAAGCACTGAAAAGTTAAATAACATTTCCAGAGTCCCATATACAATATATATCACAGATGGAATTTCAACCGTAACCTTCCTGGCTTTGTAGCCAATGCTATCACTATACATACTATTTCTTGAGTAATAAAAAGATTGATTTTTCATGAAGAAAACTTTATTTCACACACAGAAATGTTTAAAATATTACAAGGTTGCAAAATGTTTGTTAATAAACAGTCAAAGATTAATCAAACCCATCATTTCTTTTTTTGGGGGGAGTCAACTGGCAGATTTATTTTTGTTTCAGTTTCTGAAAGAGATACCAGAGCATCATATTTAGTTTTCAATTAGTTTCTGGGTTTGGATTTAGTTAAGAGCTAGATTGAGAGTCCTGGTTCACAGAGAGGAAAAATTACAAACAGAATTAAAGCCTTGTGAGCATATGTGTGCTAAGAATGGGATATGCTTCATTAAGGATTGAACAAAAATTTTATAACTTCATCAATGCGAAGTCAAATTAGAGTTTGTAATTATCTCAAAGATCACTTATCTAATTTTTCATTGGATTATTATTCATTATTTTTTGTATCTCAATTTAAAAAGAATTTCATATCCAAACTTCATTCATTAGGTTTTGAACCAATAGGAAGTATTTCTTCAAAATGTCTCTTTCAAAATTTTTAGCTGCATCATAAAACAATATTTTCCTTTTCTACATGAAGCCCTTAATTATTTTACTAACACATAAATTTTCTCCTCAACATGCTGCTTTGGAATATTTAAAAATAAAGTTATTTTCCAAATAGTCCCTAAACTCCCTTAGCAAGCTTCTTATAGCCCTGGTGGTATTTATACCCTGGGTTAGAAGACTCTCTTGAATAGTATAAAAGAAATTGGACTAGGAATTGCATTTCCCCTATTATTTATCAGAAGTATAAATAGAGGGAAAATAGTCAGAAATTATATAATCTAGGCATAAATCCATTTTCCATTTTACTCTTTTTTTGGTCTTTTTTTCTTACTGTTTTGTAAATTGTCTACATTGTTCTAGCTTCCTACTCTTTTGTGTTTCCTATCTCCATCCACAAGGAAGTTCTTCCTTGTTTGGATTGTAGTTTCAAAATTATGTCCCTGGGAAAAGACTTCTTTATTTCTGACATAAAACACTCTATTGATTATGCCGGTATGGTAATGGATCTGTGAACTCATTGATGTGGGTCCTCTCTCCAGAAACACAGATCTCAATTCAGGAGTGCCTACCCATCTTGTATATATCTCCATTGAGGATGCTATATTTTGTTAGAGGAATGAAATAGCTGATAGAAGTGAAACTACTTTTAGTTCTGGAGTCTCATTAAAAGTGAATTTTACCAAGGAAATATATTAAATCATTGTGGTATTTTGACATTTAATTGTAGCCTCAAAAATTACATCAAAAACACTTGGAAATTTTTTTCTTTGGATTGTTACAGTTATGACATTTTTTGGGGGAAGAATGGATTGATTTTTTTTGTTTCATGCTTTTGAATTTTTGTATCTGTTGTTCTATTTTATCCTTATGATAGTCTAGTACAGTAGTGTAGATATAATTCTCCAATTAATAGATGACAAAACTGAGGCAGAGTTTGTGACATGCCTACAGGCACAGTGCAGATGAAAAACCTGTCCAGGACTGACAATCCAATCTCCTAACCTATTCTCTTTGTAATGTTAATCATGTAGATTCTACTTTTTCCATCACTGATTTCTTTAAAAAATGAACAAAAACCCCAGGACTTATGCTCTGGTTTTTCTATAATAGACAACCATTTTGATTTTTCTTTAACACTTAATTATGACTGATTTTTTACCTTGAAATGAAGGTTATGCTAAGGGGTACAAACTGCAGTAAATGCTGCTAAGTTCAAAAGGTTTTAAATACAGATGGGTTGTGTATGTCTTCTGAGGACTAGTCTAGTTAAGCTTGACCTGCAGATAATGAATATTTTAGGCCATTTTGCAATGTGTGCAGTCCATCTAATTAGATATGGCAAAGATGCCATCTTACCTTCCATATTGATGAAATCATTTAAGTATTAGTGTCATGAGAATCAAATGATTATTAATATAATGCCTAGGCTTAGCACAATGTCAAGCAAATAGGAGATGTTGAATAAATATTGATTGATTCATTGATGAGAAGACAAATGCAAGCAAAGGAGAATGAAGTCAGGCAAGGGATTGTGTTTATCCATTTTAAAAATAGATTGGAAAGCTCAATTAATCAACATACATCTGTTAAGCAGCTACAATCCACAAGATAGTATGTTAGACCTTGGGGATGAAAGACAACAGCCAAATGTAAGATTAAAATTAATATCCAATAACTCCAAGTATTTTATTTTATAATATTTAATAATCTTATAATCACTTGAAGTAGAAGAAATAAAAGAACAAAAGTATGAAAGCCTAAGAAAATAACATGTGAATAAAACTCTCCTGTCTGGCACTCATCCAACCTCCTCAAACTGTTTTCCCAAGAAAAGAGAGAAAGAGGGTGGAGCTATACTCACAATATATCCTCCCTACATTAGCATGTAATGTGAAAAGGAACATGGGAAGCTGGGAAAGAGAGCAGAATTTGGGGAGCAAAATTCTAATTACACACAAACAACATTTATTCTTTAGAAACTTACATTCTTTTAAAAATATTTTAAACACTTGCCTTCTGTTTTAGAATCTGTACTGTGTGTTGGTTTGATGGCAGAAGAGCAGTAAGGGTTAGACAATGGAGAGTAAATGACTTGCCCAGGGTCACACAACTCAGAACTATCTGAGGTCACATTTGAACCCAGGACCTACTGTGTCCAGCCCTGGGAAGCTTATAGTTTAGTGGGGAAGACTCTGTAGTTATAGCCTGCCAGTAGAGGGGGGACATTAGCAGCTGAGAGGACAAAATATTTCATGTATCCTGAGCTGAGTTTTGAAACACACAAGGAATTCTAGGAGGTGAGAAGAAGTGATTTCAGGGCTAGGGGACTGCCAGTACAAAGACAGAAAGATGGGAAGGATGAAATGAGGTGCTTTTTAAGGTGAAAAATCACTTCATATAAATGTGAACTATTATCTCAAGGCATGTTGTCAATTGGTTACCCAAATTCAAAGTAAAAATTATTTTACTTTGAGCAGTCTTTATCTTCCAAGAGCTGAGAAATGAAAACCAATCATTATAAAATTTACTTTTGATTCATGAAATTTACTTTTTTAGTGCCTTATGTTCCCTTGCACCACCAAGATTTTGAAGTCCTTTCTTTTTCTGATCATAATTCCCATCATAATTCCATAAAAATAATATCTTTAGCTCTCCCCCTTCTTCCCTTCACTTCCTCATATCATGACCTTTGGTCTTTCTAATCTTTCTCTGCTTTCACAGTTCATCACTCTTTCATACTTTCATTTCCTTCTTTTCAAAATCCTGACCTTCCTATTTCTGAAATCAGTCACTTCAATAACATGGTCTCTTCCATCATTGAATCCTGGGCTCCCTTGGTGACCTTTTATTCCTACCCTGCTCATTTTTAATCATGTATTTTCTTCTAGTATCAAATTATTCTGACATTTTTGGGGGGGAAGAAGTCTCAAAACTGCATACTTGAGTCTTTTCCACATTCCTGATATCTAATCTCACTGGATCATTATTACTACTGGAGAATTTGCTAATCCTTTGATAAGCTTCCTATTATACTCCTCATAGCAACTGTTCAAAACAAGAAAAGCTATTACCTTATGCCTCCAATTCGACTATAGAGTCCTTTCTATGTGAGTGTTGTTGTCTCTTACTTCACTGAGAAAATTAAGGCAACCAGGAATGGGTTCACTTGTTTCTACTCTTCTGTATCTCATACCCTTTCTATGTTTTTGCCTAACCCTCTTTCCTCCTTTCCTTTAGCCCCAGGGAATTCTTTGCAAAAGCTAACCATGTCTCTAGTGCCCTTTCTCCACTATCTTCTATCTCCTCTGAGATTTTGTTCTATTGATCATTCTTCCCTTTCTCTTTCATATTCTCTTACCCTCATTATTTCCTTTTTAATGAGTCTCTTTCTTCTGCTTAGAAATATATTAATTTTTTTTCTCATCCTAAAGGAGAATAAAGCTCTTTCCTTGACCTAGATAGGCTCTCATCATTCAATAAATAGCTTAATCAACAAACATATTAAATATGATTTGCCATAAACTGAGCTATGTATTGGTGATACTAAGACAGAAGTAAAACAATCCCTGTGCTCAATAAGCTTATAATCTAGTACGGGGAGACATATTTAAACACATATACATACATCTATACACATATACACAGAGTATAAATGCAAGATAATTTTGCGTGTTTATATATAAAATATGTGTGTAGTGACTTGGCCAGGATCAAACACTCTCACATATACAGATAAAAGAAGGGATGAAGACCTAGCAAAGCCTTTGAATTGACTCACCAGTAGAGTATGATATAGATAATGTTTCAGCAAAAGAGACTCAAAGGAACAATCTGAAAAGCAGGAGAACAAAAAGATAAAACTTAAGTAACTTTCCCCTTTCTTTCCTTCCTTTTATGTCAAAACATCTATAAATACACTCACCAGTTTCCATTTCCTTACCATGCTCTCATTTCACACGCTTGAGGAGGAAGTTTACTTCTGTTCTCACCATTTTATTCAAATGCCTTTCTCCATGGTTACCAAAGGCTTCTGTTTCACCAGTTCAATGGAATCTTTTCTGTACTTGCATTTCTTGATTTCTCTGCATCATATAATACTGTTGATCCTTTAGATATTCTTTTCTACGTTGGATTTTGTTACACTCTCATTTGCCTCTTCTCTTCTCTGTCAATGTTTCTTCTCAATTTTTTGCTTTGCTGATTCATTTTCATCATCTTCCTCTTAATTATAGTCAAATCTCTTATCTTTTCTCTCTACATACTCTCTCCTGGCAATCTTATTCATCCTCGTGACTCCATTGATTATTTCTGGGCTGTGTGTGTGTGTGTGTGTGTGTGTGTGTGTGTGTGTGTGTGTATGATCCTGGCCTTGTAACTTGATTAATTATGATAAATATATGTTATATTGAATTACATAATGGACATTTTCACTAGGATCCTAAGCTCCACATATCTCCAAATTGAACTCATCAACTTCCCTCTTCCAAAACTTTTTCTTGGGCTATATTTACATGAAGACTTAAAGAGGATGGAAATTTGACATATAAGCACTGAAAAAATGATTCCTTAATTTCAAAGGATTTTTGTTTAAAACAGGTTTCTATAGGCGTGGATCAGAAAAAAGGCATTGCATTTTTGGGATCTTGGCTCTTTTACTTCCTTTTCATGTGATCTTGGCCAAGTCATTCATCTTTTCCTGACTTCCATTTTCTTCTGAGCAAAATAAAGGATTTGGGCTAGATAATCTGAGTTTGTATGTGAGTGGTACTTTCCAAATTGTTTCAATAAGCTTTTTAATTTCTTAAAAATTTTTTTTTGTATCTAATTATAGAAGCAGAGTAACATTTCCCCCTAATAATTATAACAAATAAGTAAAAGAGCATTAGAAATGTTCTTACACTTCTGATACTGAATCTTTGTGTGATCCTTGGACTGAGACAGAACTATCAATGCTCAAGGTTCTTCACCTGTAAAATTGGGGTGGTGAGGATATGTCTGAGGTCATTATCAAGGTTACTAAAGACTCTAGGGATGAACTAATGATAGAATATAAGCTTCTTGACATTGGGAATTTTTATTTTTTGTCTCTGTGCCTTTGGTGCCTAGCATGGTGCCTGACACACAATAGATGCTTAATAAATTCTTGTAGATTAATTGCAAGTGTGTTCATACAATATCCTACAGAAACTGTTTCTCTTCTTCAGCACATGTCCAGCAGGCACCTGTGATGGCTGCACATTCTATTTCCTTTGGGAGAGTGCTGAAGCTTGTCCTTTGTGTACAGAGCATGACTACCATGAGATCGAGGGAGCCTGTAAGAGAGGATTTCAGGTATGGGATATAGCAATGAAACTGGAGTAATCAAGGAGGTCTGCTAATGGGCTTCTGTATTGTAGTTTCAATCTAAGTATCAGAGACAGTAATTTTTTTTGGAGATTTAGCTTCCTGGTTTACCTATTAGGTTCAACCTTATTCATAACCCAACATCACATTAATATATGTTTGAAGTTCAATGTGTTACTTTAGCTTTAGAGTGTCTGATATGCTGAGGTAGCAGAGGTTTGCAATAGGAGAAGGAAAATGAATTCTGACAAGTGGAACAATGGCTCTATTGTTCTATTGCCATTGATTAGACAAGTTGTCATTAAAATGAAATGCAACTTGCATGATGCAGTTGTATGATCAAGTAAGTAAAGATGAGGGCCCCAATTATTATGCCTAATATTTAAGGTTCCTTTGAAGGTAGTATAGGCTGGTGCTTTTAAAAGAGACCTGTGAAAAGAAAAAAGAAGAACATGTTCATATACATGCTTATATTAACTCTTCTTTTCCCAGAAGAAGAATGAATACACACTGTGGGTTTTTTTTTCAATTACTTGCCTATAGTGAATTGTTATTTCTATGGTTTTGACCAGTTTTGTCGACTTGCAAGTTGGACCTGAGGGTAAATAGTTGAAGTTAATGCATTTTGATAACCCTTTAATTTGAGGGGTTGTTTTGCTTTTAAAGATTGAGAGAACAAAACTCATAGGAAAAGAACACAATAAATTGTCTTGAGACAATTTGTACCAAGTGATAGTGGCAGAGGGGGAATTGGTTTTCAGAAAGAAAGAACCTTGTTCAGGGCCCAGCCAATGGCTCTACTACAAGAAGATCTGCATCAAACCAGTTTTAACCTTCTTACTATAAATGAAACAAAAGGAGACAAAAGACAGTTATGACTGAAAGAAGATGTGGCTCACAGGTTCTCCTTGGAGAGGCAAATTAAAGATGGCACTGGCTTTATTATGTATTTCAGAGGCATAATCTCATGGGTAAATTGGTCATTGCATATTGCAGTGTTGATGTTAAGTATTCACAAAAAGATCAACATGAGATTATTTGGAGCTAACAGATGTGGAAACAGCTGTTATAGAGAATGAGGAAGTGGAGAAATTCTACAAGGAACTTAAGACCCCTGAAATAAATGACATATACTTTAATATCTAGTGACTTTAATGTAAAAGGTGTGCATAGGAGAGGATGTCAAAAATATGTTGGGAAATATGGTTCAGTGGTAGGAAATAAGATAGGCCAAAGGCATATAGACTACACAGAATCATGCTTTTGGATCATGAATATTTTCTTCAAGATGAAATTCAGGAGTCATCAGACATGGTGACATTGATAATATCTTATTGGACAAGGAACTGACTGGTTAGTGATGTGGGAGGAATTCCAGAATCCCTTATCTTTGTATAGCCAGACAATAGAACTTCTCAGAGAAAAGAAAATACTGAATTAGAAGAAAGAATAAAAATAAGAAGATACTTTGGGCAATTGAGACAACCTACCTAAACAAGTTGTTGATACTGAAAAAATGGGAGCTATTGTTAGTTCTGTTATTTCCTTTCCATGTAAACATGGATAAGTCATTGAACTTCTCTTAGATTCCTGAGTAAAATAAAAGGTTTGGACTAGATAACTTCTAAGGTTTCTTTCAGCTCTCAATCTCTTTGTGAGAGGTTCTTACTTCATTTTTTTCCATCTACATCTACTTCCATCTACCATCATTTCCAAAGTAAGCTTCACTGATGAGAGGATTTACAGGAGGATGGACAAGAAGCATACTAGTTGAGAAGGCATAGCTGATTTAGGATCTAAGATGCTGGAATAGAGAGTACCCATATCATTGATACTTAAATGTATCAAAGCACCCATAATTTAATCTTTATTAGTACTGTGCTTTAAAGTTCTAGCCACAGGTAGACCAGTTATTTTCTGTGTATCATTGCCATAGATTATTTGACTCTGGCTCCAATTAGTCATTTATCAATGTGGTTAGCTGATCATAAGGCAGATTGAGTAAGGGAATGTGGGATAGATTAGGAAAAACTCATTACCATTCCTGAGATAACATTTGCCCCACGTAAACTCTTTATTTGGAGTCAGTTGTAGGTTTTTTTTTTTTGGTGTAAATAACAGGTTTTTAAAGATCCCATTAGACATCAAAGTCCTTTGTCATTTTTTCCTCTTTTAAAAGTTAATTTCAAAATGATTTTAAACACCCCAAAAGAGAGTACTTCCATATGCACCAAAGGATACAAAGAATCCATGTTTCACATTGCTTGATTTTTAAAAAAGTAAATGTTTCAAACTTTAACAACTGTCTTGCTTGTCCTTGCTTCCTCCTGAACTTCCTTTTCTTCTGTGCATAAAAAAAAATTGTACAATGGCCCTCTCTTTTTTTTTTTTACCTCACTATTGCCACTCCTCAGTTGAGAGAAAGGTTAGGGGGAAAAAGCATCCCTGTGGGGAAAAAAGGATAGTCAAATGAAACTAATCTGTGCCCATAAATGTATGTCTCTATAACTTGTACTCATCACTTCTCTATCAGCATATAGTAAAATGCTGCATTATAGGTTCTTTAGAGATATAGTTGGCCATTGCTTTGCTTCCTTAAAATTTTCAAAGTCATTTTTCTTTAGTGTGCTGCTATCCCTGTATAAATTTTACTGATTTTATTGACTTCATTCTGCATCAATTTAGGCTTCACAGGACCCTAAAATCACCTTCCATTGTTTCTTCTGGTATAAAAATATTCCATTATATCCATATAGCAGTTTGTTTAATTGTTCCTCCTTAGATTGTAGTTTCTTTTCTCCCCCGCCCCTTTCAGGCCACCCTTGGAGATCAAAATGATCAAGATGTTAGTTTTGCTCATGATTTATTAGTACTAGATTCCTTCCTGGATATTATCCATGTTCTTAACGCTTCCTCCATCTCTTCTTATTATATTTGCTGTATTTCTACATTAAACTTCAATGCTCCTTTGTCAATTTCAGATGAGTGAGGCTTATCTGATACCCTCTCTACTACCTCTTCCTCTGTACTCTTCTCAATTTGTTATGAGAAATAACAAGTTTTATAACCTTCTTTCTCTTTTCTAACCAAGTATAATTTCCCCATTTTGTAATTCACTCTCTTTAACCTATTAAAAAACTTAAGACAGAACCAATATGCCCTATACCCCTAGGACTTCTAATATTCCTATTTAATTTTCTTTAGAGACATTACAGTTCTCATACATGTGCTGCTGAAGTAAGCATGAAACATTACAGTACTGGAGGGGTGTTTTTTCCTATACCTCCTCCTATTCTCAGATTAAAATTTTAGCACTAGATCACCATGCAAATCCTTTATAAAGTTCAGACAAATTTACTTTTCTAGGGTTCTCTTCACTTTTGCATTTGTATTTCATAGTTTCTACTCTATTCTAGTATTTTTTTTTATCAGGAACGCTTGGAAGTTTTTTTATTCCATTAAAGATCTATTCCTATTCAATGCTCCGTCTCCCCCTCACAAGCCAAATATATTATATTAGGTTTCAGAGGTCAATATATCCTTAGTTGCAAGTCTATAGACGGCTTTACCTTTTGGAATATCGTATTCCATGATCTCCTCTAGTTTCTGGTAAAAGTTACTAAATTTTACTTGACCTTGATTATAGTTCTATGGAACTTGGACTACTTCTTTGACAGTTATGAAACTTTAGGTTTCCCTTTTAGGAGATGGTCAATGAATTCTTTCTATCTTTACTTTGTCTTTTGATTCTAATAGATTTGGGGAGTTTTAATTTTATGATTTCTTGAAATGTAGTGTCCAAGTGATCTCCACCTTCTAAGAATTGCCTCTCTCACCTCTTATGTGCTTTTAATTCCTCCATGCTCCAGCCTTCTATGGTTGTCATTCTAGATTTTTAAAAAGTCATTTTGGAGTTTTCTTTTTTTTTTCTTTTTAAATAAAAAAAAAAACCCTTGCCTTCTGTCTTAGAATCAATACTGTGTATTGGTTCTAAGCCAGAAGAGTGGTAAGGGCTAGGCAATGGGGGTTAAGTGATTTGCCCAGGGTCACATAACTAGGAAGTGTCTGAGGTCAGATTTGAACCCAGGATCTTCTGTCTCTGGGCCTGGTTCTCAATCCATTGAACCACCTAGCTGCCCCCATTTTAGAGTCTTCCAAACTTGCTGTCTCTAGATAGTTACAAGTATTTTAGGCTATCAGCATTTTGTTGGTGGGTATGCTAATGTTTTCTTTTCACTCAGGGACTTCTGGCTGATTTTTTTTTTTTGTATAATTCTGGGGAAGAATATGTTAGTTATTTATATAGTTACTAGAATATTTCTTGTTCATTATTTTTCTTGGTGTGAACTCAAGAATTTTTCTGTAGTAGCTCTTTGCAACCTGGGTGGTCTGTCACTAGGCAGATGACTATTTGGGGAAAGTCTCTACACATTTGTATGCTCAATGCATGGAATCCTTGTGGGGGGAAGCTTGTAGGCTCCATGAGCCCTAATCTCTGATTAGTTACTCTGACTAGGCTGTCCACATGTCCACTGTGATTCTGAATAGCCAATTACTAAGTTATTCTTAGCTTCATACAATGACTGCATTAAAATATAGTTCCTCATGTCATGTACTAGATTTTAAAATCCTTAAAGAGAATTATTGTGCTTTTTTTCAATTTTGCATTCTAGTACAATACTATGCTCAGGGGAGCTTTAGAAATGTTTTGAAATTGTCTAACTTAATAGAATCAGTGATATTACCTTCAATATTTTTTTCTAGGAAACATTATATGTATGGAATGAGCCAAAGCAATGCATTAAAGGAGTTTTCTTGCCGGAGAAAAGACTGACCACATGTGAAACAGTTGACTTTTGGTTAAAAGTGGGAGCAGGAGTTGGAGCTTTTACAGCAGTTTTACTTGTGGCTTTGACCTGCTACTTCTGGAAAAAGAATCAAAAGTGAGTACATATAATTTTTTGTAGAATGACAGACTATGGGCTCTGTTTAGCTTATGAAAACTATAGCATCCAGAAATCTAAGTTTAAAAAAAATGCAAAGAAAGTCTTGTATACAGCAGACAAAAAGTGCCTATAAATCATAGGATGAGATCAAAGATCTTGAGTGCTCCAAGGGCCTTAGAATTTATACAGTTTCTCTTTTTTACTTTAAGATGATGATACTAAAGTCAGGAGGGATTAATCTAATTTTTCAAGATCACACAAGTCAGCTAATGAGTACTTCCAGGTTTTTTTGAGAACTGGTCCAGTTCTCTTCACTTTAGACCACACTGTCAGCTTATCTCTTCCATCATCTCATCCTCCTAGCAGCTAGAATAGTGATGTTCACCAAGTAATAGCATAAATTTAATTTATTTCCTGTAGTAGAATGTAAGTTTGAGAGCAGGGACTATTTCATTTATGTCTTTGTAGCCAAAGAGCAGTAATTGATACAGACTGGTCACTTGATAAATGCTTGTTGCTTGGCTAAATTTTTACCCTCAACATTCTGTCTTATAGTAATGTTAAGCTACTTTACTCAACGACTAATATGTTGGTGGAAATGGGAAGTATCATGTATAGTGATACAGATAGACCAACAAATTCTGTCCTCTTTTCCTTTCTCTTGTTTTCTCATTCTTGTTGATTAAGTCATGGGAATCTCAATGAGCTCTCTCTCTTCTCCCTGTCCCATGCACAAATCCAAGAAATATATTCCAGGCTCAGTGTTGTGCCTCTGCTTTGCAAATGTATAATTGGAAAATCAATCAACAGAGGGTAACTAGTACTGCTGATTTTTTTTTAATTCATCAATCGAAGTCTTAAAGTTTGTACATTTAGCCACTGGTAAAAAAAAAAAAAGACTATGATAGTTCTCTGTGTGAAAGATGAACATTTGAGTTGGTGAAAGAATTTTCTGATTAGAGCAGTTAAGTTGGGAAATGGTTCCCTAAAATAAGGGACTCTTGATTAGTATTTAAAACCCCAATTGTTGTTTTTCTTTTCTTTATTCTTTAGACTAGAATACAAATACTCCAAATTGGTAATGACAGCTAATGCAAAAGAGTGTGAGCTCCCAGCTGCAGATAGCTGTGCTATCATGGAAGGGGAAGATAATGAAGAAGAAGTTGTATATTCCAATAAACAGACACTGTTGGGGAAACTCAAATCCTTGGCAACAAAGGTGAGAAATAGACCTTTACTTTAGCATTACTACATACTCACAAACCTGTGACCCCCACATTTGACATAAGACAAATTGCTGCCAAGTTCAGATCTATTTCCATTGCATACTTTGCTCCTCTTTTTAAAAACAAGGTTGTGCCACATAAGCAAATTAAAGCCATTTAGAATGGATGAATAATTAAAGAGAATCAGGTTCATGTGAAAAATATGTTGAAAAAGTTACTTTCATATTAACGAAACTAAAAAGGCCAAAGAATGGCAGACACTGTCAAAGCCTCACATTAGTACAGCATGAGTACTTGTTTTCCAGAAGAGAATTAGAAGGCACCGCATAGGATATACACTAACCAGTGTTTTTTAAAAATTAAATTGATTAGATCTTAATGGACAGAAAATGGTACTGATTTGGGAATCATATCTTAATTAGCTATCTCTATGCAGTCAAATCAAGTAGGTCAAGCAAAAATAAAAATCAGCATCCAATTAGAAAATAGGCTTTTGGTGAGAATCAAATATTTTAAATACTTATACAGTTTCAACTTTGTTATTTCAATTGGATCATTAGTGCGTAAAGTGGGAAGTGAAAAAAATCACTACTTGCAAAAGTTTAGTTGTTATAAAGCAGTCACCAGGAGAAGGGGATCAAAAGAATCCCGACAATTCCTTAACCAGCAAACATTTCATCCTCCTTGATAGGAAGAGAGAAACAAGGGCAATTTTTCAGGATGCTTGTTTTGCTTGTAATCCTCCTGGTTATTGCACTTCATTTTAACACCCTCTCACACTTCTCCCACCCCATCTCATTTCTAAAATACTATAGTGGAGGATAATGAGTAGTGTTGCTTTAGAAAATAGCAAAAAGCAGTGAAAAACAGAACCAATCAACAGAAAATTTGGCCCAAGACTCAATCTGGCCATATCATCTCGATACCATTCAGAGATAAAACTGGCAGAAGAGCAATGATTAGATGTAAAATGAAAGAAACCTGTCAGTGTTTCTATAGCAGGCTATCATTAGTGATAATGATCAACTGAAGGTATGATGGAGAAATAAATAGCCTTTAAAATGATTCCATTAGGATGACCAAATATGCATTGAGAAAATCCATGCCAAAGTCAATAAAATTTTGAAAGCACTGAGGGGTGCCCCTACAAAGTACTCTAGGAAGGGGAATTGGAAAGAATTGAAAGATGAAAGAAAATATTAATATTCTCCAGTGATTTTTGGAACATCAATAACTTTTGACACATATGCCTACTTTAAAAAATCTTTATAAAGATGATAGATGTATTTATTGATGAAAATATAAGAAGGGAACAGGTAGATTAAAATTTTTTTTATCAATACGTATATTTCCTTACGCCACCCCCAAAGATTTCTTAATACAAAGTAGTTTAAAATTGTCATTTCCTTACGCCACCCCCAAAGATTTCTTAATACAAAGTAGTTTAAAATTAAGTGAAAAAAACAATGCATTGACTGTTTCTAACAGTATATGTCTTGTTCTTCATTCATAGTTCATTAACTATCCTGAGAAGAGAAATGGTTTTTTTAATTAGCCCTTTGGAGTCAATATTCATTATTACATTGATTAGAGGTTTGAAGCTTTTCAGTGTTGTCTTCCTTTAGATCCTAACATGGAACCATCCTGTAACTTGCTCTCTGAGTTTTTCCTCTCTTCTCTCTGAGTTAATCTGTACAGGTTTTCCAAAGTTTCTCTGGATTCTCCATATTGTTTCTTAAAGTATGGTAGCATTCCATTACATTTATATGTCAAATATCAGATTTGTTTAGCCATCCCTCAATAGATGAGAACTCACTTTGTTTTTATTTTGGGGCTACCACAAAAGGTGATATTATAAATATTTTTGTGGTAAGGCTTGGTCAAAAAGCACAAATGGTTTGGTGACTTTACTAGTGTAATTACAATAGTTTTCCAAAATGATTGGACTAATTCACAGTTCCATTAACACTGTGATAATGTCAGCCAAGTTTTTGCACACCATTCTCTGGTAAACCACATTTAAAAAAATTACTTCATAAATTTTATTTTTCCCAGATTACATGTCAATATAATCTCTTAATATTCATTTTCTGATATTATGCAATCCATGTTCTTGCTCTACCTCCCACCCTTAATTCCTCACTAAGAAGGCAGGTAATATGATATAGGTTGTACCTATATTATCATATAATACATATTTCCATGTTCATCGTGTTGTAAAAGAAGGTACATTGTTTATACTAGAGAATAATTCATAGAGGAAATAAAGATTGATATGTTTAAATTTGCATTTGGATATCACCTATTCCTTCTAAGTTGGTGGATATCCTTTTTTTGATCATGAGTCTCTTGAAATTGTCCTAGATCTTTGCCTTATTGTTTATAGTTAAGTCATTCACATGATCATCATACATTATTATTGTACTGTGTACAACATTCTCCTGGTTCTACTCACTTCATTTTGTATCACTATATATATCTTTCCAAGTTGTTTTTTGTGGTTATCTTGTTTGTTATTTTGTATGGCACAATAATATTCCATTACAATCATATAAAAGCACATCTTTAAAGTCATATAACTGCCTAAAATCTGCAGATAATACAATATCATGTATTTTTTGTTCATTGATTTAAAAAATAAAAGAATTGGTAATCTGTAATAAAACATTAAATGTTGTCTTCCAATAAGGAGTTTCTCATGTATAGGTTAAGGTCATGGAAGTTTCCTTGAGAAATACAACCACAAATATAACTTTATTTAAAGACTATTTGGGTATTAACATCAGATGAGATTTAAAGTAGGGGAAAAATGAATGCTCATGAAAGGTATTTGTGTTGCTTAAGCTGATGACTGTATCAAGTCCATGAATATTACAGGGTCTCTTCAATAAAGTCTATGATTGTTCGATGAGATTAACCTAGGAATCCATAAGTTAAATATTTCAAAACTGGAAAATGCCTGTTGTCCAGATTGGGACATTCAGTTTTCTGGTCATTGGATTTAGTTAATACACAAATCTGGCATAGTTGCTGTAGATTAATCATGAGTTTTGTCCAAGGTTTAATAGAAGAAATACCTCAAGGTAAATTTTATTTGAAAAACCATTCAGCACTTTTAATAGACTCATGTAACAACTTGGATCAAAAAACCATCTTATCAACACAAATGTTCTCTGGGCAATGTTACATGGTTTTATATTTTAAAACTTCATAATCTCCAAGGAAGTAAAATTTTGGGTGATCCCAAGGGCAATGGATAGCATAATGGGTTTCACTGTATTTCCTTTTTTCTTTTTTCAAAGATATTTTATTTTCCCAATTACATGTAATAAAAATTTTCAACATACATTTGCAAAATGATTAAGTTATAAATTGTCACCCTCCCTTCCCCTATCCCTACTTTCAGAGATGGTAAGAAATTTGATCTGGTTTACACATGTATTGTCATGCAAAATATACATCCATATTAGTCATTATTGCAAGAGAATACTCATGTAAAACCAAAAAACTGTGTACAAGGAATTCCATTCCCACCCCCCCTACGCCCCCCCCCATCTTGTGGGGTTCCATCCGCTCATCTTCTGAAGTAATTCTTCAAATTCAAATTTTCTTTTCTTCTGGTCATTCTCTTGTACACAAACCAAAATAAAACCATACATAAACAAATGTGAAAAATAGTATGCTTTGATCACTGCAGTGTACTTCCAATAACCTATACATAAGAAATTAGGTAAGGGCTATCATTGAGGAAATGTATGTCTACAAAGGGCCATAGCCATATGACCCAGAAGAAAGGATAACAGGTAATAATAATTAATAATAACTAGTATTTATTTAGCACTTTTTTGGTTTGCAAAGAACTTTACAAATATTATCTCATTTTATCTGCATAACAACTCTGAAAAGTATATAGGTAGTATTATTATCCTTCCTTTAGAGAGGAAGAAACTTAAACAGAGACATTGTCATTTGCCCAGGGGCATAGAATTTGTTTCTGAGGTAAGATTTGAACTGAAAGCCTTCTGACTCTGAGCCAACATGCTATCCACTCACCATCTAATAATACCTATGAAATGTGTCTAGCTCTTTTGGTGACTCCTAAGTGTATAAGAACATGGTTAAGAATTACAATGTTTAGAAAATGTGGCTGGGTTGTAATCCAGACCAATAGAGAGAAGATTCATATTTGTGAGATTATAGAGCTATTGAAGTACCATCCTAGTCTGAATACTGCAAAGTTTACCAGCATCTTAACTGACCAGATGGAAAAGAACCACACCACTTGGTGTTAGAAGGGAGATTAGGAGGGAGAAGAGGGGAAACCTCCTGTCAACCTCCACCAAATTGTTGAAAAGTATAATGGTTCATAATAAGCAGCTAAGTGGTGCAGTGCACAACTAGCCCAGTCTGCAATCAGAAAGATTCATCTTCTTGAATTCAAATCTGACTTTGGACACTTAGTAGCTGTGTGACCCTGGAAAAAAGCTTACCTCAGTTTCTTCTTTAATGATGCTTTGTTTTTATTTTTTAATTAAATTAAAGCTGATCATCCAGGGAGAAGTTAAATGTTGTGAAAGTTGTAGGAAAGGTTTGACATTCCAAAGAGAGGAGATTTCAGAACTGAGGGAAGTTTCAGGAGGAAAGAGCAAGGTTTCTAGTTCAGAAACCAGGAACAGTGCCAAGAGGGGGAAATGGGGACTGGCTTGGGTCTCTCCAAAAAATAAAGCTTCCAGGAGGAACTCACCAATGGAAGAAGGGGGGGGGGCAGGCCTTAAAGTGGGAAGGTCCATGTTGAGAAGGCTAGTTACATTTTTCAAGGTAAGCAGGTACCAGGATCTGAGGGAAGTTCCAGTATGATACAGCATGGTTTAGAAGTACAGAAGCCAAGAGCAAGACTAGAAAGGTAATAAAGACCAACCTCACCCCATCTAAGATAGATAATACTCTTTTTTAGTTATCCCCTGGGTTAAAGGGAGAAAAAAGCCTAGAATATGTTTTAAACATATTTTTTAATAAATTCCAATAAGGATATGATTCTAGTGCTTTGTAGTCAATTAGTTGACCTATTTCCCATCACTGAAATATAGTGTTTTTTAGTATGCTCTGAAACCAAAATACTATTTTTAAATAAATCAGTGAGCCTAATTTTTGTTTTGGATATTTATTGGCACTCCCCAGAGCTATTTCTTTCCCTCCTTGATTGAGGTCATGTTACCTAGGAAATATTTTCTTTCATTCCATAAATTTTTACCCATTATTAGGACCCAGAGAGATTTGAGTGTTGTCATACCGGCTTTGTGATCTTGGAGAATTCTCTTAACCATTCAGTGTTTTAAGTAATTCTCTAAGATTCCAAGTTGCAGAAAAGATGCCAACCTGCATTGGCAAAGAGAATTTGCTATTTTGGGCATCCCATATGCCAATAAAATCACAGATCTAGTATCTATCCCTATCATATCAGTATAGAGGTATTAACAATGACCTCTTTAAGTTCTCAGTTTGGTTGTTTCCATATTACAAAAGCTTTTGGTTCTCAACTTAAATGAATGAGCATTCATTCCTAGTGTTGCTGAATAATAACCTACAGTAGTCCTTCTGACCCTTTATGCTTAGTATTATAACATTGTAATAGGATTTTATTAATTTATTTTTCTGTGGCTTTTTTTGAAGGAAAAAGAAGATCATTTTGAATCTGTTCAGCTGAAATCCTCCAGATCCCCCAATATATGAAGAGATAGTGCAATCTTTGGACAGAAGAACAAAGAAACCTGCTTTCTAATTTTACAGGACCACATTTTAGAGCCCATCTTGGTGCCCAGGATTGTTGGTGATACCTGTGAGAAATATTGGACTGTTGAAAAAAAGAAGTTTAGAGCCTTCTGGTTGTCTGGTTGCCTTATCATGTGGTCAAGTACCTTGCCAAAAAGGAAAGCAAGCAGTTTGGTGGCCAAGCTGATGGTGAAATTCAACTCAGGAAAGAGATATTTGTGTATATACATAACTGAAAACCAAGTTTAAAGCCCATCTGTGCACTGCTGATGCATGCCATTTAACTAATTGGTAACTTTCATTTCTTATATGTGAGAATTTTCATGTGTGTGTGTGAGTGTATGCATGTGTGCAAGCATGTTCAATCATATGTATGTGTTCCCTCATTCTTTTGGAAGACTTCAAACTTCCCATGAGATACAACCCCTTTGGTTCTTAGCCCCTGTTTTTTTTGCCCCTCTCTTCCCTACAAAATATAATTTCCCTTTGGAATATTAAGCAGTGCTTGAGATTCAAGAACTTGAATTTTCATTCTCACAGACCCAAGTTATCACCCCTTGGGAAAGAATAGGGTTTCCAGATACCTGGGATATTTTGGGGTTTCCAGAAATTCCATTCTAGGTGGAACTCAGGTAATCTTGAAGGAAGAAGAACTTGATGGAAAATATTAAGGGCACACCTTTGGAAGAAAATGAGAAGCAACCAGGATGCCTAACATCTTATGAAGTCAACCAATCCCTTTATTAAACTGGAAGCCACACTTCAGAAAATCTTTTAAACAGAGGTATAAGTGAGGAAAAAAAATGAAGTGAGATTGATTATCAGATCAAGTGGAGAAATGAGAAAGTAAACTAGCTCATCAACAAGTTTAATCTAAACAACTGATTTCACAGTTATTAGCATTCTTTTAGACTCTTTGGAAAAATGAACTAGTATACCCATCCTATTATTTCATGTAAAGTTCAGTTCTCGAGGCATGTGGGGTGTAGACTTCTTATTGGCTCTTATGAGGTACGGTGATTTGTGATTTTTGTTTGGAGAAGTTTCTTCAGTCAATAAACCAACATCCAGCTTTGGAAAAAAGCTTATGACTGACTATCTATGACAAGGAAGTGGTTGCACTCTGGGCAGGAAAGGGAATCTAATTATTATTTTTTATTTAACCAAAAGTGATTGGGTGGATTTTCCTATAATTATTTATTGCTATCAAAATTTCACCATGAGACTTATTAAGAACATATGTTTGGATGATGGTGGAATTGGCTAATTTACTACAAAGAGTAATCCTTTTGCAATGAATGGGCACAGGAGCAGAACCTGGGACATTGGGTATCTTGAGATACTCAGAATGGTTCTAATTGGGGGCAGCTGGGTGGCTCAGTGAATTGAGAGCCAGACCCAGAAATGTGAGGTCCTGGGTTCAAACCTGTTCTCAGACACTCCCTAGCTGTGTGACCCTGGGAAAGTCACTTAACCTACATTGCATAGTCCTTACCACTCTTCTGCCTTGGAACCAATACACAGTATTGATTCCAAGACGGAAGGTAAGATTTTTTTTAAAGAATTGTTCTAATCAATAAGTAGAGATTTAATTCAACAGAAATAGGGCACTAGTTATTGACTGAAAGAAGCAAGGAAGGTTGGGGGAGGGGAGAGATATTATTGATTTTATTGCCCCAAGAACTTCACATTCTTAGAATGTCACAACTTTTAATTTTGGACTCAGTGGGCAATGCTTTTTTGGAGGGTGGGATGGGACCAGGAACAAAATACATGCTTGACTGTGTCTGTATAACATGTGGGATTATGCTCCCAATAACATGGGAACAACCATGATATTGTTGATTGTATGTTCATTCATGTGTTTTCTGTGTACTCCTGCACTGTTTCACACACTTCTGTTCATTGAATTTACTATTATCCCATCTTTTATGTGGGGTATTCAGGGATGGAGTCATTCTTTCAATATAATATATCTATGATTTTAGTTCTTGGATCTCTTTTAAAAAATTTACAAAAGGCTAATTCTTATCCATCTAATTAAGAGATACTGAAGATCATTTCCCTGCTTTGATCAAAATTCAGACACCAGGAGGAAAATGTATTTGAAGTCTGCCCTTTCTGATAACTGGCAGAACTGCAACAAACAGTTATGAGTGCAGCAGTGATCTGCAAGAACAGACAGACAAGATGCTTCCACATAATCACTTGTCACCTTTCTCTCCATCCTTGGCTGTGCTGTACATGGATGTTCCAAGCCATAGAAATAATTGGGATTTTCTCCCAGGTATCTCCTTTCTTCTCTTGTCACTGGACTCAAATCTCTGACATGTCAAAAATGCCTTAAATTTTAATGAACTATTCTCACAATGTAGATGATGTGGAGGAGTTCTTATTTATTTTACTTCTAATTTTAGATATAAAGTAGCATTTTGTCAGCTCAGTGCCACCTTTGGTAGAGAAGCTGTCTTTTTCCTATGGTTCCTAGCAAAGTGTCATTTTATGCCACATTGTCCTGAGCCCCGAAGAGACAAAACTGAAGAAGTATAATAAAGAGAACATGAAGACCAACTTTGGCTGTCAAGTTCACTAAAGTTCTATGTCCAGGCTTTGCAAAGCTCATTGGAATACTAAAAGGCATAAAGGAGTTAATTGTGCCACAGTGACTTTTAATGGGCATTGTTATTCCTTATTATTATTTTTTCCTCAAATGGTAGAGAAAGAGGATTTCAGAAAAGGCGTGGTTCTGAAGCCTTAAATAACTTCATTAAGCCAACAGTCGCCTATAATGTCTTCTAGCACTCTGCCAAAATGTATTTAAAGCAATCTTCCCCTAGATGAGAGAATGTCTTCTATGGATAAATTGTTGGGTTTTTTTTGCCACCTAATAATATGGAGCAGTTTATGTGTTCACTTGATTAAATAGACTACGTTTTATCACTGTGTTGCCTTTTTGTTTGTATTTGTTCACTAGTAATCACATTACTTCTGGGATTAAACACATTCTATAGTATTTTCATGGAGTTTAGTAATCTGCTTCATCTCAAAGAAAAATGGTTGTTTCTGAATGATTCTATGAAAATACCCTTATGATACCATTGGAAGAATTGATTGTTTTAAGGCATTAAAGCAGGTCTCTGCATGGATCCTAACTATTAAAGAAATTACCCCCTAAAAAATTACCCCCTCAATGATGGGATGGAAAACATGTGTTTGGTTTGCTTGGAGTTTGGCCACTTGATATTTTGCTTCCTGGCTTTCTTAGGCAGACCTTCTAGTTCTATATGAGCTTCTTGTCACAGTGAGCCTTCCCAAAGATATTAATGAAAACATTTGTGAGTGTTGGAATGCACCGTATATATACATATATGTACCGTTCCCCCCTCTCTACATATGCACTTAGGAAAGGGGGTTATTTCATTGATAGAGGGAACTCCTGGGTAAAGAAACTTCCTGTCAGTGTAGGTCAATAGATTTTTGGCATTATATCGTTTTGGAGAGTTGCTGAGGGAATTGGGAAGCCAAATGGGTTTCCCAGGGTCAAAACTAGTATTCATGAGAGATGGAGTTTGAACCTAGGTCCTCCTGACTCCAATGAGAATTTTTTTGTCTTCTCTTCTCACCTCTGCCCCAGATCACCCAACATGGAGACATCCTGCTCTCCTGAGATCCCCACCACATGGGTAGGAGTAGTCTTTGGCTGCATAGCCAAAAAAGCTCTTTAAACCTGGAAAGGCTGAGACAGTTTCTTTTTTTCCTGTGTATTCTAGGTGAAGATCATAGTGAGCTCACAAAGTGGGTACCAGAATCAGAACCAGTGGGGAAGGGCTACCTTCTTCCCCTCTCTTTTACTCCAGTTCTAAGAAATGGGTTGGGGCTCTCTGTTTCTATTCTTTTATTTGTCCTTAATGTCGGTTCTGGTGGTGATTCCCACAGGATCCAGGAGTTTGAACCATGGAGACCTTGGAGCCAGGATTCCAGGTAGGCTATATAGCCAAGCCAGCAGGAAAGCCAGGAGAAATCAGGATGCTTAGGGCTCAAGCCCCATGGAGGATTCTGGACTTGAAACTGAGACTGTGCTTGTATTGGAACCAAGTTAAGCTACACTACACCAAGTGTACCTAATCCTTTTCCCTTCTTCTGAGACTGAAATAATATATGCAGAAGGATTAAACTTCATGTGTTTAGGGATACCACTATATTAGTGGTTAAATGGAACTGGTATGAAGAGTTCTCCCCTATAGTGAGGGGAATATTATTGGTGGTGGTCAGAGTCATTTGCAGAGCCTGAAATTCCCTCCCTCTCCCAAGTCCTTTAAGGGTATTGGAAAATCTCAAGAGAAAGAGGGTGATATGATTTAGTTGACCTTCAGGCAGTGGGGGACCAGGGTAGGGATTGTTAAATCAGAATTGGAAAGGACCTCAGAATTTGTCTATCCACATCTCAACCCCTCTTCCACAAGTCAAGCATCAGATATTTAAAGACAGTTATATGAGCCACCTCTGTCCCATGTGTTCCTTTCTCTATGTTGTGTCCCTTGTTCCTTTAATCAGTCTTAATGAATTTTTGTGACCTCATTTGGATAAAGGACCCTTCTATAGCTGTGTTCTAATCATTTGTCACACCACATCAATAGCTAAGTGACATCTTTTGCAGTCAAATGATGTTCTTTAATTAAGATATCTAGTTCCATGATTTTATTACCATATTATTCCTTTAATAAATAGACATTTGAAGTCAGGAGTTTTGAGTCTCGAGGCTTCTTGTAGCCTGCGAATGACATTCCTTCCACACTAATCTCTTCATTCTTATGTGATATCAGGCTTGGCAGATACATGCTAGCATATTGCTTCCTCACCTTGTATTTCTAGTTTAAAGTCATCTTGATGAGATTCACAAATGTCCAGACAAATATATGTATATATACACAAATATATGTGTTTATGTACATTATATATGTATATGCATGCACATGTATGTATATATTTACCTGGAGAGTTGTGAATTTCATATGTGAATTATATGTATTTATATACATACATTTTCTTTTTTCTCTTGCTCTCTTTAGAGATCCTCTAATCCTTCCCAAGACCCCCTTTTCATCTATATTTTAAACCACTGCTACAAATCCAGACACTATTTGTTTATTTCCTAAATCTACCTACTGAGGTCTTACTGTTTAATAGTCAGAAGTGATTCAAACACTCATGCATACATTCATCCTCACATACAAATATTTGCACAAGTAGCTGAGTCTTTGGTTTTTTATTAAGCAATTTATAATTTTTAATGGTGCTTTTAAAGTTCCTTTTGGCAGTATCATTTGCCCACTGATGAGTTACCAGAATTGGGTAGTAATCATCAAGTTTGACAAGTTTCAGGAGATTCCATCCTAGGAAGTATATTATTATGAAGTTGCCAATCATGGGGATTCATCTCTTCTTCCTTTGATCATTGCTGGATGTCTTCTGTCCTGATTTTCTCATTATTGGGGGGAATATCAGGTTGCATGTTGCCCTCACAGTAAAGTTCCCTCCCTCTTGGAACAAGTGAAGAAATCTTTAACATAGTCCCAAAGGTTGATTCCTGGCCTTTCTTCTTCCTTCTTGATTTATGCTTTTCTACCCTCTAACTTCATGTTACAGGTGAATATTCTTCTCTTCCTCTCTGGGATTTTGTCCTTATTTGTTTTGCCTTCAAAACACTCAGGATATGCTCTTAAAGCTCTATCACTTTCTCCTCTAGTATGGAATCTAGCTCACATTTCATCTGCAGACAGCTATTACTTGGCATTGAGAGAAAGACAAACAGTGCAGTCTATGAAAGTCTCTCTAAATTTCCCCTTGCCTACCATATTTGTTGCTAAAGGACTCTGTTGTTTTTGCTGGAAGTACTTATGGTCAACTTTTAAGGCTAAGTATAGTTGTTCACAGTCAGAGGCTCAGACATGGGAGAATCCTAAACAAAACCTTTTTTTTTCCCAAGTCTTTCCATACTTTTTCTTTAGAGATGAGGTTTTTGTCTTAAAAAACCAAAACCAACAGCAGGTCTTTTAAGCTATCTAGTCTGCCTTATTCTGTCACAGCCCTGATTTATACAGTAGCTGATTTTAACTGTTGCTTGATAAAAGATATTCTGTAAAAATCTGTCTATCAGTTAATTCTCTCAATTTTCTTTCTTCTCATGGATCCATGGACTTTAGCCGCCAATTGCCTATTTGACTTCTTTGTATTCAGACTTCTGCATTGTTGTTTCATCCATTTTCCTGACTGATATGCCCTCTGTCTCATGATTTTTGTCCTTCTAAAAAAGCTCTGGGAAAAGGCCTGGTTATGGAGAAGAAGATTAGGAAGAAAATATCAAAAAGAAGGTCTCAAATAGACCAAAAATATTTGAACTGCCAGTGAAATTTATTTGCTTCTCTGTAATCTGTAAAGTAGTTGATATCAATCTCTAAGAGTAAGTCCCATTCCTATTTGAGCCCTTGATTTCATTTCCCTAAGATAAATGGCATGACATAGTACATGAAGGCAACTAAGTAGCAGGATGGATGGCCTTGGAGTCATGAAGGCTTGAGTTCAAATTTAGTTGCAAGTACTTACTAATGGTGTGACAACTGGACAAATTGCTTAATCTCTATTTAGTTTCTTCAGCTGTAAAATGGGCATAATAATAGCACTACTTTCCAAGGATTTTATCCCAGAGGACTAAATGAGATAGTGTTTAACATGGGGCCTGGCACAGAGTAGGTGCTTGATAAATGTTTATTCCCTTTTCCTTCTTCCTCCTACCTTCCACTTAGAGTGCTGGACTGGGAGTTAGAAAGAGAAGAATTCAAAGCCTGGTTCTAACTCTTACTAGCAGTGTGGCTGTGGGTTAAGTCACTTAACTTCTCACTTTCTTAGGCAACTCACTAAGTAAGATGATAAATTATATATGAGTTGTGATGTGATTTAAACTAGGTCTGATTATAGTTGTCCCTCTCTATATCCAGGTTCACTTATCATGGCTTCACTGTATCACTGTATTTTTAAAAAATCTAATTCTGTATCAAGTAGTTACATTTATCATGACATGCTATTGGGTGATGGAATAAAAGGTGACCAAACACAGTGCTCTGTTCTGTATCCTGGGAACTGAAAGGCTCAGTGATTAAAGGTTAATAAGAATGTGTAAAAGGTTTATCGGAGAATTGGAAGAGTTTCTAAAGCCTTAAAAAAAAAAATATATATATATATATATAATAAAATAAATATAATACTGCTACTTTATGGATTTTCATCTAGCATGAGGGTCTCTGGAACATAACTCCTGTGATAGGTGAGGGATCACTGTATATATATATATATATATTACATATATATATATACATAGATGGAATTTAAACAGATACATATTTTATAGTTACCCAATTTTAACTAGCTCTGATTATATATGTACACACACACACATACACACACACACACACACACAAACCAAAGCTTTTATACTTATTATGGACCAGTTGAAAGCTGTTTATAATATTTAATGAATTATAACTATATTATCAGGCCTTGGGATATGCTCTTTATTAATTACACTGATTTTCCCTATTGAACTCAGCAAATTGAGGTAGTTTTGCAAAGATCAATATGATCACAAAGTACTAGCCGCTAGAAAGATATCATGTTCATATCATAAAGAAAATGAATGATCACAATAATGTCAACTCATGTGAAATGACTTGTGTGACTGTCTCTCTAAAGATACTTTTTGTTATCCTCCCCTGAATGCCTAACATTTTTTCCTAGTGATTATACAATAGAGGGTGCCATGTGAATGCAAAATAAACTCATAGCAAAGGAGGGAGAGATCCGTAGGAGGGGTGAGGATGTTTTCAGTGGATTGGCAAGGCAGGCACTGAAGCACATGGGTCATAGATCAAACCACCCATCTAAACATCGCTGCTCTTCCAAGAACCACCCACAGTTCTTAATTGTCTCATTTAGGAAGATCCATGATCCATTTTATTGTTTGAGGCATCAGCTATGGTACTGAATCACCCAACTTATTGCCTTCCTTAGAGTGTCACATCTACTAAGTGAGCT
Organism: Monodelphis domestica; assembly: GCF_027887165.1. NCBI lineage: Eukaryota > Metazoa > Chordata > Mammalia > Didelphimorphia > Didelphidae > Monodelphis > Monodelphis domestica. Next base: position 152,126,559 of record NC_077231.1, read on the forward strand.
AAGTTTATTTTCTATTCCATCAGCCTTGTCTTTGCCATTTTCCTGAACTAAATGCTGGTTCAGAGCACACGTGCTTACTTAGCATTACTGCCAGTTTTCAGTAACAAAAGAAATATTTTTGTCTAGGTCAGCAAGTGTTATTGATTCCATTACCCAATTCATTCTCACTCCTCCCACCCTCGATGACCCATTTCTTATTTGAGAATGAGAATTCATGGCCTAGCAAGCATCTAGTGCTAGGAAGGTAATTAGGACTGCTTCAAATACAGTCAAATAAAGGAAGTGAAAGGTTTCATACACCTGAGTGCTATTTTCATCTGTTTTCCAGCCTTCTAAGGCTAGCCCCCTTGGATTTCACGCACATATGTTCCTTGCTCTCTAGGTTTTCAAATCTAGCACAGGCCCTGTTATTCAGAGGTTGTATTTATTCAGGTAGTGACTTATTTAATTATTTTATTCATCTTTGTTTCACTAGTTTGCTGGCTGGCTGCTGTTGGATTTCCATCAGCATTTCTATGGTAATAACAGAAAGAAAACTCAAATCAATCCCTAATTTTAGAGTAAAGAGAGGAAATAATAAAACTACAGGATAAAATATTTTTCTTTTGTAAGTTTTCTTTATCAATGTTCTCCTTATCTTCCAGCATCCTTAGACTTGAGGACAGAAGTTCTTAATATATTTTTCTGTGTGTGTCCTGGATCTCTTTTTAGAAATCTGAGGAAGCCTATAGAACTCCTCTCATAAAAATAATTTCAACTGCACAAAGTACATAGGTTTACAAAACACTTATATGATTTTTAGAGTTGTGGTTTTCCAGTCATTTCAGTCATATCTGACCAAACTCACTTGGGACTTTCTTGGCAAAAATGTTGCAATGGTTTGCCATTTTTTTCCCCAACAAACTTATAAATGAAGAAACCGATGTGAATGAGTTTGTGATTTGCCCAGGGTGGCATAGCTTAAGAATCTGATTTAGAATCTAGTAGAAAGTGTCTAAGGCCGGATTTGAACTCACAAAGTTGAGTCTTCCTCATTCCGGGTCCTGCTCTCTATCCATTGTGCTACCTTAGCTGCCCCGATTTTAAAATATAGTTTAAAAAAGATCATTAACTCCAAGTGAAGAATCTCTGGGCTAGGAAAAAACAAGCAATAAAAACCCCAACCCCTCCCCCCCCAAAGAAACAAAAATAAAAACTAAGAACTGAAGATATGTTCTGTGTGCACAGAGTACTGTAGCTTTGACTGCTGTGTAATACTGGGAAACAAAAGACCTTGCTCTGATCTTGTCTTTTCACCTAAGAATGGAAATTAGGGGATTTTCCAGTAGGAGACTGTGGCCCATACAGCTTGTCAAGATTCCCAGGTTCATTATTCAAGTTGGTTCTTAAAAGAGGATCTATTCCTCCTTTCTGTGGTAAATCAGAGCAATGCATGGGCTTCTCAAGAGATAAAAGTTCCTAAAGACCAGTAACTGTGCTGTTGTCTTCTCTTCTTATTACTGGTGAACATTCTCCATTATGGATCATGGAGACTCAATGTTGCTACCACACATCCTATATATATTGTTACCATACATATCTGGGTTTTTGCTCATCAAACACAAAATGGTGACAATGTATACTTAGAGGTGTCTTGTTAACCTGGGGCTATGTGGGTTTCAGGGAATTTGGGTGGTTAAAAAATTACATCTTTAATTCAATTTCCTTTGTGTAAGAATCTGATTTAAAATGTAGTAGAAAGTGAACATCCATCATTTCTCTCAAACTCTAGGGAGAAAATGATTTGAGCTCTGGGTTCAAGCTCCAAGAAGGAAATAACAAAAATACAAACATCCACCATGCTGGAAAACCCTGAAGGTTTTATTGTCAATATTTTTACATTAATACTTATGTCTCCTTTTTTTGTGCTGAGAAAAACAATCTGTTACACATAATGTAACTTTAATATACAACATAGAAACGCATTCTAAATTAGTTACAACAAGGACCTACAAAAAACTTCATAGGAAAAAAGGTTACCTAATATTGCCATCATGTCTACAGTAGACCCTTTCCTTCCTGACCTAATCACCATAGCTTGCCTGTGTAAACAATGGTTATTTCCATGTCCAATGGAACTGTTAATTATAAGGGTACTAAAATTGGCCTAAAAAGTTCTAACACATCACTAGGTACTGTACAGTCCTCAAAAATAATTTATTGTACTGTTTCTAAAAAAAGGTACTAGGGTTGGGTATTTTTTTTTCCATTTTGCTTGGTTTTGTTTGATTCAGAATTGCACAACATGTGCATGTTTGTCTAACAGTCTAAACACGAGAACTGAACTGCAAAGTCACAATAATCACAGAGATGAGGTGGTGGAGTCGAGGACTTCCCTCCCGTTGCACACCGTAGGGACGTAAGTGCTGGCCGATGCTGGAAGATAAAAATGGGAAGGAAAATCCAGGGTTAGAAGTGAACCAGAGAGTTATGGTTAAGGAGGTTTGGACAAAACATTGGACTATGAGTCTGAAGACCTGGGTTCTTGTCCTGACATTGAGACTAAGTTGTTATTGTTCAGTCACTTATGACTCTGTGATACCATTTTGGTATTTTCTTGATAGAGATACTGGAGTGGTTTGCCATTTCCTTCTCCAGTTCTCTTTACAGATGAGGAAACTGAGACAAACAGGGTTAATCAACTTGTCCAGGGTCACACAGCAAGTAATTGGAAGGAGCCAGATTTGAACTAAGGAAGATGAGTCTTCTTGATTCTAATACTAGTACTCTAACCACTGTACCACCTAGCTAGCCCTGGGATTTGGTCAAGTTATTTACTCTTTCCAAGGCTCAGTTTTCATATATGTAAAGTATAGGGTTTGTCCAAACAATTTTAAAGGATCCTTTAAGGTTCTACAAATCCATGACAATTGTTTTACCTACTCTGGTCAGACAGAAAATAAAGATCTGAAGAATTTAAAATCAGGGAAGAACAATTGAGAAGTAGCCTGGAATAGTGCCTGGAGAGCTAAGCAGTTTACAATTGTTATCTCATTTGATTCTCACAAACATTAAAGGACAGGTGCTATTATTATATCCATTCTGCAGATGAGAAAACTGAGGCAAATAGAGGTTAAGTGACTTGACTAGGGTCATATTAGATAGTAAATTTCTGGGACCAGATTTCTTAACTCAGTTTCTTTATCCACTGCATCACCAGGATTCAAATTATGCCTTTGACACATGCTGATTTTGTGACTCTGGACAGGTCATTTAACTTATCAGGGGTCTAGGCAACTTGGTCAGACCATAGACAAGAAAGTATGGGTTAACCTGCATTGGTAGAGGGAGTTTCTTCATTTGGAAGTCCTCTAAATCAATGATATTCTAGTTCCAATCCCTTTCCCTATTCCTCTTGGCTCTGGAATGATTTCATGCTGAAGCAAAGGTGTGGAAATTGCAGAAGCCCATGTGACCTGTGTCAGAATGTGCCTTTGACAAAACTGTTTTATCTAGGTCATATTATCTTTTTTGGGGAGGGGGAAGTGAGGTTGTACAATGGATTCTGACCCAGGCTTGGAGATGGGAAATCCTGAGTTCAAATTTGACCTCAGATACTTCCCCACTATGGGACCCTGGGCAAGTCACTTAACTCCCATTGCCTAGCCCTTAATGCTCTTCTTCCTTGGAACCCATACGCTGTATTGATTCTAAGATGCAAGGTAAGGGTTTAATGGGAAAAATAATATTAGGGGAATAGGGTCTGGATGTGTAATTTCATTGGTGTAGCAAAACTTATGGACGAGGAAATACCTTCTACCAAAGCAGCTTGGTCTTTATTATTCAACTTCTGGGCTTAGAAAATAGCTTAGAGCACCAAATAGTTAAAGGATATTCTGGAGTTGCTCAGTCAGGTTATGGAAATTGGTAGTCTTGAACTCTGAGCTCCGTGACTCCATTTGCTGTGATAATGGTGGATGCTTCTTGGAATGATAGCATATATAATGTTCTTAGCATCATATTACTGATAATACATATATCTTAATTTTGAATAGTGTTTTATGCTTTACAAAGCAGCTTTATATAGATTACTTGATCTCTGGAATAACCATGGTAGTACTGTCTCTCTTCTACAGTTCAAAGGAGTTATATTTTGTAAAGTTCACACAGCTGGCAAATGGAAGACTTGGAACTTGAACCCAGGTCAATTGATCCTAAATTCCCTGTATTTTCTTTTCTGTTACCCCACATTAATAAGTGGCACAGGGGAAAGAATGTAGGGCCTGCAGTCAGAAAGACTTAGTTCAAATCTGGTCTCAGATACTACTTGTGTGTCCTGGGCCAAGTTGTTTAACCATGTTTGCCTCAATTTCCTCATCTGTAAAATGAGTTGGAGAAGGGAGTGGTAAGTCACTCTAGCATCTTTGCCAGGAAAACCCCAAATGGGGTCATTAAGAGTTGGACAAGATTGAAAAATACCCCTCTTTAATACAATACCTCCAAAATGCTGTTGTGTTGGGCCCACTCCTTTTCAGGAGTGATCTGCATTCTGAACCTCCCCCAATTTATACTTACCTGTTCTGGTCTTATCATTTCTTTAGAGCTCTGAGTTTAACAAACTAACCTGATAAACCAGTGATGGCAAACCTTTTAGAGATGGAATGCTAGGAACTGCCCTCTTCACCCCCACAGACAGAGTGCCATACCTGACCCCCCCAATCTGTCCTGTGCCCCTCCCACACACATACTCCCCCATTATCCCACGCAGGGAAGGGTGAAAACACTCATTGGGCTGCTGGATGGAGGGGTGGGTGAAGTAAGCAATGTCTTCAACAAGTATAGAGAAGATGAGGGGAGTGACCCAAGGACTCTGCTCCCCTCCACCTCTGCCACCAGTGAGCCTCTGACCTTACCCCTGTGGAAGAGGGAAATGTCTTTGTGGACTCAAGATGTTGGTATTTCTTGTCTCAGAGATATGGTTTGGTGAATCTTCTGCCTTCCCCTAAGTGAAAAAGTCTCTATCCTAATAATATAACAGATGAATGGTCTGGCTCTTTTATTTCTCAGCAAAGGATTTAGTGGATATAGTTTGTCTTCTCAGTAAGGATTTTGTTCCTTCCCTCTTCAAGTCAAGGAGAGAACTCAGCAGTTCTTCAACTGCTCCATCTTTTAACTTGGCTAGAATGTTCCATTCCTATTCCCTGATGGCAGCAGAGTTCCATCTCAACTTTTTCTGAGATAGCTTTTAAAAATTCAGTCTTTTTCATGCATTTTGGCATTTCCCTCTTCCACACCCCTTATGTCCTCCCATTGGGCTGCTGGGCAGAGGGACAGGGTATGTGAAAAAATGTCATCAGGTATGGTGGAGAGGGGGAGGAGAGCAGCTCTGCCTGAATCCCTCTGCCTTTCTAGTAATAAACTCTGGGGGTGAGGAGGGAGGGTGGCTGAGTGCCCACAGAGAGTGCTCTGCATGCCATCTTTTCACTGGTGCCATAGGTTTGCCATTCCTGTGATAAACCATCAAGCTGATAATGATTTAATGTATAAACGTAATCAAGGTTACATATTTGCATTTAAAAGAACACTTATTTTAATACATAGGAGTAATTAATGGTAGAATTTTTAGGTACTGAGGCATTTATTTATTCATTGATAAAGGCTTATTGAATAAACTTGTGCTTACTGTGTGCAAAACAATATAATCAATGAATATGTGGTCTGGAGTTGTAGTCCAGCAGCTCAGTCACTAACTAGCTGTTAATGTTGGAGAAAATAAAGGTTTAGATTTAAAACTCTTTTTAAATCTAAGATTTTAGATGATCTAGAATCTATATTCTAGATTATTTAGATTAGATTAATTTGAAAGCACCTCAGACATATATTATCCAAAGCATGCCTGAATGAGATGATTCTCTATGATAGAGGCATTATATAAACACCCTACACTTGGCCACAGTGCTCCCCAGTGTGTCTAGAACCAGATTAAAGTAGAATTGGGAAATATTTAACCAAATAAATAAAAATACTATAAACATAGATAATATAGTATTTAAAAACGAAGTCAATAGACAGCCTATAAGGATCCTGATGTATATGGATTAGTGGTCCCCATTTGAGGATTATATTACTGCTATACAGCATACACAACAGGATATTCCCAGCCTTTGCTGGGAGAGGAAACCCACTCCCTCCTAAGTCACATGTTCCATTTTTGGATAGCTTTGGTAGTCTGGAATTTTCCCTTTAGACTAAGTAGAATTCTGCCTGTCTTCAAAAATCAAATCTATAATCTCCAAGACACTTCTAAAATAGTTGAAGATAGGTATTGTTTCTAACCCCTAACTCTTTTTTAGGTTCATATTATCTAGACCCTTCTGTTTATCTACAATGATCTTGAAGACATTCACCATCCTAGTCATCACCTTTGACATGCTCTCCATGCCCTGAACATCCTTCCTACAATCGGATACCCAGATACACAGCTAGGTCCCAATTAGGGCAACTAATGAATTCTCTGAAGTGGTCACATTGTTTGGATTCACACCACATATTTTCATTGGGCTAGAATCAATGATTATATTGTACATAATTATAACTTTGAATAGTAAGAATTTGAATATATTTGGCCACTTCAGTGGATTTATTTTTTGCATTAATCAGTACCAAGTTATAACCACTATTACAGACATTATTTGACCAGGTAAGAGTAGAACACTATTGCTTACCTCTCTCTTTCTGAACACAAAGCCTCTGTTAATGCAGCCTAAGATTGAATTAACTTTTTTTTTGGCTACCATATTACTCTATTGATTCACTTGGAGATTGTTTCACTAAAACCCTCTAGATCTTTGTCATTCAGTCAACCCACACACATTTATTAAGAATCCATTATATTCTAAGTTCTGTGCTAGGTGGTGAGGATCCATGTACAAAGAGTGAAACATTCCTTACTTGCAAGTAGAAGAACTGATATCTAAGTATGCCTCTACCATCTTATAGCAGGATGTTGGCTTTTTTCAACTCAAGTCTAAGACTTTATATTCATTTCTCTGAAGTTTCATCCTGATATTTTTTATTCAAAATATATAATTTTCATGATTACATGTAAGAACAATTTTCAAAACATTTCCCCAAATGTTATGATCAAAATTGTCCCTCCCCCCCTTCTCTATCCTTTGCTGGAGGTGGTAAGCAATTGGGTTATACATGTATTATTGTGTTAAACATACTTTTCTATTGGTCATTGTTGTAAGAGAATACTCATATAAAAGCAAACTCCCCAAATAAAATCATAAATAAACTTATGTGAAAAATGGAATGCCTTGATCTATATCCAACTCCAAAGTTCTTTCTCTAGAGGTGGATAGCATTGTTTGTTATAAATCCTTCAGAATTGTCCTGGATCATTGTATTACTGAGAGTAGCTAAATCTTTCACAGATGACCATTGTATAATATTTCTGGTACTGTGTATAATGTTCTCCTGATTTGGCTTATTTTGCTTTGCATCAGTTCATGTAGATCTTTCCAGATTTTTCTGAAATAATCCTGTTCATCATCTCATACAATACAATATAATTCCATCACCAACATATACTACAATTTGTTTAGCCATCCCCTAATTGATGGATATATCCTCAATTTTCAATTCTTTGTCACCACAACAACTGTAGGTACAATCCTTTCCCCTTTTTGTGATCTTTTTGGTATACAAAATCAGTAGTTGAATTACAGGATCAAAAGGTATGCACAATTTTATATTCCTTTGGGCATAGTTCTAAATTGCCCTCTAGAATGGTTGGATCAGTTCACAACTCTACCAACAATGCATTAGTGTTCCAATTTGACCACATCTCCTTCAACATTTATCACTTTAATTACTTTCAAATAGGCCAATATGATAGGTGTGAGGTGGTACCTCAGAATTGTTTCATTTTGCATTCTCTAATCAAGAGTGATTTAGAATATTTTTCATATGATTATTGATATCTGAAGCTAATATTCTAATATATAAAAATCCTTTAGCATCTTGATACTGTGAAGCAGCACATTGACTATCTCTTTTAGCTTTGTGTGATCTTCAGATTAGACAAGCATGACATCGGTGACTTTATCCAATCATAGATGAAAGTTTTAAGTATCATAGGACACAGGGGATATCCCTAGGGCACTCCCTGTAAATCACTTTCCAAGCTGATATTAAATACTGATTTATAACTCTTTAGATACAATCATTCAATTAATTTCCTATCTATGTAACTGTGTTGTTTTCTGATATATCTTTCTATCTATCCATTAGAGTAACACAAGAAAATATTTTGTTAAAATCTAGCTAAGCCTTTTTTTTTACAACATTTTTGGAAATACCACTCTAGTACTTTGTTCAGAAAAGGAAATTATCATAGTTTGGCAAAAACACTTTTTTAATAAAATCATTTTAGTCTTTGTGTTCATTTTTTTCAATACCAAGTAGACTTAGTTTTAATCACCTGCTCTGAAATTTTATCAGGAATCTACCTCAAGCTCTTTGGTCTTCATTTTTTGGACTCAATTTGCTTCCTTTCATTTTTAAAAACCAAAATGAGACTTTTGCCCTTTACCAGTATTTGTGTCCCTGAGACATTCTACATTCTCTTTCAAAGATGTAATCTTTTTTTTTTTTGAGTATTCTGAGAAATAGTTCATCTGAGGCTTAGTAACTTGAATTTATTGACAACTACTTGTTTCTGACTTATGTGTATTAGCCATTTTTCTTCTGACCTTTCCTGTACAAAGATCACTCTTGGCAGACAAAGCAGAAACAAAATAAGGATTTAATGGTTCCATCTTCTTTCCACCACTGATACTCATCTTCCCACCCAAGCAGAAGTGCAATTTTGTTTCTTTGACATTCTTCTTTTCTTTAACACAGTCAACCAAAGACCTCTTTTTTGTGTTTAGCATTCCTATCCAATCTCAGCACATTCAGAGAAGTAACTATCCTGAAATTTAAAGGATGTACCATACTTTTACTCATACTTTATTATCTGCCCTTGTTGCCAACTTACCAAGTTGTTAAAGGACAAAAATCCCCTTAAAATACATTGACAGGTAAGGACCAATATCCACTGGTCTATCCAATTTCCTCTTTTCCTTGTCATTAGAATTTGTTTGGGTTTTTAGAATTTCATTCTTAAAAGTCATTCTCCATTTCTCCCCAAGCTGAATTCGCCTATAGAATTTCTACCTATAAGATTCTACCTATGCTTTCTTTACACCCTTTGAAATTTCCCTACCACATGTTAATATTAGGTTCAGTTTTCCTTTTCTTCTCTGCACAAATTCTATGTTGAAGTGGTTACTTCTTCCCAAAGTTCCCATCATTTCCCTTCATCCTTATTAGTAGATATCATGTCAAGAAGAGAAGGTCCCTTCTTACCCAATGAAAAGAAGGAAGGAAGATAAATTATTATTAAAGTAAACTAAGAAGTTTCTGCTTTTGGCAGAGAGATCTCCGATAGATGTCTAGATATATGAATTTCCCATCAATACTATATCATGTTTCACTTCTAGACCTGTAACTTCTTCCTTTTTAAAAATCAACTCTTACCTTCTGTCTTAGAATTAATATTTAATATTGGTTCCAAGACAGAGAAGAAGTAAGGGCTAGGCAAATGGGGTTAAGTGACTTGCCCAGAGTCACACAGCTTGGAAGTATCTGAGGCCATATTTGAACTGAAGACCTTCTGTTTGTAGGCTTGGCTCTCAAGGCTTTTTGAAATTCATTTGTTTTCTCATTCTAAACAAGGGGTCTAGTGTATATTGAGGTGACAATTGTTAGTCTCTGCTTCTATTGTTCTTCCCCTTAACACTCTCTACTATGTTTCCCACCTCTCATTCTGAATTTCTTCACATAAGAATGCTTTTAACATTAGGATACTATTCTTTCCTCCCCTCCCCACCCCAAACCAATTTTTTTCTGTTCCTATGGAATTAATAATACTTTTCTAGAGTTCAGTCATGGGTTTTCTATCAATGGACTCAATAATATCCATGTAGTCAAATTTATTCCTCTGTGTTAGGATTTCTAATACCCTTTTCTTCTTACCTATACATTGAACATTTGTGTGCATACACTTCTAAGGTCATGGATTTTATTGCTAACTTTTTTTCTTGGATGCCTAGCTTTACATCTCATTCTGCTATCCAAACAGCTTTTTGTCTGTCATCATTGACCTGCTTTCCCCAATCTGGACCATTATCCTTTACAATAAACTTGAGACCTGGACTTCCATACCTATGTCTTCCTGAATTCATTCTCCAGTCTTTGGGTAAGTTAAGCAATTCACCTGTGGATCTCCTAACCTAGGGGTACCCTGACTCAGGGTATACAAGTTAATCCACTTAGCTCACTATGCCCATTGCCTCATCCTAGACATTAGATCATACTTCATTTCATATCTCATCTAGACACACATAGAGACTATTTCACCATCTGCATGACTCTTATCTTTGTTTACTCTTAGTACTAGCTAAATTAGACTATCATATAGGTATTCTACTTGCCTGAAATTCCCATCCCCAACATCTTTACCAGTTAAAATCCTACCTGTTTAAGACTAAGGCCAAATGCCAACAACTGTTTGATGAAATTCTCTGCTAGGAATTTCATAATATTTTATAATTCTCTTAAAATCTTTTATCCATTACTTTGAATTATGTGCATATATTTGTGAAGGTCACATTTCTCCTACCACATTGTAAACTCATTGAAGAGAAAGATTCATGTTTGATTAAACTTTGTATCACATCAATTATAAGTACTATACTTTTTACCCTTAGGTAGCTTGATAAATATTTTATGGTGGTATTGAACTGAAATGGAGACTTTTTGCAATCTAAAGAATACTCTGTGAAAAAAGAAATTCAAATCATAAAAAACTCACTATCACTTTTTAGATTGATACATTCATCTTAGCTCTGCTGAAATATCCAAATCTAAAGTAAAGATATACTAAATATCTACTTGATGTGATCCACAATATCATGAACTCTGGCATGTATGGACTAGTTTTTGGCCTCATGGGGGCCATTATTCTAATCTTATAGGATAGAGTTGGAGGGGATCTAAGAATAATTTGGATAGCAAAGTCCTAGTCAGGACTCCTGGCTCCTTCAATTCTAAACACACAGAAAACTGGAAAAATTCTGACATCTATAAAGATGATCCTGGGGGCATCACTATAGCAAAATTTCAGTGCAATAATTAGTAAGTCTCAGTGTACCTTACTATCCATTATGAGGGAACACCCTCTGTAAAATGACTAGAAGCTTTAGAAGAAACTCTCCAAAGTCAAGGTATTATTAGTAGAGCAATAGAAATAACAATAACTACCAGCCCCATGAGGCTGTTGTTGCAGCTTATATTTTTCAAGCATTTCATAATGGAGTCAGGGGAGTCTTAACTGTTATGTGATTAAATCTTCCATTTTAGCATCGCTCTGGTATATGGTTTTGCAATTTCTTTTCTTTTATTATCAGAAAAAATATTGCTACTGTTCTAATTCTGTTGTGTGCAGTAGAGGAAATTATTGTTATATCAATGGTATGAGCTTACTGCACCATTAAAGTCTTACTGCAATGTCTGATTGTGGCAAAAAGGTAATGCTGTGTTCTCAGGGGGAGAGGTTAAGATATGTCCTACCAAGATGGATAGGCTTTTTCTAGGAGTCCAAGGAAGGGGCTAATGTCTTTGATTCAGTGACCAATTTAATTAAATTCAGAAAAGTTCATCACCAGAAGATAATTCTTATCTTTCTGCCTATATTTTGCCATTTTGCCACTCATAAAGATAATCTACAAAGAAAGACATAATGGCATAGTGGACAGAATGTGGAGAAAGAATTGCATTCAATTATCATCATACCCTGGGCAAAACATTTAACCTGTCTTGGACTTGGTTTCCTTTCAGAGAGAGGAGGGGGGCATAACAGTAGTAGTAGTAGTAGTAGTAGTAGTAGTAGTAGTAGTAGTAGTAGTAGTAGTAGTAGCAGTAGCAGCAGCAGCAGCAGCAGCAGCAGCAGCAGCAGCAGCAGCAGCAGCATCTATCTTATAGAGTGTTTGTGTGGATCAAATGAGATAATATATTTAAAGCATTTTGCAAACCTCAAAGAATTATGAAAATGGTGGGTATTATTATGAAATCAAGTATAGAATAGTGAACAGATAGAAGATTGGCCCCAGAATCAGAAAAAGAAAATTTCCTTCATCTATGATCAATTTCTTCTTTCATCTACTAGCTTTTACCAACCCCCCAAATGACATAGCCGCCTTACACCCCTTTTCCAGTACTTTCCAAGTACTTTTTACTTATTCTCCTTAGTTCACTGGTCAATGTAGGGGAGTTGAAATACTACTTGCTCTCCCCATTGTCACTGTCAGGTTCTTTTCCTACCTTTATCACTCAGCAACTTCTCTTTCAGCTTCATGCTATTTGTGTCTACCATAAAATGAAAACCCTGGTAGCTCTTGTCCACAGACCCCCACGAACACTTTTCCTTTTTCTCTCCACCCCAAATATTGCCCTCATACCAGGAGCCCAACATAGAAATTGACTCTCTCAAATGTTAAGCACCAATCAACTCTTTAAAAATATTTTATTTTTCCCCTATTACATGTAAAAACCATTTTAACATTCTTTTTTTAAACGTTTTGAGTTTAAAATTCTCTTCCTTCTTCTGATTCTCTTTCTTTGCTCTTCCCAGTCCTTGAGATGATACACAATCTGATGTAGATTTTATAGGTGTAATCATGCAAAACATTTTTCCATATTAATAATTTTGTGGAAGATATCAAATTAAAAAGGAATAAAGAAAATGAAATATAGTGTTTCATTCTGTATTCAGACTCTATCAGTTCTTTCTCAGAGAGAAGATGGATTTTTAATCATGAGTCTGGAATTAAATTACTACATTGCTGAGAATAACTAGGCCATTTACAGTTGTTCATCAAGAAATATTGCTGGGGGCAGATGGGTGGCTCAATGGGTTGAGAAGCAGGCATAGAGATGGGAGGTCCTACTAGATGTATAATCCTGAGTAAGTCACTTAACCCCTATTACCTAGCCCTTACCACTCTTCTGCCTTAGAACCAATATATACTAGTGATTCTAAGGTGGAAGGTAAGTTTCTTAAACAATAGTGCTGTCACTGTATACAATGTACTTCTAGTTTTTTTCACTTCACTTTCCATCAATTCATGCAAATCTTTCCATATCTTTCTGAAGTTGTTCTGCTTATTATTTCTTATAGCACAATAGTATTCCATCACCATCATATACTCACAACTTGTTCAGTGCCCCAATTGGATAATTCCTCAATTTCCAATTCTTTGATACCTCAAAGAGACTGCAATACATATTTTTATAAAGATAGGTCATTTCCCCCTTTTTTGGATCTCTTATATAGAGACCTAATAATGGTATTGATGGGTCAAAGGGAATTCACAGTTTTAGAGTCCTTTGCACTGCTCATCTCTTCAACTTACCATGAATCACTCCTCCACCCTACCTCAGTCACACATAAAAATGGTACTTGATCTTGCTGTCAACCACAAATGCATCACCTCCATTTTCAAGGATTCCTAAATCCATTTATCTGTTCATAATCTGTCAACTTTTTATTTTTCCTTCTGACTTCCCTCACAAAACCCTGTCCTTTGTATAGACCATAACCCTAATTCCTTGACTTTTCAGTTCTCTTCCAGGTCATCTCCCTTGCTCCAAGCACTTTCTCCTTTTTGCCCCAACTTGACCCCTTGGTGAGCCAATTCAACTCTACACTCTTGAATCTGATTTACCATTTCACTGATTAGGTTCTACTAACATTTAGCCTTAGATCATTCCCATCCTTCATCACCTTTCTTTGCACATTGAATGAAATTAGAGAAAATCACATAACAATTCTGCCTGGGTCCACTAAAAATTTATGTTATACATCTCAAATGGGCCTTCACTATGGCTAAGCAATTTTATGGAAAAAAAAAAACCTGAGGTGATCACATGATCTCACTCTTCTCTCTTCCTCAGTTATCACTTAGATGGCTTTTGTCACTCTTTCCTCTGACCTTTGTCTCATCTAATCAAGTGGCCTTATTCTTTTTCAAGGGTAACCTTTCTACCTATTCAATGATCTATGCCATCATGTCTTTTCTAACATATTACCCCCTTTACCATCCTAATTCTAACACTTAATCCCTCCTTGTTTACTGGGTAATTCCCCACTTCATACAAACATGCCTCAAAATATATCTTTAAAAAACTCCTCAATTAATATTCATCTCTGCTAACGATTGTCCCATATCTCTTCTGTCCTTTGTAGTTAACTCTTTGAAAAAAGCAATCTATAAAAGATGTCTTTAGTTTCTCTGATCTTACTCTTTATCCCCAAAGTCTGGCTTCTGACCTTACCATTTGACCAAAACTACTCTCTCCAACATTGTCAGTGATCCCATAATGGCCAAATCAAATGGCCTTTTCTCAACCCCACTGCCTTGACTCAGCCTTTGATACCACTGATCACTCTCATTAGGTGAATACATTTTTCTCTCCAGACTTTTTGGGACATTATTCTCTCTTGGTTTTCCTCTCTATCACAATATTTCTTCTTATTCTCCTTTGCTGGATCCTCACCCAGATTATACCCTCCATTTGTAGGGGTCCCTCAGGGTTCTGTTCAGGGCCCTCTTTTCTTGTCCTTCTACATTACTAAACTTGGCAATCTCATCAATTTCCATGGATTTAATTACCATCCCTATGCTAATGGCTCTCAAATTTATCTATCCTGCCTCAGTCTTCTGTTAACCCTCAATCTTACACCAGCAATTGTTTTTCAGATATCTCAAACTGAAGATTTAGTAAATAATTTAAAATAAACCTGTCCAAAATAGAATTTACTTTTTCTCTTAAACTCTACCTACTCCTACATTTTTTAAAATTACCATTGAGGGATAGGGTGGTGGAGTAACACTATCCTCCCAATTCCTAAGGTTCTCCATTTTGGAATTATCCTCCAATCCTCTTTATCTTTCACTCCAACTATCCAAGCTGTTGGCAAGCTGTTGATTTTACCTCTTCAAGACCTTTTGTGTATGCCCCCTTCTTTCCTTGATGTTGCTACCACTGTTATGCAGGCTCTTAGCACCTCAGGCACAGACTAATGCAATTGCCTGCTGGTGGATCTGTCTATTTCAAGTCTCTCTTTCTACTTCACCAAAGTGATTTAACCCCCCAAAAGTATTTTCCTACAGTGCAAGAGCAACCATTGGCTACATTCCCCTACTCACAAACTCAAATGGCTCCCTATTGTACCTAGGATCAAAAATAAAATGCTCTGTTTGACATTCAAAACCCTTCACAGCCTAGCCCTCCCCTACCTTCCTGGTCTTCTTACACCTCACTCCCTGTCATTTACTCTTCAGTCCAGTTACCTCCTTGCTCTTCTACAAAAAGGCACTTCTCTCATTCTGGGCATTTTCCCTAACTGTCCTGCCCCTGGAATGCTCTTCCTCATCGATGCTTCTTTCTGACTTCCATGGCCTCCTTTAAACTAAGCCCCAACCAAAATTCTATCTTTCCAACCAACCCCTCTTAAATCTAGTGCCTTCTCTTTTGTTAGTTATTTCCAACTTATCCTGAGTATAGCTTGCTCTATATCTCCAGCATTTAGCACAGTGCTTGGAACACAGTAGGTTCTCTTATTATATTATATATGCATATACATATAATATGTGGTATATATATTTATATATAGAGAGTATATATTTTGGTTGAAGATGTGGGTTCAAATGCTGCCTCTGATATATATTTACTGTATGACCTTGGTTGGGAAAGTCATTTAAACTTTCAGTGCCTCCTGACAAACCTCCAAAAGAAAGGAAATTTCTATATCAATCAAATCACAGGTTTGGTAAATAAGAATATTTCCAAGATAATTCTTATTATTACTGTTATGGAAAGGTTATGATATATATCGGTAGAGGTAGTCCCTATTCCTGTTGATGGTATCATCAGCTCCCTCATTACACATGCTTGCAACATCAAGGTCAGATTAAAGCTCTCTGTTCCTCATCCTCCATACACATTCAGTTGCAAAGTTCTATTGATTCTACCTTCAAAATATCCCTTGAACTGAAAGTCTTTCTCTGCACTGTTGTTTATTACTGTACTGCAGCCTTGGAATCACGTCTTAAATCCAATTTTATTTTATTTTCAGTTGTATATTCTTTTCTTTCTACCTCTCCCTCCCTTCAGTTGGAAAGAACTGAAAAACAATCTTTGTTACAAATATGTAGAGTGAAACAAACCAAATCCCTCAAGCATAATCAACTTTTCCTTATTGTCTTGCCACTTCCATTCTCTCCCTTCTCTAATCAACCCCTCTCCCAGTTTCCAGGGAATTTTCCTAACACAGAGAACCCATTATATTACTCCCTTCCTCAAAAACCTTCATTAACTCTCTATTGCTTAAAATTCCCTTTCCTGGAATTTGAGCACCTTTCCAACATTATTTCACATTTACTTCTGTTCAGGCATTCTAGATTCCAGCTAAATGGTATTATTAGATGGTCTCTGATTTATCTTCCATCCATTTATGTTTCCCATGATTGGACCTCACCATTTTTATGTTAAAATCATCTTCTTTCAAAGTCCATTTTAGGTGCTGTATCCTTCATGAAGCATTCTTGATAACTCTCGGCCAAAAAATCCTCTTTTAACCTCCAAAATTTCCTAGTTATTTGTCTGGACCTTTTCTTGGCTCTGATCACATTTTACCTTATGCTAGATTTATTTATTTACATGCCATATGCCTTCTGATAGGCTATAAAATCCCTGAGGGCAGTGATTACCATTTTAAACTTTGAATCCCCAGCATCTATGGAGTAAAATATCATATACAGGGTACCCTAAAAATCTTAGTGTAATTTTAAGCAGTTAAAATTTTAATAAAGTTATTGTTAAACTATTAGCACTTAAAATTCCACTGACTTGAGACATCTACATAATAGATGTTCAATAAATGTTTGTTGAATTGAATTGTGAGGTCCACATCTATAATCCTTGCTACTAGAAAGGCTAAGGCTGGCAGATCTCTTGAGCTTCCGAGTTCTGAGCTCCTGTTGGGCAAAAGCTGATGAAGTAGCTGTGCTCAATTTGGCATGAATATAATTTGCCACTTGGAGTGGGAGCCACTAGGCAGGACAATTACGGACAAAATGGCCCAGCTTAAAAAAAGGCATTAGGTCAAAGCTCCCATGCTGAGACATATAGGTGCCTCAGTGGATAGAAAGCCTGACTTGGAGTTTAGAGGACTAAATTGTGTGACCCTGGGCAAGTCACTTAACCCAAGTTGCCAAGCCTTTACAACTCTTTTGCCTTGGAACCAATTCAATTTCAAGACAAAAGGTAAGGCATTTTTTTTAAAGGTTCCCATGACAATTCGAATGAGACTGGACCCATGATTACTTATGAGTTAGGGTTAATGAGGCTTTATAAATAAAGTAATGGTTTTATATAGTTATAACTGAGGCTGCTAGATGGCACATTGGACAGAGGCTTAGAGTCAGAAAGACTCATCTTTCTGAATTCAAGTGGCTTCAGGCACTTACTAGCTATGTGACCCAGGACCAATCACTTAACCCTGTTTGCCTCAGTTTTCTTATCTGTAAAATGAGCAGGAAAAGGAAACGGCAAACCAGTCTAATATTCTGCCAAAAACCCCTCAAAAGTAATGAAAACTTGAGCACAACTGAAAATGACTGAAGAACAGTAACGCTCAGGCTAGAGTGATGTGGGGAAAAATCTAAACCTTTGTAAGTATAGCCTGAGCAAGAGAGGGAGACCCAGCCTAAAAAAATAAATAAAAATCAAAAATTAAACTGTCAGTTTACTATTTCACTTCCTCCCTCCACCCCCAATAGTTTACTGGTGTAGCGCATATTTTGGACATCTGTTACTCTCCTTGAGATTGTATAGTGTGTGAAAGATCTAAGAGCTTTTGCTTTCTTGTATGTAATGAGTTTTTGATATTATTCTCATAAAAGCTCATGACACCTTCAATAGTGTAAGTTTCATCCATTTTCTCAAGGGCTCTGGTGCAGATTTTTATAATCATTCATTATGCCAGCAAAGAAAAAAAAATATGGGGAGTCCAATGTTGGCTTTCCTAGGAGCAGAGCTGTTGAAAGGCAGCAGATACACAATCCTTTTCTACATTCAATGAGAAAACTGTAGCTAAGTGCAAATGACCTAATAAGCTTGATCATTGATTTCTAAGAGCAATTCACACCAATCAAAAGGCATATTTAGTCTCACAAATTCAGTGCTCCAGATCGATGCTTTGTTCCCACTCTGTGCAATCATCCTCTTTCTCTCTCCTTAATGCAGAGGATAAGAACAGCTCCCTGGTTTACCAGGCTGCATTGGTTTTGAAGTAAAGGACCCGATTTGTTCTGATAACCTGTGCCTTCGATCAATGCTAAATGTATTCATTTAATAGATTTTTCAGATGCCAAGTCTATCAGTCAATTTAATGGCATTGAGCTCAAATCCCCAGAGTCATTGCATTATGTAACTGGGCAATACATCAGACTTGGAAAAAAATACAAATATTTAAACAGAGCAGACATTCCAGCTCTGCCACATTTTTCCATTTCCTTGATCCTTGTGACCCTTAATATTTTTCCCTCAGGACATTTGCTTGTTTGGGTAGTTTGAATACTGTGTTAATGGTGGCTCTAATATCCACCAATTTCTTGGTTCCCCCTTTTTCCTGTTGGGTCTTCTCGCCCTAGCCTGTTTTCTCACTTGTTCCCTTGATTATGCCAATAGAAGGGGATCCTCCGGCCTTCCCTAGGAGCTTCTGTAGAGATTAATAGATGTCATCTGGATAAGGGATGACCTTGGCAGCCCAATTTTAGTGTGAGATTGCTGCTAGAGATGTCAGAGATTTCCAAGGGGTAGATTATAGGAGGTTTCCTCTACAATAAGAAACAGAAGGACAACTTCCTTTGTGGTACATGATTCCTTTGTGAGCAAAGTAATGGTTCCATACTGCTCTGACTGAGGCTGGAGTGATAAGGGTATTAAAGCACTACCAGTTGAGCAATGGCCATTTGTGATTCCAATAAATAGACAGAAATTGGGACTCAGATTTTGTTGATGTAGGGGATCCATATATGAGTAAATATTTTATAATCAATGTATGAAAGCAATTTGTCCTATAATATTAAAGAATTCTTTCTGATACACTAAGTAACTTTCATGGTGTCACAAGGCCAATATATATATATGATACCATATTATTTCTTAATGGAAGTGATCTTAAAATAATCCATCTAGGCTATCTAAACCTGTCCAGGTCCATGGAGATGGAAGAAAATAACATGATCGATATTCTATAGATTATGTCCTGGTTTAATAACAAATTTCCTTTTGGTCTATTTTTAACAAATGTTTTTGTAAATAATAATAGTAATAATATTTCACATTAAGTATTTTAAGTTGTACAAAGCACTCTACAAATATATTTGTTATCTACAGAAACCCCATGAGAAAAGGGCTAGAGTTATTATTTTTGCTATTTTTCAGAAAAGGAAACTGAGGCTAAGAAGTTAGGTGACTTTTTAAGGGTCAAACAAGTATTAAATGCCTGAGGTAAAATTCTTTTTTATTCCAAGCTCATCACTTTAGCCATTAGGATGTATCACCTACTTAGTAATCAAAATACAAACTGGTCCCACTTACATTTATCAAGTCTTCCTTCTCCCTCTCTGTCCTTTTTTCCAACTCTATTACTCCCATTAAATCTCATAGTTAAGTTACCTGACAGGATCAACCCTAGGCTAAATTGTGAAGTCACATGACAGTCTACCTACTAAGTGCTTAAAATTTATTGAATGAAAGAATGAATCAGATAGGTAAAATTTATTTTCTTTGACCTTAGTCTCTAAATCCACTGTCCATTATTCTCTCCTCATGCCATTTGGAATTCCAGAATTCATTTGTTATATCTCTTTTTTTTCTATCAAAACATGCTTCCAGGAAAAGAGATGAAACTCATTTATACTAAGGTATAAATGATGAATGAAAGGCAATTTTGGATACTGAGCCAGTCCCAGAATTAGGAAGGCTTAAGTCCTTCCTCTGAGAAACCCTTGTGAAGTCACTTCTCAGAGACTCTCTAAGTTAATAATTTCTTGAAAATGCGGTAATTTGAATTAGTGGAGGAAGTTTTCTCCTCTGGGCTATTCCCTATGTTAAGAGAATAACAGATCTAGTTTCTATCCCCTATAAATGATGGAAAGATTGAAATGTTGCCATTCCAAGGGACACTAATATTTAAAGAGGGGTCAAAACTTTGAGCTAAATAAATTAGGTTCTAAACTGATACATCAGGCATACTTACTTGGGATGGGTTAGTTCTTTCTGGATTGATGGGATCTTCCCTTGGCCACTAAAGTCCTACTTTATTGATGGTTCCTAATCTGCTTACAATTAAGCTGGTTTAGTTAACAAACCCCATAAATTTCTGCTTATAGGAAGTTCACTCAGTTTTTTCACAGAATCCCATGAGAATCAACTATAAAGAAAAAAAAAACAAGTATAAAAGAAGATGGAGAGGGAGATGGAGGGAACAGAAAAGAAAAGAAACTAAGTAATTTCAATTTATTTTTGTACTGCTACCTGTTTTCTTCTGGATGCTAATAAAATCATATAGGGATTAGATTAGGATGCTATAATGTGATCTAAATGTGTATTGTACTATGAGAAATACATATTGCTTAGGTAACAGATGACAGGTCATATGATTTACCACAGGAAGCAACATCCAGCCTAACCCTCTCCTTACACAGAAAGGAAAACTGACATGAAAATTATTTCGAAAGGTTAAAGGTTTTGCTGACCATCAGACAGGGAGTAAGAGATAGGGATATGATTAAACTTTTGGTTCCTCGATTTCCAACTTTGTATTTGACTCTACTATACTACCTGGCCATTTTTAAAGCACATTTCCCCCTAGCATTGCACTGCATTTTCCATATTCATAAAGGAATTTAACAAATGTCATTATATGATATGAGTGTGCACCCATAAACAGATCTATGCTTCTCTCTCACCCAGACACAATATTAAGAACCTTGGCTTAGACAAAACTTTAGGCAAAAGTAATCTTGAAGTTAAATTCAGATTTAACAGGGGGCAAGAAGGAAAGAAGTGTTAATGTGACTGAATTTTTTGTTAATTCAAGGAAATGGTGCATTTCTTTAAGATGGACACAAAGGCATCTTTGGAAAGGGCTCCAGCTCCTTTGCTTTAATATTTAGGCAGGTACTGCTTACAGACATTGTTTCATTCATCATCATCAAATTTGATTGATTGAACTTCCTTGTGGGCTATTGATGCCAGGAGATCAAGACTGCTCTGAGAGCATCTTGAGCATGTGGACAGCTAAGCTTTGCAGACAAAAAAATGATCTATGCTAGTGAACATCCTGGTGCAAGCTGTTTGTGATGGATAGAAAGCCCTCCCCATGTTGATGGAACAAGAAGCTGGTCAACACAGGACTTAAAGGGAAGGGCTTTTGGGTCTATTTTTTAAGTATTCCTTTTGCCAAATTTCTGTTTGAATTTTTCTGTGTCCTCAGACATGAGTGCTTACACTGAAAGAATATTCTTTGTGATGAATATTGCAACTGAGTTGAGGTAGAAAATTCAGAAGGCCAGGAGAGGCCACACAGCTGGTAAGGATCAATTTAGATTGAAACTTCTGTGTATTTTAGCCAACTTTAGGTACTAAATGTCTTAAAGAATCTATTCATCTAAATAGGATGCATTTAGGGATTAAGCACATGATGCTAAATTGGCTTAGAATAAAAAGACCTCACAAAACATTTTTTTTTCTTTTTAATATGGCAGGTATCGAGTCTGACTCCAAAACTTTTTCAGTTTGATACAATCTATGTCTAGATCTGCTGTCTCCAATCTGAGGACACAGACCCAGAATTTAATTCCTGTGTTTGCATCAGCATTTGTTCTCTGAAGCAGGGTTAGATTATCCTTTAATGGAATTCAGCATTTCATTAGTGATCTTTGAGGGAATTTTGGTGGTCTGTGTGACTCTGGACAAATAGTTTCATCTCTCTGGGCCCTAATTTGCTCATCAGTAAAATGGGTGTGCTAGATCCATCTTGAATTTTCTCAGATCAACTCATAAGAGTGACTGCTAATGTATGAGTATTTGCATGTCAGAAATCAGCAAATGCTATATAATAAGGGTTTGATTTATTGTTTTGTTGATTGTTTAGCTTTAAAAGAGTGATGGAGAAGATATAATAATATAGATAAAACACAAAACAGTACATGCCACCCACCACCTGTTAAACATTTATCTGCCTCCCTTTCAATAAGGGGTTTGGACTAGATGATTTTGAGGTTTCCAAACAGTTCAAAAGTCTTACATTATTTCTTATTTTGCCCCTGTTCAGGGGGAAATGGAGGGAACCCCAATGAAAAAATATTGTGGTATTCAGATAAGTGGTGAGATACCCTGAGACTTAGCGTGTTCTGCTTTGTGAAGATGGCACATACTGAACTATTGCTGGACTAACAAAGAGGTTGAGAAGCTTTGGTCTTTTCTGCAATTCAAGCCCTGGGAAGAGGAAGAAGCAGAATTGAACTTGTCTTCCTGATAGTAGGTGGTAAAAACTATTATTAAAAATTAGGGAGCAGACCTCAGAGTCATAATTGCCTGCTTTCAAGGTCCTATAGCTGATATCTAAAACTGAGTGAAGAACTTGGGCAAGTTGCTTTTCTTAGTGCCTTCAGTGTCCTCTTGACTCTAAGATACTTAACAGGTAAGCATTCAGCATGGGTAGAGGGAGTTTCTTCCTTGAAGCACATTAAAACAACTACATTAATGAAATCAAAGATCTGGTCCATGGAAACAATGGGAAAAAATTCACATTCATATAGGATCTTAAGCCCCAAGTTCTAAAGCATCAAATGATTTCCTAATAATAACCCTGTGGGATAAACAGTGTAAGTATGTTATCACCATTTTACATATAAGGGAAATGAGGCTTAGAGATGTTAGTGCCAGAGCTGGGTTTCAAACTCAACTCCTTCTTGACTCCAAACACTCTTCCTTGTACTCCTGGATTTCCCTCAGGGCCACAAAGAGAGTAAGTGGAAAGAGTAGGATTCAAACTGAGATCTTCCGACATTAGACCAAGGTTCTTTTAATCATACTTCATTGCTTTTCAGCTTTTGTTAATATGTTCTGATCAGTTTTAGAGGTAACAGCAGAAATTGATTATGGAATTAGAAGACTCAGGTTCCCCAACTTGTTCTTCCACTCCCTGGTAGTATGACCTTGGCCAAATTCTTTTATCTTTTTTTGGCCTCATCATCCTTATCTCTACTTTAAAGGGGTGGGAGAAGATGGCCTGTGAAGTCTTTGCCAGCTTCAAAATTTACCTCTAAGTTTCCTTCTGAGAGAGAAACCAGACAGATAGGAAGGATAATGAATAATGATCTGGGTCTAGAGTTAAGATGAGAGTTAAATCTGACATCAGACATTTATTAGCTGGACAAGTTATTCAAATTTTGTCTGCTTCTATTTCCTCAGTTTCAAAATGGGCATAATAATAGGACTTATTATGCACAATAAAATGGGATGATAATTGTAAAGTGCTTAGCACATATAGGAGGTGCTTAATAAGTGTTTATTCCTTTCTTAGATTCTATGATCCTCAATTTATATGACTGCTATAAACTAGTAACGAAAAGATATCTATTTTGTGCAAGATTGGGTATATCTCTACTCTGTAGACCAATTTACTAAAGATTGTAAAAACAGACATGTTATGTACACCCATTTTGGTGGGGCATGGTTGCCTAGCAAGTCTTTGGAATTGAAGAAAGACATTTTATGGGCACCAGCACTTTCAAAGGCATACAATTCCATTTGTTCACAGAGTAGGATCCTTGTTCATTAATCTTGGGAAGTAAAGTTGCTTGTGGTTCTTACTTCTAACATTGAGCAAATAACAAAATTCCTTTTCTTCTTATAGAAATACAAAAAATGCAGGTGAATGAGGGAGAAAGACAGAAAGTAAAGCTCAGAGAAGGACCACTGTATAAGATCATTGAAAACCACTATCTCCCAGGGCTATTGTGAAGATTAAATGAGATATTTGTAAGATGCTTAGCACAGTGCCTGGCAATATAAGGCATTAAATAAATCCTTCTTCCTTTCCTTCCTTTATGTAGACACTTTGTTTGATGAACTCAAAGAAATTCAAAGACATTTCCTGATAAGAAGATATATATCCCTGAAGGTGAGAGTGGAGAAATTCTAATTGTATTCATTTTTACATTGCAGATAGACTAGGATATTGCTCAGACTTTTGTCATGGGTCAGTGGCATTTTCTGGAATGGAGCCAAAGATCTCCAGATCCCTACTTTTATCCATCCATTCATTCTGTCCTTGCCTCCAGCAAAGTACACTGACTTTGAGGAACAAAGAACTGAGAATCAAGAAATTTAGGTTTTTTGTTGGGATTTTGCTTGATTCATTGTGTGTTCTTTGATTTTCTTTTCTGCAAAATGAGAGTAATGATATCTGCAACTTATTACCTCCCAGAAATGTAAGGGTCAACTAAAATAACAAATTTAAGATTGTCTGGTAATATTATCCAATCTGTAGGAATGCTAGTATTTATAAAGTAGTTTGAGGACTGACTAGGGCTATGCAAGTTCTGGGCTGATAGAAGGTATAATCCCAGGCTACTTCCTTTACTCTGTGATTGTCACATTTGGACTAAATTGGAAGAGATCAGTCTAGAGCAGTGAAAAAGTCTGAGTTATAAAACATCTATGAAGAAATGTAATTTAATCATCTGCAGGTACCTTGTAATAAGAATTCAAAATACGCTAACTGAATATGGTTTAGCAAAAACCTAGCTGCTATAAACAGAAGAGAGAGAGGTAATTAAAACAAATTAGCTTCAACAGTATCTTTTTTGTTTATATGGTGGTTACATTATTTCTATGTAAACTGGTCCTTCTGAAGTGTTAGAAAACACTTTGTCATTCACTAGATAAAAGACCCATTAATAATCTGATTTATACTATTGTGGTTTTTTTCTCCAGAGAGAAAGGGAAGATCTCAATTTCTTCCCAGTTTCTCCCCAATGCTGAGATTTCTAAGTTGTTGAAGTCTGAATTTCTTACAATGGATATAAAAAGAGTCTCATTTCCTGCTTCATGCCTACCCCAGTGGTTAGGGTTACCAATGGGCATTCTGTATGGTTTGGCCATGCTCTGCAAATAGTAGGCAAGGGACTCCTCTTGAAAATACTTCCCAGTAGCCTTCAATCATAGGTGTTTTCCCAGCCTGCTTTGTGGAGACGGTTCAATCCCAGACTTGACAATGTTAGCTGGCTGTAACCCAAAGACCTCAGCTTTGCCTTGTTTAGACTAATCATCTTCAATGGCTGGGCTGCTTTATAGGGGAGCATTGTGTACTCTAGAAATAAGCATGCATGTTTCTGAGAGAAGCAAAGAAACTGATTTCACAGTCCTTAAAATGCTCGGTGATTGCAATCATTCTGACAATGGGTTTTCATTTGAGAGGCTCCAAAGACTCTGGAGTCTCTAACCGCTCTCTGATGAAGGTTAGAGGAGAGATCCAGGCTTCCCTGAGAGCCTACCTCATTAGGATTTTTCTTTTCCTGTAGGGAAGAGTGCCAATTAGATCTTACTTAACTTAGCTGTAGAAATTAGGACCCTAAGGAGTTTACTCTCAGAGATCTTGAGTATTTTGAAGCATTAGCTTTGGTTGATCCTATATAAAACTTTAAAGTATGTCTTTGTCTCTGCTGCTTCTCTCATGGCACTCTCCATTCCATTCAATTGTCCCTCCTTTAGGGAAAGGGATGGTTTAGCTTTTCCCTGCATCCCTGTTTTCTGGAGCATAGTAACAAACCACTTTATTATTGTTTGTTGAATGAGAAATAATGCTTTCTTCTTGACTTTGCCTTTTAGATGCTCTTCCTAGTTCTGGTTCTCCTCTCCTTCCTTCTCTAGCCTACAGTAAGCTATATATTAATTCCTCCTTTTAACTAGTGCCTTTAAACTAGTGTTTATTCCTAATAGTTGAGAATCACACCTTCCCAGGGACACTTGCATTTTAATTCAGTTCAGTCAGTTTTTAATCATTTCTGACTCTTCATGACCCTACTTGAAGTTTTCTTGGCACAGATACTGGAATGGTTTGATATTCCCTTCTCCAGCTCATTTTACAGATGAGGAACTGAGGTAAACAGGATTAAGTGACTTGCCCAGGGTCACACAGCTACTAAGCCAGATTGGAACTCAGAAAGACAAATCTTTCTGACTCCAGGGCTGGCATTTTATCCTCTGTGCCACCTAGTTGCTTCCTGAATTCGAATAGTGGACTTATTTGACTAGGCTTGTTAGATATGGCTCTTTCACACACTGCAATTCAGCCAAAATGACCCTGTTGTTCCTTCCAACAACCCTACCTCAAGTCTTTGCCTTTGCCTAGGCTGACCCTTGTGTCTGACATGCATCCCCTTCTCATCTTAGCCTCTTGGAATTCTTAATTTTCTTCAAATCTAAGCTCTAATGTCAGAATTCTTTCCTGATCTTCCCAGTACTAGTCCCTCCCACTGAAATCATCTTGTATTTATTGTGTGTGTACTTTGATGTGTACATATTCTCTTCCATTATGTATTGTAAGCATTTTGAAAGCACAGAATTTTTAAAGCATTTATTAAGTGCTCTCTATATGCCAAGCACTGTACAAATATATCTCATTTGATCCTCACAACAATCATGGGAGGTAGGCACTATTATTATTATTATTATTTTTCCCTTCAAATTTATTTACTTATTTAGAATATTTTTCCATGGTTTCATGACTTATGATTTTTCCCACCCCTCTCCCCTCCTCCCTCCCTGAGTTGACAAGCAATTCCACTGGGTTATACATGCGTCATTGTGCAAAACCAATTTCTATGTTATTCATATTTGCAATAGAGTGAAATCTTAATGCCAAAAGCTCCAATCATCTCCCCATTGAACCACACGATCGGTTTTTCTTCTGCATTTCTTCTTTTTTTTAAAAACATTATTTTATTTTGTCATTTCCAAACATTATTCATTGGAGACAAAGATCATTTTCTTTTCCTACCCCTCCCCCCTCCCCCCCCACCTCTTCCATAGCCAATGCACAATTCCACTGGGTATCACATGTGTCCTTGATTCAAACCCATTTCCATGTTGTTGGTATCTGCATTAGAGTGTTCATTTAGAGTCTCTCCTCAGTCATATCCCCTCCACCCCTGTAGTCAAACAGTTGCTTTTCCTCGGTGTTTTTACTCCCACAGTTTGTCCTCTGCTTGTGGATAGTGTTTTTTCTCACTATTATTATTATATCCTTTTTATAGTTGAGAAAACTGAGGTAGACAAAGTTAAGTAACTTGCCCAAGATTATATCGGTAAGATTTGAATTCAGATCTTTTGGACTCCATTCCTTGTGCCAGGTAGTTGTTTCAGTTTTGTTTTTGTATCCCTGGCATCTAACAAAATGTGTGGCATATTAATAGTGAACAAACTTTTTAAACGGTTATCTAATCTTTGAACCATTGCTGTGTATTGGTTCCAAAGTGGAAGAGTGACAAGGGCTAGGCAACGGGTTAAGTGACTTGGCCAGGCTTACACAGTTAGGAAGTTTCTGAGACCATATCTGAACCCAGGAAGTCCTATCCCCAGACCTGGCTCTCAATCCACTGAGCCACCTAGCTGCCACCTTAATAAACTTTCAATTTAATGGTCACAGGCTCATAGATTTAGATGTTATCTGGTCCAGTCTTCTTATTTAACATCTGAGGAAACTAAGATCTTGGGAAACTAAGATCACAAGATCACATAGGTATCAGGTGGCAATGTTGAGATGGATGCTTTCGCTCCTGGTCCTTCAACCCTTCCTTCCTGTTTTCCCTAAGAAGTCCTTAGTACCTCTAACAAATGAGTCTCTAGGGGCTAGATTTCAGTCTAAAAGGAGACATTTGTAGATGGAAGAAACTTCTCAGCACCCCTTCAGGTGACAGTGAACAATGACTGAGAAACTGTATGTCTTTCAGGAAATAGTGAATGTGTTTACTCCCACCATTCTAATTCCCATTCTACAGTTCGGTGTTTCGGCTGGAAGGTTAAAAACAAATAATGGATTTCTGTACTTACATTGTGAATAAGTGGTTCCGGTTCCACTAACACTGAATCTGTTTAAGTGGAGCCTGTGTGTGACCACATTCTTCTGGGGCTGGAACAGAATGATGTGCACTTTGGGTGCAAATAAGCATCCGAGGACCACAAAGCCACTCAGGCTGACCGAGATGCACATGGTTGTAGTCTGCACCT
Organism: Monodelphis domestica; assembly: GCF_027887165.1. Lineage (NCBI taxonomy): Eukaryota > Metazoa > Chordata > Mammalia > Didelphimorphia > Didelphidae > Monodelphis > Monodelphis domestica. Next base: position 152,155,020 of record NC_077231.1, read on the forward strand.
GGGAAGAGAGGATTTGCTTGGTAAAGTTCTCTGGTTGTTAAAGAAAATGAAGACAACTAACTGAAGAGTAAAGCATTCCTCAATGGGAATTATTCAGTCCAGTTTATAGAAATGTAAAAATAGTACAAGGGGTTTGATGAGGTCTCCTCTTTGATTCATCAATGATTCAATGAGATAATGATTATAAAGCTCTTAGCATAATGCCTGGCACATAGTAAACATTACATAAAAGTTAGTTAGGGGGCAGCTGGGTTGCTCAGTGGATTGAGTCAGGCCCAGAGATGGGAGGTCCTGGATTCAAATCTGGCCTCAGACACTTCCTAGCTGTGTGACCCTGGGAAAGTCACTTAACCCCCATTGCCTAGCCCTTACCACTCTTTTACCTTGGAACCAATATATAGTATTGATTCCAAGATGGAAGGTAAGGGTTTAAAAAAAGTTAGTTAGATGAAGATGATGACAGTTGTGGCAATTCACATTTCCAGAGTTTAGTGCTTTAAAAAAAGGTAATTGCTTTCCATTCTTGAATGAATATTTTACTTGACCCACATTTTTCCTTATTCTGTCATTTTGCTCCTCTGAACTGTTTTGTGAGGAATCCTTCCACTATGGATTACTTATTGCCTTTTCCACACTGAAGACATTAATAACTTCTGTATGGAGCACTTGTGTCAAACTTGAGGCTGTGGACTTTAAGCCATCCACACAACTTCTACTGTGACCAGACTTTTAAAAATTGTATTTGGGAAATGTTTGACAATACAAATAAAAATACATTTCAGCACAGATAATGTTAATTTGTGTTGGGGTTTTCAAGTAATTTTTTGGCAGTAGGGATCTGTTTCTATTTGTTTAACACCATTGGTTTAAAGTACCTTTTATGTTTTTCTTTCCTTTGTTGAATTTCTAGAAACTTTGATATTACCAATCATCACTCATTCTTCGTTCATTCTCTTCCCTGGGTTTCAGCTAGTTTTTTGCTTTCAGAGTGGCCTGACCTCTCTTGTCACTTTATTCAACATCTCTGACGGTGGTTCCTTGTTCTTTCCCCTTTTATCTGTAAAGGCATCCCTCAAGGCTTTCTCAACTTGCTTTTTCTGCCCCTTCTTCCTTTGTGCTGTTTTCTGGATATGGCCCATAGATCTCTCTCTTTGGTTCCCTTAGGTATGCCGGCGACTCTCGAATTAGGACTAACATACATGTCTGAGATGGGACCTGAAGGGCACTCTTCCTGAATTTAACGTCCTGTGTAAAGGAGTAGAGATTTTGATTTCCCTGGGATGTGCTTTCTAGCCAAGGAAGGTGAGTTTCTGGGTCAGAGGGTACATCAGTAAACACCAAGTAGTCTTCTTCTTCTCAGTTACTGAGTTCATTCATTCATTCATTCATTCATCTATTCATTCATTTCTAGGACAGGATAAGACTAGACCTGTGAATTCACTGATACTCCCAGATGAAGGAACTCTAAGTCCCAATGTGGGTCAACATGTTCTCTGAAATGTATCATTTTTTGAGAGTTCCCTAGAGATAGATCTGAGAGGCTGTATCTTGCCTAGGGTCACGTAGCAAGTATGTGCCAGAAGCAGGACTTAAATTTAGGCCTTTCTGGTCCAAGGTCAGCTGTCTCTCCATTATGCCCCACTGCTTTTGTTACATGTGCCTACCATACACAGAGTATTGTTATGAACTTTGAAGGCATATTCTCTTTGCTCTCATGGAGTTTACAACCTGGCATATTCCTAGATTGTTAGAGCTGGAAGAGACTTTGGTTTTTCTTCTATAAACCAGATGATATTCTAGGAGGTTGAAAAGAGAAAGTTGGTGGCACAGAGGATAGAATGCTGGGCCTAGAATTGGGAAGACCTGAATTCAAATCTAACCTACAATACTTATAGGCCATGTGACCCTGGGCAAGTCCCTTGAATTCTCTTTCTTCTAATAGTTTCTCTAATAGTATCTACCTCACAAGGTTGCCATAGGGATTAAATGAGATAAAAATTTTAAACTAGACCTGGTACGCAGTGGCCCATAATAGATCCTTAATAAATGCTTATTCCTTCCCCTCCTCCCTTCCCAAGGTCACATAGCTAATCATCTAGTAAATCAGGCTTCAAACTTTGGTCTTCTGACTCTGAGTCCAGTTTTTTTCCATTATACAATTCCAGGAGGAAGACAAAACCAACAGAAGTAACTAGAATATTATGCCCTTTTAGACAGGTATAAAACAAAGCATTCCATGAAATTCTGTGGAAAGGTCACTCCTGCCTTGGCAGAGTGGACAGAGCTCCAGCCTTGGAGGTTGAGATTGAATCCTGCCTCACACTTACTTAAATTTATGACCCTGAGCAAATCATGTCAACTTCTCACTCTTCATTTGGACTAGAAAGTTGTGGAGAAGATGTTGGCCAGCACTGATGGAGGGAATGCCTTCACCTGGCAGTTCTCTGTATCAGGAACTCACAGGTATAATTCCTGCCCCTGCCCTGTAACCTGGATCCTTTCTCTGCTGCTTATAAACTTGACAAGATCCCCCTCATCCTTCTAAAATCCTCACTTGAGGCGGATATGTCTCAAGCCATCATCCTAAATACGTTCTTCCTTTAATAGCCATACTCCTTGAAAAAAAATCATCTGTATTTGTTGTCTACTTAAGAGAGCCATAATAGGCAGCAAAGACCTATAGATATCCAAGGGCATCCGTTTTCAGGGAGGCATACTTCCTTCTTGCCTGCCATGATTCTCCAACTAGTAACACTTTGCTCTTTTATGTAACTACCTCCTTCCTCAGAGTCCTGTCACCATAGAATTTTTCTTCTGGGACCTTATGTACTTGTCACCATCTAGCTTGTCATCTCTGTCTCCCTCTTCCTCTTCCCAAGGGGTTGGGGTATTGAGTAGTCTCACACATCAAGGGAGCTCTCATGGGGATGAACTAACCCATGGTGGACTGTCCTCTGTGATACTTCTGTTCCCCAAATTACATTTTTTTTCAGGATGTAAGAATTCTTATAATTTTCCTTTTTAACCCCTTGCTATCTGATTCCTGATTTCACCACTTAATTGAAACTGTTCACTCCAAGGATGTCAACCATTCAAGGTAGTCTGCACTGTTTGTGGGGGAACATTGAAGGCTCAAAACAGGGGTGTACTTGAGGAAACGGAAACTGGCTCATGAGACTCAACCATAAAATTTTCAGTATCAGGATTTAGGCCCAATAAATCAGCAAGTTTTATAAATCAAGGCCTGATTTATTATTATTGTGATTGTCTAGTCTTGAGAATGTGATGGAAAAATTGTTAATGAGGCAGATTAATCTTCCAAGTTTATCATGAGTATTTTTCTCCCCAGAGAGCTGGTTGTTAAATATTAACAGCACACCACTGGCCCAGAATAATTTATATTATTGGATGCCTTGACCAGTTTGTACTTTACTAAATAAATTCATTTCTCCAACCATTTATACACATCTGTCTCAGAACTTCCTTGGCATTGGTTCAGGATTCTTCGACAAAAAAGGAAAACCACTTGGTCACTATGTTGGATTGGTGCCACTCTCTAAAATAAACAATAAAAAGGAAATCCATATCTTGTATTTTCAAAGGAGAAAAACTAAGATAATTTGCTTCCTTATGGCATTATTTATGTTTTTTCTCTGAAGCATTTTCTGTTGGCTCACGCCTCTTTAGGGGGATAACCATTTCAAACCACTGTGACCAGAGTTCAAACTAATTACCTCTACAATTATTTATAGTCCAAACCTCCCCAATTGCTTCTGTTGAGGATGGCTTCATAAATATTCCTTTAAAAGAAGCAATACAACATACTCCCTAGAGACAAAATTGGAATGCGGGATGGAGATTATATATAGAAGAGGGTCCAAGAGAAGCAAGGTAACTCATTGATTTCCACCAATGAGGAGGGAGTCCCATGTCACTGGGTTTTCAGATAGTTTTCTGCTTTAATCCAGAGCAAATAAATGCACAAATTACTATAATATGAACTCTTACACTTTTTGAACTAACTCCCTTAATATCATGACTTTTCTACCCTCTTCTTTCTAGGCCTGTGATTTTAGTGGGAACTTCCTCTCCTAAGTCAGTTTAGCACTTAATCCACAGCTTAGAATCTTAGAGACTTGTTGAGAAGTTCGTCATTTGTTCAGGGTAACACAGCAGTATGTAGTCTTCCTAACTCCAAGACTGATTCTATCAAGCTTCCTCCTTAACGGTTTTCAAAAAGTTATTTTCAATCATTTTCCAGTTATGTCTCACTCTTTATGACACCATTTGGGGTCTTCTTAGCAGAAATACTTGAGTGGTTTGCCATTTTCTTCTCTTGTTCATTTAACAGAGGAGGGAATATATAAACAGGGTTGTGACTTGCCCAGGGTCACATAGTTGGTAAGCGTCTGAGGCTAGATTTGAACTTGGGAAGATAAGTCTTCTTGACTCCAGGCCTGGAACTCTATCACTGTGTCATCTAGCTGCCCTAAAATAAGGATGGATTTTTTTCCCCTATCCAGGTTCACAGAACCCTTGAAATTTAGACTCATAAATGGGATATTAAGAATCCTGTATGTTTGGTTGTGTCTCATTCTTTCAATGGAACATACTATTCATGGAGTTTTCTTGGCAAAGATACTGGTTTAGTTTGCCATTTCCTTTTAAGGCAAACAGAGATTAAATATAAATCAAAGTTATAGAGATGATTATATTTTTATAGAATGAAGTCATTTTTCTAACGTCTAATTCCTGTTCAGTTTTTTAATAATTTTTTTTTGTGATAAGTGGTGTAAAGAACCCAATAATCCAAGTTATTCTGAAGGATCTATTTAGTAAACTATATTGAAGGTAACTAGGTGGTACAGTGGATAGAGTGCCCATCCTGGAGTCTGGAAAGCCAAAGCTCAAATCCAGTCACAGACATTTACTAACAATGTGACCCTGGACATGTCACTTCCTGCTTGCTTCAGTTTTTTTCATTTGTAAAATGAGCTGGAGAAGGAAATGACAAACCACACCAGTATCTTTGCCAAGAAACCTCCAAATGGGGTTACAACTATGAATGATCAACAGCAAGAACAGCAAAAATATGTTGAACTACATCAGTGAATTTTGCCTGCCAGTTTTTAAATTGTTTTGGGGGTTTTGTCTAGTCAAACCTTGAAAGTAAGGACTCTCTTAATTAGATGTTTATCTTCTTGAGCATAGTAAGTTTATAATCAGAGTTTTTTTCTTTCTTCTTCTCATTTATCCAATTTTTAAAAATTGTACTAAGGGAAATCAAAGTTTAACAAAAGTTAAGTGACTTGGCCAAGGTCACACAAATAATATGTGTCAGAGATGGGATTTGAATGTTCTGATTCTCTTTTCACTGTATTATACTTATTCAGCAAAATATCTCAAATCTGTTCTCTTTAGAGGATGGAGTATAAAATATTTTGATCTGATTTTGCCTTCCTATGGTTAGTTAGTAGGATGGTCTGAGACTGGTGGTCTTCTCAGTGGGCTAGAGAAGCTATTATTAAAAATCCAGCCCACTGGGGCTTTTTGTTATTCAGAGCCACCTAGCACAATACACTATAGAGGAGGGACTTACAAATAAATATTTCTTGAGCTGAATTGGACTGTGTTGAGATGAGGAGGAAAGAAGTGTTTTATAGAAGCAAATTCATAAATCCAAAGACTATATGCAGCAAGACTTTAAAGAGGATTGAAGAGATAAACATTGATTTTGAGTCTATTTTAGGCAGCAATAAAATATATCTGAATATCATGTGATGGTATTCAGGGCTCTTTGCTACTTCGAAAATGTTATTAGAAGCATCTTTCAGTTTCAAGCAACAAGCCAGCCAAGGCATCCTGACAGAGCTGGGGAAAACCACAACCCTGCCCACTAAAAGCAGCACCATTGCTCCATGGGCCATGTCATGCTCTTTTGAACATTTTGAACATTGCAGGGTTCATTGTGACATTTACAATAGAAGTCTATTTGCTGGGAGAAACAAATGAGGGATATCATTAGAAAGGGTTGGCTTAAAAAACCCCACAACCTTACCTTCTTTATTAAAATCAACACTAATATCTGCTCAAAGGCAGAAGTGCAGTAGGGCTAGGCAATGGGGGTTAAGTGACTTGCCCAGGGTCACATAGCTAGGAAGTATCTGAGTTCACATTTGAACCCAGGTCCTCCTGTCTCCAGGTTTGGCTCTCTATCACTGAACCCCCTAGCTGCCCCTTATAAGGTGCTGGCTTAAGTAAGTGGCTTAAGTAGGCAAAGAAAATATAGAAAGGGGCCAAAAAGGCATGCAAATACTTACTCTGTAGTCACTTGATGTCACATAGAAGATGGGGAGAAAGGCCAACCAGATGATACAGGTGGTGTACATGGTAAAACCGATGAACTTGGCTTCATTGAAGTTCTCGGGGCACTTTCTCGTTTTGAAGGCATACACAGTACATAAGATCACGAGGATCACATCATAGGAAAGTGAAATCAGCATGCTGGAATCTTTGACATTGCATTTTAGGATCACTGTTTCCCGCTTCTCAGGCAGGGTATACCTCCGCGTGCCTGGAGCCTCGAGGATGAGCCACACTGACACCACCACGATCTGTACCAGGATCAGGCTCAGGCAGATGAAGACCTGAGAGCTAGGGCTGATGAATTTGGGCCTCTGAGCACCATTCTTGACCCCATTAAATATCCGGGCGATGCAATTTGTCTTTGTCAGCAGGGCTGCATAACACACTGCAAAGGAGCTGCCTAAACCCAGGCGTCGGAGAGTACAGATGACAGGGGATGGCTTAGCAATGAAAAAGAAGGTCATGCAGTAAGAAAGACCGACCCCGAAGAGTAAGATGTAGCAGAGCTCTCGGCCAGAGGCTTTGACCAAAGGGGTGTTGTTGTGCTTTATAAAGACCGTCACAACCATGCAGGTACACATGAAGCCCAAGCATGCAATAGTGACAGGACCTATGGCCCAGGCATCTTCCCACTTGATGTAGTCTTCTGGGAGGTCAAAACAACTGGACAGGTCTGGACTGGGCCACTGGCCAGGCCCACAGTCCACACAAGTGAACTCATCAGCCAAGTACTCATAGGGTTCACAGGGGATACAAATCCAGCAGCAGACATCCCCTGGCTGCATATTCTTCATTTCATTGGGAGCACAAGGGTCACTGCACTGGGAGGTGGGGATGGAGTTTCGGGACCAGTGGATTGAACTGACATCCAATGACAACGTTTCAGCCCAGTGACCAACCTTTAAGTAGGAGTATTTGCCACCAATGTACTGGAAATTGAATACGTTGTATCTACCCATTCCATCTCCAAAGGTGTCAAACTTGACAATGCTATCTGTTCCTTTGTTTGGATTGAATGGAGCTGTGAATGCAAATGGAGAGAGAAAAGAATATTGTTTAGATGTGTGTATGTTTTGTTTTTTAATCAACCACTTATTAATCTTTCAGAAGACCTGAGATAAGTTAAAATACAGGTTCTTAAACTCAAACAAGCAATTATATATTGCACAGATTACTGGCCTTAGATAATTCCCAGCTGGGTGACCCTGGGCACTGGGTAGCTCTTACCTCTCTTCTGCTTTGGAATCAATGCTTAATATTGATTTTAATATAGAAGGGGAAGGTTTAAAAATTATTAGTTTAAGAGGTCCAGTGAAATGACCAAATTTATTCCATTTACTTAGTATATATTTTTCACTGACTTACCTGTATAAACTCCCCCCCCCCCACCCCCAGTGTAATGTAAGCTCCTTTAGGGAAGGGGCAATTTTATTTTTTATTTGTAAATGCAAGATGAGTCTAGTGACTGGCTTATAGTATACACTTAATACATTCTTGTGGAATAAGTGAATACATTCATGCATGCATGCATGAATGAATGAATGCATAAATAAGTCATTTTAAAAGATTTCTGACAGCTATTATCAACAAAGCAAGGATCCAGGGCAACTCCAAGGGACTTATGATGAAAAAGGATACTCATGACTATAGAAGAAGCACACAGAATTTGCATACAGATCGAAACATGCCATTCCTCACTCTATTTCCTCCATGAATTTTTCTCTAGTGTAAACAATGTGTCTAGTTTCACAACATGATGAACAGGAAAATATATATTATATGACAATATATGTATGACCTTTATCATGTTACCTGCGTTCTTGTAGAGGGGAGAGGTGTGGGAGGGAGGGGGAAAAGAATAAAACATAGAGTTTTTGGTCAGAGCTAGTGTGAGAATTTGTTTCTCTTGGAGAAACATATTTATTTTAACTTATAACAAATCAGATTTATTTTTATTGTTGTTACCATTTATCCTCTATGTGAAAAAAAAAACGGTAACTCAAAAATAAAATCAAACAAACAAAAAAAGGAAACAAAATAACTGGAAAAGTTTCAGAAGATCTGAAATGTATTGAGACTTTACTATTTTCAAAAAGATAAAACAACTGAATAACTAAATCTACAAATAAGCAACTTTAAGGTCTATTTCCTGCACAATTCTAAAATGCTTAATAAATTTATATTGACTGATTGGCTAACATTAAAAAAAGCTTTCTGAGTGAAGTTAATGCTTGGGATTGAGAAGAATTCTTTTATTTCTACCATTCATTTCTTGCCCTGGAAAGCTAATTCTGAATCTGTCCCTGAATCAGGAGTCAGAAGACTGATGTGAATCTTAACTATACCACTTACTAACTATGGGGTGTTGGACAAGTGATGTAACTTTACTGAGCCTTTTGCTTGTAGAAAAAGGAAAGCATAATTATGTTACTTACTACAAAGAAGTATGAAGACTTTAAAAAGGTGCATAAATATGAGTTTTTGTTATGGTTATTATTATTACTGCAAATATTAATGCTTCTACAGAGGTAGCTTGGCATAGTGGATAGACAGTAGGCTTCTGTTAGAAAGACCTGAGGGGCAGTTAGGTGGTATAGTGGATAGAACACAGGGTTTGGAATTGGGAAGACCCATTTTTACAAGTTTAAAATTTAGCCTCAAACACTTTATCTTCTTTGCCTCAGTTTCCTCATCTGTAAAATGAACTTAAGAAGGGAATGGTAAACCATCTTTGTCAAGAAAACCACAAAATGAAGTCACAAAGAGTGGACATGACTAAATAACAACAGAAAGACCTGATATAAGTCTCAACTTTGACATCTATTGTCTGATGACTCTGGGCAAGTCACTTAATCTCTTTATCTCCCCTGACAATATTATAATATTACAAATTGCAGAACAGGTTTTCTCTTCTCCTATTAGAAGGGAAGCTACATGGATGGAAGTACCATCTGGTTCCATTATTTTAAATAAATGTTCTTCCTTTCTTGCTCTCTATAATGGATCTCAGCTTGTCTTAATCTACTCAATCAGAGTCTCTTAGCTATCCAGGGTTTCTATAGGACAACACTGACCCAGAGTCCAGCATATAGTCAGCCTGTCAGAGGAAGGTCCACTAGTTCCTTTAGCTTAATAATTACCAGTCTTTTATTTTCTTCCCTTCATAGCCAAATTATCTTTGTCACCCGTGGTGAGTTTGTTGCCCATGTTGGTTAGTGGATTAAGTATAGCTATGGAGCCTAAAGCTAATATGTGGTTGTCAAAAATGTCATGTCTGAGGAAGCAAACACTGCTACTGTTCATACTTTTTAAAGCTCTTACTCTGGCTTATGAATGGCAGGAAGCTAGCAGCCAGCCCAGTCTCTTTGATTCTCAGAAGGAAATTGTAAAGTGAATATAAGTTAGGGGCAAGCTTGCTTTCTGGGTTTGCTTCTGAAGAACTGAAACTCCCTCATGGTTGTCTGTGATGCATTGATTCTGTTGTCTCTCCTCATGCATTAAGGGCTATGTCTAGTTCTCATATCTTACTTTGAAATAGTTAAAACCGAACAATTAGAACTGTGATTCTCTGGGTGATTAACTGTTTAGTACTTTAGACTATCAAAGCTGTGGAAAATTTCTTCCTTTTCCTCAAACTGAGGTTCATTAAGGGAGCCATCAAGCATTCCAAATGGAAAAGTCCACCACAGCCACTGGAATTTTAGTTGCATTTGGGGTTTCTGTATAGGAGGAAACTTCAGTACAGCTGCCAGGAGGATGAAAGCAGGACCTATTCATTTTTCACTGAGGTGGGTTATTATTTGGCCCAATGCATCTCTATCACTTCAGAAATGGAAATCCTGCTTCCTTCTCTCTTGGATAACAGGTATCAAGACTTTATTTTCTAAAGTAGAGCTTCCTTTGAACTCTGGTGAAGTCCAGGACTTTTCCGACCAGTTCATAATATGACTAGTTTTGATGCCCTGTTTTGAATAGATTCATTTGAAAAGTTTTTAAATCAAAGTGATGTGGACAGAAGTGGCAAACCCTCCCAGGAACACAGGTAGAAATGAAGCATCTGTGTTGTTAACATTTGAAGTGTCCCAAAAATCTTAATGCAGTTTTAAGCTGGAATAACTTTAGAAGTATAAATGCTAAAACTTTTGAAAAACATTATTCAAAAGGTTAATTATAAAAAATTTAAAGGTAGTGATTTTCTTGTTAAAATTCAAAATACTCACTGTCTTGTGCTATCCATTTTTCAAGTAGATTTTCAAACTTTGTAAAACTTTCTGTTGCGCAGTGACTGAGAGAATTACTTATAATTCTAGCCATAAGATCATCTAGAGAGTGAAAATTTGATGCATTTTTGATGCATTAGCTGACATTTTTGATGTGATCCACCAAACCAAAAGCTAATGGACATAGATCAGGTAACTGAAGTGACCAGCAAGGGAACCTCCTCCACTGATCCTCTGGTCTGAGAAAATGGCATCTGGAAATTTGCAATGCTATGCTGTATTACTGGGTGCCTTATCTTGTTAAAATTATAAATTTGTTATTGAAAATTTACAAAGGTAAATGAAGGTAAAGAAATTTAAAGAAACAAACTTTCAGATGATTTTAAAAATAAATCTATAGTCGTACTTTTGAAGTTATTAAAGCTTAAAATTATACTAAGACATTTGGGACACCTTGTAGTATAGTTTGGAGGAGAGGAGCAAGATAAGTATTTAAGAGAGTTTACTATGTGTGAGGAATTGTGCTAAGGGTTTTACAAATGTCTCATCTGACCCTTATGACAACCCTTTGAAGTATTTTATAGTAGAGTAAACTGAGACAAACAGAGGCTGTGGAAGGCCCAGAGTCACACAGCTAGCAAGGATCTGAGACTATCTGAACTTTGTTGTTCCTGACTTTGGGTCAGTGCTCTATCTTACTGTGCCACTTACATGAATCTGTTTAAGTCTCTATGCTTGGGATTCCACGTGACTCACTGGAGGGAATTCAGGAATTAGAGTCCACTAGGCCTGCCTTTGAATTCTGTTTCTGATAGTTGCAGTCTTTGTAATCTAGGGTAACTCACTCCTTTGCCTCAATTTCTTTATTGGTAAAACAAAAATAGTAATATCTTGCATACCTGGCTCAGAAAGTTATCGTGAGGCTCAAAAGACTGGATGTAAAACATAGTATAGGTTAATGGCAAGGGGGGGATTAAATTGAGAGTCTGATTACAAGAAGGCTGTACTACAGTGTAAAGTGCATTTGGAAGAATACTGGACTGACAGTCAAGAAAGACCCTATTTCTAATCCTACCTCTGATACCTACTAGCCATAGGTGGGTGACTATGGATGAGGTACACAACCTCTCAGAAACTCAGTTTTCTCATCTATAAGAAAAGGTTTTGAGGGGGATTGTGTTCTTGAATGATATCGGTGAAGGGAATTCCAGATGAGGCTCTTTTCCCACCGAAGAATTTAATTTCCCATGGCAAGCCATGGTATAGCAGCTAGCTGTTTACTTAGAGGGAAGACTGGGGGCACTGAGAAGTCCACAGATTTTTGTAGGGTTACATAGCTAATCTGTGTATGAGGCAGAACTTGAACTCAAATCTTGACTCCAAGGCCAGCTTTCTATCCATTGTGCCACAATAATATCAAGCTGCTGACCTCTTTATGGGATAGGGATAACACTGTGGCATGTCCCTAAATTGGTAATACAGTTTTAAGCCCTTACGATTTTAAATTGCACAAAAACTTTTGGGGCTAGGTGGCATAGTAGGCAGAGTGTCAGTCCTGGAGTCAGGAAGACTCATTTTCCTGAGTTCAAATCTGGCTTCAGATACTTCCTAGCTGAATGACCCTGGATAAGACACTTGAACCTTTAATCCACCATCTGTAAAATGGATTGGAGAAGGGAATGCCAAACCACTCCAATATATTTGCCAAAAAAAAACCCAAATGGGGTAATGAAGAACTGGACATATCTGAAAAGAATTGAAAAACAACTAGACTTTTGGGATACTCTGTACTACTTATAGAACCTAGCTCACAGGTTTAAAAAAACAATGCCTTACCTTCTGTCTTAGAATCAATTTTGTGTATTACTTCCAAGACAGAAGAGTGGTAAGTTAAGGCAATGGAAGTTAAGTGACTTGCTCAGGATCACATGGTTGGGAAGTGTCTGAGATCAGACTTGAACTCAGGACCTTCCAACTCTAGGTCTAACTCTCAGTCTACTGAGCCACTTAGCTGCCCCCTAACTAATAGATTTTTATGGAGTCAAATGATATGAGACATGTAAAACACTATAATTATCAGCTGTTATTATAGTAGGTCAGGTACTAACATGATCACATTTCATTATTCATAAGTACTAATGGACATCTTAGAAACCACAAGTAGCCATTTGGTTTCCCATTTTTATAACCCAGTTATTTCCCAAATCACTCTGAACCCATTTTATAAGGAATCTTTGGGAGAAAATGAGTCATTTCCTATAGCTGGGTCAGTAGAGGAGAGCAAATAAAAGTGTCTTTTTTAAAAAGCCCCTGGGAAAGGTTATGGGCTAAAGGGGGCTTCAGTGCCATAGCTGCAGGGAATAAAGTCTTTCGGAAACATATGAGAGCAAGCTGATTTAAGGATGGAACCAATTTTTAAAAACAACCCTTGACTGACCACAATTAATTTACCTGCTGATTATGAACAGAATCACAGACGCATTTCTTACTAGCTATTTATCACCCGAGCTTAACAGCTGGGGCTAGGTGACACTTAGACATCCCCAGGTGCTCAGTCTCACATATGAAAAATGCTCCCTAAGTACAAAAGCAGCCTTAAAAACCCTGAGCATTTGGGTGGAAGGATATTTAAAGAGCATTGCTTCTCAGAGTGTTTATGGTTTTAGAAAGGGACTCGCAGACCTTCTTTTGCTTCCTTGAAAAATCAATACTGTTAATGGTTTGTACATACGCCTCTTATTGCTTTTCTCTAGTTCATGTCATTGTTGAGATACTCCTGCACTCAAAGACTAGTCTGCTGGTATTAGCTTCGGAGATAGGAGGAAAAAAAGATGAAAGGAATTTCTTTCACCCCCAATTGAAGGGATGTGTATTCTTCTTGGCACAGTGGGTTCTGGCTAGCTTTCTTTAGGCTTTATTTCCTCTGGAATTCTTTTTCTGCTGGGAGTTAAATGTTCTTCTATTTGATGCTTTCTAGTTGGAAGCCCAAAGAGAGCACCCTGAAGATTTTGTGAGGGGCTGTAATGAAAGGAATCTAATGTCTTTCCTATAATTGTATTGTATCCCTAAATATCTCAGTAGGCTACTCCTGCATTCCTCTATTTTCTTTAATTTGTTGCTCCTCTCACATTATAGCTCTGCTCAAACTTCATTGACTCCCTATTCCTTCTAGATTCAGATATAAATTCCTCTGCCCTTCACAACCTGGATCCAACCTACTTTTTCAGCTTATGAGCATATGACTCCCTTTCATGTTCTGTGTCCAATTTAGTCTTCTCACTTTCCCTCATGGAAGAAAATGTATCCTCCATCTTAGTGTCTTCTCCATTCTACCTTTAAAATCACTTGTTTCCCTCAAGAGTCAGCTAAAGTACTACCTTCTTTATGAAGCCTTTTCTGATTCCTGTACCTCCTAGTACCTCCCTCAATGACCTTATATTCATTTCATTTCCATTAATGTACACGATGGTTCCAATAACAGAAAATAAACTCCTTGAGGGCAGCAACTCTTATATTTTTTCTTTTTATCCCTCTGTCTAGCACAATTTGAAATACATAGCAGGTGATCAACAAATGTGTGTGTTGACTGGTTATTCTCCTGTATTAAACTATATCTACCTAAATATATCTCTGCTCTGAAAAAATCTTTAATTTTATTAATATTTCTTGGGAACCCACTTAACCCAAATCTTCTGTGAGCTAAGCAACTTATTTATTTAGCTAAGCTAAATTTTAAGTGAGCTAAGCAGCAGAATGAAGATTTGAACTCGGGTTCTCTGACTTCAAATCCATTGCTTGTTTTAGTAATATTCTTAGCAGCAAAATGATGGACTATAGAGAGAAGAGAGGGAAGAAAAGGACTTGGACTTTTGCCTCCTCTTTTCTCAAGGTCCCCAAAATAGTACTTCCTTTGGCTGCTTACCACATTAAAGAGTATTCATCCTTATACAAAAAGGATGTACTCTAAGCCATCTGGGTAATTAAGTCTAATGTTTCCATTTTCATTCAGTCAATGGTTTTACAGGAGATGGCATATTGGTTTAAGAATAGAGTATGGACTTGAAGTTAGCAAGGTAAGATTTGGAAGAGGATACTTCTGCCCCAAGCACATAATTCAGATGCATTTTGAATATTTTTCACATGCTACCCTGGCAGTTTTGCCCTCAGTCTAATCTGATTTCCAGAAGAGTGTTGGCTGGCAAATTTTGGATACTGATATCTTAAGTCACCCCTCCTGGCTTCAGTTTGAGAAAAGGAAAGAAAACTCCTAGAGAGTGAGAAAGGGAGGCTTTTGTCCAGATACTTGCAAAGCTTGGCCATTACTCTTCAGAAGACAGACCAATTATGCAAAACTCCTTAAGCCTCACTAGATGGTGCTACAAAAGCTTCCAACTTCTTGAGAAAAAAGAAAAAGGCCATGTGGGTTTCACGATCCCCCCCCCCCCCCCGCCCCCTTCTTCTAAGTAATAAGGCATAACAGGTGGAAAACTTGAGCCATCTCAAGTGTAGTGTCTTATACAGATTAAGAGACAGATACCCATGGCACAAAGTTTTTAAGGACATGTTTTCTCTTCAGTATGACAAGCTAAATTCAGTTTATTGTTAGTTATATGAACTGTTCTGAATTCAATTTAAATTCTGTAGTGGGAATTTTTTCCCCCACCGATGGATAAATCTATTATTCGCATTCACAACCCACTTTTAATAAACCTAGTGGAGAGAGTGCTGTACCTGGACCTTAGTTTTGGCGCCTTTTCAGACACTAACTGTGTGACCCTTGGCCAAGTCACTTTACATTTCAGGCTCAGTCTCCTCAGCTATAGAATGGCCGTAATAATTATAGCATTTATATCACAGGATTATGTTGAAGATTATGCCAAAGAATGTATGAAAAGTGCTTTGCAAAATGTATAGGCCCTGGAGTATTTCTATATGACCTGGAAAGACCTCCATGAACTGATGTGGAGCAAAATGAACAGAACCAGGAGAACATTGTACACAGGAAGTGAAGCATTGTAGACCAATCAAATGTAAGTGCTAATCCACATCATGAAGAAAGAACTGTGGGAGTAGAAACAGAAGAAAACCATGTGATTTATCCCTTGTTTATATGGACATAGGATTTGGGGGTTTGCTTTTTAAAAGACGACTCTATTACAAAAATTAATAATATAGAGATAGGTATTGAGGGATAACACATGTACAACCCAGTGGACCTGCTTGTTGGCTCTGGGAGGGGGGAAGGAAAAAAAAAACATGAATCATGTAACCATGGAAACATTCTTTAAAATAAAATTCTTACCATGAAAAAAAATGTATAGCACTCCTCCCCCCCCCCCATTTCAGAATTAGATTTATAAGTTACCTTGGCCACATGAATATTCTAACCGTAATGTCAAATTCTTGCTACACAAGCCTCAAATGGCCCACAAACTCCCAAGTGTTGCCTGAATCAGTTTAAAATGAAAATAGAAAATGGTTTAACAAAAGAAATAAAAATTCAACAAAACAATAAAATGTATAGCCCCAAGTAAATGCTATTTATAATAAGCCTGTGATCAACCCAAAGCAACATAATGAAGTAGACAAAAATTGCCTTTCTCCCTGTACCTGGTGCCTTCACATTGTCTTCAAGATGCCCTGAGTCCTCTACAGTTTTCCTTCTACCCAGGCTTGCTGCATCTGAATCTAACCCATGCTCTAACTATATTCAGGGCAGCTAGGTGGTACAGGGGATAGAGTGCCCAGGCTCATGTTGGGAAAACTCATCTTCATGAATTCAGCCCCAGTCTCAAACACTTCTTAACTGTTTGACCCTAGGCAAGGCACTTGACTGTTTGCCTCAGTTTCCTCATCTGTAAAATGAGCTGGAGAAGGAAATGGCAAACCACTCCAGTATTGTTGCCAAGGAAACCCTGAATGGGGCCGCAAAGAATCAAACATGACTGAAACAACTGAACTAACAAAATTCACTGCCTTCTGCCTTTGCAGTCTTGTTACACTTTATATACTCCAGTGACACTGTTTTCCTTGCTATTCCTCATGTGTGACATTATATCTTCCAACTCCCTTTTTAAAAACTCATATTTTCTGTTTCAGTAACAATTCTAAGACAGAAAGGCAAGGGCTAGGCAGCTGTGGTTAGGTGACTTGCCCAGGGTCACACAGCTAGTAAGTGTCTGAGGTCAGATTTGAAGAGGAAGCTTCCTGATTCCAGGCTTGGCATTCTAATAGTCATGCTACCTTGTTGCCCAAATTACATATGTAAGATATACCAGTTATAACTTAAATAAGCAAGTGTAGATCTGCATTGGTTTTCACACTTGGAGATTTCTATGCTAATAAAATCACAAGTCGTTAGAAATTATCCCTGTTTATTACCCATTTAATTTTTTATTTCATTTATTATATTTTAATTTTTTACTAATTATATGAAATAACATTTCCACACAAGTTTTCCTAAGTTATATGATGAAACTTATCTCCCTCCCTCCCTCCCTTCCCTTCTGCCTCTTAGTGCTGGCAGGTGATTTAATCTAGGTTGTACATGTGTTATCCAGCAAAACATATTTCCATATTGGTTTTTTTGTAAGTGAATAACCTTATAAAACCAAAAACCCCAAACATAAATCCAAATGAACAAGTGAAAAATCATAAGCTTTGATCTGGATTCTGACTGCTACAGTTCTTTCTCTGGAGGCGAATAGCCCTCCCTCTTTGTCCTAAGTCCCTCAGAATTGTCCTGGATCATTGTATTGCTGAGAGTAGCTAAGTCTATCACAGTTGATCATTCCACAATATTGCAGTTACTGTGTACACTGTTCTCTTCTGCTTATAGAAATAAGCTTCTGCTTATTTCTACTCCATAGCAGTCCAGGGAGGTCTTTCCTTTATTACCCATTTCAGATCGCTGTGTTACTAGGCAAGTAACTTCATTTTTTTTGTTTCTTCTTATTCATCTGCAAAATAGAAATAATCATATATGCACATGCATGTATGCATGTATAATGCAAATATAAATATGTACATGCACAATACTTCCCAAGGTTGTTATAGAAAAGAAAGTTGAGAATTAGGGGATTTGTGTTCAAGGCCTGATACTTCCCATCTGTGTGACACAACCTCTCTGAACCTCAAGCTCTTCCTGTGACTACATAGTTTTTAATGTCCCACCAATGACAGAATCTTATCTTTGCAAGGATGCTCAGAGACTGTCTGTTCTAACCATACCTGAAAATAGGATCTGTTTTGTAGCATGCTTGAAGAGTGAACATCAAGCCTTGGGTTGATGGCTTTGAATACACAAGCACCCATTCCCTTCCTGGTGTAGCCCATTCTATATTTGGAAACTAATTTTTATGAAGCTTTTCTTTTGTTGTTGTTATTGATTTGCATCCAACTTTCTGTGACCTCATTTGAGGGTTTCTTGGAAAAGACATTGGAGTGGTTTGCCATTTTCTTCTCCAGCTCATTTTATAGTTGTAGAAACTGAGGCAAAAAGGGTGAAGTGACTTGTCCAGGGTCACATAACTAAGCAGATTTGAACTCATTAAGATGAGTCTTCCTGACTTTAAGTCCAGTGCTCTATCCACTTTACTAACTAGCTGACCAAGATTTTCCTTTTACCAAGCCTAAATTTGTCTCTTTGTACCTGCAATTCATTACTCTCTGGTTCATGCATCACCACAATCCCTCTCCCATTCCCACTCCCACTTCTTCCATTGTTGAGTTTCTCCTGGAACCTTCATTTTGAGGAAGGGCCCAGGCCAGCTATCCTTCATTTTTTGGACTTTGCCACCGAGCCTCCCTCCATTGCTTTTCAGTTCCAATTTTCATATTGTTTTCCATTTGGGGGATGTAAGCTTTTTGAGGGCATGATATATCTTTCTTTTCACTTCAATTCATACTCCTATCAACTTATTGCAGTGCCTAACGTGTGGTAAGCACTTGATAAATGCATGTTGGCTTGACTCTGGGACCAAGCAGAACAAGTTTTATCCTTCCTCTTCAAGACAACCCTTTAAATATTTGAAGGCGTCTATCATAAAGTCTCTTCTTCAAACTGAACATCCCCACCTCCTTCATGCAGTATGCCTGGAACTTAAGGCCCTTAACCACCTATCTCTGGACATGTTAATTTATCAATATCCTTCTAAAATCGAGATTCCAGAACTGTGCATGCACTTCTCCAAAAATATCTAACCATGGCAAAGTACAATGGTATTATTACTTTGAATACCCTGAAAACTCTCACCTCTCTTAAAGGTAACTAAGATTGTTTTAGCTTTCTGAGCTTCTATATTGCACCATTAATTCATAAGGAGCTTGTAGTTTAATGGAATCCCTAGTTCTTTTTCATCTTAACAGCTTTCTTTCTAGTCTTCTCTCTCCCATCTTCAACTTGTGAACTTGATTTTTGAACTGAAGTGTTAAGATTTTATATTTTATTATACTTCTTATTCATCAAAAACCTTTCTGAATCTTTTCTGTCATCTGATGTGTGAACTCTGAGTCTTTACAAATTTGATAAGCATGTCATCTATGCCTTTATCCATATCATTGACAAAAATGGTAAACAGTCCAGGGCCAAACAGAGATTCCCCCGAGGAAAGCAAGCTGTACTTCCCACCAAGGGGATATGGAGCCATTAATTGCTACTCTCACCCCTAGGGACAACATGAAACATTGTCAACCACTTTTCAAAAATTTATGTAAACTACATATCAGATAGTGATCTTAAACTAGATGTATTTAGATTTTATCATTATATCATTTATATATCATATTATACTGTATTCTTTAGAAAGTAAGATATTATAATAACATCTTGATGGGTTTTTTTTTTTAAAAAGAAGCACTTTGCTTTTCCCTTAAGTTGGAAATAAAAAAGGTAGCTACTTTAGGCAGTGGCAGTCCAAGAAGGGGGACTTCGGCAAGAATGATCAGTAGTACCTTGGGATGCTCTTCAAATAATAACAGAATAAGCCCTTGATTAAAATGTTTGGGACCTCTCATGATTAGAGAAGCTATACTTTGTGTTTTCCATTTTTTGAAGATGCACTGGGGAAAGTTCTATGACATGTTTTGTGAGATCTTTCCCTCGAGATCATTTTTAGAATTTGCGTGACACTTTTTGACAACCTGCAGTCACTTTCTGAACTCTACCTTGAGGGGCCACTGAGAGCATCGGTGTTAAGAAATATATATGCCATCAATTGTTTATAGTATTGACTTGCTTCCTAAGCTAGGCTTATGGCTTCACCAGGTGTGCCTAGTGTCCATACTCACTCATCTTTCCCCTCTATCGCTGTCCATCATTCTAAGTGCACCAGCCCAGTTTTCCTAAATGCACTCCTTGCTTTTCCCTTGTCTCTCACACAGCCCTATTGTTAGGTCTTATCCTCTCTTTGGGAATAGCAGTCAGCCCAGTTGGGAGTCTCCTTACTGTCAATCACTTCCCAGTGAAGAAGAAAATTCCTGTCTTTAGATACAATAAGTGACATGTAGCATTCTTTGTAGATTGGAACCCATGGAGAGAATAATGATTCAGCGGAGAGCGTTAACTGTGACCGACTATGGGAATTTTCACAAACGTGCGTAGCTACTTTTGGATTATCTCCAGAACTAATATTAGCAGCCAGAGAGGCTGTTTGGCTTGATAACACTCATCAAAAGGTTTCAGTTCCTTGTGGGGCTGGGAATTGTGGATGCTGTACTCAGAGAGAATGCTGGCACAGCATAGCAAAATGTTGTGTAAGCTGATATTTTCAGATCCCTTCTCTGATTTCTTTGTACAAGATGCTAGGCTTCCTCGGGCCTCAGTTTCTCCTTTTATAAAATGAAGAAGATAGATTATATATGTGTGTGTTTTGAATGCAATTATGTTAAATTGTGCAGAATAAGTAAAATGAGAAAATATCACTAAAGTGAAGCTGAATAGAACCCTATATTTTGAAAGAATTTTTACAAAAGAATACAAAAGCCTCTCTTCCCTTTGCCTGCTATATCTGCTGTGTTAAAACCTTAAATGCTACAGAAATGTGCTACCTTCAGTGACAGTTGGAAAGTGAAACTCCATTTGAAAAGAAAGTGAAACTGGCTGAAAAAAATCCCATTCAGTGGAGAAAGAATAAGTCAACAGCCTAAACTATGAAAAGCACATTTAGAAGAAGAAAGTTGGAGGGGGGGGGGAGTGTAGCAAGATTAATCATTGCAGGAGCTAATCACAGTAAGGGAAGAAGAATTTTAAAAATAGGATTTTTCTGCTTTCAGCAAACAATGTCCTTCCTCCTCTTATGAAATGGGGTTGGGGGACAGAGTGGCAATTTCATTCAGTTTCTGAGGTTGAACTTTCTGAAGATAAGCAGCATTGCTTAGAATTGAATAAACTGCCATTTCTATAGTGAGGCCAAATTAATTTCCATTCTGCATTTCCTTGCTTTGGAGATATGTGGAATGGGTAGTTTGCTTTGAACATTTCTGGAGTTTCATGTCAAGGGAACACAAGAGAATATAAATTACTCCTCCCAAACCATAGCATTCTATTGTTAAGCTGTCACCCACTTTCTAAAGTACTGTACCACAGCAGCATTCTTTGTCCTTACAGACAAGGCTAACTTAGAGAAGTTTACACCTGGAAGTGACCTTGAGAGGTCATACCATCCACTTCCTTATCTTTGATTTAGTCTTTCATTTATTTAGCATGTCTGATAATTTTTAAAAACACATGTAGATTGGTACATACATGGGCTACTTCCTCCAATAAGTGGGTAAACTCCTTGAGGGCAGAAATGATTTCATTTTGTTTCTTAATATATATCCCTACCATCGAGCACAATGCTTGGCACATAATAAGCACTAAAGAAACGTTTGCTGATTGATTCATAAAAGGTATAACCCTGGGCAAATTCTTGTCACGACAAAAATAGTTAAAATAATCTGAGTGAAGTATAGTGGTTTTAAAATTTTCTTCCCAACTTATTCTTGCCTTCATCAGTACTTTGCATGCCCTTTGGTATAAATGTTATGGTTATCCCAGATAAAATTCTTTTGTTGTAGACAAAATTCATGAAAATTAATTGATTCAGAGATCTTTTTAGTTCAGATGAGTCAGACATCCTAATACCATATTTGAACCAAGAAATAAGCAAGAAAGAGAGATCATTGCGTAAAGATACACAATTTTTGCTACAGAGTAGACTTTTAGGTAAAATTGCTTCCTTGTAGAACTTATTAACTACCTACAGGTGTGCAATTCCTCTCTTCCATTAGCTTTCCCTTTTTATTTTTACCCCAAGAGTCATAATGACAAAGTGAATAGAAGGTTGACCTTGGAGCAGGGAAGACCTGAGTGAAAGTTTTGTCTCTAACACATAACCAGCTGTATGTTCAGGGACAACTCTTAACCTTTTAGGGTAGCAGTCATCGCACTAAGACAGGTATTCTTAAATTTCTCTCTGCCTCTCTCTGTCTCTTTGTATGTATGTATGTGTGTGTGTATGTGTGTATGTGTATGTGAGTGAGTGAGATATATATACACACACACACACACATACCCATATGTATATATGGAGACGGAGGGAGGGAGAGAGAAAGAGAGACGGGGGGGAGAGAGGGAGAGAGAGACCCTTTTGCAAATATGGGAAAGCCTACTGACCCATTCCTAGGATAATAGTTTTTAAACTTACAATCTAAGGAAATGTTAAATTTTATTCAGAAGTAACTGTAAATAAAGATTTCTTTTTCCCATCCAAGTTCACTAATACCTTGCAAGCTTTAAATTAAACCCTTCTGTGGACACCAGATTAAGAATTCCTTCTCTATGATGTTAAATTTAAAACATAAATTGTTAACTTGTTATAATGAAGGAAGATTTTACACTGAGAGTTTTCTACATGGATAGGATTTCAAGCCCTCACAAAATTTTTTTTCACCCTAAAAATCACAGGAGAGAGAATTGTGAAGACAGCCTAGTCTTGTTTGTTGTCTAGCCTCTCTAGCCTCAGAATTTTTTAAAAGACCTTGTGAAAATCACTATAAATCGGTAAATCTGCTTGTATGGCATCATCAGAGTTAGTTTCGTGCCAAAGTATTAAAAAAAGGAAAGTTTGTCTTTAGTTCTCCCAGCCTACTCTTTCTATTTTTTTATTGTCATTAATAAGGTTAATAAGTTATTAAGTTAATAAGAAATTAATAAGGGCCTACTGTGTACCAAGCATTGTGCTGTGCTAACCACTAGGGAAATAAAACCAGGCAAAAGACAGTCACTACTCTCAAAGATTTCACAGAAGCAACACAAAAATCCCTTTTAACAAACAAGATATATGGAGAGGATACACTGGAGATAACCGATAAAGAGAAGGTGCTAGCATTAAAGGGATCAGAGAAGGCTTCTTGTCAAAGATGAGATTTTAGCTGGGACTTCAGAGAAGCTAAGATAGATGAACACTTAATACAATAACCACAACACTGAAAAAACAACCAACTTAGAAAGCAGTAAGAAATATGATCAATGCAATGATCATTCAAGGACTAAGGAAACGCGTTCTCCATTACAGAGAGGTGATGGATTAAGGGTGCAGAATGAGACTTATCTTTTTTGTGTAAAACTATTGAGGAAATTTGTTTTGCTTGACTACATATGCTTGTTAAAAGATTTTCCCCCAATGGGGGAAAAAAGAGAAAATATCTAATATTTTTTTTAAAGAAGAGGCAGTAATGGTAGAGTAGGTGCTTCAGATATGAAATATTGCAGACACTTTCAGAAAATGACATTGTATTATTAGTTTTATTGAACTATTTTATATCTTTCTCTCCCCTCTGCCAAGGCACTCAGTAATCAAGTTCTCTTTTTGTAATATGCAGATCTTCTAAATTCATTAGTCACAAAGTCAAAGATAAAAGATTGGGAGTTGGAAAGTATTTTGCAGGTCTCCAACCTTTTCATTTTACAAAGAAGGAAGCTGAAGTTCAGGAAGGTTAAGAGACTTGCCCAAGGTCATACACATACATAATAAGTAACAGAAGCAGGATTAGAGTCTAGGTCTCAGAAGTCAGAGAGTAATGGGTTTTTCCACTATAGACCTCTCCATAATAAGTTGTTCCCCCCCCCCCCCCAGGAGTCTGCATTTAAAAGAGGCTATTGGAAGAGGGCTACAATTATGAACAACTGTTTAAGAGTGAGCTTTTTAGTCACTGCTTAGATACAGCTGCATGGTAAAAGGAAGGAAGATGGCTGTGTAGGTAGAGAAGGCAATGATCATCAAACTGGAACCAGTGCGTGGGCACCGGATTAAAATGAAATCGGGAAATAGTTAACAAAATGAAGAAAAAAAGAATAAAACATAATTTTTTAAAACTCTTACCTTCCAACTTGGAATAAATTCTAAGTATTGAATTGCCAAGGCAGAAGAGTAGTAAGGGTTAAGTTAGGGGTAAATGATTCTTCCTTACTCCAAATCTAGCACTCGATCCCCTACAAAAACTCATCCACAAATATTTATACCCTTAGTAGGTAGAGTAGCTATGCATAGGGAGTCATTCAGAGAGGCACATTCACACAGGGAATATCTTGACAAAAGCCAGGTTCAGAGAGCTAGGTCTGAGGCCAGATTTGAACCCAGGCCCTCCTGTCTGTAAGCCAGGCTTTTATCTGCTGCAATAGAATATGTTAATTTATAATTTTCCAAGTTAATAGGTAGCCCACAAGGATTCTTATGTATGATTTAGTGGCACCCAGTTTCTATTTGAGTTGACACCAGTGCTCTAAATTGCTTTTGTCTCTATGCCTTTTCATTGCTAGCTCCTAATTTATCTATGTGAAAGAAATTGATTTTTTCAGTTTGGAAACCTGGGGAATAGTCAGTCCTAGAGCTGTTTGGCAGTTAGGGAAAGTGACCCTTATCTGCTTTATGATATTCCCTCAGAGATTGTTAGAAGGCTTAGGGAATGCTCACTATAAACGAGAATTATGTTCTCTTAAGCACAGTAACCAATGAGTTTGTTATCAGCCATTCAGTTGTGTCCAACTCTTCATGACCCTGGGAACCTCAGCAGGCTAATACTCCATCATGTTTTCATGGCAAAGATAGTGGAGTGGTTTGCCATTAGGCAAACAGAATTTAAGTGACTCACCCAGGGTCATATGGCTAGTAAGTATCTGAGGCCAAATTTGAACTCAAGTCTGTCTGACTGCAGTTCGAGGCATGACTGACTGGGCTACCTGTGGCTTCCAACCAGTAAGTTTAATTCAAATTTAAGACAAATTTGAACTTGAGGACACTAGCTACTCAGCTATAAGTGTCTCTGCTTTTGGTCCTAAAGGTCTTGACACTGAAGATTGAATATCTTCTGCTGGAGAGATGGAAGGACCAGAAGACAAGACTTTGGGAGAACAAGGCTGTCCCATTCATATGGGGAAAAAGAGACAAGAATGCCTTTTTATAGGTAATGATTGTTCTCCCCCGATCTGTGGCCAGAACTCGTTCATAAATGAGTCATGAGAAACCTCTGGCTTTGAATGAAAAGAGAATGATATAGATATTCCAAGACTTCAGCAGAAGCCAGAAGGTGGAAGGAAATCATCATCTATTGGTATTGAATCTAGGAAGAGGTTATGCACCCAGTCTAGCTCAAGCGAAACAATATCCACCAGAGACTATCTGCTTGTTTAATGGAGTGGCATATGGTAGAAAGTCTGGAAAAGGCTTAGTAGAATTAGTCATGTGACAACACAAAAAAGATATCAACAGGAGAGCTGTGAGTTTCCCCTTGGCCTTTAAACTCTGGGCATACATCTTCTATGAGGCTGACCCTCCACTCATGTATGCCTTTATCAGTCTGTTTTCTGTGTGCACGTGCCTCTCTGAATGACTCCCTATGCATATCTATTCTACTTACTAAGGGTATAATATTTGTGGATGAATCTTTGTAATGGATAGATTTCTGGACATGGAGTCTGGAATAATAATTTTCTTGAGTCAAAATCTGGCCTCAGATACTTCCTAGCTGTGTGACCTTGGGCAAGTCATTTAACCCTGTTTTCCTCAGTTTCTTCATCTAACAAATGAACTGGAGAAGAGGATGGCAAACCATTCTACTATCTTTGCTAAGAAAATCCCAAATGAGGTCATGAAGCATCGGATTCAACTGAAATGACTGAATAACAACTGTCCTACGTTTATGAAGGAAATGTTTTATTACTTCTTTTAAAAAATTGCAATTTATCAAATGATTTAGTTGAATGCCTTTGCACTGAACCAATAGCTCAAAGGTAATACTTTGGTAAGGATTTGTAAGATGTAGCTTTGAGTGTGTTGTAGACCTATAGAATATCTAAAGTCTGGAATAAAATTAACTGGGTGATTTACTCTCTGAATTGGAGAGAGCTCCTCAGGCACTACACATGAATCACTGATAGTAGAATTTTAGATGTTGCTATTGCTGAGAGACATATTGTTGAGTAGGTGAAGGGAGTGAGGGAGAACCTCTCCAGGGATCCTACAATTTTAACACATAGAATAACCATAGAATCAGCATTAATGCGAGGCTTTGCTTGGTCAACATCCTGGCAAAATAGATAGATACAAGTAAGAAAAGTAGTGAGTGGTTTAATCATTCTATTATGCAGTGGATGGAGCTTTGACTCTGGAATTTAGGAGTTAAAATATGGCCTCAGAAAGTATGACCATGAGCAAGTCACTTACCCTCTCTTTGCCTCAGTTTCCTCCACTGTAGAATGTGAATAATAATAGCACCTTCCAGGTTTTGTGAAGTTCAAATTACTTGTAAATACTTAGTACCCTGCCTGACCCATTGACTCAGTCAGTGCTATATAAAAGCTACCTATCATTGTAGTGGTTGTTGCTGTTGTTTGTGACTTGTGATATAAGTTTTGGAGACAATTTGATACAGTGGAAAGAATGATAGATTTAGACCCAGAAACCCTGGTTTCAAATCCTGGCTCTGTCACTCACTTGTATGACCGTGTACAAGACACAGCCTCTTTGAGCCTTAGTTTCCTCATCTATAAAGTGGATGTTGGACGAGGAGATTAAACTAAGTGGTCTCTAAATTCCCTTCATCTTCTAAAAGATCTTTTGATACAAGTGGAGGGACCAGGCAGCATCTTTACTCTCAACTTTTTGTGTTAGCATGGCTGGGAGAGTCTTTGGGGAACTCAAATAAAGGAGAAGAAAGATAGCTATGAAGGCATAAGAAAGAAGTTGGATCATGATGCTGAATATTGATGCTGAATAATAATAGTTAACATTTAGAAATGAGTGTAAGGTTTAAAAGAACTTTTAATTCATTTGAACCTTAAAATATCCTACAATTATTTTTACCCAAATTGGGGGGGGGGCAGGTCTAGGCTTCTGATTTTATTGATATATAGAACTCCCAGTTGGAAACTACCTCCAGTGATACAGATTGACAAACCATCTGCATTTTATAGTTTTGGAGACGTTTCTGAGGATCCTGGAAAGTTAGATGCCCCACTTAAGATCACATAATCAGTATATAACAAAGGCAAGACTTAAATCCCTTCCTTCCTACTTCTCAGAACAATTTGCTATAGGTTCTAGCATATTTGTTCCTCATCCCCATGTTATAAAAGCAGTGGCAACAGAGTTTGGAAGAAGGAATTATTCAGGGAAATCCAGATATGATAAACTTCATCTCAAATGACTATCAATGTCCTAAGCTATTTTAAAGCAATACTACACAATTGGTTGGCTTTTTAAAGTCTTTGCTAGCCATTATATAATTACCAAGTTTTACATGAAAACAGAAGACTTTGTTTTCTTTAATATTTGCCATCTACGTATGTGCTGGGCATGTAATTTATTCCTTTATCCAAGTCATTGATAAAATTGATAAATGGCCCAGATCCCTGGGTGATTCCTCTGAAGTCCTTCTGCCATATTGACATTGAACCATTAACAATTCCTCTGAGTCAAGTCATCTAACAAGTTCTGAATTAAACAGTATTGGTATCATTGTCTAGTTATATTTTAATATAAAAAATTCCTTAGGTTATTAACTGCATTTAAAAAAATAAATGATGCTACATATACATTATGACTCAAGGAATTTATTTACTGTGCAAAATCTACATGTATCACTCCTCAGTTAGATAATCTATTCCAGTGAATATGAATGAGCCTGATTGTAAGGCTTCTTGGTTTATTGGATTTTGTCTTTTGCCTATCTCTGACTTGTACACATGTGCAAATTACATACGAGGCTTATAAGTATTATAATGGTAAACCCACACAAACACTTGCTTCACTTCTAGGCTTGCTCTGGTTCATGAAAACTATAGCTAGGAAAGAAGAGGTAGCGAACAGATTTTAGATCTAGTGTGACTGCTACCCTTTTGGTCCTTTTAAAGGAGTTAAGGGATGGAGTTGTAATCCTACAGCAATCTTTTGCAGGGTCAGGGAAACCGAAGGAGGTCAATATGGGAAATTCTCTCCAGGCAAAATTTCTCTCTAAGCCTGGAATTAGGAAACTATCTGTATGTGTTTGTGTGTGCGTGCGTGTGTGTTTGTGTATTTTCCCTCATAGAATTCCTCATATCTATCTATCTATCTATCTATCTATCTATCTATCTATCTATCTATCTATCTATCTATCTATCTATCTCTCTCTCTCTCTCTCTCTCTCTCTATATATATATATATATATAGATAGATAGATAGATATAGATATAGATATATTCTAGAGGAGGCAGAGCTACTCAGTTCTTATTTTGATCCAATTTTCCTTGCCAAGATCATTGCCCTTGCATTGGAAATGACTGAACAAAAGTGACTACTGGTCAGTTGATACTAAAGGCTTATTGTTCTTCTTCAGGAAGAGGTTAGATGATCTCTCTATGGGTATGTTACAATAGGGATAGTCTTTGGGTGTGGGTTCAGCTAGATGGCCATTGAAACTCCTCCTAAATCTCAAGTTCTATGATTCTACAAATACTGGTGGGTGACTTGCAGAAGTTCTTTATCAATATAAATTATAACAACAAATTGACATTAAGATCTGCCATTCATTTTTAGGCATTCAAGATATTTTATACACATTATCTCACTTGAACTGTATTATACAACTTTATGATTCATTATATAATTTTTTCAGATAAGAAAACTGAGGCTTAGAAAGTTGCCCTACTTGTCTATTAAGTTGCTATTCTGTTGTTTCAGTTATGTTTTCCTCCTTATGACCCCATTTGGGGTTTTCTTGGCAAAGATGCTAGAATGGTTTGCCATTTCCTTCTCCAGTTCATATAGATAAGGAAACTGGGGCCAACAAAGTTAAATGACTTGCCCAGTGTCACACAGCTAGTAAGTGTCTCAGGCCAGACTTGAACTCAGGAAGAGGAGTCTTCCTGATTTCAGGTCCAGCACTATCCACTGTGACACCTAACAGTCTGCCTGTTAAGTAGGAGAAGGTATTTGGATGTAAGCCTTTCCTGTCTCTAAGCCTCTAAGCCATGAACAATTTCCATTAGATTTTTTTGCCTCAATAAACAAATTATTTCATAAAAATTATTAATTATCAGAGTAAAACAATGGTGTATAGTCCATTTTATTTATAACAGATTTTTATAACAGAAAGTCCTTGGATCTGAAAGCTAAAAGGAAATTGTAAGCTGTTTTCAGAATGAGGATTTACATTGGGTATTAGCAAATACTTGTGAATTGATTTCAAAAGCTTGATCTCAGGTATCTATATCCCTTGTTCTAGTACAAAGAGAATGTTAGTGATGCTAGTAATACCTCTTTAATGATCATAATTTAATGTTGGTCTCTTGACAGGCAATCACTTTGTTGCCAAATAAAATGGAAACCAAGAGCTGAACAATCTTTTTTGCATTGCAGGTTATATACCACTTTGATCCTCACTTTTTCTCCAATTCAGAGACAATATACCCTTTTATTGTACAAGTGTTCTTAATGAGGTAATATACAGCATTTTGCAAACTTTAAGGCACTATATAAATGTTAATATGGAATTGTGTAAATGCATATATGTTTTATTGCTACTTTTTCCCTGAAAATGACTGGTTATCTCCATTGCTTAAAAATTATTATAACTGCTATTCTCTTTAGTAGCTACCTATTCAATGTAGTATATATATATATAGGCATTTTCCTCCCTTTTCAATTTATATTCTTGATTTTTTTTTGCAAGTCTCCAGTTTGTTTTTCCAGCCCTTGTTCAGTGTATTTCTTTGGCCAAGTGACTGTCATTCTTATATCTGAAATTAAGAACCCAGAAATCCAAATCTAGTTCTCAGGTATAATTTTCTTAAGCAGTTGTTTACTTCCTCTATCTACCCTTTCCTGTAAAACCTTTTGCTTACAGTTGGGAGCAGCAAAAAAAAAAATACCATCCATACCCCTAAAACTTTTATTTCTTGGTCAAAGTTTAATAATCATTCTAATTATTTTTAACATTTCCCCTGGTAGTACCTTTTATCCCTATGTGAATCAGTGAATGAATGAATGAAAAACATTCAGCAAGCAATTACCATTCTGAATCATAAGTAGAGTGGAGTTTGGCAAATCTTGGATAACCTTTGGACGAGTCCTGGATACATGCTCTGGGAAAACAACAGAGCTTTCTATTGTTCATGTGAGTTTTCTTTTCTTTTTTCTTTTCTCTCTGTCTCTCTCTGTCTCTGTCTCTCTGTCTTTCTGTCTCTCTCTGTCTCTCTCTCTGTCTCTCTCTGTCTCTGTCTGTCTGTCTGTCTGTCTGTCTGTCTGTCTGTCTCTCTCATCTTTCCCAGGCTGAAAAGTCAGGGGGGATTCTCAGGGCTAATCCCAGGACTAATCTCTGTATTTATCAAACCTGGCCTGATTTGATTCTCCTTAGGTAATGGAGTGGCTCTCCACCTCTCCACCCAGAGGCTTCTTACATTGATGCCAAACTTAATACAGACACTAGATCAGCATACCCCACTTCAGCTCCAAATTCCCAGGCTCAAGAGATTAGCCAGCCTTACCCTTGGTGGGTGTAGCAGGGATAATAAGTTAGTGCCACCATAACCAGCCATTTCAGATTTTTTACATAGATGCCTCCGTAGACCTCATAAAGTGGCACAGAGGGGTCTCAGTAGGCTCCTGTCTACCCCAGGGAAAGCTGGTCTGGGGGGCTGGGAAAGGGAGGGCCTCATCCAGTGAGCTTTGACAAAATATTATTTTAAAAACCAACAACAACAAAAAATTCCTCCTTATAACAGAATCACCTACCACAACTACTTAGTCTTTTGTTTCTTCTTACCTTTATCATTTTATGTGTTTCATCATTCTTTGGAGCAAAAGTAGGTGCTTCTTCCCCAGAAGGGAGGAGTCTCCCTTTTCTCAGATATATTTATTTACAAACGAAGGAACTGTTAGCAGAATGTTCAAAATTGGGAAGAGGGATACTGTAAGGGAAAGAGGACCCTTCCTCATCTCACAGTTTACAGAAAACCTAAGCATCTGCTCTAATGAGGAAATAGAGTTCTTTTTTAACCTTTCAAATTCAGTTTTCAAGCAGTACATCATAATGAAAACATAAGATAGAGTGTCAGCAGGGTAATGACTTTCGACTTGTCTTTTCTCTGCTAGTAGCATTTAAAGGAAAGTTAGAAATGTCCAGGAGAGTGAGAGGAGGGGCTAGTGAGTGCCATGCCAGCCAGTATGGGTTGAGACATTTAAGTTGAGGGCCAAATAGCCTTTAGAATTGCACCACAGAAATTCTATTTGCAGGACAAGTCTATTCACTGGCTAATAATTGCACAGAATTGCTTGTGGGTCTGTGCTTCCATACCTCCCAGACAGCGTGGTATTTCTGTTTAAACTCAGC
Organism: Monodelphis domestica; assembly: GCF_027887165.1. Classification (NCBI taxonomy): domain Eukaryota; kingdom Metazoa; phylum Chordata; class Mammalia; order Didelphimorphia; family Didelphidae; genus Monodelphis; species Monodelphis domestica. The sequence continues at coordinate 152,186,456 of NC_077231.1, forward strand.
CACTCCAGCTCTGACTGCTGCCCACCACTGTGGTCAATTGTCTGCTGTCATTTCCATATGCTGTCATTCTTCTGATAGTGCTTCCAAATGAACCCTGAAGTACTCCTTTTGTCTGTTTTAGTGTGTTGCCCCATTATTCTCCTTCAATTCTCTACATAGTAGCTACTTTGGAGCCCAGACAATAACAGATGGGAGGTAAGAAGTAGGATGGAAGTGCATTTTTTCCTTTCAAGACTCTTTATGATAACATATGATTTGAAAATGGTCTTTGCAAAAACTTTGTTGTAGGAATAAGGAAGGGGGTAAAAATTCATGTTTTTTTCCCCTTTAATTTACTGCTTTAAAAAATATGACATGCAAATAATGCCAGCTGTTCCTTTTTTCCCATTCTATGATTTCAGCAAATGACTTCTAGCATATCTGGCTGTGATAATTGCAGTATAAAGTGAAGTACTCTTTGGAGTGGAGTGGTTAGAACTGCTCCATCAGCCTCTGCAGGGTTCTGGGGATTAGTTTTACAACAAGGGAGCCTGAGCAGATGCTCAAGGGTCATTGTGTGAGGCCTGCGGAAGATTGAAAGACAGTATCTCCCACCTCTCCCACAATGGAGCCAGCCATCAGAAAGACTCAAAAGGCAAATGGAAACCTTGTGTTCAGCTGTGAGCATTCGAATGTGACAGCTTTGAGTCAAAGTTTCCTCTCTGATACTTGGTACTGACATTTGATGTTTGTAACAGCAACAGTGCTGGTACTAACCAGGACTGGTCCCTCTCTTTACTCATCTCCACTTGAATTCTCATCTTCTGATTCTAATCAGCTGCAAGTAGATTAGATCATTGAACTTGTTAGCATTGTTTATAAAATAAGAGTAATAGGCTAAGAATGAACCTTTGGCATCTTTGATGCCTAAAGTTAATGGGTTTTGGTGCAATGACTTTGCTGCTTCTATTTTGCCTGCTCATACACCTTTTCTTTGGTCTTCGATCTGATTCTTGGCTGTATATAGCTGAGATTGCTGAATAAGTGAAATATAAGCATATTTAGAAACACAGTTATTGATAAAACAAAGGGACTCCTTTTCCAATCTCCTTACTCTTCACTCCCTCCTGTATATACAGTGACATTGGCCTTTTGCAGTTCCTCCCATGACTCAAATTTTCACTAATGGTCCTCTTTGCCTGGAATATTCTCCCTCCCTTCCTGGTCTCTCTGGCTTCCTTCATGTCTCAGTTAAAACCATACCTTCTCCAAGAAGTCATTCTCAGTTTTCCTTACAGCTGGTGCCTTCCCCTTGAGACTTTCTCCAATTTATCCTGAATATATTTTTGGTTGCTTGCATATTTTCTTCTCTCCCATCATATTGTTAGCACTTCGAGGGCAGGGTTTTTTGCCTTTCTTTGCATCCTTAGTGCTTAGTGCATAGTGCTTTACTCATAGTTTTTCAATTTTGTCCAACTCTTTGTGACTCCATTTGAGGTTTTCTTGGCAAAGATGAGGGTGGAATGATTTTCCATTTCCTTATCTAGCTCGTTTTACAGCCTATAGGAAACTGAGGCCAACAAGGTTAAGTGACTTGCCTAGGGTCACAGAGCTAATGAGTATCTGAGGTCAGAAAAGAACGCATGAAGATGAGACTCCATGGCTCTAGGCTGACAATCTATCCACTATGCAATCTAGTTATCCTTACTGAATCCTCTCCCCATACATATGTTGTAATTTATGATTTTCTCCACTTGAAATCAAATACTATCCAACCCTTTCACTGTGTTCTGGGAAATGCCTCTTCCATAGGCAATAAACATTCCTTTATCTTAATTTTTCCTTCTTCTACCACACCTTCCATCTATAAGTTATTAACTGAAATTTGACTTCTCACCGATGACCCACTCTCCCTGGCAACCTTTTCCAATAGCAGTGGCATCTTCTCTCATTCTCATAGGTACTTTAATTAAGGAAGGGGAGCTAGAATACTTTTTGCTTCTTTTCAACTTTCAGGTCCCCTCCCACCCCACCATCTTCATTAATCAGTTACACAATCATATCCCACCCAATCAAAATCCTGGTAGCTATTGTCTTCAGACCCTTTCTTTCCTCACTTTGTTTGTTCCATGGCATATTATTTTTCTCTCCTCCCAATTCTAGTCCTCAAACACTCCAACCACTCAATTTCTTGATCTATTCACTTCCTATCATGTCAGCCACACACAAATATTGTCATTCAATTGATCTTGCCATCATCTAAAAAAGTACCATTTCTACATTCCAGAATTTTAAAACTCATTTATCTGACAATAATTTATTGACTTTTTACTTCTCCTTCTGTCTACAATGGAACCTCCTATCCCTCCAAATCTCAATTATCTCCCAGGTCAGCTCCCCTGCATGAGTTTCTCTTTCCACATTTCCCTATTCTGAGTCCTTTGTGAAATGATTTAATTCTATACTTTCCATCTCTCTTGCTTGTTTAGCCTCTTTATCTTTTAGCTGGTCATGCTTAGTCAAGTCTCAGGCTTGGATTACTTTCACCATTTGCCACCTTTGCTTTTACAATATGCTGCTATATTAAAGTGGAGAAAATCATGCAACCATTATGAAAGGATTGACTACAAATTTATTATATTTAACCTCAACTGAATGCTTCCTGCTACTAGACCATCCTTCTATTCCTCCATTATCAATTCACTCTCCCAACTCACCCCAAAGGCTCTTCCAAGTCTTTTTATCTTTCCTTAAATTTCCAATGGATCTCCTCCCCCACCATTTCATATGAGGACTTTAACTCATATTATACAGAAAAAAACAAGTTCATTCACCATAGATTCTTCTTTCTCCCTTTTCCTTATCTTCTATCACTCATATGCCTTCTGCCTTTCTCCTCATTCACCCCTCTCTTATATGATGGGTGGGGAGGACTTACTTCTTTCCAAGGTTGACCCCTCTAACTGTTCAAGCAATCCCATTTCATCATGTCTCTTCCAACAGATTTCCCACTGTCATCTCCAGGCATAATTTATTTTCAATCTCTCTGTATCTACGGGTTCATTCTCTACTGTTTATAAACAAGCTCATGTCTCCCACATCCTGAAAAGACCCTCATTTAATCTTTCTATCCCTGCTATTGCCCTATATCTCTTCTGTTCTGCATAGATAAATTCCTTAAAAAAAGTGTTTAAAATAAATGCTTCCACTTTCACTTCTCTCACTCTTTTCTTATCCCCTTACAGTCTAGTTTGCAATCTTATTATTCCTCAGGAACTACTATCTCCACGGTTGCCAGTGATCTCTTAGTTGCCATATTCAATGACTTTCTTTCAAATCTCATTTCTCTTGATCTTTCTGTAGTCTTAGATGTTTTTTAACAACCCTCTGCATCTTAACACTCTCTCATCTTTAGGTTTTCAGGTCACCAATCTCTCCTAGTTCTCTTCCTATGTATCTGACTGCTCTTTCTCACCTCCTTTGCTTGGACCTAATCCAGATCACTCCCTCTAACAATAGCTGTCCCTCCGGGTCCTTTACTGGACCCTCTTCTCTCCTTTCTCTAAAAAAAATTGGTGATCTCATCAGCTCCCAAGGATCTAATAATCATTTCATTGAGGATTCTCAGATCTACAATCTCACCTCTCCAACTGCTTTTCAGATATTTTAAACTAGCAACCTATAACTAAATCTCTTCAGAAAAGAATTCACTATCTTTCCCCCTAAGCCCCAACCCTTCTACCTTTCCTATTACTGAGGAGGGATACTTCATCCTCCAAGTCCTTCTGGCTTACAATCTAGGAGTCATCCTAGATTCTTAATTCTCTCTCTGTTCATATCTAGTCTGTTGCCATGCCCTGTTGACTCTACATTTGTTTCATCTCTTGAATGTATCTCCTCTCCTCTGACATTGTCACCATTCTTGGTCCTCATCACCTCACACTTGGACTATTGAATTATCTTGCCCTTGGGTTTGCCTCCCTTATGTGTCTTCTCCCTCCAATCCATCCTCCATTCAGCCACCAAAATCAAAGATTTCCCAAGAGCAGGTTCTAACATGTCACTCTCCTGCTTGATAACTCTGGTTACTTCTTATCACTTCCAGGTTCAAATACAAAATGCTCTGTTTAGCAATCAAAGCCCTTTATATCCTAGTCCTCTCCTCTCTTTTCAGTCTTCTTACACTTTACTGCCAGCCATGTCCTTTGAGATTGAGTGACATTGCACTAGGTGGTCCACTAAGACATTCCATCTCTGGGCTCCAGGTATTGTTTCTGGCTATCCCCCCACCTATGCCTGCAATGTAATGCTCTCTCTCTTCTTCTCTGCCTACTGACTTCTCTGGCTTCCTTTCAATTCCAACTCAAACCCAATTTTTTTATAATCAGCCTTTCTTATCCTTTGTTAATTATAGTGCTAACCTCTGTTAATTATTTCCTGTTTATCCTGTATAAATGTATATACATATGTACATCTTGTATATATACAAATGCGCACACACACACACACACACACACATTTATATCATTTGCATATTGCTCCCTCATTAGATCATGAGCTTCTTGAGGGCAAAGACTATCTTTTACTTTTTTTTTTGTATTCCTAGTGTTTGGCACAGTGCTGGGCACCTAGTGGGTGCTTATATGTTTATTGATTGTAATCACAGACAGGAATTATAGAAACCATCATCACTGGTTCAAATATAGGCCATATTTTCTCCTCAAATATGGCTTATATAAAACTGAAACTCAGACTATAATAATTGTATATTTATACATTTTACTTCTTTCAAAAATATCTCATTTAAGGAAGTGTCTGATATTCGCCCCAATGTAGTAATTCACAGGACATTTGAAACAATGAAAGCTATATTAGACTGACTTTATAGTATGTACTACTTGGGAATTTAATAAAATGTCTATCACGGTAGTCAGTGATGCATGGAAGAAGACATTAATATGTTAAGAGTTACTATGATGATTATGAGGCAAATAAGAAGTTGTAATGTCACCGCTCAAGGTTAGACCAGATGTTTCAGATTGATAGAGGATCAAATAGAAGTCATTCAAGATGAAGAAGACAGCATAAGAGTGAGATATTAAAGTAGTGTGCTGGACAGCATTCATCTTTTCTTAGCCTTTCCACGGAATTCTTGAACAGATCATAGGGTCATAAAATCTAAGAGCTGGACGAGAATTTTGAAGTCACATACCCCAGCTCTCTTACTCTGAAGATGAGAATGCTGAAGCTCATGGTAGTTAAGTGACTTACCCAAAGTCACACAGTTCAGGACAGAACTAGGACCAGAACTCATGTTTCAGTGGCCGATCTGTGATATTTTTGTCCTTCTAAATCTGATGTCAGGATTTCGGGTTAGGAATTAGAGACCATAGAGATCATGTCCAATAAGTAATTAATAATAATAATAATATAATAGCTAATATTCACATAGTGTATTAAAGTTTGCCAAGTATTTTACAGATATGTTATATATACATGTATATATACATATATATAATTTCTTCCCCCACTATGACAGTAGGAGGTAGGTATTTCCATTTTACAGATGAAGAAGCTGAAGTGAGAGTAGCTATATGACTTGCTCAGGTTCATAGAGCTAATAAGTTTGTGAGACACTTTGAATGAAAGTTTTCTGGAATTAAGTACTCCTTTTTTCCCTACCAATACTCTCACTATGCCTCCTTGTTGGCTTTGTGTAGTTTACAGATAAGGAATTATAGCAGTTTAATACAGTGGAAAACTGTATTAGGGAGTCAAACCCAAAAGCACTGAACTTTGAGCCAGAGGACCTGGGTTTAAATCTTGGCGTGGATACATTCTATCTGTGTAGCCTTTGTCAAGGGACCCAAATTCAGGCAGCATCTGATTCCTGATCTGTAAAATGAATGTGTTGAACCTCTTTCCTTCTATCTCCAGGTCTGGGATGCTACAAGGTGTGGAGTTTTAGTGACTTGCACAAAGTCAGAGGTAACTTGTTGGGAGAATCAGAGTTTGAGATAGGCACACAGCAGTCACTTATTTTTTTGTGTCAATGTTTATTGACTTTTGACCCTTAAATTCATTTGACTTGTCTTGATTCCTGCCCTTCTTTAATTTGCTATTTTATAGCTTTACTCTCTCTTAAATAGGTATAAACTGAGATAGGTTTAGTTTGTGAAATTATTTTCTGTATTACTATGTTCTTTAGACAGTGTTTAATCAAAATCATTTAAAATAATAACAGCTAGAATTTATGTACTACTCTAAGGTTTACAAAATGTTGTACATATATTATCTCATTTGATCCTTGCAGCCTTATGGAGGAATTACTATTATTATCCCCATTTTATAGATGAAGAAATGGAGTTGAGAGAGGCTAAGTGACTTGTTCAGGCTGCCACACCAAGGGAAAGTCTTGGGGTAAGATTTGAACTCAGCTCTTCTTCACTTCACGTCTAGAGCTCTTGCTCATTACTCAGATACATTATGGGATTTAAATGTGAAATGTACAAAGTGCTTGATTTAGTTGAAAAGAAAAGACTCTGAGATGAATGGATCATTAGATATAACTGTCTTCACTGACTTTGAAGATGATGGATGAAAACCTCACTGGCTTTGTTTTGTTTTGCCCAGAGGACTTGTTTCCATTTTCTTAGGATTAGTATTCATTATCAACTTTATTTGCAGCTTTTGGAGTCTAAAATGCAGAACAGAAACCAAGGTGAGGGGGGTAGAAAACCCAAAGCCATCTAGGCAATGGACTAAGTAGGGAAATCATGGCCAAAGGACACAACATGGGCAAAATCTACCTGTGTGTCCCCAGTCGGCCTCCTAGGCACTTTTACTCTACCTTTAGCTAGTCTTAGATGACCATACTTCTGCTAAAGGCATTGACCTAAAAGATCTTGCTTCCACTCCTGTGGGCACATACAGTGACCATCCAGCAGATGGTGTATTTGTAGCAAATTGCTCCTCTCAGCCCCTCAGAAATTAGCCATCAGATTTCTGAAACAACATGGGAGATCGGAATTGACACATGATACCCTTTAAGTGAAAGAATGAAGAATGGGGTTGAGGAATAACTAAATAAGTGAACAGAGGACACAAGTCACCTCTACAGAAGTCTAAAGATTAATAGCCCTTAATATAATTAACAACCAGAGCCAACATCAAAAGCACCTCTTATCTTTATCCTAAAGTATTCTGTTTAATACATAATTCACTGAGCCTATGAACATTCTGGGAACCTTTTGGACGGGTATCAGCCTTTAATTCAAAATTACTCACTTTGGGAAACGCTGGGCACAAAAGGCAGTAAGTACACTCCGTAATTTATACTAGCAATCAAATTGCAATTACAAAGGAAATTAAAACATGACTTTATACAGCCTAACTCCACCCTCAGGGCTACTAGCTATTCTGTAAGCATAGCATGAGAACCCAATCCAGTAATTAAGAATTATGACCCTTTACACTTTACAGCCTTGTTAGGGTGACAGTGTAAAATCCCAAGAGGGGAGAAAAGTTTCACTTTAAATAGTTTTGAGAGGGCAGAACAACATCTTGACAATTTTCCTCTTACCTGCGACATAGTGTCCAATTTGATTAGCTTTCTCAGTGCCAAATGCAAAACCAGAGTGGGTATGCCCGTAATGGAAATTCCTCTTTCCTTTTCCAGACCAAATCCTCAACTTCCTTCCAGGCTTAACAAGGGCTACCTCGTCCTTGAAGCTTTTCTGTATTCTACCTTATCCACTCCCAGTTTTCACTATTCACTCCTGACTTGAGTTTCCCAATATAATATTTACTTATGGATATGTTTTATCAGTGGAAACAAGGGAGGTAACTTTTGGTTTTTAATTTTTGTATCCCCACTGCCTATTGCTGAACCTTCATTGTCATTATTATGTCTTTTCCAAGAGGACCAATGGGATCCCAGGCTGTCATCTTAACTAGTTACTGGATTTAAGTGTGGCAGAGTTGCAGGAAATTGTCAGCCTCTCTCTCTTCCAATTGTCAAAGTCTAGTGGCAAGACAGAAGTCAGGATGCCTGGTATTGGCCTGGAGAATTGCCTTTTTGTTGGTTGGCCCAATTCATAGCTCCACATGAGCACTTAGTAGGAGTTTAATAAATATTTGTTTAATTTAATTTAATTATTTTTTCCATGATTGTTTCGCTTTGACAGTAGCCTAAATAGTGTCAAGGCTCTCACTTTGCTTTAGTGGCATTGGGGCTAATTATAGTTACATTTCAGTCATAGTGTCATAAGCAAAAGCAAATATTGGATCCTTGGGATATAAATCTTTTACAGGTATAGATTGTTCACTGAGCTTTTAAAAACATTTAAACAGATGAAAAAATGGTTTCTAGAAGCAATATGATAAGAAAATAACTTGATCCCCCATTTGCTCTTGTTTATCTATTGCTTAGCACAGTGCCTTATATTGATGCTTAATAAATACTTATTGGATTAGTTTGTATTAATTTAAGGGGTTAGCTGATCGAGCTGAAATGTCTTGAGAGTACTGACATTTTAAATATATTTTATCCTTCAATACTAGAAAACCTTGAGGATTCAATGGAACAAAACTATAATGAGTGGTAGGATTGTTATTTTTGATTGTTATTTCCTGCCTGGAAACTCCTGGAATATCACCATGTAGAACTTTCCTTTATCTTTTTATAGTTTTTTTTTTAACAATTATTTGGAAATAGGCTCAGACAATTTGTAGATAGAGTGAATCACAGACTAGCACGTTGAAAGATCTCAAAGTCTAGGAAGATGAACTGAATTGAAGAGAATGATATTTAGTAGGGGACAATGAAGTAAAACCCTAGCTACATTTGAGTTTTTTTAAAAAAGCAAGCTTTACAAGTACAGTATGTACTTACAAGTACTAGCTAGATAATTGGTTATTGTCCTTTGTACTGGAAGGAGACCAAGATGACATCACTAGGGCTGTCTTTTGACTCATGCATAATTTGGATTTAAGTGAGACAGAGCTCCACAAAATCACCAGCCTCACTCTCTCTTCCAGAGTCATTGATGTCCAGTGACAAGACAGAAGCCAGGATGACTAATGATAGCTTGGGATGCAGTGGATGACCTTGGCTTCTTTGAGGTCTAATCAAGCTCTAAGGGCTCCACAGTGCCTGCTTCTGCCACCTTCATGGCTGTTGGAACAAATTGTTCTCATCTCTCACTTCCATGGAGGAATCTTCACATGCCTGGTGTAGATGCTCCCTAAATCACAGAATGTTGAGAGTTGGTAATGACAAGCTAGATTATACTTCTTGTGGAAAAGACTTAGGGATTTTATGGACTGCAAATCTATAGGACTCAATAATATAAGGGAAAAAAATCCCAAAACTTATCCTTAAGGCTTTCTTGGCTTCATTTATAGAAGAAAAAATCCAGAACAAGGAATGTGGCAAAATATACTTTTGTCCTGGTTAGATCACACTTGACATAAGGTGTTAAGTTATGGGTACCATGTTTTTACAAAAACATTTTAATAAAAATAAAAACAATAACTCATTTCCTTTTCTCTCTTGCATCTCTGTTTGCACTTTGGATCACAGAAGATGCAATGTGGAACCATCACTAAGCCCTATTTTATTGCATTATACTAGGAACAAACATTTGTGTGATGGATGTTGAGGAAACTGAAACACATCCTAAGAAATATGGCCAGGATGGGAAGGAGTAATTAGAAACTATTTCAGGTGGGGGAAATGGGAATGTTTATTCTGGAGAAGAGAAGATTTGGGGAGAATTGGAATGGAGAGTAGGGCCAGTTGAAGGAATTGGGGATGTTTATTCTGCAAGAGGGAAAGTTTTTTTGGGGGAAATTAGGGTAAGGAGAGATAGCTATATTTGATTATATGAAGATCTGTCATTTGGGAAAAAAATAGAACTTGATTTGTTTTATTTGGCCGTTCTGGGTAGAACTAGGAAGAGTGGATGGAAAATCAGAGACAGATTTAAAAAGATAAGGAAAAATAAAAGTCCCCTAACCCTTAGATCTGTTCCAAAGTGAAATGAGATGCCTCACAAGCAAGTGAATTCCCCATCACTGAGGGTCCTGAAGTAGAGGCTGGATAATCACTTGTCAGACATGCTGAAAATAAGGTTTTGAATGTATCATCTCAAAGGACTTTTCTCACTCCAAAATAAAGCTGCCCCATAAACCCATTAAACCTGTTACCTAGGAATTTATTAGAGATTTAATGAGGCATTTTAGAAGAGAGCTCTAGGAATCGTAATAGACAATTGGCAAAAGAATGAAAATATCCAAATACAAATGTGAGATTGATTTATTTCCTTTTCTCTTCTGCAACCCTGTTTCCACGTCAAGTCAGAAACAATGCCTAATGCCTTGTGGAACCATTACTAAGCATTTTTTTATTGAACTACACAAGAATAAATATCTGTGAGATAGATATTGAGGTTATATCTATGTCAGAAATAGATCTTTTCAGCCAGACAAACCACACTCAGCACATCCTCTTTCCATGGTATCATCCTCTATATAGTGGTGGCAGTGTAGTACAGGTGAAAGAAGGCAGTATTTTGAGTCAGAGAACTGTGGTTCAAATTCTACTTCAGCCACTGAATACCCAAATTCACATGGTTTGGGGCAAGTCATTTAATGTCTTTGGGTAATATTTTCTTCATAAGTCAAATGAAGGGGTTGCACTAGGGAGTTTATGATCCTTCAGTTAAAAGACCAATGAAACATATCTGGGTAATACATAATTATGGGGTGTTCCAAAAGTCCATGTGCAATTTTAATCACAGACTTTTGAAGCATTCTGTGAATAAAAATATATTTATCTGTATGCAATAACATATTGCTTATTTATGTATACATATATAGGAGCAATAAAGTTATTATCTTAATCTTAATCTTAAATCTTAACCTAATTTTAAAATCTTAATGTTTACAAAGCATTTTCATTAAAAAAAAAACGGAGTAATGTAATACGTGTTTATTTCAATTTTATTTGTTGTTGGGCACACAGCATTCTGTATTCTAATGCTAGTTTCCTGATTCCCAGTCCAATAACTTCAAATGTACCCTTAGAAGAATTTTTAAAAATATCCATGACTTAAGTTGGAATAATATACCCAGCAGACATTCAACGAATTGTCATTCAAAGTATAAAACTGTTTTGAGAAAATTGTAGTGACAAGAAATTCAACTTGTGGTATAGTGTTTGGGCCATAAGGAGTTCTACAGACTTGGTTGAGAAAGACCTATCTATTTATCTGTATCTAATTATCTACCTCCTTAGCCTCTGCTTTCTTATAGGGACTTGGCTTGAGTTTGAACAGATTGGAAGATTAAGATATTTAGGATGATGGGTAAGACATTTTGTGTCTGGAGACTAAGGAAGCTAGATGTGTATTTGAAGAAACTCCTACAAATCCAGAATTAATTAGGTAGCTAGTCCCTTAGAGAGGAGAACTGCATGAACTCTGATACAGGGTTCTTCTATCTAGTGAATTAGCTTTAGAGGAAGCATTCTGTACTTCTGACAGGTGAATGCGGATTTTATTGCTCCTAACACAATACTCCTGCTTATATATGATGCTGTTAAATAGTTTTTAAAAGTAAAAATAAATCTTAGCACTCTGAAATAGCTCTCTATAAATAATTATAACAACAAGGGTCACATTAATAAGCCATTTAAGAAACAATGAGTTTCCCACACGGTATATTTCCAATAGAAAATAAAAATCTCAATATGGAATCTTCCTTCCCCATAGATTGGTTTATGGAGAGAACTTTGTGCTTACCGAGAAGAAGCTAGTCATTCATTAATGATTCCCACCTACACACACACACACACACACACACACACACACATATATATTTCCCCATAAAGATGACAATCTAGTGTTGACTCTTATAAATGACTTTGAAATTATTCTCGATACACATTGGATATTCTTATACATGTACAAGTTGACTACTCCTGGAAGAACGGAAGTACCTTGAGGACAAGCACTACTTCATTTTTGTCTTCATATTCCCAGAGACTAGCATATTGCTTAATATAGAATAAACACTTGATTCTTGTTGAATGATTGATTCATCGATAGGTGTGGTATAGTGGAAAAACATGGGCTGGGATATAGAATACCTGAGTTCTTGTGCTTCTTTTGGCATTAAATAAGCTGTGCAACTTTCAATCATTTAATGATTCTGTGCTGATGCAGGTTTTCCATGTGTAAAATTAAAGGGTTATACTAGATAATCCAAAAGGTTTTTCCCCAGTTGGTAGATTCTGTGATTATTTGCCAAAAGAATGATTTTGCATATTATCTGTAACAGATACAAATTATAATCTACTTCATTGTAGGGGAAAGGGCACTAGACCTTGAGACAGGAGATTTGGGCTCGAACTCTGGCTGCTAATCACTAGCTGTGTGAATGCTGACTGACTTCATACCTTTGAGACTAAGTTCCCTGATCTGCAAAATAGGAATATATCCAATAGAGGGATATCAAAAAGAAAGGGCTTTGGAAGCACTAGAGCACTCTGTAAATGTACTATTATTAGTGTATCATTACTATGGCTATCCTTACCAGTCTGAAGGCATGACCTCATGGACTGTGGTGCTCCCTGGTTTTAACTCAGGCAGCTTTAGAGACCTGAAGATGTCCTTAAGGCATTCAACTTCACATTAATGGATTAGGAATATGATTACATTACTCTGGAAAGACATATGCATTAGGTTTCAGTAAAAGAGTACCACCATACCAAGTATTGGGAAATCACTGAACAGTCTACCTCATATTCTTTATTTGCTTAGAGGCAGTTAGGTTGTGATGCAGAACAATATTGGGTCTGGAGTTTGAAGGATCTGAACTTGCATCTGGCCTTAGATACTTACTAATTGTGTGACCTCTGGCAAGTAGCTTAACTAATCTTCCTCAGTTTACTCAAATATAAAATCAGGGTAAGTCATACCACTTAATCTCACTGAGCAGTAGTGAGGATCAAATGAGATAACATATAGCACCATATAAATGTACATTGCCTCTAATCTTTCCTTGAAAACTAAGTGAAAAAAGAATTAAATAATAGAATTAGGCAGTTTAAAAAAATGTTTTTGTTAGCCCATCCCAGAAAAAGAAATTGAACAAATCATCAATGAATTCCCTAAGAAAAAAGCTCCAGGGCCATATGAATTCTCAAGTGAATTCTACTAAACATTTAAAGTCCTATTAGTTCTAATACTATATAAACTATTTGAGAAAATAGCTGAGAAAGGAACTCAACCAAGTTCCTTTATGACCCAAATATGGTGCTGATATTAAACCAGGAGGAGAAAAAACAGAGAAAGGAAACTATAGACCATTCTCCCTAATGAATATCGACTCAAAATTTTTAAATAAAATAAAATAATAGTGGGAACATGAGGATTCTAATACACTATTCATGGAGCTGTGAACTGATCATTCTTTTTTTTTTTCTGGAGAGCAATTTGGAATTATACCCAGAGAGTTATAAAACTGTGTATACCATTGCTGGACTTATTTCTCAAGGAGATCAAGGAAAAATGAAAAGAACCCATATGTTCCAAAATATTTATAGCAGTTCTCTTTGTGGTGGCAAAGAATTAGAAATTGTGGGGATGCTCCTCAATTAGTGAATGACTAAAAATTGTAGCATATGATTTTGATGGAATATTGCTGCACCATAAGAAGCAATGAGCAAACTAGTTAAAAAGACAACTTGGAAAGAATTACACAAAATAATGAACAGTGAAATGAGTAGAACCATTATACACAGCTAAAGAATAATGCTGGAAGAATAATTGTGGATGTTACCTCCAGAAAGTAAACTAAATGGTGACAACATGAAAGACTCTAATTTATATGAACGTGTCAGTCTTAGATGATACCTTTTGTGATTGGAGGAGTGTTGGGAGGGATTGGGACAATTATGGATGGAATTTTTTATGTAGATATGAAGAAAAGTAAGCTAACTATATGAGAGATTTATGATTTCATTCATGTCCAGTCTTCTTTTTCTTTGCATATGGAAATGTATGTTTCATTTGGTTTTATACAATTTGTAATAAAAAAGAAAAAATATTAGCAAGGAGATTATAGGAATGTATCAAAAAAAGATCATGTGCTAGGACCAAGTGGGTTTCTGTTGGTTTTATTATTGATATGATCAATTATGCTGATAGTTTTCATAATTTTGAACCATCCTTGCATTCCTGGTATAAAATCCACTTGGTCATAAGTATATGTATGATCTTTTCAAAGGAATTAAAATAGGCAATGAGTAAATAAAGCTATCACTATTTATATATATAATATACTTAGAGAATCCTAAAGAATCAACCCAAATGATCAAAACAACTAACAACTTTAGTGAAGTTTCAGGATATAATCCCCCCCAATAAATCATTAGCATTTCCCTATATTACCAATAAAATCCAACAGTAAGATATAGAAAGAGAAATCCCACTTAAAACAATTATAGATAATATAAAATACCTGGGATTCCATCTGCCAAAACAGACACAGGAATTCTATGATCACAAATAACAAAAGTTTCACACAAAAATCATATCTAAACAATAGGAAAAACCTTAATTTCTCATGGATAAGTTGATTCAATATAATAAAAAAGACAATTATATGTAAATTAATTTACCTATTCAGTGACAATTGAACCACTCAAAAATTATTCCACAGAGTTAGAAAAAATAAGAAAATTCATTGGGAAAAACTAAAGGCCAAGAATATTAAGGGAATTAAAGGAGAAACCAAGAAGGAATGTGGCTTAGTTGTACTGGATCTTAAATTTCAAAATAAACTGGTATTAGCTAAGAAATTAGAGTAGCACATTAATGAAATAGATCAGGCACTCAATATTTAAAATACCATAGTAACCTAGTTTCAACAAACCCAAAGACCCAGTCTTTTGGAAGAACTCACTATTCAACAAAAAGTGCTGGGAAAACTAGAAAACAATATGGCAGAAATCAGGCACAGAACACCTCACACCATACACCTAAGTAAAGTCAAAATGGATACATGATTTAGAAATTAATGGTGAAACCATAAATTGGAATAGTTTACCTGTCAGATCTGTGGAAAAGGGATGAATTTATGTCCCAAAAGACTTGGAGAGCATTATGAGATATAAAATAGACCACATTAAATTAAAAATGTTTTTCACAAACAAAACAATGCAACCAAAATTAGAAGGGAAATAACAAACCGAGAAAAAATTTATAGCAAGCATCTCTAACAAAGGCTGAATTTCCTAATATATAGAGAATGAAGTGAAGTTTATAAGAACACAAAGAATTTCTCAATTGACAAGTGGTCAAGGGTATGAATAGGCAATTCCCAGATGAAGAAATTAAGACTATCTTTAGGCATATAAAAATGCTTCAAATCACTATTAATTAGATAACTGCAAATTCAAACAACTCTGAGGTACTATCTCACACCTCAGACAGGTGAAATATACAAAAAGAAAAATGATTAATGTTGGAAGGGATGAGGTAAAATTGGGACACTAACACTCTTGATGGAGTTGTGAACTGATACAACCATCTGGAGAGCAATTTGAAATCAGACTTAAAGGTCCATAAAACTGGTCTTTTGATCCAACAATACTACTACTTGGTCTATAATGCCCAAGAAATATAGGGGATAAGGACCTACTTGTACAAAAATATTTATAGAAGTTCTTTTTGTGGTAGCAAAGAACTGGAAACTGAAGGGATGTCCATTAAGTTGTGGTATATGATTTAATGGAATACTATTGTGCCATAACTATGAACAAGATGATCCCCCCCCCCCCAAAAAAAAACAACCCTGGAAACATATACTAAATGATGCAAAACGAAGTGAGCAGAACCTGGAGAATTCTGTATGCTGTAGTAGCAATAAAGTATGATGATCAACTGTGAACTATTATCATCTGTGCAAGGATCCAAGACAACTCCAAAGGAAAAATGATGAAAAAGGATGATTTATTCAGTCTGAATACAGATTGAAGCATGCCATTCTTTATTTCCTCCATGAATTTTTCACTAGGGCAAGTTCTTTTACAATATGATGAATATGGAAATACTTATTGTATCACCAATATATTATCTGCCATCTTGGGGAAGGCAGAAGATGGAAGATATAACATGGCAAAATGTCAGAAAATTGAAAATGCACCAACATGCAATCTGGAAAAAAATGAAAAACTGATTTAAAATATTATTTAGTTGTTTCAATCATGTCTGACGCTTTGTGATACCATTTGTGGTTTTCTTGGAATGGTTTTCTATTTTCTTGACCAGCTCATTTTATAGGGAAAATTGAGGCAACAGGTTTAAGAGATTTGCCCAAGGTCACATAGCTAGGGTGAGGCTTGTTAAGGTAGGATTTGGGGTAAGGGAAACACAAGAGGAAAACATAAATAAGCTCTGCTTTATTATTTGGGGAAGGGTAGGAAAGGAACAGGGGTTTAGGAATATACTTATACTTAATTTAAAAGATTATAACTAAGCTATATTATTAAACTAAAACATTAGCTTCCCAAATATCCCAATCTCACACCAGGAGTCCAAATCAAATAGGGCCAGGATATTATGTTGTTAGATGTCCAAGTAAGTCCGGACTGATGCTGCCAGCAGCCAGATCCAGAAAAACTCCTTCCTCCATTGATCACAGGCAAAATCCTTTTCAAGGTCCTTCCAGGAGATCAGACACTGAGAAGACAAACTGTTGGGCATAGAATCTTCCCAGATCCCAAGGCTCAGGCTCCCATGTGGCCCTTGGTCACATGCTATTGTCAATCATTCCCTATGATTTACATTTCTCAGTTTTTGCAACAGTTTTGCAAATTGCAAACTTTTTCATCCTTTATCACAGGCTAGATTTGAAGTAAGAAATATAAGTACTCCTGACTATAAGCCCAGAACTCTATCTATAATGTCACCTAGCTGCCCTTTGTATTTAAAATAATTGGTTTCATCAATGTGGGTATTTTTCCACTGATCATCATTCTTCCATATATGATCTCATGAGCAGTTGTGCCTATAAAATTCATACAGAATCACAGAATTGGAAGAGTTAGAAAGAATCTCAACAGCCCTCTATTCCTACCCGCACATGGAAAGAATAATCCACCCCCCACTAATACAAGGTATTCCAAAAGACAGTGTGGTTTGAACGTTAATAGCTTTAGGATATCTTTCACATTTTACAAGTGGTTGTTCAGCTTCAGGGAAGATTGAAGATACTAGTGGTCCTCAGGATCCAACTACAGAATTGATGGCAAAGCTCAAGGGTTCTTAGGGTGGGTTGTTAGTTCATATGGCAGTATCTGGAGTTCTGGAACCTATAACGACAGAACTCTTGGGAAAGCTTAGTGGACTTGAGGGCACAGTATCAGGAAAAATGATATAAGACTGGTAGTTTTCCATCTTCCTGGAATTAAAATATTTGGTGATTCCTTGCTTGCCCTGGCAATGTGAGTGTCTATATATGCTCAGCAAGGTGGCATATATAGAGTATAGCATATATAAGCACATATAGGGAGGGTAGGTAAATAGATGATAGAAATTAGTTCATCACTGTTGGGAAGAAGGGAGGGGTCTGGAAGTTTGGAGCAAAGAAGCGACTCTGGATTCCCTCCTGCAAAGGAGATTGGTGGGAAGTATAAATGTTTAGCCAGAAGGAAGGAGAATGTAGCATTGGCAAGAAAAATAGGAATGAGATGAAGCTTTGTTAGGGCCTGCACATAGTATCTGAGTGGGGCAGATAGGAAAGAATTTATCAACCTGCTTACAATTGAGTCCACTAGATGATATCTTTACTCAGTGTCCCTACTTTTGCCCTTTGGGACCAAAAAGAACTGATCTGGTTCCTCTCCTATGTTTCAGTTTTTCAAATACTTTAAAACAGGTATTAAGTATCCCCCTGTATCTTCCTTATTAGTGGACTGACTTATGGTCAAGGGCCATAAAACTGGTCCTTGTAGTACAATCAATCATTTCTCTAAAGACCTTTACAGTTTGAGAATTCTTATCAGGGTTTGCATTCAGCTGGTGTTGCCTTTAGGAGTCCAAGATCACTCCCCAACCCCATTAGTCAACTAAAAACACATTTATTAAATGTCTACTATGTAACAGGCATTGTGCTGGGTACTGGGGATACAAAGATAAAAATGAAACCATTTTCCCCCTCAAGGAGCTTACAAATGTGATGCAGCAACTGTGCGGGGCTTTAGTAGAGGAGAACAAGGCTATGTGAGAGAAACATTTCAGAATTACTATATAAAAGTCTTATTTCCTTGGGGATCAGGGGTGAAAATGGCTTCAGATTCAAGAGCTGATCCCATCATGTTAGTAAACTACAAAATTCTCCAAACTGTCTTACTTAATACATTTTGCCTTTTCATATCTCTTTGCAAGGCTCTCTTGTCCTTTTAGTGTAAACCTTACTTGGGGGAGAGCTAACAAAATAAATGGAGTATACTTTGTGGGCTATATAGATACATTTATGGTTGAAGTGAATTAGTATCCATTCAGACTCCCCCATCTTGTCCTCCCAGATGTTTCCCTTAAGGTTTGGACAATCTTATGAGCCCTGAATCAACAGGAAAAGTGACACTCTGCTCAATGCCAGTCAAAGCAGGACTGGAGGACAAGAAACAGTATTGACTACATTAAAATTTTATGAAGTAGAGAGAATGAACACTGGCAATGTTAAAAAATGAAGATAAGAAACTGAACTAAAGTGACTTTGTTGGCTTGTGGGTTTATATGTGAGTTGGGGAAGGAGAGGAGTGGAGAAAATAACTAGGGAGAGAGAATTATAGATATGGAGCTTGAAGGTATCATAGAAATCATCTAATCCAATTACCTGATTTTGTTCTTCATTCATTTCAGTCAGGTCCAACTCCTGTGATCCCATTTGGGGATTTTCTTGGCAAAGATCCTGGCATAGATCGCCACTTTCTTCTCCAGTTCATTTTATAGATTAGGAAACTGAAGGAATCAGGGTTAAGTGACTTGCCCAGTCTCACACAGCTAGAAAGTGTCTGAGGCCAGAGTTGACTGACTCCAGGGATGGTTCTCTCTCCACTGAACCAGCTAGCTGCCACTCACACATAGCTTAACTTTTTAGGAAATTTTCCCCTGAATCAGACCTATGCTAGTCTCCTCATATCTTCTAGTTATTGATTCTGATTTGACCTTTTAGCAACCAGAACTGAACACAATGTGATCCAGGTATTAAAAAAAAAAACTAAGACAGAGTAGAGGGAGACTATCACCTTGTTCCTAGAAGTTATGCCTCTCCAAATAGAATTTAAACATGAATTAGCTCTTGTTGGCTGTCACATCACATTGCTGATTCATATTAAGTTTGCAGAGTGCTTAGATCTTTTTCAGACAACCTGCACTCTGACAATCACATTTCTTCTATCATACCTGTGAATTTAACTGTTTCAACCCCAAGAATAAGCATCAAGTATAAGTATGTGTTCTAACTGGATTTTGACTTGTGAAACAAATATAGATACTTAATGCAAGATCGTGTTACAGTCTTTTTGGATCCTAATGTATCTGGTGTGTTGGTGAAACTTCCTAGTTTGTCTTGTCCACAAATTTGATTAGCATGCTATCAAAATATTTATCCAAGTTTTCAATAAAGGTGATAGAGGTCACTGGCCCAAGACTATATATTTTAGGGCACTTTTCTGGAGACTTCTGGTCAACTTGACACTGAATGATTATTGAGTCTGGCTATTGTTCACCCTTTATCTTCAAAGAGGACCAATGGCATCATGGGGTAATATTTTGACTTGTATAAGAGTTGGAATTATGTGCAGCAGAATTGTACAAAGAAGTTAACCCCACTCTTTCTTCCAGAGCTATTGCAGTCCAGTGGCAAGATAAAAATCAGGATGACTGGTCATGGCCCAGGATGCAGTGGATGACCTTGGTATCTTTGATATCTACCCAAGCTCTAAGTGCTCCACAGTGTCTACTTTAGCTGCCTTAATGGCTGTTGGGACAAATTGTTTTCATCTACCCTTTCCACTGGGGGGAAGTCCTATGAGTTTGCAATCCATATAATTGTACCATTATCTAGTATACATCTGTCCATCATTTCCATAAGAATGGTTTGAGACAATGATAAAATTCTTTACTAAAAACAAGGTAAATTTTTTTCTGTATTTAACATTTTCCGTTATAATCATCAAGTAACTGTACAAAAAGGAAATAAAGTTAGTCAGATGTGAGTTTTTGAAGTTTTGTAGGGTTTCTTTTGTAATTACAACTTTCTTTTCCAGAAGCTCAATAATCATCTTTTTAAGTAATACTATCCAGAATTTTACCAGTAATTATTGAATTCCATTTCACTGATAAAAGAAGATGTAGACCCCCTCCCTTCTCTTTCTCATATTAAGAATCTGGACAATTGACCTCATTCAGTCCTACTGTACCTTTCTCATTCTCTTACAGACTTTCAAGTACCACTCTTAGTGACTCATCAATCACATCCTGCCAATTCTTTGAGTACCAGGAGGCATATAGTTCATCTGGGTTGGGTGACTTGGGTTCAGCTATGTGCTCTCTTATTATCTCATTACTTATCTTGGCTGTCAACTCCTTTTTGTTTTGTCTTAATCCTTCAAAAGACATTCTTCTTAACAGAAAGGTAGAAACAAAATGAGAATTATGGGGAATTGGAGAATGGGATTGTTCTTTGTAATTCTAGCCTTAAGAGAGTTACCCAGGGGCACTCAAAAGGCTAATTCCTTTTTTTCCTATCCATCCTTATAGTCATCCAGGTTTGCAGTCTTAATGCTATCTCTCTTACCTGACTCTTACCAACCATATATATCCAATCTGTCATCAAATCTTGTGATTTCTACATTCACAGCTCCTCTCAGACCCATCCCCCTTTTCTCTATCCACACATCTAGCCACCATAGTTAGGATCTCATTATTTCATATCTAAACTATTGAGATCAGTTGATAAGTTTAAAAAAACCCTTATCTTTCACCTTAGAATCAATACTGCATATTGCATCCAAGTCAGAAGAGTTGTAAAGGCTTGGTAACAGGGATTGTGACTTTCCCAAGGTCACACAGCTAGGAAGTATCTGAAGCGTGATAGGTTTGTAATGGGGATTTCTGCCTCCATATGCTTCCTATTCCAATCCATCTCTCACACATCTGCCAAGTGACTTTTTTTCAAGTACAAGTTTGACCATGTATGTCATTCTCCTTTTCAATAGGTTTCAGAAGTCCCTATTGTCTTTGGGATCCAATAAGAACCTTTCTGTTAGGCATTTAAAATGCCTTACCATGTCTCCCAACTACTTTCTAGGTTTATTTTAATTTACTCTCCTTCACACATTCTACTCTCCAGTCAAACTGGTATAGTTGTGACTCATACATCACACACCACTTTCCATTTTCTTGCATTTGTAATGGCTTTTTCTCCTGCCCAGAAGGTACTCCCTCTTTACCTTTGCCTTTTCAAATTCCTCTTTTCTTTACAGGTTCACTTTAAGGGGCAGTGAGGATAATGGATAGAGTGCTAGGCCTCCTGGATTCAAGAGGACCTGGATTCAAATTTGGCCTCAGACCCTTCTTGGCTGTGTGATCCTAGGCAAACCACATAACCCTGATTGCCTAGCCTTTGCTGCTCTTCTGTCTAAGAACTGATACTAAGACATAAGGTAAATATATAAAAAATAATGGCCAATTTTAAGTTCCACACACTCCATAAAATTATTCCTAATCTTGATCCCCAGAAATGCTTGTACTCTCCCTCTACTAAATTGACCTGGTATTTATTCTGTGGATGCCTGCAGGTTGTTCCTTAGAATATGATATAAACTCCTTGAGGGCAACTTCCCATTTTGTCTCCTTAGCTCTATCATCTAGCATAGTGATAGTAAGCACTTAATGAATGCTTGTTGATTGATTTCACAGTATAGTGTCTAGGATGCTTGCTTTTAGAGTCAGGAAGAGATGGGTTCAGATCATGCTTCTGAAATTTGCTAGACTGCCACATTAGAAGTGACCCAACAGAATCAGGGCTACTTAATTTCTTTGAACTTGAGTTTTCTGATCTGAAAAATGAGGCAAGTTTGCACTAGAGAGGCTCTAAGCCCTATTGATAGTAGGCATGTCCATTGCCTGATAGGTTAGAAGTTCTGAGAAGAAGGAATTGAAGTGATGTATTTCAGATTCCACAGATAGTCCTCCATTTTTCTATGCTAAGTTGCCTTTTTTAAGTTTGATAAGTGGAGCTAAATCCTGAGCCTAACTTCTGTAATTTAGGATGAAAATTAAATTTGATGTGCCTGATGGACAGATATAACAGAGAAACCAAATTGGAAGGGTTACTTAGACAGTGCAATCACATTTATCTATTATTAAAAAAATTAAAATGTTTAAGGGAATCAATGAAAAAAATTTGAAGGAAGGTAGCCAAATAGGGCAATATGTCAAACTATATTACAAGGTGGTAATCATCAGAACAATCTAGTATTGGCTAAGAAATAAAGTGGTGAATCAGTGTAAAAGGTTAGATACACAATACTTAGTAACAAATAACCATAGTAATTTAGTGTTTGAGAAATAAAAAGCCCAAGCTTTTGGGAGAAGAACTCACACTCTTTGACAAAAACTGATGGGAAAATTGGAAAAAGGAAAGGTAGAGCCTGGGGATAGACTCACATCTCAAACATAGGTACATGATCTAAACATAAAAAGTGATACTATAAGCAAATTTGGGGAGTATGGAATAGTTTACCTGTCAGATCTATGAAAAAGAGAAGAATTTATGACAAAACAAGAGATAGAGAGCATTATAGGATATAAAATGGATCATTTTGATCAGCCTCCCAGAGCCCCATGGCCATCCTCTGAGACTGCTTGTTCAGTAGTTTTATAGTCACATCTGATTCTTTGGGGCTTTATTTAAGGTTTTCTTGGCAAAGATACAGGAATGGTTTGCTATTTGCTTCTCCATCTCATTTTACAGATGAGGAAACTGAGGCTAACCGGGTTAAGTGGCTCACACAGGCCCCCACAGCTAGCCTGAGAATGGGTTTGAACTCAGGAAGTCTTCCTGACTCCAGGACCAGCATCTAACCACTATTCCACTTAACTTCCTGTTGTGCTATAACCTTTAAGGAAAACCTTTCCAAACATTCTCAGAGCAACCATTACCATTATTTCTATGGTCAGTCTCCACTCTGACTCCTTCTTTGTTTTATAAGCAGAGATTTTTGTATAAATGTTTTCTCTTAATGAGAATAAGAAGGGAAAAGCACAAGACTTGGAGTCAGAAGACTTTAGTTCTAATCTAGACTTGGCAAGTTAAAAGTTATAAATGTGGGCTCAATCTCCAGGGGAATATAGGCTCCTTGAGAATAGGGACTATTTTAATTGTGTAAACCTCAAATTTCCTTAGACTTATAATTGTTGAAAATTTCACCATTGGGATATTTCATACTTGGAAAATTTCTTAATGATAGTCTATTGGAATGGGAACTCCATTGGCATGGGAGGTTCCTTCTCTTCCCTTCTTAAGATTACTTTAGGACAGAAACCCTTTGCTGAACAATGGAAAGGACTTTGACCTATGCTTAAGCATAGAACAGGAATTTCTTTGAGTCTTGATTGATTTTAGAATTGATACAATGGAGATACTTGGAATAAATCTCCACCCTATTCAACCCTAATAGGATTGAGTAAGGGCTGCAGCCTAGATCAAAATTTAATTATTCCAATCTCTACCATACTCAAGTTAACAGGATTTAGAAAGGGCTGTAACAAAGGAGTAAAGATTTAATCATTTGAAAAATATGACCTTCAACAGACATGTGCAAAAGCCAGAAACCTCTGGGCGGTCCTGGGTTAAGCTAGAGCCTCCATTGACAGGGAAATTGATGAAGAGTGATTGGTAGATGTGAGGACTGAGGGGAGGCAACTTGGATGGTTTCCTTAAAGATAGGAGGGTCTGGAGACTCGAAGAGGTGGTTGAGTTTTTTGGTCGGTGTGGTTCCTGGGCTCTGAGGAAGCTTGCTCTGAAGGAAGCTGAAGGTGGGGGCCTCTGAGACTGTTTCTCCATTTTGGACATGTGAGTAATAGGGACTGATCTCTTTTCTTTGCCCCAGCTATCTAAGGGCTTGGGCCTTTTGGCCCAGCCTAAACAGAAGGGGTATTTAAGCCCTATTCCCTTCTCTCCCCTTTCTCTCTCTCTATATATATCTAATTCCTTTCTTGCTCCTATTGTAATTAAACTCCAAAAAAGGCTGACGGCTGACTTGAGTTTTTCATTTAGGAATTACATAGCTGATTCCTTGGCGACCTTAAATTAATATATATCAGTCTTTTAAAGTGATTCCCTTGTTACAATTGGTCCCCAAGTCCTAGCATTCTATCTGGCATATAACATTGGCTTAATAATCCTTATTGAATTGATTTGAAAATTCTCTCACTTGATTTCCTTATTTATAAAATAAGAATGTTAACACCTTTCCTGCCTGTGCACTGGGCCTGGAGTCAAGAAGACCTGAGTTCAAATCTAGCCTCAGACACTTACTAGCTGTGTGACTCTGGGCAAGTCATTTATCCCTGTTGACCTCAGTTTCCTCATCTGTAAAATGAACTGGAAAAGGGAATGACAAACCACTCCAGCGTCTTTACCATGAAAACCCCAAATAGGGTCATGAAGAGTCAGACATCACTGAACAACAACATTGTGCCTACCTTGCAGGGCTACTGTGATGCTCAGATGTGGCAATGAATGTACATAATATATAGCCTTGTGCAAATAGAAAGTGTTATTATTAATCAATTTAGGCACTTGCCAAATGCTCCTATAGGGTTTTAATGTTTATAAATTGCTAACTTGGGGGTGCTTTTTTCTGATGAGTGTGCTCAAAATGACAAGGAAAGAAACCCATTACATTCAATTCAACAAACATTTGGTTAGTTAATTGCTGAGGATAACAAGTTTCTAATTCCCCACTCTTAAGGAGTTTACATTGTGTGTATGGGGAGATGAGGGGGTGGAGGAGAAGAATATACAGCATGTACAAAGGAAAATGCAAAGAACTCCTGGTTGATGAAATCATGGCTCTGTCCTAAAAACATACATAGAAGGATTTTTTTTTTTTTGAGAAGGGAAAAACATTGAACTGGAGGTTCAGGGAAGTTGGTGCCATGAAGGAAGTAAAGGAGGGGAGAAGAAATCAAGTAGAAGCTTGAGGAATGGAAGAAAGACATTGTCTTACTCCTGACACCTCCTTTGGGAAAGTTGCTAAATATATCTAGACCTGTTGTTTTTGTTGTTGTTCAATCATTATTAGTTGTGCCTGACTCTTCATGACCCATTTGGAGCTTTCACCTCTCCTGTCCTCTCCTGTCCTCTCCTGTCCTCTCCTCTCCTGTCCTCTCTTTTCTCTCCTGTCCTCTCCTCTCTTGTCCTCTCCTCTTCTTTCCTCTTCTCTCTTTTCTTCTCCTTTCCTTTTCCTACCTTTCCTGTCCTATCCCCCTTTACCTTCTGACCGAGAACCAGTATCAGTTCCAAGGCAGAAGAGCAATAAGAACTAGACAATTGGGATAAGTGACGCCCATGGTCACACAGCAAGAAAGTGTCTAAAGTTGGATTTGAACCCAGGACCTCCTATTTCTGTGCTTGCCTCTCTCTATCCATGAAGCCACCTAGCTGTCTCCCATTTGGGATTTTCTTGTCAAAGATACTGGAGAGGTTTGTCATTTCTCTTTCCAACTCATTTTATAGCATAGGAAATCAAAACAAACAGGGTTAAGTGACTTTCCCAGGGTGACATAGCCAGAAAGTATGTGAGGCTGTATTTGAACTCATGAAGATAAATCTTCTTGATTCCAAGCAGAGTGATTTATCTACTCTGTCATCCAGGAACTCTGGACTTTTAGAGCCATCATTTGTAACATGATGGGGTTGGACCAGATAGATGGCTTCTGAGATCTCTTCCAACTTTGGATCTATGATGTTATCCTCATTTTTTCTTAACACTTTTAAAAGCATTACAGCTTTTGGTGTTAAACGGATAACTTGACAATTTCTGCATTCCCAAGAACCTTAAGAGAAAGTACTTTATTCTTTTTCCTATGGGTTAATTGAACAACATTGGAAATAATAATTGTTATAGGCAGGAGAACAGCAGGGGAATATACCTATCACAATATGAAGAACTGACCGAAGAGATGGAGAATGTAGTCTAAACCTTGGAATAAGGGTTGATCAGTACCTGTCCTGCTCATCACTAACCATGTGATTATGTGCCAGACATTTCAACTCAACATATAAATTTTTTCATCTGTAAAATGGGCAACATACTACTTTTCCTACCTATGTCACAGTGTTAGGAAGAAACTATAAAGTTCTAAAATGCCAGCTATTATTGTAAAGGGCTAGGTACTGAAAAGTTCCAGGAAGAATTTTTGGGAAGAAGGGCAGCTAGGAGGCTCAATGGATAGAACTCCAGGCCTGGAGTCAGGGGAATCTAAGTCCAAATATAGGCTCAGACACTTCCTAGCTGTGTGACCTGGGGCAAGTCACAACCCTAATTGCCTAGCCTTTATTGCTTTTCTATCTTAGAACCAGTACTTGTATGGATTCTAAGGCAAAAGGTAAGGGTTTTCTCAAAAAAAAAAAATTGGGGGAAGAAGCAGATTCTACATAAACAATTATCAAGATGAGCCACATCTGAATCTTAGTATTCTTGAACTGCTTTTAGGAAAAACCTGCTTTTTCAAAACCCGAGTAGGTCACAGCACACTCAAAGGGTTAAAATGGACAAAATAAAAAGAAATAGTATATAAGTGGTTTTTTTTTTGGTCTGCTTTTGTATGATTGCAAATTTATTTAACCACTTTCTGTCCTTATTTCCCCCTTGTGTAGATTGGTAAGGATGAGGATTTTATTCATGTAAAAGTTTTAACTAATCAGAAGAGTTAAGTATTCTTCAGGATGCATTCAAAATACCTAGTCCCTACTAATAGATTAAATAACTAATAACTAGTCCAAGGATATTCAGAAAATCCTTATTTATCAGAGCCTCAGTTTTCCCATCTGTAGAATGGGGATACTAACATATGCTATATTAAAAGGTGGGGATGGGAATGGGCTTTGCAAAATATAAATTTCTAGACAAATGGGAAATTTTTTTGAAAATAGGATTTGGTAGGATACAAAATCTGTATTTAAGGGGGGCAGTAAGGGGACAAGAGTAGCTCAATATGAAGGAGAGGGTTGAATTTGACTTTTAATTTGATTGGTGGAGGACTCATAGATCTAGAATTAGAAGTTACTTCTGGGCCAATATCCTGGTTTACAGTTGAGGGCACTGAGACCCAGGGACCTGCCCAGCTTAAGTAGTAAGCATCTAAAGTAAGTTTTGAGTCCAGGTCCTTTGTCTCTAGAGCTGGCACTTTTTCCTTGTGTGACCAATTCATCTGTAGCCTACAGCTTTATGGAGTTGGCTGTTATCAACTTGCCCAGATTCACATAGCTAGTATATGTTGGGGTGGGGCATAAACCTATTTTCTTCTGACTCTAAGATTAGCTTCCTGTTCCCTAAACCACAATACCTCTTTATCCATACTTTAATTTTTAATTTTTAAAGACATATTAACAAAGAAACATATTTTAAAATACTACAACATAGAATGGAAGTTTAGAATTAGAAGAAGAAAAATGTATATCTGGTACTCATTCCCCCCTTTTTATTTATAAATACAAGGAAAATGACATTATCTTTTAAGAATTCTTCTGAAGAAAAGTTTGGAATACTAAAGGTATTTTAGGCCTCAAAGTGTTACTTATTGAAAATATTACTAGAGATAACAAAGATAAAGAATTAAAGAATATCTCCTATAAGTCTCAGAAATTCTGGACACATACTGTAAAAACCTAGGGAAGACAATTCTTTTTAAAAATAAAAATAAAAATTCTTTTTCAGATTACATGTTGATAAATTTATAATAATTTTTTCTGACATTTTGTGATATGTTTTCTCTTTCCCCCCAAGATGGCAAGTAATATGACATAGGTTATACACCTGTTATTATATAATACATATTTCCTCGCTTGTCATATTGTGAATGAAGGCACATATCAACTACAACAGAGAAAAATTCATGCAGGAAATAAAGTGAGAATGGTTTGCTTCAATCTGTATTCAGACTCCATCTGAAGAGATTCCATCCAACATCTCTTCTGAAGGAATCATTAAGCCCAAGATTCTCACCTCCCATCTAAGCCAAGACTGTTAGGGAGTATGAATGGAGTTGCCTCAATGGGTCAAAGAATGGGGGTTGGGGAGGGGGAAGAATAGTTTTTGAATTCTTGGCCAGTTAGCTTGACTTTAATTCCTGGGAAAATTCTAGAACAGATGATGAAAGAGAATGTTGATCTTTCATATAGGGAAGCAGCCAGCATTACTTTGCCAATTTAATTCTGATTCCTTACAAAAACGTGAATTTTTTTTTTTTGAGATTTTGACTCAGTCATCAAAAAGGAGAGAGTCTATAAGTTAGATATGTACCAGTAAGTAACTTTGCTGATACTGTTCTGGAGTGAACTCATTTGAATTACTCCAAGAAGTTTTTGTAGTGGTTAAAATCATTATTAGTGGCAACCCTAGAGGCTGCTGGTAGTTCCGTGGATGGAGAGCTGGTCTTGAATTAGGAAGACTTAAGTCCAAATCAGACCACAGAAAGCTATGTGATTCTGGGCAAATCCCTTAACCCTTGTTTACTTTCATTTCTTCAACTGTAAATTAAGGATAATAAGAGCAACAACTCTAAAAGAGTTGTGAGAATGAAACAAGAAAATATTAAAAGTGCTTAGCAAAGTGCTTGGCATTTAAGAGGCACTGGTTAAATTCTTATTCTCTTTTCATGAAAAATAAAATATCATATTCATAGGACAAGATAAAAGGCATCCTGCAAAGAAGGTACTCCTGTAGTTCTATGAATACAAGACCAAGTATTGGTTTTATTAGAAGTAATTTGCACTTAAACAGTTGGTTTCTTTTTGTGGAACAAATTCCATGCATTTGTGAGAAAATTATTTGAGGTTATTTAACTAGTACAAGGCAAAGAATGAATTTAGCAGAACATTTTGACACGGGAACTGAATTTATAAGCCATTAAAATGTAACATCTTCCTTAAGGGTGGGGATTGCTATTGCTTTATCTTTCTATCACTAATGTTGAGGGTAGGATCCGAAATATATTAAATCCTTAATAAATCTTGACTGATTGATTTTTTATCATAGGATGATAGAATGAGAACTGGAAGAGCCCCCAGAATTCATCTAGTGTATCTCCTCATCTTTCAAATGAGGAAAGAGAGATCCAAGTACATTAAATGAAAGGCTGCACATTATATAGGCAATAAGACTCACAGAGGGAGATTTGAATCCAAAACTGTAAATGTAGCCAATATTTTTTTGACTATATTACATTGACTTTACCAAAGGATTCTAATGCATAGAGGTGATATGATGACCTAAATATATTTGAAAGTGATTGAGAGGAGGTAATACAGAATATTCTCCTTCCTTCAGACTATGGTAAAGTAATCCCAGAAGGTATTAGCTCATGTTTTCCTGGAGACAAAAGGAAGAAATTATCAGTGGCTTCTAGTGATGAATTTATGCTTCCTTAGTGCAATTGATGGGACCCCTGGATTTGGAGCCACAGGATCTTCATTCAAATCTCAGTCATGGGAACAGGTAGATGGTTGAGTTAGAAAGCCAGGTCTGGAATCTGGAGGGCTTGAGTTCAATTTGGTCTCAGATACTTCCTAGATGTGTGATCCTAAGCATATCACTTAACTTCAATTTCCTAGCCTTTACCATTCTTCTGCCTTGGAACAAATAGTATAGATTCTAAGAAAAAAAGGGTTTAAAATCTCACTCAAGGTTTGAATCTCAATCCTGCCCCTTGCTACTTACCTGACCCTAGGGTAAGTCATTTAACCTCTCTTTGCCTCAGTTTCTTCATTTGTAAAATGAAACAGTAAACCAAGTGGTCCTTCTAGCTCTTAATCTTTAATCCTATCTCCATTTCTAGTCCCAATATCTCCCATTTCCCCCAGTTTTATTCCCTTTTGTCATTATAGAAATCAGCACAGCCAACTAGTTAGTATCTTATAGACTTGCTATAGGAAGTATTTTGTCTACTCCATCTCTCAAGACAGCAAGATAGATAATGGTCTATCTTTTTTAAGGTCTATAGTAGAGCATCCATGAGCTTTAAAAAATCTTTATTGAAAATTACATTTCAATATTATTGTCTTGCTTTGTAATCATATATTCCACTGAATGCATGTAAAACCATTATTCTGAGAAAGTGACCACAGGTTTCAAAAAGCTCTCAACAGGAGACGTTGCCGATTTCTATCAAATTTTTCTTTTCAGGGAATTCTTTCCCACAGCTCGTATGAAAACTCATCCTTATTGACACTTTGTTTTTCCAGTTCAAGTGTAGAGGAATGAATGGTGGCTTGAAGGTGCAAGCATGTGGCATAACAAATGTGCAGACTGGATCACAAGGCAATGCTCTGCCCAGTGTTCAGGGCCACATGGAAGAATGCCTGGCTTTGAGTTTTTATTCCAGTGTCAACACTGCACTGAGCTTGTGGCCTCTCTTACCTCACTGAAAATGTCTCCTTTGTCCTGCTTTAAGTTTCAACATAGAACTCATTGTTTCTAAATGAAACAGAGGAGCTGGGAGTTCAGCAGGAACAACAATAATAATAAGCAACAGCGGCAGAACAGACCCCAAGTGTGGGAAAATTAGGTTAGTAGCAGGCAGCTGGTGTTCCATCCACTGTGTGACCTTACAGCTGGAATCTTTTCTCCTGGTGCTAAGCCCCCACAAAACAGATGTGGAACACAGAATAAACAAACGGGTTCCATCATGTAGGAAGCTCATGCAAGGTCTGAAGCTTCTCATTCTAAGCCCTAGGGAGCTGTCCAAAGGGAAAGGAAAAGAAAAAGAAGAGACTATTTGTCTTTACATTCAGAGAGTTTTTGATTAGCAGAACTGGAAAGCTTTTCTGTGCATTTGTGGGAACAACAAAAAGTTCAAGAGGAGGAAACAAGATCAAGGGCTCTTTGCTCTTTCAGCAACTTCAAAGTTCATTCATCTAAATATGCTCTTACCATCTTGGCTTCCTTGCTGTGCCTTGGGTAGCTGTACTCTTTTCAAGAGTGCAGTCGTGCTGGATGGGGCCAAATGAAATGTGTTCTGTGGAGGAGTGCCATACCCCAAGGGAAAAAAGAATGCTCTTGTTGGTCTGCCTGCCCTCTATGGTTACAGATTCAACCAGGAAACGGACCTGCTGGAGGATGTCGGCCTCAGAGGGATATTGCTATGTTACTTTGGGCAAATCATTTCCATCTCCCGGCTTTTCTTTTCTTCTTTGCTAAAGAGAATTTCTTGCTTTTGTAATTGTATCCCAAGCTCCCAGGGGAATGCCCACCACAATGCAGAGTTTTGTAAATGCTCATTGAGTGATTCATCTGTATAATGAGGGAGTTGTACTAGATACCCCAAAAAACCATTTTATCCCTAATGATCTGTGATTCCATCATTCAAGGATTTTTTTTTTTTAGCTTTGTTTCTGGTCCAGATTGTTGGGTGTGGGGACTCATGAACATAAATATGTGAATTGCCACAGCTTTCTATTCTAATAGCCTTTTTATGCTATATCTGGCAGGGGTACTAAGTATGTATGTATAAAGGAGATTCAAGGCTATTTTGTCTTGACTTTACAGCAAATGTGCCCAAGCCCATCTGGACTATAATAGCAGAACCTGCCCTTTTGTGATCTGCAGAAGGAAAGGAGGCAAAAGAAGGGCTTTTGAGATAGGTTGTAGACTCTTCTTCCACTGAGGGCAAAGATACCTGTCAACCTGGGAGGCTTTGACTCAGTTCCCCTAACCCCCTGCCTCACCATTCAGAATGGCCAAGTTCTCCATGCTTCTGTATACTGAGTAGTGAGGGCTGGGTATGCGAATATTCTCTTGCTCTGCAATTGATCACACTGTGTGATATTTAGTGGTCTCTTTCATTTTTCCCATCCAAGAATCACCCATTTCAATTTACTATGCCTTTTAAACACTTTGAGATTTCTCAGATTGAAGTTCCCCATATAACACCCATGTGTAATGCTCAGTACGTGGGAACATTTGATTCTTCCCTTTGAAAGATCACAGATAGGAAGCTCCTAGAGTCAGGAAGATGTGAGTTCAAATCCGGCATCAGACACTAACTACATGACTCTGGGAAAATCACTTAAGCCTATTTGACTCAGTTTCCTCATCTGTAAGATAACTGGAGAAGGAAATAGCAAATCTTTCCAGTATCATTATCAAGAAAACTCCAAATTGGACTGTGAAGATTTAGACACTACTAAAATGACTAAATGACAACAAAATTATATTTTCTGGTTGTGACATCTTGAGATGTTCATATAACAATTCATTTTTCTACCTGTAAAATGGGAATATTAAAAGTAACACTCTCAATTCTTATCTGTAAAATACAGGGATTAGACTAGGTGGGTTTTAAGGCCCTTTCCATGGTGTTGAGTCTATGCTGTAAGGCAGCTTAGTGTTACAATAGAGAGAGTGCCAGAAGTGGGGTCAGGAAGACCTAAATTAAAATGTAGTCTCACACTTACTAGCTGTGTGACTCTAGACAAGTCACTTAACTTCTGTCTACTTCAGCTTCCTCTACTAAAAAAACTACCATTCACAGCACCTACCTCTAGGGTGGTTGTCCAGACAAAATGAGATAACATCATTTTTGAAAGCTTTAAAGTGCTATAAAAACTAGCAATAATAATAATGAACATTTACATGCTACTTTAAAGTATTTTACCTCATTTGAGCCTCTTAAGAGCCCAGGGAGATAGTTACTATCTCATTTTAAAGATAAGGAAGTTAAAGTTGGGAGTTAAACTGACTGCTTCCAGATTCCTGCTCTAGTCCTTTATCCCTTATGTACCATCTTACTTCTTTATTCTATTTATTTAGTTTATTCATCCATTCAGTAAACATTTGCTGTTGTTTAGTCTTTTCAGTTGCATCTGACTCCTTGTAACTCCATTTGGAGTCTTCTTGGTAAGGATCCTGGAGTGGCTAGCCATTGCCTTCTTCAGCTCACTTTAGAGATGAGGAAATTGAAGGAAAGGGGATTAATGATTTGCCCAGGGTCATGTAGCTAGTGTCTGAGGCTAGATTTGAACTCAGAAATATCAGTCTCTCTGTTTATAAGCCTGGCACTTTACCCCCTGTGCTATCTACCAGCCTCTGCTAAATACATACTATGTGCCAAGCTTTAGCCTAGGTATTGAGGAAATGGGTAGGAGGGAGGACAAAAAGTTAAGCCCTAGCCATACATTCATTGAGTTTGCTATTTAGATAGATAAGACATAAATAGCTTTAATACCCAGTATTGCCTGATTAGATAATTAGAGATGCAGAAGCCTAATGCTAGTTTACTTCAAGGAATGCTGTGCAATATAGCAAATGGGGATGAGGGGATATTTTGATTAAAATACAGAATGGCACTAGCACTATATAATTAGTTCAACATCTAATAGCCAAATGTATTTACCCTATTGCTCAATTGCTTTGGTTAGTTAAAAGATTTGCCATGGGATGATGAATTCTATGGATTTAAAAAAGAATTTTCATAAACATAAACAGAAGACAATTTAAATTCAATATTTTTATTTTTATTTTTTTAAACCCTTAACTTCTATCTTAGAATCAATACTGTATATTGGTTCTAAAGCAGAAGAGCAATAAAGACTAGGCAATGGGGATTAAGTGACTTGTCCAGAATCACACAGCTAGGAAGTGTATGAGATAAGATTTGAACCCAAAACATCACATCTCCAGGTCTGGCTCTCAATCCACTGAGCCACCTAGCTGCCCCCTCAATATTTATTTTTAAACTTTGATGGCTGTTATTTATTTTTCATTGACATATTTTATTTTCATATCACCTTCATTTCTAGATATATCCCTTTTCTTTCTCCTACCTCGAGAGACATCTCTAATAATGAAGAATATAGAAGAATAAAAATGAAGAAAAGATACTGTCAAACTAAGGAACACATCACTTGAGTCTGGCAGTATATGCAATTTATATTCACCTCTCTGGAGAAGAGAGAGAAGTACATTGGCTTACCTCATCTTTGGGGCCAAGTTTGGTGGTTATGAAAACATTTTTTTTCCTTTCTCTTAAATCCCAAAGCTTTGTTGGATACTGAAATAATGAATGTTAAGATTCCGATTCTACTCTATTTTCAATTTTTGATAGGTTAAACATTCCCAGTGCAGTTGGGAGAGGTGGGATTCATTGGCTACAGCTAAAGAGTAAAATCATTCTGAAAATATATTTGGTTTGTGAGTTTTCCAATCTATGGCTAGATCTTGTCCATCCAATTATTTGACATGGAAAACCTTGGAATGTAGGCATTACAGAGGCATGGATACCCAGAATACTGGGATGATAAAAGAAGTTGTGCTCAGATGCAGTGATGGTGCATAATTGTGAGGAGTATCTCTGAGGTAACTAGAAGTTTGAAAGAAATCAGGAAATGCAACTGTATTTTCATTTATGTAACTGATTGTTCCTGAAAAAATATATATGCATATATATATATATATATATACATATATATATATATATATATATATAACTTTACACAGATTGAATTCTAACACCTGAATAACATTTTATGTTTAACTAGGAAGTTTGCCATATATGGATATTCTTTCATGAGACAAAGGATTCATTTTATGAAAGTTCTGGTTTTTTTTATTAGTGTTTTTCATGCACAATTTCTACAATACCAAAAATACTGTAAAGACAAACATCTGTGAAAGACTTTGGAACTCTGATCGTGCAAAGACCAACAATAATTCCATAGGATTCATAATGAAATGCTACCCACAATTAGATATAAAGATGATGAACTTGAGTGAAGATGGAGTTATAGTTTGGGAGAGCTCATGGACAATCTGAGAATCTGTTTTGCTTAAGTACACAGACTTGTAAAAGGAATTTTGTTTTTTGGGCTTTCCAAGTGAAGGAAGTGGTTAGTGGAAGTAAGAGGAGGACTTTTTTTTTGACAGAAAAAGTAAAACATTTTAAGTGAAAAAAATCTGCTTGGACACAGTGCTTGGCACATACGTTCATAATAAATGTTTGTTGACTGATCAACAAAAACAGACAAAAACATAAGACAAAACAACAATAAAGCACTGCCATATTGATCAGCTGTAACATTACAGATTTTTCTGAGGGTCAAAAAATGTTTCAGTGTTAACAAGTCAAATGTATGATTTAATGAATTCTCCCCCCCCAATATGTTTTAGCAACCATTTTCTGAGTGTCTACTGTGTGTGTAGCATCGTACTGAGTCCATTTTTCCTGGCTTCAGGTTGACTAGCACATTCTTGATATCTGAGAATTTTACACTCTTGTGGAAATTCTATAATTGTGAAATGATGAAATACATTTGCATAATTGTATGCAATTTTTAATACCATTTTTACATCTTTTTACACCATCAAGCAAACCAAAGCATATTTCACAAAAATTCTATCACATATCTTCTTTCTTGCAAACTCAACCAACTCAGATTTTTATTCTTTTTCTATTCTTTTACTCTCTCTTTTTTTCTTCCATTGTGTGCTTGGTCATATTTTATCCTGACTTTTAAAGATATTTATATGTTTAGCAATTTCCACATAATCCCTTAGGAATTCATCTCATAATTTAACCTTTATCACTTAGAAAATATTCCCACTATATAATCAATAACTTTAGCAAAGTTGTAGCATACAAAATAAACCAACATAAATCATCAGTATTTCTACATATTTCCAATACATCCCAGCAGCAAGAGGTAGAAAGAGGAATTCTATTTAAAATCACCCTAGACAATAAAAAATACTTAGGAATCTATCTGTCAAGACAAACACAGGAACTATATGAACACTACTACAAAACACTTTCCACACAATTAAAATAAGATCTAAGCAATTGGAAAAACATTAATTGCTCATGGTTAGGACAAGCTAACACAATAAGAATGACAATCCTACCCAATTTAATTTACTTATTTAGTGCCATATCTCTCAAACTACCAAGAAACTTTTTACTGAATTAGAAAAAAAAACTATAACAAAGTTTATTTGGAAGAATGAAAGATTAAGAATATAAAGGAAAATAATGAAAAAAATGTGAAGGAGGGTGACCTAGCAGTACCAATTCTTAAACTGTACTATAAAGCTGTGGTCATCAAAACAGTATGGTAGTGGTTAAGAGACAAAAGATAGACTTGGGATAAATGATCTCAGCAAGACAGTGTATGATAAACCCAAAGAGCCCAGCTTTTGGGACAAAAATCCATCACTTGACAAAACTGCTAGAAAAATTGGAAAACAGAATAGAGAGATTAGATTTACCCTCCCCGAAGATAAATTCAGAATGGGTGAATGACTTGAATATAAAGAAGAAAACTAAGTAAATTAGGTGCACATAGGATAGTTTTCCTGTCAGATCTTTGGGAAAGGAAAGATTTTAAGGCCCAGCAGGAGTTAGAAAAGATTATAAAATATAAAATAAATAATTTTGATTACATTAAAATAAAAAATGTATAAACAAAAGCAATAAAATCAAAATAAGAGGAGAAGCAACAAATGGAGAAAAATTATTATAACAAAAACCTCTGACAAAAGTCTAATTACTCAAATTTATAAGGAGCTAAATTAATTGTACAAAAAAGTAAGCCATTCTCCAATTGATAAGTGGGCAAGGGACATGAACAGCTAATTTTCAGATAAAGAAATCAAACTATCAATAATCATATGAAAAAAGTGTTTTAAATCTCTTATAATTAGAGAAATGCAAATCAAAACAACTCTTAGGTACCACCCCACACCTAGCAGATTGGCTAACATGACAGCAAAAAAAAGTAATAAATGTTGGAGGCAAC
Organism: Monodelphis domestica; assembly: GCF_027887165.1. Classification (NCBI taxonomy): domain Eukaryota; kingdom Metazoa; phylum Chordata; class Mammalia; order Didelphimorphia; family Didelphidae; genus Monodelphis; species Monodelphis domestica. Next base: position 152,223,530 of record NC_077231.1, read on the forward strand.
AAAGTTGGGACATTAATGCATTGCTGCTGGAGTTGTGAATTGATCTAGCCATTCTGGAAGGCAATTTGGAACTATGCCCAAAGGGCGATAAAAGACTGTCTGCCCTTTGATCCAGCCATAGCACTGCTGGGTTTGTTCCCCAAAGAGATAATAAGGAAAAAGACATGTATAAGAATATTCATAGCTGTACTCTTTGTGGTGGCAAAAAATTGGAAAATGAGGGGATGACCTTCAACTGGGGAATGGCTAGACAAATTGTTGTATCTGTTGGTGATAGAATACTAGTGCACTAAAAGAAATAATCAACTGGAGGAATTCCATGTGAACTGGAATGATCTCCAGGAGCTGATGCAGAGTGAAAGGAGCAGAACCAGGAGAACCTTATACACAGAGACAGATACACTGTGGCACAATCAAATGTAATGAACTTCTCTACTAGCAGCAATGCAATGATCCAGGACAATTCTGAGAGACTTATGAGAAAGAATACTATCCACATCCAGAGAAAGAACTGTGTGAGTAGAAATACAGATGAAAAACAATTGCTTGATCATGTGGGTCAATGGGGATATGATGTAGACTCTAAACAATTACCCTAAGGCAAATATTAATAATATGGAAATAGGTCTTGATCAATTACACATGTAAAACCAAATGGAATTGCTTGTTGGCTACAAGAAGGGGATGGCAGGAGGGGAGAGAAAGAACGTGAATCATGTAACCATGGAAAAATATTCCAAATTAATTAATTGAATAAAATTTTTTAAGTTAAAAAAAGAAAATACACTAACAATTCTAAATCCTTTTCTTTCCCTTTTATTGTTTTTAACTTGTTTCCTCTTGTGCTAAATCTTTGCAGAAAGGAGTAGTGACTAACAGGGTTTCACATGAAAATGGACACAGTAAAGCAAGACATTGGAATCAGATTTCTGTAGCTAGCCCAAATTATAAAACTGATGTCCCTAATGACATCATAAAGGCTAATGGAACAACATTTGGCTTTGTTGTCCAGATGAAGGTATTATTTCTTGATTTGACTTTGCCAGTGGAGACCCATGGTGAATAGGGAACATGCAAAATGTTAGACCTATTTCAAAAGCACCAGAGAATAGAGAACAGGAAGGAATGGGAAAAGGAAGGAAAGGAAGAAAGGGGGAATAAATTAGGAGGAATTATCAAATGACCTAAAATGAATGAAAAATATAGAGGGAATGAGAAGATGACACATATTTTTAGAACTAGCATGTGTACGTGAATAAGATACAGTGAGCACAGGAAAATGTTTGTTTAGAACAATCTAAGAATATTCAGGGATACTCTATTTCCTCTTCTAAATTAGAGTCTGTTCTAGTTTCTTATGTTCCTGGGAAATTAATCTGAAGTCATTTAAACAATAATATTAATAATAATAACTAACATTTATATAGTGCTTAAAATTTGCAAAGCTATTTACAAATATCTTCTTATTTGATCCTCACAACCACCCTAGGCTTGTTGTTGCTTAGTTGCTTAAGTTATGTCTGTCTCTTCATGATTCTATTTGGACTTTTCTTGGTGAAGATACTGGAGTGGTTTGCCATTCCCTTCTCTAGTTCATTTTATAAATGAGGAAACTGAGGCAAACAGGGTGAAGGGATTTGACCAGGGACACAGAGCTAAGTGTCTGAGGTCAGATTTGTACTCTGGTCTTCCTGACTTGAGGCCTGGTACTCTATCCACTGTGCCACCTTCATTTTACAGAAGAAGAAACTCAAGCCACATGAGCTTGTGACATGCCCAGAGCCATAGAGCTAGCAAGTATCTGAAACCAGACTGGAACTCATTTCTTTCTTACTTTAGATCTAGCATTCTATCCACTATAGTTCCTAGATGCCTTTAGCCATTTAATTCCACTGTGTCCTTTAAAAAAAAGTTCTATGATGTTTTTATGGTAAAGTCACTGCAATGATAGCACAGCAAAGTAATCTTTCAAGTTTACATGTATAATAAGGGGGTTTGAAATGCTATCATAAAAATAGTGGTGAAACTGTAGTTGCAGGACCTGAGTTCAAATCCCACAATTGATGCTTACTACTTGTGTGAATCTGGGGAAATCACCTGACCTCTTTGGGCCCTAATTTCCTCATCTGTGAAATGATGGGTTGAATTAGATGTTCTTTGAGGTCCCATATGGTCTATAAGCAAGACTGACTTGTCTGTTCCAACACTGGCCTTGTAGCTCTCAGGCGCACCTTGGTTTTATAGTGCAACACTGAATTGGTGCCTGGATGCTTGAGCCCTTGCTGTATGAAAGATAACTATTACTTCTGCTTTCTCACTGATCTGAGAGCATGACTTTCTATGTCTTTGAGTGGGAAGTAATTTATCCAAACTCTACCAGCTAATATGGCATTCCAATGGCATGGGAAATGATTTGCATTTCAGGATAATGACATTATTTGATGACTGCAATATTTTTGGCCTTTTGTGAGCAGCAATCATATCTTTTAAATGACTAGGATTTGAGTTTCAGTCTTCAAAGGAGGCACCTTTGGCATGGATACTGAAGTAGAATAAGGAGTCTTGGGTTTTTTTTTTTCCTCTTAGAGAATATGCTAAAAGCTTGCATCACCATCTTTAGAAATAAATTCCTCATAAGCAAATGCCACCTTGAGACTTTGTATGTATGAACAACATTTGAATGGCTTTGATCTGCCTTCATGTTTCACTTATTCAAGATTGCCAGAGGGGGAACCTGGGTGGCTCAGTGGATTGAGAGCCATTCCTAGAGATGGGAGGATGCGTTTTCAAATATGACCTCAGATACTTCCCAGCTGTGTGACCCTGGGCAAGTCACTTGATCCCCATTGCCTAGCCCTTACCACTCTTCTGCCTTGGAAACTATACACAGTATTGATTCCAATATGGAAGGTAAGGGTTTAAAAAAGAGAGATTGCTAGAAACAGAAACAAAGCCTCATCTCAATACATTCTCTGGCTCAAACTTTCCTTAAGAAATGTCAGTGTTTTCTGCTTGCACATTACTCAGAAATAATTTGGAGTGGTCAACAGGTATTAAATGTCCCATATCACACCTGTAATATCCTGATACCAGCACCCAAGAGAGAACCAAAGATAACATATCCCACACTCATGAAGCTATAAATTCTCCCATCATGGAATCTTTGATTATTACGTAGTGTTTGCATCAAGCTATTCCCTTGGCAATGAATAGAAACAACAAAGAGCCATACCAAAAGCTCTCTTTGGGCCATCTGTTAAAGGCTTGGCTTTCTAATGGGATACTGTACCAAGAACTATATGAGGCTTTGATAATGCAGGGATATTAATCATGCATCAGTAGCCAAAATGTGGACTCATCTCTTACTGTATTATGGACCCATTTGGCAGTCTGGTAAAACCCATGGATCCCTTCCCAGAATAAAGTTTTTAAATGAGCCAAATAAAATATACAGGATTAGAGAGTAAATAATTATATTGAAATAGTTAATTTTAAAACAGTTAATAGATCCTAGTTCAAGAACCCCACCTAAAACATCCCTAGGCAGTTATATTAAAAAGGAAGTATTAAAGTTTACCTGTGAAATTAATTTTGAGCAAGTAATCTGTGTATAGCTTTTTCCCATCTAGAATCTTCATGGCTTCACAGAGTTTGGTGGTGTTTGGGCAGAGGGTCCTCTGCATCTTGTGTAGAGCATGGGCCATGGCATACACGGCATTCACCACAAACATGATCTTGGACTCCTGCTCATAATTGGAGCTGTCAATTGCTAGATGCTTGTCACAGGTCCTCCGGTGAGACCTTTTACCCTGTAGGCTGCACTGGAATTTCTGTTCCCAGAAGTCTCTAAACCAGGGGTTCCGATGGTTGTTGTAAGGACTGAGGCTCTGGAAATACCGGTCAAACTCGCGGATGGGATGGGAAGCCAGTTCCAAGGTGATGGCTCCATAGGCTACGTGCTCATTGCCCTTGACAATACTCTCCTGGGCACCCCAGCCATCACTGGCGATCCATGTAAAGGAAGCATTGAAGCGGCTTGCAGCAGCAATCAGCTCCCGGGAGTCATCACTTCGCATGAAGAGCACGACCACGCGAGCATTAGGCTTTTGGAGCAGCTCACGGATGACACTGTCATAGGACTTTCGAATGTTGGATCTGCCTACCTTCTCGGAGGTGGCGATGCAGATGTTGCGAAGACGTGCCTCCTGCTCGAAGGCTTCAATTCCTGTTTCACCATAGTCACCTTCTGAAGCCACAGTTGACACATAAGTCCAGTTAAAGAAACGCAAGATCTCAGCCATGGCCTTGGCCTGGTAAAAGTCTGGGGGCACAGTTCTGGCGAAGTAATCATAACGTGACTTGTCACTCAATTTGGCACTGGTAGATGCGTAGCTTATCTGGGGGATCTGGAAGAGCCTTAGCAGATTTGCCACCTGTTTATATGAAATAATAATGATAATAAAAATAACAATATTAATGAAAACAAATATATCTCATACATCTATAGATCTTTAATTCTGAATTTTGATGTGGGATAAATCTTACAGATCATTTAATCTAATTTGCTCATTTTATTTATTTTATTTTGTTTGAAAAATAATCAGTTATGATTTTTTGAAGATAAACCTGAGTCTTTCTGTTTCAATCATGTTGGAAGTCTAGTGCCACTCATGCACCTATGTTGGATCTATGGTTGGCATATAAACCTTACCTCCTCCATTTCTTAAAAAAATTATTTTTAACACTTTTCTCTATACATTTTGAATTCCAAATTCTTTCCCTCCCTTCTACTCCTCCCTCACTCACTGAAAAGGTAAACAAAATAATACCAATTATGCATATGGAATCATGCAAAACATTCTTTCATATTAGCCATATCATAAAAAAGCAACAAAAATAAAGTTAGAAAATTAAACTTCAGTTTTTACTAAGAGTTCAAGTTCTCTCTCTGGAGAGAGCTCCCCCCTCCCCCCAATCAGGAGTCCATTGGAACTGTCTTGGATCATTTTATTGATCAGTAGCTAAATCTTTTACAGTTGATCATCATTATAACATTGATATTAACATGAACAATAATCTGGTTCTTCTCAATTCACTTTTCATCAGTTCATATAGATCTTCCCATGTTTTTTTCCCCCTGAAACCTCCCTTGTCATTTTTTATATAATAATTGTACTCTACAATCATATGCCACAACTTATTCAGCCATTCCCTAAATAATGAACATCTCTTCACTTTCCAATTCTTTACTACCACAACTACTACAAATGTTTTTGTACATATATGTCCTTTTCTTTTGATATTTTTGGGGTATAGACTTAATAGTGATTTTACTGTATGAAAGGGTATATATACACACAGTTTTATGGCCTTTCTGACAAAATTCCAAATTGTGCTCCAGAATGAATTGACTAGTTCATAACTCCACCAAGTGATTATTAGTAGGGATAGCAAGGTAGCATACTAAATAGAGCACCAGGCTTGGAGTTGGGAAGAACTGGTTCAAATCTGGTCTCAGATATTTCCTAGTTGTGTGAATGGAGGGAAGTCCCTTAACTCTAATTGTCTAACCATTACTGCTCTTCTGCCTTAGAATCAATAGGATCAATTCTAAGAAAGAAGATAATGATTTAAAAAGAGTTTCCATCAACCTCTCCAGCATTTGTCATTTCTGATAGGTAGTGATGGTACTCCAGAGTTGTTTTAATTTGCATTTCTCTAATGAACAATGCTTTAGAGCTTTTTTTCCCCATATGACAATGAATAGCTTTGATGTTTTCCTCTGAAAACTGCCTGTTCATACATTTTACCCTTTTATCAACTTGGGAATGACTTTTATTTTTATAAATTTGACTCTGCTCCCTATATACTGGAGAAATGAGCCCTTTATCAGATAAACTTGGTTTAGAAAATTTTGAAATTCTTTCATTGTCTGCGGTACCTTTTATAAAAATATAGTTTCACTGATTATCTCTTTTAATTAGGTATATTTTTGCTTTTGATTTGTGTGAGATCACAATTACAACCCCCACATTTTCCCTCCCTTCAGCCAAAGCATAATATAGTCTGTTCCATCACTTTATTTTAACTCTATTTGGGTTTGTTTTAAGTGTATCTCTTGGAAACAGATATTATTGAATTCTAGTTTTTAAACCATTCTGCTTTCTGCTTCCATTTTATAGGTAAGCTTATCCTAATTACATCCACAGTGATGATTACTGTATATTTCCCTCCATCCTCTTTACTTATGTTTATCCTTCTCTCTACCTTTTTTATCCTGTTCCTCCTCAAAAATTTGTTTTGATTCTGGCTATTGCCTCACCTAATCTACCTTCCTTTATATCACCCCACACCCAAACTCTTTCATTGCCTTCTCCTCCCATTCCCCTATTGTGTTAAATAGATTTCAATGCCCAACTAAGCCTGTATGTATATACGTATTCTTCTTTCTTTGAACTATTTCCAGTGAGAGTGAGGTTCATGCATTACCAACCCTTGCTTTCCCATTTCTCTTCTACTGTCAAAGCTCTTCCTTGTATGCCTGTTTTATGCGAGAAAAAATTTTCTCCATTCTACTTTTCCTTTTCTTCTTTCAGTTGCATTCCACTCTCTAACTTTTTTTTTTGAGATATCCCAATACAATCAACTCTCATGATTTTTTCCTTCTAACTTCCCTAATAATAATAAAATTCTTAGGAGGTAAAAGCATCATCTTCCCAGTATAGGACTCTACAGTTTAAACATCTCATGATTTCTCTTTCATGTTTACCTTTTTATGCTTCTTCTAAGTCTTCTTTTTGAATGTCTATTTGAACTTACTATTTAACTCTGTTTTTTTCAAAAGGAATACTTGAAAGTTCTCTATTTCATTAAGTATCCATTTCTTCCCCACCCTTCAAAGGATTATACTTAGTTTTGTTGAGTAGATTATTCTTTGCTATAATACTAGTTCCTCTGCCTTCCAGAATCTCATATTCCAAGCCCTCTGATTCTTTAATGAATAAGCTGCTAAATCTTGTGATGACTGTGACTCCATAATATTTGAATTGTTTCTTTCTGGCTGCTTATAATGTTTTTGACATGGGAGCTCTGGAATTTGGCTGTAATCTTCCTATTTGTAACAATTCATTTTGAGATCTCTTATGGGAGGTGATTACTGGATTCTTTCAATTACTATTTTACCCTTTGTATCTAGGGTATTGGGGCAATTTTCCTTTTTAATTTTTTGAAATCTGATGTCTAGATATCAGGTAGTCCAATCATTCTTAAATTATCTTTCTTCAATTTATTTTCTGGGTTAATTGTTTTTATGATGAGTTATTTCACATTTTCTTCTATTTTTCATACTTTTGTATTGTTTTATTATTTTTTATTTCTTATGGAATTATTAGTATTTATTTGCCTGATTCCAATTTTTAAGGAATTATGTTCTTCAGTGAACTTTTGTAGCTCTTTTTCACTTTGCTAATTCTTCTTTTTATATTCTTTCCTTCAATGAATTTTTGTCCCTCCTTTACCATTTGGCCATTTCTGTTTTTTTTTAATACCTCTTTTTGTCAGTGAATTTTTGTGTTTCTTTTTTCATTAGGCTAATTCCCTTTCCTAAGGTATTTTTTCCATTATTTTTGTTGCCTTTTTTTGCCAACTTAGCAATTGCCTTTTCATGGCTTTCTTGTATTAGCTTCATTTCTCTTCTCAAACTTTCCTTTACCACTCTTATCTCTTTCTTTAACTCTTCTAGGAATTCTTACTGGCCTTGGATCCAAACAGCATTTTTCTTGGAGGTTTTGGCTGTAGCTTTAAATTTTTTTTCCTTCTTCTTCTGAGTTTGGGTCTTGATTTTCCCTGCCACAGTAGTAGATTTTTATGGACAAGTTTTTTTTTTTCTTTTTGCTGTTTGCTCATTTTTATAGCATCTTTCTAGCCTTTGAACTATAAAGTTGGGCTCTGCTCACCTAGGGATAATGAGCAATTTCCCCAAATGTCAAGCTATTTTTCCTGCTGTTTTCAGGATTAGTTCTGGGGATATGCAAGTTTTTGGTGCTTCTAAGGGATTGTCATCTGAGGAGAGATGCATTTTCTACTCTTCTGGTCTATACTCTGGTCTTTGCCCAGGAAGGGTCTATCTTCATCTGTAGCTTCATGTGCTAGTGTTTTTTCTTCCTATGAACTCTGACCAGGGGGGTAGCTGGGTAGCTCAGTAGATTGAGATCCAGACCTAGAGATGGGAGGATCTAGGTTCAAATCTGTCCTCAGACACTTCCAGCTGTGTGACCCTGGGCAAGTCACTTGACCCCCCATTGCCTAGCCCTTAGCACTCTTCTGCCTTTGAATCAATACACAGTATTGACTCCAAGAGGGAAGGTAAGGGTTTAAAAAAAAGAACTGTGACCAGATTTCTTTTTTTCTGTAACATAAGGGATAGTATTCCTCTCTGTCCTAAGATTGTGACCCAGAACTTCTTATAGGAAACAGAATTGATAATCAGCATCAACCAGCAAAGAGTTAGCTGCAATCTTTTTCTGTCTCTTTTCCATCTCTGGGTCAAGAGCTCACCCAAATTTTGTTGCTACAGTCACTTATTCCTATTATCTCCAGGGCCTGCTGCTATGGTGCCCAAGATCTTAAATGACACCCATCTTTATGTCACAGATATATCCTGCCAACCTCCCAAGTTGTCTCAAGCTGAAAAATTGCCTCAGCCCAGCCTTTCATTGGCTATGGCATTCCAAAGTTTGATTTGAAGTATTATTTTATAGTTGTTTGGAAGAGAATATTGTGAGAATTCAGTTGGGTTGCTGCCTATCCTCTACATAATGACTTTGCCCCTGATCTGCTTGATTTAGGACTTGAACTGGTTCATCTCTTGTCAGGCAGCCTCATGATCCCCTCCTCTCTTAAGCATGTCAATTGATATTGGATATTGTGTGAATACCTAGTTGGCTTATCTGACTAGAGCTCAGAACTCCCTACTTCAATTGATCCACCAGCTTTATCCAAACCTTACTATAAAGGATTCTAGCAGATATGTGCCACCTCAGTGTCATTTTAACAAAGATGGAATTTGAGACCAAGAGAATGGAAATTATTTGCCATGACCATTGAGGTAGGAAAGGGTAGAGTTAAGATTCAAACCCAGGTCATTTGAATTCAAAGTCAGTATTCTTGGGACAGCTAGATGACTCAGTGGATAGAGAGCCAGGCTTATAGTTGGGAGGACTTGGGTTCAAATGTGACCTCAGATACTTCCTAGCTGTATGACTGCACAAATCTAATTGTCTAGCCCTCACCTTTTTTCTGCCTTGGAACCAATACTTAGTACTGATTCTAAGACATCAGGTAAGGTCTTTAAAAACAAACAAACTAAAAACTAAAAAAAAAACACCAAAGTCAGTACTTTTCCCACTATAATATTTACAAAGCACTTTTCTCATTTCAATGTTGATATCACATGCTTAATGATCAACAAGTAGTTCATGCTTAATATTGTTATTATTATATTAATATTAAATGAAATAATAAATTCAGAACACTTTGCAAACATAAAAATGATGTATATATGTTAGTTATTATTAATATTCTCATTTTATATATGAGGAAACAAAGCTTCATAGTGGATAAGTGCCCGTCACCACACAGCCAAGAAGTATCAGAGTCACATTCTCTAAAAATTCCTTCCAACACTAATAATCTATAAGCCCATAACTCAAATGTCATTGTTCCCAATCTTTCCATTGTCATATGACAGCTCATGTAGCACTTTATTCAAGGCCAACCTAGTAATATTCAGAGAATAATAAGAAAAGAAAAAGGTCTTGCTAGGGTTTGATGAAGTTTGTGGCATTTTGTATCTTTAAGTTTGAGGTGTTTTTAAAAAATTGTCACTCACCATCTTGATACAATATATACCGTGGCTCTGATGCTTTTTGGTTATTCTTGAATTCAAGTAATTCTCAGTGAATTAGACAAAGTTTTAGGACCACTTGGCTGCAGTGAATAGAGAGTCTCAGGGAAGTCACTTTCTCACTTCCTCCTCTCTTGCTAAAAAAGGAATCCTCTTAAAAAGTTTTATTTTAGAATGGCAAGCCACATGGACATCTGATATTTAGGTTAGGTAAAAATCAACAGGAATTCTCTCTATCCCTCTAAAAACTTTAGCCTCAAACTTTTCTCAAAGTCCTGAAAAGCTTGTCTAAGTTTCCCCCCCCCCCCCCAAGTGTTCTTCCTTTCCTGCTTTTTTATTCCCTCCCACTTAATGGAAAAGGAAGCCCACAAATGCTGTTTGTATGGCATTTCTGATTAAGGACAGAACAAGGAGGTATTCAAAACCTCGTGAGAAAAAAACATCTTTCACAAATAGCCTTCTTCAAAAAGAGTTTTAATCCTCTTTGAATCAAACTTTCAGACTTGGGATTTACTCATCATTGAGGAAATTTAAGGTAGAACATAAATTATAGGGAAAAGCAATGCTCAAGTAGAATTTTATATGCCAATAGTGAACTATTTCTATACATGTACATGCAAGTGGTTAAAATAGACACAGAAGTAATGAGCAGATAATTCTCCTTTTGGACCTTGGCTATCTCAAATCTTTTGTTAAGTCCTTGGTACATTTTTCAGTTTTAGAGAAATTACATAAAGCCCAAAGTTGACTCTAATCAGAAACCACAATGGCTATTTCTGGACTCTCTGAACACTTTGAAATTTTTCGTCTTGAAATTGCCAGCTCCAGGTTTGCATTTGTCACGTAGGAGGCCCAGTTTGAAACAGGCAGCTGTTAGTGAGAGCATAAGTAACATCAAACAGCTGACATCTGACTCCTGATTAATCATCATTTGATCTGGCAAAAGAAACTAGCAACTCAGCCCAAGCTCAGCATGTGCTAGGAGATCTGCCCTGCTGCTAAAACCAACATTCACAAGAGCCCTGAGCCTCTATAAACACGGTCTATATCTTTTACATGTGCTGGTACCTGTCAGCTAAACACAAATGGAACAGTTGGACACCTGTCACTTGCTATAAGGTAAATGCACAGCCCAGCTTCTTTCTCAGGGCTCAGTCGGATTACCCAGTCTTCTAACAGATGAAATGTATTCATGAAGACGCATGGGGACTGGGAGGGCAGGGGCTTACCGTGTTCCTGATCCCTTGCTTTTTTTAGGCCTAGTACAACTCCAGGAATAGTTAGTTACAGAATCATCTCATCCTACTAAGGTGCATCGCAGCTAACTAATAAAAGCTGTTGTTGTTTGTCCTTCTCTTTCTTCCTTCTGTCCTTTCTTTTCCTTCCTTCCTTCCTCTCTTCCTCTCTTCCTCTCTTCCTCTCTTCCTCTCTTCCTCTCTTTCTCTCTTTCTCTCTTTCTCTCTTTCTCTCTTTCTTTCTTTCTTTCTTTCTTTCTTTCTTTCTTTCTTTCTTTCTTTCTTTCTTTCTTTCTTTCTTTCTTTCTTTCTTTCTTTCTTTCTTTCTTTCTTTCTTTCTTTCTTTCTTTCTTTCTTTCTTTCTTTCTTTCTTTCTTTCTTTCTTTCTTTCTTTCTTTCTTTCTTTCTTTCTTTCTTTCTTTCTTCCTTCCTTCCTTCCTTCCTTCCTTCCTTCCTTCCTTCCTTCTTCCCTCCCTCCCCCCTTCCCCCTCCCTCCATCCTTCCTTTCCTCCCTCCCTCCCTCTCCCTCCCTCCCTCTTTCTTTCTCTTCCTTCTTCCCTCCCTCTCTCCTTTCCTTCCTCCTTTGTTTCCTCCCTCCTTCCCTCCCTCCCTCCCTCCCTCCTTCCCTCTCTTTCTCTCTCTCTCTCTTCCTTCCTTCCTTCCTTCCTTCCTTCCTTCCTTCCTTCCTTCCTTCCTTCCTTCCTTCCTTCCTTCCTTCCCTCCCTCTTTCCTTCCTTCCTTCCTTCCTTCCTTCCTTCCTTCCTTCCTTCCTTCCTTCCTTCCTTCCTTCCTTCCTTCCTTCCTTCCTTCCTTCCTTCCTTCCTTCCTTCCTTCCTTCCTTCTTTCCTTTTGATCTTAGAATTAATACTAAATATTGGTTCCAAGGGAGAGGAATGATAATAACTAGGCAATGGGGATTAAGTGATTTGTCCAGTGTCACACAAGCTAAGAAGTGTCTGAGGTCAAATTCAAACCTATGACCTGCCAATTCTAAGCCTGGTTTTCTACTCACAGAACCACCCAGCTGCCCCTGTTTGTCCTTCATTTTTGAAGAAGGCCAGTGACATTACAGAGTGATATCTTGAATTATGCAAGAATTGGATTTAAATGAAGCAGAGTTGCACAAAGTCCCCAGCCTCGCTCTCTCTTCCAGAGTAATTGAAGTCCACAGTGGTGAGACAAAAGTCAAGATGGGAGATGGCCCTGGTTAAGGTTGCCCACAAGAGAAAGGATATAGACTAATTATCTAGTGAAGCATTGCCTTGAATTCTGCTGGGGTCCTACCTCATTTTATGAAGGAGTACAGTAAAAGCTCTCTTAATGCAGAGATTATTTCAAATTGCCTTTGTATTTCCAATGGCCAATGCTTGGCACTTAGTATGTGCTTAACATTTGTGGCACACAGAGAGAGACTAGACCTCTAAGATTTCATATCTAAGACAAACTCAGATGATGAAACTCCCACTATTGTTGCTGGTTGGTATCTTCTGGGCAAAGTATAACCTTTAGAGAGTTGTCAATAAGAATCTCCTTAAAGGCTGGGGCTCTCTTTTGCTTGTTTTTATACATCTAGAGCCTGGCATAATATAGGTACTGTGATATTTATTGGGAAAGGAAATGGGGAATTGGAAAAATGGGTGATAATGGGAGGTTTGTAGAAGGGTATGGAAGAGAGAAGGGAGTGAGAGAATATTGCTTGGAGAGGCTAAGGAGGGAGATGCCCCCTGCTGAGAGGAAGCAGCAGGGGTCCGATAAGGACTATTTGTCCTAAAATGACTGAACTGAAGTTCAGCTCCCTCTATGACCAGAAAAAATAGTCCACTTATCTGACTGCGAATTCAAATAATATAAAGTTTAATAACCAGTTGGGATTGGAGTTTTTTCTCAGCTTCAGACATGAGGCCAGGCCAGAGGTTGACGGAGGGTTCTCCCACTCCTGTCTACTCTATATCAGTCCAGTTTTGTCTTTTTTAGAATCTTAGCAGTAGACAGAAAGCAAACAAGAACAGATCTGACCTTCAGAAGCGATTGGGCCTGAATCTTCAGGCTGAACCAAGAAGAGGCACACCATACCAGACTGGGCTGACAAGCTCCTCTCTCCTCCAACACCAGGAAGCAAGTCCCACCCCCGGCAGTAAACAAGTGCTAATCATAAGACCCAACTGACACTCCCAGTTGGCCCCTTCCCCCACAAACTGTCAGGCTTGTTTCCTTTCCACAGTACTTAATAAATGTTTACCAGTTGATTACATAGAATACTGAGTGATTGAGTGACTTGTCCAGGGTCATAATACTAGTATATATGAAAGATAATATTCAAAGTAAAGTATACCCAGCTTTGGAGTCAATTTTTTAGCTGCTATGCCTTTTTTCTTCACAGCTAATGTTTATATAGTCGTACATTTATATACATTGTTTTATTTGATCCGAATAACCTCCCTCTGGGCTACATGTACTAATTTATCTTCATTTTGAAGACAAGAAAGTGGAGTTTCAGAGTAGTCATGTGATTTCCATAGAATAGAATAATTATTAAATATAAGAAACAAAATTTTAATTTGGGTCTTATTGGCTCTGAATCCAGTTCTCCATACCAGGAAGTATCAGAACAGTAGAGAATTCTGACTAGGTCATTAATGTTTGCTAATTGAATAGAATATAGGTTTTTTAAAATCTGCTCTATAACATTTATAGCTGTGGGACAATGGATTATTAATTTAATCCTATTTGCCTCAGTTTCCTCATCTGTAAAATGAGCTGGAGAAAGAAATGTCAAACCACTCTAGCATCTTTGTCAAAAAAAAACCCCAAATGGGATCATGGAGCATCAGACTGCTGAAAAGTGAATGAATAACAATAAAAATGAACAGAAATTTCAGGTGGCATAAACCTATTACTTCCCTCTTTCAGGTGGCACAAACCTATTACTTCCCTTTTGTGTAAGACCTTTCTTTTTAATTGATTACTGAGACATGATTAGAATACTTGGGATTCATTTATCTTTATGATTTCTTAAGGATCTCCTCAGTGCCTAAGCTTGATTTGATTATTGAATTCTTAGATGATAGTTGGAAAACTATTATGTCTCTTTGTATCCCATTTCCTTTGGGGACTTGGACTCCCTTGGGAGTCTTAACCTTTTCATGTGTCATGGACCTCTTAGTCAGTCTACTGAAGACTATGGACCCTTTCTCAAAATATTGTTTTTAAATACGTAAAATAAAACGTAAATGATATAGAATTGCAAAGGAAGACAACTCTACTGAAATATAGGTACTAAATATTGAAAAAAATTCTCAGACCTCCCTGAAATCCATCCATGGACCCCTTGGCTGCACATGATCTCCAACTTAAAAACTCCTTCCCTAGAGGAATTCTGAGAATGCCCCCTGAAATATACTGAGAGAGAAGGTATAGATGGCCTTAAAGAAAATAATACTTGTCTCTCATCATGTATGATGTACAATGCAAAGTCATTTTCAGAAGTCAGAAGAAATATAATAAGCAAATGCCTTCTTTCTTTTCTGTGCACTCAGACTCCTGCTGCTCTTTCTCTGCCTGTCTCAGATGGCCAGGAACAATTTACAAACATGATAGACCTTAGCAAACAATGAGCTATGGACAGAATGATGTCAGTACTAGGAAGAAAAGAATGTTCTCTCCACAGGGAATGGGAAAGAAAAATGAGCTTCAGTAAGACTGAAGAAGGTTAGTTTGGGCCAAGTGATGCCTATCACCACTCTTGGAAGTGTATATGTATTTTAAAGGAATGACTATAACCCAAGAAAAAGGAAGAAACATCACATTTGGAGAGTGAAAATGTAATTGTGGCACCACTGAGAAGAGGTAAATGGAATCTCACAGTTACCAGTGTGACTTGGGTGGTATGAGGCTCAAGATGAAACTATAGTGATGGTTTGAAGTCATCTATTCAAAAGGAGCAGACCCCAGGGAGAGGCTGGGGAATAAAGTGGCATTATATATCAAGAGGGAAATACTTAGAAAAAAGTCCACAAACTTTAAGTCTGAAGCTCTGAATCTGGAGTCTGTGAGCTGAAATAAATTAGTCTGATCAATGTATTTCAATATAATTGGTTTTCTTTGGAAAACCTTTTCATTAACCCCCTTCTGAGAAGGGATTCATAGCTTTCAGCACAGATTCATAGTTACTGCCAAAGGGGTATATGACCCAAAAACTCAAGAACTCTTGTATTAACTAATCATCTAAATATCTAATTGATAGGGACAGGTCTGATGATTTCACAAAGGAATGAAAGTTAGCATCTTCTCCTTAACGCAGAGTTCTAGAGCCTAGAACACTGAAAGATTGATTTGCTTGGGGTCACATGGCCAGTTCATGTCAGAGACAGGATTTGAACCAGGTGTGTCTGGTCTTGAGATTAGTTCAGTATTCACAATATCATATTGCTACTATGATTACTACTTATGTGACTTTGGACAAGTATCTTTACTCTTCCAAAATTAAATGTGTGATACTATAAAATATCTTAAGAGGGCACAAAACTTTCCACATTTTAAAAATGGGGATAATCCAAGGGTACTGCCACTTGAAATGGATTCTTCACGTCTAGATGAACGTAATTCCTTGATACTTAAAGAATTTATAGATATATTTTGTAGAAACTGTTCTTAATCTTTAAGGAAATATAAAATTTCAGAGATGAAGTGATTACAGAAATCATTAAGTCCTCCTTGTGGTTATTTAGTCATTTCAGTTGTATCCAACTCCATGACCCTTTTTGGGGTTTTCTTGGCACAGATACTGGAGTGGTTTGTCATTTCCTTCTCTAGCTCATTTTACAGATGAGAAAACTGAAGCAAACATTTAGGTTAAATGACTTGTCTAGGGTCACACAGCTAGTAAGTGTCTGGGGGAGAATTTGAGCTAATGAAGATAAGTCTTTCTGATTCCAAGCCCAGTGCTCCATTCACTGTGCCACCTACCCTGGCTTCATTGGCTATCTCCTCTTAAAGATCTGAAAATGGAGGCCCAGAAGTGAATTCACTTGGCCAAGAGTATAGTTTAGTTGATTAGTGGTAGATCATACATAAGTCATAGAAAATTGTATGATCAGAGTGTCACAGATTTAGAACTGGAAGAAATTATCAAGGTTATCAAGTCTAACTCTCATTTTACATTGAAGGAAACTGAGAGAAGTTAAATGACTTGGTTAAGCTCACATAGCTAATAAGTGTCTGAGAAGGGATTTAAATTTAAGTCTTCTTGACTGCAAGCTAAACATTCTATCTACTGTGCCACTTAGTTACTTGGTCTCCATATTGAATTTCAAAATGGAGGAGGAATTAAAATCTGGAAACTATAGATTAAGAAATGATTATTCACTAATTCAAACACAGTTTGTAAGCATTTAGAGAAGAACTAATGAGAGTGAGCAAAGATACATTAAGAATCAATCCTGCTAAACTATCCTACTTTTCTTCTTGATGATATTTATTATTCTGGAACATAACAGATATAATGTAACTGGATTTCAGCAAAAGTGTTGGACACAAAGTCTCTTTCATGGACTCTCTCAGGAAATATGTTTTGTTTATGGACAGTGGGGTTTATAGACATCTTCATTGATCCCAAAGTGGGCTAATTGGTCTATTGCTGGAACTGCAGTCATACAAAGCTCTGCATATATAGTGCTGAGACATTGCTAAATAGAACAGTAGAATTATCCTAGAAAAGTTCATTTCCTTTTCTAGCTCATTTGACAGATGAGGAAACTGAGGCAAATAGGTTTAAGTGAATTGCTCAGGGTCACATGGCTAGTGTATGAGTCCAGATCTGAGCTCATGAAGATGAGTTTTCCTGACTTAAGGTCTGGCATTCTTTCTACTGTGCCTCTTAGCTGTCCTTTGTATTTAGTAGGAACCCCAAACCTTATTAATGAATGAATAAATAATGCAGTAGATAATTATAGACTTAAATACAATACATTTGTATGGATTTTTAGCTAAACAATAATACCCATAGATCATTGATTAATTGATCAATACCAATCTGGACTCTTTATGGTCAAAATTTTAGTCAATGACTTGGATGAAAGAAAGGACATGTCAACTTTTTGTATGTACAGGACAGCTAATAGAATGGATAACTGAATCAAGAATGAAAGGGATCTTGAGGAGCAGGAAAGATGAACTGCAACCAACAGGGCATAATTTAAGATAGAAAATATAAAGCTCTACATGTAGGTTAGAAAAATCAATTATCTAAGTACAGAGGAGAAACTTGGTTTGACAGCAGCTCATATAAAAAGTCCTGGGGGCTTTACTCATCCTCTAGCTTAATATGTGCTTCTAATATGGTGTGGCAGCTAAAAAGCTATTGCAGTCTTAGTCTATATTAATAGTAGAGTAGTCTAAGGACATTGTACTGTTCACACTGAGACAAGGACTTAGGATATCTGGTAGTAGTTCTAGTTTTGCCTAAATCTCTCCAAGCTTCACTTCATTCATCTCTAAAATGGAAGAATACCTGCACTGAGCTTTACAAAGACGCTATTACAATCAAAATGAGATGCATTGACAAGAAGAAAGGCCCCATATATAACAAGATATTTATTTTGGCAATTTTAAAGCAAGAACTAGAAATAAAGTAGAAGCCTATGAATTGGGGAGTAGCTACACAAATTGTGGTAAATGAATGTAATGGAATATTTCTGGTGATCATCATGGAGAGTACAGAGCAATATAGGAATCCTTATATGAACTGACACAAAGTGAACTAAGGAGAGTCAGGGAAGCAATATAGCCAATTATTATAACAATGAAGATGGAATCACACATACACAAAGATTGAAATGGAATATAATAAAATTATAAAGAACAACCTTGTATCTCCAGTACTAGTACTTTGCTTGGCACTAGGAATACAAAGACAAAACAAAACTACCCTTATTTTCAAGATGTTTATAATCTATTATATAATAGAGTGATGAAATATTTTACCTAGGCAATTCCAGGATGGCAGCTATTGGGAGATAGATTTGGTTTAATATGAGGAAGAACATTGTAACAGTAAGAGCTGTCCAGAAATGGATGATCTGTTCTGTGAGAGTTCTCTATTCTGGTAAGTGTTTAAGTAAAGCCCATCAAGGATTAATCAATCAATCCCTAAGAGTTTAGTAAGCATCTACTATGTTCCAGGTACTGGACACTAGGGAAACAAAAATAGGAGGAATACATAGTCCCTTATCCCTCAAAGTTTGCATTTTATCTTAGGAATTGAAGTGGATTTATAAAGGAATCTATAAATTGATAAATGAAATTGCTTGCTGAACATGGGCAAAAGAGCATAAGTAAATGGGAGAATAATGAACAGCCTCATTTAGAAGCTAACTCTTGAAGAGTATTGAAAAAGATTAAGGATTCTAAAAGGTAGAGGTAAGTGGGGAACACATTCCAAGTATGAGGGTCAGTTAGTACAAAGGCATGGAGATGGGAATATTGTAGAAAGGACTCTATATTTGGAATAATAGAATCTAGACTGAATGATACCATAAGGAAATTAGGGGAACATAGAATAGTTTACCCATCAGATCTATGTATAAGGGAAGAATTTATGACTAAACAAGAGATAGAGAACATTATGAGCTATAAAATGAATAGTTTTGATTATCTTAAGTTTAAAAGGTTCTTTTGTTTGTTTTTTAACAAATCCAATGTAACCAAATTAAAAGGATAATAACAAGCTGGGAAAAGTTCTTTACAGTAAATTTCACTGATAAAGATCTCATATCTAAAATATATAGAGAACTAAGGTAAATTTATAAGAATACAAGTCATTGCCTAATTGACAAATGGTCAAAGAATATAAACAGTTTTCAGAATAAGAAAAAATATTTTAAATCATATAAAAAACTTCTAAATCACTTTTGATTAGAGGAATGCAAATTAAAACAACTCTGAGACACCGCCTCACACCTCTCAGGTTGGCCAATATGACAGGCAAAATGATAAATGTTAGAGGGGGTCTGGCAAAATTTGGACACTAATGCATTGCTGGTGGAATTGTGAACTGATCCAACCATTCTGGAAGGCAATTTGGAAACATGCTCAAAAGGCTATAAAACTGTGCCTACCCTTTGATGCTATAATACCACTACTAGGCCTATAGTACAAAAAGATAGAAAAGGGGGAAAAGAACCTACTTGTACAAAAATATTTATAGTGGTTCTGTTTGCATTGGCAAAGAATTGGAAACTGATGGGATGTCCATCAATTGGGGAATAGCTGAATAAATTTTGGCATAAAATGGTGATTAAATACTATTGCACTATAAGAAATGAGAAGCAGGATGATTTTAGAAAAAGCTGGAAAGACCTACATGAACATCATGATGCAGAGGGTAATAAACAGAACAAAGAGAAAATTAAACACAATAGCAGTATTATTTTATGATGATCATCTGTGAAAGACTTAGCTACTCTTAGCAATACAATGATCCAGGATAATTCTAAAGGACTTATGACACATAATTCTATCCACTGCCAGAGACAGAACTGTTGGAATTGGAATGCAGAACAAAGCATACAATTTTCCACTTAAGTTTATTTGTGTTTTTATTCTGGGATTTTGGGGTTATGAGAGTATTGTCTTACAACAATAACTAATATGGAAGTACATTTTGGAAAATAATATCTGTATAATATGGATCAAATTGTTTACCAACTCTGGGAAGGGGAGGGAAGGATTGAAGGAAGACAATGTGGATCTTAAACTTTGGAAATGTGTGTTGCAAATTGTTGTTACATGTAATTGGGATAATAAAATATCAAATAAAAATAAATAATAATACTAGAATCATAAAATCACAGAATTTAAGAGTTAGACCCATACACAAATTATGCAAATTGGCAATTCATCTTCAGCAACAGTAATTATTATAAATTTTTGATGTCATTAACAATTGGTAATTTTTTATGGCAAATCATTGTGCTTTTGGAGAGCTAAGTTCTACTCAAGATTTAAGGTTTCTTTGAATTCCAAGATTCTGTAAATCTGTGAAAATACCAGAATATTTGACACTTGAAAAATATTTTAATTTGAAACTGATAGGGACCAATGAAGAATATTGCTTCAAACTTCTCCGAACTCTATCAATGTAAAAACTAACTGGCGGAAGAGTTATAGGCACTGTGTTTGGGAATTGATAGAATCTATGGCATATTCTTTTTATTATTGCCAATGGAGGCAAAACTTCATACTCTGAGTGATGATTTGGGATTTTTAGAAGAAGGAAGAAGTCATTCAGTGTCGTATAATGCAAATTAGAAGGGCATTTAATTTGGAAAATGTTATTTGGGATTAAAAATATTCATTCTAGAAGTAAAACTGAAATTTTGAAGAGACTTGAAAATGGTCTCTGAACATAATCCCAATAGAACAGTATGAGAAAAAAAGTTTTACCAATATCATAGCCCAAAGAATAACTATATAGCCTCTCAGTGTGACATACTTGAAAAACATCAGTTTTGTGGTTGAATACGTTCTGATATTGTTAAAAAAAAAAGATCAGGCTTTTTATATTTACCCTTTAAATTTAGAGTAGACTGGAGCTCATCTTAAATTTTGCACAAGTTCCTTTGGCCAGAATATGCTCAATTAAAATACTGACTAGGAAGCCAGTGGAATATGTAGAAATTGTATGTGTTGGAGGGAAGGGAAGAATCTGGATAGTTTGGTTCTTGAGAGTATTCTTTTTACTACACACTGTCATATTTTTGTGTTAAAAAGCCTGGTCATTGTCCTTTAGCAAAAGAACCTCCATTTGGATTAACACTTAAAATTGAAGGAGGGCTTTTTTCTTTCCTAGTTCTTGGCAACTTCTCCCCGAGGCTGCCTTATCCAGACCAACTAGTATCATTTCTTGGGCACCAGAAAAACTATGATCCTGGTAGTAGCAAAATATCTTCCCACCCAGTTATCAGATCTTCCCACCCAGGGTTATCAGATAGACTTTCTTCTAGAGAGTTGTGATCCAGGAAGGAAAGATCACCTGGAGGAGTGAGGTTAGGGAATGAGGTGAGGTTTTGAAGGATTTGAGAGAAAGGGAACTCTAAAAGAAGAGCAAAGAGCTGTGCCATAAAAGATTCCTAAGACAATTGTCTTGTGGTCAGGTCTTATTCTACTTTTAACCCTTTGGCACATTCCTCCTTTCCAAGAGCTGCAGAATTATTGAGTTTTCATTGATATTTCAGAAAAAGAGGCCTCAGAAAAGACTTTCCAGAGGCTAGAGAGGGTAGCTCATTGAAAGCTCTTAAACTAATAAACTCAGAAGATTTCACTGACAGATCTCAAGTCTGAATAGTTCAAGGAAAAATGTCTTTTATGAAAATAAAGCAAAAGCAAACAACAACCACCAGAAAATCAACAGTAATAGGCTCAAAAATAAGCCTAACAGACATTTGGAAATTCTTTTTTTTTCTGAAGTTAACAAGAAACAAGGCCCCAAGTCCATGAAAAACTGAAGCTGTTGCTTACTTTTCCTTCTCACCTGCTGGTTTTAATGGCAGTAATGGGTACTTTAGGACAGATTTTAAAAAAAGGTAAATGTTTTTTAAAAATCCTTTGTTATGAAACTAACAACTAGAGGTATATTTTTACATTAGTTGATATTCATAGCTTGTATAATACACACTTCCTTCCTACATTTATCCATAGGATATTCAGGTCTTTGAAAGAATTCATCTACAGAGATATTATAGTCTAGAACATTTGAAAAGTCTATAGTCATAGAAATGATGGTTTCCACTAATGGGGAACCTTTAGAAAGGGAGGAATGTCAGGGGAGTAAAGGTATATAGGTAATTTTTGTCACCCTAGTAGTCATTACAATAGAAAAGAAAGTCACAAAGTCTCAAAAAGGTAATCAAGGAAAGCAACAATTTGATCTTTGGCCTATTTTTTGATTTGAGGTGGAAAGTTAAAACAATAGGAAATAGAAAGAAAAATGAGGCCTTGCCTAAAACTAGCTCTTCAGTGAAAAATGAACAGTATTCCACAAAGAGAGGATTCTATATCTGCTACAGAAGCAGAAAGACCCTTTGTAAGGGTTTCTTAATTTGGGTTTCTTAATTTGGTGAACTTCATGAAAAATATTTTGATAACCGAATTCCAATAGAATTGATTTTCTTTGCAATTTTGTGACAGGTAGGTGAAACAGTGGATAGTAGCACTGTGATTCAGGAAGACTTGAGTTCATATCCCTCTTAATAGCTGTTTGACCCTAGTTAAGTCATTAAACTTTTCTCATACTCAGTTTATTTATCTGTAAAATGGGTATAAATAATAGCATCTACCTTACAAAGTTGTTGTGAGGATTGAATGAGATGACATACATAAAATGTTTTGCAAAATTTAAAATGCTAAATAAATGTTAGTTATATTATTATTGTTAGTAGTAGTGGTATGAGTTTTAAAATATTGTGATAAAGGGTTGTTTACATAGTAGTACATTTACATACATTATTTTATTTAATCTGAACAACCACCCTCTGGGTTATGGGTATCAATTTATCTTCATTTTAAAAACAAGAAAATGGAGGTTCAGAGTTGTTATGTGATTTTTCCTGTGATGGGACAATTACTAAGTTTAAGAAACAAGATTTGAATCCATGACCTTTTGTTATTTGATATCCAAACTGGTTCTAAGGTGAGTTTGAAGGGACTTTCAGTCTCTGAAAGCCCCTTAGGTGGGAAGGTAAAGTATTTCTTTAAAATTGAAGTGGAAAGTATAGTGTGGTTAAATACTGATTGATCAATTATAGTTGAAATTAACAGAAGGTACCCATCTATACCCAAGCACTGTATTTCTTTAAATCTTTCTCCAAAAGGTAATTCAAATAAGTTCTAGAAATGTGTACATGCCAGCTGGCACTACATTTACACAAAGCCTATCCAAATGACTTGATCTTGTGCTT
This sequence comes from Monodelphis domestica, assembly GCF_027887165.1. NCBI lineage: Eukaryota > Metazoa > Chordata > Mammalia > Didelphimorphia > Didelphidae > Monodelphis > Monodelphis domestica. The sequence continues at coordinate 152,246,623 of NC_077231.1, forward strand.
TATCACTTCTCTGACAGCCACACCTGGAGAGAGGTTAATTGCCTGATATGTGCTCCAGAAGGCACTACCATCCAATGATGATCCCTGTCCAAATTTTAGTTATTGTGCCCAGAAGGAATAAGCCAACCCCAGGAAAACATGCCTTACAAATTGAGTTTTGTTACATGACAGCAAGTATCATAAAATATCATGCCAATTAGAAGACATGTCATGATCACTGGGCAGAAAGACTTTTTCTCTGAAATGCCATTTTAGAAGATGCCACTAACATTTTTCCTCCCTTTTTGTTCTTTGTATTTCTCCCTACTCTCATTTAAAGTCAAATATCTGGCAAGAATCTGGACTTTGTAGCTAATAGCAGAGGGATTTCCATAATATGCCAGGTGGTAATGTCAAAAATAGTGACATCACAACAGTAGTGTTCTGAGTCTCACTGCTATATCGCCTGGAGCATCAATACTTGTTTTTAGTATAATGGTAGGGATTGTAAAACCCTGTTCTTAAATCCTCAAAGGCCACTAGTGGGGAAATATTTCATGTTTTGGGTTAAATTAATATTTTTTTAGTAAAAAGCAAACCTACTTAAAGCATGTAATAAATAGATGCTGATTAGTACAAACTACGAAGTATAAGCTATTTCCCAATCAAAATACTGAGCCATAGACATATTGATGGAGACAAACCAACAAGGTACACATTAAATTGCAGTTTTGACGAGGACATTATGTCAGTAATGTAACATATTTCACTCTATTACTAAAAACATTAAGGTTTGGATTTTAATTACTTCTCCTGTTAATCTGTAACTACAGTGTTAAACACTTGGTGATTTCTCAGAAGCTGCTATACTGTTGGGTTCCATTCCCATCTTTACCATGCTTGGGTAAGACAAAGCACTAATTCTGACAGCAATGGAGTGGCTTCTATTCCATAATGGATGGAAGCTCTCTTGTACTCTGAACAATGGACCTGGCAAAGACCTCTTGAATTTACAGTGTGTTCTCCAAATCAAGGCATGACAGAATTGAGATGAATTCAGGAGCAAATTAACCTTGAAGCAGAAATAAAACAAGTTATACTTTCATAATTATCTGACTGGAAGTGAAACCACAATATCTAAAAAAGGGGAAGGAGTTTGCATTTGATAATATGACCCTCAGTATGAGCATTAGCTCAAACTATGAACTCATATGATGAGTATTGTTGCTGTTATTCATCCTTCATTTTCTAAGAGGATCAGTAACATCACAGGGTGATGTCTTGATTTGTAAGTGAAATGATTTTAAGTGAGACAGAGTTACCCCAAATCACTTTATTCTCTCTTTCAGAGACATTGGAGTCTAGTAGAAGATGAAAGTAAGGACCACTAGTGATGGCCTGGGATACAGTGGATAATCTCGGTGTCTTTGATGTCTAGCCAGGTACAACAGTTGATATAAAACATTTCCTCAAAAGTCTATAATATATTCTCTTACACGTAAATACAGAATCTAAGGAAAAGTGAGCTCAAACTAAGCACATGTGACAAAGGATAAATCTCAGATCCTGCTTCCTAAAAGACCTTTCCTCTCATTTGTGGGATACTCAAGAAGTTCCCCTTAAGGATGGTGAACCTTTGTCCATCTGTCTTTGGCTCCTAATGCAAACAACTGCCATCAGCTTGTCTGTGACTACGGCTAATACAATGAAAGGAAGATAGCAAGTCTCAAATATTCTAGATCTTTAGAAGCTCCAGAAGACCAAGTCTTGTCAAAGGGGGGTGGAGAAAGAGGAGAATTGATCAAGGATGAATCCAAAGCCTTTCTTCTTTCTCTAGGCAGTTTCTCCTTCTGGAATGTCAAGCTTGCTTCAATCTCTTTAGCCTAAAAGAGGTTTTACCTAGATGGGGGTACCTGAACAAAACTATTATGTATCGAAGTTCAAAGGACCTTTCTTCACTTAATCCAGGGCCCAGAGAGATTTAATAATTGTGCATTTTATCATTTACTTCAAAGGAGGTGAGGTTGAATAGATCAATCACTCCATGCTAGCATTGAAAACCAAGGAAAGGGGTCAGCGAAGTGTATCAGTGGATTGAGAGCCAGGTGTAAACACAATATGTCCTGTATTCAAATCTAACACCAGACACTTCCTAGCTGTGTGACCCTGGGCAAATTGCTTAACCCCAATTGCCTAGACCTTATAGCTCTTTGGTCTTAGAACTGATTAGTATTGATTCTAAGACAGAAGGTTAGGTTTTGTTTTGGTTTTTTTTTTTTTAAAGAAGACAGTTGGGGAAAAACATAATGAAAAAATACTTTGATATTTGGATGAATCCACAATTTTATCAAAATGATTATGTCCTATATTGATTTCAACCCTTTCTTCTATGTTCTCTCATCTTATGTGATTCTTATCCATGACTTCCCATAAATTCCCCGTAGGGTTTGTCTTAGAGGGTTACGTGGAGGTTCTAGGAGGTTGAATTTGTGTTTGCCCAGGATTATGTATCAGAAGGGACTTGAATATAGAGCTTCCTGGCTCCATCTGGTACCCTATCTACATTGAGTGTATATATTGAAAAACAAAACCAAAAATATATACCATATGTGCATATGTGTTTCCTCTTTTACTAATACAGCATTTGTTCTACACTGTATAGTCTTAGCTGTTTGGGGATCAAGAGGTTATGTGACTTGCTAAGATTCACCTAGCCAAGATGCATTAGAAGAAGTACTTAAACTCAGGTCTGTGGAAGAGAAAATTTACAAGGCATGCAAGACAGAGATGGATCATCTGTTGGTCAAATGAAAATTCCATTTTGAAATGTTACTGGGAAAAACAGTTGGAGCCAAGTCAATGGCTGGATTGGGCTGAAGGGGGCTTTTGGCTTTTGGTTTTGGCTGATGGTGGTGACTGAGGCTGAGGCTTTTGCTAGCTGGCTGAGGTGAAAGAAGAAGAAAGACAGTTGTCCTCATATCTCTCTGACTGACTCTGTTTCACAATTGTGACTGATTGCATTTCCCTCAATATCCTCCAAACCAACATTCTCTGTAGAGAATAGGGGGATCCTACCTCTTTTACCTTATCCTCTACCCTTGTCCTCTCTTCCCCAAATAAACCCTTACTTGAGAAAAGAAGAGGAAAGAGTATTTCCTCTGAAATCTCATAGTTCACAGAAGAAATGGGAAAAGGGAGGCTGAAAGGCTTCTGAAGAGGGAGGAATAGGGAGGAGGGTAGATAAAAACTTGATCCATTAGTCATCTAATATATAATCAAATATACACCCTCAAAATAGTATCTATTACAGGTCTTTCTTATCCTGAGCTCAGTTCTCTGTCCACTATGCCATAATATGAGTGTATGTTTGTACATTTATGTATCTACACTCTTGAATGGATCTATACACACACAACACATATATATCCAAAGAGAGATAGAGAGATAGACAGGTAGACAGGTGGGAAGTCAGATAAATAGAAAAAATGAGGAGAACTATGGATATTGATGATTACAGACAAATTAGATGGACTGTCCACTGGCATTTTATAGGCTGGAAAACAATAATTTTTCAACTACTTTTTTTCTATTGTGGACAGTCAAGCCAATTACAAAATGCCACCTGCAAAGAATAGCATATGAAAAACCTTGCCATTAATAATGAATCCTTTTGTTGGGGACTATGTGAAAAACTTATGTCATGACTCCTTCTATGACACTAGTAAACAAACACCTTAGCTGAACCTATGTCTCAGTTCACATGTCATTTATTGTCAGGTTTCAGGAACTGTTGAATAAGTTCATCTTTTGCTTTAGAATCTTGAACTTTTTTCAGATATACATAGGAGAAATCTTGAAAATGCATTTTGTCTCATTGATTCATGTTATTTGAAAATTAATAATTAAAATACAAGGTGTTAATAGTAATAGAATATAAATGTACATCTATCAGGTGGTAAATCATATAACTGTAGAAAAGTTATTGTCTTCTATAGAAAATCATATTCAAAGTTTTTCCTATTACCTCATATTTTCATTAAGCATCTCTGCCATGTGTGCATAGATTACTCTCATAAACATTATATGGAGATAAATAACAGACATAATGGTCCCGTGCTTGCTAACACCTTCTTAATCTCTTTTTTAAAAAAGCAGAAGTTACATTCATGATTATTTCCACCCTTTGGGGGCCTTCCTTTGAGATCTTAAAAATCAATTCCTGAGAATGTTCCAAATTGTGTTGCCTCCAGCACAATTTTTGCAGAACATATTTGGTCAGTTCCAACCACTTCTCTTAACTTTACTTTCTTAAATGCTATAGTATTTATGCCTCACATGGCATATTGGGGCCAGAGGTGGTAGAATCTAAATGTGGTACTTCCATTATCATCATTTATAAATAAGAGATCACTATATCATGTCAACGGATTTCTTCCATTTCATATATGTTTCTAATTTTCCTCATGGTTCCATCTGCAAATGCTCTCAGGGGGATGTGACTTAGCTTGAACTCTTGCTAGACTCTCCATTATCTTATTTTCCCTTCAATTGCTTTTTGCTCTTTTGAGAGGTGATAGTACTCACAGTCTTCTCTACTTTTTTATAATGTTTTGCTAATGGACTTGTATTGCAAATGGGTATTGCCATCAGTTTTTATCCCTCTCAGCTTGGAAGAGAGATTAAATGTTTGCTGGTTGAAGAGACTTATGGGATCTTTTGACTGTCCTAATGACTTATTTATAAATGAAATTTTTAAAGAAATAGTGATATCTAATGTCATTGATTTTTGTCAATTTCCTTCATTTTTGGAAGCTGACAGCTTATTTAAATAGGGTATATTGTAGTTATAATAATTAGATGAGGTCCCTTGCCATTTTTATTCCTTTTTTAATTTGGTAGTTACTCTTGCCTTTTGCTCTAATTAGCTAATTATTTAACTGAATACTAATTATTAATTCTATAAAATTTATTTCCTATTTATTAAGATATCATCAACTTCATTTTTTATGGTGTTTTCTGGTTCTCACCACTTTTCCCTTTGACCATTTTGATAGAAAAGTAGAAAGTGCTCTAAACAGGGAGACCTGAACTTATAGTCCTAGGACCTGGTTTCAAATCCCAACTCTGCCACTATTTAACTGTATGACTTTGAGTAAGATACTTGTCCTTTATGTGGGGGTGCTGAACCTGGGGTCTATGAGCTTAAATTTGCTTAACAACTATTTCAATAGAATTGTTTGGTAATAATGTTTTAATTTATATACTTCAATATGATTCTTATGTAAGATTATTATTATATAATAAGTATATAATACATATATGTATATAATATAAAATATTATTCAGAATCATCATTTTTAGGTCACTGAAAGGGTCCATGATACACAGAGAGTTTAAGAACTTATACTCTAATAGTTCTCTAGCATGACTTCAATCACCTACAACGGTGATGTAAGTTTGATGCTGTTCATTGAAGAAAATTCCAGGAGGCAAAACTCCCTTGGAGCTTTGTGGCTAGATGCAGTGACTATGGATATGTGGCAAACAATTAGAAGAGGAAGCAAAAGGAAGCCTTGGGGAAAAGTGATGGGAGGAAAAGAAGCAGAAAAGTCAGGACTTTGGGTATGAAAATTCTGGGAGGTAATATGCAGGTTGTAGCTGGACTAGGAGACCAAAGAGGGAACTTGTAGAACTATGCAGGCATTATATCTCTGAAGACGGTGTCCTGGGGACTCCACAGCCAAGCTGAGAGGCTTTCACAGAACTCTAGGGGACATATGGTATTGATATTTAAGCTTCTACTACTGGGTATGAGTTCTGAAGTGATTCTTTGCCTCTAGTGCTTTGCTGGGGAATTACTAGGAATTAAATGATAATTGAACTACACTTTCCCTAGAACCTGGAAAGGTTTTATTTATTTGGGTATGGAGTATAGAATGACACTGCTATTGATTCCCCCTTGTTATTTACATTACTTACAGTCCTAACTATTAATATTATTCTGAAGTTGGGTAGATGCCATCTGCTTTCATTAAATGCTCTGGTCATTAGATTTATTGTTTCATGGTTTGTAAGGAGAGAAGGTTACTCTGCTAGGAGTTCAGATTATGATTTGCAGAATTCATTACCAAAATCAGATTGTACTAACAGGGTAAAAATAACAAGAGATGGCAGAACCAGATTTCTAGTAATTTTCAGACCCCAATGTTACAAAAGTACTCATAGTATATAGGAATAAGATCTTGGTGTTCTACAAGTCTTTGATGTTTATATCTTGATCCTGAACCATATTTTATAATATATATTTTTTGTTTTTGTTTAATGTGTCTACTTTCATAATAAAAATATTGAGAATTGAATTATATAATGGTTCACTTTAGGAAAGAAATATATTGTCAAATAATTCATAGGATCTTTTTTTTAATGGGGTTGATAGTATTATGTACTAAAGAAAACTCTAGCCTTATGACTTGGATACCATAGTGACATATCACTGGTTGTAGAAACTTGAGTATATCATGGAGCACAGAACATTGGAATTAGAAGTGACCTTAGAGATCATACAGTGCTAATCTTTAAATTATGTAATTGAGTAAACTGAGGCATAGGGATATGATCTGGCTTTTCTGTACTTGAGTTATTACATTTGTAAAATGGAGAGCAAACTTTTTCTTTGTATTTCTTAAAGGTGCTGAAGGAATAAATGTTATAGGAGTGCCCTGAACTCTTTGGAATGAAGATGATTTAAAAAAAATAACATCACTATGATATAAGCTTCTCAGTGGGGCATTTAAGGCTCTTCACAACCTTATTGTTTATTATTCCCCTTCACACACTATTTATTTCAGCCAAACCTAACTGCTTACTAGTTATTCCCTAAACCTGACATTCCATCTTTCACCTTTATGCACTTCGGTAAACTGTTTCTCATGCCTGGCCTACATTTCCTCTCCACCACCATCTTTCACAGTCCCTATCTCCCTTGGTATGTCTCTCTCTCTGAACCTAGGATAGTGCTTTGTCCTGAGTACATGAGCACTCAAAGTTTGCTGACTTACTACTTGAATCAGACGAGAGTTTTATATTCAGGATCCTGACTAATTGCTATTTACAAGCTACCATATAGTGTTATAGTAATTAATGAGTAACTTGATCCATTCATTCTTTTTTCATTTAATATATTTATTAATCTTTGTCACATAATAGGAACTTGTTAATTGACTAATCAAGCTTATAATAATAATAACTAGTGTGTATATAGTGCTTTAAGAATGAGCTTTTAAGAAGCAGCAAGGTAGTGCAATGATAGAGAGCTAGACCTGGAGTCTTGAAGAACTGAGTTCAAATTCGGCCTCAGATATTTATTAGCTACATGATCGTAGACATGTTACTTAGTATGTTTCTCAGTTTTCTTATCTATACAATGGAAATAATAAGAGCATTTACTTCTAGGGTTGTTGTTTAAAAAATGAGATAATAATTGTAAAGCATTCTGAAAACCTTAAAGCATTATGCTAAATACTGTCCTTACAACAATTCTAGGAGGTAGATGTTGCTATTATCTCTATTTTACAGTGTATTAAACAAAAATAAAAGAGAGGAAATTTTCTACCCAGTGGGAAGCTTGGACTTTCGGTATGGTGAGGGGGAAAGAGAGCAGAACCCCCTTCTCAAAGTGGGGTTCAGGGGAGATAGCAGATGTAACAGGTTGGCTCAGAGAGAGGAGGGGGTTAGAAGAATTTCACCCTTCATCCTTTCCTCCTTAGCTAAAGCTGCTCTCCCCAATTTGCTCTTGTCCCTCTAGTCCTCCCTCCACTACTTGAGATGGAAAGGTCTCCCCTTGATCCATTCACTCACACTCAGCTTGGGGAACAGATAACTTTTAATGTTAACTCAATCAGGTAATACAAAAGGAATAATGGGCAGGGAAGAATGGGGAAAGGAAAGTGGGGAAAGGGGGTTCCTCTCTCTAAACCTTTTCCCCTTTTGCCTTTCTCCTTGAGTTTCTTTTTTTTGGGGGGGGGGACTCAAGCCTTGGCAGCTTGAGCTCCTGAGAGAAAATCAGGTTGACTCACCCTTGGGCAACAGGAGCTGAGGTAAAGTCTTCTCAGGTTTCTCTTCAGAAAGTCCCTTCAACTGGGAAGTGTTGGGAGGAAAGATTTCCAGTCACCAGAAGGAAAAATGGGAAACCCTCAGGAGAAAGTCTTTTTCCCAACTTCTCTCTTCACTTCTCAAGACCAGAGACCCTCAATGTTCTCTAAGCCAGAGTCTCCTCCTCCTCCAGATTCCACTCCTGGGGCCCCTCCCCTATTGAGGTGATCAATTTCACATACTCTTCAGCTAGGCACTTTTTCTCTAGTGCCAGCCTCTGTCAAAACAGATGAGGAAAGTGAAGAATATAAAATCTATATGACTTGCTCAGAGTCATAAAGCTAATAAGAATCTGAGGCTGGATTTTAACTCAAGTCTTCTTGATGCCAGACCCAAAGCTCTATCTACTAAGCCCCCTAGGGGTCTCCATATCTGACCCCATTTGAGATTTTCTTGGCAAAGATATTGGAGTGGTTTGCCATTTCCTTCATTATTTTATAGTACTAGTACTTCATTAATGTATGGCAATAACCACTTTAGACATGTTTATTTGAGTGGAAAAGAAAAATTGTGGTTGAAAGCCTATTTCTCATTTTGTTTCATGTCATTTCTCAAACATTTCCAAAATTACTGGGAGACTATGTATAGAGTAATTCTTTGGGCAGGTCATAATCCATGATTCTAAAGTACATTTTTGCTAGGTAGAGGATCCTGAAGAGAAAATGCTTTCCTTGGCCATGTAGAATATTTAAAGAGATTTTATGGGTAGACAACTGTAAATATTTAACTCATGGAATCCTAATTGTTTATGATAAGCTCTCTCAAATTTATTACTGAATAGAAAATTGCTTGATTAACAGGCGAGGGGATTAATTTTTTTCTTTTGTGAAATGCATACCATTTCCCCTGAAGTATATGAGATTGCAGAAACATGGAGTAAAACAGGACACACATTTTAAAGTCCTTTAAAAAGAAGCTTATTAATAAATGAGGTGAATAGATACCATGTATATTTTTTGCTAAAACAGGGATTTGAGAGTTACTTTCATCGAATGTTACATTAAAATCCAGTATGTTAAAAGATAAAGAGAAGAGAAGAGAGAATAGCTAACATGCTGCTGAGTGGTTTGTCTTATTTAATAAGAGCATGGGGAAAATAATTACCCTGTTTTTCATCAATGGTGATACAGCTTAACCCAGCAAATCATTAAGAATTCCACTGTCTCATGCAGTTTTCACTATCTGTAAAAACTGCCTATTGTATGAACCAACTCAGCAGGGGACATCTTCTTTGCTGACTTCCTGGAGAATTCTTTTACTCTGGTGGGAGGATAATGAAAGAAGAGGAAGCTGGAAAGAAAGAGCCCCCTGAAGCAACTGGGCTGATAAAGCAACCCAGGCCAGATGAAGGAGATTATAAATACAATGACCTGACCACAAAAGCAAAGATGCTTAAGTGTTTTCTTACCATCTAAGTGCTTTATATAGATGGTTTTCTGTCTGAAAAGACGGTCAGATTTGGGGTCATGTATTGCCATTAGAAGGGTAGAATTTTTAAAAAATGATGTGATCAATGATTGCTATTATATTTCCACTACAGTTTCACCCCTGCCCTGCATCTTCCTCCTACCCCCTCATTTTAAGGCAAAGTCATTTCTCAGCTGAGACTCAGAAAGTCAACAGGAGTCATCAAGAGGATATTAATGCAGGATGGATTGAAAAGGCTACTGTCTCATATTTCTGAGGTAGTGCATAATCAGGACCAATCAATCAGCCCAATAACAAGTATACCTAATGCCTAATACCTACTCTTCTGTTTTAGTTGCTGGGAATACAAAGACTAAAATGAAAGCATCCCTGCCCTTATGGAGCTTACATTTAGCCTAGTCAGATAATATGGACTCTGTCTGTCTGTCTGTCTGTCTGTCTGTCTGTCTATCTATCTATCTATCTATTCATCCAGCTATCTTTCTATGTAAAATATTTTTGGTAAGACCTGTGATTTCATCAATATAGGAAACTCTCTATGCCAGGAAGTTCTCTGTCAGTGGAGGTTAAAGCCTTCTCCACAATTATTATACCTAAGAGTTGCTTAGAATATGAAAATATAGAGGCAGTTAGATGGCTCAGTGGATAGAGAACCAGACCTTGAAATAGAAGTTCCTGCATTCAAATCTGGTCTCAGACCCTTTCTAGCTATGTGACCCTGGGCAAGTCACTTAATGTCAATTGCCTAGCTCTTACCATTCTTCTGCCTTGGAACTTTTAAGACAGAAGGTAAAAAAAAAAAGAATATTAGTAGTTGATCCAAGGTCATATAGCCAGCATGTGCAAGAGGTAGGATTGGAACCTAGAGCTTCCTGATTCTGAGGACAACTTTCTATTGACTACATTATGCTGACTTTCTAAATATATGTGTAAATGGTAAATATCTAATATATGTGTATCTATACATATACAAAACAAATAGGAGATAATTTGGGAGGGAAGCACTAGCTTCCATACTCCAGAGAACACTAGTTTCCTTTAATTCTCCTGGTTTCTTGGCTTGTCCTTCATAATTTGTTTTGACTATCATCATGTTCATGCCATATAAGTGTTACATTAGGGTCATATTCTTTTCAGAAAGGTTTCTGGTTTTTCCTTTGCAAGCTACAAGGTTGAGAAAAATTGTTGCCTTCCCTTGGTTGTGTATTGGGAAGAATGAGTTGATCTCCAAATACCCAGTTTCTTCACAGGTTGCTCTTCTTAACAGAATATCACGCTTGGCCATTCAACAGTATCTCTAGGGATTCTATGAAACAGAGGTGAGGATGGAGAGCATACCAGTAATGGGAGGGTAGAGGGGATATCCCAGTACATAATCCTAAATTCAGTAGACAGAGTAAACAATCCCCTTTGTAGTGAGAATATGAACAATTTCTGGAAGGTGTCTCTCAGTTGTATCTCTTCTGCTTTTGTGTCACAGTACCTTAAATACTACCAATAGAGATTCATTTGTTTGGGGTTCAAGGGCTTTTTTGATCTAAGAAAATTTTTGATTAAAACACAAATGCCTTATATAATAATATAATAGATGCCTTAAACTGTTACCTGTTAGCATTTTAATAGTTGCATTACTTAATCAGATCATTTACCAATAATGATTGTGAGAATAGTCAAGGTTATATAGAAATGGGAGCCAGGACAGTTTCTTTGTTGAGGTGAGGACCAGCATTTTAATTACTCTACTACCTCCCTTCCTTGGAATGGCAGAGGAGATAGTGACTCAGTTCTAGGCTGAGATTCCCAACTTCCATCTTTTTATCAGGAAATCTCTACTAAATCAAAGTGGTGCCTTTAAAAGTTTCTTCCTTTCTGTTTCACCAGTCAAGGACAAACCCTGTTCTTGTTGTGTTCCAAGAGCATTGGGGCCCTGGGGTTTACCTCTTTCACACTTTTGGGAAAATGGAGACTGGAATAGAAGAAAAGAGGAAGAAGAGGGACTAGAGGAGAAAGTCTCTAAAATGGCCTTAACAGGCAGTCTGTGAAGATTCTTCCCCTTGCTCCTTCCTAGTGTGGAGGGGAAAATGCAGGATAAACAGTTATTCTCCTCCTCTTCCGTTTTAGCACCTTGTAGTCCACAAGTCAAAGAAACTTAGCATTCCACAGAGCAAAAAAACGGACACAAAAACAAAATCAGATACCCTCCTTTCAAAAAAAAGAACCCAATCGAAACCAAATATCAGACCAAGGATTCATAACCCTTTTTTATGCTGTGCTTTCTCTTTCTCCCCTCTCCCCCAACTCTACGCTTCCAGTCTGGCAAAGCCTATGAACCCTTTCTCAGAATTATGTTTTAAAGTGCATACAATAAACTACAAAGTATTGACAAGGAAGTAAATTATATTGAAATAATTATCAAAAATTAAAAAAAACAATGAGATCACAGACAGTTGGTTAAGAGCAGTCTGACCCTCAAGGTCAACAGGCAGCTGAAAGTATGAAATTGCCCTTCTTTTTGCATCAGACTGATACAGCTTTCTTCTTTTTCTGGATAGGACTTATGATTTCATGAGTAGAGGGGGCTCACAGTGAGCAATTTTCTCAACAGCTTTTTGACAATTTATAGTTTAGAATTGCTTGGGAGTTTGAGGAATTAAATAATTTAATTGGGGCCAAAAAGCTCTTTATCTTTCAGAGGCAGGAACTGAACCCAGGTCTTCCTGACTGGCTTAGCTCTCTGCTTATTATCCCATACAGCCTTTTTGCATAATGACACTCATTTTGAATAAGCAGTTATTTACACATCTTGCTTAAAATTCCATTGAGAGTTACCCAAGCCACATTTGCATAGCAGAACACCAATGATATGGAATGAAGTGAAAAATCTTCTCTCACATCTAATCAAAGGGGTGGGGTTTTATCCTACATCTATTAAAAAACCATAAATCTGCTGGTGAAAGTATCTTTGAAGTGTATCACAGCCAAATTAGGTTTGATCTCCCACCCAAACATTCAATTTTCAGTGTTATCTAAGTTTAGAAATACAGCTATAAGGATCATGCTGATCTGTATGATGTATGGTGTTTTCTCCCTACCTAATGAAGGTAATGAGTGTTTATCAAAAGCCAATTATCCTAATTACTCCTACTGTGTGTGCATTTTGAGAAGGAAAAGAAAATCAGAAGCTGTTCTATGTTGTGTAGAACAAGACTCTTCCTCCCCACCTCTCCATGAAGGAAATCATCATTATTGACATTTATGTGAGAAATATGAAATGCTTTCTTCACTCCTCTTTGAGATAGGTAGTTTAAGTTTAAGCATAAGGATTATAGTTTTAGAACTAGAAGGAACCTAAAAAATCATCTCATCTCCTCTTTCATTTTATAGGTGAAGGAACTGAGGCACCAAGTGGTTAAGTGGCTTACACACTTAAGGTCATATTCATGGTTAGCCCCAGAAGCAGAATTTGATCTCATAATCTCTGACTTTAGATCTAGGGCTCTTTCTTCTACAGAAGATAAGGAAATGGAAGGAAATGGAGGGAAATGGAAGCTCAGAGAGATGTCAGAGAGTTGCCCAGTGAACAAATATAAGTACCAAGACTAGAATCCAAGGATTCATCTATCCCACAATTTCTCATAATAGTATACCTGGCTGTGAATGATAGTTGATTTGAGAGGTTGACATCATATGGGATAAGTCTAGCACATGGAGACCTTACATATCTAGAATGTGAGCATCTCACTGTTAATTCAATTAAAAAAACATTGCCAAACTAGACAACATTTTCACTTTGCTTTTAAAAGTTGATGGGTATTAAGGAAATCCCTAATGATGAACTTATTGATGGAATGATGATCCCTGGATTAAGACTCAGGAGACTTGGTTTCCCATTTGACCTTTGGTACTAGTTAGCTGTGTGACCTTAAGCAAATCCCTTCTCCTAAACCTTCAGTCTATTTATAAAACTGAGGTGGTGAAAAAGTAGATAATTGTCCAGAATCTCTTCTAGTTATAAATTCTATAATTCTATAAATGGACATTGTGAGAGTTTGAGGAATATATTTTTCTTCTCTACTGACTATTCATAAAAGCAGGAGGGCTGATTATCAGCTTTTTAAAATCTCTTATCAGGTAAGTGCCAAACCATTCTGTTCTGCCTACTAATTATATTGCCTTTCCACATATATTTTTCATGACTTTATGGCTGAGTCTGAGAACTAATTTGCTATTTATCTAAAAGCAAAGAATGATATAAAATAAGGTAACAAAAAATAAGAATTGACCATTATTATGACTCCTGAAAGATTTCATTCATAATTGAGAAATATATCTCTTAGTATTTACACAAAATACCAGACATTGGCTAGAGATGAGCATGTATGTTATTAGTATCTACCAATTAAATTAACAGTTCTTCTCTCTTTCTCTTTTATAAGACTTTCAAGATGAGTTGTTCAGAGTTTTAGACAGGTCTTTAGAAAATCTTACCTGTATTGACACACTACTGTAAGAGCCACCTATGACCCCTGCAATGAGTAATGGGATGTTTTCTTGTATGGCATAAGATCCATCAGGGCACATATATTCTGCTTCATCCACTTTAGTCAAAGATGCCCTGACAAATTCCAGTGATTGCTCTAAAGCATAGGTATCTCTTGAACAGGTGTCCAAAATGTGAACACCTAGCTTTACTCCTGGAAGTAAGTAATTGTCTCTGTTGATTTCATCAATGGCAAATAACATGGCCTCCAGGCGTTGTATACCTCGATCCTCATTGATACGTCCACATTCTTCTATTCCAGTGCCTTTTTCATTTATAGGGAATAGGCCTCCTAAAACAAGGTCTCCTTCTATCTTTATTTCCCTCCTCAAAAAGTTATGGTCCCCTAAAGAAAGTAAGAATCCTTTGGAAAACAACGCTAGGGTAAGCACCAGGAGCCTCGTCAACATCTTCATTGATCCTATTTCTATACCTCAAGGAGACATCGATGGAAAGAGCAAGATGTGCCTGTTAGTCCTTTTGCTTCATTTCTATATTGGGCCTTTGGCCCGTTCTTGGAACAAGGGAAGAACAGATTGCTGAAGACTGTCACCAAATTCCTAAAGAGATGAAAAAAGAATAAACAAAAATCAGTAAAGGAAACAGCAAAAGTTGCAGTCCTCTGCTCTCATCAGTATTTTTGGGAGGAGAGCATAGATTCATTTGTGGGCATTGGTGGTGTAGTAATTTTGTTCCCCTGGGCTCTTTGTTTTATCCTCTGAGATGCTGGACTACCTTTAACAGCCAGAGGGGAACACTTGCTGCAAATCAGAGCCTGCTGTTAAAGGGACTGGGTGATTTAGGTGAATGGAAATGACTGACAGAATACTTAATGGGCAGAAGACAACTAGTTGGCCTCTTCAGTTATGAATCTTTATTAACCATCCCCTTCAATGAATCCGTCCATATGCTGAAAGTCGCCATTGTACTACTGGTGTTAGCAAATGTGTAAAAATGGGCTCTTTGCCACCAGTCACAAACCGATTGAATAATGGGCTATTGCAAAGGATGTGCCATTGTTATTATGGATGACTTTTCAATCACTAAACAGATATGCCTGCTTTAATAAATGCACATTGAAGATGCATAAGAAACCTCAACATTCACTTCTTTGAAAGGACCCTTGTGGGAAGGAACATAAATAATTCTACATTTTTAACATCTCCCCCTTCTGTTGTTTGCAATGCCCTTCAAATAAATAAGCTTTCTCCCTTTTGCTTTTTTTTCTTTCCTGTCACATGAAGTTGGCCATGGATTATGTTTCTGAGATGCATAAGTAAACTGGGTTTTATTTTGTTTATTTTTTGGGTGGTACAAACATTAGCAATGATGTCAGCAGATGCTGTGAAATGTTTAGTGCTAACTTCAGATCCCTTTGGGAATTCTGCTTCAGAGCATTAGCCAGACTGATATGTATTTTTTAAAGTTGGTGCTATAATTCTCCTTTTCTGAGTGGGGCAGGGGTTCATATTCATTTCTGGCTTCCCTTTGATCTCGCTGTATCTCTTCCCTTTGAAGCAAAACTGCTATGGAATGGAAAAGATGTTTTAATCATTATCTCTAATGATAAAGAAGAATAAGTCACTCTTAAAAATTAATTGCCTTATGTGTCTAATAAAAAAGAATTGTTAATTAGTAGGAGGCTGTCTTCATATTCTGATCTGTATTTAAAAAAAAAAGAAGCCAACATGTGAATGAGGAAAGTGTGGTTATAAAAACCTGGGTGTATATCTTAGAGAAATCTAGTTTAATCCCATATGGGTAAATGAATAAATCTATTTTTTGCCTTTTACAAAATATGGCTTATGAGGAGGACCATAAGGGGTGCTTATAAGGTGCTAGGTTTGAAGAGAGAGATGCTTTCTATGTGTTTCTCAGCAGGGCACATATGAATTCATGTAGAGAAATGAAGCATACTTTTGTTAGTTTCATTCCATTGCTTGGCTAATGACCCCCAAACTAGTACCCCAGTGTTTTGTAGGAAGATGGAAATGCAAATAGGTAGAGCTATGGGAGATGATTTCAGCATGTGTGGACTAGAGTTTTGCATTTTTACTTGCTTAAGAGATGTTCAAAGTTAGTTTGGGGGTAACTATGGAAAAACTAGAGGTTCAACCTTATTCAACCTCCACCATGACCTAGAATCTTTCCTTAAATTAAACTCATCTTAATTTTTGGCCAGAACCATTCATGGTAAGTTGGAAGGTATGTGTATTTGGGCTCTTGGGCCATAGGAGTCATGGGGTCCCTTAGCTCTAGTAGAATGAGATTAAGGCAAAATTTCTGATTCTGGGACATCATCTGGAGACCATGTCCCCAGGCTATCCTTAATTAAAAGTTGGTAGATAGCTGGAGAGATGTAACTAGGATGGGATGTCCAGGGTATTGACTTGGGCATCTAAATAAACATTTTCTCCTCTTATCAACCCATAAGTTTCTATATCTAATGCCTTAGCTTCCCTCTGAAGTTGAGAATGCTAGGATAAGGTCACAAGTCAGTGGAGAAGTATGGAAGGAAGGCCTTCTTTTTCTCATAAAACTTCCTTCAGGACATAAATGGCAGAAAGTGACAGCCAGGTTAAAAGAAACTATTTTCCTTCCTAAATTCCAGAGGAAGTGAAGTAATCTTAAGATAAGACAAGTGTTTTCCTGAGACACTTTATTTCTCCCCACTCACAACATAGAAAGGAGGCTTTACCCTAAAAAGATGATAAGGTTAACTCTGGGACTTATTGGTCCTGGCTTCCCTGATTACCTGGGGGCTTCAAAAGTTGTAGTCTGTGTCTCTCAGACGTGTTCAATACCTAAAGTCACCATTCCTTGAAGACCTGGTGATCAGAGATGTTTCTATATTGAGGAATAGGAGGTCCTGTCTACCAGAACTAAAACTATATGACCCTACATCCTTGTTGTATGTCCTTGCTCTGTTAGGGCAAAGTAAAGTTCCTTTGTTTAATGTTCAATGATTTGTGAGTACCTCATTTTGTCCCCAAATTGACCTTGAGCTAAGAGAATACTTTAGCTTCCAATACTTATCTCCTTGGCTGATACCTCTGGTTAAGAGCAACCAATTCCCCGAGAAGCCTGACTTTTTGTTGTCTGAATGCTTAAGGGCTTATTTATGGGTCCTTTTTTTCTGTACAAAGGAAACTCAAAGAAGTAGACCTTCTCCCTCAAAGAGCCTCATCTTTGTTCTAGTAGAGCTTGGACTTTGAAATACTTTCTCTCTATGTGTCTTTCTTGGTCTATGAAAGTAATCCCTCTTCCTGGAGGAGCCTGGATCTTTTATACTCTCAAGTAATCACTAGCCTTATCTTTGGTCTCCTTTCTGCCATGAATCCTCAACTTAAGATGGAAGCTTTAGGTGTTAGCTTTATATGAAAATAGCTCTAGTTATGTCTCTGGCTACTAGGAGATGTATGTGTGTGTGTCTATGTGTGTTTGTATGTGTGTGGAAAGAAGACTTGATCATCTCGCCTATATTGTCATTCATTCAATCATCAGTTATTAAATACCTGCTGTGTATACAACATTGTGCTAAAGGCTGTAGGAAATACAAAAAATAAATAATATCTTTTCCTTAAGTTGTTATCCTTACAATTCATATGTGCTCATATGAATACAACATAAATTAGAATATGATATACACAAATGACTTCAGAGAGGAAATAGAGATTACATATCATTTGGATAAACTTCAAGGAAGAGGCATCATATGAACCAGACTTTGAAGGATGAGTAGTATTTCACCAAGTAGAGATGGGGGTAAAAGAACACATTGACTTTCTTAGAAGAGATATTGGCAAAATAACCTTTATAGAGAAGGTGAATCAGCCATTTGATTTCCTACAAAATTGTTTGAAATTAGATTTTTTTCTTCTCTCCAATGAGTGTTCTTCTGACAACTTTATATATTATAAAAGTGTTTAGTATTCTTCCTTTAA
Organism: Monodelphis domestica; assembly: GCF_027887165.1. Lineage (NCBI taxonomy): Eukaryota > Metazoa > Chordata > Mammalia > Didelphimorphia > Didelphidae > Monodelphis > Monodelphis domestica. The sequence continues at coordinate 152,264,665 of NC_077231.1, forward strand.
ATGGAAATTAAATACCAGTTCCAGAGCAGATTGCTTCCAAATGATATATGGAATAGATGTCTTTGAAGACTGAATGTGTGGTTCTTAGAATATACCCCTCTGGATTGACAACATCATGCCAACTACCTGACCTTTAAGCTATCTGACAGTCTCTTTAAAGTAACAATGTAGTTATTGAAAACTGCAACTCCAAAATCAATTAGAGTAATGTTTAAGTACACTGCCTTAATGTTTGTTATTTACCTGCTGCTTAAAGCAGAATATATTATGATTAAGACTGTTGGGCACTGCATAATTTAGAAACACTTAGCATTATTTAAAACCCAATGCTAAGAAATTGAAGGAGTAGAAAATTAAAATTTGACACTGAAAAATAGGCAAACATGCTTAATTCAATGCAACCGTTTATCTCTGTGTAACAGCTTATCGGATTGTGGGAAAGGGCACCAACTACTTTTTTTTTTTCCAGGATCTTTTCATTATAAATCAGCAAACAGCAACTTGCCCAGATAAACAGGTTCTTCTCTCTCCACATTCATATGCAGCCTGAGAATTACAGTCCAGTAGCTCAGCAGTCAAAGTTTTCTATTCACAGATGATAAGTGGTGTGTCATCTGTAAACAAGCATGTGTAGCCTTCAGCATAGGCAACACTGCTCACCAATGTTTTATTAATTGATGCATTGATGAAATCTCTAAGGTTCATTGCTACTCTAACCCCTGGAATGTGTATGCTGAGAACATTCTTATGCTCTTCATATAGAAGTGTGGATTTTTCTTGCACTTTTGACTTTTCCTAGATATTTGGAAATGGAAAAGAATGACAAGCTGCCATTTGATGTGTCTGACTTTTATTTATCTGTACTTAGTTCTATCCAGCAGAATGTAGGCAATTTGAGCACAAAGACTTTAATATTTGTTTTTGTAGTAGTCTCTAAAACATAGTAGGTGCTTTAAAAATGTTGATTGGTGGATCTTTCATGCCAGTAATTTTAAGTAAATCAGTACTAACGTAGTGGGAACCCCGCCCCCCCCAACCATTGTAAATAGCTTGAAGGAATATGGTTCCCATTCCATTACAACATCTTTCTTTCTTTCTCTCTTTCTTTCTTTCTCTCTCTTTCTTTCTTTCCTTCCTTCTTTCCTTCTTTCTTTCTTTCCTTCTTTCTTTCCTTCCTTCCTTCCTTCCTTCCTTCCTTCCTTCCTTCCTTCCTTCCTTCCTTCCTTCCTTCCTTCCTTCCTTCCTTCCTTCCTTCCTTCCTTCCTTCCTTCCTTCCTTCCTTCCTTCCTTCCTTCCTTCCTTCCTTCCTTCTTTCTCTCTCTGTCTCTCTATCTCTTTGTCTTTCTGTCTCTCTCTGTCTCTGTCTCTCTGTCTCTGTCTCTGTCTCTCTGTCTCTCTGTTTCTCTCTCTCTGTGTCTCTCTGTCTGTCTGTCTGTCTGTTTGTCTGTCTCTCTCTCTCTCTTTGTAGTGCATATAAATGTTCTGAGAGGAACCATGGCATAATGAATAGAAATTAGGTCTTAAAATCAGAATGAAGTACCAGCTCTAACATACATTAATCATGAGACCACATGCAAATTAATTAACCTCCTAGTTCTCTAGACAATTCTTTAAGTCTTAAGGTTGCAGAGAAGGTGTCAATTCTCATTGGTAGGTTGATTTGTTCTCTTCTACTCCTGCCTCCAAAGTTCCCTATAGCTACACAATCATAGGATCAGTCTTCTTTCTCTATAAAATACCAGTTAAAGAAAAACCTTGGATCACAGGGGCCAGAGAACCATAGATGTTTAAATATAAGAGCTTAGGTTTAGAGTTTAAAGAAATTTTATGTCTAGTTCAGGTTTTATTTTCTCTAAACAATGAGGTTGAAACCCAGAGAGGGAAATGACTTTCCCATGGTCACAGTGGCTGTAAATCCAGAGCCATGAATTGAATGAAGTCCCCATTTCTCTTTTCCACTTCCCCCCTGTCAAGTGAGAGGACTCCCAAGCAGCACACATTATTAGGAGTAAATGTGCTCCTGAATTGATAGCTCTCAGGATATTAAGTGTAAAATCATATCTTACATACTCTTCTTCCATGTCAAAAAACTGATTCCAAAAAAGTTCAATGCCTTTGTCTTATTTTTTGTCACCATGCATTAGGTAGATTGAAACTGTGCTTAGGTTTGAATTTTAATAGCCAAATTTTGCTGTATTATTATATGCTTTTTAAATATTGAGTCAGAAAAAAGAAAGCAAGCTCATTGCAATAGGTAAGAAGTTCCTGAGAGAACTGGGTAAGATAAAAAATTCTACCTTCAACTTAGATTCCACCAATATAATGAAACCTGATATCCTTTAAAGGCAATCTCCCCTTCCTCTGCATTTGTGTTGCTTATATAATTTATATGGCACTGATCATAAATTACCTTATGCTGAAATTATTTTTTGTCCTGTATTATTTTTCCTATTAGATTGGGCAGCTAGGTGGCTCAGTAGATAGAATGTAGGGCCTGGGAACAGGAGGATCTGAGTTCAAATTCAGATTCAGACACTAGTTGTGTGACTTGAGGCAAGTTACTTAACCCTGCTTGCCTCAGTTTTCTCATCTGTAAAATGAGTTTGTGATTGAAATGGCAAACCAATCTAGAATCCTTGCCAGGAAAATCCCAAATGGGGTATCAAAGAGGCAGATATGACTGAATAACAACAACAAAGATTGGAAGCTCCTGCTTGTATATAGGACTCTGAGGAAGTCAATGAACCTTTCTAAGCTTCAGTTTCTACATTGGTAAAGGGAAGGCATTAGACAAGGTGACTCATGAGGTCTGTGCCAGCTCTAAGATATATAGATATGATGATTCTTGCTTCAGACTATATTATTCATCTTTGGATTTTTCATAGCACCTTCCATGCAGATAAGAAGGGTTTCCCCAAAGTCTTTCAGACAGATTTGGTTCCCTCGCTTCCCCTATGTCAGCAGAGTGGAAAACAGGCAAATTAAAACAAAAACCAAAAGAATGACAGCATTTATATAACTGAGTCAGTTAAAGATCCCCTTTGGAGATGAAAATAGTACAGATCATAAGCTCTAAAGCTATAAGGGACTTCAGAGAATACATAGTTCACATGATATATCTACTCCCTATTACTTAACAGATCCTAGGGTCATAGGACTTCAAATAAGAGAAGGACCTCACAGGCAATGCCATCAGGTTTAACTCATCCCTGAAAAATCATCCTATGACATAGCAGACAAAGTATCATGCAGCTTTTGCAGGAAGACCTTTGGTGTTGGGGATTCCAGTATTCTTCCCAAGGCAAACCATTCTACTCTGGGATTCTGCTTTTATCATTAGGAAATGTTTCCTTACACAAGCTTAAATTTATCTGTTTGCAGTTTTCAACCTTTGCTAATAGTTCCATCTTCCTGAATCAATGAGAACAAACATATCCAGCTTCTACATTGATAACCCTTCCAAAACTTGTAGATAGCTGTCATAATCATGCCCTGCTTCCCTTCCAACTAAGACTCAGAGGCAGGGATATTGTGAGGCTCAAATGAAATTATTGGATGAGAAACACTTTGTAACTTAAAGAGCCATAAACAAATGCAAGTTATTATTATTTATTATTATTATTATTGTTGTTGTTGTTGTTATTGTTGTTATTAACAGCTTCCAGTGACCAATCCCCCAGTCTGATGATGACAATTCTCTGAACCATCTTCTACTGCTGTCTTGCTGAGCAACAGAAGCAGAGTTATCCTGGTAAATGCTTAATAACAAGGTCCTCTGGGCGGAGAATGATCTATGCTTATCTACTTTTAAATATAATTTGCATTATTAACACCTTCTTAAGTCTATACAATCAACAAAACAATAAATCAAACCCCAATTTGGAGGACTGTTGTTTTCTGAGATGTAAATGCTCCCATTGAAAATTTAACAATCACTCTTGAAGTTGGTTAGACCCTATTTCAACACCCCTTCTGAAGAGGTGGAGTAATTCTCCTTGGATCACAGACCAGAAGTGGCAAAGCTAGGATGCAAGACCAAGTCCTCTCTATTAGCTCCTGTGCTATGCCGACTGTCATTGTTCTCTCCAAATATATCCTCCATCTTCTTGATGGTTGCTGACAGTCTGTAATTAGAGATGAATTCCTTTGGCTTAAGGCTAAGGAACCCATTAAGCCCCATCAGTCCTTCATTTGAATCAGCTCTTCATTGTGAGGGCATATTTTGACAGAGAGGAGTATGAAGAGAACATTATAGGGGGCAGTAGGCTCCTAGAGAGAGGAAGTAGTCCCTATTGTTTAGGGGTGGGGTTCTTAACTCAGGGTCCCATAGATGTCAAAGAATTTGTGAATACATTTCTGAGAATGGTCTGGGAATTTTAATGGATAGAAAAATACATTTTTTATTTTATTTTTTATTACCCTCTAATTGAAAATTAGCATTTCCTTCAATTATGAGTGCTGGTAATAAACAATATTCTGAGAAGGGGTCCACAGGTTCTCCCAGACTTCTAAAGGGATCCATGACTGAAAAAAGTTAAGAGACCCTGGATTACAAAAAACAAAGACAAGGCAGACAGTGTCAAATATCAAAATTGTCCATGGCACAGATTTTACTGGTTCTGGTCCTGGGAAGAGACACCATATCTTCTCCTTTCTTTGTATTCCCTGTCCCATTATTCCTCTAACTCACTCCTTCTCTCCTGTTGAATGGCTAATCAGAGTGAGATTGGAAGACTGGGGCATTCAGGAGATGATAGAATTGAGGGAATTTTCATGAGGTCATGTGCAAAGGAAAAGAGATCTGTATTCATCCCTGATGTTTTTGTGCTTTGAATTATTGCTGTCAGTTTAGTCTCTGCCAATAGCATTAACTTATTTTGGCCCATTCAACCTGAGATCTTTGGTGGCATTAGCTTTACCGGTAAAAGAAATCTTTATTTCTCACATACATTATTTATTATGTGAGGGGCACATTACAGAGTACACCTCATAACTGCAGCTGGCTTCCTTTTATATTCTTTTGGCCATTTTAGCTGATGTTTCATCCTTCATATCTCCTAACCTCATTCCAAAGCCTCTGAATTGGAGCTGCCCCAGACCTCCTGCAGTCTACCTTTCTGCTTTCCATCCCCAAAGCTGCCAAGACTAATAGAAGTTATGGGTTTGTCAGTGTGAACGCAGGGGACCCAAATCTGGCTTGTCAAAAGTTCTCTCTCCAAGACCTGACAAAATGGCAAATGGGACATGGTGTTGGAGGTGCGGAGAGGAAAGTAGGTAGACAAGGGGAAAAGGCTAACTGCAGGTTTTACTTGTTGGCAAAATGATCCATCAGGAGATTATTATTAATAATGTCCAGGGCACACACAGAATCTATGCCAGTTTAGGATTCCAAAATGCTTTGCCACAGTAAATTAACTCTCTCTGTCCCCTGCTGAGCCAGGCACACATTATTACTCCCATTTCATACAGTACAGACAAGACAGAGAATGGGAAATGCTGGAGGCTGCAAAATCAGGAGCAGGACCAGGATGCAGAGAGAAAGACTTTTAGTCTGTGAATCCAGTCTTGAAGCCCTGAAGATGCAGTAACAGACAGGCATTTATTAGCCCCCTCTCTTGAAACTCTTACAGAAGTGTTGTGAGGTTGAGATGATTTGATGGATGTAAGCACTTTTCAAACCTTAGATAACTGATGTTTGTATACATCGGTTAACAGTTAGTAACTACATCCTAAGTGCCTACAGTGAGTCAGGCACTGGGTTAATGGGGTAATGTGGGGATATTGCTACACAAATACAGTTCCTGCCCTCAGGAAGTTTGTGATTTCATGAGTAAAGACAATACACAGAAGGAAGCTGAAAGCGGGAGTGGGATGTCCAACACATATCCACTGGTGAGGTATTGCTACTAGAAGCAATACTGAGGAGATGAATTTTATATTTAGAGTCAGGGATAGCTTTTATGTTGAATAAAAAAGATTTGTCATCATCAGTATGGTACAAAGTAAACCTCAGATACCAGCTATCATTGTGGTTGTTGATTATTATTATTATTATTATTATTATTATTATTATTATTATTACTACTATTGTTGACCTCTAGTCACTATGACTTTAGCCTGGTGATGACATAATTCCTTGTATTGTATTTCTTCTGAACTCAAGCACTATTTATAGAGCAATATAGGTGTGTGTTGGTAAATGTTTAAAGCAAGTTCTCTCAGGGAAAATGTATACTTATCAATTTTTAGCTTAATCTGAATGTTTGACAATTTCCTACACAAAATAATGAACAAAGCAGTAAATCAATCCCTAATTGTGGGCTTGCTGATTTCAGAGGCCTAAATACTCACACTAAAAATTTGGAACAACCTCAAAAGCTGATCAGAATTGCTTGCCGCATACCTCTGGTCGTAGAGTACATAGATAGAGTACATAAATAGTAGTTACACTGAATGAAATCATTCCACTGTCTTCTCTTAGTGCTGAGAGAAGACTGGAGAGAATGGCTAAATGTTACTCTTATGGGCTATTAGGATGATTGATGAATATAGCTTTCACCTCAGATTAAAATCACAACAAAAATTGCCTTAAAGCCATAAGCACAGATGTGATTTACTTGCATTTTGTCCCTTCTATGTATCTTCTTTCACCTTATATTTGGCTTATTTTTGGTGTTGAGGACAGGAAAATGATGTTTTTGCCACTATTAGAAACTCTTAAGAGGACTTTTAGTGCATGTGCTTTAGTAAGAGGTACAATTCCCTCCAATAAGGAAAAAATACTGATTCAAAGGCCATGATGGTAGCTAAGCAACAGAGTATCATTATCTGTGTATTCTAGTTCACCTTCCTAATTCTTACTGGTCACCAGCTGAGTCAGTAGGCATATGGCACTGGTGAATATATTCACCTACCTTACTGAACTTATAGTGAACGGATTCTGAACAATTCTCTCCATTTTCCATTAGTTGTTCTGCTTGGCTTTATTTCCATGAATATCATATGCCTATCATGTTCCCAATATCATGCCCCCATCATAACCCATTGCTCAGCACCTTCTGACATCCCAGCCCTCTCTTTCAGCTTCCTTTCATGTATTGTCTTCACTTATTCGATTGTAAGCTCCTTGAGGACAGGGACTCTATTTTGTATATTGGTCTCCCCACGTTACATTGTGCCTGGGACATAGTAGGCATTTAATAAATGTTAATTGCTTGGTAACTAATTCATTCACTCAAATGTAAGCTCACAAATAAAAAGAATGAAAACTGTTTTCACAGTTAAAAGGAACATGTGGTCCAGAGCCTCTAGAGGCAATACTGAGAAGATGAATTTTATATTTAGAGTCAGGGACAGCTTTTATGTTGAATCAAAAAAATGTTTGTCACCCTCAGTATGGTACAGGGTTATGGTGTGGGCAGTGGGATCTGCTCCTTGACCATCTTCCCTCTCCTGCATCACCCCACTGAGGATGATGAACCCCAGCTTGCACCTGAATGGTCTCACCAACAGAAAGGAAGAACAAGACTGGGAACCCAAACTCCACCTTCAGTCACAATCATAGACATACCTGGTATAGAATTAAGAGACCATCTAATCCTATCCTCTCATGCTATAGGTGAGACACATGACAGTTAAAGGACTTGCCCAGGGTCACACAGGTAGATGCTCAAAGCGGTATTTGAACCCTGTTGCTTTAACTCCTGAGCTAGTACTCTTTCCAATGTACTACACTATCTGGTTGAAGGGGACCACCCACCTTGCTATCCAGCTTGGATTCTAAAATAGTGTAACTAATTGAGATTTCTATTGAGATATTAGTCTCACCCTTGCAGGTGCCCATAACTCTCATTTTGTCCTTTGGCTACCCAAACATAGTCTCTCATTACTAAATTTCTTGATGAGTACGCTCCATGCACTCAAATGCTTTCTTTCCCCCTGCTCTCCTACAAGAATTCTCATTTGTTCAGTGGTACCCTCTCAGCTAGCTGTCCCATAGGGAAGTCATCTGACAAACTTATTTCCATTAAGGAATTAATGATGAATAACAGCTTTTTTCTCTTCTCACCTTCAGGGTGTTCATATTTTAAAAGAGAATGCTTGGAGAGGCTTGGACAGTGACTTCAAATTTAACACAATGAATCTCTAAAGGTGAAATTTCAGAAAATGTGATAAATAGGTTTAGTGGTGGCATATTTTGGGCAGGGAAGCCTTCATGGTGCCCTTCAAATCACAGACTTTCTATGTTCATTACTCAAATTCTGCTTAAAGGGTAGAGGCCGTGGGTCCATTTTGACCCTATAGTTTTGAACTCTAGATGTCTGGAGTGAATTATAAAAACCCTGCCTTTTATTTTAGGTCAATGTGTTGGTATCCAAAAGTCTTTTCCACCATTTTTCCCTTTACTGTGAGAAGGATATTGTGGCTTTTTTCAGGTTTTGTGATCTCATTGGTATAGGAAATGCTTGGGAAGGAAACTCCCTCCAAAAATGGAGGACACCTTCTCTATTACTAAAAATTGGCCAGATGTTCAGGTGGGAGGGGAGCTAGGTGGTACAACAGATAGAATACCAGGACTAGAGTCAGGAAGATGTGAGTTAAAATCCAGCTCCAGACACTTATTTATCCACGTGATCCTGGGCAAGCTATTTAGCTTTGTTTATCTCAGAGGTCTCTTCATCTGTCAAAAGATCTGGAGAAGGAAATGATGAATCATTCTAGTATCTCTGCCAAGAAAACCTTAAGTGGGGGCCATGAATGGGGTCAGACACAACTGAAAAAAAGACTAAAGGACCACCACTCAGGGGTTCTGACTTGCCCAGAGGCACACAGTCAGTGGGGTGGCAGAGCTATACATTAAAGCTAGGTTGCCTGGTCTCTTCTATTACTTCTTTATCTACCATACCATACTGGTTTCCAAGATAGAGCAAATACTAAATTTGGACTCTTTAACAGACAATCCTGAGAGTCAATTTGGTGTAACAGAGTGGCTGATATATAGTGGGTTCTTAATGAATACTTACTGACTGCAGTGAACTGGGTTTGGAATAAGGAAGACTTAGGTTCAAACCCTATTTCTAGTACATACTGGCTATGTAATTTTGGGCAAATCACTTAACCCCTCAATTCTTTCACATCACTCTCTTAGGTTCTAAAATAGCAATCTGCATTGGATAAAGATACAAATTTGTATTTGAACCCCATATTCAGAGTTCCCCATGTTGGTGAAATCTCAGAAATGGATGAAAAAGAAATCCCCTAAACAAAATATACATATTATAACATGGATTCCTAGACCTTTAACCTCTCATGCCTGGTATGATGCCTGAATATAATAAATGCACCTTTGAAAGGGCTTCACAATTTAAGTGTAATTTTTTTCCATTTTTTTGTTTTTATTTAAAAAGTATTTTTTCATGTTTCCATGATATATTTTCTTTCCCTCCCCTTTTCACTTCCCTCTCTTATAGTCAACAAGCAATTGCACTGGGTTATACAAATGTTATCACTTGATACCTATTTCCATAGTATTTATTTTTGCAATAGAGCCATCTTTTAAATCCCAACCGCCAAATCATATACCCATATAAACAAGAGGTAAGTCATGTTTTTCTTCTGCATTTCTGTTCCCATTGTTCTTTCTCTCAATGTGGAGAGCAATCTTTCTCATAAGTCTGTGTGTAGTTTTTTTTTAAAGACCATGTAAAACTTATAGCCCACATATAACAGAACTCTAATTTTATTTTCCTTTCCTTGAATTACACCTCAGTTATCAGCTTGAAATCATGGCAATTCCTTGAGAAAAAAAGGTTATTCCTGAGGCAGCAAAAAGAAGGATTGAAATATGGCCGGAAAAAGAAAGTTATCACTTAATTTTTTTTTGGAAATGGTTTTATGCCACATGGGGCTGAGGAGACAGCTTAATAACTAGACTGTGTGCTTACCGTTGGCGACAGATTCACTCTCCTTCAACTGCTGATAAGACAACTCATTCATCTCATCTATATGGGTCCTGCCAGAGGGTGACCTTAATGCTTGATGAGATTCCCCTAGTGTAGGTTGGGATGTCTTACCTCATTGGAACTAACTGATGGACAAGCATGGATCTTCTTAGTGATTATCATTAGGAAACCAAGCACTCGGTGGCTGTTGCTCTTCATGTATTAAAGTAGAGAAAAAAGCCTTAGAGTATAAGTGACAAATGCACCAGTTACTCACAAACTGATAGTGGGAATCTGTACCTTAATAGTTTAGCTCTGGCTATGAATAGAAAGATAAACATTAAGCACTAGGGACCAAGCTCCAATTAAAGAGAGGGCTCAGGGCTTCAGCACTGATTTAGAGCAGGAAGACAGAACCTTTGCAGTTTTATGTTTGAAGAGAAGTAGAGATAAAAAAATTCAGAGAATCTAGGAAGACTTGTATGGACTGAGTCAGGGCAGAGAAAGCAGAACCTGAAGAAGTATCAGCTATAAGAACAGACATGAAAGGATAGAAACTGGGTTTGGAATGGCATTGAAATAGAGAGCTGTCAGGTGAAAAGACACCCTCCACTCATGTAGATCAGTCTCTTCTATGCAATTTAATAGTTTGAGACAGTTATCTTGAGAACTAAGAGGTGAAGTAATATGCTTAAAGCCCCATAGCCCAGCCCCCCTCTCTCTATACATACATACATACATATATATGTAATACAATATTAAATACAAGACAGGACTTGAATCCAAATTTTTATGGCTTTGAGTCCAGTTTTCTATACACTATCTCACTTTACCTCTAAAGTCATTCTAGGGGATATTGAGGCATTTTTTTCCTTTTAGCTCCCCACATTTTAAGTAAATATTTCGGAGATCATCTTAGGTTGGTTTTTCATTAGGGGTTTCTGTAGTTTTCACATTCTATTGCTACTTCTCACTCTACCCCACTAAAATTATCTATCTTGTTTCTATTTCCACAGCTAAATCTTCTCAACTCTTTATTGAAGTTGTTTCTTATTTCTTCATGTTGCCTTCAGTTCTTTGGATTCACCACTGAGCCATTCTTTTTTTATCTAACTCATTAAAAATATTGCTCCGGAATAGTTTTCTTGCCTCTGCCTATTTCACCTATTAAAAAACTACCTTCTTACTTTCTCTTGCCTGACATTTTAAAGCTAATCTTTTCCTTATCATTTCAAATATTCTTAGCTACTTTTCCATTTTTGATTTTTTTCTTACATAGATGACACAATGGAAAAGACCATGGGTTTAGAGTCAGGAAGACCTAAATTGGAATCCTGCCTCAGATATTATGTGACTATGGATCAGTAACTAAACTTCTTTCAAACTCAGTTCCCTCTTCTGAATAATGATGATACAAATATTAGTTATATTGAAGCTGCTGCTCATATGTTCATATGTTAAGCTCTTTGAAAACTTTAAAGCACTTTATAAATATTAGTTGTTATTATGCTAGCTTTATATCTAGATGGGCAGCTAGGTGACATAGTGGATGGAGTGTGGGCCCTTGAGTCAGGAAGACCTTTTCTTGAGTTCAAATCTAGCCGGAGACAATCACTAGCTGTTTGACTGCAGAGAAGCCACTTAACTCTACTTGCCTTGGTTTCCTCATTTATAAAATGAACCAGAGAAGAAAATGGCAAAATGCTCTAGGATCTTTGCAAAGAAAACCCCAAATGGGGTCATGAAGAGTCAGACATGACTGAAAAAATGGCTGAACAAAATGTATATTCAAGTTCTTTGGGTCAGGAGAGATAGTGCCTTGTTATTCCCTTTCTGCTGGCTCCAACTCTTATATTTTCTTCCAATTCTGGGCCAATTAATCACAAAGAATTTCAGAATTTCAGGACCAGTAGGGATCTCATTGACCATCTGGTCCAACTCATATCCAAAAACCTCTTCAATGATTTTATAAGTTGTGATCTATATTTTGAATGGCGATATCTAAATAGGAAGAACCTATTGCCTCTTAATAAAATCTATAGCATTTTTGAGATCTAAAAGTGATAAGAAAGTTTATTTCTTAAAGCAAGTCTAAATTTACCACTTTGCAACTTTCACTGATTACTCTTAGTTTTATACAAATCTCTATTGTCAGGAAGACTACTCTTCCCCATGGCAGCCCTTTAAACATTTAAAGAGAGCTATGCACCAGCTCCTCCTTATACTAAATCTTCTCTTCTCCAGGCTAAACATTATTAATTCCCTTACATGGTTTGATCTTGAGGTCCTTCATTATCTTGTTGTATTATGAGTACTCTCTATATTTATAGTTTTCTAAACTGGGGTACCTAGAGCTGAATACAACCATCTAGATGTGGTCTGATCAGGTCAGGAATACAGAAGGATCACCAGTTCCTTATTTCTGAATACTCTGCCTTTCATAATAAAGCCTTAATCTTATGAGTATTTTTTGCTAATATATAATACTTACATTGAGCATTCAGTCTGTTAAGTTACCAGACATTTTTAAGATGAACTGTTCTTCAGTCATATCTTTCAGAGCTTATCCTAGAGCTCCTAGAGAAATTTATTTTTTGATTTCCAAGTAAAATATTTTATATTTATGCATATTAAATTCTATCTTATTAGATTCAGCTCAGTATTAGATTATATATCTTAAAACTTTAGCTCATATCTAATTCACTTTCTTAGCTTTGTGTTATCAGTGAATTTGATAAGCATGAATCTCTTTGCCTTTATCCAATGCCTTTATCTAACAGTGCCAACAAAGCCAAAGACAGTGACTTTAGTTTCAATGAAGGTGAGTTAGATACCCCTAGATAAAAATTCTTTTCTAGATGGAATCTCTGACCAATATTACTGTGTGCTATTAGAAGTAGAGGGATCTATATAAAGGTTTATATGAGGACCTATATAAAAGAGAGACATGGCCATATAAAAGGTATACAGATAACTCAATATATGTCTATTTCCAATAATGGAAATTCTCCTCAAAAGCAAAATCCTTTTTGTCAGAAATGGGCTTGTAGTTTGAACTTTCTATGTGAAGAATAACACATTTTCGCAAACTAGCCTATAAAAAATATTTTATATCAGTTTTGTGTCTTACAAAGTTCTCTTATTTGTAGATCCTTTACAAATCTTGCAATCTTCAAGGAATCCTCACAGACAGCTAACTATAAAGGGATTTGGTAATAAGGCATAACACTCAATCCATTCTTCCTCGTATTACTGGCTACTTTCACCTCTTTTATGTTGAGTTTACTTGATCTCCCAGGGATATTTCCCCTAGATTTGAATTCCTTTTTTAACTCCTAAGTTTATAGATTCTCAATATCAATGAAATAACAGGTCTGAAACAAAAACAAACAATGAAAACATCAGAACTAGTGGTATGAGAGAGCAGAATGATAACTCAAAAATTGTTGGTAAGTCCGAAAAAATCTCAAGAAACAAATATGCCATATTTCAGAAAACCATAAAAGAAACCTTCTTGAAGGAACTGAAAACAGGATAGAATGGAAAATTTCAGAAGGCAGAGGACAACAATAGAGAGAAACCTCAAATTTAGTTCAACCAGAAAGATAGCAATCTAATTAAATTTTCAGAGACAATGAGAAGATCTCACAAACATAAGGAAGAAGCAATCCAAACATAAAATGACATCTATTTGAATTTTGCAGGACTGTTTTTTTTTTCAAAACAAGAACAAGAAGTAGGAAATAGAATATAATACATTCCCAAAGCAAGGAAATTACCTGTAACACAAAATTCTTATTCAGCAAAATCAGGCATAGCTTTTCATCAGAAATGTTTCTTTTATAAATTCATCTGAAACTTTTCAGATATTCTTGGGAACACAAAATTTGGCTTAGAATTTTGAGTCAATAAGTCAATTCAAGAAGTAACTATTAAGTACTTATTATGTGTCAGGTCACAAACTAAGTGCTACAATAAATAAAAGGTAAAAAAAAATCCTTATTCTCAAGGAGCTCATGGAGACAAAATACAAATAACTATGTACAAACAAGATATTTATGGAGCAAATTTAAAATAATCTCATAGGGAGGATATGGGACTCCATCTGAGACTTGAAAGAGGATAGAGGACAGAGTAGAGAGAGGGGAGAGCTCCAGGAGTGGAGATAGTCAGTGATAATGACAGGAGTCAGGAGATGGACTGTCATGTATGGAAGAAGACCTGTGTTGCTAAATCACTGGGTACATGGAGGGGATTAGGAGTAAGAAGACTGGAAAAGAAGTAGGAAGATATTCAGATTCAGAGGTTGAGCTTTTAATGTCAAACAGATTATTTTATATTCTGGAGTGATAGTGAGTCACCAAAATTTATTGGAAGTGACATGGTCAGACCTGTGGTTTGGGAAAATCAATTTGACAGTCATGTGGAGGAGGAATTGAAGTGGGGAATAAAACCCGATATTTTAAGACCAATTATCAGATTATTGCAATAGTATAGATATGAGGTGATAAGGGTCTGCATCATGTTAGTGTAAGAAGAGAGACAGGGATATTTAAAAAAATGATATGAATGTAGAAGCAACAGGACTTGGCTGAATTTGTATGTGGATAGGGTGGGGGGAGAGAGAGACAGAGAGAGAGAGAGAAAGGAGAGAGAGAGAGAGAGAGAGAGAGAGAGAGAGAGAGAGAGAGAGAGAGAGAGAGAGAGAGAGAGAGAGAGAGAGAGAGAGAGAGAGAGAGAGAGAGAGAGAAAGACACAGAGAGAAAGAGACAGAGACAGAGTCAGAGACAGAGAGAGGTATTCTCAAAAATAATAAGGAAGTTCAGAAGAAGGGAAGGGTTTTTTAGGTCGGGGAGAAGATAATGAATTCAGTTTTGTTTTGCACATGTTGAGCTGAATATGTAACAGTTCAAAATATCTAATAGGCATTGAGATATGAGACTAAAGATAAGCAGAGACATTAGGACTGAAATATTTGAGAATTATTTGCATGGAGCTAAATAAAACTGTGGAAACTGATGAGATCACTGACTAAAATAGTATAGAGGGAGAAGAGAAGAAAGCCCAGAATGGAGCCTTGGGTTAACCCATGGTTAATGGGTCACCATCTAGATGAAGATGCATCAAAGAAACATGGGAAAGGCTTGTCATAATGAGAGTAGAATCAGGGGAGAGTAGCATAAAAACTTAGGTGAACGGGATAATTAAGGAAAAGAGGGTGATCAAAGCATGCCAAAGGTAGCAGAAGGGTGAAGAAGGATGATTATTGAGAGAAGGCTATTATATTTAGCAATAAAAGATCAATGATAACTTGAAGAGAGCCATTTTAGTGGAGTGATAAGACAAGGAGCCAGACTAGAAAAAGTTAAGAAAAGAGTGAGAGGAAAGGAAGTGAAACAATGGATTGTAGACAGTCTTCTCAAAAGGGAGGAGAGATGTAGGATATATATTATCAGGGATGGATATATGTTGTGAAAGATTATTGAATCTGGGGTATACAGAAGCCTGTTGGTAGGCAATAAGGAACATCCATTAGATAATAGATGGAGGATTGGAATTAGTGAGAGAATAAGAATGAAGTAGCAATTTATTGCAGAAGGCTAGGAAATTAACATCTAACAGTGTAAAAATATCTTTTAAAATAAATTATGACAAAGAGTCCAAGAATTTACACTTTGCATAGAAGTAAAAATGATGTTATCTCTTTGAGGATTCAGCTTGTAAGAAAGATATTTGGGAAAGAATAATTTGGAACTGATTAAGTAATATCCCACTGAAAGAGATCCAATGAAAGTAAAATCGAAGAGAGAGAAGGAAAGGGAGTTATTGTATCTTGAGTACTGGTGCTCAAGTTGAAATCAAAGTTCATGGGAGTGAGGGGGTGGAATGGATACTTCTTAAAATCCACATCTGTCTGAAATGAGAAAGTAGCGATGAAGCTTTGAAAAGTCTGTTAGTAAAATAGTGAATCTGAGATGGAAAGGGAGGAGGTTTGAAGGTGGAGAATATATCTCTATGTATTGGCCAAATTCAGGTTGGAAAAAGTACCAGTGACATAAGGGGAATTATGCCGATCTGGACTTGAATAAGCAAAAATAATAGAATATAGTGGAGGGGAAAACCAAATATAATACTTGCAACCCTATACAAAATAGGCTAAATAGTATTAAAGGAGAAATATGTCTTTACATGTATTAAAAAAAAGAATGTACGAGTTATATGTTAACTCTAGGGAACATAACTAAAATACAGAAATACATAAAGTTTTATTGTGAAAGGCTCAAATAATATTGATTATACTTAGATAACTCTAAAAATCAGAAATAATTATGATTTTGCATAAAATAGAAACAAAACAGAGGTGAAATGGAAAAAATATATAATCCTTAAATACTTGATAGACAACAAAACATCATTATTAAATATACATGTATTGAATGGCTCAATAATAACATACTCAAGTAAAATCTTGTATGTAAAGTACTTTGTAAGCCTCCAAATGATGACTGTATGAACAGTAGTTATTTTCATTAAGAGAGAAGCTTAATGAAATGCAAGAAGATTCAGACAGTACTTAATTAGTAAATAGAAAGAGATTTTAATCTCTTTTCTTAAAATTAGGTAAATCTACCAGAAAGATAAAGAGGAAGAAAACTGAGAGGAAGAGAATAATGGAAAAAAATTGGAACTGAAAACTACATAATGAGAGTTGAAAATAAATATTAGCTGACTTTCTTCTCAAATAAATGTTATACCCTTTACATATATTGATTACCCTCTTAGAAATGAAAAAAAAACCATATGAAAATGCCAAAGGGCAGAAATATCTTAAATACTTCTTTAGCAAAGGAAATATGAAAAAAGGAAGCCTAAAATAAGACCCCAAATAACTTGGTAAATATGAGTTAAAGAACAAATCAGAGTGACAGGTAATAGAAGAAGATACTAAAGATAATTACAATAGTCTTATAGCCTTCTAAAACATATGGTCTGGAGGAAGGAACCAAGATGGAGGCATAGTAGGAAGAAGTACATCTGTGCTGTCACAAGGATCTAGAAAATATACCAGCCCAAATTCTGGCTGGAAAAAAATCCAAGAAAAGTCATAGTAAACCATTTTCTTTTGCTTAGGTAAGCAAGAGAAGATAGGATGCCTTTGGACAGTGGATACAAGTTCTAGCCAGAAGAGTCTATGTTCAAGGAACATTCCAGTTTGGGAATAAAAAAGGACTGAAGCAAACAGATCCCAGACCCACATGGAGAGCTTGACTTCATGTAATATCTAGGCACAAATGGCTCCTGGAATCTCCATTGCTCATTACCCAGTTCTGGTTCACAGATCTAGTGAGGATTGATTGGGGTGGGGGATCTATGCCTAAGAATGATATTTCAAGGTGAAGAATGTTTGTGATCCTAGGTTGTGTATTAAACAGTTTAAAAATTAAGCAGTAGCTTTGTGGCTTTGATTCCAGGAGCAGAGTTGGGTCTCAGTTCAATCTTCTGACCCTGTCTGAAGTCTGTGATGAAATAAACAGGGCAGGCATCCCAGGCCAAACAGGAGCCTGCAGTTCTGTCATTCTGAACCAGTAGAGCTTTCCAGATAGTTAATAACAACAGAGTCCAGAAGTCTATTAGAATTTCAACCAGGATACGATGGCAGATGTATTATACCAACCCAAATTCAGGTAAGGAGCTTACAGAATTTAGATAACAAGGGCATAAATTAGACTTTACTCTAGATCAAATTACCTTAACAGTAGTGAGACATTATTAAGGCATTGAGAACTTGTGGTTTCCCAACTTTAGCTGCCTCTGATATCATGGAATAAATTAAAACTTAATACCCCAAGAAAGTAGCAGTGGAACTAAATTATGCATTTTTTCCAGAAATGCAGAGTCATCCCCTAACATAAAGTCCAAAGTTAGGATGTAAGCAGGACAAATGAGCAAACAAAAAGAATACTTCTATAAGATATTTATTATGAATATAGATATGAGCTAGACAAAAATCCAGAAGATGTGAATTTTCAAGAAAAGCAAAAAAGAAAAATACAGCTTGGGCACAAATTTGACTAATATTCCTAAATAAAATGAAGCAAGGGTTTAAAAAAGTTTTGTAAATAAAATGAGAGCACTAGAAGAAAATAAATTGGAAAATAAATGAAACTTATGGAAGAAAGAATTCCAAATAGAATTAGAAGCTTTTCATGGGAGGTGTAAAACTTTTCCCAGGTAACAAATTCCCTGAAAATTAAAATTCAGCAAATGGAAGTTAATGATGCCACAAGACAATAAGAAATATTAACACAAAGCTATACACTTAAAAAATGTAAAGTGTCTTGTTACAAAAACATCTGATCTTGTTAGCAAAATGAAGAGATAGAATTTAAGCATCTCTGGACTACCTGCAAGCCATAACTAAAAAAAGAGCCTAGACATCATATTTTAAGAAATCATAAAAGAAAATTTTCAGATTTCTTAGAATCAAAGGGCAAAATGGAAATAAAATCCACTTTTTCAGCTCCTGAAAGAAACCCAAAATGAACATTGCCAGAAATATTATAGTCAAGATCCAGTATTTATAAATTAAAGAAAAAATATAGCAAGCATTCAGAAAGAAAGCTTTCAAGTATACTACTTAGTCAGAATCATACAACATTTAGCAGCATAATCCTAAGGAAGCAGAAAGCCTATAATATGATGTTCCACAAGGCATAAAATATGGGTCAACCAGCAAAACTAAGCATAATCATATAGTATGAAATATAGACCTTGAATAAAACAGAAGACTTCCAGATACTTCCTAGCTGTGTGATACTGAACAAATCATTTAATCTACCTTGCCTAGACCTTATCACTCTTCTGCCTTAGAACCAATACACAGTATTGATTCTAAGGTGGAAGGTAAGAGTTTTTAAAAAATCCTGCCTCAGACACTTCCTACCAGTGTGATCCTGAGCAAGTCACCTAATTCTATTTGTCTAGCCCTTGCCCTTTGTCTTAAGAATTGTTACTAATGAAGAAAGTAAGGGCTATTAAAATATATATATATATATATATATATATGTATGTATAAAGGAGTCAAGAGAAACATAAAAAGGTAACCATGAATGAGAAATAAAAAGTACCCAAATGAGGATATACTGCATCCATCCTATTATGGGGAGATAATGAATGTATCTTCTCAGAAACCTAAAATCCTCAGGGGTCCTTGAAGGCATCTAATAATATAGAGGCACTGAGAGAGGTTTTATTTTATGTTTTAATGGTTTAACAAAAAACATTGAGGAAGAATGAGAGGGCAAAAGAAATTTCCTTCGGGAAAGGAGAAAGGAATTGTAGAGTCAATAGAATGGAAGTGTTTTCCTTAAAGTTGTCTTAAATATTTTTTCTGAGACCAAGAACTATCTATCTATGTTGAATAAATACAAGACTTCCTAATGAGATCAGGAATGAAACAATGATGCCCAACCATATTCAAAAATGTTATGATACTATGGAAATTCAGGTGTTTCTTACATGGACTATTGAACAATCTTTTAACTGATTTAATTGACCCTAGTCTTTCTCCTTACCAATCCATCCTACACAATCTTCCCAGACTAATTTTCATGAAGTATAATTCCGTATCATTCATCCACTCAAAAAACTTCAAAGACTTCCTTTATTTACCAAAATTAAGATCACATTCCTTAAACTGTCATGTACAGGCTCAGACGTTGTTTTTTGACACAATTTCCTATGATCTTTTTTTATATGCCTTATGCTCCTGCTGAATTGGACTTAGTTATTTCTTTAAACATGACTAAAGTTTCCCATATGGTTTAACATAGTTCTGTCAAAAGAACAAGAGTTTTATAGTCAGAAGACTTGTATCCCAAACTCAACTGCTACTTAGTACATGTGTGACTTTGAGATAGTCATCTATTCTCTTTGGGCCTCAGTTTCCTCAAATGAAAAATGAAAGATGTTGAACTAGATAATTATAAAAGTCTTTACCAAGCCAAAAACTATGATCCTATTATCTGAGTTTGTGCCTTTACTCACCCCATTCTCTCTCTCCCTAGTCTGCCTTCTAACCCAGCTTTGCTTTTCAAAATGCTATAACTCAGGACTTGTTTTATTGTTTCCAAACTTAAGACAGCTATGGAGAAAATGCTGATAATGAAAATTAGACTAAGAAGGGTTCCTTCCCCCCCCCTCCCCCCGAGAGTTGATTGTTAAACATTTACCATCATATTCCTGTCTGTACCTGCTCTATGGAATGTTCTGTCTTGCTATATGGTTATTGACTCAGTTTTTCTCTTGTATTGGATTATACTAACATCTGTACATCTTTTGGCCTGTAACAATGTCTTGGACATAGAAGTTGCTAAATACATTTTTATTGAATGAATAAAGCATATGTAAAATCACATAATATCTTTGCTGGCATTTAGAAGAATGACACTAAAATGAAAAAAAATTAAACAATAAACAACAATCTGAGGTAATTTGTGCCCTTTTGCAACTCTCTTACTCTTTGGAAGTCATATTATTAAAGTTTTTGTGGACTCCAAAAAATGTATCCTCAATTACAATTCCACCATCTCTTTATATTGCTAAGAGGGGAAAGGCTAAAAGTTCAGATTTCAACATTGTTTTCAGGTCTAAATTGAATATAAAGAATAAATAAGGCTTGTAACTGAGCAAGACAGGAATCTAGAAGATACATAGAAGTATATAAATGCTTGCTTCTCTCAGATGAGGTTTAGTGGAATTCACTTGGTTATAGTACATTCAGGCAGGACTGGAGCACTGATGGGCCACTGGAGTATGTGTTGTCATTCAAGGGGTAGGTCAGCTTGGACTGTGATTACTGAGAAGGTTTAGGCAGTAGATATGATCCATTCAGGCACAAGTCATTGCCTAGATGATATATTAGAGCTGGGCCAGCTTGGGGAGGCAGAGCAAGGTCAAGGTGTTGGGTAAATATAGGATCTGATCTTCTTTATACTCACATAAATGTGCTTTATTCATTCAGCAAAAATATATTTAGCATCTCCTATGTCTAAGACAACTTTATTGAACAAGAGATATGCAGATGTTATTACAATCCAATATATAAGAAAAATAAAATGAGTCAATAACCATATTTTCAGGTCCTCCTTGAAGGCATTGAATTTTTCTGGAGCTAAATTTAGGGTAAAAACCCTCCTCTAATTTCAGTTTAGCTTCAACCAAGCCTCTAATCTAGATCTTCACCCTTACAGTTCATCAGGAAGAAAGTACCATAATACCATCACCTGTACAGGCAATCAAGACTTAAATAAAAGGTTATTTTCAGGTTGATGATGCTTCTCACTAACAATCTCATATACAAAACTGTGAGGATGTTGTTTCAAACTCCAATAGTAGCTTTTCCATTAATTTTGTTTCCTCCCATTTTACCTTCTCCCTGCGGCTTAGAGAAATCTATTTGGTTATCCAAAGCCCCATTTGAGGTCCATTTATCCTACTAAGAACTAGGGGTGCTTCTGGGAAAGTCATCCAGTATGCCAACTATGCTTCAAATTTACATTCCTAACAATGGCTTGAAACTCAGTTAGCTTTTCCATAGAGGTGGAGTAATGAATAATCTGCACTTGGAGATGTTTTTTTCCTTCCTTGAACTATCAGACTTAAAACCAGTTCAGTGAAATTTATTACTTCATCATATTTCACCTTAGTTTTGAATTAGGTTACTGATTAAACTGAATGTTAAATTTATGCTAGAGAATAGAAGGGCTTACACATGGTCAGTGCTCAGTAAACATTTATTGTCCATTTGTGTATGTATTTATGTGTTTCTGTCATTTACATTGTGAATATGTGTGTGTGTGTGTGCATGTATGTATGTATCTTCATACCTTTAAGTATCCAGTGGTAAAGATCACTGCCAATTTGTACTTTCTCATCTTGTTCAGGTTCTCCCATAAATCCTTTCTAGAAATTCTATCCAACATGCCTTCCCCTGGGTCTTTTTTTGGGCAATTCACATATACCATCCATACCACTGAACACAGTTATCTCTGTTGCTAAGCGAGACAAGATACACCTATTTTCCAATCAGATAAGTTTCTTTTAAATGACTTCTTTCCTTTGAAGTTATTGTCAGCATTATGAAACAGACTATTTGTAGGATTGCTGTAGCCCTCCATTACCTATTGAGTCACCCACAATTCTGACTGTTGAGACATTAAAAAGATGGTATCTATATGCATGTGTGTCTGCCAGGGAGTAATGAAAGGGTTTCCTATTCCAATCTGGGACCAATTCACTGTCCATTTTTCAGTGACCGTAGATTATTGAACTGATAGACTAACTCAAAGAACTGCTTATCCAATTGCATTTTATGATCTCGACAATAGGCATTCTTTAGCTAAATGATTTTCCCAGTGCTTAATCAATGACCAAACTGCTGGGCTGCTCTTTTAAAATTGCTGCTTGGGAGAACGTGGGATCCATGATATCTAGTCTTATGGAATTAAACTCCACTAAGTTCAGACAGCTAGCTGGTACAGAGAATAGGGCAATAAATCTGCAGTCACAAAGACTCGTATTCAAATCCAGCCTCAAATACTTGCTAATTAGCTATGTTACCCTGGACAAATCATTTAACTTTTGGCTGTCTGAGTTTCTTCATCGATAAAATTAGAATAATAATAGAACTTAACTCTCAAGGGTCGATTTTGAGTATAAAAAGCTATATTTATAAAGTGTTTGCAAATGCCAAAGTAGTATTAAATGATTGTTAGTAGTAGTTGTAGAAGGAGTTAGCGTAGAGGTTAAGTGGTACATAGTATGCCTAGTTAGTGATTTTGGTATTCCAAACCCAGGGACTCTTTTTCTTCACTAAAGACTTTCAGGGCTTCCTGAAAGAGCCCACTCCCTACCATATTAGGATTGAGTCAACTGATCTGACACAGGGACAGATTTACAAAGTTCTTTCAACATTGCCTTTTAATACCCTGTTGCAACCAAACGTAGTCATTGCCTGTAAAGATGGAGTCCCCCCATGAATATTTCAGCATCTTGCTTCTACAGCTAATTAAAGTGCCCTTTCCAGTGATTTAGCTATTTTCTGGTCTGGGTAGACACAGGTAACTCACACTGGAAAGTGCTTCAGGGGCTCTGGGCTGGCAGCACAGCAAGGCTAGTTGATGTGATTCTTCAAACTCAGATCTCTGTGTGAGCTGATGTAATGCCTTAACCAAGGAGACCTGTTACTTTGCTACAGATTCCAGATCAAATCTGTTGATCTTTTACTTTCCTGAAGAGGATATAAACACTCTTAGAAGTCATTTCCCAGGGGGCAGCTGGGTGGCTCAGCGGATTGAGAGCCAGGCCTAGAGATGGGAGGTCCTGGTTTTAAATCTGGCCTAAGACACTTCCTAGCAATGTGGCCCTGGACAAGTCACTTAACCAGCCTTGCCTAGCTTTTACTCCTCTTCTGCCTTGGTTCTAAAATGGAAGGAAAGGGTTTATAAAAGAATGCCTTCTCAAAGCTGAAGGTCCTAGGAAGTTGGTGGGAAACAAGTCCTCCCCAGTGTAATCATTGCATTGGTGCTTTCCTATTGTATTTAGCAGGGGGTGTTTTTTGCTGTCTATGAGAACAATGGAGAGCAGCTATAAAAAAAAAAAGCCAAAACCAGATGGGGGGAAAAAGACTAAGGAATTGTACCTGTCCAGGTAATTATAAGATTGCTCTGCTCCCTTAAGGAAATAGACATTTAAGCTCTTCTGAACTTTGATAAAATGGAAAGTTAACTACAGGGCTACTGGAAAAAACCAACAGCCTAAGGAAACCAACTACAGTCTTGTAGCTATTCTCTCACACAAATGCTACCTCTAGGCCATGCTGTTTGGCAGCCTGTGAAATCACAATTAACAGAGCAAGTGTTTTGTAAGTGAGCAGAAGCTGGTCCAAATTACATCCTGCTATTAGCTGATATTGGAACGACTGTGTTGAACAACTCCAACATCACCAGGCTGTGGTATGTTCCTTGAGAAGTTGTTAATAAAACAGTTGATTGTAGATCTGCTTACTGCTTTGGTACTTTTCATCTCTAGGATGTTTGGAAGGAGGAGGGCTGGGGAAAAGGGCATGCAGGGCTGACATCAGCAATCCATTGGCACAGATTTTTGCTAAGGTTTCTAGTTTGCCTGCGAGCCCCTGGTGAGTGAAAGGGAGAGTGCACCTGGTATGGGCTACTTTTGGTCTTGAACTGGGGGTTGCTCAGTGCTTGAAAGATGCAGCTTTGTACCCAGGAGTTCAGAAAGCACAGGGAATTGATAAAAATTTGAGAGCTTTATTTATCAAAAGAGATTAAAGTGCCCACAAATGCCCACATAATAAAGACCTGGCAGAAAGGATTTATAGAAAAGTTAGGCAAAATATAAAAATAAAGCCATGTCAAATAATTTTTGGAATGATGATTTAGAAGTGCTTTTTTCTAAGATGTCAGAGGAGTCATTATTATTTCTAGTTTGACAAGTGTTAAGAGTTTGGAGGCTGTAATGGAGAAAACCTTCTGCATGGAATATTTTGCTCAACGTACTGAAACTAGGTTAAGTTTCTTGTCCAAGTGGCCTTTCACCTGAACAACTGCAATCTTCTGTCTCTGCATTTTACAAACATGTTTCTTTGTCTCTTGTAAAACTGTCCTGATATTTTCTAGAATCATAATTTTAAAGCCAAAATTGACAAAAATTAAATCCATCACCCTTATTTTCTTGAGGAAGAAGCTGAGGCCAAGGAAGGGACTGACATTTTGAAAAGATAGTTAGAATAATAAAACTGTTCCATTTCTATAATATAAATAGAATTCCAGTATTAGAACTGACCTGAAGTCAGTAATCTAATCTAAACATCCTGCTTGAAGTAGAGATTCCCTAACAAGTGGACATCCATCTTCTCTGTGTATTACAAGGAAAGAGGAAATTATTGCTTAAAGAAATAATAATTTTCATTGGCAGACAACTCTGTTAGAAATTTGTAGGATTCTATGATTTAGAACTAGAAGGGACCTCAGAAAGCTTCTAGTCAATAGGTGAAGAAAATGAGTATAAATGACTTGGCTACTGTCACTAAGAGGCAGTGTTAGTTTCATTTCAGTCCTATATTTAAGTACCTACTATAAATGATATATTGTGTCAAGCAAATGTAACAATACAAAGTAAAAAAAAATAACAAAGTTCTACTCAAGAAAGTTACAGTATAATGTGGGGCAGAATACAATTAGCATCAAGATGTGAGAAGTCCAAAAGAGAGGTTCCCTGGACTCTGCAAAGAGTTATTTTGCAAAGCACTTGATTTGGCTTTTGATGGAAGAGGGATTCCAATAATCAGATCAATAGATAGGGGAACACAGATATGTGGCCAATCAAGGCATTTGAGATGGGGGAACAAAAGCATAGGGGAAGCCAAGGACTGGACAAGAATGTGGTGAGATGAATGCATCATGGTCAAATTTGTCTATAACACAGAGGACAGGATGGAAAGTGATGAAAGATAATGCTGGAAATATATAGTGGAACTAGATATGGTGGAGGGGAGTGGCCTTAAATACCTGAATAAGGAATTTATGCCTTATTCAGTAGGCAATTAGATCATAGTGCAGAATTTTGTGGGGGTGAGATGAGAGTGGAAATAGGATCAGAATAATGCATTTGGAGGATTATGATGGCAGTGATGTGAAGCGTAAAATGGAGACTAAACTAGGGTGTTTGCAATGGGAATAGAAAGGCAGAAGCAGAGGTAAGAGGTATTTAATTGTTATATTTCACTTGTCAATGCAGCCAAAGTTTGTATTAACAATTTTGGTTGACCACCATATAACACTGTTGACTCATCCTGAACTCAGACTCATTTGAGAATCCCTGTTCCTTTATGATATTGTCAGCTGGCTAACCACATCTCTCCCAGTCAGCAGTTTCCCTAGTAACTGAATATCATACAGCCAAAGGGGAGCAGAGTTGGAGATTTGAATTCGTCTCCTGAAAATCCAACCCAATTTGATTTTTATTACACCATTCTGCCTCTTTTCTATACTTTGCTCGAATAGCTTTCTTCAATCTATATTTTAGCTACACACTAAATCATATTTTCATTTTATCTTTATTTTTAACTTATGTGTCTGGTTCTATCTGATGTTTTGACATACCTTGTGGGTATTCTCTCCACTGAAACAGGTTGGGAACCCTTGAAGTCTTCTCCTGTAGAACTTTTATTTATGTTTCCTTTGTTCATAAATACTCCACAAAGGATTCATCCAAAAAGCTAATTACTTTCCTCTTTATCTTACATCCTTCATCATTTCATCAACTCATTAGAAAAAAAATTGTAAAGCCCCAACTTGTGCTGGGCATCATGCTAAGAGCTTTACAAATATTATTTCATTTGATCCTTGTGACTTGCTCAGGATCACACATCTAGGTATTGTCTGAATGCTTTTCTATTTCAATTTAAATTGTGTACAATCTTAATTCATTTGAGGTCATTGGGCTCCATGATTTGTGGCTCCATAGCATCAATGAACTAATGAAGCATCACCAGATAATAAAGAAAAGTAGCACAAGATCTCAGAAAGCATTCAATTTCCCATAAACCTTGGAGGTGACCTAAATAAATAGACTTATGCAGAAATCTTGGCATTTTGAAATATGCTAATGTTCCATCCCTTCTTTGCAGCTGAGGAACCTGAGAAACAAGGAGATTGTGCCTTGCTTGGTTGCACGATATTGCTTAAATATTCTTTACAGTGCTTCAAAACTTATGTTCCTTATGCATGTCATGTCATTTTGTGCTTGAAGTCCTTCAATGACTCCCTGTTTTCTGTTAAGTAAACTTCCAAGACCATAAACTTGAAAAGTTGTTTTTTTATAATTTGAGATAATGTAGTCTTTTCATTCTTATCTCAAACTGGTCATTTTCATGGAGTCTACACCACAGTCAATCTAGACTGTTTGCCATCTTCCTCATGTGCTCGGTATTCTTCCATCTCTGGGGAGCAGTTCATGCTGTTCCCTAAACCAAGAATGTCCTTCCCACAACTATATTGCATTACTTGAATTGAACTACTCATCCTCCTCTCACATGGCTACTACCACCATTCAGGATTTCATTTCATCATTTGTACTACCATGATTGCTTACTGCTTTTCAGTCTCTTCCCTTTCTAATCCATCCCCCATTCAGTTGTGAAAATAATCTTCCTCAGGCACAGGTCTGAGCATGCTACTTCAATGGTTCAAAATTTTTCAGTAGCTCCTATTTGACTCCTAAATAAAATACAAATTGATCCTGATGTTCAAAACCTTCCACTGTCTGCTTTGCACCCACAATTCCAGAAAATGTTCATATTATTATCCTCCACACACACTATGTTCTAGCTAAAGTGATCAGGGAACTAGGTGTTTCTTGAAGTCAGTTTTGCATCTCTAGCTCCATGTTTTTGCACAGGCTGCCTGCTTTCTCTCTCCCTCCCCTTCCCCAATGCCTAGAAAACATTTTCTCCTCACTTCTGCCTCTTAGAATTCCTGACTTTCTTACAGGAGGCTCAGGTGCCACCCCTTTGTGAATCTTTCTCCTTTCTTAAATTGCCTTGTAAATTAATACTTAGACAGCCTGACAGTTGGATGTAGTGGACTGAGAGCTTCATAACCAAGATGACTAGGGTTCAAGTCCTGCCACTGCCACTGCCACAGCCACACCAATTAATAAAGACAATGTTCCTTCCTTCCTTCCTTCCTTCCTTCCTTCCTTCCTTCCTTCCTTCCTTCCTTCCTTCCTTCCTTCCTTCCTTCCTTCCTTCCTTCCTTCCTTCCTTCCTTCCTTCCTTCCTATCTGTCTTTAATGAGCTTACTAATTGTGTGATTCTGGACAAGGCACTGAACCTTTTAGTACCCTAAGTAATTCTCTAAGTCTACAAATTGCAGAGGTGATATGAATTTGGTAGAAGTAGTTTTTTCATGGAAAAATTTTTTATGCCAAATGAAATCCCTGGTCCAGTTCCTCTAAACTATTATTATTTAAGTAGATTTTGCATTCTTCAATAGCTCTTTGATGATAGAGACTATTTTGTTCTTATTTTTGTATTCTTTTGCACTTAGAACAGTTCCCCAAATATACTGTTTTTGATTTAATTTTGAGTGTTCAAATCCTTTAAAGTCCAACTCAAATGACTCTTTCACTAAGAAATCATTCCTTATACTCTAGTCAACAGGACTCCTTTGGACTTTAGACATGTTTGCTTGCATCCTTTATATATGATGTTATATTATCATTATCTTTGAATATGTCCTTTCCCTTTCACCAAACTAGAGGATGATCCCATAACTGCAAACACCGTATTATCTAGACCTCCTATCTCCCCACATCATCTATTGTAATGTTCTTGTTCAAATTAGGAATTTCATAAATGTTTGCTGAATTGAATTGACCTACTGAAAAGCTGGGTCTCTAATACTGCTTGACGAGAGAACATTTGTATTTTTGTCATATAATCTCAGGCAGACCTTTAAGGACACTTTAAAAACAACAGCAACAATACTCTAAAACCTTCTCCATTTGCTGACTATCAGTCTTATGATTATCTGTGGATAAAGTTGGGGGAAAGGTACTGCATATTTCAAACTCCTTTATGAGTTTTACTTTTCAATGACTTTTTTAATCTGCAAAATGAGACTTTTTTCCCTGAGATATTATTGAGACAAATGGAGACTCCATTGTTATAATATCCTAAAAAGAGATCTTAAATTGAAGGCAAAGTAGAGATACACAAGATTACTTTTATACATTCACCAAGCCACTGACTTTCAGGGTGATGCTGGAGAATCCCAGAAGTAATAAATTTGCTAATCTTGATGAAAATAGATTGCATATGTGATATATGCATATGCCTTTGAATTTAATAAATCATAATTCATATATGTATGTATATATATATATATATATGAGACACAGTGGTTACATGGCATAGGGGATAGAGACTAAGAGTCAGTAAAAAAAAAACTGGTTTCAAGTCTTCTTACTGACAGTATTAGTTGTGTAATTCTGGGCCTTTAGTGTCCTAGCTGATTCTCTAAGACTATAAATTACAGCAGACAATGCTATATCTTGGTAGAATGAATTTTCTCACTACACCAATGAATTCAGATGTCTGGTCCATATAGAGAATATGTATATCTTATATCTTAATTCTCCCCCCTCCCCTCTCTCTCTCTTTCTCAAATCCTTGATAAGGTTATTGATAACATTTAATTGGCTCTAGAGTCCAAAGAAAATTTAGAAATCATCTAATCCAACTCATTCATTTTACAAATGAAGGAACTGAATCCCAATGAGGTTGATGTGCTCAAAATGGTATGGGTAATATTAGAGCTAGGATTTGAACTTATGTTCTTGACTCTAAATCTTGTGCTTTTATAATAAACTATGATGCCTCCTTTCTGATTTATTGATTCTCTTTAAAAAGCAATCAGTAGGCTTCATATTTTGGGACTAGTTATCTTTAACTTCCAAAATCATATCATGTATGCATGATATTTTCTACTCTATGAGTACAAAAGCTGAGACATAGATAAAAAGTGACTTATCCAAGGCTATACAGCTATTTTGAAATAGTAATGAAGAATCCAAGTATACTTCATTCTTATTATCCCTTGATTGTCTTCTAAGAAGATAAGCCTCTTTAATGTTCATTCTATTAGATGCATTGTGCTCTAGGCTGATTATTATAGATACAGAAATCATCAAACCATGCCTTTTCCCAAGGAGAGCTTGTGCCTGTCTAATTCATGTTTGCATTAGCAGAAAGAGGTCCTTGAATAGAATTAGTGAAAAGGGTCCTGGAGTTAGACAAAAGGATCCTGAATTAAAGGCAACTCTACTATTCTTCCAGAAGTCCCTGAATAAGCAAATCTCTCTCAGTTTTGTGGATTGACCCAATCCTGCTTTTGTCTTTGCTCATATAATTTAAAAACTTACCTTGACTCAATGGTATAAATTATCTTTTTGAATATGAAAGAGAAGAGGATGGAGTAAGAATGGAGGAATTTGTGGGAAGGAGAAGAGAGGTAGAAGATAGATAGACATAGACAGAGGGAATGAAGGACAAGGTGGAGTGGGTGCTTCATAATATTAAAATTGAAAACCACAGTGTCACCCAAATAAGCAGCTTAAAATGTTGCATGTGGGTGGGTACTGGCTCTCTAGACTGCTATATTTGGACTCCATAAAGTGACAGAAATTGTTCTAATTCTCTGTTGCAACACTAAAAACAATCCCTGTCAATTAGCAAGTTCTGGTGAAAGTGACATGAAATAGTTCAACCCAATTAAAGAGTCATTATATAGTACCCACCATACACCAGGTACTGTCTAGTTACTTCCCTGTGGTGATTAGCAGGGTCTCAAAGAAAAATATAACCTTAGTGATCATATAATGGAATCTCTCATTTTATAGATGAACAAGCAGGTTCAGTGAGGTGGTGACCTGACTATGGTCATAAAGTTTGAATCAATACTTCTTTTTTTTTAAAACATTATTTTATTTGGTCATTTTCATACATTATTCATTGGAAAAAGAGATCATTTTCTTTCCCCCCGCGCCACCCCTCCCCTAGCCGACCCACGATTCCTCTGGGTATCACATGGTCCTTACTCTGAACCCATTTCCTTGTTGTTGGTATTTGCATTAGGGTGCTCATTTAGCATCTCTCCTCAATCATGTCCCCTCAACCTCTGTAGTCAAGCAGTTGCTTTTCCTCAGTGTTTTTTACTCCCTCTGCTTGAGGATAGTTTTTTTTTTCTCATAGATCCCTGCATATTGTTCAGGGACATTGTAAAGCCATTAATGGAGAAGTCCATTATGTTTGATTGTACCACAGTGTATCAGTCTCTGTGTACAATGTTCTCCTGGTTCTGCTCCTTTCACTCTGCATCACTTCCTGGAGGTCGTTCCAGTCTCCATGGAATTCCTCCACTTTATTATTCCTTTTAGCACAATAGTATTCCATCATCAACATATACCACAATTTGTTCAGCCATTCCCCAATTGAATGGCATCCCCTCATTTTCCAATTTTTGGCCACCACAAAGAGTGCAGCTATGAATATTCTTGTACATGTCTTTTTCCTTATTATCTCTTTGGGGTACAAACCCAGCAGTGCTATGGATAGATCAAAGGGCAGACAGTCTTTTAGCACTCTTTGGGCATAGTTCCAAATTGCCCTCCAGAATGGTTGGATCAATTCACAACTCGACCAGCAATTTATTAATGTCCCTACTTTGCCACACCCCCTCCAGCATTCATTACTTTCCATAGCTGTCATGTTAGCCAATCTGCTAGGTGTGAGGTGGTACCTAAGAGTTGTTTTGATTTGCATCTCTCTGATTATAAGAGATCTAGAACACTTTTTCATATGCTTATTAATAGTCTTGATTTCTTTAACTGAAAATTGCCTATTCATGCCCCTTGCCCATTTTTCAATTGGAGAATGGCTTGATTTTTTGTACAACTGGTTTAGCTCTTTATAGATTTGAGTAATTAGACCTTTGTCAGAGGTTTTTGTTATGAAGATCATTTCCCAATTTGTTGTTTTCCTTCTAATTTTAGTTACATTGGTTTTGTTTGTACAAAAACTTTTTAATTTGATGTAGTCAAAATTATTTATTTTGCATTTGGTGACTCTAAGTCTTGCTTGGTTTAAAAATCTTTCCCTTCCCAAAGGTCTGACATGTATACTATTCTGTGTTCACCTAATTATAGTTTCCTTCTTTATGTTCAAGTCATTCACCCATTATGAGTTTATCTTGATGTAAGGTGTGAGGTATTGATCTAAACCTAATCTCTCCCACAATCTCTTCCAATTTTCCCAGAAGTTTTTATCAAATAGTGGATTTTTGTCCCAAAAGCTTTGGGTTTGTCATAGACTGCCTTGCTGAGGTCATTTACCCCAAGACTATTCCACTGATCCTCCTTTCTGTCTCTTAGCCAGTACCAAATTGTTTTGATGACCACTGCTTTGTAATATAGTTTGAGATCTGGGACTGCAAGGCCACCTTCTTTTGTATTTTTTTTTTCATTATTTCCCTGGATATCCTTGATCCTTTCTTCTTCCAAATGAACTTTTTATGGTTTTCTCTAATTCAGTAAAAATGTTTTTTGGTAGTTCAATGGGTATGGCACTAAATAGACAGATAAGTTTGGGTAGGATGGTCATTTTTATTATGTTAGCTCATCCCACCCATGAGCAATCAGTGTTTTTCCAATTATTTAGATCTAGTTTTAGTTGTGTGGAGAGTGTTTTGTAGTTGTGTTCATATAGTTCCTGTGTTTGTCTCGGGAGATAGATTCCTAAGTATTTTATATTTTCTTGGGTGACTTTAAATGGAATTTCTCTTTCTAATTCTTGCTGATGAACTGGGTTGGAGATATATAGAAATGCTGATGACTTATATGGGTTTATTTTGTATCCTGCAACTTTGCTAAAGTTGTTGATTATTTTGATTAGCTTTTTGGTTGATTTGCTAGGATTCTTTAAGTAAATCATCACATCATCCGCAAAGAATGACAGCTTGGTCTCCTCATTGCCGCCAATTTTAATACCTTCAATTTCTTTTTCTTCTCTAATTGCTACTGCTAGTGTTTCTAGTACAATATTAAATAATAAAGGTGATAATGGGCATCCTTGTTTCACTCCTGATATTATTGGGAAGGCTTCCATTGCAGATGATGTTTGCTGATGGTTTTAGATATATACTATTTATTATTTTTAGGAAAGGCCCTTCTATTCCTATACTTTCTAGTGTTTTCAATAGGAGTGGGTGTTGTATTTTGTCAAAGGCTTTTTCTGCATCTATTGAGATAATCATGTGATTTTTGTCTGTTTCCTTGTTTATATGGTCAATTATGTGGATGGTTTTCCTAATATTGAACCATCCTTGCATTCCTGGTATGAATCCTACCTGATCATAATAGATAACCCTTGTGATGACTTGCTGGAGTCTTTTTGCTAATATCCTATTTAAGATTTTTGCATCTATATTCATTAGGGAGATTGGTCTATAGTTTTCTTTCTCTGTTTTTAACTTCAGTACCATGTTTGTGTCGTAGTGTCGTAAAAAGAGTTTGGTAGAACCCCTTCTTGGCTTATTCTGTCAAATAGTTTGTATATCATTGGGATTAGCTGTTCTTTGAATGTTTGATAGAATTCATTTGTGAATCCATCTGGACCTGGGGATTATTTCTTAGGGAGTTCTTTGATGGCTTGTTCAATTTCTTTTTCTGATAAGGGCTTATTTAGGTAATTTATTTCTTCTTCTTTTAGTCTAGGCAATTTATATTTTTGTAAGTATTCATCCATATCACTTAGATTGCCATATTTTTTGCCATGTAATTGGGCATAGTAGTTTTTAATGATTGCCTTGATTTCCTATTCATTAGAGGTGAGGTCTTCCTTTTCATCTTGGATACTATCAATTTGGTTTTTTTCTTTCCTTTTTTTTTTAATTAGACTGACTAGTACTTTGTCTATTTTATTTGTTTTTTCAAATTACCAGCTTCTAGTCTTATTCATTAAATCAATAGTTCTTTGACTTTCAGTTTTATTAATTTCTCCTTTGATTTTTAGGATTTCTAATTTAGTCTTCATCTGAGGATTTTTAATTTGTTCACTTTCTAGTTTTTTAATTTGCATTTACAATTCATTAACCTTTGCCCTTCTTAATTTTTTTATATATGAACTCAAGGATATAAATTTCCCCCTGAGTACTGCTTTGGCTGCATCCCATAGGTTTTGAAAGGATGTCTCATCATTGTCATTTTCTTCAATGAAGTTATTAATTGTTTCTACAATTTGTTCTTTAACTAGATGGTTTTGGAGAATCATATTGTTTAATTTCCAATTAATTTTTGATTTGTCTCTCCATGTACCCTTACTAATTATTATTTTTATTGCATTGTGGTCTGAGAAGGTTGCATTTATTTTTTCTGCCCTTTTGCAGTTGTTTTCAATGATTTTGTGCCCTAATACATGGTCAATTTTTGTCAATATGCCATGTGCTGCTGAAAAGGTGTATTCCTTTTTGTCCCTATTTATTTTTCTCCATATGTCTACTAACTCTAATTTTTCTAAGATTTCATTTGCTTCTCTCACCTCTTTCTTATTTATTTTTTGGTTTGATTTATCTTGTTTGGATAGAGGAATGTGCAGATCTCCCACTAGTATAGTTTTTCTATCTATTCCATCCTTGAGCTCCTATAGTTTCTCCTTTAGAAATTTGGATGCTCTGCCATTTGGTGCTTACGTATTGAGTACAGATATTTCCTCGTTGTCTATACTGCCTTTTATCAGGATGTAATTACCTTCCCTATCTCTTTTAACTAGATTTATTTTATTTTGGCTTTGTCCGATATCACGATTGCTATTCCTGCCTTCTTTTTATCATTTGATGCCCAATAGATTTGGCTCCATCCTCTTACTTTCACCCCATGCGTATCTACCTTCCTCATGTGTGTTTCTTGCAGGCAGCCTATGGTAGGGTTTTGGATTCTAATCCATTCTGCTATTGGCTTGCATTTTATGGGTGAGTTCATTCCATTCACAGTCAGAGTTGTGATTACTAGCTGTGTATTTCCCAGCATTTTGATTTCTATTCCTGGTGTGCCTTTTCTTCTTTTGCTATTTCCTTCTACTCCAATGTTTGTTTATAGTTAGTTCCCCTACTTCCCCCCCCCTTATTTTACTTCCCTTTCTACCCCCTTCCCTTCTTATTCCCTCCCTTATTTTCCCCTGTAGTTTTTAAAATTCCCCTCACCCTCTCTCTCCCTTGTACTGCTTCCCTCCCCACCAGTTCATTTTTTACCCTTCTACTCCCCTATAGGGCTCAAATCTATTCTCTTCCCCAATGGATTGGATTGTTCTTCCCTCTTTGGGTCAGTTTTAAAGCTCGTAAGAGTTGATTATTTCCTATCTCCAACCTCTTTACTCTTCCTGTGTATCGATGTTCTCCCGCCTCCTGCCATGAGCCTCTTTTTGACATATAAATTTACCCCCATTTGTTTCTTTTCCCATATCTTTTAGTATTAAGCTCTTTTTTTAGCTCTGGTTGTATATATATATATATATATATATATATATA
Source organism: Monodelphis domestica (assembly GCF_027887165.1). Taxonomy (NCBI): domain Eukaryota; kingdom Metazoa; phylum Chordata; class Mammalia; order Didelphimorphia; family Didelphidae; genus Monodelphis; species Monodelphis domestica. Next base: position 152,299,769 of record NC_077231.1, read on the forward strand.
TATATATATATATATATATATATATATATATATATATATATATACCCACACACATGTATATGTATTTATGCATGCATATATCTATATACCTATTTATGTCTTGTCCTTTCATCCTATACAGTTCATCACTGTTCTCTCTAAGGGTAATTCTTCAAGCTTCCCAGGTGATAGCAAAAGTTTTGAAGAGTTACCAATGACCTCTTTTCTTATAGGGATACATATCATTTTAACTTTTTTAAACTTAACTTATTAAAAATTTTTGTTATTTTTTTTGTTTTTTCCCCTCTTTTTTAAATTACATTTTGATGATTCTCTTGAGTTCTGTGCTTGGACATCAAATTTTCTGTTCAGGTCTGGTCTTTTCTTTATGAATGCTTGGAATTCTTCTATTGTGTTGAATGACCATACACTCCCCTGTAAGAATATAGTCAGTTTTGATGGGTATTTTATTCTTGTTTGTAGACCTAGTTCCCTTGCTTTCTGGAATATCCATATTCCATGCCTTTCAGTCCTTCTGTGTGGATGCAGCCAATTCCTGTGTTATCCTCACCATGTTTCTGTGGTATCTGAATGTCTTCTTCTTGGCAGCTTGTAATATCTTTTCTTTGGTTTGGTAGTTTTTGAATTTGGCTATAACCTTTCTTGGTGTTGTCAGTTGGGGATTAAATACAGGGGGTGATGAGTGAATTCTTTCATTCTCCACTTTCCCTTCTTGTTCTAGGATATTGGGACAGTTTTCCTGAATAATTTCCTCTAGTATTATGTCCAGGCTTTTTCTTTTGTTGTGGTCTTCTGATAGTCTAATGATTCTTAAATTGTCTCTTCTTGAACAATTTTCTAAATCATCTGTTTTGTGAATGAGATGCTTCACATTTTCCTCAATATTTTCATTCTTTTTCTTTTGTTTTTATAGTGTCCTGCTGCCTTGTGAGGTCACTTAATTCCAGTTGTTGTATTCTGGTTCTTAAAGATTGGATTTAATCTCTGGCTTTTTGGTCATCCTTTTTCTTCTGTTCTGATTTCCTTTGAAGATTGTCTTTCATATTCTTTACCTCGTCTTTCATCTCTTTTGCCTCCTTTTCCAGCTGGTTGATTTTGGCTTTCAAGACACCATTTTCTCATTTTAGTTCAAGTGCCTCTGTTTCCAGATGACTTATCTTAATTTTTAAGTTCTTTTCCCAATTTCTTCAGCCTCTCTTAGTTGTGTTTTGAGTTCTTCCACAGCCTGTATCCAATTCATTGGAATTTATGATTTATTGTTTGCTATCTCTCCCCCTCTGTTCCATTTGCTGAGTAGAAGCTGTCTATTATGGTTTCTTTCTTCTTTTTCTGTTGTTTGCTCAAATTCACCCCCTTCTTTACTCCCTGTATTTGTCTGTGCTCTTGTTCTTCTCATTTTTTTGTTTTCTTGGGGCTTCTATCAGTCTCCTCTCTTGGAGCTTTAACAGAAGAACTCTTGGTGTAGTCTCCAGGGGAGGGTTGTTGGGGGTTTGAACTTCCCTGTCCTCTCAAGGCTTTTGATTGGCTTAAAGTCCAGCAGTCAAAGAGGATGGGTGGGGAGTGTGGGCTCCCCTGAGTTCTGGAGACTTTTGATGGGATTAAGTTCAGCTTAGTTGGGCTGGGTGTGCTCTGAGTCCTAAACTTCTTGGAAGGTTGGAGCAAATATGGAGGGTCTCCCAAGCTCTGGCCAGGCTGCCAGGTCTATGCTCCCTCTCTAGCTCCTTCCCCGCCATCTGTGTTGGATGCTCTGAACTTGGCCAGCCCTGCTTTCAAGCTTTGTCCTTCAGACCAGCACCTTTGCTCGCCCAGAAGTTCCCACTGCTACTGGAATCTCAGCCCTCTGGGTGGGAGTGGGGATGGGTACTGGGACCTTCCTTCTGTATTCCCCTTAAACCCAAGTGTTCTCGGATTCTGGCTTTTCAGGGAGTGTACCTTTTGAATTAAGTCTAGCAGGAGGGTTCCTTGGCTCTGTCTTGTTGTTAAGTTTGTTTTTCAGTTCCCTGGGAGAATTCAGTTTGTGATCGGTTAGGAAGGGTTTTCAGAGTTCTGAACTTCTGCTCCTTCTAGGCCGCCATCTTAACTCCTCCTACATGTGATATTGAACCAATACTTCTCAGTCTTTCCATTATACCATACTGTTTTTTGAGTTGAGAGAACAGAATCATTTGCTCCAGCTTATACATTTCAGAGGTGAAGAAACTGAAGTCCAGCATCATTGTCTTGCTCAAGGAGGGACATTTGGGTAGTGGCAGAGCTGAAGCTGGAGCCCAGTCAGTTTCTATCTACCAGCATTCTTTGCATGAAATTCTGCTACTTTATCAATACTTGAGGAATATTTTCTTGAAATGGCAAATATCTTTTAATACCCAGAGTCTGAAAAATAATCTAGGAGCCTCCAAGAGGTAGATTTATTATTTTTATTTTCTTAAAACCCTTATTTTCGGTCTTAGAATTGATACCAAGTATTGTTTCCAAGGCCAAAGAGCAATTGGAGTTAATTAATTTGCCCAGGGTCTCACAGCTAGGAAGTGTTTGAGACTCATTTCGAACCCAGGATCTCCTATCTTCAGGCCTGGCTTTCTATCAACTGAGTATTCTAGTTGCCCCTTGAAATGAATTGATTTTAGATGTTCCTGTTTTAGTTCAGACCTAAAATGTATAGTTTTTATAAATTTGTCTCCTTGACTTTGAAATCACAGTATACGCTATAGAATCTCTTATCAATATTCCTTTAGAACTTCATCACCTAAAAACAAAATAGTCAGGGTAATGCCTTTGAAATCAAGAACTGTGGTGTGCCTTTGGTTACTATTTCACAGAAATTGAAAGGCAGAAACCCAAACCCATGGAGTTCAAGAGAATAAGGAGTGTGCCACACCGTTTGGGGAAATTGGAGTATAGAGGTAATCAAACTCTGATTTGGCCATGTCTTTAATTTTGTCTGACATTCCCAAGGGAAAAAATAATTTTGAAAGTATCCGTTAAATTGAGTGGAAAGAGCACAGGATCATAGGATTGGAGATTTAAATCTGTAAGTGAACTGGGAGACGTTCATTTAACCCTCTCATATTACTAATGAGGAAACTGAGAATGAGAGAGCCTTCCTGAGTCATACAGCTAGAAATCATTCAAGAAAGGATTTGAACTTGAGTCTGACTTTAATTCTATATTTCCATATAATGTATCACCTTGCTGACCCTTTCACTAACTTAGTTGTGTGAATCAGTGGATGTTCCTGGGGTTCATTTTTTCATATATAAGACGAAAGGATCATATTAGAAAATCTTGAACATATGCATATCTAAATGCAGATATAGACAAAATCAACTGGGAAGTGATGGTTGGGAGGGTCATAAGTAGTTTGGGTCATCCTTATTTATCTAAAATTTTATCATTCTAAATATAGGAATAAATGTTCAAATTTCTTCAAAGTTGAGAACCCTGTGATATGCTTGGCTTCATAAAATCCATTATTCAAAATATGCTTTGCTAAAGACACTTTAAAAATACAGTGAATTGACATTTATTTCATTTTCAATCAATAAAAATATTTATTAGGCCTTAACATGTAGACACAATGTTGGCAATGAGAACAAAATGATAGAAATGAAACAGTAGTGTAGAGTGGTGGTCTTAGATTGAGTAGATCTAGGTTCAAAATCTTCCTCTGATATTTACTAAATAAATGACTTGTAACCCAGCTTTTAAACTTCATAATACTTTGGGAGGAACCAAGTCTCTGTACAATTTGGAGAGGAGATCTTTTTGGTTGAAGGGAGTTGATTTTCTCTCCTCTTCTAATTCAGACACTATCTCTTTGCCCCTATGGAGCTGGGACCCCCAAAGACTGAAAACTTATTCAATGTGCAGAGATAAATGTCTGTTTTCTAGAGCATCATTTTTCTTTATCCCAAGGGTCTGGGATTATGGTTTAATTATGTGGTCCTAAAATGGATCAAAGTTAACTGGGACCAACAAAGGGACCAAATCAATAGTCTATCAATCAACAAATATTTATTAAGCTCCTACTATGTAATGGACAGTGTATTAACCTCTGGGATTATGAGTGAGCTAACAAGAATTGACAAGAACCTGAGACTTTGAAGGGATACAGTATATATATATTCTATGTTCCAGAAGAATTGTCCTTGTTTCTCTTATATGAACTTCACAGACTGACTATCCTCTATGATTTCAATGCCCTCCCCCTTTATCTCCATGTCTGAGAATTCTTAGTTTCTTTCCTCCTTTTTTATACCCTTCATTTTATTTTTCTTTCTTTTATTAAAATGGAATTTCTTCCCAGGTATCTCAGACTCTCTCCACCCTCCCTAAACCATAGAATGTAGCACTCAACAAAAAGATATGTATATATAAATTATGTCTTTCATGGTTCTTTTGACCAGTTCTCTGGAAGTGGACATTCACAAGTTATTCTTCAAATATTAATTCTGTAGCTGTTTTGGTTCTCCTTGTTTCAGTCTTTGTTATTTCATGTTGTCTTTTTCCAAGTTTTTAAAAATTTAACCTGTTCATCATTTCTTACAGGGCAGTAGTATTCTGCTATTCCTGTATTCTTTGAAAACATAGTTTGAGCTGCTTTCTAGATGAGGCTTTTCCTAAAACCCTATTACTGTTAGAGCTACCATGTATCAACATGTTGTTTTTGGAATATACCTATATATGCATGTGTATTTTTCCCCAATAGAATTTAAGTTCTTTTAGGCAGAGTTCCCCACCCATACTTGAAAACCAAATTTAGCTTACTCCCTGTTTTGTTACAATCAAAGAGCAAAAAATGGTTTTAAAATTGAAAAAACATAGTACAAAAACACTTGATGGGCTGGATTTGGCCATTGGGCCTTAGTTTGTTGACTCGCTTCAGAGCTAGCACTTTGCTATTTTTATTTTTATACCTCTGTCACATAGCACAGAGCCTGCCACATAGATACCACATAAATGCTTTTTATTGTTTCAATTGAGATGAATGGTTCTCTTCTTTAAGAGGTGAACTCATATATTTGGCAAAATTGGAAAGGAAAAGTTAGCATGATTTCCTGAGGTGCTTTATGTGTACCTTCTCTTATTTAGAAGACTCTCACAGTCAGAGTATTTTCAGATACTAGCTGTGGTACCCTTAAGTCACTTATCTGTTTGCCTCAGTTTCCTGATCTGTAAAATTAGTTGGAGAAGGCAATGGCAAGCCACTCCAAAATCCTTGCCAAGAAAATCCCAATTGGAATTATGAAGAGTCTGGCAGGACCAAAAAATGACTGAGTAAGAAGTCAGACCATTTATTCTCTCACAGATTTATGTTGGCCATGGGAAGTTATTAGTCCATAATATAGTCTGCTTTCTGTCGTGATGATATAACAGTAAACCCAACATCCCAACAACATTCAACAGAAATCCCAACTCAGGAAAAACTACCTCATTTAGCCTCTGATGATTTCTCTGAGATATACAGATGGCATTATTACCAAAAGAGAGGAAATTTGAGTTAGGATGCATCTGAGATGAGACTTGGACCCATGCCTTCTTGATTACAGGGCCAGCTCTCTCCCCATTCTGACAGATTGCATTATTAAATGCCTGCTATACACAGGGCACTTCTATACACTAAGAGCAGGGGGAAAAGGATTAAGTACATTTCCCTGTATTCATGGAGTTTATATATTTGAAAATCTGGGTTCAAGTCCCACTTATGACAAATTGATTGGATATTGGGTCTCTCTGCAAGTTACTTAACATCTTGATGGAGAAGTTGCTGACCTGCATTGTAAAGGGAGTCTTCTGACCTAGGATTTCTCTTTAGGAAAATCAGAAGTCTGATCCCTATAACTTTTAATGTGAAAACTGAAGCTCAGACAGGTCAAACAGCAGTGGACTCTTAATGTAGTGCTAAAAAAGACAGGGTTTAGAGACAAATGATTTAGCCCTGGGTATGAGTCCCAACTCTGCTACTTTGATTCAGTGGACAGTTTTTTACCCCCTTTGGGCTTCCATTTCTTTAAACAATGAAGGAGTTTACATCAGAAAAGAAGATTTTAGTCCTTATTTTGCCTGTGGTACATACCAACAAGTGTGACCTTGGGCAAGTCCCTTAACATGTCAGCCTCAGTTTTTTTTTTTTATCTCTGAAAGAAAATTGACTTCCTGAGGTCCCTTCCAGTTCTAGATTTATGGTCCTATGACTAGTATCCCAAATATCTCTAACAGAACTAACTTTCACATCTTTTCCAAATTCTGGGATCACAAGTAATTGAAAATAATATTTTTACAAGGTCACAAAGTGAAATGGAGCTAGTTGTAGATTGTTCCTGGTGACTTTGGAAGACTCACCAGCTATCTATTTTTTTTCCTCCCCTTACTATCTCTCCCTCCAGATTTTCCCAAGGTACTGGTTTAGAATTAGATTTTCTCTGGGTGAAGGCAAGGAAGGAAGAGGGCTCTCTTCTTTACCTGTGGGCAGGGGGGCAGACTCCATTCCAGCAGTATTTCTGTGAGTAATTAGATAAAGCACATCTCTCTCTGGCCTCAGGGGTTTTATGCACACCTGCCAAGCCAAATAGACTTTATCTTGGTCAAGCCATGTCTGCTTCTATGCTATGGCCAAAAGCCCAGACTTTTTGTGTCTGTTTGACAAAGCCAAACTAAGAAGAAAATGACCTACATGCCAGCACTGAGGAGAGTTATGAGATAGTAGGGAAATTTCCATAAGATAAAAATATGCAAATGAAAAATCTGGCATTTCCTTCTCTATTATAAATCAGCTTCAAAACATGGTGGTGAAACTCCCAAACAATGAAAGCACTTAAACTTGGTTTTTGTGTTGGTAGACATCCTCTGTGACGTCACTGTCCTTTTTAAAAGGAAGGATAAACAACAATTTGTTAAACTCCACAAAGGCAAGGACTGGAGCACAATGATTAGCACAATGCCTTCCACATATATAGTAGGTACTTAATAAGTGTTCATTGATGAATTATCACGATATTGCTATAATGTCTCCTCTAAACACCAAGAGCCTCTTGCTTTTGTCTTTCATGCACCAATCATCTGTTTTTTGTTATGCTCCTCTCTATATGTCTTTTCTATTTCACAAGGCTGTAAAAATGCAATCACGCCTTTTTTACTCAATTTCCTATCTCCTTTGCCAACACATATTTTTTAAACCTTTACTTTCTGTATTTGTAATAACTCTAAGATAGAAGGACAAGGGCTAGCAAATGGAAGTTAAATGACTCATCCAGGGACATACAAGTAGGAAGTGTCTGAGACCAAATTTGAACCAGGTCCTGTTGATTCCAGCTCTGGCTTTCCTATCTACTGTGCCGCCTAGCTGCCCCTACCACCCAATCTTTTGCCATACATAAAGCAGTACTCAATAAATGTTCAAGGAAAGGGAGAAAAAGAAAGAGAGGAGTTTGGGAGAAAGTACTTCTCACAAATACTCTATGATCTAGGCGAAATGGATTTGTTGTTTTTTCCTAAAAAAGAAACTTTCTGATTTGCCATGCCTGATTACCTGGAATTCCTTAAGTCTGGAATATGCTCCTTCCAACTCTCACCTCAAACTCTATTGACATTTTATCTATTCTCCAACACCTTACCTAAATCTCATTTCTTTCAGTAAACCATGCATTGGAAGAATAACAGAAAGAGGGTCTTTTAACAAGATCCAACATAAATTAGCTGGGGATTGTCATGTAACATCTCATTGTCCTGGGCAACCAGGGAAGACTGCAAATTATAGAGAAGCTACTGAACTGTAGAATGATGGTGGAAATTTCCAGATTGCGAATTCATCATTCCTCCATTAATGAAATGTTATATCTAAACTAAGGAAAACATTAAAAAGTTGAACTTGGACTTTTTTCTTTTGCCCACTAATATAATAGCAATTTACATTTCTCTCTTATAATTACTTATACAAGGTGTCTCATATTCATATTGTATGATTACCCTTGTATATATGTCTTACACTCTGACTATATTATAAAATTCTTTGGTGGAGAGGTAGAAATGGAAAGATAGAGAGAGATATAATAGGATCCATGAAGGAGAGGCAGTCTTGGATGTACATAATATTATAAAGTTACATTTTTACATATGATTTACAAAGCACATTCAGAAATAGCCTTGAGAAATAAGTAATACTTGTAGTATTATCTTAATTTTACTAGAGAGAAAACATAAGCTCAGTGAGATGAAAATCATTTATTTGCCCATGGCCACACACACACTCATTCATTCATTCATTCATTCATTCATTCATTCATTTATATTAAGTATCAGAACAGTATATTTTAAATTCAGATGTTTCGACTTCAAGTCCATTACTATATCTAATGCAGTATTTTGCCTGTTTCAATGCTGCATCATTCATTATTCCACAAGAAAAGGAGGAAAAGAGAAGATGTAATAAATTCCATATTTTTAATATGTGATGCAGTGCATAGTAATTGTGTGGCAATGGAAAAATATTTAATGTCTCTGAGACTCAGTTTCCTTATCTGCAAAATGGATATATAATGATGCTTGTAATACTCAATAACTGTTTCATGAAGTCATTGTAAAGAACATATTTTATAAGCTTTTAAATACTATACAAATGTAGTCATTTAAATAATTTTTATTATTTTCATCTTCTCAATGAAATTCAAATAGAAATGACACTTTGACAAGTTGATATTTTACTATTTTAATTTTAGTTTGAATATTTGGCTGACTAACATAAGTGGGTCACACTTTTTCTAAGTTAGTAAATTGGATAGGATGGAAGCTTATCTGCAGGCTCACTGAAATCATCTTTGGGACAACTATAGAAGATATAATGAACAGGACAATGTGTGTCTACTTTTCCACATTTCCACATAGTTTTGAGTTCTTCCAATGTTTCTAGTTTTTGAGAGCATTTCAAAAGGTATATTTTGGAAGTTAATGAAATTTTTCCTCTTTTTAATGGGTACAGTGTTAATCCTATGTCTGTTTTGAGAAAAGTTTTGCTGAATGGATGCTCAAGAACCTTCTAAATATATTATCTATTTGAGCATTCCAAAAGTATAAGTTAAGATTAACATCATGAAATCATTAACTGCTTTACCTGTGTTCTCATTAAATTTGAACCTCAGGATAATGGCTGGTTTATTAACATGCACAGCTATACTTTTCTCCTTGATAACTTTATGCTCATTATCACAAGCACCACTGCTATCATCATCATCATCATCATCATCATTACTCTCAATAAGTTCTCATCTTAATGTTCTAAGGGGATGAGGTAGAAATAGTCCTGGGATCAGTTGATATCCTATTATTGTTCCTTGAAGTTTTATGTTAAGTATTCAACTACCTCTGAGCTCTCACCTTCATAAAGAAGGTTCTTAAAGAAACCAGCAAAAATTCTTGTTCCATAAATCCCTCCAATCTCCTATTTATATCCTTTTAAATAAATATCAATGTTAATAGCTATCTAATGAATTAACATTGGACTAGGCAAATCAGAACACATTTCAACATTTCAACAATGCATCCTCTCTGAGAATGATCACAAAGTCAATACTAACAACCATCCTCATGGATTATGCCTATACAATTCTAGAAATACTCAGAATGGAAATTTATAGCCTCTCTAGAATTCTGTTTAGGAAAGCTTTTTTGGTTGTCATGTAAATTTGGAATGAGCTTTTTGTATGGACACCAATTAAGCCTATTATAATATATATTTTTATCACTATGAAGTATACTTTATGATAGGTATTGCCCTGGTCTTAATTACTTTGTGTTTTTTCCACTAAACTTTAACTTTACGATGCCAGTAGTTTTTGGAAAAACATGGCTTTAGCTTTCTTCTTGGTAGTGTTATGCTTATTGTGTCTTCTCTTGAGGATACCAATTTGTTTGTAAATATTCCCTCCATGCATGTCTTCAGTTTGACTCTCAGATTCAAGTTCAGTAACTTCAGTTTCTCCTATTCTTTGGTATAGTTTATAAGAATTTTATACTTCTTGGGTCCAAAGGACATTTTGATGTCATTGGGGAAACTTCCATTAGATGAAGGAGTTGATTAATATGTTTTTTGGTGGTGTCACTCAATTTGATATCATCCATGAGCAACAAGTGATTATTATGATATTTTGGCACAAGCCTCTCTTTTTCTAGAAATCCACAATTAAATCTTTTCAGAGATGGCAATACTGTATTTGAGGCTAGGCAAAAATATTGTTAAATAAAGAATCTCTCTTGAAGATTTTATTTAAAATTTTTTATATTGTATTGCTGACATATTTTAAGTAAAGACTAATTTTCAACACTAATGTTAAAAAAGTCATGTTCTCAACTTGCTTGAATCTATTTGACTGAGAGGCTATAAAATTTTTTTGCAATAATCAGTAAGTACCATGATAAAAGTTATGAAATTTTCAGATGACTTTTTAAAAATCATTACTAAGTAACCAATGACCTGTACTTTATATACCCCTAGTACTTTTTGAAATACCATTTTTGCTCTTCAACCAAAATAATTTTTTTGCAAGTGTTCACAGAGATTTTTGAGTGATAGTACACGTTAATGCTTCATATAAATCACATAAATATGAAGTTGGCTTATTTTTGGAGACATCTTAGCATTCTTAACTTTTGGTAATAAATATACGATGTCTTTTGAGAAAAATGGAATTAGATTTGAATCTGAGAGATAATTTGTGAACTGCTTCGTGTACTAGTATGAAAGATATGAGAAAATTATTCTGGAACTTATTTATTTACAATTTTTGGCCTTCTTTACTTTTTAAACTTTTTGCCACATTATTTTATTTTTTTAGAATATTATTCCCTGATTACATAATTCACATTATCTCCCTCCCCTATTTCCTTCCCCCCTCCCAGAGCTGAGAAGTAATTCATAGAACTTATTTAAATGAATTCCTTTTTTAGTTTTTCTGAGTAATTAGAGTGGGGTATATAGGTAGATTTCTTCAAATCCATGAACTTGAATGGGAAAAAAATTATATCTTCATTTTTACTAATCTATAACTCAAATTTAACATTTTCTTAAAACATTATGATGAGGAGCCCTTAGGTCTCGACTCTAGTCTACCAAAGCATAGTGGTATCTTCAGATACTCTACAAATAAAATTTAATTATTATTTTTATAATTATCATTACTTTTCACTTACTTGATGAAATTTAGCTACAAATGATCCTTATACACAAAAATATTAAGAAATATTGAGCTAGACCGTTTACCATTCAGTCAATAAGCATTTCTTCAGCCCCTATGTAAGAGGCAATTTATAGCAATGAAGCTATAAAGAAAAGCTAAAAGTGTTATAGTCATTATTTTCTATATGGCATAGCATATGGGCTCTCTGTCTTTCTGGTTTGTTCCAATTGTTACTATCATTTTGCTGAACTTCTTTCATTTCTTTCAATTCATCCAGAATTTTTCCCCCCATATCCTCTTTCTTCTTTCCTCTAGGCTCTATAGCATAGGTTTGAATGATGCTGAGCTGATAATGTTATTCTTTTTAATGATTTGTATGACCTTAACCTTTTGGATTTTGCTTTAAATTTTGTTTTGGGCCAGCAAGAATTTCTGACATGTTAACTTTTTGTATTCCATACTGTATATTTTCTGTATATTTTAAGTATCACTAGATATTGATTTAATTGATCAGTGTTTTCCCACAAGTTTTTAAAAGTTTCCTAAAGATATTTCCAACATGTGTCATTGGTGCTTCTTCTTAGAAGCATCACTAGATAATCTTTTTCTCCAATGTGTTGTTGTGTGCAGATCCTGAAAAGATTTTATGCCATTTTTCAAATACTATGGCTGTATACATTGCTACATTTTGTTTATAGAAGATAAGCAATTTTTTGGAGGATTACACTCATTTTATAGTTGGTCTTTTGAGTTCATTTGCACCATCACACACAAAAGGGGCTTTCCAAAATTCTGTACTAGTATGTTTATTTCCTCTTCAGAATTATTCAAAGTACCAGAATTATTTTTGCCATCTATTTCATCATTAGGGAGCATTTATGTGAACAAGAAGCTCCCTTCCAACTTTCAGGGTCAGTGATTCTGTGATTATTCAATCTTTGTTTTTGAAGAATTGTGAGGAAATATCTACTCCCTCTCATCTTCCCAGCCTGTTTTTCCTTTTGGTTCACTCTAATCTTAAGAGGGTTCCTCACTAGCCCCAACCTTATATTCAGTGTAAATTTGCCTTTTAATAATTTCATTTGTTGGGAAATACTGAATGGTATGTATTGCAGCAGAGGGCTAACAGTAGCCAGTCTGTGTTCCAGCTCAACAGTGTGCTAAAGAGCAGAGAACCTCAAGGGAAAAGTGAATGAAGTGAAAATAATTCCTCTAGTGGAAGATGACAGATCAGTCTAGGCAGACCCTTGAGGAAACAAAAGTCAATGAATCAGAAACCCCTTTCCACTCCTTTAAGCCCTCAGTCTGCCATCAATCAGGATGGTTTTTTGAAACTACTGAAGGGTTTTGAGAATGTATTACCCAGAGCCACTCCCCTCTGGTCTTCAGGACTCAATTTGAATGTCAAATTTGATATGATTTTTAAAAAAAGTATTGGGGTGGGGTTGTTTTTTCCTTTTGGCATCAAAAATGGATTTTGCGTTTCCTTTTGATTTTTGAATTCAATTGGCTTAGGTCACTTTGGTTTCCTTCTGAAATTTGATTTTGAATTGATAGCAGGGGCTTTAATTTTGCTCTAGTTAAATACTCATTTGCATTTTCACTGAAAGAAAAAAGCAAATTTACTCTTTGAAACTTCATTTTGCCAAAAATCCCTACCTTTTATAAAGTGTTAGATTAGATTTGATTTTGTTAAAAGTTGATTCATATTATCTATATATATCATGACCATTATTCTACCTTTTCCCCAAGGACCACCTTGGTTCCATTACAAGTGCTTCCTCCCCATAATTAATTACCTTAAACTTCAATTATGCATCATAAAACTTTAGATCCAGGAGAGATTTAAAAATTCATCTAATTCAACATATCCATCAATAAAAAGAGGACCACTTTGCAGATATGTAATCAGAGAAACGTGACTTGATCAGTCAATCAACAAACATCTTTCAGATGCCATGCCCTGTTCTAGACACTGGGGATATAATTGCAATGGATGAAATAATCACTTTACCAAGAAGTGATGAAAGAAGATAAAGAATCAGGCGCTATTACTACTAATTCAGCATTCTCCCCTCTGTCCTTTTAGCTAATTCTATTTGGAAATATTTGAGGGAAAAGAGAGAAGATTGGGTGATAAAAAATTTGATCAGTTGGCTATGTTATTCTCTCCCACTTCATAGAATTTCCTAAGACCCTCTTATCTTTTCCACCCTCTTTTATCTTTTGACCTACTCATGGTTTCAAGTGTCATCTCTCTTCAAATCTATTACCTACTTCTAGTCTTCATAAATTCTAGTTCCACCTCAGCTGTCCAACAGACATCTTATACCAGCTATCCTATCAGCATCTCAGCCTCAAGATATGCAAACCTGAACTAATTTATTTCTCCTTTAAACCTGAGGTCTTTGATAAATTTTCCTTTTCTTGAGGGTACCACCATCCCTGTAGTCATGTTCTTTTTTCTTTTCTCTCACCATTAATTACCAATAAGTTGGGAAGTCCTGTGAATATCATCTTTTGAATTCTTCCCCTTCATTCTATTCACTTGATTAGTACTCTAACTTATTACCCTATCACCTTCTGATTGTTAATCTTGTTTCTTTTACAAAGGTGGGAGATATAGTTAATACAATGCTTTAAATTTCTCATGAGAATGTTTCTTCTTTTGTTTACATTTTTTCATTTAAATAAAGTATGCATAATTTTGCTTGATTTAAAAAAATATTGTATTGTGTTAGGTACTTTCTTAGGTACTGGGTAAATAATTAAAGAATGAAATAATCCCTATTATTGTAATGAATTTACATTGTAATGAGGGAGACAACAAATACAAATGACATAAATAACATAAATACTACAAGAATAAATACAAATAAGTACAAGTAAAATACATTTGAGAGGAAGGAATTGATAGTTGGGAGAACTGGGAAAGGTTTTGCACCTAAAAAGGTTCTTAGCTACTTTTTAAATGAAGAGAGGATCTCTGTGAAGCAGAAAGAGGGAGTGCATTCTAGATATAAGAAGAGGCCAGTACAAAGCCACCGAAATGGAAAATGGAGATTCACATGTGGGGAACAAAGAGAAAACCAGTTTGGATAGATTGAAGTAAAAGAAGAACAGTACAATTACAGAAGGCTGTAAAGATGTAAAGGATTTTAAAAGATAAGAAATTTCCATTTCGCTTAGAGGCAATTGAAATCCAGCTGAGTTTTCTGAGTAGAGGAGTCAAATTCAAATCTTTGTTTAAGGAAAATTAATCTCAGAACATCAGGTAGGATGAACTTCAGCAGGAAGAGATAAGGCAGGGAGAGTAATTAGAAGGTGGCAGCAAAAATCCAGGAGAGTTGAAGGGGATCCAAATTAAGGTAGTAATTGTAAGTAAAGGGAAGAAATTGATACAAGGGATAATTTGAGAAAGAAAACTCAGGATCTGGCAATTGATTTCATATGTTTGATGAAGGAGAATGAGGCTGAGGGTAATGACAATGTTATAAATCTTGAGGACTGGCAGGATCATGATAGCTTTCACAAAAATAGATGTTTTGAAGACGAGAGTTTTTTTTTTCTTTTTGAAAAAGCTATTGAGTTCAGCTTCAGACAAAGTACTTTTGGGAGGTTTTAAAGGGGAACATGAAATTCAAAAGGCCAAATAGGAAATAAGTGATGCAGGACAATAGCTCAGGGGAAACACTAGGTCTGGGAGTCATTTGTGTATAAATGATTGCAAAACCCATGGAAACTGATGAATTTACTGAGAGAAAGTATGAAGAGTGAGGAAAAGGAGGTGAGAAGAGGGACTAAGGAGCTTTGGGGAATACTCTTTTTTAGTGGATACAATATAGATGAAAATGTAGGAAAGAAGACTGGCTTATGTACTTTATTGTTTTAATTACAATTTACTTATCTATTGTTTTTTTTTCCTAATTTAGGTTTGATTTCCCCTCAGTTTTGACTCTTTTATTGAACTCCTACTCTCTATTTCCCTATCCATGGTTCACATCTTCAAAACCCCGAATTCTAATTTATATATATTTTTATATATGCAGTCAAAGTTATTGATTTTTAAAGCAAAAACTATTATTCAATACAACAATTCAAATAACAGTTGTCCTTTCTTAAAAGATACAAGCTCAAGGCTGATCCCAAAGTTCTTTCTTTGACATATGGCAGAACTACAATGTAGTCCATCTACATAGCAGCACTACTGACAAGATCCAGAAATAGTGATTGTTTTCATCCAAATCTCTTACAGGGTAGACATAGAACAATTGATTGCTTTGACTAAAATTTGTAGTCGGAACAGTTCAGCAATAGTTGCCTACTGCTCTATAGATACAACCAGTGTCATTTTTCTGGCTCATCCATTTAAGGCCTTTTCTTTTCACTGACATTTATGAGTGGACTGGGTCTTATTTGGTTAGAAAGTGATAATCCCCTAAAGGCTTTTCTATTCTTTGCTTTTGGCTCATTGGCCATTTTCTCTATTGGCAGTCACACAGCCCTAATCACAACTCAGTGTAGCCCTGGGTCAATTGGTAGAAGACTGAATGGCTGTCAATCAGATGATTTATTAAATGAATAGTTCCAGAAAGTCTGAGGACAAGGAAAATCAAGAGAATTTTGGAAGTTCTAATAATATGTGTGTGTGTGTGTGTGTGTGTGTGTGTAGTTAGGAACAGAGCTGCCCTGGGGTATCCTAGAAAAAGGAAGATAGAGTAAGAACTTACAAAACTTTGCTTCTCTCCAATTCTCTTCCCCACAAAACCTGGAGATTGTAATAATAGGATATAATAGTAACTACACTACATGCTTAGATGATGACATTCTTTTCTGATTTTAAGCCCCAAATACTTTGATTTCTAGAATCAACCTTTCTGCTTAGAAACTGATCTCTACTGTGTTGCTCAGAAACCTTTGAAACAAAGGCTAAAAAAACCCATAATGTCTCCCTTTTATTTATTGTAACAACTTTCTTTTCTCTTGGATCTTCAAGGCCCAATAAAATTCAATTTATCAATAAACAAGCAATCATTATACAATAGTTACCTGCATAGCACTATGCTGGGCACATGTATCTAAAAATGAATCCTTCCTTCAAGTTGCTAACAATATAGGAGAAAACAGCATCCATATTGTTGAGTAATTACAAAGTAAAATAGCAAATAATAGGGGTGCTAGCAATTAGTGGCATCAGCAAAGACTTCATGCAAAAATTGCAGTTTAAGCTGAGCTTTAAAAATCACTGAGGATCCAAAAATGTGGAAGTGAGGTTCACCATAATCTAGGTTACCTCCATCCATATAGCTCTGGACTTGAAGTCAGAGGGACTAATGCGAATCTTAAAATTTCTCAGACTCTACTTGGAATATCTATCTTTCTTAAGATTATGGTTAAGGCTATTCCCCATTTAAACAATGGAGGTACTTGATCAGAAATGTATTGGGAACTTTAAAATTACTCCACCCATACTTAGGCATACTTCAGGGGAAGATAAAGTTGTAAAACTCCTTAGTGAACAATGAAGGTACTTAACTCATACTTATAGTGAGGCCAAAAGCCCTTAATCTAGGCCTATTTTTAGATCTAATACATAGGTGCTAAGTATCTATGAAGGTCAAATTAATCACTAAAAGGTCAGGCAACTTGCAAGGGACAACCTTAGCAAAGAGGTGTGAAATACTCAGAAGTTTTAGTCTACCCAGAGAAAGTGATAACAAGATGTGAATTAAAAATGGTCAGTCCTTTGGAAAACATCTACTGTGATTGGTAGATGTGAAAATTTAGGGGAGGGAACATAGGAGAAAATTCTCTTTAAAAGGAGCTGTCTGAACCAGTTCAAGGTAGTTCGATTTAGTTCAGCTTTGGAAGCTGAATAGGAGCTGGTGTCTCTGAACATTAGAGTTTTGCTTGGAAAGATCTTGTGGTGAGTGATTAAAGACTGACTTAGTTTCTCTCTTAAAGAGAAAGGCCCTTTCCCTTTCCCTTTCTTTAATTCCTTCATTAGTATTAATTAAAATCTCCATAAAACTCAGCTGACTTGGGTATTTCATATTTGGGAATTTTCCCCATGGCAACCACTTACTTTTGATTTAAATCAAGACACTAAAAATTATCTTTACAGTTTGGGCAATTCAAAGTCTTGAAATCCACATTTTCATGGTCACAGTTTATGGCAACCACTCTTTTGTCTGTGACAGTTTATGGCAACCACTCTTTTGTCTGTGACACTAATTAAATTTAAATCCTGCCTATGACATTTTCAAGCTATGTGCTATTGCAATATGATTTAATTTCTCTGACCTTCAGTTTCATTATTTCCCTAACATGGTTATGTAAGGATTAATAGTAATAATGAAGATAAGTTGCATTTATATAGTCCTTTATAATGTACGAAGTGCTTTGCTAATATCTCATTTTATCTTCACAACAACCTTGAGAAATAAATGCTACTGTTATTCCAATTTTACAAATAAGAGAATTGAGGTAGACAGGTTAAGTGATAATAGGTTTAAAGTAAAATGGGGCTAATAATAACACCTATTTCCCAGGGTGGGAGCATAAAGTGAAATAGTTTTTATAAACTTTGCAAACCTTAAAATGCTCTATAATTTCTACCCTTCATTATTGCTATATTAGATAGAAAAAAAGATTAAAGTCAATAAGTTAAAAAAAGACTAAAGATGAGAAAAATGCACTATAAGCAATTGTAATAGATACAAACTTATTCAAACAAATCCTGATTTTTAAAAAAATACATAAAAGAAAATACATTTATGCGGATCATTACCATTTATTTATTAGAGAAGTTTAACAGATATAAACTTACTGCCACAACAAGGAGGCCAAAGGAGCCTCAAAATGTTCTCAACTAGCAAACTTGAACTTGGCACTAAGTAGTGAACTATGACAACTGAGAATATTTTTCCAATATACTTTTATATTACTATCCTTATCCCATTTAGAGGTGAAACTATAGAGAAAAGAAATTGAGGAAAATGAAATCAATTTATCAGCATTCTCAAGTGGCCTATTTTTCTCACCAGTGATGTAATGGGAACTGCCATATTTGAACTCTGATATACAAATCTTCATTGTACTATAAGAGGGAGTGGAAACAGAATTTATGAAGATGAAGTCTGGAAGGACAGTTTGTACCAGACCAAATATACAAAAAAAAATCTGAGCTATCAGAAAAATTATTTTAATAGCATTTGATGATTAATTTTTGCTTATATTGGATGAGGAAGATACAAAAAGAAGGGAAAAATAGCAAAAGTTTAAAAAAGAGTATTTTAAGGGCATCAGCAACTACCGAATTGTATGTCAATCTACTCATCTTTACAAAATCTACGAGGATTATTTATTTGAATGATGAATATATTTTTGTTGAAAATGAAAAGGGAGAAGTAGACTTTTACAAATAAATTTGTATGAGAGATCATATCTTCAGGATTAAATCCAATTGAACAATATAGAGAAAACAAGATATTATTTATTATAAAAGAAAAAATGACAGTAAAACAAAAAATAGTCTAAAAGGATATCATCCTATGCAAATGTTAACATTATACAAAATTCCTTGATACATACCACTACAGAGATTAATTTATTCAACAATCCTCTGATGTGCAAAGAGAGGCATAAAATGGGGGAGGCATATGCTCACCCAAGATATTTATTATTTTTATTGAGGATACCCTACATAGACTCCATATTAAAGAATTCCCTATAGATGGTTAGATATTCCTGATGTTATTGTTTATAGATGGAACATATTACATTAAGTACCACAATACTTCTGTGCTTTTACAATGAGATTCTATAACTAAACATATATGCATAGAACATCAAATGGAAAATGACTACATACCATAATATAATTGGATTAGGAGTCCTTTGAGTTATTCCATCTACCTTGAAAAAATACCATAGATACATCAGCTTGTAATAAATTTTGCTGACTGGTTGTGGGACTCTGACCAAGTCACTTGAAAATGTTCTAGGCAATTCTCCAAGACTACAAATAGAAAGAAAGAGT
Organism: Monodelphis domestica; assembly: GCF_027887165.1. Classification (NCBI taxonomy): domain Eukaryota; kingdom Metazoa; phylum Chordata; class Mammalia; order Didelphimorphia; family Didelphidae; genus Monodelphis; species Monodelphis domestica. The sequence continues at coordinate 152,318,978 of NC_077231.1, forward strand.
ACTGACCTGCACTGGTAGTAAGTTTCTTTATATGGAAACGTCCCATACCAATGAAAAAACAGGTGTATTTCCAATATCATAACAAATTGCAAACTGAATGGGGGAAGGGATAGGAAAAGAAATATCATATTGCATTGGGAAATTGGGTAACATTATTAATGATTCCAAGCTATTTTCTGAACATAAAAACACAGCCTATCTTTTATTCTTCTATTGACATCATCTAGCTGAGTATTTTAAGAAAAAATCTCTCTCTAAGAACAAAATTGCCCAAGTATCTCAGTGCCATAAGTAAGCTCTGGTACATTAACATTGATGACTTGCTGTCAGGAAGTGACATTTTATGTAGTGTAAAGAGAACCAGACCTGAAAAACAACTTGAATACTCCGATAGAAGTCACTACAATATGCTTTGACCTAGTGATATTATTACTAAGCATGCAGTCTAAGTAGTTAAATTTAAAGGGGGGAGTTAAAATATTTATTCAAATATTTATAGCATTCATTTTTTGCAGTAGCAAAGAACTAGAAGGAAGGTAGGTGCCTTCTTACTGATGAATAGCTGATGAAAGTATGGCATAAAATTATAATGGAATGTTATTCTACCAAAAGACATGATGAATATGAAGAGTTGGTGGAAATGGGAACATTTATATAAACCAATTGGGAGTAAAGTAAACAGAAAAAAAGAGAAAAGTTGCATGAAGACCATGATAATATGGAGGAAAAGAAATCAAAAGATTTCACAACTTTGAACAATATGAACAGTATGTAATCATGACTTTAAAAGACAGTGATAATAAAGCATGTCTCTCACCTGTTGACAAAGATGTAATGGATTTCAGATATTGAGGTATATATTTTCAGAGATGACCATTGTGTTGATTTGTTTTGTTAAACATTGCTTAATATTCTTTACAATGAAAGGTTGCATGGAGGCAAGGGAGAGTAAGAGGTAAACACTGGGAAATAATAGTGTAATTAAAAAAAACCAAAAATAAGATCAATACACTACTACAAATAGAAGTGCATAATGCTTGGAGTTAGATGAGCCTTCCTGACTCCAGGTCCAGAACTTTTATGCCCTGTACCACATAACTGTCTAGTCAGTATAGGGAACAGTTAATTAGGGAATATCCTCTTTCTATGCAAACTGGTATCTCTGCCATAGAAAGTTGCCTGTGGATCTGGGAGTTTAAATGTCTTGCCTAAGGTTATATAACTAATGTCCATCAGAGGCAGGAGTTTAACCTTGCTCCTCCTAACTTCCACACCAGCCTCCTATCTTCATTCTGGCTCTTCTGTTTAGTACATACTTATTGATTATTTTTGTGTCAGCATTCATTTGTTGCTGGACAATTTCCCCTAAATTGCCCCTGGGAACTCCTTGGGTCCAGACTATACATTATCCTTATGAACACAAGACTGTCCAGCCTGACCATTTAAGTTGTGAAGGGGGAATAGAAGAAATGGGCAATTTAATAATGTTCTGGGCTCTCAGCTGACATGCTCTTCCCATACCCTGGCTCAATGTTACTGAAACCCATAAATAACTAGAACCATAACCTAACTCATAAACAATAAATGCAGCAGTTCACCTATGAGTCATCACACTGATGTGCTGGATTAGTGTTGTGTTTGGCATCAAAACAGAAATAGCTCTTCCTTACCCCTTCCTCCCTCAGTTTAAGTTTCTCACTAATGCACACGTTTCTTTTTAATGCCACCAATGCCTATATACCTCATGACTCTTTTCCCTCTGCGGCTATCACTGGGAATATGGCAGTATAAAAATGCAATTTTTGGTTAATCTAGCCTTTTAGACATATAGGAATCCACAAATTTACCAAAAATAAGAATTGTAAGGGGCAAATATAGATTCAAACAACTTGTTGGGGGTCACCTAATAGGTTTATTAAAGTTATAATATCTAATTATGATCCTTAATGATATCATGTTAAGTAGAAGATGGAAATAGTGACAGATCCATGATAAAATAATTAGAATCAGTCAATCAATTTGCAAACTGTCAATCATGTAAGATATATATATATATATATATAAATATATAAAATATAAATATAAAAATTATGATTTCTCCATGACTCAATCCTATATGAAAGATATGCTTTGCATTTTTCGGTAGTTTTGAGGCTAACATGTTAGACTTACTAGGAGAACATAATAAAGTTGAGAAGATGGACTTTGGAAGAACTCTGTGAAAGTATGCTCAATGGCAAAAAGAATTAGAACTTTTATGTGGCAAGAGATCTTGGTTATATAGGAAAGGAAATTGAGGAGAAAATACTGCCTGCCTAGGGCAGTGCATATACAACTTTGATTCTTGGTTCTGCCATTTGTTAATTGTCTGAACTTAAGCAAGTCATTTGACCCATTTGCATCTTAGTTCACACATCTATAAAATAGGGATAGTAATGCATGCCAAATTGGGTGGCAGTGAGATTCAAGAGATAAAATGAAGGTAAACTATTTTTAAAAAATGTTATTCAAATTCAAACCACTATTGTGACTATTTTCAGTGATAGTAGAGTCAAGACAAGGGACTGAGTCTCTCAGTGTCTTGCACAAAGTAAGCACTTAAAATATATTTTTTGAGTTTAAAGTGCAGCTATGTAGTAGCAAGTAACATTAGACTTAATCTCTTTAGTTATGTAAGGTTAAACTATAAGTAGTGAGTAGAAACTCTTAATGGGGAACCAGATTTTGACACAGTATAATGAAGTACTTTCTAATAATTGGAGCTGTCCAGCAATCCCAGGGCTTATTTCAGAAGGAATTGTTTTAGGAGTCTTGGATTTAGTCTTTAAAGGAACTTTAGATAAAGTTTTAGTTTAAAGATAGCCTTGAGGCTATCTTTACTGCCCTGCTCCTTCCCCTGTGCTACCACTGCCACTGCCACAGCTGAGTGAGTCCAGTGCCATTAAACCTGGAGTCTCATTATCAGGGTCTGGAGCCTTCAGGGGTAAGTCTGTGGTGCTTTTTCTCTAGTACAGCCCACCTCCTAGAATTTGGAGGTTGCCTAGGTCCTGACTCTGCATTTGTCACAGAAGATGTGGGGATGGGGTGGGGATGGTCAGCCTATACTTTTCCTTGTGCAATTTTGCCTCCTTCTAACATGGATCTCTCTCACTCTCTAACTTTCATGCTGTGTCCAGTGGGAGAGACCCTTTGCTCATCCTGCTTTGACTTTTGTCCTTTTGAGATACTTTAAAAATTAGTTTGGAAGAACATTCAGAGCAGCTTTAGGATTTCCCTCCTACTATGATGCCATCTTGGTTACACCACTATTAGAGGTTATTTTGGTGACAGGGAAGACCAAAATGTAAACTTAGAAGAAGACAACCAAGTCAATACTGCTATATCCAAAGCCTCTAAGAAAAATATGAATTGTTCTCAGACCCAAAAAGCATTAATAGAAGAGCTCAGAAAGGATTTTTAAAATCAAATTAGAGGTAGAACAATTATGAAAATAAATGAGAGTGATATTAGAAAATCATAGTCAAAAGCTTGTTAAAGGAGGCAAAAATTACTGCAGGAAACAATACCTTTAAAACCAGAAGAGATCAATTAGTAAGAGGCACATGAATACACTGAAAAAAAGAACTCTTTAAAAGACAGAATTAGTCACATGAAAAAAGCTACACTAAAATTCAAAGAGAAAACATTCTGTAAAGGCAGAATTGGCCACATAGAAAAAGAAGAATAAAAATTCACTAATGAAAAGGATCTTTTAAAAAGTTGAATTGATCAAATGGAAAAGGAGGCACAAAAGCTTAGTGAAGAAAATAATATCTTAAAAATTAGATTTGAGCATGTAGAAACTAATGACTCCATGAAATAGCAGGAAGATAAGTCAAAAGAATGAAAAAATAGAACAAAATGTGTACTATCTCATTAGAAAAATGACTGACTTTTAAAATTAATTCATGAGAGAATCTAGATCAGTGATGATGAACCTTTTAGAGATGGAGTGCTGGGCCTGCTCTCATCCCACCCTTAGACTGCGCGCATGCCAGTCACCACCAGAGAATGAGTGATCCCCTCTTACCCCTGACAGGGGAGGAAGGAAGTGCTACCATTGGGCTGCTGGGAAGAAGGTAGGTGATGAGAGGTACATGTGAAGAGGGGGAGGAGATTGGCCTCAGGGCTCTACTTCCCTCTATCTCTGCTCCCCTCCAGCTATGTACAATGCTGTGAGCTCTGCACCCCTCAAACCCAACTCCTCTCCAACCCTACCACAGGAATCACCTTCACCACAGACTCAACAGGCTGCTTTCTATGCCATAACCTCATACAGCATGTGAGCCCCCCACTCCTGCACCTTATCCTAGATGGGGGGGAAGGAAGTGCTCCCATTAGGCTCCTTTGCAGAAGGGTGGGGGAAGTGAGGAATGTCCTTAGGCCCATGGAGACAGGGAAGGGAACAGCTCTTCCCTGAGTCCCTTGGGTTTTCTAGTAATGAACTCTGGTGGGTACCTGCAGGTGTGCCCACAGAGAGGATTTTGCATGCCCTTTTCAGCACAAATGCCATAGATTCTCCAGCACTAATCTAGATCATTGGACTACCTGAAAGTCATGTTAAAAAAGAGTTTAGACATCATCTTTCAAGAAATTATCATGGAAAATTGCCCTGATATTCTAGAACCAGAGGTTAAAATAGAAATGAAAAGAATCTTCCAAAGACCTCCTTCAGAGACCCTAGAAATAAAACTCCCAGGAATATTATAGTCAAATTCCAGAACTCTGAGGTCAAGTAAAAATATTTCAAGCAGCCAAAAAGAAAGAATTCACATATTGAGTCTTCATCAGGATAATACAAGGTTTAGCAGTTTTTACATTAAAGGATTGGGAGATCTAGAATATGATTTTTTCAGAAGGCAAAGGAGCTAGGGCTTCAACCAAGAATCATTAACCTAGAAAAACTGAGCATAATCTTTTAGGGGAAAAATGGATATTCAATGAAATAGAGAACTTTTAAACATTCCTGATGAAAAGACCAGAGGTGAATGGAAAGCTTTACTCTCAAATATAAGATTCAAGAGAAGCATTAAAAGGTAAACAGGAAAGAGAAACCAAAATACATTTAATAATGTGAAATTGTTTACATACCTAGATGAGAAGATGATCCTTGTAACTCCTAAGATCTTTATTATTATTAGCACAGCAAAGGTGCAAGTTCAATATGTTGGGATGATATTTTAAAAAATAAAATTAAAATATGAGAAAGAGGGATGCATTGGAAGAAGGGGTAATGAAGAAATAGAATGCAGTAAATTATCTCAAATAAAAGAGGTACAAAAGAGTTGTTACAGTGGAGGGTAAGATGGAGGAAGTGGGAAGAGGATCACTTGAACTTTATTCTCATTGAAATTGGCTCAAAGAGGGAAAATGCTTTTGAACAAGGACATAATGAAAGCAGAGAGAAAAGGATTCACAGGGGAGGGGAAACAGGATGGAGAGCAATACACAATAATAACAGTGCAAAAAGTTTCAACAAGTTTATCTAATAAAGGTCTCATTACTCAAATACTTTGAGAAATGAGTGAAATGTATAAAATTCCCTAATTGATAAATGACCAAAAGATATGAAGAGGCAGCTTTCAAAATAATTAAATCTCTTTATAATCATGTGAAAATTGCTCTAAATCACAATTAATTAGAGAAATGCAAATTAAAGCAACTGTAAGGTAGAATCCCCAAACCTATCAGATTGGCTATTATGACAGAAAATGAAAATGACAACATTTGGTGGGTTGAAGGAAAATTGAGATACTAATATACTATTGGTGGGATTGTGAATTGATTCAATCATTCTAGTGACCCATTTGAACCTATGCTAAAAGGACTATAAAATGTACATTCTCTTTTACCCAAAGAGAATTTTCATCTCAAAGAGATGAAAAAAATAAAAAAAGGGGAAAGACTTACATGTAGAAAAATATTTAAAGCAGCTCTTTTTGGGAGGCAAAGAATTGGAAAATGAGGGGATAACCATCATTTGGGGAATGTCTGAGTAAGTATAATATCTCATTGTAATGGAATACTATTGTGCTAAAAGAAGGGATGAGTGGGAGGAACTCAGAAAATCCTGAAAAGACATATTAATTGAAGCAAAGTAAAGTAAGAAGAACCAGGAGAACATTGTACTCAGTAAAAGCAATATTTTATGATGAGCAACTGAGAATAATTTAGTTATTCTCAGCAATATAATGATACAAAATGGTTCCAAAGGACTCATGATAAAAATGCCATCTGCTTTGAGGGAAAGAACTGATAAAAGCAAACTTTTTAAATTTTTTCTTAGTTTTTTTGGTTTGAATTTTCTTCAAACAAAAGGATTAATTTAGGAAAATGTTTTACATGAATGAACATGTAAAATCTGTTATATTCCTTACAATCTCAGCCAGAGTGAGGAAGGGAAGAAAGGAAGAAGGAGGGAGAGAATTTGAGACTAAAAATTATCTTAAAGTTATTGGAAACTCTTTTCCCATGTAATTGGGGAAAGAATTTAAAGAGGAAGGGATTGCTATCAGTTGGGGAAATAACAAGAAAGATCTTTGTAAAAAAATGTCACCTAAGTGGTATTTTGAATGATGCTAGAATTCTACAAGGTGCTGGTAAGGAAGGAAACAGGGATATTCTGGTAAATATAAAACAAATGGTACTCAAAGGGTACACCCATTAACCATTTTCATGTTCAATCTACATTATTAACATTTCACCTAAACGTTCTTAAATCTAGACAATAAATAAAAGAAATCCATCCCTGATTTGTTGATTTCTAAAGTATAAATGGTCTCTCTAGAAATTTAACAATGGGATCTCCCAAGTCAGTTTGGGCTTCATTTCACACACCTCTGAAGAAAATGTATTCCGGACAAAGGGTAACAATAGGAAAAAAGTATGAATATGAGAATTAGAACATATTGCACAGGGAAAACCTAGCATTGGCTAAAATAGAGGACTAAAGAGGAATAATAGAAAATGAGGCATAAAATGAGCTCATTTGTGACTTGCTAGGCTCAATAATTTGTATTTTATCCTAGGGGCAGAAAGCCATTGAAAACTTTTGAAGAGGAGTTGAAATGGCATGGTTTGGGGATAAGAATTTGACAACTATGTGGAAAGCAGATTCAAGAGTGGAAAAACAAATTTCATTACAATTACAAAGCTATAAGAATAGTCCAGGAAAGAGGATGAGGAATTAGCATAAAGTCTAGGCAAGTGGTAAGAAAAGGACCTAATTTCTATGTTCATCTTTCATTTCAAAGAGGACTGAAGACATCAAGGAGGTAATGTCTTGGCTTATGCATGAACTAGATTTATGCAAGACAGAGAGAGCTGTACAAAGTTGTCAGCCTTACTCTCTCTCTTCCTGTAATCCAAGTCTAGTGGCAATACAAAAATCAGCATGGCTGGTGATGGTCTGGGATCCAGCAGATGATCTTGGCATCTTCGATGTCTGATCAAATACTCTTAACACTTCAAAGTGCCTGCTTCAGTTTCCTTCATGGATAGGGAAACAAATTATTCTCCTTTACTAATTCTTTGGAAGAAGTCTTCACATGCTTTAGGTAGACAACCCCCTATCCCCCTGGTATCCTCAATCTGGTATAGCCAATCTACTGAAATGATATTAAAATTGTTGTGAAAGTAGGCTCAATAGGGAAAGTCAATGGGGAAGAAGTGAGAAGCCTGAAGGCTGGTGAACTTTGTTTAGTGGATAGAATATTTGCCAGGGGGATTTTTCACCGCATATATCTGGAAGGATGACAGCCATATTAAGGTTTTAATCTCCTCATCAGTACTATGTGTACCTAACTTGCCTGCCTAGCACAGTTATTAGAATGACCAATTAGGATAATCTCTGTGAAAATACTTTTTAGTAGGTATAAAGAATTATGCAAAGAGTTATTTTACCAAAAATGAGATTACAAAAAGCTTCTATTTTTTGTAAAAGGACTGACTACAGGGAAGATTCTCTAGGCCAGTGATGGTAAACCTTTTAGAGATGGAGTGCTGAGCCCCACCCCCATCCCATACTCCCAGATCAAGTACCATGCCCCTTTCTTCACTTTACCCCACACAGGGGAGAGAGAAAGCACTCCCATTGGGCTACTGGGTGGAGGGACAGGTGAAGTGATGAATGTCCTCATTGAGAGTGTAGAGAGGGGGAGAGGAGTAACCTGATCACTATGCTTCCCTTCAGCTCTGCCACCGTGAGCCACCCACTTTCCCCTCTGTGTGTTCCCATTGGCCTGCTGGGCAGAGGAGCAGGGGGATGTAAAAAAATGTCATCAGATACAGTGGGGGTTTGGGGGAGCATCTCCACCTGAATTCCTCTTATAACAAACTCTAAGGGGTGGGGTGGAAGAGGGGAGGCATCCATGTGCCCACAGAGAGTGCTCTGTGTGCCTTCACTGGCACCTGGTCCATAGGTGCGCCATCACTACTCTAGGCATTTAAATGCTTGTAAATTCTATGAATTCTGGAGAAAGGACAGGAAGGAGGAAGGCAGATAAATTTAAAGGTAAATTGTTAGCTGTTGCCCTCAATTAAATATTGATTCTGAAACAAAGAAATAAGTATGTTTGAAATCATATTATGCAAGGGAAACGATAGTAATTCTGAATTTCAGGAAGAGAGTTTCATTGTTATTATTTTGAAGATATTAGATGGACTTGAAGCTTAAGCCACTGGCCAGAAATCATGCAGCTTAGGAAACTGTTTGGTATGGTACAAAGACCATTAGCCCTGGAGTGAGAGTCCCTGAGTTCAAATCTCATCTTTGACACATTACCTTTGTGATCTTGGGTGATTCCCTTAAACTTCTTTTGCCTCAGTTTTCAAGATGAGTGGTTTGGGGCTCTGAGGTGCTTTCCATCAGTCAAAGAAACATTTGTCAAGCACCTACTATGTGCCAAACATTGCGCCAAGTGCTAGGGAACCTTCAATATCTCTAATCCTTTGTTACCTATGCAATAATCTACTTATTTCAACATCCAATTACCCATACTCTTTTTAAAAAATAAAGATAATTTTCTAGTTTTCAAAAGGTAGAAAAAGAAATAGCTATTTTTTATTTCAGACTCAGTGTTGTATCTGAAAATATACATGTGTGAAAATGGGGATATACAAGTGTGTTGAAGGAAAACACATTTGAGAGACTGTGTATCACATTGTTGTTTATTTATAACATTCACACAATATTTTAAATTTTCAAGAATGTTTACAAATATTAATTTATTATTCTTTGCCACATTTCTGTGAAGTAGTATGAGTGAGTCTGTATAAGGGGGTGGATGTAGTATATCAGTGTGTTTTGGGCAAAATGGGGAAGAAGTGGATCCCTATGACTGAGATTGGGTGTATGTTATGGGTGGTAGAAGGAAAAGCAGTGAAAAATACTGAAAAGAGTTGTGGGAGTGGAGACACAAACATGAATGACAGGAGAAGGAAAGAGAGAAATAAGGAAAGACAAAGCCAGAATTTCACAAAAAGGAAATAAAATTCTGTCTGTCAATAAGAAGAAAGGAATCAAGCTACTTGTAGGAATTTCCTATTAATATGTTGGAGTGGGAAAGAAATGAAATCCAGTAGGAATCACTGACACTTCATTTTAACCAATAGTTTTCTTCTTCAGAATTGGTATCATATAGCAAAACTGATTGAGTTTTGTCTCCCTTTTGTACTATTGTACTTGTACCATGAAGTGTATAATAAATAATGATTTTGTAAGATTTTACAAAGGGGTATCTCTTTTGTATGTATATTTTTACTGTAAGACTCTGTATACACTGGCAAATGCATTGGGTTTGGAGTTAAGATACCAGAATTCAAATCCTAGTTATAACAATAACTATTTGTATGGTCTTGGACAAAAAATAAAATTTTAGGCATGGGGGTGTAAGGGTCCTCAGAGGTTACTTTGTTCAACTCATTTCAAAGATAAGAAAAATGAGGCCTAGAAAGCTGAAATGATCCAGCAGTTGAGTTTTTTTTTTTAATCAAGGTTCTTTGACTCCAAATCCAGCACCATTTTCTACTACAACTTTGAACCTCAATTTTATCTTCTGTAGAATGGTAATAATTCTTAAATGATCTATCTCCTCTGACTATTTGAGGAAACTGATTTTTAAACCTTAACTATATCTTACTAATTGTGTAGCTCAAGAAAACATTCATTTTCCATCTAAAAAAAATTGGTCAAAATCTGATTGATCCTTCAACACCATTAAAAAGGTTAATGTGTAGGTAGTGTAATTTACATGATAAATATTTGTTGAATTGAATAAACCATTTTCATAGGAAATCACACAGAATAAATGAAAGAACAGCCAGTTCAAGAGTAGAAAAATGAGCACCTGGCTCCATCTAGTTGGTACGGTACACTCCTTTGACAAATGTTTCCTCTCAGATGAGCCTCATTATACCTTTTTAATAGCTTTCTCACAATGGCAGGCAGCTATACTATTGTTGGAGAGCAACTTAGAAATGTTGGGTCAATTCAAAAGAATAATTTTATTTTTCTCTATTGGTAAGATCAAAGGATATAGATCAGGAAGTGATTTTGAAATCCTGAAAGAAAGAAAAAAACATGTAATCATATGAACGTGTATATATACATGATCTGGAAGAAAATCTAGCAAAAAAAGCAAAGAAGCAGATAAGAGGAAAGCCAGGAGATATTACTGTCCCCAAAAGAAGAAATTATCAAAAGGATTAAAGGCTGCAGCATAGTCAAAGGAATGAAGAACAAGAAAAAGCTACTGGAGAGTTCCTTCTGGGGGTAGAGGCGAGATGATTGAGTAAGGCAGAGGAGCTCAAGGTCACCATCAGAATTCCATCCTATCAATATTAAAAAACTACAAAATGAATACAGGAGTGTAAGAACCAACAAGGAGACAGACAGAAACAACTTTCAAGAAAAGGAAGACTTAAAAGGTAGCCAGAGAACATCTGAGGCACTGAGGTGATAAAGGAGCACATTCAGCAAGATCATAGTAAGGAATAAAGAGTAAGTCAAGAGCAAGCCACATACTCCCACCCCACATCTTCTGTCCCAGGTTCAGAACCTAAGCTCAAGCCAATATTCAGATCCTGAGACCCTGCCTGGGCAAGTAGAACCAACACCCCTTGAGGTTTCAAACCTGTGGTGAAGTCTGGAGTCCCAGTCCAGGGAAATCTGTGTTGAAGTGGTTTGATCTGTGTGGGCTCAGAGGAATCCAGCAGTCCCAGTCTGAGCCTGTGGTAAGGACATGGACCCCACATTGGAGTAGTTGGTTGATACAAGGGGGGACCTGATCTTTTTGCTAGGGGATGAGGGTAGAGCTCCAGGACATGGAAATCAACTGTGTGCGTGATTGGATTAAACAAATAGTAAGACCAAAACTTGAGCCTAAGCCAGGGGTTAGAATTTGATCAGCCCATGACCTGATCAAGTTCAGAGTGAAATCAATAGCTTATGCCCAAGCCTGAGGTAAGTTTTTAAACTATAAGCATCACAAGGGTTAATTGAATTGCAAAGGGATGAGGACCTCACAGCTTCAAACCCTCAGAACATCATAAAACCTTGGAAGAACTAAAACTGGCAGATATCCCCCCAAAAAGCTAAAGGCAGAATCAAGGAAGGACTGAAGTTTAAGAGGGTAACCTTACCTCCCAGAAAATAGAGGCTACCTACAAAAAGGAAGGAAAAATAAGCAAACATCAAAAAAAGCACCTAACTCTAAAGTCTTTTTTATGGAGAAAAAGAATAAGGAACAGACAAAGAAGGGGGCAGTGAAAGCCAACCAAATGCATGAAAAGTACAAAAGAAAAATATATGGATTGAACATAGATTCTAGAAGAGCTCAAAAAAAAAACTTCAAAAGTCAATTAAGAGAGGCAGAGGAAAAGTGGGGAAGAGAAATGAAAGTAATACAAGAAGAAATGGGCCAATTGAAAAAGGAAAACCAAAAACTGACAGAGGAAAATCAAGCCTTACAAAATCTGAATTGACCAACTGGAAACAAATGATCATGAGAAATCAAGAAACAGTAAAGCAGAATCAAATGAATTAAAAAAAGAGGAAAACATGACATATTGAGCAAAAGCTACTAGATTTGGTAACTGAGAGAGCATAGGTATCTTTGCAAAGAGGAGTCCCAGTCAAATGATAAAGGTGGAAGTTAGACTATAAAGGGTTAAGAAGAGTAGAAAAAGTAGAGGCACTTGTAACAGGCTGATTTTTTTTAGCTATTTATTACAAAAGGCATAAGAGGTATACGATGATAATTATTGGGAATAAAAAGATCAAGGGAAGTTTTCTTCTGGATAGAAGAGACATGGGCATGTTTATAGGCAGTAAAAATGAGTCAGTAGACAGATAAATAAGTAAAAGTGTAGATCTGCTGGAAGAGATGGGATGGAATGGGATTACTTGAGTAAGAAGAATGCTAAGTCTTGGGAAAGAGTGAAGATATTTTATTATATAAGAGAGGAGTGAAGGAGAAGGAAGAAGAAGATATCTGAGTGATAGGAGATGAGGAAGAGGGGAGAAGAGGGAGTTCATGGTAAGTGGCCTCAAAGTTTCTCTGCAAAGATTTTTTGAGGCAAGGTTCTCAGCTGAAAGAATTGGAGGACAGGGTGCTATTGGAGGTTTGAGGAAGGATGAAAAAGTTTGGAAGAATCATTCTGGATGATGGGATAGTGAGTTAAAAAAGGAGGTATAAAAGGATTGCCTGACTGCAGTAAAAGCCCAGCTGGGGTTATGTAACATAAGTTTGTAGCCGACTTACTCAGAACAGTTGTGTAACTTTCTCCACTTTTGTTCAGAAGAAGCATATGTGCAGGAGGAAAGATGACAAAATGGTGGGAGTGATTTAAGAATGAGGCCTGGATAGGTAGAATATGATAATGGGATATATATTCAAGAAAAGTGGATAATATAGAGATGATTGATTCCCAAGGGATCAAGATGGGGAAAATAGGGGAGAGTGGCTAGTATAGGGGAGATGGCCTGAGATAGTCTTTTCCTTTATAATTCTAGACTTTCAAAAAGATCAAAGAACAAAATATTATACAATGTGAATTTGAGTCCCTTAGCACAAATTCTAGATGTTCTTTTCATTTAAAAAATTTCAATACTATTTCCATATTCATATATGCCTTACTGTGGAATAAACATGATATAGGTAGTTCTACTGTCATCAATGATGAAATTAGATCAATACAGATATACTGGTAAATCTTTTTATTTTCTAACTTTTAGTCCTCTACAATTCATCTATAAATACTTTTGAGATTATCTGACTCTCTTGGAATCCATGTTATGTTTTTTAGATATTGGTTTCCCACCTACAACTCTGCTGTTTTATGAAGTAAATTTCTGTCATCTTGAGTAAAAATTTTCAACTGACATTTACAAACAATTTTTTACTTTTGGTTGCCATTACCAATTCACAAAGAGATTGAGAGTTTGCTGCCTGAAGAGTTTCCCAATTTTTATCTTTCTATTTGTCATGATTACTATGGTTAAATTTATGTAAGAAATTGTGATATTCCCTGTCAATGTCTTTTACTTTATCTATTTCCCAATTTCTGGCATCAGTAACTCTTCTGAACAGACCAAATTGAAACTGTGGCAATTTCTTGTGATTTCTTCTCATATTTATCCTTTCTTCTAATTATGTTGGTTTTGACCTTTGCTGTAATTAATTTATTGTGTGGCTACACAAAGTCAGCTCACTCAGAAATTATTTGTATATTTTAACCAGTTTCTTCATAGAACTAATTAATGATTTTATGATATTTTTCAGTATTTACTATATCCAGCACTTTCTGATTCTTTAAAAATGTTAATGATACTAGACAGAAGGCCTTATTCTTTTTTAAAATTGTGAATCATAATTTCCAAAT